>NC_092715.1:242473107-243804690 GCF_047496885.1 Scyliorhinus torazame
TATGCACACCCCTCACTTTGCTTCCGTGGACTAGCTCACCCAGCTAGCCTGGTGACCCTCACCTCCGGCGCCAAGTATCTCCCACCTATTGTTCCCTCACTCCCCCCCCCCCCCCCCCATTGAAACCACCTCTCTCATCAAACCGGCCCCAGACAATCGCCCAATTGACATAAGAGACAATCCAAAAAGAAAAACACACAAAAACTTCCCAATAGTGTAAATCAAAGTAATACAAAGTAAAAAGCCCCACTAGCCAGCCCCACCAAAACACCTAAAACCCGCAGAAACCGAATAACTTTTACTTCCCCCATCTTCAACCAAACTCCAATACAGAAGAAAAACGACAATAAGAACATGTACACATCACTCAAAAATTTTTTTGCAACTTCAAACAGAAAGTTCTTAGTTCAGCGCCAGCCCTTTCCTTTTTGCAAAGTCCATCGCGTCTTCGGGCGACTCAAAATAATGGTGCTGGTCCTCGTGCGTAACCCACAGACGCGCCGGGTATAACAGTCCAAATTTTACCCGCTTCTTGAACAGGATCGCCTTAACCTGGTTAAAGCCTGCCCTCCTTCTGGCCACCTCCACGCTCAGATCCTGGTAGACACGCAAAATACTGTTCTCCCATTTGCAGCTCCGCATACGCTTGGCCCACTGGAGAACACACTCCTTGTCCAATAATCTGTGGAACCGGACCACCATCGCCCTTGGAGGGTCCCCCGGTTGCGGCTTCCTCGCCAGTGCTCTGTACACCTCCAATGATCGGGGAAAAGCCCTCTCCCCATAAGCTTCTGAAACATACTCGCCACAAACGCGCCAGCGTCCGACCCCTCAGCCCCCTCCGGGAGACCGACAATTCTTAAGTTCTGCTGGTGAGCTCTATTCTCCAGGTCTTCTACCTTCTCCAGCAGCCTCTTTTGCTGATCCTTCAGCATCTCAACCTCCAGCTCAACCACCGTTTGGTGCTTCTCCTGGTCCCCCAGCGCTTTCTCCAGCTTCTGGATTGTCCAATCCTGGGCATCCAGCCTGCTCTCCAGCCGATCGATCGATTCCTTTATCGGATCAAGACAGTCCCGTTTCTGCCTAGCGAAGCCCTCTTGAATGACCCGCATCAACTCCTCCGTTGATGGTTGGGCCGCCACAGCCTCCACCCAGCCCTTGCTTGTCTTCTTATTTCTCCATTTTCGATCCCTTGGGGTTCTTCGTTCCATACACTACTCTGAGGAACCAGTGCCAAATTGACTTCACCTTCAAATCCAGCGCTCAAAAATGCAAAAAAGTCAGGGGGAAAGGTCCAAAAGTCCGTCCAGAGCAGGAGCCACCAAATACACAACCTACTCCCTCATAGTTGCCACCGGAAGCCCGTGACTGTAGTTGTTGGGCAGCTGAAGACCTCAGGTATTTTAAAACAAAAGATAACTTCAACCGTGTTACAACTCTGGGTCAAATGGGGCTGAAATTGACCGCACGCTGGCCCAGGTGTAACACTCCACAGAGTAACAATGGTATGTACAAACTCTTCATAATAATAACTTCTGGCCACTTCGAAAAAGTATCCAGTAGTACCATGTATGTCACACCTTCAAATTGGCCTGCAAAATCAACATAGACTTGATCGCAAGGTTCGGAAGCTGGTTTTCAAAGATGTAAGGATTCCTGTGTAGGATTGTCTGTGTGACTTTACATGCTCCACACGCTTTAGAACACGGTTCAACCCGGTCACAATGTCGGGCTACCAGACATAATTCTTGGGGGAGGACTAGAGAACAGCTAACGTTGTCCCACTATTTAACAAAGGTTGTAGAGACAAGCCAGGGAACTACAGACCCTTAACCTCACATCAGTGGTTGGGAAACTATTGGAGAAGATTCTGAAGGAGAGGCAAGGTTTGATCAGGGATAGTCAGCATGGCTCTGTCAGAGGGAGGTCATGCCGAACAAATTTGATTGAATTTTTTGAGCAGGTAACCAAGTATATAGATGAGGGTATTGCAGTTGATGTAGTTTACATGGATTTCAGCAAAGCCTTTGACAAGGTCCCACATGGGAGACTTATTAAGAAGGCAAATGCACACGGATACAGGGTGATTTGAAAAGGTAGATTCATAATTGGCTTAGCCGTAGGAGACAGAGGGTGATGGCTGCTTTAGTGTCTGGAAGCCAGTGACCAGTGGTCCGTGCTGGGCCCCCTATTATTTGTCTTTTATACAAAATAACAGACATGACCTGCTCAGTACATTGCCTCTCTTTGATTTCTCTCTGCTGCAAGTATTGGTAACCCTTTGTGCAGGCCTAGCAAAGCAGCCAACTGTTAATATTATCTGTGATAAGTGTGAATTAACCTGCATACTTGCATGTAAACGATTTGTACCACAAATGCGATGGCCAAACAGCTTCAGATTCTGAGGACATTTCCGTGCAAAGTGGAATCCTCATGGTACACCAACTATGCAAAACTTCATAAAGAGTTCCAAATCATAATATTAGAAACTGCCACATGTTAACAGTTAGTCTTCTAAAAGCAAACAGTCCACTTTGTTTGATTTGGAAATTAGGCTGATCAAGGGTTTTTTTTCCAAAAGAAATTAACTATGTAAATTGTTTGAGGCCTTGGACCCAGAGGGTCTTGACAAATTGCTCATTAATATTCTACACTGACGCTCTTTGATTACTGCTAATCAGTAACATTGCCTCTGAAGAAACTCTATTAAAGCCGTGGGCTCTTTCTGTAGTCTTTTCTTTCAACTGTAGATCTGAGGCCTAATATTCTATTCCGTTGTGTATTCTTAACTGGGGAATGCATAGTTTTGAGCTACGAAGAGGCAGAGAACAGTGATGGCTGGTGCCTGCCCCCTTTATGTTGGTCCCACAATTTCTAAGGCTTTTGTACATTCAATTCTGCAGTTAGGGAACTTAGGGCAGAAAATCATCCCCCCCGGCCCCCCCCCCCCCCCGGTCAGCCAAATATTCCATCTCCCGTGTATGTTGATGGAGAGACTCTGGAATGGGTGGAGTGCTTTCCATTGACGAGGAGCATCCGTTGCGTCACTCAGCCCTCTACAAATTACAGCAGTGAGTTTTTGACAACAAAAACTTGGCAAGCGTCACAGAGCAGTGGTCATCCCCACGCTCCTGTACTGCATTGAGACCCAGACTGTGTATCAGTGACACAGAAGAGAGCTGGAGAACTCCCACCAGCAGTGCCTCCGCCGCTCCTCCGGATTCAGGACTGCTGAATAAACATTAGTGTCTACCTCGAAGCCATCTCCACAAGCATTCAATAAAACTCCTGCAAAATCCACTTTGATGGACTGGACACTGAACATGACTGGTTCTGTCCGTTCAACGCTCGAAGGGCAATCTTCCAGGGGAGGAGAAAGTAAAGACTCCAAAGTCACTCTGAATCTCTCCATGAAGCATGGCAGCATTGACCTGAATGTCTGGGAGGAAGCTGTTCCCAATCGTTCAGAAGAGCGACAACTTCTCCATTCGCAGCATCACACTTTGAATCGCAGTGCCTTGGTGATGACGCATAGCGACGGCAGAGAGAGGATAAAAAAGGGAGAAAATCCTGCAATCCAGATCCCACCGCTTCATGGGACATCCTACCCCATGGGCTCATGGTCACAAACCTGCCTGTTCACTCGAAAAAGGTCATTTTGGAAAGATGGTATCATTGTTAAAGCCATAACCAGCTCGATCATCCATTCAGACACCCTACCCTCTCACACTGGCAAATTCCCATAGCTGTCCCTCTCAACTCCACCAGGATTAAGCTCCTGGATCCTCGTGGGCCTCAGTAGCACAGTTCCCCTGCACAATTGACTCGTCAATGACCGTAGGGGCCGGTTTAGCTCAGTGGGCTAAACAGCTGGTTTGTGATGCAGAACAAGGCCAGCAGTGCGGGTTCAGTTCCCTTACTGGCTGAGGTTATTCATGAAGGCCCCCACCTTCTCAACCTCTCGCCTGGTGATCCTCAGGTTAGATCATCACCAGTCAGCTCTCCCCCTCATAGGGAAGAGCAGCCAATGGCCATCTGGGACTATGGCAACTTTACCTTTCCAGACTAGTCAATGGAGGCATTTCAGGAAATGACTGCCCCTTATGGCAGCTGATTAGAGTGACGCCTGCAGTTACCATGGCAATCACGTACCTAGAGGGCACCCTCATTCTGACAGTCAAACTTCCCAGACAAGTGGAATTGAAAATCCATCCTGTGCTCATCGTGCAGGGGTTCTACTCACATTGCAGTCGTGCCTCTCCAAGTGACAGGGCCTTCATTCCTGAGCAAACACCCTGCCCTTGCAGCCTGGCCTCGCATGGAACTCCACCCAACAATCACCCCCAGTGGTGAACCTCTGTATTCACCTCCTCCCACCCCACTTTCCAGCTCCCACTAAGGACGGGCAATCCCTCAGGGGTGATTTGAGCACAAGCCCACCAAGGAGGTCACAGGAACCGATAGCTGCATACCAGCCTCCAGGCCCCCTTAAAACAAAGGGTTCCCCGAAACCCCGAAATGAAGGGAAGGTAAGGCCTGCTAGTGACACCTCCCACCCCCACCCCCCAAACCCCCCCCACTCCCCGAGATTGCAAGACTGACCCTCAGCCCCGGTCCTGAGTTGAGAGTCTCTCATATCCTCTCCGGTGCACTGTGAACAGTGAAGACCCCGAAGAGTCATGATTGCGTGAGCGCTGACCACTGATAACCTGCTCAGAGGTGAGGTTCGCCAGGTTCACATTCATGTAGACTTGCTATAAATGGCGCCGGTGTGACGTCACGCTGATGCCCGGTGAATATTCCATGAGTGGGGGGGAGAGGGGGGGACTGGAGAGAGGGCTCGCACATTAAAATTAGGTCCCACTACTCCACTGGAGTGGGGGGGGGGGGGTTTTAACATGAAAATTGCAAAACCCAGTAACACCGGGGAGAATCGCGTTTTTTGATTCTCTCCGGATTTTGAGCTTGTTTCTCAATGATGGAGAGCGCACAATCAAAATCGCCCCATCGTGTCTGAATAAACTGAAACCAGGGGCTGGATTCTCCGCTCCCTGACGCCAAAATCGCGTTCGGTGAGGGGGCGGGAAATCCCCGATGATGCCTAAATCGGAGGCGGCACCACTTTTGCCATGCCCGGCCCCCTGAAAAGCGGAGTACTCCTCGCCACGTATCCACGGCCTCAGGCCATTGGCTGAGGCCCGCCCGCGATGCTCCGCCCCCGACCGGCCGAGTTCCCGACAGCGTGACACGCCTGTGGTCTCATCTGTCGTGAACTCAGCGTGGCGGCTGCGGACTCAGTCCGGCGCCGCCACAGTCAGTGGAGGGCCGAACCGTCGGCAGGGAGGGCTTCATTCAGGGCTGGGGGCACTGTGGGCGGGCAGTCCGGGGCGCGCAAGCGGCTGAAAGGGGGTACTATATTTGCGGTCCGGGTCCGCAGGATAAGTCCGCCATGAAGCACGGCATGGCCGCTGCCGTGCACATGCAGGGCCACGGACCAGGAAATGCTCATGGCCGTATCCGCAGCTGGAGCTGAGAGCTCTACGCTGCCTCCCTGCTAGCCCCCAGCTAAACAGCGAATCGGTGGCTGTTTTGCGCTAGTTTTCCTGGCGCAAAAGACTACCATTTTCACACCAGCGTGGGGACATAGTCTCGCAAACTGGGCGGCATGGACTGGTTGGGCCGAAGGGCCTGTTTCCATGCTGTAAACTTCTATGATTCTATGATTCTATGAAACAGAGAATCTAGCGACAATTCTATTAACAGTGGGATATGGCCAAGAGCAGAAAGGACCGAGTTTTTGTCCGCAACCATCCACAGTCCTCGAGGATGTTGTCTGTCAGCATGAAGGAACTTGCATTTAACATCTTTCAGGTCCTGAAAACATAGCCGAAAACACTTCACAGCAAGACACCGTAAAAGTACCATATTTACATCAGTCAGTGTTTGTTCCCTGTGGTTCTGCAATGCCAGGTAATTAAACAAAGAGCGCAGTTCATTTCTCAGCCTCCACTCGGAAGATATGAGCTACCTGTTTCAACTTAACAATTGGATGCAGTTTAAAAGAAACAATGTTTGAGGTAGTTTCAGTTGGTGGACTTTGTTTCTACGATGGATTTATGAGGTTAATTGGTCCTTTTTTTGTAGCTTTTTGGGGCCATCAATCTCATTCTGCATGGAAATGTAGGTCATTTTTCTCATTGCCTGAGTTGCTTGCTCCTTTATGATATGAGTCGTTGAGTTTTCAATAGTTCATATTTTGCTTGCACGTATTTGGGCCAAGCTATCTTCCATTCAGCTAGTTTTTTCTAACGGAATGGAACGATGTACTCACAGCAGGGGTTCCATTATGATGCTAATGAACGATGCTGGAATGCCAGAGGAATCCATTTTGTATCTCATCCACCATTTTAAAACTAAACATCAGGGGCGGAATTCTCCAACCCCCCGCCAGGTCGGAGAATCGGCGCGGCGCCGCGCGAATCGCGTCATGCCGCCCCGACGCCGGGACACAATTCTCCGCAGTGCGGAGAATCGGCGCCGGTCAGGGTATGCGCTGACTCTCTGGCCCCGGGCCAGCACGGGCCGACACATCGATTCTCCGGCCCGAATGTGCCGATCGCCATCATCAAAAAGCTGAGTCCCGCCGGCGCCGTTCTAACATCCTCTGAGCCGGCGGGACCTCGGCCTTGAAGAGTTCGGGGGCGGCCTGTGGGCTGGGGGGGGGGGGGGTGAGGGGGGGTCCGACCCTGGGGGGGGGGGGGGGGGGGCCTCCGTAGTGGCCTGGCCCGCGATCGGGGCTCACCGATCGGCGGGCTGGCCTCTATCTCCCTCATCCTCCTTTCCGTCGCGCCAGCTCCTGTAGTCCTGCGCCATTTGGCATAGGGGCCGGCGCGGGAAAGAAGGCCACTGCGCATGCGCTAGTTGGCACCGTCCCAACTGCGCATGTGCAGACCCCGCGGCGCCGAGTTCAGGCGGGGATCGGCATCTGGGGCGGCGGAGGCCGCTCCAGCGCCGTCCTAGCCCTCTGTGGGCCGCAGAATGGGGTCCCGGAACACTCCCGCTTTTACTCCGGCGTCGGCACTTAGCCACCCATTGGGAGAATCCCGCCCAAGCTTCCTCAGTAACATTGCGTAGGTTTTTAATGGGAGAGCATTTAAAAATGTACTTCAAACCTTGCTGGTTGGAAGATAATGTTGATGAAGATAAAAATGAACATGTTGGTTTAGTATCTTTTCCTGGCCCTCAGATTATAACCATAGAATAGAATTGCTAAAGTGCAGAATGAGGCCATTCAGCCCAGCGAGTCTATGCCGATCCTCTGAAAGAAAACCCTACCTCGGCCCACTCCCCCGCACTATCCCCATAACCCCACCTATCCTGAGCATCTTTGTACACAAAGGGGAATTTAGCATGGTCAATGCACCTAACTTGCACATCTTTGGACTGTGGGAGGAAACCGGAGCACCCGGAGGAAACTCACGCAGACATAGGGAGAGAGTGCAAACTCCACACAGACAGTGAACCAAGGCCGAAATTGAACCGGGGTCCCTGGCGCTGTGCGGCAGCAGTGCTAACCACCATGCCACCCACATAAAGGGGCTGAATTTTATCGATCAGGAGACCAATGTCTGCGGTGTATTCAGGTTGGTGGAACACACAGATTGATTGTTTGGTCTTGGGTTCAAGCTCTAGAGATTTCTTGAGGGATCGCTTATTACCCTAAGAATGCTACCACAGACCGTTATTCTGCAAAACCATTCTTGTACAGATCTATCTACATCTCAGTGGCTTAGCACAAAGTTTTACTTCTGCTTCCAAGGAGTGCCTCTGAGTCATGTGACATTACATCATAGTTACATCAGTAACAGGTCCTCCTGATGTTGGTCCTTTACCCTGCATCTCCCCTTCACGCCTTTAGCCAAACTACCTTTAGCAGACTGTGGAACTTTCTAGAGAATTTTATGAGGAAGAGCCAATTAAGGGGACCGGCAGGCGGGGAAAAATTGGCCAATTATGGAGGATGGGTCATAGTGTTGGCCAATCGCCATGGGGGGGGCCATTCCTAAAGGCACATGTACGACATTTAGGCGGGCTTCAGACACAGGCTAAGAAGGAGTTTATTTCAACGGGACGGGCGGGGGGGGGGGGGGCTACCACAAAGAAATAAGTTTACCTTGAGGAAGAGCTGCTCCACGATTTAGTGATGTATTCCTGGGCATGCTCTTGCAGGCAGTCCGTGTTGTGGTATGTTGAGATCACTTAAGTCTCATTGCCGGAGATGAAAACTATCAGGTTCTTCAGGAACTTGTTTGGAATGGTTGGTCAATAACAACAAGGAAACGCTTCCAGTTCCATCGGCAACATTCTTTGCAACAGACTTAGAGATGAACGTTATCGAAACAAAGATCCACTTACAGGAACATGAGAAAGAAAACATACCATTCATTGCAGTGGACCAGGTTTTAAGGAGAATTTGAATGCGTGCATTGGTCAAGAATAAAAGCATAGTTATGGAGATGCTGGTCAATAAATAGAAATGAGACACTGATACAATAAATTATATTTGTATATCCAAACGTTAATGTGGAAAGATATTGCAGAGGCACAAGAAAAAAATGGGGTAAGACTCAGCGGAAATCAAACGTTTGCTTCAAGGAGGTTGGGAATTGTAAGGATGGTCTTTTAGGCAGGATACAGAATGGGCTGCAGGAATCTGTTAATGAAGGGCACTCCCTGATGTCCTGGCATGAAAGTTCAGGGCCGTGGTGACCTTCATGGCCACTGGGAGTGGGCGCCCTCATCTTCTGGGGTGCCAAGTCTGCAAGGACATAGCCCGGGTGCCACACTGTCTCCTTGTTGAGACGGAACCTCCTGCAGCACACACTGTCAGTCATCTCTTCGTACGACCAATGACATCTGTACACCTTGGGCCCTCGCTGGTGTCTCCCTCTGAGTTCCTCCCTAGCCTGGTGGGTGGCCGGGTCTGCAGGGTGTGCGGTGGCCTCCTGTACATAGGGTGCTACCTCCAGACTGCGTCGCTGCTGTTGTTGCCTTCTCTGGGGTCTGGCCACCTGTCCTGCCACCAGCACCATGAGGGCTACTGCTGCAGGGTCAACAACACCGTCCATGTTGGTATTTGTAAGGAATTGAGAAGGCGAGAGACCGATAATCAGATAGGGATTCCACCCCAGGATCCTTACATCCTCCGGGCCACCCCTGCCCTTACGTGTCCCACCTTCTCTCAGAGTGCCATCACCAAGCCTGTTGTGCTGGAGAACCCCACTCTGCACACTCACCCTTGACCATAGGAGGGGCCCCTAGACCCCAGGCCCCGGAGCCCTGCTGAGATCACCGGGGTGACCATGCTCCAATGCCCTTCCCAATCCACACAGTCACAGTTTCGGGGATATCCCTAGTGCTGCAGCCCAGTCCTTGGGCAGTTGATTGTTGGCCGCTGCCTCTGTGGCGCTCCCTGAGTGTTCAACTCGTGCGACCACCACCTCCGGATCATGCACGTCTGCGCACCCTTCCCAGGGAGTGTACATGACAGCTACATCGTGGGACACTCGGAGATTCCCGACATTTTAGAGGACCACCCCAGGATGACGGGTTGGCTCTTGGGGGATAAGGGGTACTTGCTCAGGTCCTGATTGATAACACTAGTGCGGAGGCCGGAGACAGAGGCAGAGACCCGATATAACGAGGCCTATGTTGCCACTCGTGCTGTCATTGAATGGTGCATCGGACTGCTGAAAATGTGGTTCCGATTCCTGGACTGCTCTTGTGGTGCCCTGCAGTACACCCCCCAGAGGGTCTCCCACTTTGTAGCGGTCTGCTATGCCCTCCACAACCCGGCACAGCAACGGGACCACGTGCTGGAGGAGGCGGAGGGACATGTGGCCTCGTCTGAGGTGGATGAGAATGAGCAGGGCCAGGATACACTGCTCGATGGGCCCCAGGATGGACTTCTCATAAGACGAGGCTTTGTCCGCCAGCGCACCCACTCCTCACCACCCCTTCCCATCTCCACCTCCCATTCACCCCTGCCCTCATTGACCACCCCCACCTCCGTTCCCCTCCTCCCCATCCATTTCCCTCTCTCCTCTCGACCCCCCATTCTCCGATCCTCCCACATCCCCTCCTCCCAAGGCAGACCCGCTGTGCAGGATAACTTGACAGAGGCTTCACAGATCTCAGGTGTTAGGTATTTGATGGTGGACATTTGAAACTTCTGTTGTCCCTAGCTACAGATGGTGCCCCCCGCCTCTGCCCCCCCCTCCCTGCACCCCCACCCGTGCCCCCAGTACCCACTTAGCGATCCTCTATTTTCTTAATCTTCCATGCTCTGCTGCTAAGTCTAGGTGTGTCCCCATGATGCACATCAGAGGGGTAGGCAGTCTGCTGCTTCTCACGCCCTATGACCTTTGATGCCCTTAGCAGGCATCCTCTGGGGAGGGGCCTGGAGCCAGAAGGTCCAGGCAGGGACTTCCGGTGTGGACCATGGAGTGAGTGGTCACATACAGGGCGGCTCCTGCTCAAAGTCACAGAAAAGAGCTCTTTTTAACCAATACCGGGTAGAATTTTGATGGAAAGACGTAGGTGAAGTTTGGAGGAGTAGTTTCCCCCGGGAGTGGTATGTCTGCTGGTTACCAGACCCGGAAGAAAACAGTGGGAGATTTGGCTGGCAAGTTGGAACAAGCTTGTGCTGCAGCAACACCAAGAGCCACTTTAAACATGCAGGTGGGGGAAGGGCTGATGCAAGCTGGAAGGCTTCAACTTGACTTGAAGGCCTTCATTAAAGCTGAATTCCAGTAGCAGAGGGAACAAATGCAGGAAGATCGCCCGAAGGCCATTGAAGAAGTGGTGACACCCCTGAAGAGTTCTTTGGGACGGGTGGAGAGGTGTTTGGAGGTGCAGGGGTCACAGATTCGGGAGATTGAAGGAGTGATCTCGGATCTGGGATCTCGGACCACAGCGATCGTGTGGTGACTCTGGAGGCGGAGGTGAGGCTCCGAAGAAACCTGTGTGAAACGTTGAGGGCAAAGGTGGAGGAGCAGGTGAATATCTCGAGAAGACAGAACGTGCGAATAGTGGGCCTGTCTGAAGGGGTGGAAGGCATGAGTGCCACGAGGTATGTCTCGAAGATGCTGGCAGGGCCGGAGGCGGAAGGGGTGCTACACAAGGCCCTGAAGTGGATCGAGTGCATAGGTCCCGGAGGCAGTAGGCCTAGAGCTGGGGAGCCGCCGCGGGCGGTGATCGTGAGGCTGTACAAATTTGAAGAGAAATAGAAGGTTCTGCGGTGGGCTAGGGAGAAGCATACCTGGGACTGGAAGGGGAATAGGGTCCGAATTTATCCGGACATTGGAGCTGAGTTGGCAAAACGAAGGGCAGGCTGCAACAAGGCCAAGGCGGTACTGTGCCAGCGGCAGATCAGGTTTGGGGTGCTCTACCCGGCAAAATTATGGATGACGTTCGGAGGCCGGGAGTATTATTTCGAGACCCCAGAAGCGTCCAAAGACTTCATTAAGGAGCATAAACTCGGAGAGAACTAGACGGACAATGCTTGGGGACCAGAATACTAGCACTTTGTAATGGTTGGGAGCATGTTTGAAGTGGGGGTCGGGATTGGGGAATGTTCATTTTTTTTGGGGGGGTGGTGATACACCATCAATAATAGACGACGAGTGATGAACATAACTGAGGCTTTAATACACTAAACAGCAAGCCTCCTGCCTCTGGACCCGAACTGGGGCCGGAGGTGGAGACTTGTCACTTTTATACAGAAGCCCCGAGGGGAGGAGCCACAGGCGGAGCCAGCCTGGACAAGCCCAGGCATGTACAATACAGCACAGTGAATAGAATACATGAACACAATAATGTGGTTTACCACATTCACCCCCTGTTTTTTTTTAAATCCGGTGCAGGTGAAGTGGTGTTAAAGGTCAAGTCTGTCGGGAGCCTTGACCTTCCGCTGTGACCGCCTCAGTCCCGGCTGTGGTGTTGGCGCCGGCGTCGAGACCTGCTCGTCCGAGAGCATGTTGTCACCTTCCGTGTATGGGCGGGGGTGGCGGTGCATGTCCTCGGTGGGCCTGCGGGAGTCAGTTTGTGAGGGAGGTGGGGGGTGACGGTGTAAGGTGGGGTGTGGTGGTGGTTGTCGCCAGGGAGCCTGCAGGAGCCAAACCCCGAAGGGAGACCGTGTCCTGTCGCCCATCCTGGTGTGTCACGTAGGCATATTGGGGGTTCGCGTGGAGCAGCAGGACCTTCTCGACGAGGGGGTCGGTTTTATGGCTCCTCGCATGCTTGCGGAGAAGAACAGACCCCGGGACTGTCAGCCAGGACCGAAGCCAGACCCCGGAGGTGGACTTCCTGGAGAAGGCAAACATACGCTCATGAGGAGTCTGGTTAGTGGCCGTACATAGAAGCGACCGGATGGAGTGGAGCGCATCGGGGAGGACCTCCTGTCAGCAGGAGACTGGGAGACTTTTTGACCGTAGGGCCAGGAGGATGGCCTTCCAGACCGTCGCGTTCTCCCTCTCCACCTGTCCGTTTCCCCGGGGGTTATAGTTGGTTGTCCTGCTGGAGGCGATGCCTTTGCTGAACAGGAACTGACGCAACTCGTCGCTCATAAAGGAGGAGCCCCGATCACTGTGGATCTCGGCGGGGAACCCGAACAGGGGCAAAAGGCTGTGCAGGGCCTTGATAACGGAGGCAGCGGTCATGTCAGAGCAGGGGATGGCGAAGGGGAATCTGGAGTACTCATCAACAATGATGAGGAAGTACACGTTACGGTTAGTGGACGGGAAGGGGCCCTTTGAAATCCATGCTGAGGCGCTCAAAAGGGAGGGAGGCCTTTACCAGATGTGCTCTGTCTGGCCAATAGAAGTGCGGTTTGCACTCCGCGCAGACCTGGCAGTCCCTGGTCACGCACCTGACCTCCTCGATGGAATAGGGCAGGTTGCGAGCCTTGATAAAGTGGAAAAAGCGGGTGACCCCGGGTGACAGGTCGTTGTGGAGGGCCCTGAGTCGGTCTACTTGTGCGCTGGCACATGTACCACGGGAAAGGGCATCTGGGGGCTCATTGAGCTTCCCAGGACGATACAAGATATCATAGCTGTAGGTGGAGAGCTCGATCCTCCACCTTAGGATCTTGTCATTCTTGCCCCGCTGTGTATTGTTAAACATGAAGGCAACCAACCGTTGGTCAGTGAGGAGAGTGACTCACCTGCCGGCCAGGTAATGCCTCCAATGTCTCACAGCTTCTACTATGGCTTGGGCCCTTTTTCGACGGAGGAGTGTCGAATTTCGGAGGCATGGAGGGTATGGGAGAAGAAAGCCATGGGCTGCCCGCCTGGTTGAGTGTAGCGGCCAGAGCAAAGTCCGACGCATCACTCTCCACTTGGAAAGGGATGGACTCGTCCACAGCATGCATCGCGGCTTTGGCGATGTCTGCTTTGATGCGATCGAAGGCCAGTCAGGCCTCAGTCGCCAGGGGAAACATGGTGGACTTGATCAGTGGGCGGGCCTTGTCCACGTAGTTGGGGACCCACTGGGCATAGTAAGAGAAGAACCCCAGGCATCTCTTCAGGGCCTTGGGGCAGTGGGGAAGGGGAAGTTCCAGGAGGGGGTGAATGCGGTCGGGGTTGGGCCCTAGGACTCCGTATTCCACGACATAGCCGAGGATGGCCAGGCGGGTTGTGCGAAAGACGCATTTCTCTCTATTATAAGTGAGGTTCAGGAGTTTCGCAGTGTGGAGGAAGCGCCGAAGGTTCTCGTCATGGTCCTGCTGGTCACGGCCACAGATGGTGACGTTGTCTAGGTACGGGAATGTGGCCTGCAGCCCGTACTTGTCAACCATTCGGTCCATTTCCCTTTGGAAGACCGAGACCCCGTTGGTGACGCCGAAGGGAACCCTGCAGAAGTGATACAGACGGCCGTCTTCCTCGAAGGCAGTGTATTGGCGGTCCTCCGGGCGGGTAGGGAGCTGGTGGTACGCAGATGCCAAGTCGACTGTAGAGAAGGCTCGATACTGTGCAATGTGATTGACCATGTCAGATATGAGGGGGAGGGGGTACGCATCGAGCTGCGTGTACCGGTTGATGGTCTGGCTATAATCGATGACCATCCGGTGCTTCTCCCCAATCTTGACGACCACCACTTGGGCTTTCCAGGAGCTGTTACTAGCCTCAATGATCCCCTCTCGCAGGAGTCGCTGGACCTCGGACCTGATGAAGGCCCTGTCCCGGGCACTGTAGCGTCTGCTTCTGGTAGCGACGGGCCTACAGTCCGGGGTGAGGTTTGCGAAGAGGGAGGGTGGGGCGACCTTAAGGGTCGCGAGGCTACAGATGGTGAGGGGGGGCAGGGATCCTTAAGGCTCTGGAGGTGGCACTGGAAGACGAGCCCCAGTAATAGGGCAGCGCAGAGATGGGGGAGGACGTAGAGCCTAAAGTTGGTGTACTCTGCGCCTTGCACAGTGAGGGTCATGGCACAGTACCCCCGGATCTCCACTGTGTAGGATCCGGAAGCCAGGGTGATTTTCTGGGTAGCGGGTAGGATGTGGAAGGAGCTGCGCCTGGGTGTATGAAGCTGACCGTGCTCCCGGAGTTGAAAAGGCAGGCCGTCTCGAGCTCATTGATCCGGTCGGTCATTGTAGACTTCACGAGGTGGTGCGGCCGGGACTGGTCCAGTGTGACGGAGGCGAGTATTGGAAGACAGTCGGCGGTAGCGGCGGCCAGCGTATGGTCGGGCGAGCTGGGTTCCCGGGTGGCAGCGGAGGGGTCACAAGATGGCGGCCCCCATGAGTCGCACGTGGCGGGCGAGGTGCAAGATGGCGGCCAAGATGGCGGCCCCCATGGGTCGCACATGGCGGGCGAGGTGCAAGATGGCGTCCGAGATGGTGGCCCCCGTGGGTCGCACGTGTTGGCTGAGATTAAAGATGGCGGTGCCCACGGGTCGCACATGGCGGTGGCGCAGCAGCTGGCGGTGGCCCCGACCGGCAGCAGGCAGCACTGCTGGGCCTAGAAGATTCGGGCCTGGCAGGCTTTTGTGAAGTGGCCCTTCTTCCCACAGCCGTTACAAGTAGCGTTCCGTACCGGGCAGCGTTGTCGGGGGTGAGTACCCTGGCAGCAGAAGTAGTACGTCGGGCCTCCAGCGTTGGCGGGCCGCTGCGCGGTGCAGGCTTGCATCGCGCACGGGTCGGTTGATGGCTGCGCCCACGAGGCCCACGAGGGTGCCGCGCGGTCGGAGGTGTAGGCCCCCATGTTCTGGGAGGCCACCTCCAGTGAGTTGGAGAGCTGGACTGTCTCTGGGAGGCCGAGTGTCCCCCCTTCTAATAAACGCTGGCGGATATAGTTCAAGTTTATGCCCGCGACATAGGCGTCCCTGATCAGCAGCTCCGCGTGCTGGGTAGCCAAAATCGCCCGGCAGTCACAGTTTGGACAGAGGATGCGCAAGGCGCACAGGAATTTCGCGAGTGATTCCCCAGGGTGTTGGCATCTTGTGGCAAGGAGGTGCCTAGCATATACCTGGTTGACGGATTTCACACCATGTCCTTTTCGCAACGTTATCGCCTCTGCGTACGAGGGAGCGTCCCTGATGAGGATAAAGACTCTTGGGGTCACACGTGCGTGGAGGACCTGCTTATTCTCAAGGTCCGTGAAGTCTTTGTTGAAAGATGTGAGGTCGGCCTCGAAGCAGCTTAGCCAGTGTTCAAAAGTCTCTGTAGCGTCAGCTGCTTGTGGGTCCAGTTGCAAGCGATCAGGCTTGAGTGAGGAGTTCATCTTGAGTGAAGAGTCCATCTTTAGAAGTTTAGTGTATTAAATTGATACACCATCAATAATAGACGATGAGTGATAAACGTAACTGAGGCTTTAATACACTAAACAGCAAGCCTCCTGCCCCTGGACCCGAACTGGGTCCAGAGGCGGAGACTTGCCACTTTTATACAGAAGCCCCGAGGGGAGGAGCCACAGGCGGAGCAAGCCTGGACAAGCCCAGGCATGTACAACACAGCACAGTGAATATAATACAATGAACACAATAACGTGGTTTACCACAGATGGTTTGCTGTTTACTGTTGGGATTGTATGGGGTGGAAAGTTTATGTGGGGATGGATGTTCTCGTCCCCCCCCTCCTGGTTTCTGGGAATGTTTACCGAACTCCCAAGTTGACTTACCCATGTCACTGGCAGCGCCATGCCACCCTGTTCTGCCCACTGACCTTGAGACGGGCCGGTGTCAGGAGAGGCGGATTCGGGTGAGGTGGGTACCGCCAACATCTCCCTGGTGGCAGGCACCTGGTCAACCTCCAGAGCTCCCTCCCCCCCCCCACGGTGCCGGTAGGGCCTTGGCGTCTCCATGGGACGAGAGGTAGGTGGAGTGAGCTCCAGAGGCACTGTCAGTATTGGTGCCTCTCTGGTGTTTGCACCATGGTGTGGGAGCCCTCGTCGATGCCCCTCAGTGACTGGGCCATGCTCTGCAGTGCCGCGGCAATGTCCGCCTTTATCTGGGACATGAGACTCATTGACCTGGACATGATGTTGAGGCCCTCAGCCATGGTCGTTACAGACTGAACCATTCCTTGGACACCACTACTCATCGTGCTGACGTCACTGCGGTCATCACCCAGCAGTGTTGGCCTCGGTGCCATGCATTGCCGGTGCCATCTCCTGCACCCTTAGCCTTTGAGACTCCTCCAATCGGCCATGCATTCGCCGGAGTGTCGCTGACATCTCACGGCTGTGCCCCAGCATCTGCATCAGCTTTGGGATAACCTTGCCCAGAGGCTCGACGTCTGACTGGGACTCAGCTGAGTCCTGGGAGCCAGCAGACCTCCGACTGCTGACTTCCTTGGATGTCCCTCAGTATCTGTGTGGTGCTTACCAGATTGTGCCCCAGAAGTCTGTCCACTAATGTCGCTCAACAAGATGGTGCCAGGGGCCAGCCATTGACTGGTTGGCAGGGGTGGAGCAGAGGTCAGGGGGGTGGTAGGCAGGACCAATAACAGGGAGCCGGTGGTAACTTACCCTTGAGGCCTGGTGGATGCTGTTAGTCTACTTTCTGCACTATACGGCGGTCCTCCTGGTCACGCTGCCCAAACAGACAGCCAATGCTACTGCCACTACCTCCCAGGCGGCATTGGTGGCCCTGCTGCTGACCCTCTGACCCCCTCAGAGGAACAGGGTGTCCCATCTCGCCTCTATGGGCGAGATCCAGATATACATGTTTAATTGAGCCTAATATGCATGCGCCAGATTCTCCCAGGAGTCACCGGACTCGCCTGGGAGACCTCACCTGGGCCCCGTTTATTACTAATCCGCACAATTGTGGGCCAGGCATAATTGCATCTGGGGGTCTCGCATGCCTGGGTCGTCAGGGACAGGGCAGGGTGGCACTCTGGCAGTCCTGCTGGCACCTGGGCACCACCACCCTGACACTGCCAGAGTGCTCAGGTGGTACTGCCAGGCTGAAATGGGTGCTGCCATGGTTCCAGGGTGCCTGGGTGCTATGGTGGCCCTGCCAAGGCTCGAGGCCTGAGGGAGGGGTGGGGGTGGGGGGGGCGGGGGGAATCATGCCCATGAAAGGGAGGATGAAGGGAGTATTAAGGGGTGGATGAAGGGCAGGTCTGAAGGGGCCTCATAAACCTTTGGGGGATGATGGGTGGGGGTCCTGAAATGGGATGCCAAAAGGGGGCATGCGGAGGCCTGGAAAGGGGTCTCTCAGTAATCCCATAGCGGGGTGTCCTCACTTGAGTGGAGGTGGGGTGGGAGGGCGTAATGTCCATGTGTGCAAGGGTGATATTGTCCATGGCAAACAAGGCATGCCAAAGTCACCATTGTACAGGTTTATATACCGACAGTGAGGAGGGGAAGGATTACCACCACCAACAGCAGAACACGTTGCAGCGGTATCCAATGACGGTATGAAGCATCCATTTGGACAGAGAATGAGAAATAGTCTGGAGAGATTAATCACCAGAAGAATTGAGTAACTAATACCAAACAGCAGGATATATAATCAAACCAAGCAAAGGAAGCTCATCGGCTTTATTTACAGTGAAACTAATGATTAGTCACCTTTGAGAGAGCAAAATGGCGGTGCCAATATTGGTCATGGAGGTGAGCAGAAGAAAGGAAAGGATTGTAAACAAATAGGCATAAATTTCTATGAAATCCTTGAAGAAGGTGGTCTTCGGTTGAGGAAAAATATTCACATCTAAGGCGAGTACGTATCTCATTATTCCATAACTGGTTGCAATGATTTTACTTTCCTTTTTTATAAATTTAGAGTACCCAATTCATTTTTCTCCAATTAAGCGGCAATTTAGCGTAGCCAATCCACCTACCCTGCACATCTTTGGGTTGCGGGGTGAAACCTACGCAAACACGGGGGGAGAATGTGCAAACTCCACGCGGACAGTGACTCAGAGCCGGGATCGAACCTGGGACCTCAGCGCCGTGAGGCAGCAGGGCTAACCCACTGCGCCACCGTGCTGCAATGATTTGAGGCACATGACATCTCAAGCGTACTTGCTTTGTAAGACATGAATGGAAAACTAGGACGTAAAGACTGGACAAAGAATCAAATCTAGCTTGCAAGAATTGTAACTAACTCCTCAGAAACATTATACTGTTGATAATTTTACCATTTGTTTGAAATGTTGATTGTTCATTAATTTAATCTAAACAAATATGAAATACTTCAGTGAAGGTTGGTAGTTGATACTGGGCTATGACAGGTGCCAGCCATGGCTAAGTCCAATGTCCGCAAAGGTCAACCTGCAAAGATACACTGGGTCAAATAGCCTCATTCAGTACCATAAACCTTTCGATGTTTCTGTGCTTCGGGATATGTTTTGCTACAAACTCATTTCCTGCTACCCCATCTCCACACGACCCCACCAAAATCCGCCCGAGACAATATTAACCACCAAGCTAAGATCAGCTAACTCAGCATTTCACAGCTTCCATTTAAAAGGAAATAAAAACAGCTCGGGAGCGAAGACCTTTTTTTTTTGGCCCCTGTTAATCCTATAATTGGGTCACACTTCAATGAATAAAACCTCCAATCAGGAATAAGATTGTAAACTAAAATGACTTCTGAAGCAATTGTAAAGAGTTTCAGGAGTTTACGCAGTAATCCTAAAATCCATTTTACTCTGTCATCAGAAAATGCAACTGCCTAATCCTGATTATATGAGATTCCCTTTGGTTGTTCTGTCAGAAAAGAGCTGTTTTAGCTGGGCCTGTAACTGCAGGCTCTTGGCACGAGCTCCGAGCCTCAAACTCATTGGGCTTCTATTGAAGTCACATTGCTCATTAACAGTTCTCCTTCACGCAATAACTCGGAACGGCCATAATGGATGCTCAGTGCCGTGTGAGGAATTGGGCTGTGCTCATAGACTCTCATGAGCCTTTAATGTTTTTGGTTTGTTGTCCTTTACAGATCCTACCACTGGATCTTCCATTGTGCTGCATCCTCGCCTATGTTGGCATTCACACAATTGGCACCATCACTTTGGCCTATAATGGATGGATGTATTTAATTGTGGTGGTAATGGGTGGTGCCACCTCCCACTCACTTATCCAGGTAAAAGAGGAAGATCTCCATGAGCAATCCCATCCTCCCCCACCCCTCGCTAAGGACAATGCAGATGGACTGTTCGCAGAGCACCCAACTACTGTACAAAGAATACATATTCTTCAATCTTCCTTTGACCCAGCAGAGACCCAGCATGAGTTGTAAGTCAGTGGTTAAGCACATTTATCTCTAATTCAGATGGTTGCGGGTACAATTCCCAATGCAGAGACTTGAGCACATAACCTCGGCTGATAATTCAGTTTTGTACTCGCAGAGTGCTGCACTGTCAGACGTGCTGTCTCTCATTTGAGTTGCCATCTTCTGGAACGTTGGGTGAAGACCGGCAGAGGATTGCCCCGATCTCAAGGGCCTCACCCCTTGCTGCGGGAGAAGCCCTCCAGGTTGCTGGGGAATAGGGACGCCAAGGCATTGCTGATGGTGAGGCTGGAGTGGCAAGGCCACAGAGAGAGAAGACATCCAAACTGCTTGCTACCATGATGGATGCTCAGTGCCATGTGAGGAATTGTGGCTTTGCTCAAAGACTCTCAGGAGTCTTAATGGTTTTTTTGTTGTCCTTTGCAGTTGCCCGCTCTTCAGATCCAAGGCCTCAGCCACTGGAGGCTGAAGAATCCACCTCTGGGCACACAGTGACTTAGAGGTTGCGCCTTCACCTACCTCAGATCCTCTCCCTCTCCACCAGCTCAGCTACACTCCCAGGGTCATGGGGAGCGGCGGGGGGTCGTATTTAGAATCAGGCCAACATTTGTGTGAGCATAACTCAGACACTTCCCACAGGACCATAGGAAAGAGGAACAGGAGTAGGCCATTCGGCCCTTTGAATCTGCTCCACCATTCAACTAGATGATGCCTGATCTTGTACCTCAACACCATTTTCCCGCACTATCCCCACATCCCTTGGTATGTTTAATAACTAGAAATCCACCAATCTCAGTCTTGAACATATTCATTGAGTGATCATCCATGGGCCTTTATTCCAAACATTCACCAGCCTCTGAGTGAAAAGAACCCTCCACATCTCAGTCCCGAATGGTCTACCTCTTAAGCCCTCAAGGCCCCAGAGGGCACAGGCCAAAGTCATTACAGGCAGCAGGGCAACAGATCCAATAGCCCACCTCCACCTCAGCTGGGGGGGGGGGGGGGGGGGGGGGGGTCACACCAAGACATAATGGTAAGGATAGAACATTTCAGAGTTTATGAAACCACAAAGGTGGCACAGGTGTTATTACAAAATTCACTTTGTCATGTATAAATATCGCACAAGATATTGTGTCCGCTTTATTCATTTGTGTTTCATTATCCTGTTTCGAGAGTTTCCTGGTCAGGTGACTTAACTTTGCTATCATTGTTCATGGTTGGCACTCAGTGAAGACTGCAGGGAAATGTTAAATATCTCCTTTATTCTGTAGGACACGATGGTGTGTGTGTTTATGGGCTAAATTTCAAGCAATTGGGGACCAGTCAGGGAGGAACAAAGCGAGGTAACATCTTGAAGGGGGATATCACAGAAGCATACAGGCTTCCCCCACCCCGAATGCTGTTCCCCCCCCCCCCACCACCCGCCTTTCCAAACATTATTTTCAAAAGTGGGCTCCCCACTCCCACCCGCTGACCACATCGACTATTTTATCGTGTGGGCAGCATGGGAAATGGGTTAATTGGCTTGGTAATAAGCTCAATTGCCCATTCATTTTTTTGTTCAAAATAACAGGTGACTGGGGGCAGGCTGATTATTTCAGGGAAAGCAGGAAGGTGGTGGATCTGCCACCCCTCGTGATTTACTCACCCATGCTGAAAACAGCAGGCGGCGGGGGGGGGAATCGTTAAATCCATTTTGAAGTTCACAAGCCTGTCGGATGTAGAGGACCATGCAGGCTCTGCAGATAGTCCTCTGCAATATTGATTCTCTGAGATTATGCTCCACAGGGACAATTGAACTGCCTCATGTGAAGTCAGGAAAGTATAACAATGGAGCAGGATTGAGATCTTGGCTATGATATGCTGCTTGACATATGCCCACTGGTTCATCAGTTCTCCTGCATAAGAATCTTCCACAGCGAGTATGTGTGCCAGAGATCCACTCCCCTTGCTATTCTAGGTTGTAGAGGACACAGGTTCAGAGATACTTCCTGGGGAGATTGTCAGGAATTGGTAGACTTGGCTGAATCTGAGATTGCCCCTGATATCCCTGGCTCTTCTCTCCATGTCCCTGGTATCTATTACAGGATCATGGACATACATGTCCTCTTCCTCAGGTTCATCCCATCCATCCTCATCTGAGGAGAAGTGTTGCTCCAACAAGCCAATGGTCTGTTCAGCGATCGCTCTGGTGGAAGGTGTGGGCTGTGTTGTAAGAGCTCTCCCTCTGCACTGTGGGGTGACTCACTGGTGTCGTCAACCAGATCTGGAGGGTACAGCTCTTGTCAGCTAAGATCCAGCTGTCAACATGGACAGGTGCCTCAAAAAAGTCAGGAAGCTGCGAGTTCCGCAAGTTATATAACTCATGAGGGCTTGCGAGGGACCGAACTCAGATCTGCATGATTCTTTTTCACGTATGATTGGAAACCAGTTGGATGGTTAGAGAGTGGAATCCTTCGTGGTTCACAATTGCCACTGGCTGATCCCAGGAAACTCCACTGACAGCATGCGTACAGTCAATGGGGGATGAACAATGGTCAAGTTGCCCCGGCCACCAGGCTGTCATCATCTGCGGTGAACTTGATGAATTCATTGCCACAGCAGAAGAGGGACTTGCTCCTGAGTTTGACCCTTCTGTCACCCATGGAGCCCTGGAAAAGCAGTCGATGGTGAAAAGGTTGGTTGCCGGAGTCACTTTGAGGGCCACTGGCATGGTGTTGCCGCCAAATCCATGTGGCTGCAGGGTCTGGCAAATTTGGTAACTGCTTCCCTGGACGACCTCAGGCATCCCTGGCATTGGACGTTGGACATCTGGAGTTTATCTTCATTCTGAAGACTCACTGCACCACCAGTGACCTTCTCCTTCGATGCTTTCCCTCACATGATTGTCTCTTTACCGCCCTCACGCTCTGGTGTTGCCTACTGCTGGCCTTGAGGCCTTAGTTCTGACCAACGCAAGCCCTCCTTTGCTGTATCCTCTCCTCCTACCTCCAAAGTTTAGGAATATTGGGTGTATGAGACCCGTAGATATTCTACCAAATGAACTGTGTGAAAAAGTCAGACAGTGATATGAGAACCTGCGTGTCCATGTGTTTTGTCCATACAGTTGCTAGGCAATGAGATATCCTAATCCTCCTATTAACCACACTCTAAATACTACCCAACACTGCAAGTCTCTCCCTCCTTATTTAAGGAGGCCAAAACTGGACACAAACTCCAGGTATAGTCTCATAAATGCCCTATACAATTGTAACAACGTTTCCCGACTCTTATACCCCATCCCTCTTGCAGTAAAGGCCAACATTCCAGTTGCTTTACTAATTACCTGCTGTAACTGCATGCTAACATTTTGTGATCCATGTACAAGGACACCGAACCAAACCTTTTCAGCTGATGTACATCTTTAAATCTCACAATAACAGACTGGTCTCCAGCCCCACAATGAGATGTCCCCAGTGACTGGTGCTCCCAACACTGGGAGCTTGCTGACATTAGTGAAATTTAACCAACCCAAGCAGGTTGACCGACTTGGCAAATGAGCGTGAAGAACGTTTTGCCAATTTTGGATTTCTGTTAAGGGTAGGAAATCTAGGCAGGTTATTAGAATCATAGAAGTCCTAGAGTGCAGAGGGAGGGAATCCGGCCGATTGAGTCTGCACCAACCCTCTGAAGGAGCACCTGACCTGGACCCATTCCCCCGCCCTACCCCCATAACCTGCACGTCTAAGGTGCAATTTATCACGGCCAATCCGTCTAACCTGCACATCTTTGGACTCTGGGCAGTGCGAACTGTCATAATATACACATCAGTATATGATGGTGCAGAGACACACACTGACTGACACACTGCAAAACCAATCAACACACACAACACAGCAGCCAATCACCAGTTAGGGCACGGTCACTATAAAGACAGAGGGCACTAGTTTTCCCGCTCATTCGGGATGCAGCCTCTGAGACAGACAGAGCCCGCAGTCAGTAGCACAAACATCCACCATGTGCTAGAGTATAGGCTGGTCAGGTTAGGCATAGGTCTTCAGTCAATGTAACATAGTGTCGACCCTCAATGCAAGTATATTTAACAGCTCTTAGTTAAATAAAATAGAGTATTACAAGTGTTGGTAGCCTGTCTATGTTACTGCTAAGGTAAACGCAGTCTCCACAGATCCAGAGCACCCAACACATCATGGTACCAGTATGTGATGTTAGCGTTTAATAGACCTACCTTCAAGTGATCTGCCTTCGACCAGCAATCAGCCATCCGGTAGTATGAACAGCGTCCGCCCTCCCCCGCCGCTCCGCATCACCGGCAACCTCGGTGCGAACTGGAAAATCTTTAAACAACGATTCCAGCTATACCTCGAAGCTACAGACCTGGAAGCTGCCTCAGACGCCAGGAAGATTGCTCTCTTCCTTTCCACGGCCGGGGATCACGCCATCCATATCTTTAACTCTCTCACATTCGCTGAAGGTGAAGACAAGTCCAAGTTCAAGACAGTCCTGCGCAAATTCGACAGTCACTGTGACATTGAGGTAAATGAAAGTTTTGAGCGCTATGTCTTTCAACAGTGCCTGCAGGATAAGATTAACCTTTTCAATCTTTCCTCACCCACCTTCGCATCCTCGCGCAGTCCTGCAATTACGGCTCCACCTCCGACTCGATGATCCGTGACCAGATCGTTTTCGGTGTGCAATCGGACCCCCTACGCCAGCAGCTCCTCAAGGTTAAACAGTTCACCCTCGCTATAGCCATCGAGACCTGCGTTCTGCATGAACACGCCACTAACCGATACTCGCAAATTCAAGGGGCTGAAACGGCGCGGCAAGGTCCCCACGAGTCAGAGCGGGTGCAAGCCATTAAACAACTCCAGGGCCTAAGCCTGGATGAGGGCGGCCATTTCACCCGTTTTTCGCGGAATCATGCGCGCACTGACCGAGGGGACGGCGAGGCCGAAGACCGCACTGTGCAGGTGCGCACTACGTACGACCGCAACGCGCATTCGCGGTGGCGTTCCGAGCGTTCTGACGTCACGACGTGCGGCAACTGTAGCTCCGCCCACTTAAAGCGGCAATGTCCTGCAAAATCCCGATGCTGTCTCCAATGTGGCAAGCTTGGCCACTATGCAGCCCTATGCAGGTCTGCTCAACCTACTACCTCTCATCGTTCCAATCAGCCACGCAGGTGTGTCCGAACCATCCAGCCACCGGTCACCGATTCTGACTTGATTCCGGACCTTGACACCGAGGACCCTAAAGCACAATTTCGGGTGGGCATCATCACCAAACACAAGATGCTCCAGAAGACAAAAGCCAAGTCTCTCCCAATATTCAGCATTGATCCGGACGACGAGTGGTGTGTCACCCTCACGGTCAACTGATCCCGCATCCGATTCCGCCTGGACACCGGCGCTTCAGCCAACCTCATTACGCGGTCTGACCTCGGAAGCTTCCATGTCAAGCCTACCATCCTGCCATCCGCCTGCCAGCTTCTGGACTATAATGGTAATGCCATTGCTGCCAGTGGCTCTTGCCAGCTTGAAGTGTCGCACTGGTCATTAAAGGCTAACTTGCCATTCGAAATAGTGGGATCCACTAAAGCCTCCCTGCTTGGTGCTTAGGCGTGCAAACTTCTAAACCTTGTCCAAAGGGTTCACTCCCTGTCACCCGCTGACGCTTCCGCATCTCAGGACGCTGACGTTCGGACACAGCTGAACGCCATCATCACCTGATACCACGGTGTATTCGAGGGCATGGGCACACTCCCATACACTGATAAAATCTTGTTAAAACCAAATGCAACGCCTGTGGTGCACGCACCTCGCAGGGTACCAGCACCCCTCAAGGACCGCCTCAAGCAGCAGCTGCAGGACCTCCAGGACCAGGGTGTAATTTCGAAAGTTACAGAACCGACTGACTGGGTCAGCTCTATGGTGTGCGTGAAAAAACCCATCTGGCGAATTACGCATATGTATTGATCCCAAGGACCTCAGCCGCAATATTATGAGAGAACACTATCCCATTCCAAAGCGCAAAGAACTCACCTGCGAGATGGCTCGCGCCAAATTTTTCACCAAGCTAGACGCATCCAAGGGGTTCTGGCAGATCCAACTCGACGCATCCAGACGGAAGCTCTGTACCTTTAACACTCCATTTGGCCGGTATTGCTACAACCGGATGCCGTTTGGCATCATCTCTGCATCGGAAGTGTTCCACAGAATAATGGAGCAGATGATGGAAGGTACCGAAGGGGTTCGCGTATATGTGGACGACATCATCGTCTGGTCTACCACCCCGCAGGAGCACATTGATCGCCTCCAACGCGTCTTCCAACGAATCCATGAGCATGGCCTCCGCCTCAACAGGGCCAAATGCTCCTTTGGTCAAACAGAACTTAAATTCCTCAGAGACCACATTTCACAGTTTGGCGTTCAGCCGGATGCTGACAAAGTATCTGCCAGTAAGGCCATGAAGGCACCGGAGGACAAGAAAGTTGATCTCCGCTTCCTGGGCATGGTCAATTTCCTGGGGAAATTCATCCCTAACCTCACCTCCCACACCATGGCTCTCAGGAACCTGGTTAAGAAGACTAACCAGGTCTTCTTATGTTCCAATGGCTCCCCGCCCACGAACAAGAATGGTGGGAACTCAGGACGAAGCTGACCAAGGCCCCGGTGTTGGCATTTTTCGATTCGGCCAAAGAAACAAAGATCTCCACGGATGCCAGTTAGTCTGGCATTGGAGCAGTGCTCCTTCAACGTGACGACACCTCCTCATGGGCTCCTGTCGCATACGCGTCACGTGCAATGACGCCCACCGATCAGCGCGATGCGCAAATTGAAAAAGAGTGCCCGGGCCTTCTTACCGGAGTTGTCAAATTCCATGACTATGTCAATGGACTCCCAAAGTTCACAGTCGAGACAGACCACAGGCCACTGGTCAATATCATTCAAAAAGACCTCAACGACATGACGCCGCGCCTGCAGCGCATTCTCCTTAAACTCAGGCGGTACGACTTCGAACTCGTCTACACCCCGGGTAAGGAGCTCATCGTCGCCGATGAACTCTCCTGATCTGTCACCACACCCTGCGACCCAGCGGGCTTCGTGTGCCAAATTGATGCTCAGGTGGCATTCGCCGCATCCAATCTGCCCGCCATGGACGAACGGCTCATCCATTTTCGTTGTGAGACGGCCAACGATCCCCTGCTCCAACGTGTCATGTGCCACCTGACAGACGGGTGGCTCAAGGGCCAATGCCCTCAATTCTATAACATTAATGATGACCTGGTGGTGATGGATGGAATTCTATTAAAGCTGGACAGGATCGTCATTCCGCACAGCATGCGGAACCTCGTCCTTGAGCAGCTCCATGAGGGCCACCTGGGGGGTGGAGAAATGCCGCCGACGGGCCCGTGAGGCAGTGTACTGGCCTGGAATGAACGAGGACATTGCCAACGCCGTTCTTAACTGCCCAACATGCCAGCGTTTCCAGCCTGCTCAGCCAAGACAGACCTTACAACCCCATGAGTTGGTCACGTCCCCCTGGACCAAAGTGGGCATCGACCTGTTTCATGCACTTGGCCGGGACTACATCCTCATAGTGGACTATTTCTCAAACTACCCGGAGATAGTTAGGCTACACAACCTCACCTCCACTGCGGTCATTCGGGCGTGCAAGGAAACCTTCGCTCGCCATGGCATCCCGCTCACGGTCATGTCCGACAATGGCCCGTGTTCTGCCAGTCAGGAGTGGTCCAATTTTGGCAAACGATACAACTTCACACTTGTCATGTCCAGTCCCCATTACCCCCAATCCAACGGCAAAGCTGAAAATTGTCAAACGACTCCTGTGCAAGGCGGCCGATGCTGGATCCGATTTTTACCTCGTCCTGCTTGCTTACAGATCAGCTCCATTGTCCACCGGCCTGTCACCGGCTCAATTATTAATGAATCGCGCGCTGCGGACGACGGTGTCGGCCATTCATGTTCCGGACTTGGATAACCTTCCGGTCCTTCGTCGAATGCAGTTGTCTCGGGTCCAACACAATTAGGCGTACGACGCCCGCGCCACGGATCTCCCTGCTCTGGCTCCTGATGACGAGGTTCGTGTCCAACTTCCCGATGGTGGTTGGTCCCCCACCGCTGTGGTACTCAGACAAGTGGCCCCCAGGTCATTTTTGGTTTGTCTACAAGATGGCTCTCTTCTTCGCCGAAATAGGCGGGCACTACGACTCCTTCCTCGCTCGCCATCAGATCGTCATGACCTGCCTCGCCATCACGACGAACCCATCACGGACTTTGCAGATCTCCCTTACGCTCTGCCACCCTCTGAGTCTGACACAGTCCCGCCCATTCCAGAACAGGCGACCCCCGACCCACCCCTGAGGCAGTCAACCAGAATTCATCGCCCACCTCAGAGACTGAATTTATGAACTGCCTGAATTCATGGACTCTTTGAACTCATGAACTGATTGTTTCGTTCAATCCGGCCGATTGAGTCTGCACCAACCCTCTGAAGGAGCACCTGACCTGGACCCATTCCCCCGCCCTACCCCCATAACCTGCACGTCTAAGGTGCAATTTATCACGGCCAATCCGTCTAACCTGCACATCTTTGGACTCTGGGCAGTGCGAACTGTCATAATATACACATCAGTATATGATGGTGCAGAGACACACACTGACTGACACACTGCAAAACCAATCAACACAGCAGCCAATCACCAGTTAGGGCACGGTCACTATAAAGACAGAGGGCACTAGTTTTCCCGCTCATTCGGGATGCAGCCTCTGAGACAGACAGAGCCCGCAGTCAGTAGCACAAACATCCACCATGTGCTAGCAGTATAGGCTGGTCAGGTTAGGCATAGGTCTTCTGTCAATCTAACATAGTGTCGACCCACAGTGCAAGTATGTTTAACAGCTCTTAGTTGAATAAAATAGAGTTGTACTATTACAAGTGTTGGTAGCCTGTCTATGTTACTGCTCAGGTAAACGCAGTCTCCACAGATCCAGAGTACCCAACACATCACTAACCACTGTATTCTTATGTATTGACTTGCTCTATGAATGTTGAGCGATCGATGCCTCCTAACATTTTTTTGCTGACTCTTTGATGTTCACAAGACAAAGTAACAGTACCAAATATCAGTTCTGGAAACTGTTGACAGATTGGCAACCTAATGAATAGATTCCTCGAGGGATATGGAAGAGCCAAAGAGGATAAGACAGCTGGTGACTAGGGCTCTGTTAGAAGTTATCACGATGCCAGAGGCAAGATCTGCCCAGCTTTGATTTGTTGTCTGGAATAAGGGAAGGAAACAAACTGCCCAGGAGTTCTTTTCTGCTCGACTCAAACATCTCTCCTGCCAAGCTGTCAAAAACAAAGCTTTGATGCTTCCATGGAGATATTGATGACCTGTATTGTACAGAGGGAGTGAGATTTAAAATGAAGAAAGGCAGACAAAGCCTGCTGCTCTGTAACAGAGACTGTAAATAGAACACAACAAATATTTCCTCTTCTCAGTGACGATGAAGTAATTTGCTTCAATATGCTTGTACTGGAGGGGCAGAACTGAAGACACAGTTGCTGGGCAGTGAGATATCCTAATCCTCTGCACTAAAAGACCCCAAACTGCCAATTAGCTCATGTCTATTAGCATCCCTCCTTAGGGGGAACTTGCTTCAGAGGCAACTTAATTCCAAGTTAATGCTGCTTCACCCAGACCTATCATTACTTCTTATCTAATCAAAGGTCAGGTCTACTGTCACAGATTAATTCCTTCCCGGGGCCTATCGAACCGGGTCTTCAAGCCAGAGGATTAACAGCCATCCTGGCAGAGTGACAGAACTTCGAATAGGTTCGCCCAGAGTTGGGGCAGCTTCTCCGCACAGCCCTGACTTAGAAACGGAGAGCAATATGACAACTTCTCCTCAGTACCACGCCATATGGTCAGGTGTTCTACCATCGGATCACAACATCTGCAAATGTTACTGCTGCTGTTACCTTCCAAACATTGAGAATGTTTACTTGTGCTTTCACACCAGCACCTGTCGTGCAACAACCGTGTTCAGACAAACTAAGGTCAGGGGAGAATTCGCAGAGGCAACCAGATGTTGATTTGACCAATCACCAACAGTGACTCAATGAAAGTGATAACTAATAGTAATGATGGTAATTTACCTCATAACCAACAGGTAATGCAATAACTTACTGCTAGTCTATATGTAGCAGCTAGTAATATGTGCAAAGCCCCAATATCCTACTTGTTACTAATGGAAATTCTGCATGCATGGGCGATACGGTGGTACAATGACTAGCGCTGCTATCTCATAGTGCCAGGGGCCTGGTATGATTCCAACCTTGGGCAGCTGGCTATGTGGAGTTTGCACGTTCTCCCCATGTCCACGTGGGTTTCCACCAGCTGCTCCGGTTTCCTCCCACAGTCCAAAGATGAACAGATTAGGTGGATTGGCAATGCTAAATTGGCCCTAGGTGGGGTTATGGCGATAGTGTGGGGTTTGGGGCCTAGGTAGGGTGCTCTTTCAGAGGATCGGTACAGGCCTGATGGGCCAAATGGCCTCTTTCTGCACTGTAGGGATTCTATGATTCTGTGATGCTCGAATGGTGCTGCTGTGTTTCTTCCTCACCATGTTCCCGCTTCTCCCAGCTCTTTAGTAAATACTGTGCAATCTATTTCCCAACGCAACTTCTCCTTCCATACTAGTGCTGCTTGATTCCCTCTCTTCCCTTTTCCTCCGCCAGTTCCATTCTCTTCTCGTGAGCTCCCAAGCCAAAATCTTGTCGAACAGTGGAATTCGCAGCTGCAGGCTGGAGAGACAGTGAGAACCTCCTGCCATGTCTTTCCGTGATGACTGAGCATTGTATGTTGCATCACTCTCCGACGCTAAATTCTGTCACCAGGGAGCTGGCAGGCTCCCAGTTCATTATCTCCAATGGCCAAGAATCCATAAAATTCCAGCACTTTTCCCGCTGAGAAAATAGCTGCAGGGCCCCCTTCGGCTTTAGAGACGTAAAAACTAGGAACAGGAGTAGGCCATTCGGCCCTTCGAGCCTGTTCCACCATTCAATATGATCATGGCTAATCCTCTATCTCAATGCCATATTCCCGCTTTCTCCCCATACTCCTCGATGCCATTAAAATCTAAAGATTGACCCATCTCGTCCCTGAACATATTCAGTGACTTGGTCTCCACAGCCTTCCGTGCTTGAGAATTCCAGAGGTTCGCTGCTCTTTGAGTGAATACATTTTCCCTCATCTCAGTCCTAAATGGTCTGTCCCGTATCTTGTGACCTGTGTCCCCTGGTTCTAGATTCCCCAACCAGGGAGAACATCTTTCCTGCATCCAGTCTGTCCAGCCCCATTAAAATTTTATACGTTTCAATCAGATCTCGTCTTTCATTGACTAGTGTACATGGAAACCCAGATTCCTTTGTAAAGCCTCGCTTCCCAAAGTGTGTAACTTCACATTTAGCCACATCGAACTGCATATGCCATATGTTTGCCCATTCACTCAACTTGAAGCCTCCTTTCATCCTCCTCACAACTCACAATTTTGCCCAGTTTTCCGCCTCTCCCTCATGGTCTGGGCGGGGGGGGGGGGGGGGGGGGGGGGGGGGGGGGATGGACAAATGAATGAGAGCAATAGCAGCTGTTGCATGAACAGCTGGAGGGCGACTATTGAGGTTACTATGGGGCGAGGCACGACACTGCATGTGGAGGAGGACGAGTGCCAATGGTGGGCGGATGGCTGGAAATGTGAGGAAGTGCATAGATGGAGGGTGATGGGTGAGGAAAGTAAGTTGGGGGGGGGGGAGTGATGTGAGGGATAGCCTTCAGAAGACGGGTTTGAAGGTTAGGGTGATACATGTGTAGCCATCTGAGATGGCCACTTTCGGTATACAAAATGGACGCTCACAGAGACTCTGGGAAAATATGGACAATACTAAGCAACAAGCAGGCACAGAGCCTGAATGTATATTTTGGAAGCAGTCAGCAGACGGAATCAAAACTCTGGGTCGATTAACATATTGGTGGCCCATCTCCGAGGAACAAAGGACTAATACTCAGGTAGCCGATACTGTAGCAAATATCCCGGTGCCAGTACCCAACTGAAAGACATAAACAAAGTGTGGTGAACCACTGAAATAGGAGATGTAAGGTAGGACCTGCACTACAGGTTCGCCGGTAGCTCCTGCCGGCTGGCTCCGCCCACGGAGAACTGTATCAATATGCATGACCTCCAGTGCCCTGCCATTTCGCCAGCTGCAGCAGGAGGCCACGCATCTGACTGCAATAAAGCCACAGTTGTACCCAACTTTAGTCTTTGTGCAATTGATTGCGCATCAATTTATTACAGTCAGATTTTCCACAGAATGGATATCCGAATTAAGCCCGATCGCCTGCAGCTGGATCCGCACACGCTCGACGCCAGGAAAGACTTTATTCACTGGCTAGCATGTTTTGAGGCCTACATCAACGCGGCGGACCCTGCGCCAATGGAGGATCAGAAGATAAACATCCTGTACTCCAGACTGAGCTCCAGCGTGTTCCCGTTGATCCAAGACGCCATGAATTACACAAAAGCAATGGAACTCCTTAAGGAACACTACGTGCAGAAGGCGAACACGCTCTTTGCCAGGCATGTACTCGCCACCCGCTCGCAACTACCTGGTGAGTCCATCGAAGACTTCTGGCGGGCCCTAATTCCACTCGTCCGGGACTGTGACTGTCAGGCCGTTACGGCCACCGAACACGCAAATCTTCTCATTCACGTTGCTTTCGTGACGGGGATTGCGTTGGACCGCATCCGAGAATGATTACTGGAAGGGGCCACGCTCGAACTGGCGGAGACAAAATCCTTGGCGCTCTCCATGACGGTCGCATCCCGTAACGTGCAATCATTCCTCTCCCGCTGCACTGCCCACCCTTCTACTTCCTACTCCTCCTGGACCCCGCCGACGACCTCCTCAGCCGGGGCCCTGCCTTCCCAATACGCCTGCGCCGCACGCCGATCCGCATACCCCGGGGGTCCCCGCTGCTACTTCTGCGGTCAGCAGAAGAACCCCCGTCAACACTGCCCGGCCCACACTGCAGTTTGTAAAGTCTGCAGTAAAAAGGGCCACTTCGCGATTTGTGCCAGGCCCGCGCAGTCGCTGCGATCGCGCCCGCTTGCACCCTCTCCCCCACGCCAGACGCACAATGGGAGCCGCCATCTTATCCAGCTTCGGCCACGTGCGCCCCATGGACATCTTGTCCCGACCCCGCAATGTGCGCACCATGGGCGCCGCCATCTTGTCCCGACCCTGCAATGTGTGCACCATGGGGGCCGCCATCTTGTCCCCCACGGGTTTCCAGACATCCCGACATCGGAACCGCACACGCTTGCCACCCGAAGCATCCGATGGCTACCTGAAGCTCGCTTAGATGACGCTGGACCAATCTCGCCAGCACAACCTGGCCACCGCGTCGACGACGGTTAAAATCAACGGCCACGTGACCTCGTGCCTGCTGGACTCCGGGAACACAGAAAGCTTCGTTCACCCAGATACGGTAAGGCGCTGCTCCCTCGCGGTCCACCCTGCCAATCAAAGGATCTCCTAGCCTCCGGATCCCACTCCGTCCCGATCCGTGGCTTTTGTACAGTCACCCTCACGGTCCAGGATGTAGAATTTAGTAACTTCCGCCTCTATGTCCTTCCTAATCTCTGTGCTGCACTCCTGTTGGGCCTGGACTTCCAGTGCAACCTCCAGAGCCTCACCCTCAAATTCGACGGGCCCTTACCCCCCCTTACCGTTTGCGGCCTCGCGACCCTCAAGGTCGATCCCCCCTCCCTTTTTGCCAATCTAAATGTGGATTGCAAGCCCGTTGCCACTAGGAGCAGACGGTACAGAACCCAGGACAAGACCTTCATCAGGTCTGAAGTCCAGCGGCTGCTTAAGGAGGGTATTATCGAGGCCAGCAACAGCCCCTGGAGAGCCCAAGTGGTAGTGGTTAAAACTGGGGAAAAAAACACAGGATGGTCGTGGACTACAGCCAGACCATCAATCGGTACATGCAGGTCAACGCGTACCCCCTCCCACGCATATCTGATATGGTCAATCAGAATGCGCAGTACCGGGTCTTCTCAACAATTGACCTGAAATCCGCCTACAACCAGCTCCCCATCCGGAAGTCGGACCTGACATACACTGCCTTTGAGGCGGACGGTCGCCCCTACCACTTCCTTAGGGTCCCTTTTGGTGTCACAAATGGGGTCTCGGTCTTCCAAAGAGAGATGGACCGAATGGTCGACCAGTACGGTTTGCGGGCCACCTTTCCGTACTTAGATAATGTCACCATCTGCGGCCATGACCAGCAGGACCACGATGCCAACCTCGATAAATTCCTCCGCACTGCCACTCTTCTCAACCTGACCTCCATCAAAGAGAAGTGTGTGTTCAGCACGACCCGGTTAGCCATTCTCGGCTATGTAGTCCAAAACGGACTTCTCGGGCCTGACCCCGACCGCATGCGCCCCCTCATGGAACTTCCCCTCCCCCACTGCCCCAAGGCCCTCAAACGCTGCCTGGGGTTCTTTTCCTATTACGCCCAGTGGGTCACAAACTATGCGGACATGGCCCGCCCACTCATTCAGTCCACACAATTCCCCCTCGCGGCCGAGGCACAACACGCTTTCGCCGCATCTGAGCAGACATCGCCAAGAGCGGGATGCGCGCAGTGGATGAGTCACTGCCTTTCCAAGTAGAAAGCGACGCTTCAGATGTCGCCCTTGCCGCCACTCTAAACCAGGCAGGCAGACCCGTGGCATTCTTTTCCCGCACCCTTCATGCCTCTGAAATTCGACACTCATCCGTCGAAAAGGACGCCCAAGCTATCGTTGAAGCTTTGTGGCATTGGAGGCATTACCTGGCCGGTAAGAGATTCACTCTCCTCACTGACCAACGGTCGGTAGCCTGCATGTTCAATAACACACAGCGGGGCAAGATCAAAAATAATAAATACTTGCGGTGGAGAATCGAGCTCTCCACCTATAATTATGAGATCGTGTATCGCCCCGGTAAACTCAACAAGCCCCCAGATTCCCTCTCCCGAGGTACATGTGCCAGCGCACAAGTGGACCAACTCCGGGCCCTACACGACAGCCTGGGTCACCCGGGGGTCACTCGATTGTACCATCTGGTCAAAGCTCGCAATCTGTCCTACTCCGTCGAGGAAGTAAGGACAGTCACTACCAGGTCTGTGCGGAGTGCAAGCCGCACTTCTACCGCCTGGTGAAGGCTTCCCGCCCCTTTGAATGCCTCAGCGTGGATTTAAAAGGGCCCCTCCCCTCCACCGACCGTAACACGTACATTCTCAGTGTGGTCAATGATACTCCAGATTCCCCTTCGCCATCCCATGCCCTGATATGACATCTGGCAGCGTAATCAAGGCCCTCAGCACCATCTTCGCTCTGTTCGGTTTCCCCGCCTACATCCACAGTGACAGGGGATCCTCATTCATGAGCGATGAGCTGCATCAGTTCCTGCTCAGCAGGGGTATAGCCTCCAGCAGGACGACCAGCTCCAACCCCCGGGCAAACGGGCAAGTAGAACAGGCGAATGGGACGGTTTGGGGGGCCGTCCAGCTGGCCCTATGGTCCAGGAACCTCCAAGCCTCTCGCTGGCAGAAGGTCCTCCCTGACGCTCTGCACTCTATCCGGTCACTATCGTTGCACCGCCACTAATAACACACCCCATGAACGTGTTTTTACCTTCCCCAGGAAGTCCACATCCAGGGTGTCGCTCCCGACTTGGCTCGCTGCTCCAGGACTGGTCCTTCTCCGTAGGCACGTCCGTCTCCACAAGGCTGACCCCCTTGGTGGATGGGGTTCACCTGCTCCACGCCAACCCTCAATATGCCTACGTTGAGTTCCCCGACGGCCGCCAAGATACGGTCTCACTCAGGGACCTCGCACCGTCAGGTTCCACCCCAACACACACCCCCACCAATGCACCCCCCACCTCCCACCGCGCCGCCAATATTGACCCCACCAGACCACCGCTCCCCTCCCCTTTTCCGCACAAGAGGACGAAGAGGACTTCGGCATGCTCCCAGAGTTCCCCGATGACTTGCCAGCATCAGCACCGCCATCATCGCCATCGGTGCCACCGCCAGCACCGACTTCGCCGCCACCGTTACGCCGCTCCCAACGAAGCACCAAAGCACCGGACTGGCTGAACCTTTGACGGACTCCAGACCGTCAACATGGACTTTTCTTTCCCTACCACTGTACATAATTCCACTAATTGTATATAGTGTCACGTCACCCCCCGCCGGACTCATTTTTAACAGGGGGTGAATGTGGTGAACCACTGTAATAGGAGATGTAAGGTAGGACCTGCGCTACAGGTTTGCCGGTAGCTCCTGCCGGCTGGCTCCGCCCAGGGAGAACTGTATAAAAATGCATGACCTCCAGTGCCCTGCCATTTTGCCAGCTGCAGCAGGAGGCCACACATCTGAATGTCATAAAGCCACAGTTGTACCCAACTTTAGTCTTTGTGCAATTGATCGTGCATCACAAAGCAAGGCCAATGGCTGTGGTAGTCACCACTGTTGTATTATATTGTATATATGGATATTACGGTAAGGCCCCTGTACTACAGGTACGGGGGTAGATCCCTGCCTGCTGGCTCTGCCCAGGAGGCGGAGTATAAATGTGTGTGCTCTCCGAACATCAGCCATTTCGTAAGCTGCTGTAGGAGGCCACACATCTCTGTGTAATAAAGCCTCGATTACATTCTACTCTCATCTCGTCGTAATTGATAGTGCATCAACAGCCACCTAGGACACGCCCAGCATCAGGGCACCCGCCCCTTTCTTAGTTTAAATCAATGACAATGATCAAGAAGCTGCCCAATTAATTGGGACCAAATTTAAGGCCCGCTTAAAAGCGCGCGAAGCCCCTCCAAGTATAAGAAGGAACCCCCACCAGAGATTCAGTCTCTTGGATTCGGATCTCAAACGGAGAGACCCTTCCACCAGCACCACCAGAAGCAAGTAAGTTCAAGGTCAACGTTCGCTACCAGCCGGACGACCTTAGCTGTTCTCCTGTTACCCCTTCGAACCCAACAGCCTCAGATCCGAACAACGGCCATTGTTCCTCTGACCTAAGTGGGCACCCGAAGTTAAGTATAGGTGTTAGCGATCGAGATAGTTTAGCCTGTCGTGTTATTGTGCATGAGTAATCATACTGTGTGTAAATAAATACCATTGACTTTGAACTAACGAACTGGTGTATTGGCTCTTTGATCGGTATTCGGGTTGAACCTTGTGGTGGTATCGAGAGATACCCGGCGACTCTGAAAGTATATTCATAATTAGGATTAAGAAAGGCAACCTTATTAACCGCCATATTTATAACCAAATAAATATCGCAACACACGTACATCCGTGTGTAGACAAATGTGCCATTGTGCTCACCCTTCCTGCCTTGCTTAGGTCACCAGACCACTTTTGACGCAAAATGTACGATCTGGCGCCACACTCCAGTTGCTAACCTCCAGCCACACCTTCTTCCTCCCAACAGTGGGGAAGAGTGAAAAAGTGAAAAGTGAAAAGTGAAAATTGCTTACTGTCACAAGTAGGCTTGAAATGAAGTTACTGTGAAAAGCCCCTAGTCGCCAAATTCCGGCGCCTGTTCGGGAAGGCTGGTACGGGAAGATGATCTCCAATCAGATCCTTACAGCCTCCAGCTCCACATCCAGGGAGATAGAATCATAGAATTTACAGTGCAGAAGGAGGCCATTCGGCCCATCGATTCTGCACCGGCCCTTGGAAAGAGCACCCTTCTTAAGCTGATGTCTCCACTCTACCCCGTTACCCAGTAATCCCACCCAACCTTTTTGGACACTAAGGGCAATTTATCATGGCCAATCCATCTAACTTCCACATCTTTGGACTGTGGGAGGAAACTGGAGCACCCGGAGGAAACCCACGCACGCACGGGGAGAACGTGACAGACAGTGACCCAAGCCAGGAATCGAACCTGGGACCCTGGAGCTGTGAAGCAACTGTGCTAACCACTGTGCTACCAGGCTGTCACTGAGGAAATCTGCAACGTTTGAACATCAATTCTTCTAGTTCCTCGATTGTACTCCAAACTCCATCACCTTGCATGGTTGGAGTGCTGCTTTAAAGAAAGCACTGGCATTGAAATGATCTCCTGCAGTTTGCCATCGGGCCTGTTCAAGTTAATTGATCAGGAAACCTGAGATGAAATGATAATGCAGTGCCTGGGTTACAAACGCTGACAGCCAGCAATGCTGCATTTGCTCCCATACACTGCCTGGCACCTCAATGTCCAAACTTTTGCACCACAAAGTGAAAATCTAGCCCATTATCTATTATCTCACAGCTACAGAAACCACCCCCGAGAGCCTTTTACTCTGCCTTTGGTATTATTCATGATCACTTTACATCTTGTGCATGGTGCGGTGGCCAATTGGGAAAGCACTAGTTTTGTAAACCAAACATTGCGGGTTCATTCCTGTCTGTGCCTTGGAGCAGTTCCTCAGCTTCTGTGTCTTTATTTCTGCGCTCCCTTTGTTTGGGGGTTGGTTGAGCTCAGTTGGCTGAACAGCTGGTATGTGATGTGGAGCACGGCCAACAGCGCGGGTTCGATTCCTGTATCCGGGTGAGGTTATTCATGAAGGCCCTGTCTTCACAACCTTGCCCCCTGCCTGAGGTATGGTGATCCTCAGGTTAAATCACCACCAGTCAGCTCTCTTCCACCCCCCCCCCCCCCCCACCCCCCAAAGTCACCTGAGACTATGGCGTCTTTAATATGTTGTAAATGCTACAAAAGCTGCACAAATTGGGTGCCCATTGTTCTGGGAGTGGGGTTTGTGATTTGATAGTTAGTTTGATTATTGGACGCTTCACCAGATTCAGCCCCCTTGGAGCTGAGAAGAGTCCTTGGTCGCCATACATAACACTTTCTAATTTATGCCTGAATGAATTCTATCATTAGTTCACACTTAATGAGAGAGTGTTTGCATACAGATAAAATTAAATTGTAAGGCCGACTGACTTTGCCAACAGGTACCATTTATATGAGTCCAGAGAGAGCAAATAGATTTCTCAAGGAGCTTTAAAGTGAAAATAAGCCAGCTGTTTAGACCCAGGGTCTATTTCAATGCAATCAGGTAATAACCCTATGCAGCACACCTTCGAAGTACAATCTGTTTGCAGTGGACTTGTAAAAAGGTTCTTAGATCACTTTTTTTTTAAACTACAAGCCTCGCCTAAGAAACTGTACTTCAAATATTTAGAAAATTACAACACTGTAAGAAATCAGAGTCTGGAAAAAGTATTTCACTGAAGAAATTTACGGGGACTGCAACTTTTTTTTTTACTAATTGATTTGTGGAGATTTTTTAAATGACTGAAGTTGGATTGCCCAGTATCGCATGGCACTGAGCTACACTGCTTTCAGATTCAATCCCGAGGTTATGCCTCGCTACACAGTGATACAGTGGCAAAAGAGACTCGGGGAGAAAGGGGAATTGAGTCCCAGTTCCTGGTTGCACCACAGAGCACCTCCTGCTGGTGGGAGTGTGGACGTTTGAACATAGAACATACAGTGCAGAAAGAGGCCATTCGGCCCATCGAGTCTGCACCGACCCACTTAAGCCCTCACTTCCACCCTATCCCCATAACCCAATAACCCCTCCTAACCTTTTTTGGACATTAAGGGCAATGTAGAATGGCCAATCCACCTAACCTGCATGTCTTTGGGAGGAAACCGGAGCACCCGGAGGAAACCCACGCAGACACGGGGGGAACATGCAGACTCCGCACAGACAGTGACCCAGCGGGGAATGGAACCTGGGACCCTGGCGCTGTGAAGCCACAATGCTATCCACTGTGCTACTGTGCTGCCATGTTTGGACGAAGCCAAGTTCACACTGAAACTATGACCCTGTTTGCCACTTGTTGAAATGGGCCCCATAAAGAGGACTGGCCACTTCGCCGAGGTAGCAAATGGGGGAAAACCATAGCCCACCCAATTGTGTTCCAGCGCTGAGGAGCGGAAATTGGAAACGGAACGTTAACTCAATCTGCCGTTGTCATTTTTAAAGTTTTGAAATACAATCCATCGTCGGCCTGCTAGAAACGGATATTGTGTCTTTAAGAAGTTCCATATGGAAAACGGTAAGCATTTTTATGGGCCTATAAAAGGAAACATGTAATCTCGGCATCAGCATTACACCAGGCAAAATGTGCTGAGGTTATTAACAGACTTGCAAGGGAGCCTGAGGTATGTTTTTCAGCTAAACGGTCCATGTCGGGCTCTGGCTCAAATCATTAATCTTGGGAAAAGCAAATCATGGCAGAGAGCCACTGGGAAAGAAGTTTACGGCTGTTAAGTCTACACATTTGAAAACTTAGTCTCCAGATATTCTCCGAGAGAACACAATAAATAATGAATGGTGACAGGAGGCTGAATGCAGCTGGTGTGCGGCTGAGTGGGATCAGGGAATAGGAGGAGAAAACAGAAGGAATATTGCCATCAAATAATGTCTTCAGTGTACCTGTGACATTTTGCACCTCCCTCAGGTTTTACTTAACATATCTTTATGATGATATTGTCGATTACAGCTGATCCCCCCATTGATAGCCATGTGTTAAACACGGTTTTGTGATGATTCACTTACTCTGCATTCTGTGGCTATTCCGTGTTTGAAATGATGGCAGGAAGAGTATTGAAAGTTGTTTAAGGGCGGCACAGTCGCACAGTGGTTAGCACTGCTGCCTCACAACACCAGCGACCCGGGTTCAATTCTGGTTCTCGGGTGATTGTATGTGTGGAGTTTGCATGTTCTCCCCGTGTCTGCGTGGGTTTCCTCTGGGTGCTCCAGTTTCCTTCCACAGTCCAAAGATGTGCAGGTTAGGTCGGATTGGCCATGCTAAATTGTCCCTTAGCGTTCAATAAGGTTCGGCGGGGTTATGGGGATAGGGCAGGGGAATGGGCCTAGGTAGGGCGTTCTTTCAGAGGATCGGTGCAGACTCGATGGGCCAAATGGCCTCCTTCTGCACTGTAGGGATTCTATGGTCCTTAACTTCACCAGAAGGATATCAGAAGCGGGGTTCACTTGGAGTGGTCCAGAAGGAGATGGATTAGGAGTCAGAAATCAAACTGCTTTCCCCCCTCCAACACATCTGCTTATTCAACTTTAACCCATCGTTGCCCTTGTTTAGATCAGCGAACGCAAAACAGACCAGGGATTAAACCTTTCCCTTTCTTGGCCTGTGTAATTCAGTACGTATTAGGGAGTGTTGACATAATGAGCTATCCGATACAGAGAAATTCCATATAAAGACCTTCACATAATATCAGATGTTACATGGATGAATCAACGGGGGACAAAGAGATTTGTACAGCTGCAGCAAAATCAGAAATTGGCTTTAATATGGCAACAGGAATAAAAGGATTCTAATAAGAAGCATGAGGGCGATCATAGGCAATGGATAAGGCACAGCTAATAGGAGGACATGTGAGCTAGCCCTACCTCCTAGTGTTATATAGTCTATCCTGACTCCATTGCCCTGTCTGCTGTACTGTGATAGGCGACTTTGCATGTGTCATCAGGAACTGATACCCATGTGGGTATCCTCAAGGAAAGATAATAAGATACATATTTTTGTACCAGGTATTCAGTGGGCCTTTATACGGCATACCATTTTGTACATTTTACATTTGGGCGGCACGGTGGCACAGTGGTTAGCACAGTTGCTTCCCAGCTCCAGGGTCCCAGGTTCGATTCCCAGCTTGAGTCACTGTCTGTGCGGAGTCTGCACGTTCTCCCCGTGTTTGTGTGGGTTTCCTCCGGGTGCTCCGGTTTCCTCCCACAATCCAAAGGATGTGCAGGTTAGGGGGATTGGCCATGTTAAATTACCCTTCGTGCCCACAAAAGGTTAGGTGGGGTTACTGGGTTGTGCGGATAGGGTGGAGGTGTGGGCTTAATTAGGGTGCCCTTTCCAAGGGCCGGTGCAGACTCGATGGGCCGAATGGCCTCCTTCTGCACTATAGAGATTCTATGAATCCACCATGATGAAAGGGGGAGATGAGTATATCCACAATATTCTTGCATGCAAATAAGACAATCTATAATAATAATAATCTTTATTGTCACAAGTAGGCTTACATTAACACTGCAATGAAGTTACTGTGAAAAGCCCCAAGTCACCACATTCAGGTGCCTGTTCGGGTACACAGAGGGAGAATTCAGAATGTCCAAATTACCTAACTGCACAGCACATCTTTCGGGACTTGTGGGAGGAAACCCGAGCACCCGGAGGGAAACCCACGCAGACACGAGGAGAACGTGCAGACTCCGCACAGACAGTGACCTAAGCCGAGAATCGAACCTGGGACCATGGCACTGTGAATCAACAGTGCCAACCACTGTTGCTACCGTGCTGCCCACTGTGCTACCGTGCTTGTCTGCAGTCAGGACAAGATAATCTTGATGATCATGAATCTGAAAGAATATTTTTGCTACTGTTACCAATGCACATTGATCCATTGGCAGCAATTAGGATTTGCTCCCCCTCCAGTGGCCTAGGTGGGGTACCACCACAGTCAGGACACATTGGAAGGCCAGTCTCTCTCTTCGTGTTGCTAATGCAGCCCAGGCTAATTTCTTCTGATTTTATCTTGGAAAACAGGCATCTTTTATTCCTAATAATCCACCTTGCAGAGTGAGTGGCCGACCTTAATTCTGCCTGCCCGTGTGAGCAGATGTTGCCGACAGAGCGGGCATTACTGGAAGAAAGTGAGGAGGAAGCTGGAGGACTAGCTGGGTTTGATCTTCGAGGGAGGATTTGTGTAGTGAGGCACTTGATAGGGTTAAGTTCACCTCCTTGTGTGCAAAGGTTTAAGACTGGTACAGGTTCAAGTTGGTGCACAGGGCGCACCTGACCACAGGCAATATGAGAGGTTTGTTCTCAGGGATGGAGGACGATGGGAGTGGTGCTTTAGGGGGGCGGTGAAGCACATGCACTGTCCAGCCCCAAGCTTGACCATTTTTGGGTCTCCTTTTTTGAAACAAATGTCAGGGATTCTGGGTGTTAAATTGGAGTTGTGGCCGTTGGTGGCCATTTTTGGAGTTTGGACTTGCGGTGCTGCAGGCAGGGCCCAAGGCAGATGTCTTGGGCTTCACCTCGTTAATAGCCCGGAGGTGAGTCAGCTGTGCGGGGGGGGGGGGGGGGGGGGGGCGTTGTTGGTCAATCTAATTAGGATCTTCTTTGTGCGGGGGGAAGACGTGGTGGAAGTAGTCTTGTTATTAAACTGGGTTGGGATAGGTTGTATTGTGTTGGGGTTATTTTTGTAATAATGAAAATTTTGTTTGAATAATAATATTTTTTAAAATTTTGCCTGTCTGATGTATAGCAGGTGAGTAGGGTCGTTAATTTGGTGACTTACATGTTAATGACCTACTTGGACCTCTCTACCTTCAATCTGAACCAATCTTAATGACAGAAGAATAGAGGCAGCTATGACATTCACCCATAGCGAGTGGGGTCCTTTAAATATGCAAAATCAGATTTCAATTATGTCATTGTGTCCTGAGCCCTATTTTAACTCCGTTTCGTGGGGAAAAGCTACCATGTTGTTCACTCCTGCTGAACTCCAGTCAGATTGTGGAGGTGAGGAGAGGAAGTCACATTGAGGACACTTCTGCTTTCTCCACATTGCAAAACCATGCAGTGGCCACCTTCCCCCTCCCACCCCCACCCCCCCCCCCCCCACCCCCCACCCCCCACCCCACTACATCATCACCCAAACACCCCCAGAGCCCCAGTTCCTGCATTTACAGTGAATGCCAACCAGTCAGTCGCTACCCATTTACCACCCTTCCTGGGTGAAAGGTCATCCCTGCGCCGAAAATTGCTGAGGCTCTGGTTTGCCGCAGGCGGGTGAGAATCTAACTAGATTCAGCGAGTTCCTACTAGGAATCTTCTGGCAACTAAAAGCTCTTCAGAATGTTCATTTATATGTCACCATTCACATCCTCAAGGAGTTGTGAAGTATTGCTAGCTGGGGCAGTGCAAAACCAATTGTTCACAACAATGTCCCACAAATAGCAACAAGGCAATAACCACTTCACTGGACAGTGAAGTGCTTTGCAATGTTCTGAGGTTATGAATAATAGTATTGGAGAATCATACAGAACAGCAGAAGGCCATTCAGCCCATTGTGGCTGTGCTGTACAATTAAAACATCTACCGTCCTCAGCTGTTTTAATGTTGCCTGAGGATTAAGTGTTAGCCAGGATTGTGGAATAGTTCCTCCTCTTCAAATAGTGCAACAGAATCCTTTTCACCAACCTGGATGCAGAAACAGGGCCTGAGTAATATCCATTTGAAACATTGCATCCCCGGCAATGCAGCACTCCATCAGTTCTGGAGTGGATCCTGGATCCTGGACGTTCCAAATCACAGAGTTAAATGTGTTACCACTGAACTAATGTGACACTTCAGTGCCACTACTCTTTACATAATCTAAAGGATTTTCATTCGCCAAGCCAAATCCAATAATAGCCATTTAACAGAAATGGGATTGCAGCCAGCACCCCAACAGTACGTACTTCGCGAATGAGAAGAAAATGAATTGCAGGTGGATGATCATGGTTTACAATTACATTTACCAGATTTCTGACTACTCCCTTTCATTTGGGGAGAGGTGTGCTCAGATTTGGCCAAAGGCATTCAGGCACAATAAAATCCATGCTCAACCCCAACTTCGCTGGGTGTAGCAAGGAAGCTTGAACATTTGGAGTAAAAGGATCTGACCTTACTCCCATTCAGGTGCTACTTCTAATGGGTGCGAGTTCCCAAAGCCTCCCTCAGGGGCCCCGACCTGCTCTCAGTTCTCTCCATGCCATTCGATTCTGTAAGGGGGATGATGTGTTGTGTGTTCTGGATCACAAACAGGTCACCAACACTGGAAGTGGTGCACTCTATTTTATTATAAGGTTAACTACATTAACATACTTGAACTGTGGGTAAATGCAATACCAGCTTTAACTGTTGACCCTTGCCTAGTCCTAACCAGGTGATGCACTCAGCACATGGTGAATGTCTGTGTTGCAGGCTGTGAGCTCTGTGCTCCGAGCTGTCTGCTACTAGAATGAACGGGAACTCTCCTGTCCCGTCTTTATAGTGCGTGTGCTCTCACTGGTGATTGGCTGCGGTGTTGTGTATGCTGATTGGTCCCACTGCATGTCCATCAGTGTGTGTGTGTGTGTCTGCACCATAATATACTGGTGTATATTATGATGTGGAGATGCCGGCGTTGGACTGGGGTGAGCACAGTACGAAGTCTTACAACACCAGGTTAAAGTCCAACAGGTTTGTTTCGATGTCACTCGCTTTCGGAGCGCTGCTCCTTCCTCAGGTGAATGAAGAGGTATGTTCCAGAAACATATATATAGTCAAATTCAAAGATGCCCGACAATGCTTGGAATGCGACCATTAGCAGGTGATTAAATCTTTACAGATCCAGAGATGGGGTAACCCCAGGTTAAAGAGGTGTGAATTACATCAAGCCAGGACAGTTGGTAGGATTTCGCAGGCCAGATGGTGGGGGATGAATGTAATGTGACATGAATCCCAGGTCCCGGTTGAGGCCGCACTCATGTGTGCGGAACTTGGCTATAAGTTTCTGCTCGGCGATTCTGCGTTGTCGCGCGTCCTGAAGGCCGCCTTGGAGAACGCTTACCCGGAGATCAGAGGCTGAATGCCCTTGACTGCTGAAGTGTTCCCCGACTGGAAGGGAACATTCCTGCCTGGTGATTGTTGCGCGATGTCCGTTCATTCATTGTCGCAGCGTCTGCATGGTCTCGCCAATGTACCATGCTTCGGGACATCCTTTCCTGCAGCGTATGAGGTAGACAACGTTGGCCGAGTCGCACGAGAATGTACCGCATACCTGGTGGGTGGTGTTCTCACGTGTAATAGTGGTATCCATGTCAATGATCTGGCACATCTTGCAGAGATTGCCATGGCAGGGTTGTGTGGTGTCGTGGTCACTGTTCTGAAGACTGGGTAGTTTGCTGCAAACAATGGTTCGTTTGAGGTTGCGCGGTTGTTTGAAGGCAAGTAGTGGGGGTGTGGGGATGACCTTGGCAAGATGTTCATCGTCATCAATGACGTGTTGAAGGCTGTGAAGAAGATGACGTAGTTTCTCCGCTCCGGGGAAGTACTGGACGACGAAGGGTATTCTGTCGGTTGTGTCCCATGTTTGTCTTCTGAGGAGGTCGGTGCGGTTTTTCGCTGTGGCGCGTTGGAACTGTCGATCGATGAGTCGAGTGCCATATCCCGTTCGTACGAGTGCATCTTTCAACGTCTGTAGATGTCTGTTACGCTCTTCCTCGTCTGAGCAGATCCTGTGTATACGGAGCGCTTGTCCATAGGGGATGGCTTCTTTAATGTGTTTAGGGTGGAAGCTGGAGAAGTGGAGCATCATGAGGTTATCCGTGGGTTTGCGGTAAAGCGAAGTGCTGAGGTGACCGTCCTTGATGGAGACGAGTGTGTCCAAGAATGCAACTGATTTTGGAGAGTAGTCCATGGTGAGTCTGATGGTTGGATGGAACTTGTTAATGTCATCGTGTAGTCGTTTCAGTGATTCTTCGCCGTGGGTCCAAAGGAAAAAAATGTCATCGATGTATCTGGTGTATAACGTCGGTTGAAGGTCCTGTGCGGTGAGTAGGTCCTGTTCAAACTTGTGCATGAAGATGTTGGCGTATTGGGGTGCGAATTTGGTCCCCATGGCTGTTCCGTGCGTCTGGATGAAGAACTTGTCGTCGAAGGTGAAGACGTTGTGATCCAGAATGAAGCGGATGAGTTGCAGAATTGTGTCTGGAGATTGGCAGTTGTCGGTGTTGAGTACTGAGGCTGTTGCAGCAATGCCGTCGTCATGGGGGATGCTGGTGTAGAGTGCCGAGACGTCCATTGTGACGAGGAATGTTCCTGGTTCAACTGGTCCATGGGTGCTGAGTTTCTGTAGGAAGTCCATCATGTCGCGACAGAAGCTGGGCGTACCTTGTACGATGGGTTTCAAGATGCCCTCGATGTAGCCAGAGAGGTTCCCACACAAGGTCCCATTGCCTGAAACGATAGGGCGGCCTGGTGTGTTGGCCTTATGCATTTTTGGGAGGCAGTAGAGATCTCCAATGCGGGGAGTAGGTGGGATGAGAGCACGTAGGGTGCTCTGAAGATCTGGATCCAAGGTCTTGATCAGTCTGTTAAGTTGGCGGATGTGTTCCTTGGTCGGATCTGCGGGTAACTGTCTGTAGTAGAACATAGAACATAGAACATAGAACAATACAGCGCAGTACAGGCCCTTCGGCCCACGATGTTGCACCGAAACAAAAGCCATCCAACCTACACTATGCCATTATCATCCATATGTTTATCCAATAAACTTTTAAATGCCCTCAATGTTGGCGAGTTCACTACTGTAGCAGGTAGGGCATTCCACGGCCTCACTACTCTTTGCGTAAAGAACCTACCTCTGACCTCTGTCCTATATCTATTACCCCTCAGTTTAAAGTTATGTCCCCTCGTGCCAGCCATATCCATCCGCAGGAGAAGGCTCTCACTGTCCACCCTATCCAACCCCCTGATCATTTTGTATGCCTCTATTAAGTCTCCTCTTAACCCTCTTCTCTCCAACGAAAACAACCTCAAGTCCATCAGCCTTTCCTCATAAGATTTTCCCTCCATACCAGGCAACATCCTGGTAAATCTCCTCTGCACCCGCTCCAAAGCCTCCACGTCCTTCCTATAATGCGGTGACCAGAACTGTACGCAATACTCCAAATGCGGCCGTACCAGAGTTCTGTACAGCTGCAACATGACCTCCCGACTCCGGAACTCAATCCCTCTACCAATAAAGGCCAACACTCCATAGGCCTTCTTCACAACCGTATCAACCTGGGTGGCAACTTTCAGGGATCTATGTACATGGACACCTAGATCCCTCTGCTCATCCACACTTTCAAGAACTTTACCATTAGCCAAATATTCCGCATTCACATGGGACATAGTGTTCTTGGTTGTTCAGTTGTCGGTATACTTCTTTGCAGTAGTCCGTTCTGTTCAGTACGACAGTGGCCCCTCCTTTGTCTGCTGGTTTGATGACGATGCTGCGGTTGGTCTTGAGAGCGTGGATGGCATTGCGTTGTGCTTGGGTGACGTTCGGGGCGGTCTTGTGAATGCGACTGATGAATCTGGCATTGACGCGACTCCTGACGGCTTGAGCATACGTGTCGAGTCTAAGGCAGCGGCCTTCCGGAGGGGTCCAATTCGACTCTTTCCTCTTCGGTTGCCGCACCGCAGATCTCTCGGTCTGCTGTTCCGGTTCATTGATAGACTGCTTGGGTTCGCTGTTGGCCTCTTGGTGTCTGTGGAAGAATTCCCGGAGCCTCATTCGCCTGATGAATTCCTCCGTGTCTGCCGCGAGACTGATGGGGTCCATTTTGGTGGTGGTGCAGAAATTGAGCCCACTGCTGAGGACTTCGATTTCGTCTGGTTGAAGGGCGTAGTCTGACAAGTTGACAATAGATTTCCCTGTATTGTTTTCTACTGTGACACCGGGGGTGGCTTGGTTGCTGCCGGTGGTGATGCCAAGTTTCTCAAGCTTTCTGTTCTTGGTGTGCATATAGGTGGCATAGTATTGTTGTCTCATCTGTTTGGCGGTGTTCCGCAGCTGGTCCGCTGCATCCTGAGCGCAAGTTGAGAATATGGCCTCTATCTTGGTTTCCAGGTTGCGTCGTCTGCTGTAGAGCTGGCGGACGAGGTGGTTGAGGAGCGTGAGAGAGGTGCGACGGCAGAGTCTCTCAGCATAGTCTGTGTTGTAGGTTGACTTGAGTGGGTTTGTGATCTGTAGCCCTTTCGGGATCTTGTCTGCGATCTTGCATCTTTGTAGAAACTTAATGTCAGTGTCTATATGCGCGATCTTCCTGGAGATCCTCTCCACTTTGAGCCGGCAGTTTGCGGTGTCGATGGTAGCCATGATGTGGAGATGCCGGCGTTGGACTGGGGTGAGCACAGTACGAAGTCTTACAACACCAGGTTAAAGTCCAACAGGTTTGTTTCGATGTCACTAGCTTTCGGAGCGCTGCTCCTTCCTCAGGTGAATGAAGAGGTATGTTCCAGAAACACATATATAGACAAATTCAAAGATGCCAAAATGTTCAGTGGATGAACATACCTCTTCATTCACCTGAGGAAGGAGCAGCGCTCCGAAAGCTAGTGACATCGAAACAAACCTGTTGGACTTTAACCTGGTGTTGTAAGACTTCGTACGGTGTATATTATGACAGGGGATTGTCACCCTTCCGATACGCTCCTGTACACAATCTATTTCCTCGCCATTGTCTTCAATCCAGGCACACAAAGCCATCACATCTGATTGGCTGTCAGGGGCAGGGAACCCCAATAGAAGCTTCTCTCTGCTGGGGTCTTTTCCTGCATCACTGGAGATCTGGAATGGGCAGTGAGCATTCTGACAAACAGATTTCGAAGGACTCCCAGGCCGCTTAATATTTGCAGCCTCAGTATTTCAGATAAATGTTAAACGCAGGAGGTTACAGCCTCTGTCCAATTCAACCTTTAACCTCTGGCTCCACTCCAGATCAATGTCGCTGATCTTCGACCTCCTATGGAAGAGATGGCGAGGGAGTGGGTGTAGGCAGTCTGAGGGGTTTCTTGGGGATTTGCTCCTGGGCCTGGGCAATGTGGTAATGTTTAAGTCCAGGATGGGCACAGCACAGCATCATGGTGGCCTCAGTCTGGCTACCAGCCTTTCTTGCTTTACCTTATCCCCGCCCAACATCCATGGCCAGTGGTCACCATGGAAACAAGCGCTTAATAGGCAATAGGATCTTTTTATTCTTCTTTTCATGGTTCTTATTACTTACACCCCCTTTTTTTAAAAACATGGTTTTCAGTGGATGACACTGAGGCAAACCCCAGTGTCTCCACCTCAGTCTTCAGAACAAGACGTGAGTAGGCGCACATTCGACTCGTGCGATGTTTAAAAAAAATTTTTTTTTAGAGTATCCAATTCTTTCTTTTTTTCCCAATTAAGGGGCAATTTAGCGTGGCCAATTCACCTACCCTGCACATCTTTTTGGGTTGTGGGGTGAGACCCACGCAGACACGGGGAGGGTGTGCAAACTCCACACGGACAGTGACCGGGGCCGGGATCGAAGCCGGGTTCTCGGCGCCGTGAGGCAACAGTGCTAACCCCAGTGCCACCCTGCCGCCTTTGCGTGCCCACTGTTAAAGGGCATTTCCAACTGGGCATTCGATTAACAGCAAGTTGAGATTAGAGAATGGCTGCGGAAATGACAGAAGGACAGAGAGAGGATTACTTGCAGTGATGGGGTTTTTTTTTGTATCCAGGATTTGCAATTTACAAGTCTGTGACTTCATATAAAGGGGCGGTACATGTACTCGACTCTCAATCAAACCAGAGGATAATGTTTTCAAGTGTTGGCAATGGACGCTCTCTTAAAAACAAGTGACAGATTTTTCTGAATCACCCATTTGACCTGTCTCCATGTGAAAAATACTGGGACTCATGATAAAAAATAAATGGCTCTGCTTTGCAAACAGACACCTTGGTACTGATCGTTCTCAGTTAGGCGTAAGGATGTCAAATTCACAATGTCTGTGCAGATTTTTTTTTTTTAACTCTTGGCCAGACATGAGGGCCTAAATTTTCAGGAGGGATTGGTTATTTGGTGGGTGGATGTGATCAGGAAAACTGACTCCATTCTCTTCACTCAAGCTGCTGCCCACTGAAGGGGGAGGAATGGAATGAAGATCATGGCTGAATCTTCCGAGGGGCGGCTATCACTATCGCATTGCGACCCTGCTGCTATTATTTTGCACAGCGCTACAGCTCCATGTTTCTAGTCCCGCTTTCTGAACCAGGTTTCTTCAGAAATACAGGGGGTAACTGCTTCATAGAATTTATAGTGCAGAAGGAGGCCATTCGGCCCATCGAGTCTGCACCAGCTCTTGGAAAGAGCACCCTACCCAAGATTCATACCTCCACCCTATTCCCATAACCCAGTAACCCCACCCAACACTAAGGGCAATTTTGGACACTAAGGGCAATTTTAGAATGGCCAATCCACCTAACCTGCACATCTTTGGACTGTGGGAGGAAACCGGAGCACCCGGAGGAAACCCACGCGCACACGGGGAGGATGTGCAGACTCCGCACAGACAGTGACCCAAGCCGGAATCGAACCTGGGACCTTGGAGCTGTGAAGCAATTGTGCTATCCACAATGCTACCGCGCTGCCCTAACCGTGGGCTGTTCTCAGAGTTCTTTCTCATAGTGCAGGATCGTCAGACAAAGCCAACCCAAGCCCCATTTTTATAGTACTAGCTGCTGTGTTTTGTTAAGTCTTCATTCACTAATACACCGAATAGCTTTGAGACAAAAATAACTTTGATTACAGGAGGATATAGATGGGCTGGTCAAATGGGCTGATCAGTGGCAAATGGAATTCAATCCGGATAAGTGTGAGGTGATGCACTTGGGAAGGGCAAACAAGGCAAGGGAATACATGATAAACGGCAGGACCCTGGGAAGCACTGAGGATCAGAGACCCTTGGTGTGCATGTACACCAGTCCCTTAAGGTAACAGAGCAGATGAATCCAGTGGTTGAGGAGGCAATTGGTGTACTTGCCTTTATACCCGAGACATAGAGTTTACGAGCAGGGAGATTATGCTGGAACTGGAGGATTTTATTACTGTGGAAGGATGCGAAGCCCCCTAGTGTGGAAGCTTGGATCAATGACATGGCAGGGTTCATCAAGCTGGAGAGGATAAAGTTTGCCGTGCGAAGGTCTGTGCAGGGGTTCCTCAGGCGGTGGCAACCGTTCCTCGATTTTCTCGCGTGAGGAGGAGGTCAGCAGCAGCGGCAACCCTGGGGGGGGGGGGTTCTTCTGGGGTGGCGTTTGGGTTAGGGTGGGGTGTTTCCCTATTTGTGTTTTTATTGTTACATGGGGGGTTATTGTAGTTTGGGGAAATTCTATGTATAATTCTTGTGGGTGGTGTTCTTATGTTCTTGTTTCTTTTTTCTGCAGGGGGAGGGTTTGTTGAAAATCTTGAAAATTTGAATAAAGATATATATATTTTTTTAAAGATTATGCGGGAACTGTATAAAACTTTGGTTAGGCCACAGTTAAGAGTATTGTGGGCAGTTCTGAATCCACATTATTGGAGGAATGCGCGAGCACTGGAAAGGGAGCAGAGGAGGTTTACCAGGATGTTGCCTGGGCTGGAGAGTTTTAGCTATGAAGAAAGATTGGATAGACTGGGGCTGTTTTCCTGGGAGCAGAGGAGACTGAGGGGGGACATGACTGAGATGTATAAAATTATGAAGGACATGGATAGAATAGACAGGGAGAACATTTCCCCTTGGTGGAGGGATCAATGACTAGGGGTCATGGATTTAAGGTAATGTGCAGGAGGTTTAGAGGGGATGTGAGGAAAAACCTTTTTGCCCAGAGGGTGGTGGGACGGGAACTCACTGCCTGGAAGGGTGGTGGAGGTAGAGACCCTCATAACATTTAATAAGTATTTAGATGTGCACTTGAGATGCCAAGTGCTGGAAGATGGGGTTAGAATAGTTATTGGTTGTTTTTGATGCCAAACAGGCGATGGGCTGAAGGATCTTTCCTGTGCTGTAGACCACTATGACGCTAAGACATTTAAATAAGTCTTCAGTGTGTTAATGATCGAGAGTGAGTGAGGTGCATGGGTAGAGTGAGTTGGGGGCAGGGTCAGAAGGGTGTCAGCGGGGTAGGGTGGCAATTTGGGAAGGTGGATAAGGTTGAAGGGTTGTATGTGGCAGGGTCAGTCAGGTTGGGATGGGGTGGGCAGTTTTAGGTTCACCGGGATGTCGGAGGACCAGGGGGCGAGTAGGAGATTCGGGGGTGAGTCGAAGGGTCGGGGAGAGTCAGAGTGGAGTCGGATGTTGAAGGTGATTCAGGGTGATTTGGGGGTCAGGGGGGAGTTGGAAGGGCGTCAGAGGGTAGGGGACATCAGGGAATAGGGGGAGTTGGGGGGTAGGGGAGGTCAGAGGATCAGGGAAGTCAAAGAGTTGGAGAGTCGGGGGAAGTCGGAGCGTCACAAGCAGTAGGAGGGTTGGGGGGGAGTCAGAGGATCGGACAGATTTGGAGGGCCAAAGGGGAGTCAGATGGTCAGAGAGAGTCGGAGGATAAAAGGGAATCAGATGGTCGGATGCGGAGTCGGAGGGTTGAACGGGACTCGAAGGGTTGGGGGGAGTCGGAGGGTTGGAGGGGAGTTGGATAGTCAGGAGGAGTCGGAGGGTCGAGGGGAGATGGAAGGTCGGTGGGGAGTCGGAGAGTTGAAGGGATGTCGGAAGGTCGGGGGAGTCAGAGGTTCGGGGGAGTCGGAGGGTCAGGGAACATCGGTGGGGAGTCGGAGGGTCAGGAGGAGTCGGAGGGTCTTTGGGGAGTCGGAGGGTCTAGAGGGAGTTGGAGGGTCAGTGAGTCGGAGGGTCGGGGGATATGGCAGGTTGGGGGGTCGCTGGAGGGTCGGGGGGAGTCGGAGTGTCGGGGAAGTCGGAGGGTCGGGGGAGTCGGAGGGTCGGGGGCAGTGGGAGGGCCGAGGGAGTCAGAGGGCTGGGAGAGACGGAGGGTCAGAGGTCGGAGGGTTGGGAGAGATGGAGGGTTGGGAGAGACGGAGGGTTGGGAGAGACGGAGGTTCGGGAGAGACGGGGTGTCGGGTGGGAGTAAGAAGGTCGGGGGAGATGGAAGATTGGGAGAGTCGGAGGGTCAGGTGAGATGGAGGATGGGGGGGGGATTCGGAGAATATGGGGCAGTTGGAGGATTGGTGGTGTCAGAAAGGTGAGTGGGGAGTTGGGAGGGTTAGCTCTAGAAGTTATGTATTTTACCTCAGAGTTAGACGTTGATTTTTACTGTCTCACATTTCCTGGGTCACTATCTGTGTAAGGATGCCGGGACCCTCCAAAGTGTCTGATTCTGATTGAGAATTGCAGACTCTTTTGGAGGGTCCCTGGGAGCAGGGGAATTGCCAATCGGAAGTTGAAACTCTCCATGCAATTCCAGGGTAGTCTTGGTGTTGGGACTGCCAAGAGAATGGGGTATGACCATCCGGAGACTGGAAGATCTGGAGCCTTGTATCAGCAAGTTTCTTAGGGACACAGGTGTGGGGATAGTTACCTCACAGGCAGTCAGTGTTCACATGTGTTTCATTCTAGACGAATGCTTCCTTATTGGTTAGTGTTATACCTTCAGCTGGTGCCCTGGACCAAAACCTCCTCTTCCAGGTCAAGTTGCTTTTGCCTTCAGCTTGGAGACCGGTAGGAAATTCTCCACAGATGATATTGCTGCCAGACAGGCAATAAAGCAAAAACAGTTACATTCAATTGAGACAGAAATGCAGAAAACTGCAGCAAAATCTAAAATGAGCTTTACTCAGAAACAACATAAGACTGCTGTGAAGAAGTGCACTGTCTGAAAAAGCTTATGGAAAGAGATCATTGAATACACATGGCAAATCTCTTCAGGCCCAGGTATGCAGCTGTAACATGGTATACATACATCACCAGGTATTTATCACCAGAATCAAACAGCAGCACTGGAAGCATTCAATCTGTGTAAACCGTGTTCTCTGGAGACCCAGTGTAAGAAATAACCAACAAGATGAGAAAGGAAGACAAAATGCTCCACACAAACAGTGCTGAACAGATTACCCTTTCCTCTCGAGAGAGAGAATTACACTCATGTAGCAGAATCCTCGATAAACCTCGAGTGACAAACTCGTTAAAAACTGCAAACATTATTTCATTTCTATATACTGAATAAAAACTTGAAAAGTGCTTCAGGTCACAAAGGGAAGAAAGCTGGGCTTACGCAAGAGTTTCAGGAAAGCACTTGTCAATGATGAGAAATGATGGTGGCACAATGGTTAGCACTGCTGCCTCACAGCGCCAGGGACCCAGGTTCAATTCCAGGCTTGGGTGACTGTCTGTGTGGTGTTTACAAGTTCTCTCCGTTTCTGCGTGGGTTTCTTCCCACAGTCCAAAGATGTGCAGATCAAATGGATTGACCATGCTAAAGTGCCCTTTAGTGTCCAGAGATATGCAGGTCAGTTGGGGTTAAGGGGATAGGACGGGGGCGTCGGCCTGAGTGGGGTGCTCTTTCAGCGGGTCAGTGCAGACTCAATGGGCCGAATGGCCTCCTTCTGCACTGTAGGGATTCTATGACTTCTAAAAAAAAAGTGAAAACTTGCAAAGAAACATCAAGTAACAGGAAATATAATGGTTGATGAATCAAACAACAAGTATGAACTCTGATGCATCAGTATAAAAATAAAGCAAACTAAGTTTTTGTATATTGGAATCTGTATCCTGATGTTGTTACTCTAATCCCAGAGCTCCACAGGTCCTGGACCACCTGTGAGAAAGGGGGGGCAGAGCGAAATAAACTGTTGCCAGACTCTGCTAGCCCACTGATTTTTGAATATGTTCTATTGGGAAGGTATCTGAGCTCAGCTGGACATCTGCCCACAGTAATCTAACCAATCAAACCTATGTTCCCTACTGCTCTGGCACTGCATGTTAGTGCTCTCACTTGCCGGGCTATCAGATAAGCTCCATTTGGGTGGTTTGATTTTCTTTGCGTTGTCCAATAATTGGCGAAAAAATCCAATTGTTCAATTTGACGCATGAAATCTGAACGAGAAGTCCCACAAGGCCAAGTTAAAGCAGTCAAGGGGCCTACATCAGCTGAAAACCAATAATGAGCTCCGTCTACAGACAACATTACAAGTTCCTATCTGCGCTAATTGCAGCATGAGTTAGTTTTCCAACTTATGACTTGAGTAACTCACAAAAACAAAGCTTGAAATCGTTCTGACTGGAACCATTGACTGAAGAGTCCCACTGAGTTGAAGTCGAAGATTCCACTTCAAAGCAAGTTAATTAATTGAACACCGCTGCATGTTTTCAAAATTTGGTTTGCACGGTTCAGAAAAGTGCTCGCCGCATTTCAGCATTTCAACAGCTCTAGCCTGCTTCAATGATAGCAAATATTTGAACATGATTTGTCCCGCATGTCCCAGTTTTGTATTTTTTGAATTTAATTTAAAGCAGTGTGTGAATCCCAACTCGCAATCACTTTACGAAAGCTGTCACATTGTGTGTGGTTTTTTAAAAATCATACTGCATTGATCAAATACATTGGTGGAGAGAGGGTTCATTTACAGCTTATTGGTTACCATTAGGGCTACTTTTGACATGTCACATTCCCACTCTGTGGAATCCTTAAAGAGCCTCCGTGATACACTTCAAACTGTGAGTAACAGCGATTCTCTCAACATAAAAGGATTGGAGCTTTTCCTTCCCCCTAGTTGATGGAGAATTAAACTTCCATTTGTTATCCTGTAACGTCAAGGGGTTTCTGAAATTGGACCATTGTCACACGAAGAATGGATGGTGCTATCAACAGCGTCATGGAAGAATTCTTCAGATGACATTTTTTTCTACAACATGCTACAAAATTTTTTCCCAACAGCAGTATTCATTTATTTTCAGCATTCAGGTTTATTGCTTTTCGAAGAAGTGGTTTGGGATAAATACTTCTTACAGGCTTCAGCAACTACCGTCTACCTTTTGGCTGTCAAGAAAATAATTGCCGTTGCGATGGCCATCATTACTTTTCAACAAGTTCGCTGAAGTAGAAAGCATTCTTTTCATATTAGAAATGACTCTCAGCTCCCTGTCTTCAACACCCAAGGAAGAACTGGGACCTATTGTGTTTCATATCATAGAATTTTCATAGAATTTACAGTGCAGAAGGAGGCCATTTGGCCCATCGAGTCTGCACCGGCTCTTGGAAAGAGCACCCTACCCAAGGTCAACACCTACACCCTATCCCCATAACCCAGTAACCCCACCCAACACTAAGGGCAATTTTGGATACTAAGTGCAATTTAGCATGGCCAATCCACCTAACCTGCACATCTTTGGACTGTGGGAGGAAACCGGAGCACCCGGAGGAAACCCACGCACACACGGGGAGGATGTGCAGACTCCGCACAGACAGTGACCCAAGCTGGAATCGAACCTGGGACCCTGGAGCTGTGAAGCAATTGTGCTATCCACAAAGCTACCGTGTTAAAGGCTGCTCGTCACCACGGGAGAGAAATTGATCTGGTCATTAAGGTCAACAAAATATTCTATTCAACATGTAAATCACATCCACATAGAAAGGCTTTGTGTGAGGATTATATAACTGACAAACCAGCAAAAACCAGGGGCAAACCCAATCCATCTGATTACATTCACGTGGTTAGGGGACAACTCTCAGAGGTGAATAAATGGCCGGTAATCACACTGGGACTTGCTGTAACTAAGCTGCAAAGCAAGCAAAGCCCTGATTGATGATCATTTCTCATTTGAAGCTATAACAAGCTTTTAAACTAGTTGTGTTTCTTTGTCGCCTCAAGGAGAAAAGGTATGGAGGTGCCCACACTCTAGATTCTTGGAAAACACAATGAGGTTTATTAAGGATGTTGCTTAGACAGTCAAGGTGGTGATTGGCCCAAAGTCCGGGGAAACACTCTGTTGACGTCCCGACACATCACGTGACACAGAATCAGCAAGAATGTAATCCCAGATACATAACACCCCTTCCTCTTTACTTAATTAGTGCAACAACAACAACAATTAACATAAATGCAATAGATCCCCTGATCCATTATTTCTGTACAAATATATAATTCAATAAGGCAGTCTGTGTGTGGACGCCTATTCCTTTTCGATAGAATTCGGCATGCTTGAACTCGGCTACTTGCGGCCTCAGTGGTTTCCTCAGTCCTTTCTGTCATGGTACATCTTGAGCAGTTATTTCAGTATCTGTCACGATAAGCATTGAGAAGTCCTCAGAAACAGAGTCTGAACACTTCACTGTTTCTTGTCTCCGTTCCAAAGCATCGCGCTCCAGATCTTCTAAAGCAGGGTTTTTCAAACTCAGAGGGTGCTGCAGGGTTATGGCAATAAAATCGTTCCCATGAAGTCAGAATTGTGCGATTACAAAGGGTGGGTCGGGAGGGTTGCGGAGCGATCGGTCACGGCGTTCATGATCGTGGGAAAAGCGCCCAACGGCTGCGACCGGCTTTGCAGAATGCTGGCCGTGACCGACTTTTAAATTGAGAATGCCGGCCATGACTGGCCTTTAAATGCAGATGCTGGAGTCTTCCTGCCAGAAGCAGAGAGCAGGTCACGCGCCTGGAATGTGCACTGACTTCACGCGCATTGTAGGTCCATGCTTTCGGTGTTAAATCATGGAGGGACGATACCTCCGTTTTGTAGCTGCCAGCAAGCAAGCAACAGGACTGTGAAGAACTGAAGATGGATCAGCTTGTAGTAAGGAAGAGACACAAACAGGCCTGGATCTGACAATTGAATCTGCTGGAGAGAGCTTCACAGGAGAGTCCATGGCCGGACAAAGCAGTGCTGATGTAAACTGAATACAGAGCTCCAGGGTCTCTGGTGAACAACTCAAACTCAATTCGGGAGCAAAGCAGTATAAAGATGATTTCATGAGATATGGCATTATTAATTTTGCCAAAACAAATCAGGATGCAAAGCCCATGTGTATTATATGCAGGGAAGTACTGGCAAATGACAGTTTAAAACCCTCAAAACGTCACGGCATTTAAAGATTAAGCATGGTGAATTTGAGGATAAACCTCTTGATTTTTTTCAAAGGATGCAGAGTGAACTTAGCAACTGAAGTCTTTAGCAGAAATTTAACATTGAATGACAAAACAAGTGAGATCATGAGCACCAAGTAGGCTCACCTATTGTATTAAAGATAAGGGAAAATGGTGTGTCGTGAAGGTCAGTTGGCATGGGTCACGAAGATCAGCTGGCGTGGGCTGTGAAGGTTGGCCGGCGTGGGTCGTGAAGGTTGGCCGGTTGGTAAAAGTGGTTCCCGGGAAACAAAGTTTAAAAAACACTGTTCTAAAGGTAAAACGTTTTTGAGACGTTTCTGCAAACTCACTTCATACAGGAAGTAACTGATCAGCATGATGTCTCTAAACTCTTCCAGCATCCATTTGTACAGTGTATGATATTGGGCCTGTCTTTGTGAGGATCTTAGCAGGTACCCATTTCCCCTTGGTGGGGCAGCTCCTAGCTAAATTCTCTCTCCCTGGTTGAATACTTGTCGATCAAATATTTTCTCCCTCCTAATAATTTGCGTTTGTCATTCGACAATCTCTGAAGTTTCAGGTGGAGTTAACAAATCAAACTGTGTTCATGGTTTCATCTAAACAACAGCATTGCCGGTAAACTTTGCATGAAAGCATGTACAGTGTTCCGATAAGATATTAGAAATTTGTTTACCCTTCTTGATAATGTCCCCATGTCCTTCGATGCTTTGATAGAATGCTTTAATGATTGCACAAAACATTCAGCCAATCCATTTGTTGCTGGATGATATGGAGCTGATTTGTTGTGGTGTATACCCTTCCCTTTCAAACATTCCTCAAATTCCTTCAAAGGAAATTGCAAACCATTATCACTGACAGTCTGCTCCTGTGTTCCAAATATTGCAAATGCTTTGCCTCGTTTCTCAATGGTCTGCTCAGTCATCAGTGACTTCTTTGTCGCGACTTCTGGCCATTTTGAGTGTGCGTCCGCAATCATCAAGAACACGTGACCCTCCAGTGGACCAGCATAATGGCTGTGTATTCTCTGCCATGGCGGAGACGGCCATTCCCATGGATGTGATGGTGGAGTGGTCATTAGACTTGCGCAGGATTCTCATTGCCCAACACTCTCTTTAATTTGAGCATCTAATTCTGACCACCAAAACTAACTGCGTGCCACTTCCTTCATCCTTACCACACCAGGATGGTCAAGGACTCTACCTCTCCCTGACTATGGCAGCAAAACCAAAACCTATCTGCAATCAATAACGGTTTCGGAGAGATGTCCCTCTAAGTTTTTCATTCGTTCACTGAAGGACATGTCTCCTGGTTGTGTTGGGTGAACAAGATTCTGGAGCAGCTTAAATGCCTTATGGCCAATTGAGCTCAGACACGTTACAACCTTTAGGTCCTCCAGTATCTGATTAGCTATTAAAAACAATTAGAATCTTTCTTCATATCAAAACCATGTTCCACAATCCTCATCAAATCCGTCCATGGCATCCATTTTCCTGCCATTTTTGGATCCCGGCTCCTAGAGCCGTCTCTTCCTCCCTTCCGACTATGTTGGAAAGTGTGGCACCAACAATCCCTTGAACAGGCAACTAAGAATTCTTTCCCATTTTTGCCTGAGTATTTTGACTTTATCCCTTGAAAAATGGCCTGTGCAGTCAGCAGACTTTGAAATCCCCATTCCCCGCAGCCCGTGTAGCTTTGCCACGTGTGCATTCCCTACAGCTCAGGCCCCACTCACTTCAACACAGGCAAGTCTTCCCCGGCTATCGGCCTTCTACTCACAGTTGCTGTTGAAAACTTTTGTTAACGCTTCACCTTGGCAGCAGTGCTTCACCCAACGCCTGTGTGTGTGTGTATGTGCACGCCTGCGCACACGAGTCCGGTTCTGATAATCTTCCCAATACCGGCCCACAATCAGTTGATGAAAATCTTCTTTCCAGCAATTTTTCTGCCTAAATCCTTGTCGCCAGTTTTCTCTTCAGTTATATTTCTTTGTTGCCGCAAAGAGAAAAGGTATGGAGCTGCCCGCACTCTAGATTCTTGTAAAACATGATGAGAGGTTTATTAAGGATGTTTCTCATACAATGAAGATGGTGATCTGCTTAAAGCCCGGGCAAACACTCTGCTGATGTCACTCCACATCCTGTGACTCAGAACCAGCAGGAACGTATTCCTAGATACATAACAATGCTCTTAAGATACTTGGGCAACACAAGTTAAAGGCTCTGCACAATTCATTAACACTGATTGTTTTAGCTTGTGGCCAGAGTCTAAATGTTTTTTTTTAGGGTTTGACTGTTCCCCTGAGAAAGCTACCTAAGACTGTGGTTTATAAAAAACATTGTTATTTATTTACACCGATATGTACATCTCAGTAATTCTGAACAATGTCAGAAGTCTCCTTCCCTCCAGATTGCGGTTACTTGGTCATGTGACATTGCATCATAGTTACATCAGCATTAGGGCATCGGGGACCTTTGATGTTAACCCTTCACTCTATATTTCTCCCGAGTCTTTATCCAAACTGCATACGTCCTCCAACATTAATAACACCATAATCTACACAAAACAATAGCTGTCACACTGAATCACTGCAACACATCTTTCCTTATCATTGCCCATCGCATGACATATATTTTGATTTAGATTTATTGTCACGTGTACCGAGGTACAGTGAAAAGTGTTGTTCTGCGTACAGTCCAGGCAGATCATTCCATGCATGAAAAACACGGGACATACGATAGATACACAATGTAAATACATAGACATTGTACGAGCATACAGAGTGTAGCATTACTCAGTAGAGAAGATGCATGGAGAGATCAGGTCAGTCCATAAGAGGGTCATTCAGGAGTCTGGTAACAGCGGGGAAGATGCTGTTTTTGAATCTGTTCATGCATATTCTGAGACTTTTGTATCTCCTGCCCGATGGAAGACGTTGGAAGTGTGAATAACCCGATGTGGGAGACTTCTTTGATTATGCTGCCCGCTTTCCCCAGGCAGCGGGAGGTGTAGACAGAGTCAATGGATGGGAGGTGCTTTTGCATGATGGACTTGGCTGTGTTTCTTTCGGTCTTGGGCCGAGCAGTTGCTGTATCAGGCTGCGATACAACCAGATTGGATGCTTTCTATGATGCATCAGCCTGCCACAAATCCTGTGGTTACTGTCAAACGGCACGGGGGAGTCCAACTCTAATTTGGGCTTCACCCAGAGCTCGGAGCCCATCCTCTCCAGCACTGGCCAACCCGACAATGGGACTTGCAAACCCAACAGTCATCAGCATCTTGTGGCTGATGTCCTAGTTTCCATTGTTTCTCAGGCAGAAACCACCCAGTGTCTCAAAGCTACAGCGGAAGCAACAATGCCACGAGAGCCATACTTGCTGTCATGCAGGCCGAGCTTGGTGCAACACGGGCTCAGGTTCAGAGCGGTTCTCAAAGAAGCGTGGAGGCCCTCACAGTCTCACAGTGGTCCAGTAATCCGTACACCAGCTGCTTACTGGTAATACCACAGGGAAATGGAGTGGTTCTGTTGGTGCACAGATGGACAATCCTGATAGGCAATTAAGGGAATGGCGACAGGTCAATAGCTTTTTATCTCTCACTGAAAATGTTTTGGATGCAAGTTGTTCTGCAATTTTTCTTATTTCTCTTATTTCAGGATTTTGGCCAAGCTAACGGTGTGATGGTTTGCAGCAGAGGGACAGCAGGGTGGGGGGATTGTGGAGTGAAGCTAATGCGTTGACGTGATTTTAGTGGCACCACAGTCTAAGTATCTGATCACAGGTTGCCACTTGGGTGAGCCAGCTGCAGCACAAGCAGTCAGCAACGCTACAGTCGATATTTGTCAAGTTTCAGGCCTCCATAGCACCGACTGCTATGTTTAATCCAGTGGGGAATATTCTTACCCTCCTGTCATTATCCCATAATTCTTTCCCACAAGTTTTGTGTTACTTTCGCTGTGATATTTCGAATTAAACTTTAATGTGGTGTTTTGCAAATCTGTGTAATGTTTACACCTGACTGTGATACAGTCCTTTTCTTTCGTTCATGAGATGTGAGCCTCTCTGGCTAGACCAGCAATTATTGCCCATCCCTAATTGCCCTTGAGAAGGTGGTGGGGAGCTGCGTTCTGAAAGCACTGCAGTCCCTGTGGTGTAGGTACTCCCACAGTGCGAACCACTGCAGTCCATGTAGTATAGGTAGTCCCACAGTGCTGTTAGGAAGCGAGTTCCAGGATGTTTGCCGGTGACAGTGAAGGAACGGCGATATAGGAACATAAGAACTAGGAGCAGGAGAAGGCAATTCAGTCCCTCGATCCTGCTCAGCCATTCAATATTATCACTCGTGATCTCATCTCGGCCTCAACTCCACTTTCCTACCCATTCTCCAGAACCCTTCAACCCATTACTAATTAATAATCTGTCTATCACTTACTTAAATTGACTCAATGCATGTGTGGGTTTCACCCCCACAACCCAAAGATGTGCAGGGTAGGTGAATTGGCAACGCTAATTTGCCCCTTAATTGGGAAAAGAAAATTAGGTTTCCTCCGGGAGCTCCGGCTTCCTCCCGCAGTCCAAAGATGTGCAGGTTAGGTGGGGTTACGGGAATAGGGCAAGGGAATGGGCCAAAGTAGGGAGCTCTTTCAGAGGGTCGTTGTAGACTCAATGGGCCGAATGGCCTCCTTCTGCTCTGTAGGGATTCTATGATTCATGTACCGCACTCGGGGGTAGAGAATTCCACAGATTCACGACCCTCTGAGAGAAGTAATTTCTCCTCGTCCCTGTTTTAAATCTGCTACCCCTTATCCAAAAATTATAACTTCTTGCTTTAGATTTCCCCACCAGAGGAAGCATCCGCTTGACCTTTACTTCATCAATACCTTTTATCACCTTATATACCTTAATTAGATCTCCTCTCATTCTTCTAAACTCGAGAGAGTATAGGACAAACTGCTCAATCCCACTTCATAATAAAAACCCCTCGGGCGGGATTCTCCCATTCGGCGGCAGAGTGTCCACGCCGTCGGGAATGCCGTCGCGTTTCACGACGGCGTGAATGGGCCGCTGGGAGTACCGATTCTGGCCCCTACAGGGGGCCGCATGGCGCTGGAGCGGTTCATGCCGCTCCAGCCTCCCATCCCGGTGCGAACTGTGCACCGCGCCAACCCGCGCATGCGCGGTGGCCTCCCTCAACATGCCGGCCCTGACGCACCATGGCGCGGGGGTTCAGGGGCCGGCGCGTAAGAAAATAGGCCCGGGGAGCGAGAGCCCGGCCTGCCAACCAGTGGGCCCCGATCGCGGGCCAGGCCCCATCGGAGGACCCCCCGGGGTCAGAGCCCCCTCTCCCCCCACCCCCCCACAGGCTGCCCCCCGGCCCTGCGCACAGAGTTCCCCCCCGGCTGTGACCAGGTGTGGACGGCGCCGGCAGGACTCTGCCTTTTTAGAGCGGCCGCTCGGCCCATATGGGCCGGAGAATCGGCGGACCGGCCGCATAGAGCGGCCCGCGACTAGCGCCGTGCCAAACGTGCCAGCGCCAATGCTCCGCTGCGCGGAGAATCGCATGCCGGCGTCGGGACGGCGTGGCACGATTGCGGGGATTCTCCGGCCCGGCATGGGGCTGGGAGAGTCCCGTCACTCATCTCTGGAATCAATCTGGTGGACTTCCTTTGAACTGCCACTAATGCCTCAAATAAGCGAATCAGAACTGTACACAGTACTCCAGGTGCTGGCTCACCTTGTCCACTTTCATCAACATTTCCTTACCTTTATACTCTAATCCTTTAGCTATAAAGACTAAAATTCCATTTGCATTCCTTATTACCTGCTGTACAAGCATGCTGGTTTTCTGAGATTCATGCACAAGGACGCCCAGATCCCTCTGCACCGAAGCACTCTGAGGTTCCTCTCCAGTTTGATAATAAGTTGCCTTTCCACTTTTCCGACTAAAATGGACAATCTCCACATTAAACTCCACCTACCAAATTTCGGCCCACTCACCTAACCTATATATATCCATTTGTAAATTTCTTATTTCCTCATTGCAATTTTTACTATATCACCTATTTTAGTGTAAGCTGCAAATTTGGCTGTAAATGGTTTTATCCCTGCATTCAAGTCTGTAATACAGATTGTAAATAGTTAGGGCCCAATGAACGAACCCTAAGGTACATCACTAGTTACATCTTGCCAACCAGAAAAAGACCCATTTATCCCAACTCTCTCTTCTATTGATTAGCCAGTCTTCTATCCAAGTTAATAAATTTCCCCTAACCTCATGTGACCTTACCTTCATGCGGCATCTTCTCAAATACCTTCTGTAAGTCCAGATACACCACATCTACAGGATTCCCATTGTCCTCTTGGCTTTTTGCATCTTTGAAGAACTCTATCAAATTAGTCAAACATGATTTTACCCTTCTTAAAACCATGCTGACTCTGACTGATTGCATTCTGACTTTCCAAAAGTCCTGTTATTATTTCCTTAATAATGGATTCCAACAATTTCCCAATGACAGATCTTAAACTAACTGGTCTATAGTTTCCCACTTTCCGCCTCCCTCCCTTTTTGAATGAGAACGTTACATTAGCATTTTTCCAAACCATTGGAACCTTTCGCGCATCCAGAGAATTGTTAAATATTGGAATATTGGGACAAGGAATTAGGAGCAGATGTAGGCAATTCAGCCCTTTGAGCCTGCTCCACCATTCAATCAGATCATGCCTGATCTCTTCCTGGTCTCAAATCAACCTCCCTACCTGTTCCCCATATCCCTTTAACCCCTGTTTCTAGTCAAAATATATCTATTTCTTTCTTGGAACCATTTAATGACTCAGATTCCACTGCACTATGGGGCAGCAAGTTCCCCAAATTCACCACCCTCTGCGAGAAGTAGTTCCTCCCCATCTCAGTTTTAAATTTGCTGCCTCTCAACCTATATCCGTGACCTCGCGTTCCAGAATGCCCCACAAGGTAGAACATTTGGTCTATTTCTGTGTTCCACACTATTAACTCCCCGGTCTCATCCTCCAAGGGATCAACATTCTCTTCAACTACTCTCTTCCCTTTTATATACTTATAGAAGCTTTTGCTATATTTTTAAATAATTTGCGATAGTTTTCCATAATTTACCTTTTCTCTTTTTATTACGTTTTGTTGATCTTTAAAATTTTCCCAATCTTCCATCCTGTCACTGGCCTTAGTTTTTGTCTTTAAGTTGTCTTGATTAGTCATGGATGTTTTTTTCCATTACAACCTTTCGTCATCTCTCGAATGCATTTTAGTCGGGAGGAATTGAATATTTCCTTAAACAACTGCCAGTGCTCATTAACCTTTTAGCTTTCCTGCCCAGCCCACAAGAGCCAAACCTGTCATTATGCCTACTAGCTTTGTTTAACTCCAGAAGCTAGTATGGGACTCCAGTTTTGTCCCCTCAAACTGAATATATTTCCAAGTCAGGATGGTGAACGGTTTGGAGGGGAACTTCCAGGTGGTGGTTCCCTATGTGTCTGCCGCCCATGTCCTTCTGATGGTAGTGGTCGTAGGTTTGGAAGGTGCTGTCTGAGGAGCTTTGCCGAGTTCCTGCAGTACATCTTGTAGATGGTACACTCGGCTGTCACTGTGCGCCAGTGGTGGAGGGGTTGAATGTTTGTGGATGGGGTGCCACTCAAGTGGATTGTTTAGTCCTGGATGGCACGAAGCTTCTTGAGTGTTGTTGAAGCTGCCCCCATCCAGGAAAGCCGGGAGTGTTCCATCACACTCCTGACTTGTACCTTGTAGATTGTGGACAGGCTTTGGTGAGTCAGGAGGTGAGTTACTCACCGCAGGATTCCTAGTATCTGACCTGCTCCTGTCTCTACAGTAGGGAAGGCAGTGGCAGTGGTGTAGTGGTAGGGTCACAGGACTAGTAATTCAGACACCGTTGATAATGCTCTGGGATCCTGGGTTCGAATCCCACCACAGCAGTTGGTGAAATTTGAATTCAAATTTTAAACAAATCTGGAATTAAAAGATGACCATGAAACCATTGCCGATTGTTGTAAAAACACACCTGGTTTACTAATGTTCTCCAGGGAAGGAAATCTGCCGTCCTTACACGGCCTGTGACTCAAGACCCACGCAGCAATGCTGTTTCCCCCCCCCCCACTGAATGGACGGCACGGTAGCAAAGTAACACGAACAGATTCAAAAACAGCTTCTTCCCCGCTGTTACCAGAGTCCTAAATGACCCTCTTATGGACTGACCTGATGAATACTACACTCCTGTATGCTTCACCCGATGCTGGTGTCTATGTATTTACACTGTGTACCTTGCGTTGCCCTATTACGGATTTTATTTTCTTTCCATGTACTAAATGATCTGTTTGAGCTGCTCGCAGAAAAATACTTTTCACTGTACCTCGGTACACGTGACAATGAACAGATTCAAATCCAAAGGAACCTGAGGGAAATGAAGGGAACATCGCAGAGGGAGGGGAAGAGGACGGAAGAGGGCAGAAGACCCCCCCCCCCCCCCCCCCCCCCACACACACACACAAGGCAGACACGGCAGAAGACACAAAAGAAAGAAAGAAGGGGGGAAGGGGGAAAGCGGAGGCGAGTGGGGGGGGACACCCCGGAGCGAACAGGGAGGACATCAAGGGGGGGGACGACTAAGAGGGGGCGGGGGAAGAGGACAGCGCACCGAGACAAATGGTGATAAAATGTAAATAGATATAAAAGAATCTCATGCACTGTGCAATAACAAACACGAAATGCAACTGTACATAAAATCGAAAATGCCAATAAAAATATATTTTTTAAAAGAAACATGAAACTTTATGATTAAATATGTATCCCAATCTGATTAAAACACTCGGAAGACCAAAATAGAATAACATATAGAAAGATGATGTGAATGCTCTTTATACAATTCTAAGAGGCAGTTCCAATTGAAAAGTTTGTTTTGAGCATTCCTGAGCGAAGCAGTATTTTAGGCCTTTGGGATATGCTGAGTTTACACAGTTTGAAAGCAACACCATGAAATTAAGAATACAATTGGACTGCTGCAAGCTGACAGGTTTTAACCATTCAGTCAAAGATGTGATACCTTTACTGGACAAATGTGGTAAGTGGTACTGGGCGAGGAACATGCACTGCTGGGCAAATTAGTGAAACATTTTGGTCCTTTTTTAAGAGAAGTTAGAATGGCCGTGAAGTGACGATATTAGAAGTTGAAGCGCTCTGTGATATTAAAGCAGATCAGTGGCTGAGTTAGTGAAGAAAAACAACTTCATGATTAGATCGTTCTTCTTAGCTTCAATGAAATTACACAGACGGAATTAAAGCGTGTGTGTGCTGTGAACAGACCTGGCAATGTAGAGAATGTAATTTTGTAGCGGTGTTTAGCTTAACTCACCCATGGTAATACAGCCTGCTTTGTACCAACAACAAATTGCTTCCTTTGCCTTGTCACAAATTGTGGATAGTAAGTTCGCACAGAGCACTGGTATCGCAACATAATAATAATAATCTTTATTAGTGTCACAAGTAGGCTTACATTAACACTGCAATGAAGTTACTGTGAAAATCCCCTAGTTGCTACATTCCTGCGCCTGTCCGGGTACACGGAGGGAGAATTCAGAATGTCCAAATCACCTAACAGTACGTCTTTCGGGACTTGTGGGAGGAAACCGGAGCACCCGGTGGAAACCCACACAGACACAGGGAGAACGTGCAGACTCCACACAGACAGTGGCCCAAGCCGGGAATTGAACCTGGGTCCCTGGCGCTGGAAGCAACAGTGCTAACCACAGTGCCACGTGTCCAACACATTGTGTCACAGGAGTTCACATTTGCCATTTTTCACACGGCAATGGCCTCAGACTTGCTGCACAGATATCACAGACATGGAGTTTGGAAGTGAAGGGGGTGCTGGGGGGGTTGGGGGGGGGGGGTGAACCAAATTAGGTCCAAGTGACTCCGGAACTGCTATCATGTTCTCTGCTCGGAGTTCCGGAAAGTGAGCCAATCCGCATACTCATACGAACATAGAAGCAGGAGTCGGCCACTCGGGCCTGCTCCGCCAAGGCTGATCTGATTGTGACCTCAACTCTATATTCTTGCCCACCGATAACCCTACACCCACCTTGTCAATCAAGAATCTCTGTAACACGGCCTTTAAAATGGCCATAGGCTCTGCTTCCACTGCCTTTTGAGGAAGAGCGATGCAGAGACTCAGGACAGATGTAATGAACACGGATTGTAAAGTATACATCTCTCAAAACCCTCTGTCCAGCAACAACAGTCAGAAATCAGCAATCTGCAAAAGTACACAAGCCTGAGTACCCTCCGTGTTAGCAAGAAAATATTTTGACCTTAAAACATCTAATAAGACAGGGAAACGTGCTGTGTGTGCTTTGCATCTATTTGTGTTTTCATTGGTGAATGTAAAGGGGGGTGTGACTGCCTGACAAATGATTAAACCTTCAATCCAAGCAGTGTAACTCGTCTTCAGATTCTCTCGCCGATCAACGCTGGAGACTTTGCTGTGAGATTTCAAGCACAGCGACAGAAGATACTTCATTAAAAAAATCAATAAGAAAATCATTTAAACGCAGCAGACATCGAAATGTGAAGCTTTTATTGAAGTGAGATAACAGTTTATTGTTTGCTAGAGTATGAAGCAAGATTTTATTGCAAAAATGAGTGTATTGCTGCCTTTTTTCCCTGAGAAATGAGCCAGTTTTTCCTTTCAAAGGCTTGATTCACGTTAGAGATTGGAGCAAGATTCAGACTGTTGTACACCGTGATCCTGCAGCACAATACGGTGAAAAATCAAATTAACGGGGACACGTGGTTGTGACATTTCCTGTCTCTAGCTCCCTCCCAGACAGTGCCACCATCCTCTGGAAGAAAATATTTTCCTCAAATCTCTAAACCTCCTACCCTTCACCTTAAAATTATGCCCCTCTCATTATTGACCCTTCAACTAAGGGGAACAGCTGCTTCCCTTTCACACTGTACATGTCCCTCGTCATCTTATACACCTCAATCATTACCCCGTCAGCCTTCTCTGCTCTGAAGGAAACCACCTGAGCCTATCCAGTCTTTCCATAGCTCAAATGCTCCATCCCAGACAACATCCTGGTGTATCACCTCTGCATCCTTTCCAGTGCGATTACATCCTTCCGATAGTGAGGCGGCCAGTGCAACACTCACTATAGTACCCCAGCTGTGGCCTAACCAACATTTTGTACAGTTCCAACATAACTCCCTGCTCTTATAATCTATGCCATGACTAATAAAGATAAGGGTCCCAAAGGTCTTTTTATCTACCCTATTAATCTGACCTGTCCAGTCACTTTCAAGGATCTGTGGACAAGCATCGCAAGATCCCTCTATTCCTCTGGTTTCCTAGTGTCCTGACATTCATCGAGTACCCCCTTGTCTTGTTACTCCTTCCAAAGTGCATCACCTCACCCTTTTCAGGGTTAAATTCCATCTGCCATTGATCTGCCCAACCCATCTATATCTTCCCATCTGACCAATGGTTTCCCTACCACTGATGCGAGACGCACTGGTCTGTAATTCCCTGATGAATCTGTACCTTATTGAAAAATGGAACCACAGCAGCTGTCCTCCAATTCACTGACACTTTCCCGGAGGCCTGAGGGGAATTAAAAATTTGGGTCAGAGCCCCGGTAATTTTCTCCTTTGCCTCGCACAGCAGCCTGGGATACAACACATCCCGACCGAGGGATTGGCCCACTCTTAAACTCGCCAAAACCTCCACAATTTCCTCACTCCCTTCTGTCAAATTACTCAAGAACCTCGCAGTCCTTCTCCCAAATTCTGTACTTATATCCTCCTTCTCCCGACACAGTTGTGAAGTACTGTTACCACACCCTCGGCTAGTGTGCAGTCAATTCCAGCCACGCATGTCCCAGGGTCCCAACACAAGTGAATTAACTAAAAACCCGTCTAAGGTTTGCAGAATCTTCGGCCCCGAAACTGCTGGATAAGTTATAGCCACCAGGTTTTTAAGTTGAACACAATAACTGTTTATTTGTAAAGTTGAAATAATTAGAACAGAATAACGACCGTCTCAACTATTACTCGGCCCCTTTAACCGTCCCACCCTCTACCCAAACACACACAAGGCAGACATACACAGAGAGAGGAGAAGGGGTAAAATAATAGAAATTATAATGAAATTAAGGATGGGTGGCCTTGCTTCCGATGTCAAAGTTGTTGCAGCACACTGTCCTCCCAGGATGCTTAAGGATCAAGGCCACATGTGTATGGTTAGAGATGGTCTAACTTTAACTTTTACAAACCTGGGCCTTCACTTGAAGGAACAGCCTCAAATCAAACAAAGAAAACAACCGCTCCCCCCCCATATACATAAATTATAAGTTAACAGCCATCATCAACACAAAAGCAAATATCCACGCCCACTCAAGAAAAACAAACCAACTCCCCTGTGCCCCCCCCCCCCCGGGTTGCTGCTGCTGACCATCTTCTAACCCTCTGCCAGGAAGTCTAGGAACGGTTGGCACCGCCTGAAGAACCCTTGCTCTGATCTCCTTAAGGCGAATTTCACCCTCTCCAATTTAATAAACCCCGCCATATCGCTGATCCAGGATTCCACGCTTGGGGGCCTTGCATCCTTCCACTGAAGAAGAATCCTTCGCCGGGCTACCAGGGACGCAAAGGCCAGAATACCGGCCTCTTTCGCCCCCTGCACTCCCGGCTCCTCTGCCACCCCAAATATTGCGAGCCCCCAGCCCGGTTTGACCCTGGAACCTACCACCCTCGACACCTTCCTCGCTACACCCATCCAAAAGTCCTCCAGCGCTGGGCACGCCAAGAACATGTGGGTGTGATTTGCTGGGCTCCCTGAGCACCTAAGACACCTGTCCTCGCACCCAAAGAACCGGTTTATCCTTGCCCCGGTCATGTGAGCCTTATGCAGCACCTGAAATTGTCTGAGGCTAAGCCTCACGCAAGAGGAGGAAGAGTTCACTCTCCCCAGGGCATCTGCACACGTTCCCTCGTCAATCTCCTCACCCAACTCCTCTTCCCACTTACCCTTTAGCTCCTCCCACTTACCCTTTAGCTCCTCCACCGAGGCCTCCTCCCCCTCCTGCATCACCTGATACATTGCCGAGATCCTCCCCTCTCCAACCCACACCCCCGACAGCACCCTGTCCTGGACCCTGCGTGGCGGCAACAGTGGGAACTCCACCACCTGCCGCCGAACAAACGCCCTCACCTGCATATATCTGAAGGTGTTTCCCGGGGGAGCCCGAACCTCTCCTCCAGCTCACCCAGGCTCGCAAACTTCCCGTCCACAAACAGATCCCCCATCCTTCTAATACCTGCCCTGTGCCAGCTCTGGAATCCTTCGTCCATCCTCCACGGGGCAAACCGGTGGTTCCCCCGAATCAAGGACTATACCGAGGCCCCCACCTCCACCCTGTGACGTTTCCATTGCCCCCACATTTTGATGGTAGCCGCCACCACCGGGCTCGTGGTATACCTCGTTGGAGGAAGCGGCAGCGGCGCCGTCACCAGCGCCTCCAGGCTCGTGTCCACAGGACGCCATCTCCAGCCTCTTCCATGCCGCCCCCTCCCCCTCCATCACCCACTTACAGACCATCGCCACGTTGGCAGCCCAATAATACCCACAGAGGTTAGGCAGCGCCAACCCCCCCCCCCAGCCCTGCACCGCTCCAGGAACACCCTTCTCACCCTCGGGGTCTTCTGCGCCCACACAAACCCCATAACGCTCCTGTTAACCCACCTGAAGAAGGCCTTAAGGATCAGGATGGGGAGGCACTGGAACAGGAACAAAAATCTCGGGAGCACCGTCATTTTAACTGACTGCACCCTACCCGCCAGGGAGAGTGGCAGCACGTCCCACCTCTTAAACTCCTCCTCCATCTGCTCCACCAGACTCGTGAAGTTAAGCTTATGGAGGGCCCCCCAGCTCCTAGCCACCTGGACCCCCAGGTGCCTGAAACTCCTCTCCGTCCTTTTTAGTGGGAGCTCACCAATCCCCCTCTCCTGGTCCCCTGGGTGCACTACGAACAACTCGCTCTTCCCCATATTAAGCTTGTACCCGGAGAAATCTCCAAACTCCCTCAGAATCCTCATCACCTCCGGCATTCCCCACACCGGGTCCGCCACATATAACAGCAAATCGTCCGCATAGAGCGACACCCGATGTTCCTCCCCATCCCGCACCAGCCTCCTCCAATTCCTCGACTCCCTCAATGCCGTGGCCAGGGGCTCAATCGCCAGCGCAAAGAGCAGGAGGGACAGGGGACACCCCTGCCTCGTCTCCCGGTGTAACCGAAAATACTCTGACCTCCTTCTGTTCGTGGCCACACTCGCCACTGGGGCCTCATACAGCAACTTAACCCAGCTGAGAAACCCCTCCCCTAACCCAAACCTTTTCAGCACCTCCCACAGGTACCCCCACTCCACCCTATCAAAGGCCTTCTCCGCATCCATCGCCGCCACTATCTCCGCCTCCCCTTCCACTGCCGGCATCATTATAACATTTAAGAGCCTCCGTACATTCGTATTCAGCTGTCTCCCTTTCACGAACCCCGTCTGATCCTCGTGTATGACCTGCGGCACACAGTCCTCTATCCTCGTGGCTAAAATCTTCGCCAACAATTTTGCATCTACATTTAGGAGTGAGATCAGCCTGTATGACCCACATTGTAGGGATCCTTGATCCGCTTCAGGATCAAGGAGACCAGTGCCCGAGACATCGTCGGGGACAAAGCCCCTCCTTCCCTTGCCTCGTCAAAGGTCCTCACCAACAGAGGGCCCAGCAGGTCCGCATACTTCTCATAAAATTCGACCATATTCATATACCGCCCCCTGCGCCTTCCTCCACTGCGCCTTCCTGGTGGTCAACAAATCAATCTCAGCCTGGAGGCTACGCCGCTCCCGAAACAATCCATCCTCCGGGACCTCCGCGTACCTCCTGTCCACCCTCACCATCTCCCCCACCAGCCTCTCCCCCTCTCTCTTCTCCCTTCTCTCCTTATGGGCCCTAATGGAGATCAGCTCTCCCTGAGCACCGCCTTCAGCGCCTCCCAGACCGCCCCCACTTGGACCTCCCCATTGTCATTAGTCTCCAGGTACCTCTCTGTACACCCCCGGACCCGCCCGCTCACATCCTCGTCCGCCAGCAACCCCACCTCTAAGCGCCACAGCGGGCGCTGGTCCCTCTCCTCCCCCAGCTCGAGGTCTAACCAATGCGGAGCGTGATCGGAAATGGCTATCGCCGAGTACTCCGTATCTTCCACCCTCGGAATCAACGCCCTGCTCATAACAAAGAAGTCAATCCGGGAATAGGTCTTATGGACATGGGAGAAGAATGAGAATTCCCTGGCCCCCGGCCTCGCAAACCTCCATGGGTCCCCCCTCCCATCTGATCCATGAACCCCCTCAGCACCTTAGCCGCCACCGGCCTCCTACACGTCCTAGACCTGGAGCGATCTAGTGCCGGGTCCAGCACCTTGTTGAAATCCCCCCCCATTATCAGGCCCCCTGTCTCCAGGTCCGGAATCCGGCCCACCATCCGCCGCATGAACCCCGCATCGTCCCAATTCGGGGCATATACATTGACCAACCACCCGCTCTCCCTGCAGCTAGCCACTCACCATCACATACCTACCGCCATTGTCTGCCACAATGCTCGACGCCTTGAACGACACTCTCTTCCCCACCAAGATCGCCACCCCCCCGATTTTTTGCATCCAAACCCGAATGAAACACCTGGCCTACCCACCCCTTTCTCAACCTTACCTGATCCGCCACCCTCAGATGCGTCTCCTGAAGCATGGCCACATCCGCCTTCAGCCCCTTCAGGTGCGCAAACACCCGGGCCCGCTTGGTTGGCCCGTTCAGTCTTACATTCTAGGTTATCAGCCGGATCATGGGGCTACATGCCCCCTCCCCCGCCGACTAGCCATATCCCCTCCTAGGCCAGCCACATGCCTGCGGCCCCCGCACGGCTCGTTCCCCACAGCGGCAGCCACCCGCCCCGACCTCCTCTACCGACTCCAGCTCCCCCTTGGCCATTCCAGCAGCAACCTGGTCTGCCCCCCCCCCCCAGCTAGGTCCCCCCCTAGCTGCATTGCTCCCCCCATTGCACTCCCATAAGTCAGCCGACTCCTGCTGACCCCGGCCACTCCCGCCACTCCCTCGACCCCTCCCAGTGTGGAACTTCCCCCCCCCCCATTGCCCACCAGCAGGCTCTCCCCCTCCCCCTTCCACTCCCAGCGCGGGAAAAAGCCCGCGCTGCCCAGCCCCGGCCCCGCCCCCGCCCCCGCCCCCTTCAGGCCTTAGCACGGGAAAAAGCCCGCGCTTTCCACTCGCCCGGCCCCGCCTCCTCTGGCGCAGCTCCCTTTTCAGGCCCGGTCCCCTTGCCCCCAACTCAGGCCTCACCCCCCACCGCGGGGCCCCATTCCCCCTGCCGGCCATCAACCCCCAAGCCGTTTACCTGCCCCCCTCCACGAGCCCACCCGGCGGACCCAACCGAAACAGTGCCCAACCAACCCCCGAAAAACAAAGAACCAACAATGAACAAAGAACCCCCCCTCAAAATACAACACAACAATCCCCAACTATCCCTTCACTGCGGCCCCCCCGTCCCTGACCCTCAGTCCAAGTCCAATTTTTCGGCCTGGACAAAGGGCTGCGCCTCCTCCGGCGACACAAAATAATGATGTTGGTCCTTCTAGGTGACCCACAGAAGCAGAAGGAGATAGCAATATTCCCCCAATAGTGTATGGCTTGGACCAGGAGTGGGGCGATCAAAAACGTGGCAGTGAAGCAAAAGAAGGTGCGAGGGAGGAAGACCAAGATGGCGGCGGGAGGAGACCAGGCAGCATGGATGCAGTGGGTGCAGGAGCAGCAGAAGTTTCTTCAGCGCTGCTTTAGGGAGCTGAAAGCGGACCTGCCGGAGCCAATGAAGGCGTCAATCGATAAGCTGCTGGAGACCCAGGCGGCCCAAGGGGCGGCGATCCGGGAGGTCCGGCAAAAGGTCTCTGAGAATGAAGATGAGATCTTAGGCCTAGCGGTGAAGATGGAGGCGCACGAGGCGCTCCATAAAAAATGGCAGGACAGGTTCGAGGAGATGGAGAACCGGTCGAGGCGGAAGAATCTGCGGATCCTGGGCCTCCCGGAGGGATTGGAGGGGTCAGACGTGGGGGCGTGCGTGGTCACCATGCTGAACTCGCTGATGGGAGCGGGGTCCTTCCAGGGGCCCCTGGAGCTGGAAGGGGCCCATAGAGTGCTGGCGAGGAGGCCCAAGGCTAACGAGCCTCCGCGGGCGGTGCTGGTGCGGTTCCATCGGTTCGCCGATCGGGAGTGTGTGCTCAGGTGGGCCAAGAAGGAGAGGAGCAGCAGGTGGGAGAATGCGGAGGTTCGGATATATCAGGACTGGAGTGCGGAGGTGGCGAAGAGGGCCGGGTACAATCGAGCGAAGGCGGTGCTGCACAGGAAGGGGGTGAAGTTTGGCATGCTGCAGCCGGCGCGTCTGTGGGTTACCTACAAGGACCGGCACCATTATTTTGAGTCTCCGGAGGAGGCATGGGCCTTTGTTCAGGCCGAGAAGCTGGACACAGACTGAGGGTCGGGATGGGCATTTGGGGACTGCGGTTGATATGTTACCTTTTGAGGGGGTGTCCTTTGCTTTTGTTTTTTTTCTTTCTGGTTCGGTGAGGGTGGTTAGGGTGGGTTGGGCACTGTTTTTGTTGGGTTGGTCGGTGGGGGGCTCTTGGAGGGGGGTTAGCAAATGGAACAGGTGTGGATGGCCGGCGGTGAGACGGGCCCCGCGGGGGAGGGGGAGGCCCGAGTTGGGGGCGAGGGGACTGGGCCTATAAAAGGAGCTGCGGTAGAGGTGGCGGGGCCGGGTAGGTGGAAAGCGCGGGCTTCTTCCCGAACTGAAGACTGGAGGGGGCTGGGCCGGGGCGGGGGAGCGAGGGTTGTTTCCCGTGCTTGGGATGGAAGGGGGAGGTGGAGAGCCTGCGGATTGGAAATGGAAGAGGAGGGTGTGTCAAACAATGGGAGGAGTCGAAGGAGAGGCGGGAGTGGCCGAGGTCAGCAGGAGTCAGCTGACTTGCGGAAGTGCAATGGGGGCAGTAAAGCAGCTAGGATGGGTCCTAGCTTGGGGGGGGGGGGGGGGGATTCGAGCTGTTGCTGCTATGGTCAAGGGGGAGCTGGAGCGAGTGGGAGGGTGGGGGGGGTCGAGACGGGGGTCTGCCACTGTGGGGAATGGGCCAGGCATGGGGTGTGGACGCGTGGCTGACCGAGGAGGGGTTATGGCTAGTCGGCTGGGGAGGGGGGGCGGGTAGCCCCCTGACCCGGCTGATAATCTGGAATGTAAGGGGACTGAACGGTCCAGTCAAGCGGGCCCGCGTGTTCGCGCACCTGAAGGGGCTGAAGGCGTTTGTGGTTATGCTCCAGGAGACACACCTGAAGGTGGCAGACCAGGTAAGATTGAGGAAAGGGTGGGTAGGTCAGGTGTTTCATTCGGGTCAATGGCGGTAGCTACGTAACGGTAAATGGTAAGCTGCAGGTAGAGAGGGTGGTACTGGTCAACGTGTATGCCCCGAACTGGGACGATGCGGGTTTTATGCGGCGCATGTTGGGTCGGATCCCAGATATAGAAGTGGGGGGCCTGATAATGGGGGGAGACTTTAACATGGTGTTGGTTCCGGCACTGGATCGCTCCAGGTCTAAGACGGGTAGGAAGCCGGCGGCGGCTATGGCGCTGAGGGGGTTTATGGACCAGATGGGAGGGGTGGACCCTTGGAGATTTGCAAGGCCGGGGGCTGGGGAATTTTCATTCTTCTCACATGTCCATAAGGCTTACTCCCGGATCGACTTTTTTATTTTGAGCAGGGCGCTGATAGCGAGAGTTGAGGATACCGAGTACTCAGCGATAGCCATTTCGGATCACGCCCCGCATTGGGTGGACTTAGAGCTGGGGGAGGAGAGGGACCAGCGCTCGTTGTGGCGTTTGGAGGTGGGGCTGCTGGCGGACGAGGAGGTGAGTGAACAGGTCCGAGGAAGCATAGAGAGGTACCTGGAGGCCAACGATAACGGGGAGGTCCGAGTGGGGATGGTATGGGAGGTGGTGGTTAGGGGAGAGCTGATCTCCATTAGGGCCCACAAGGAGAGGAGGGAGCAGAGGGAGAGGGAGAGGCTGGTGGGGGAAATGGTGAGGGTAGACAGGAGGTATGCGGAGGTGCCTGAGGAAGGACTGTTGAGGAAGAGGCGCAACCTCCAGGCTGAATTCGACCTGGTGACCACCAGGAAGGCGGAGGTGCAGTGGAGGAAGGCCCAGGGGGCGATTTATGAGTATGGGGAAAAGGCTAGCCGGATGCTGGCGCATCAGCTTCGGAAGCGGGACGCAGCTAGGGAGATCGTGGGAGTTAAGGACAGGGGAGGGAGTGTGGTGCGGAGTGGGGTTGGCACCAATGGGGTCTTCAGTGACTTTTATGAGGAATTGTATCGGTCCGAGCCCCCACTGGGGGAGGGAGGGATAGGCCGCTTTCTGGACCAATTGAGGTTTCCGAAGGTGGAAGAGGGACTGGTGGCGGGATTGGGGGCCCCGATTGGGCTGGAGGAGCTGACCAAAGGGATAGGGAGCATGCAAGCGGGGAAGGCACCGGGGCCGTACAGTTTCCCGGTCGAATTATATAAAAAATATATGGACCTGTTGGGCCCGTTGCAAGTTAGGACTTTCAATGAGGCAAGGGAGGGTGGGGCCTTGCCCCCGACGATGTCCCGGGCACTGATCTCCTTGCTCCTGAAGCGGGACAAGGGTCCCCTGCAGTGTGGGTCTTACAGGCCGATTTTGTTGCTAAATGTAGATGCCAAGGTGCTGGCGAAGGTCCCAGCCACGAGGATTGAGGATTGTGTGCCGCAGGTCATCCACGAAGACCAGACGGGGTTCGTGAAGGGGAGGCAGTTGAACGCAAATGTGCGGAGGCTTCTGAATGATATCATGATGCCGGCGAGGGAGGGGGAGGCGGAGATCGTGGTGTCGATGGACGCTGAGAAAGCCTTCGATAGGGTAGAGTGGGGGTACCTGTGGGAGGTGCTGAAGAGGTTTGGGTTTGGGGGGGGGGGGGTTTGTCAGGTGGGTTAGGTTGTTGTATGAGGTCCCGATGGCGAGTGTGGCCACGAACAGGAGGAGGTCTGAGTACTTTTGGTTGCACCGAGGAACGAGGCAGTGGTGTCCCCTGTCCCCCTGCTCTTCGTACTGGCGATTGAACCCCTGGCTATGGTGGGGGAACTGGAGGGGGTTGGTGCGGGGGTGGGGAGGAGCATAGGGTGTCGTCCTATGCGGACGACTTGCTGTTATATGTGGCGGACCTGGTGGGGGGAATGCCGGAGGATCCTCAGGGAATTTGGGGATTTCTCGGGGTACAAGCTCAACATGGGGAAGAGCGAGCTGTTTGTGGTTCACCCAGGGGACCAGGAGAGGGGGATTGGCGTGCTCCCACTAAAAAGGGCGGAGAGGAGCTTCAGGTATTTGGGGGTCCAGGTGGCCAGGAGCTGGGGGGCCCTGCATAGGCTTAATTTCACAAGGCTGGTGGAGCAAATGGAGGAGGAGTTCAAGAGGTGGGACGCGCTGCTGCTGTCCTTGGCGGGTAGGGTGCAGTCAGTCAAAATGACGGTGCTCCCAAGGTTTTTGTTCCTGTTCCAGTGCCTCCCCGTGTTTATCCCGAAGGCCTTTTTTAGGCGGATTAACAGGAGCATAATGGGGTTTGTGTGGGCGCGAGGGACTCCGAGGGTGAGAAGGGTGTTCCTGGAGCAGAGTAGAGATAGGGGGGGCTGGCGCTGCCCAATCTCTGTGGGTACTACTGGGCCGCCAATGCGACAATGGTGCGCAAGTGGGTGATGGAGGGGGAAGGGGCGGCATGGAAGAGGCTGGAGTCGGCGTCTTGTGTGGGTACAAGTCTGGGGGCGCTGGCAACGGCGCCGCTGCCGCTCCCTCCAAGGAGGTATACCACGAGCCCGGTGGTGGTGGCGGCCCTCACAATTTGGGGGCAGTGGAGGCAGCATAGGGGGGAAGTTGCGGCCTCGGTGTGGACCCCAATACGGGGGAACCACCGGTTCGTCCCAGGGAGAACAGATGGAGGGTTTTCGGGGGGAGATCTCGGAAACTTACCAGGTGATGCAGGAGGAGTAGGAGGCCTCGGTGGTGGAGTTGAAAGGTAAGTGGGAGGAGGAGTTGGGGGAGGAGATCGAGGAGGGGACGTGGGCAGTTGCCCTAGGGAGGGTTAACTCTTCCTCTTCGTGCGCGAGGCTCAGCCACATACAGTTTAAGGTGTTGCACAGGGCACACATGACCGGGACAAGGATGAGCCGGTTCTTTGGGGGCGAGGACAGGTGTGTTAGGTGCTTGGGGAGCCCAGCAAATCACACCCATATGTTCTGGGCATGCCCAGCGCTGGATGAATTTTGGAGGGGTGTAGCGAGGACGGTGTCGAGGGTGGTAGGTTCCAGGGTCAGACCGGGCTGGGGGCTCGCAATATTTGGGGTGGCAGAGGAGCCGGTGCAGGAGGCGAAAGAGGCCGGTATTCTGGCCTTTGCGTCCCTGGTAGCCCGGCGGAGCATTCTTCTTCAGTGGAAGGATGCGAGGCCCCAAGCGTGGAATCCTGGATCAACGATATGACGGGGTTCATTAAATTGGAGAGGGTGAAAATCGCCTTGAGAGGGTCGGTACAAGGGTTCTTTAGGCGGTGGCAACCGTTCTTAGACTTCCTCGCAGAACGGTAGACATTGGTCAATGGCAGCAGCAACTGGGTGGGGGGGGGGGGCGGGCGGGGTTTACATTATTTTTGTTTATTTACACTGGGGGGTCTGAGGGGGTGTATATATTTGCTATGTTTGCTATGTGTTAAGTCAGGGTGTTAATTTATTATTTATGTACAGGGGGAGGGGGGTATGGAGGGTTGCTTTTTTTGGACTGTGTTTTGTACTTAACCCTGTTGGGTTCCTTTTTCATTTTGTTACTGATATTCTATGAAAACCTTAATAAAAATTGTTTTACAAATAAAAAGGATTCCTGACTCAATATGTAGATAGGCCGACAAGGGGGAGGCCATATTGGACTTGGTGCTCGGCAACGAAACAGGCCAGGTGCCAGATGTCTCGGTGGGAGAGCATTTCTGTGACTGTGACCACAACTCTTTGACCTTTACCATAGTCATGGAGAGGGATAGGAACAGACAGTATGGGAAGGTATTTAATTGGGGGAGGGGAAATTATACTACTATTAGACAGGAGCTGAGGAGCATAAAGTGGGAACAATTGTTCTTGGGGAAATGCACAACAGTAATGTGTGGGTTGTTTAAGGAGCACTTGCTGTGAGTGCTGGATAGTTTTGTCCCACTGAGACAAGGAAGAAATGGTAAGGTGAAGGAGCCTTGGATGACTAGAGAGTGGAGCTTCTAGTCAAGGGGAAGAAGGAAGCTACTACGGGAAGCGAGGGAGGAGATTGCTGCGCCACTGGCGATGATCTTTGCGTCCTCACTCTCCACTGGAGTAGTACCGGATGATTGGAGGGAGGCGAATGTTGTTCCCCTGTTCAAGAAAGGGAATAGGGAAATCCCTGGGAATTACAGACCCATCAGTCTTACGCCTGTGGTGAGCAAAATATTGGAAAGGATTCTGAGAGATGGGATTTATGATTATTTAGGAAAACATAGTTTGATTAAAGATAGTCAGCATGGCTTTGTGAGGGGCAGATCATGCCTCACAAGCCTCATTGAATTCTTTGAGGATGTGACGAGACACATTGATGAAGATCGGGCAGTGGATGTGGTGTATAGCTTTGCGCAGGTGAAGGAGACGCAGCCTGAGTGAGTGAGACACAGCTAGAGTGGGAATTGTAACTTGGTAATTTGGGCAATGTGGTAATTAAAGAGGTAAGTGATGAATTCAAATCTTCAAAACTGTTTTTCAGTTAAAAGGTCAGGTTCTAGCTCGGTGTCTGATTGGCTGAAGCTGCCCCCACCCTAATTGCTGAGAGGCAGTTAGTTATCTGTCAGTCACCTGAGGCCTGCTTAGTGGCACAAGGGTGTACATTGTATTCTTCTATTTGAAGCTTAAATAGTGTGACTCACCTTGTTTAGCTGGGTTCTGTATAGAAGACAGACAGAAAGCGCACTCAGTAAGCTTTGCGCAGGTGAAGGAGACACAGCCAGAGTGGGAATTGGAACTTGGTAATTTAGGCAGTGTGGTAATTCGGCACGGAGTGGGAGGAGGTGCTGTTTCCCTTTTTGTTCTGTGTCCTTTGTTTGGCTTTGTAACTGGTAATCAGCAGGGAGAGATCCAGAGTGCATTCCGGGAAGCAGAGAGAAAACCAGGGAGAACCCTGGGAAGGTAGGTGGTATAAAATCTTACCCCCAGGTCTCAGCGGCCTTCATTTTCGGGGGCGAGAGAGAGAGAGAGCCGGGGAGCAGCTTGGGAACAGGTAAGTGATAGATATTCTGCTATTCTGAGTGATCCGATTTTTTTTGGGGGGGGGGGGGGACGACGACTGAAAAGTGACGCCACAGGAAAGCTGTGACCTGATTGGCTGATAGGGAATCTGCACTAAATTTAAAAATTAAACATTGTTAAACTGATTAAACATAATTAATTAATTACTTAATCATAATTTAGAGGGGTATCTCAGCCAGAGATCGGAGAGTACTGTATTTAGCTTTTACATTTATAGTAGAAATCTAGTGCTAGGAAACATATAGTTAATAGTAACTTTTTTTAAAAAATGTTTAATTGAATTTACTAATTAATTGACGCAATGTCAATTAGAGGGGTGCAGTGCTCTGACTGTGAGATGTGGCAGGTCCGGGAGGCTTCCAGCATCCCGGATGGCTTCATCTGCAGAGGGTGCACCCAACTGGCGCTCCTTACAGACCGCATGGTTCAGTTGGAGCAGCAGTTGGATGCACTTCGGAGCATGTAGGTGGCGGAAAGTGTCATAGATAGGAGTTATAGAGATGTGATCACACTCAAGGTGCAGGCAGAGAGATGGGTGACCACCAGAAGAGGCAGGCAGTCAGTGCAGAAATCCCCTGTGGTTGTCCCCCTCTCAAACAGGTATACCCCTTTGGATACTGTCGGGGGGAATAGCCTATCTGGGGAAAACAGCAGCAGCCAGAGCAGTGGCACCACAGCTGGCTCTGATGTTCAGCAGGGAGGGTCAAAGTGCAGAAGAGCAATAGTCATAGGGGACTCTCTCGTCAGGAGCACAGATAGGCGCTTCTGTGGACGTGAAAGAGACTCCAGGATGGTATGTTGCCTCCCTGGTGCCAGGGTCCAGGATGTCTCAGAACGGGTAGCGGGCATCCTGAAGGGGGAGGGCAAACAGGCAGAGGTCGTGGTACATATTGGTACTAATGACATAGCAGGAAAGGGGACGAGGTCCTGCGGCAGGAGTTCAGGGAGCTAGGCAGAAAGTTAAAAGACAGGACCTCAAGGGTTGTAATCTCAGGATTACTCCCTGTGCCACGTGCCAGTGAGGCTAGAAATAGGAAGATAGAGCAGCTAAACACGTGGCTAAACAGCTGGTGTAGGAGGGTGGGTTTCAGTTATCTGGACCACTGGGAGCTCTTCCGGGGCAGGTGTGACCAGTAGAAGAAGGACGGGTTGCATCTAAACTGGAGAGGCATAAATATCCTGGCCGCGAGGTTTGCTAGTGTCACACGGGAGGGTTTAAACTAGTATGGCAGGGGGGTGGGCACGGGAGCAATAGGTCAGAAGGTGAGAGCCTTGAGGGAGAACTAGGAAATAGGGCCACTATGGCTCTGAGGAAGAGCAGACAGGGAGATGTTGCTGAAAACAGCGGGCCTGGTGGCCTGAAGTGCATATGTTTTAATGCAAGAAGTATAACCGGTAAGGCAGATGAACTGAGAGCTTGGATTAGTACTTGGAACTATGATGTTGTTGCCATTACAGAGACCTGGTTGAGGGAAGGACAGGATTGGCAGCTAAACATTCCAGGATTTAGATGTTTCAGGCGGGATAGAGGGGGAGGTAAAAGGGGAGGAGGAGTTGCGCTACTGGTTAGGGAAAATATCACAGCTGTACTGCGGGAGGACACCTCAGACTCCCAATTGGAAGCAAGAGGTCGTATTAGCGAGAGGCAGCACGGTTTTTTGAAGGGAAGGTCGTGTCTCCCTAACTTGATAGAGTTTTTCGAGGAGGTCACAAAGATGATTGATGCAGGTAGGGCAGTGGATGTTGTCTATATGGACTTCGGTAAGGTCTTTGACAAGGTCCCTTATGGCAGACTGGTACAAACGGTGAAGTCACACGGGATCAGAGGTGAAGTCACACGGTATCAAGATGGATACAGAACTGGCAAGGTCATAGAAGGCAGAGAGTAGCAATGGAAGGGTGCTTTTCTGATTGGAGGGCTGTGACCAGTGGTGTTCCGTAGGGGTCAGTGCTGGGACCTTTGCTCTTCGCAGTATATATAAATGATTTGTAGGAAAATGTAACTGGTATGATTAGTAAGTTTGCTGACAACACAAAGGTTGGTGGAATTGCGGATAGCGATGAGGACTGTCAGAGGATACAGCAGGATTTAGATCATTTGGAGACTTGGGCAGCGAGATGGCAGATGGAGTTAAATTCGGACAAATGTGAGGTGATGCATTTTGGAAGGTCTAATACAGGTCGGGAATATACAGTGAATGGTAGAACCCTCAAGAGTATTGACAGTCAGAGAGATCTTGGCGTACAGGTCCACAGGTCACTGAAAGGGGCAACACAGGTGGAGAAGGTAGTCAAGAAGGCATACGGCATGCTTCCCTTCATTGGCCGGGGCATTGAGTATAAAAATTGGCAAGTCATGTTGCAGCTGTATAGAACCTTAGTTCGGCCACACTTGGAGTATAGTGTTCAATTCTGGTCGCCACACTACCAGAAGGATGTGGAGGCTTTAGAGAGGGTGCAGAAGTGATTTACCAGGATGTTGCCTAGTATGGAGGGCATTAGCTATGAGGAGAGGTTGAATAAACTTGGTTTGTTCTCACTGAAACGACAGAGGTTGAGGGGCAACCTGATTGAGGTCTACAAAATTATGAGGGGCATAGACAGAGTGGATAGTCAGAGACTTTTTCCCAGGGTAGAGGGGTCAATTACCAGGGGGCATAGGTTTAAGGTGCGTGAGGCAAGGTATAGAGATGTGCGAGGCAAGTTTTTTTACACAGAGGGGAGTGGGTGCGGGAACTCGCTGCCGGAGGAGGTGGTGGAAGCAGGGACGATAGTGACATTTAAGGGGCATCTTGACAAATACATGAATAGGATGGGAATAGAGGGATACGGACCCCGGAAGTGCAGAAGATTTTAGTTTAGACGGGCAGCATGGTCGGCGCAGGCTTGGAGGGCCAAAGGGCCTGTTCTTGTGCTGTACTTTTCTTTATTCTTTGTTCTTTGTATACGGATTTCAGTGAGGCATTTGATAAGGTTCCTCATGGTAGGCTCATTCAAAAAGTTAGGGGGCATGGGATACTGGGAAATTTTGCTGTCTGGATACAGAATTGGCTGGCCGAAAGAAGACAGCGAGTGGTAGTGGATGGAAAGTATTCCGCCTGGAGGTCGGTGACCAGTGGTGTCCCGCAAGGATCTGTTCTGGGATCTCTGCTCTTTGTGGTTTTTATAAATGACTTGGATGAGAAAGTGGAAGGGTGGGTTAGTAAGTTTGCCGATGACACGAAGGTTGGGGGAGTTGTAGATAGTGTTGAGGGTTGTTACAGGTTACAACAGGACACTGACAGGATGCAGAGCTGGGCTGAGAAGTGGCAGATGGAGTTCAACCTTGATAAATGTGAAGTGATTCATTTTGGAAGGTCGAATTTGAATGCTGAATACAGGGTTAAAGGCAGGATTCTTGGAAGTGTGGAGGAACAGAGGGATCTTGGGGTCCACGTACATAGATCCCTCAAAGTTCCGCCCAGGTTGATAGGGTTGTTAAGATGTGTTGGCTTTCATTAACGGGGGGTTGAGTTTAAGAGCCGCAAGGTGTTGCTGCAGCTTTATAAAACTCTAGTTAGACCACACTTGGAATATTGTGTCCAGTCTGGTCGCCTCATTATAGGAAGGATGTGGATGCTTTGGAGAGGGTACAGAGGAGATTTACCAGGATGCTGCCTGGTCTGGAGGGCATGTCTTATGAAGAAAGATTGAGGGAGCGAGGGCTTTTCTTACTAGAGCGAAGAAGGCAGAGAGGTGACTTGATAGAGGCGTGCAAGGTGATGAGAGACATGGATAGAGTGGACAGCCAGAGACTTTTCCCCAGGGTAGAAATGGCTGTCATGAGGGAACATAATTTTAAGGTAATTGGAGGAAGGTATCGGGGAGATATCAGAGGGAGGTCCTTCACACAGAGAGTGGTGGGTGTGTGGAATGCACTGCCAGCAGAGATGGTGGAGTCAGAGTCATTAGGGACATTTATGCGACTCTTCGACAGGCACATGAACAGCAGTAAATTGAAGGGGTGTCGGTTAGGTTGATCTTAGATTAGGATAAATGGTCGCCACAACATCGTGGGCTGAAGGGGCTGTACTGTGCTGTACTGCTCTATGTTCTATCGATGTTCTATTCAAACTCTGCTCCACCAGGCAGAAACACCGACCAGCAAACCTCGGGACAGGGGTAAACCAAGAAAAGACAAAAATGAAATGTGCGCAAGGATGAAAAGGCGGAAAAGTGGAGCAGCTGCTCCTGCGTTCATGTCACATGTGCTCTCCCCCCCCCCCCCTCTCCCCACCCCCCACCCCTGCCAGAGCCAATCATTTCTTAGCTCCATTCACAGATGGCACAATTCAGGTACACATTCTCTGACTCTAATCCTGTGGCAGTAAGTCTCTTCACATATGCTGAAGTAACTATGCATTAAATGCCCTCCGCCTGTATGACATCAATTGACCCAATTAACAACAGCGGCTTGAAACATAGAATGTTTAAATTCTTGCGAGTTCACAGCAGCTGGAAGGAGTCGGGGTGGGGCCCCCGCCTTTAATGCCGCAGTTGCTTTTGAGCGGGCTCCAGCCCTATGTTCTGGCCGAAGATCTGGGCCCTGAGGTACAAGTCATCAAGGTCAAATTGTTAAAGTTGTGGGGTGTGTTTATGGAGGCACGAGGAGGTTCTTGCGATAGAGAAATTCGATGGAGCACATCTAATCCTGTCCCTCCTTAACAATTAAAAACAAACTCTGAAAGCCTAGAAATAAACACTTCACATGGTATCAGGGAGGATTAAAGTAATATGGGACCTCACATTTTCACAGCTATGCCAATGCACTGTTATGAGAACATAACTAGGAGCACGATCAGGGCACTGCCATTTGAGCCTGTGCAACCACTCAGTAAAATCTTCGCTGATCGTCTACCTCAATGCCACCTTCCCACTGTATCCCCATACCCCTTGATTTCATTTGTGACCAAATATCTATGGCTCTCTATCTACTCAAAAACTGAGCATTCACAGCTCCCTGAGGTAAAGATTTCACACCCTTTGAGTGAAGACAATTCTCCTCAGGCTAGTCGTAAAGCGCAGCACGGTAGCATAGTGGTTAGCACAGTTGCTTCACAGCTCCAGGGTCCCAGATTCGATTCACACTTGGGTCACTGTCTGTGTGGAGTCTGCACGTTCTCCCCATGTCTGCGTGGGTTTCCTCCGGGTGCTCCGGTTTCTTCCCACAGCCAAAGATGTGCAGGTTAGGTGGATTGGCCGTGCTAAATTGCTCTTAGTGTCCAAAAAAAGGTTCGGTGGGGTGACTGGGCTACGGGGATGGGTTGGGGAGGGGGGGTGGGCTTGGGTGGGGTGCTCTTTCCACGAGCCATTGCAGACTTGATGGGCCAAATGGCCTCCTTCTGCACTGTGAATTCGATGAAAAATGGCTGACCCCTAATTCCAACTGACTCCTAGTTCTAGACTCCACAACTAGGGCGAACCACCCCCTCCCCTCGTCTGCCCTCGTTAAGACCCTTCAAAATTTTAAGCAGAAAAGTGCTGGAAAAAAGTTAACCCGTCTGGCAGCATCTGAGGAGAGAGTTAACGTTTCGAGTCCGAATGGCTCTTCGTCAGAGCTAAAGAGAGGGAGAAATGTGATGGATTATATATTGTATAAGAGGGGGAGGAGCAGCTGGAAAAGAGTAGAAGGTGGGTGATGGGTGGGATCCAGGAGATATTACAGGTCACGAGACAGAGGAGCCAAGACACAAGACAAAGGTGCTTGTAGCGGCACAAAGGTAAGAAATCAGAATGTGTGAATAGGAGAATAAAGGCGAGTGCTCAGTGAAAATAAAACTTAGGAAGAAGTCTCAGAGGACCCAGAGGGGTGGGGGAGATAGGTTTCAGAATTAAGTATTTTGTAGGCTTGAATGAAATCCTCTCGCATTCTTCCATCGAGGGAGTGTAGCTTAGTCTACCCAATTCCCTCATTCCAGGAATCAGCTTATTGAATCCCTGTGAGGTAACTATGTCCTTTCTTGAGGAAACCAAAGTTGTGCTCAGTACTCCAGGTGTGGTCTCACCAATATCCCAGAAAATTTCAGTAAGACTTCATTTCTCTCGTGCACTAATCCATCTGTGGAGACATCATAGAATGCATTCAAATTGAATCTGAAGTAAAAATATATTTTAAAATCCTCAAATACACATCCAACCAGTCGAATCCTGCTGACATTTGACAACTTTACCGTCACTGAATCCCCCACTATCAAGAGGCTGGGGGTTATCATCGACCAGAAACTGAACTGGAGCAGCCATTTCAATACTGTGGCTGTAAAAGCAGGTCAGAGACTGGGAATTCTGAGGTGAGTAACTCACTGTAGCGCACAAAGACTCCGAGAGACGAATAGAGTGAAGTCGATGAGGCTTTATTAAGCGTGACTGTTCCCCCGCAGTTCAGTAGTAGACTGCCTGCGGGGGAGGACTCCTGGTTCTTATACTCCACCTTCAGGGCGGAGCTAGAGGTCAACGGCCAACCAGGACCCGGGATCTGTCAGCCAATGACATCACGGCTTCACAGTCCCACATGACCCCTAATGCATACTACCACATTCACCCCTTGTTAAAAATGAACCTGTCGAGGTGATGCTTCGCGTGGTGGTAAGGGTTTACAAGGTTGGTCCTGGGAGGAAAACTTTTGCATGTTATTACAGTATGTACAAGGTTTTTTTTTGTTTCGAACTATTTACAGTAATCGTCAGGAGAAAAAGACAAAATGTTCTCGTTAAAAGTCCACATATTGTAGTGTTAGATCGACGCCACGAGTCGGTCGGGCGGTCTGGTCATCCGTGTCGATCGCCTCGGCCCCGGTGGTTGTGGTGGTGCTTGTTCCGGTGTTGTCGTCTCCAGGAGCCTTACGGTTTCCGCTTGGGCTTCACTCCTGGTCGGGCCTGGGAGGAGGACCGATCCTCCTGGGAAGGGGGCGGTCGCGGGGTGCGGCGGTGGCAGGAAGGGGGTGATTGGTGTCGGGGGGGTGTGTGTGTTGCCGGCGGGCGCCAGATCTCGCAGGGAGACCGTGTCCTGTCGGCCGTCGGGGTACTCCACGTAAGCGTACTGCGGGTTCGCATGAAGGAGGTGAACCCTTTCAACCAACGGGTCCGACTTGTGCGCCCGCACATGTTTTCGGAGCAAGATGGGTCCTGCGGCCGCCAGCCAGGTCGGCAGCGACGTTCCAGAGGAGGACTTCCTGGGGAAGACAAGGAGGCGCTCATGAGGCGTTTGGTTAGTGCTAGTACACAGTAGTGACCGGATGGAGTGGAGGGCGCCCGGGAGGACCTCCTGCCACCGTGAAACTGGGAGGTCCCTGGACCGTAGGGCCAGTAGGACGGTCTTCCAGACCGTGCCGTTCTCCCTCTCTACTTGCCCGTTCCCCCGGGGGTTGTAGCTGGTCGTCCTGCTCGAGGCTATACCGTTGCTGAGCAGGAACTGGCGCAGCTCGTCACTCATGAAGGAGGACCCCCTGTCGCTGTGGACGTATGCTGAGCAACCGAACAGTGTGAATATGGTGTTCAGGGCTTTAATGACTGTGGCCGCGGTCATGTCAGGGCAGGGGATGGCGAATGGGAAGCGGGAGTACTCGTCCACCACATTGAGGAAGTATGTGTTGCGGTCGGTGGAGGGGAGGGGTCCTTTGAAATCCAGACTAAGGCGTTCAAAGGGGCGGGAAGCCTTAATCAGGTGCGCACCATCCGGCCTGAAAAAATGCGGTTTGCACTCTGCGCAGATGTGGCAGTTCCTTGTGACTGTACGGACCTCCTCCAAAGAGTATGGGAGGTTGCGGGACTTAATAAAGTGGTAGAACCGAGTGACCCCCGGGTGGCAGAGGTCCTCGTGGAGGGTTTGGAGGCGGTTAATTTGTGCGTTGGCACATGTGCCGCGGGATAGGGCATCGGACGGCTCGTTCAGCTTTCCGGGACGATACAAGATCTCGTAGTTGAAGGTGGAGAGCTCGATCCGCCACCTTAAGATCTTGTCGTTTTTGATTTTGCCCCGCTGTGCATTATCGAACATGAAGGCTACCGACCGTTGGTCCGTGAGGAGAGTGAATCTCCTGCCGGCCAGGTAATGCCTCCAATGTCGCACCGCTTCCACTATGGCTTGGGCTTCCTTTTCCACTGAGGAGTGGCGGATTTCTGAAGCGTGGAGGGTTCGGGAGAAAAAGGCCACGGGTCTGCCCGCTTGGTTAAGGGTGGCTGCTAGAGCTACGTCGGAGGCGTCGCTCTCGACCTGGAAGGGGAGGGACTCGTCGATGGCGCGCATCGTGGCCTTTGCGATATCCGCTTTGATGCGGCTGAAGGCCTGGCAAGCCTCTGTCGACAGAGGGAAGGTCGTGGTCTGTATTAGGGGGCGGGCCTTGTCTGCATACTGGGGGACCAATGGGCGTAGTATGAAAAGAACCCCAGGCAGCGTTTTAGGGCTTTTGAGCAGTGCGGGAGGGGAAATTCCATGAGGGCGCGCATACGTTCGGGGTCGGGGCCTATTATCCCATTGCGCACTACGTAGCCCAGGATGGCTAGCCGGTTTGTGCTAAAAACGCACTTGTCCTCGTTGTACGTGAGGTTCAAGGCTTTAGCGGTCTGGAGGAATTTTTGGAGGTTGGCGTCGTGGTCCTGCTGATCGTGGCCGCAGATGGTTACATTGTTGAGATACGGGAACGTGGCCCGTAACCCGTGTTGATCAACCATTCGGTCCATCTCTCGTTGGAAGACCAAGACCCCGTTTGTGACGCCAAATGGGACCCTTAGGAAATGGTATAATCGCCCGTCTGCCTCGAAGGCTGTGTACTTGCGGTCACTTGGGCGGATGGGGAGCTGATGGTAGGCGGACTTGAGGTCCACGGTGGAGAAGACCTTATATTGGGCAATCCGATTGACCATGTCGGATATGCGGGGGAGAGGGTACGCGTCTAGTTGTGTGTACCTGTTGATGGTCTGGCTATAGTCTATGACCATCCTTTGCTTCTCCCCTGTCTTTACTACTACCACATGTGCTCTCCAGGGACTATTGCTGGCCTGGATTATGCCTTCCTTCAGTAGCCGCTGGACTTCGGACCGAATGAAGGTCCGGTCCTGGGCGCTGTACCGTCTGCTCCTAGTGGCGACGGGTTTGCAATCCGGGGTGAGGTTTGCAAACAAGGATGGGGGCTGAACCTTGAAGGTTGCGAGGCCACAGATAGTGAGTGGGGGTATTGGGCCGCCGAATTTGAAGGTTAGGCTCTGTAGATTGCACTGGAAGTCTAATCCCAGTAATGTGGGGGCGCAGAGTTGGGGAAGGACGTAGAGCCTGTAGTTTTTGAACTCCCTCCCTTGCACCGTTAGGGTAACTATGCAGAAGCCTTTGATCTGTAAGGAGTGGGATCCTGCAGCTAGGGAAATCTTTTGTGCGCTGGGACGGATGGTCAAAGAACAGCGTCTTACCGTGTCGGGGTGGATAAAGCTCTCCGTGCTCCCGGAGTCAACCAGGCATGGTGTCTCGTGCCCGTTTATCAGCACCGTTGTCGTCGTCGTCTGGAGCGTCCGGGGCCGTGCTTGGTCCAGCGTCATTGAAGCCAGACGTGGTTGTAATGGTTGAGCGTCTTCTTCGAACCCCGTGGAGCCGTCGACACTGGGGTCCGTTGTTGCCGTCCAAGATGGCATCGGGGGTGAACAAGATGGCTGCCCCCATGCATCGCACATGGCTGGGGGTCACAAGATGGCGGCGGGGGTGGACAAAATGGCCGCCCCCATGCGTCGCACAGGTCTGGGGTGGTCCAAGATGGCGGCGCCCCTCCTCCCCTCGTGGTGGCCGGGACCCAAAATGGCGGCGCCTGCGGGTCGCACATGGGGCGCTGGGGGGCTTGGGGAGCGTTAGGAACACGCAGGACTCCCTCTTCTCTGGGGACAGCGGTGGCCGGGACCCAAAATGGTAGCGCCGGCGGGTCATACATGGGGCGCGGGGGGGGGGGGTTGGGGAGCGTAAAAGGCGCGCAGGGCTCCCTGTTCTCCGGGGAGAGCGGTGGTCAGGACCCAAAGTGGTTGCGCCTGCGGGTCGTATTAGGGCGCTGGGGGGGTTGGGGAGCGTAAACGGCGTGCAGGGCTCCCTGTTCTCCTGGGACAGCGGCGACCTCCCGGGACCGGCACACAGCCGCGAAATGGCCCTTTTTCCCGCAGCTGTTACAGATCGCTGCGCGGGCCGGGCAGCGCTGCCGGGGGTGTTTCGCCTGGCCGCAGAAATAGCAGCGGGCTCCCCCGGTGCGAGTCGGCGTTTGAACCGCGCAAGCCTGTGGGGTGTCCGGGGGGGGGGTGGGTTTGTCGTGACGGGTGCGTACGGAGTCCAATGGGCTGCCGCGCAGTCGGGGTCGTAGGCGCGGGTGTTTCGCGCGGCCACGTCTAGGGAGGCTGCTAGGGCCCGTGCCTCAGAGTCCTAGCGACTCTTTTTCTAAAAGTCTTTGGCGGATTTGGGAGGAGTTCATACCTGCCACAAAAGCATCGCGCATTAACATGTCCGTGTGTTCATTTGCGTTCACCGGCGGGCAGCTGCAGGCCCGTCCCAAAATTAGTAGCGCGGCGTAAAATTCATCTATCGATTCTCCGGGACTTTGCCGTCTCATTGCGAGTTGATAGCGAGCGTAGATCTGGTTTACTGGGCGAACATAGAGACTTTTTAGTGCTGCGAACGCCGTCTGGAAATCCTCTGCGTCTTCGATGAGGGAGAAAATCTCCGTGCTTAACCTCGAGTGCAGGACCTGTAGTTTTTGGTCTTCTGTGACCCGGCCGGGGGCCGTTCTGAGGTAGGCCTCGAAACAAGTCTGCCAGTGCTTGAAAGCTGCTGCTGCGTTCACTGCGTGGGGGCTGATCCTCAGGCATTCCGGGATGATCCTGAGCTCCATAGTCCTTTAGTCACACTTAATAAATTGTAGCGCACAAAGACTCCGAGAGACGAATAGAGTGAAGTCGATGAGGCTTTATTAAGCGTGACTGTTCCCCCGCAGTTCAGTAGTAGACTGCCTGTGGGGGAGGACTCCTGGTTCTTATACTCCGCCTTCAGGGCGGAGCTAGAGGTCAACGGCCAACCAGGACCCGGGATCTGTCAGCCAATGACATCACGGCTTCACAGTCCCACATGACCCCTAATGCATACTACCACACTCACCCCCTGGCTCCCCAAAGCCTGCCCACCACTAACAAGGCACGAGTCAGGAGTGTGGTGAAATGCTCTCCACTTGCCAGGGTGAGCGCAGCTCCAACACCATTGAGCAGCTCCACACCATCCAGGACAAAGCAGCCCCGCTTGATTAGCCCCCCATCCGCCATTTGAAGAATTGGTTTCCTCCACCACCGACACACAGCGGCAGCCGCGTGTACCATCTGCAAGGTGCACTGCAGCAACTCACCAAGGCTCCTTCAACAGCACCTTCTAAACCTGTGCCCTCTGCCACCTGGATGGACAAGGGCAGCAGATGCAAGGGAGCACCAGACTTATAACGTCCCCTCCAAGCCACACACCATCAACTCTCCTCTCAAGGAAATTAAGAATATGCAATAAATACTAGTCTGGCCAGTGATGCCCATACCCCATGCGTGAATTTTAAAAACCCACTCATAACGGAGAGATAGATTTCCTTTTTTAAGAGTTGTAATGAACACAAGGGACATTCAACATTTTTCAGATACCTACTGCACATTTCCAATATTGAGTGGGGGGTTTTCGAGTAAATTATGTCCTGGTTGATAACCAATGATTAATATCTCCCCACAGGAGGTGACTATTAATTACTCATGGGATATCAGATCAGTTTCAATCAGTTGTAATTTATCATTGTTGTAGTGGCTGGCCAGGATATTTGCTCCATTTATCCTGAGTTTGCCGATATTTTTGTGATCCTACACCAGGGAAGACAGAAGCAGTGTTACGGTGCGTGAAATATTTTCTGACACCTATTAAATTGTAGGATGATTTAATCGGCCATCTAACAATCCCAGTGGACCAATTAAATTGCCGCTGCGCAAAACTCACATGGGCCTCATACCTGAAGTACACATGAGTTTCCATTCCTGTAGAATAATAACCAATATACACCCTCACTGCTGGAGTATTCTTCATATATTTAATGAGTGGGTGAATGGGTGACAGGATCATGCTAAAATGGTCAGCATTCAGACACTTATGAACCACTGACCCCGTTCCGGTGCTATATGTGCTGTTTTCTCTTCAAAATGGCATCCACGCCACACATGCAAACCTATGGTGTTAACCTAATGTTGTTTTGGTGAGGGTGTTAGTGTGTATACTGGAAGCATCCACCAGAATGATCCACAGTAAGCTGCTTGCGATGACAATCTATGTGTAACGCTGAATTGATGGGCAGGCCTGTCCTTTTAGAGCTCAACACTCCATCTATGCCCTAAACACAAATGGCTAAATATGCATTCATTAGCAGGAATAATCCCCCATCAGGGCTAATTAAAAACATCATCAGCTACTTTCAGGATATTGTTGATTGATTTGCACTGGCTTCCTCTGGGTTTGTAGACATGTTTGGTGATTTTCAGAGTTGCTTCAAGTTTCTGTGGCCCATAGGGAGTGGAGTGGCATGTCTTGTAGGACTTTTTCCTCGCTTTAAGGACTCGGCACAAAAATATTTGCTCCCAGCTATTGGGGTCGTAGTTTCTCTCTTTCTCAGACTCCAATAAGACAGGCAGAACGATTGGAGGTAACACAGAACAGGACAAGCTGCTGGAAGAGGAAGGAGGAGGAGGGAGAGAAGGGGGATCTCAGCAGGAAGTCGTATCCAACCAGACTGTTCAGGGAGCAATTCTCCCACCTGAATCTCAATGAGGAACAGTGTGTCCGGAGCCAAAGATTCCTGGAGGATGTTCTCACTTAAATTTGTCACCAGCTGCAGACACAACTATAACCTCAGAGCAGGGTGAGTACGGCATTGCCAGTGGCCATGGAAGTGACTGTGGCCAAGATTTTAAATACACCTAGCTCTGTTCAGGTCATATTTGCAGAATAAGACCATAAGACATAGGAGCAGAATTAGGGCATTCGGCCCATCGAATCAGCTCCACCATTCAATCATGGCTGATATTTTTCTCATCCCCAATCTCCTGCCTTCTCTCCATAACCCCTGATCCCTTATTAACCAAGAACCTATCTATCTCAGTCTTAAAGACACTCAATGATTTGACCTCCACAACCTTCGGTGGCAAAAGAGTTCCACAGATTCACCACCCTCTGGCTGAAGAAATTCCTCCTCTACTCAGTTTTAAAGGATCGTCCCTTTAGTCTGAGGTTGTGCCCTCTGGTTCTAGTGTCTCCTACTGGTGGAAACATCCTCTCCACGTCCACTCAGTATCCAGTAAGTTTCAATAAGATCCCTCCTGATCCTTCTAAACTCCAACTAGTACAGACCTAAAGTCCTCAACCGATCCTCAAACGACAAGTTCTTCATTCCAGGGGTCATTCTTATGAACCTAATCTTGGCCCTTTCCAAGGCCAGCACATTCTTCCTTAGATATGGGCCCAAAACTGCTCACAATACTCCAAGTGGGATCTGACCAGAGCCTTATAAAGCTTCAGAATTACATCCCTGCTCTTGTATTCTAGCCCTCTTGACATGAATGCTAATTGCATTTGCCTTCCTGACTGCTGACTGAACCTGCACATTAACCTTAAGAGAATCATCGCCCAGCTGAGGCTCAGCTGAATATATTTCATTCTCCCTTGTCAGCTTGAAGCAGGCAAAGTGGACTTGTAGTTGCACAAGAATTCCAGGCCTCTCTCTGGCGCAGGGTGCCATTGGTTGCATGCCCATGGCCTTGTGGCACCACAGGTCAATTCTGAGATGTGCTGCGCCTGGAAGGGATTCCATCCCTCAACATTCAACCAGCGTGAGACCGTATTTAGCATGTCCCCCAGGCCAACGTGCGATATTCTGACAGCAGTCATGATGCCTTCTGTCTGCATCAATCCACTGTGCCCCCTGCATAGCAGCCACCATGAAAAGCTAGAGGGTGGCTGCTGGGTGACAAGGTAATGGCTTGGTTCATGATTCTGGTGCACTACCCAAGTACGAGCGGGCAGCAGATATGCAAGGGGCAGCCTGAAATATAGGCGAGCAGGCCATTGGGATGCTTCAACAATGTTTCTGCTGCGTCCACTCTGGGAGAGACCCGTGGTACTCAGCAGGGTGCGTGGCAAGATCTCCTGCTGCTTGCTGTGATGTGTTGGGTGTTCTGGATCACATACAGGTCACCACTTGAAGTAGTGCAACACTATTTTATTAAAAGGTTAACTATTTAAACATACTTGAACTGTAGGTAAATACGATACAAGCTTTAACTGAAGACCTTTGCCTTATCCTAACCAGTCGATGCACTCAGCACATGGTGAATGTCTGTGTTGCAGGCTGTGAGCTCTGTGCTCCTAGCTAGCTGCTACTCGAATGAGCGGGAATTCTCCTGTCCCCTGTCTTTATAGTGCGTGTGCTCTCACTGGTGATTGGCTGCGGTGTTGTGTGTGTTGATTGGTCCCACTGTGTGTCCATCAGTGTGTGTCTGCACCATGATATACTGGTGTATATTATGACATGCTGCCCTGCCTGCACAATATGAGGGAGGCTACCAGCTGAGGAGGAAGAGGCTGAGGACAGGAGGGAGGGAGGAGGCATCCATTACAGCCCCTACCGGGCCAGACTATTCATGATATCAGTAACCTTAACCCACACATCACCCAGTCCCGCTCACACTGACCATTACAGTTTCCACTTAGCCAATATACAAAAATAAAAGCCACCACAAAATAAACATTCCCAACCAAATTCTAGATTAAACCATGCCGGATATCATTTGACTAATTAACCTTCTTAGTGCCTGAGTTTCATTTCCCCTTGTCTGCCCTATTACCCCATTAGCTGCAGCAAGGCTGGTGGGAGGCTCCTGATACTCACTGACAATGGCCTTGCAGGACACTCCCAATCAGCTCTGGCCCTCGGCTTTGGACTGGGCCATCTCAGCATGGCAGGCAGCAGTCTCAGCTGGCTGGCTGACAGGACTGGGGCACTGGTGAAGATAGGGAAGATGAATGTTGCTATTCGTGAGAGAGGACACAGCAGGTCTGTACCCTATCGACCCCTGCCAATCCCCCGAGACTACATCTCAGCAACCCTAGCAATAGTTTTGAGGACAGATTGCTGTACTACTGTGATCCCCCCCCCCCACCCCCTCGCACTTTGATCACTTGTGTTATGTATCAGAGAGTACATCCCTGGTGAAGCATCACGTGATGTGTAGTGACATCAGCAGAGTGTTTGCGGGGACTTTGCAGCTCTCCATCTTAGATTGTGCGCACAACACATCTTAATAAACCTCTCATCGTGTTTGTAAAAATGGGCACCTCTGTATCTTTTCTCTTTATGGCTAACAAAGAAATAGAACAAAAGAGAAAACTGGCGATGAGGACTGAGGCAAGAAAATTTGCTGAAGAAGAAATCTGTTGACTAGAAATAGTGGAGATGGTATTGGGAGCAGAGGAGGATTTTTGGGACCGGATTGACATACATGTCGGGCGAAGCACAGATGCCGATGCTGAAGGTTTAAAGAAATTCCAACTACAACCTAGAGTAAAGAAGAGGGACAGTTCTGGTAACTTGCTTGCCATTGGGACGGCAGTGAAGTCTGGGTTACAGGGACCGTGCACATGTCGAAGCTTAACGGGCTGCCGGTAACAGGTATTCGGAAGTCTTCTGACTCTGTACAGGCCATTACGCTGTGAAAAATCAGGGTCATGTTAGGAAAAAAATTCTGGTTGCTTGGTGGATATAGGGGATAGTGCAATAACTTTGAAAGAATCGGTAGGGAGGAAATTGGTTGAAGTATAAACCCGGGGAGCCGGGATACGGACTGGCAGGAAAAACAGGCGCCATGGATGCATTTTATGAAGAGTGAGACTTGGAACTTACATGAGGAAAGATTCCAATTATGCTTCCTAGCAAATCGAAACATGAGAGCTAAAGGTCGCAAAATGTTTCAGTTTGGTAGGGCGTAAAACTTTTATGTTGCTACAAAATTTAGTTCACCCAGCAAAACCAGGAGAAAGGCCCACATCGAACTAATGAAAGTTTTAGAAGGGCATTTCTCTCCTCGACCATTACTGATGGCAGAAAGGTTTTGGTTCCACCACTGTATTTGTGAAGAAGATGAAAGCATTTGACAATTCATAGTGACTTTAAGAAGGTTAGCAAAATATTATGAGTTTGGTGCAAAACTTGATGATACTCTTTGTGATAGACTGGTTTGTGGACTCCGCAGTGAAGCTTTTCAGAGGAAGCTGTGATTTAACTCTTAAAAACTACTGTGAAGGTTGCCACATCTATGGAGCTAGCATCGAAAAAAAGCTTCACAGATAACGGCTGGAGCAAAGATCCACAAAATGGATACCACAAGGAACAAGGCTGCAAGGGTGCCGACGTTACCGATGTACATCACTCAGCAGGGGAATGCTGGATTAGAGAAACTAAATGCAAGGACTGTGGCAAAAAATACCATATTGCCAAGGCATGTTGGGCGCAGAAAGCTTCACCTACACCAAGAAAGTGCAAGAAAATTAGTAGACAATGGATCAGAGCTAGCGGAGGACCTGACGCCAGGCGTCTTATCGATGTGGGACGCTCAACAACGTTTTTGGGCATATCCAAAACTCGGGTCATGAAATCAAAATGGAAGTGGATACGGGTGCAGCTGAATCGTTAATACCTGAGACAATTTATCATCAAAAGCTGAAGCATCTGCCTTTAAAACTGCCAAATGTGATCCTAATGTCACGAAGGACGCTGATGTTAACTGTGAGGGTGTCCCAACTTGGAATACCGGTTCGTGAGGGTGTAAGTTTGGTTTTGTTTTGGTGTGAGGACACAAGTGAAACCCCAGTGAGAATAAATGGCCGAGGTGCCGTGTCACAATTATTAAAGACTATTTATTAAAGTAAAGAAAATACACACATCTCGTTCAACTAATATGTCTGAATTACTAAACACGTACTGTTTGTATAGAATGTCCCCGAGTTGACAGGGGAGGATGGAGGTTTATTATGGGGAATCAATGTGATTATTCCTCCGTGCTTGCATAGTGAAGCCCTTGATCAACTACTTGAGGGACATCCTGGTGCGATGAAGATGAAGGAATTGGCATGGTTATTTTTGATGGCCAGCGTTAGATGCTCAAATTGAAGATAAAGTAGGACAATGTCAATCCTGTGCAAAACTAAGGAAGACTCCACCATTACAACCATTACATCCCATGGGAATAATTGACACAACCATGGCAGAGAATACACATCGATTGTGCTGGTCCACTGGAGGGTCACATGTCCTTAGTGATGGTGGATACACACTCAAAATGACTGGAAATCACGATCATTAAGTCAATGACAACTGAGCAGGCCGTTGAGACAAAATACTTACAAGGTTTGGGACACCGGAGCAGACTGTAAGCGACAATGGTACACAATTCACTTGGAAGGAATATGAGGACTGCTTGAAGGGAAATGGTCCACAGCACATTACGTCAGCTCCGTATTATCCTATAATAAATGGATTAGCTGAACGTTTAGTTCAATCTTTGAAACATTCTATCAAAGCGCCTGAGGACCAGGGGACATTGGCAAGAAGAGTGAACAAATTACAAATGTCTTATTGGAACACTGAACACGCAACAACTCAGCGTTCACCAGCAATGCTGTTGTTCAAATGCGAACACAATTTGATTTGTTAACTCCACCTGATACTTCAGAGATTGTCAAACAACAACAAACACAAATTGCTAGGAGGGAGCAAAACTCTAAAAAGCGAGTATTCAACCAGGGAGAGGGAATGCTAGCTAGAAGCTACACCACCAGCGAGAAAGGGGTATCTGCTGTGATCCTAACAATGACAGGTTCAGTATCAAACAGCGTACAGACGGATGATGAAAGAGTTTGGCTGATTAGCTACTAGCTTCATGAGGTGAAATCGCTGAGACTGCTGGAGTTCCACCTTTGGAAATTCTAGACAGCGATACTTTGAGACAGAAACTAAATTCAGAGACAAGAGTAGGTCAGAGGCTTGGGAACCTGTAGCAACTAACTCACCTCCTGACTCCTCAAAGCCTGTCCACCATCTCCAAGGCGCAAGTCAGGAGTGTAATGGAATACTCTCCACTTGCCTGGATGGGAGCAGCTCCAACAATACTCAAGAAACTCAACACCATCCAGGATAAAGCAGCCCACGTAATTGGCACCTCATCCACACACATTCAAACCCTCCACTACCAATACACAGAGGCAGCCATATGTACCATCTACAAGATGAACTGTAGGGGCTCCCCAAGGGTCCTCAGGCAGCATTTCCCAAACCCACAATTGCTTCTATCTGGAAGCACAAAGGCAGAAGACACATGGGAACCCCCCCTGGAAATTCCCCTCCAAGTCACACTCCATCCTGTCTTGGGAAATATTTTGCCATTCCTTCACTGTCACTGGGTCCAAATCCAGGAACTCCCTCCCCAAGTACACCGTAGGTTTACCTACACCACATGGACAGCAACAGTTCCAGAAGGCAGCTCACCACCATCTTCTCAAGGGCAATTAGGGATAAGCAATGGATCCTGGTCGCTGGCCTAGCCAGTAAAGCCCACATCCCACAAATTATTTTTTAAATGGGATTGTGAATCCCCTTGTCCTCAAAGAGGGTGTCAGTGAGTGCGGTGCAATGTTTTTGGGTGATGTGGCTGTCATGGTTGAATAGCTGTCAGTGTGTGGCAGCTGTGAGGTGTGTGTGTGAGACTTGCAGCAGTATTGAGTGGATGAGGGTGAGCTCAGGCTATGTTAGGTATGGGTCGTGATTGGTGAAGATTGTTAGTAGGTCAGTGATGGGGGTGTGCTGTTTGAGGGAAGTGGGGCAATTGGTGGGAGGACATTGAAGTTGTTGCAGTGTTGCCTGCAGGTCCCGATTAATCCTGCTGGATTGAACTCTGCTATCTGGTCCCACTGCTTTCACAAGGTTGGCCTGGAGAGCTTCCTGTGAATAGATGATAGCTCTTCTCCTCTCCATCTCTCCACCGAGGCCTCCAGTGCAGTACCACAAAATCCTGGAGCCCTCTTTCTGCCATGTCGTGCCGTTCTGTGGCTTTCCCCCATGCAGATCACTTTTGGAATGACTTCTGAAACTTGCTGGAGCCCAAATAAACCTCCCCTTTAAGCATTGCAGCTGACTTTAAATAGAGCAGACTAGTTGAAATTTGCACTCACCCCTCACAATTTTGCACCCTAAACCCAGGCACGCAGCCACTCAACAGCGTGATTCGAGTTGGCTGTGGTCCTTTTTGTTTGATGCGACATTTGCATTTAAAACTAAAGACATCGTACATTTTTTAAAAAGCAATAGATGGCATTCAATGGAATTATTTATGGTGACTCGGAATTTCTATCGAAACAGGAACGGTATTCCAAATGATGCCAGGAACACTGACTGGGTGTGGTCGTGGGATCTGTAGGGCACAGGGCAGGGAGCCCTGGATGTTAAATTGCTTATTGCGTAATAATTGGAGAGTTTTATGAAGAAAAGAAACTGATGAATTTGAAACTGCGGATGAAAATATATTCACGCAGTTGGAGAAATTTCTCGGGATTGCTCAACGTGTACCAGAGAAATGTGTGATTACGGTGGAGCTACAATACCAACTAGTGGCTGTAGCCTGTAACTAGCAGCCTGGGGGCTGGTTATTCCCTAACTTTCATACATACCTTTTCAATCACACCGTCGGCATAAATAGTCCAATTAAAAAAACAAATGAAAACCTGAGCGAAATTTGTGAGCAGCAAACATCTGCATCTACAATTTTCTATTTGATTTGTTGAATGCGAAGAGTTCACCATTTGGAATTGCATTAGTAGCAACTGACAACACATTGTGGTATCTAGAAAAGAAGCTTAAAGTTCCCTCTGTTCTTTCAGCGACAGTATTGTGATTGCTCTTTCTGCAACTGTAACTAGTGAATGTTTTATTCTCAATAGCACCATTGTTTACATCATGTGAGCGTTAATAGATATATTAGTATACAAAGTGTGTGCAAATACACATAATTCCTTTTTCTGACTCGCTCTTGCAACGTGTTTTGCCAGCCTTGCCTCAGTAATAGTGTCCTCACCACTTGAGTCATAGGCTTGCGAGTTCAAGGCCTTATTTCAGAGACTTATGCATGTTATATAGAGGCTGTGCCTGCCAATTAGATAGACATGAAAGGTGACATTTGAAAAATAGTGGGGGAGTGCTCTGATATCCTTGCTGACATTTATTCCTCAGCCCACACAAAAACATTAGAATCATAGGAAAGGTACGGTGCAGAAAGAGGCAATCAGCTCACTGCGTCTGCGCCTGCCAAACAAGAGAACAAAGAAACTTGTCCTTCCATTTTAATCCCAATTTCCAGCACCCGGTCCACAGCTCTTCGGCAGTGAATTCCAGATGGCCACCACCCACTGGCTGAAATCGTTTTCCCTGATGTCCCCTCTAATCCTTCTACCAATCACCGTAAATCTATGCCCCCCACCCCCCTACCCCCACCCGGGTAGGGGAAACAAGTCTTTCCTGTCAAACCTATTTGTTTAAAAATAATAATGATCTTTATTGTCACAAGTAGGCATACATTAACACTGCAATGAAGTTACCGTGAAAAGCCCCTAGTCACCACATTCCGGCGCCTGTTCGGGTACACAGAGGGAGAATTCAGAATGTCCAAATTACCGCACAGCACGTCTTTCGGGACTTGTGGGAGGAAACCGGAGCACCCGGAGGAAACCCACGCAGACACGGGGAGAACGTGCAGACTCTGCACAGACAGTGACCCAAGCTGGGAATCGAACCCGGGATCCTGGAGCTGTGAAGCAACAGTGCCAACCACTGTGCCACCGCGCAGCCCTTAATAATTCCATGCATCAGGGAATTGGGAGCTGGGTCACAATTTATTGTCCAAGGATCTATCTGAGCCTCCTCCTATTTCATATCCACATGGTGCCCCATAGTGTAATCTTCTCCACACCCACAAATCTTTGAGTTTGCTGAATTTATCTCATTCTGGACTGCTGATCATCCTGATTTTAATTGCTCCATGATTGGCAGCCATGTCTTCAGTTGCTTAGTCCCCAACGCTGAAATTCTCTCTTCGCTGCTCTACTCATGTTGCTTTGGGTGACAGGTAGTCTGTCTCTTGATGAAGAGCTCAGCACATGCATCGGAACGGCAGCTACTAACATTGCCCGACTAACAAAACAGGCATCGAAAAACAAACACTGACCAATACGAGCAAAGATCTTTATTAATAAGGCTTGTATCGTCAACACATTGTTGCATGGTAGCAAAGCCTGGACAACTTCCACCTATCAAGAAAGAATGTTTGATATCTTCCATCTCTTAGGTTTATGATGCATCCGTGGTATCATATTGACTAATAAAGCAATCTTTTCAAGGGCAAAAATGGCAAGCTTGCTAATTAAACAAAGAAGGCTTCCTTGGCTTGGGTGTGCGCACAGGATAGAAGATGGCCATATCCCCAAGGATACACTCCAAAAGGAAGGAAGCTTCAAGAGACCAGCCCAAAGCTCAGATTCAAGGCCACTGTCAAAAGAGACATGAAAACTCTCAACATTAATCACGACAGGTGGGAAACCCGAGCTGAAGATCGATGCAAATGGCGGCACCAGCTGTGGGCGGAGTTCACCATCACTGTCCCCACTTGTGGCTTCAGAAACTCCAAAGCGGGCACCAGTCCTGTAAACAGTGGGCGTGATTCTCTGAAATGGAGACAGATTGTTCGCGCCGTTAAGGTTCACGACGGCGAGAAACGGCCCCTATCCCGACCGATTCAGGGCCCGAAAGTGGGCTAGGAGCAGCGCCGCGTCATTTACGCGCGCCAGGCCTTGGCGCCACGTAAAGGCGGCGCCGCATACATGACACGGCCGCCGCCGCATAACTGGCGTCACCCGCGCATGCGCGGGTTGGCCGGCGCCAACCCGCATGTGTGGTTGCCATCCTCCCCGAGTCCGCCCCGCAAGAGGATGTCCGACGGATTTTGCGGGGCTGCGGAAGAAAGGAGGTCCTCCTTCAGAGAGGCCGGCCCGACGATCGGTGGGTACCGATCGCGGGCCAGACCCCATTTGAGGCCCCCCCCCCGGTGCAGGATCCCGCCCCCCCCCCGGTGCAGGATCCCACCCCCCCCCCCCCCCCCCCCCCACAGCGATCCTGCACTGTTCCCGCCGGCAGCGACCAGGTGTGGACGGCGCTGGGGGGAACCCGCCGTTTTGGGCAGGCTGCTCGGCCCATCCGGCACTGAGAATCGAGTGGGTACCGGTGAATCGCCATTTTGGCTGTCTCGGGCGATTCACTCGCGCCGTGCAAAACGCGATTGTGCCGATCTGGCCGCTTCCATGAATCATGGGGGGGCGTTGGACCGGCGTCGCGCAAAAATTTGGCGACCCAGGCGATTCTCTGAAATGGCGCTTGAGCAGAGAATCGCGCCCCTGTGTTTGCAGAGATCATCCCATGCCACTGTTGATGGACAACTTTACGTGTGGCAGCTTTGCCTTTCCAGAATTGGGCATCAAAGGAAGAGCAGATGATCTGGTCTGACCTCATCAACGTTCTGAGGTTGCATTCCCATCATCTCATGTGGAGTATGGAATTGTATAGCTGTTTACAGCATGCAGCTTCTGTATGCAGTCTTGTCCTGTAGAATCACCAGGTTAGGAACTCGTTTTCAGGTAAAAATGCTGCTCTTGGCATATTGTTGTACACGCCTTGTTGAACTAGAGTTGACTGTTGGTGATGGAGGAATGAAGCATATGCTAGGCCATGTGGTTACTGATTGCCAATCTATATTGTTCTCATGGCCTCCTGCTTATGGCTCATAGCATCTCATCCATGCCCAATTTTGAGTTGCTAACTCTGCTCTTACTCTTATGCTATTTAGTACCTGTAGTGCTTCCAAGCACAATGGAGGATGTCCTCAGTGTGAAATCAGGGCTTTGTCTCTACCAGGGCATTGCTGCCAAGGACAGATACCATGGACAGCTGCATCTACAGCAGATAGATTGGTCAAGTAGATCATTCCCTTCTATTTGTTCTGTCAAACGAGTGAAACCACAGTCAGACTGCTCTGCCCTTCAGGAATCAGCCTGCTTGGTCACTGGTGGCATTACTGAGCTATTCTTGGTGTTGAACATTAAAGTCCCCCATTCAGAGTACAGTCTTGCTAACTTTGTTGCTTCCTCCATATGATGTCCAGCATGGAAGTGTGTTGATTCAGCTGCTGAGGGAAGACAGGAGGTGGGAATCAGCAAGTTTCCGAATTCATGTTTGACTGGAAGCCATGAGACTTTATTGAGGTCACTCCTCCCTGACTACCCCTATCTGTGATGGGTCTGGGCTGCTGGGGTAATAGGCCATATTTAATTAAGTTGAGGTCTGAGGGAATGCTGGATAGATATGGTTCTCTTACGTTTGTGACAGGCTAATGCTTGACCAGTCTGTGAACGTCAGTGAGAAGGACTTTGCAGGGTTGACTGGGCTGAGTGTGCAGTCATATTCTGATTCCTTACGAACATTGTAGTCAAATGGTTTGCTAGATTTCATTTTATTGTGGGTTTATCATCCTCCCTCGATGTAACTGTCTGCAAACTTCATATTCCTCCAACACTGGTTCTAAGTACATCCACTGCTCTTTAAACCCTACCACTTTGATTAAACTTTACACTACTTGTTCTTTTTAGGTCTCTATTAATTTTAGCCTCATTGTGAAGCACCTTGGGCTTTACTCCTTTTAGCAGTTTGATACAACTGAAGTGTCTTGCTAAGCTAGAGGGGAGGGAGGGAGGTAAAGGGAGAGAGAAGCAGGATGACAATAATCAGATTGGAATATATGTGCTGACTTCAGTATTAATTTTCAAGTCACACATTTTGCCCATTTTTATGCAATACTTTTGATTTTCTACACTAATTAGATTTTAGGAATTTATCTTAAGTACAGGAAGAATTAAAAATGAGGAACTCTAGCGTCACTACTGGCAAGCAAGTGTAATTACAGCGTGACAACTTTATGTAGGCAGTTTCCATCATATACGTAGACATAGGAATTTATACAGAAGACAAGTTGACATCAACATTTAATTTTTATTGTAATGCATTAAGAATTTTGAATATATTTCATTTGTATATGTAGAATTTCATTTTTAATTTACATTTACAGGAAGAGAGAGGGAGACGATATTTTGAAATTTCCATCAGTGAGAAAGCCCTGAGGAAAATTATTAATTAGAACAAAAGAACCGATTATTTCAAGCATGGTCGTACTACAAAATAACTTTTTTTTTTTAAAAGTAATGGAATAGACGGATTTAACATCATTATAACTGGTAGTGTATTTCACATTTTCACATGAGATGGGAGTGTCCCTCACAAAGTAAATTGCTCTTAATGAGTCTTCTTTTATCATATGTTGCCTAGGGTCAACACCATTGCTGTTCCAGGTTTTTGATGCAATAACAGTGAAATACTGACAACAGTCAGGATGGTGAGGACCTGGAGGTGAACTTACAGGTGGCGGTATTCGCATGCAGTTGCTGCCCTGGCCTTGCTAATGGTGGAGGTTGTGGTGCGGTCTGCTGGGGAGAACAGCAAAGAATTGCTCTTCGGAATGCATTTCGCTTTCCCTCTACAAGTATTTGACTAAAACTAGCACCGGTTTAATAGGTTGAAGTGCTATAATGTTCAAAGTTATGTCAGTTGAGTTCATTGAAGCCATTAACAAACTTATAGGCTAGAAGTGTTTAAGAACTCAATTTAGAACTTAACTTCTGAACTGTGTTATGGCCTGATAAGGAGGAATGATTTGGCTCCACTCTATTCAGCCTCCTCACTTGGTCACATCAAAAGGTTTTTAAATTTATTCTCCCCATGGACACCTTTTTTCAAATCCAAATTTATGTTTTGCAATCAATGCAGTGAATAATAAGGATCAATCAATGAGGTTTTTTGAGTTAAAGAAAGAGTAAGTTTATGAGCGACTAAACCAGAGAGGAAATAATAAGACGCGACATCTCACTCACACAGGTTTTGGAAGTAAGGAATGTTAAAGTCCAAATAAAAGCTAAAAGAATAGATGATTAGACCTTTGCTCGTCTTTGAGGTGTATATTATTAAACGTTGCAGCCAAATCTAATCATCTGGTTACTTGCAGCAGGTAGATGTATATGATGTTGCAATTGTTACAAGATCTTGGTTCGTTCAAAGGCCTTGTGTGCAGTGATTTCCAGAGAGAGATATATATATCTTCCACCTGCTTCCCTGGAGCCGTTTTCAAAAGTCTTTTGGATGGTGTCTCTTTTGGCTTGATAACACACAATTTTCACAGTGCTGCTGTGGGTGTATATTCCAAAGGAATTTGATTACCATATCCGCTGTAGCCATTGTTGCAGAACAAGTCACCATAATTTTTGATGTTTCATAGAATAGAATCACTTCAGTGCAGAAGGAGGCCATTCGGCCCATCAAGTCCACACCGATCTATGTCCCACCCTATCTCTATAACCCAACCTTCCCATCCCTGGATACTTAAGGGGCAATTCAGCATGGCCAATCCACCTGCCCCGTCCATCTTTGGACTGTGGGAGGAAACTGGAGCACCCGGAGGAAACCCACGCAGACATGGCGAGAACGTAAACTCCACAGTGACCCAAGGCCGAAATTGAACCCGGGTCCATGGCGCTGAGGCAGCAGTCCTAACCACTGTGCCGCCCCCATGTCAGGAATCATTTGACACATTTCAAGATAATAGAAACCAATGGGAGATGGGGTTCTTTAATTTTCCATAGGGTGTCTGAGTTTCTGTTGGTCATATATTATGGTAGGCTAGCAGTTTCCCATGGCATTCATAGTTCCTTTTTGAAGTGGGCTTTGACAATCCCAGATTTGACATTCCATGAGCAAATATGTCATGCCATATTTGCAGTGGAATCCCTTTGTTAGCTTAGTAGCCAACTTACTTTTCAATACATCAGGTGATTTTAGGCAGCCATCTTTAGTCTGTTTCTTATTCTCGTCTTATAAAAGGGTGACTTTTAAACATTTCAGTATATCTTTGCTGAGCTAGTGAAATTATTGGCTGATATCACTCAGTCACAATTTCTCGTTGTCACGACAGCTGTGAGGTGATGAAAAATAAGAAGGCCACTTACTGCTTGGATAATAAGTCCTGGATTTTCACTCCCAACCCATTGGGAACATTTTCTGTTTCTGCAAAACTAACCCAGGAGAATGCAGAGATGGACGTTTGGATTTTTATTCTGGGCTAGCGGGGTTGCCTGAGAGACCCAGGAAGAAGTATAGAAGATGCGTGGTACGGAGGCAGGCTGGGTGGAAGGTCTGCCTTGTTGTACCAATGCTTTATCAAAGTTTTAAAACCACAAAATAAAATAGCCCATCAGCCCTCAAGATCCAAACACGCACCATGCCAACACATGTCTCTCACTCCAATAGCTGCTCATACTCTCCATGTATGCCCCCCACTACAATGCCACTTCCTTCCCTCACACCTTCCATGGTAATCTATGCACCTCTGCCCAACCTCATGGATTTTCATAGTCCTTATGCCAACCTATGCCCCTTGGGTCCCCTTACCCCATATATCCTCCCATGGCACTTTAACGCCCTATTTCAATTTAGTACCAACCCGTGCACCCCCACCCGTCAACCTTTGCCCTTACACCTACCATGACGTCTCACCCAGTATCCACCATGGACAGAACTCAGCACCCATGCTGATATCAAATAGAGTTCCATACGTCTAAAGCAGACTTTATTTTGTTTAAAAACACACTAGTTCATAAAACCCCATTTACTACATATACATTTCTTGGACTATATTATTCCAACATATAGCAACAAATATTTTCTTCAATTGCATAATCTGACATAAAAGCAAGCATAGGAATTCAGTCACCACTTGGAGCTGTCATTCAAAATGAAATGGCAGGTGCCTTCCTGTGATAATGAGTTGTTGTGAAATCAGTCGTACAGCCCATCCAATAATGGCAGCGATAGGGCTTAAGTCAAAAGCAAGTAATCATTTTTAACAATCCAGTTTTTTAAAAGTTAACGGGTCGGAGTTTTAAATGCCTTGCCAGCTTGACAGCTCCCTTTGAATGTTCATCTTGACACTTTTTACAGTTGTTTTCGAGTGAATCCCGACCTGGGTGCATTCCCCACCCCCACGGAAATGGTAGGTGCTATCTTTGGGGGTGGAGCTTCTGAATTTGGCCATTTTGTTAACAATGGAGAGGCTCTCCATTATTGTGAAAATCCAGGTCGAAGCATCTATTTGGGATAGAGGAGCACAGGGTCTTGGAGGAATAAATACACAAATGATTAGTAGTGACACAGGCCATAAAAAAAGTAAACTAAGGAAACCAAGCACAGGGATTAATTTCTCGAGTGATAGAATTGAAAAGGAGGAAAGTTGTGTTAAAGTTGTACAGAACTGTAACAAGGTGGGAGTACTTTCATATTATAAAAAGGATAGAGAGGCATTGGGGTAGATTCAAAAAGATTTACACAGTTGATATCAGAACTGAGGACTTATAAATATCAGGAAAGACTGAACAGGTTGGGGATCTTGTCTTTAGATTGAGTGTTGACCTAATAGAAGTCTTTAAAATAACAAAATATGTGGTTAGGTGGATTGACCATGCCAAACGGCCCCTCAAGTGTCCAAAGATGTGTAGGTCAAGGGGTTATTGGGATTGGGCTGGGGAGTGGGCTTGGGTGACGTGCTGTTTTAGAACTTCGCTGCAGACTCATGGGCCGAAGGCCTCCTTCTGCACTGCAGGGTTTCTATGAAAAGGGATTGATTGGAAGACATGGAAAATGTATTCTCAATCATGGAATAACCAAAACCAGGGTCGCAAATATAAGGCATTCACAAATAAATCTAAGGAGGAACATATTTACCAGGGAGCGGTAAGAATATGGAACTCTATACGATAAGTAGTTGAAACAAGTAGCATAAGATGCATTTATGATCAGCACAAGGGAGAAAGAAGAGTGCGCTGATAGGGTTAGGTGAAGAAGTATAGTAGTTTCATTGGGGAGCATATATACCTGTGATTATCATATGGGCTGAATGGTCTTTCTGTATGCTGCAGACATGATGGAGCTCAATAAACCAGAACTAGCTTTTAGAAGCAGTTGCTCCATCATCGGGGAAGGTGGCTGTTATCTTTTTGTCATGGAGAATGAGATCAACAGTGGGCAGCAAGGCACAAAGTGACATTGGTAAATTTGTGCTCTGTCTATTCCACCATCCTGACTGAATGAAGATGTCTTGCTTTGGGAAATACCAACCAATTGGTAATCTGCTGGCACCAATAGGCAAAACTGGAATTTAAAATGTAATTCTGCCTTTACAACCATATTCAGGCAAAAATGTATGTTTCAGTCATTTTCCAACTATTTAAAAAATGAAATCATGCTCTGCCTTGGATGATGATAGGAATGTAACATTGTGAGTTACTGGCACTAGCTCAACAGAAATAGATAAGAGAGGAAGGTTTTTATCAACTTTTGTTGTGTTTTCTTGTTTTAAACCTGGAAGTTGAAGGTATTCCAGGGCAAAGGTGACACTTTCATGTCATAATCCCCATGTTACATAAGCCTGTTGTGATTGAATAATCATTTTCCAGGAACCATAGCACACAAGGAGGCCTTTCATTTCACATGTTGAGCTCTTCGCTGCTGCAATCCAAATCAAATCTCTTTGCTCTGAATTCAGTTCTCCCTCCATAGCCTTTAGCTTTCTTCTACTTCAAAGGTTTATCCGATTTTCCCTTAAAAGAAACAATGGTCTCTACCTCAACCACTCTCAATGGGGAAATGGTCACTGTTTCGACTTCTCTCCAATTCCAAGATGTTCTTCCAATTCCTCTTGCTCGCTTCAGTGGGAATTTTAAACTGACAATCTTGCATCACCAGCTCCCCAACCAGAGGAATTAATATTTCCTCGATCACGCTGTAAAAATCTTTCATCATTTTAGAATCCTCCATTAAATCTGATCTTAGCCTTCCCTATTCCCTGTTGAAAATAGTCACAGTGTCCCATTGTAGTTTGCCAGCCCTGGCATAATCATGTCTAATCTCTACCTTTAATGCCTTTGCTATAAATAGATGCTCCAAAATTGCACACCATAATATAACTGTAGTCTAATCTATTAATCTTTGACTATTATGAAATCAAAATGTTGTTGAGCTTTTTCATGGCTTTTTCTAGCTACGCTCCCACTTTCAGAGAATATCTGTCTCTTTGTTCAACCATTAATGTCTTCCCATTGAGTAAAAAACACCTGGGGCGAAATTCTCCCCCAACGGCGCGATGTCCGCCGACTGGCGCCAATCAGACGGGCATCGCGCCGCCCCAAAGGTGCGGAATGCTCCGCATCTTTGGGGGGCCGAGCCCCGACATTGAGGGGCTAGGCCGGCGCCAGAGGGATTTCCGCCCCGCCAGCTGGCGCGGAAATGACATCCCCGGGCGGCGCATGCGCGGGAGCGTTAGCGGATGCTGACAGCTTCTCGCGCATGCGCAGTGGAGGGAGTCTCTTCCGCCTCCGCCATCGCGGGCCAGGCCACCGTGGGGGCACCCCCCGGGGTCAGATCGCCCCGTGCCCCCCCCCAGGACCCCGGAGCCTGCCCACGCCGCCTTGTCCCGCCGATAAATACCTACTTTAATTTACGCCGGCGGGACAGGCAATTTCTCGGCGGGACTTCGGCCCATCCGGGCCGATTCCGCCCCCACTCAATCCAGACTTCGGCAACCAGCGGGATTCACGGCGGCCAACGGCCATTCTCCGACCCGCTGGGGGGTCCTGGGCGGGCTCCGGGGTCCTGGGGGGGGCGCGGGGCGATCTGACCCCGGGGGGTGCCCCCACGGTGGCCTGGCCCGCGATCGGGGCCCTCCGATCCGCGGGCGGGCCTGTGCCGTGGGGGCACTCTTTCCCTCCCGCCTCCGCAACGGCCTCCACCATGGCGGAGGCAGAAGAGACTCTCCCCACTGCGCATGCGCGGGAAACTCAGCGGCCGCTGACACTCCCGCGCATGCGCCGCCCGGCGGCGTCATTTTCGCGCCAGCTGGCGGGGCAACAAACGCCATTTCCGCCAGCTGGCGGGGCGGAAAGCCCTCCGGCGCGGGCCTAGCCCCTCAATGTTTCGCCCCTGATTCTAGTTTCCCACCAAAAATGTATTATCTTACACTTATCTGCACTAAACTGCATTTGCACACTTGCACCGGCTGACCGGTGTCTCTTCCTGACATTCTTTCGTTTCTACCTTTTTGCTTGTAAAGTACTAGCTTCCTACTTTTTGTTTGACAATATATTTTGAGAACCTGTTCCCGTGCCCAAGTTACAAGTCATCTTTATATACCAAGAACAAAATGCTGACCCCCCCGCCCCCCGCGGATGAATCATTCTGGGCAAAATCCAACCTTTGTTTCCTGTCATCTAATTTTCTGTCCATGTTGCTACATTTCCTCTTACACCGTACACTGAGAACTTTTGGAATGTGCGTCTTCCAAAACACTTCACTGAATGCTCCCTGAAAATGCACATACCAGTCCCTATTGACTGCACTCCCTTGGTCTATCCAATTGGTGACTCCTGGAAAAAGCTCAGATTTATCAAGCAGAGTTCGCCTTAAACAAATTCATGGTGGCTGCCCTTGTTTTAACATAAATAATTCAAAATGCTGACATTTATGGATCGTAGCCACATTTTCGCTTTAGCACTGCGTAACAGTTTATTTGATTTAATTCTGTCACTCGCGAACCATTATATAATGCATATAATGGAAAAGATCAAAGTTGGTGACACCAACTTTGAGAAAACCAAACGGAGTGCTGGTAGTTTCGTTTTTTCTCAATACTGGGATAAGTTCAACAGGCAGCTCTCCAGCACCTTGCCTAAGAGGTCGGCCGCTGTCTGTCGGTCTAGATGGGGCGGTCAATCATAGATAGAAACATCCCTGCGCCCAATTTCAGCCCCAATGTCCACTCACTTAAACTTTCCGGTAGGGATTATTGCACACGGGTCTGGGTGGGAAACCCTAACTCAGGAATGTTGAAACCAATGCCAGTGCCTCCACACATTCTCAAAGAGAGATCAGTTATTTGTGCAACCCACTTTTCAACAAGGCAAGTCTTGACCTTTTTCTAGACCAATGATACTGATACTAGAGTGGCAGAAACATGACAATGGCCTCACCGAAGGGCCGATACTGTAAGAGAAAGATTGAAAGAAACAGAAAATACTTAAAACACGTGAGAGAATGCAAAGCGATCCTTGATTAACTCACTTAGCAATTCACTAAGGGCACACCAAACTTATTTGCATCATAAACAAGCTCACCTGCTATGGGTTGTAAGGCTGAGATGTGAATAAATCAATCAGCTCGGCAGAGAAAAAAAACAATGAGTAACACAATAAAAACACAAAAACCCCCACATAACACGATAAAGCTGAGTACAGTAGCAAGTGTCACAAAGATGTGTTTTATATCAAATAATGAGTTTTAATCCACTGACTAGATACCTGAATCGAACTTTTAAAAACAAACATTTTTTTAAAAAAGAGACTAAAGTGACTTGAACTCACAGCCCAAGATGGCTAACCTTATATAAGAATAATAATCTTAATTGTCACAGGTAGGCTTACATTAACACTGTAATTAAGTTATTGTGAAAAGCCCCTAGTTGCCACATTCCGGCACCTGTTCAGGCGCAGAGGGAGAATTCAGAATGTCCAAATTACTTGACAGCGCATCTTTGGACTGTGGGAGGAAACCGGAGCAGCCCGAGGAAACTCACACAGACACGGGGAGAATGTGCAAACTCCGCAGTGACCCAAGCCGGGAATCGAACCTGGGACCCTGGCGCTGTGAAGCAATAGTGCTAAGCACTGTGCTACCCCTAACTTTTCATTGCTATATACCCTCCATTCCAATTAATTGTAGTGGAGTCAGTCTGTCTACAAAACCCAAAGACAATGGTATGGATTCTCCATTTGAGAGACTAAGTGCTGATGCTGGGACTGAATCGTGAGTGCTCTACGGTCATAAAAATGGTGGCGGTTCAGGAACAATTCAGGACCTGTTGATGGGCTAAGACACATGGAACTAGTGCAATGCCAATGCATGACGCCGTCTGATTCACTGTGGTCGGGGTCGGCACTGGAGCCTGACAAGCAGGAGCTGCATATAAGCACTCCACACACACTCACCCCAGCCAAGATGATGGAACTGGTTGCGCTGAAGCACTCCCATCCATGGGTCGGCTGGGGCCAGAGGATACCTAAGGGGCCTGGTGAGGCACCCATACAACACCTGGCACTACGTTCACAATGGGCAGTCAGTCGCATCCACAGCTGGATGGTTGCCTTGCAGGCTGCGGCAATGCGGTCCGTGTCCAGTCACCCTGACCCACACCTCCTGGCCAATCCCCGCTACTCCCCCCTGGCCGTGGCAAATGCACCCCCCCCCCAAGCTAGCAGCACTACTTTCAGCACACTATAGCAATGCTGGACACTCTCAAACCTCTACCCACCCTCAGCAGCCATGACACCGGTTTCCCTATTTGAAAAACCACAAGTGAACCTCGCCATCGGTAATTCCTCCTGGTGAAGGTGGACATTGCGTGGGAGGACCGGAGAATGCTGGGCCAGGTCCATTACTGATATGCCAACAGCGTTTATTGTACAATTAGCATGCCCACGCTGGATGAGGTGTAGGACGCATTCACACAGCTGTCGAGGGACCACAGCATGGAATTTCATTGATTTTCGGCTGGCCCACAATTCTCCGCCCGATCGTGTTTCACGATTCTGGCGTCGGCTGATGGAGAATCCCGCCCAATGGCTTTAGGGGAGTTTGAAGGCCTTGCATCTTCTGCCTCATTAGCAAGACATCACTTGACGCATTCAACTGTTGGAGGCCATTAAGACTAATCGCTAGGATAATGGCACCCTAGCTAACTGATCTTCTAGACATGAGCCAATTAACTTACTGTTGGAAGATACAGATCAACTTTTTGTTGATTCCCCTGGCAGTTGGAGGTCACATGTCAAGCCAGCCCTCTGTTGTTTTAAGCACGTTTACTGAGCAGATCTGCAGACAAAGAGCTTAGGGAGAAAACCCGGAGGGCCCACTTGCCTCCGGTTATCTCCAACTCACCTTGTAAGCTTTACGTCGTTTGCTGATTGATCATCCAAGGATGCCCTGCTGCAGACAAAGATTTCTTAAAATAATCGAAACCAGAACTCCCTATTCCCAAAGAACACCCCCAGTTACTTACATCAGAAGCATCGAGATCATCAAAATCAGCCTGAAACCAGGCAAGTTGCCTAACTCGAGTCACTTTTTTTTTTTCAATGGACTTCAATCTGGTCAACCTATCCTTCCTCACTGCGTAATCTGTATTTGTGTGTGTGAGAGACAGACAGTGAGTGCCTGTGTGCGTGGATTTTACTTAGACCAGTTTAAGTATAATAAACCTAGCCTCTTTGTTAAATTCAAGACATTCTGTCTGAATTGTTGAGTATACTCTTTTTGAACAAAAAAAACAATTTTGTGCAAAAGGGCCCTTTGACTCCAGTTCACCTGGTTGTGACAAAAGATAAAACCCCTGTGGAGATAAAATGAGGCGGAAGAGATTACTGCAGGATAGGTTGGCCAAACTGGGAGCCAATCTTAACATTGGGAATCTGTGAATGTTTAAGATAAATCAAATTTTAAAAAATATCTGCACTGCACTTGCTCGCAAAATATTTCAAATGCAATCTATTAATCCAAATTAAAACATGTTCTGAACTGGGATGTAAATTGTTAAAGCATAGTGAGCAGATGCATTGGAAGATAAACTTTTATTGCAGGCTGGCCAGATTTCTGCACCAATTCTATAAGTGTTTGCATCTGTTTCATTTGAGAAGTCCTGGAGGCTTTAAGGGATGGGCAGGTTTATGGTACAATGTTTTTTTTTCAGCATAGTTTGGTTTTGTTAGCTTATACTTGTCCATACATTTCTTTTTTGGTCATTAAGATGAGTAGTATTGAGGAATGTAACATCTTACAACCAAAAATCAGCAACAGGCAATCTGGGGCCAGCTATGTTACAGGTCACCTATAAAGTAAATCTCCCTCTGCTGTCTCCCAACTATCTGCCGCCTTAATCAAAACAGATTAAAAAATCGTTCCACTGTCTATAACATTGTGGCCTTTTCTGGTGAAATTGCAGGTTTGTGCAGGTTTCTTCTTGGCCCATCTCAACAAGGAATTTCAACAGACAACTTGCATTCACATAAGCCTTTAATGCAGAACAAATAATGTCATGGTGCTTCAGAAATGTGAAGAGGATAAAAAAAAATATAGCTGCCTAAAACTTGCACTGCATTAGTTTGGGATAGATTCAAATTCAGGTCACAGAGCTAAAAGGGAAAAGTGAAAACACACTGTGACACCTGTTTTACCTGCACACATAGTTTTGTATTATATATCCTCATTTTGATGTTCCGACAATTATCTCCTTTGATAAGTAGCCCCTTTATATTTTTAAAAAGATAGAGAGGCATGATTCTGATCAATAAAATGATCCACAGGCATGTTGGCAAGTACTCTTAAAGGCAAATACTAAACTGAAAATATATACTCAAAGCACATACGTTTAAATGTTTGTTGTTTAAAGGTATAATGTGCAATACGGCTCGAATTTTGTTGGAAATGCAGATTGACCTCTGGGAGGTGCTGTGCAGAATGGTGTGAAGCACATTGCAATTAGTTTTAATTCCTTAAGGCAAAACATGCTTTATGTGGACCATGAGAGCAATTGAGATAACATACTGCAAGATATCGAAAGCATATGCGTTTTCAGTGAAAAGCTGCACGCATTCTCCTCGCAAAAGGTTCAAATAGAGCCATGGACAAACAGGCCCTTTGTGCTGCAGTACTGTTGGACAAAATGCTCAGCAGAATTGATGAATTCAAAAGACCAGAAGATGATCGGTGCTGGCTGTTTTATTCTACTCTGCCCATTCATAAACTTTAGTGTATTTAAAGAGGAAAATTACATTAAATAACCTTAAAATAACAATTACGGCAAACAGCTATAATACAGGAGCTGTGTCTTCCTGGTTTTAAGAGAGCACTTCAAATGATTTGAACTTCACACACATTTGCTTTAATTAACCCCTCAAGTATAAACCCCTTTTCCTGAGTGGGAATCACCCACTTTCTCCCCATAAAGTCACTCATCTAAATGCTAAAGGCAATTAAGTGAGGCAAAGGATACTTACTCAACATCCTTAATATCTACTCCAAAAATGCTGCAGGATTCTTATGCTTTTGTGTTTACCCCATTGAGAAAGCCGTTGTCTAGTTTTGCAGAATAGAAAAGTATTCCTGATAACAATTTTAAAATCCTCAAGAGTTTCTTTTATAACTGATGAGTACCAAATAACATAAAATGTACTTGTTTGCAAACTATCTGTCACTTATCTGTCTTTTATTAAATATATAAAAACCTGCCATCAGGTAGCAATGGATACTTTCTCTTTTGCAAAGTTCGGCTGAAGAAAAGCGAAAGAACCAAGTAAGAGTGATTCAGTAACAGTGTCAATAAAATTAAAAGGCTAAAAACAAGCACAACAAATGCTACTGGAAACTGTAGCAATAATATAAAAAATATTTTAGTACACGTAAGCATGTTATTTTTTTTTTTTTTATATAGGCCCAAAACAGGAACCTATTTTTGAGACACTTGAAAAATCATTCATATCAGCATAAGTTCTTGTTCTGAGAAGCAATATCCAGATATTTCTTCATCCCTTTATGTTCTTCAAACGAGAGGTGGGTGGGGGACCAGGACGGAGGGAGACATTAAGTCTGTCATGGGGTTGAAAAGCATTAACTTCAATCCCTCACTTTCTACATAAAATATGTATTACAATGTTGTGGATTGAGTGCCGCTGTTACTGTATCCAAAGCAGCTCTCAGACTTCTTTCTTCATGTCCTGATCAAAATAGTTCTCCTCCTTTTTTTTGGCTGTCAGCATGTTTTTATTGTCCTTGGCGACAATGTGTTTGGAAGAAGTTTCCCAAGAATGTGCGATAACCAGGATCGTCCACATATTCATTCATGAACTTGGAATTCAGGACCCGTGGGCGCTTCTTTGCCTGAACATTCTCAGTGGAAAATGTAGCTTCATAGCGCATATCCGAAGCTGAAGACTAACAAAGGGAGACCGTCAGACAAGTGCATAAAAACTCAAACATTGACAGTCTACAGAAAGGCTCTGTGTGCAGGTATGATGCTGTTTCACTTATTCTCTTGGCTGCAATGTCAAATAAATAATCAAGGCTTAAATAACTGTGCTTTACTGAAGAGAGCAGGATATTACAAATTTCGAGTACATAGTCAAAAGGCAGGTTGATATTGAACACTAAATTACTTAAATCAAATTAAGCAGCTGCACCATTTTCAGCTTAATAGGTTTTTTTCACAGACATCACTGATGGTTTTCAATGCTGTATCATTTCAGACCAGCAAAATGAAACAAACAAATGCATAAATATAATTTAAAACCATTCCAGGTGACCATTTTGCAGTTAGAGCACAACTCCAATCTTAGTTACTCCTATTGTTTAATATTTTATGCTTGTCAGAGGCAAGCTGGGAGCAGGGACATAGACCTGTATTTGCAGGTAATGTCACTTTGGTACACATTTTAATCCCGGCGTGCTCCCTGCTCTGTCACCATTGCTGCTCCTAACTTACTTCCAGGGATTAAACACTGCTGCGGACAAGAGTTATGAGAGATGGGGCCAGGACATTGGTTCTGAAAGTGGGTGACAGCCAACAGAAACGGAACGTCAGAGAGAGGGAATTAAAGGTATTCGCATGAACTGAGGAATAGAACACTAGCAAACAAAAAAATGAGGTTGCCAACTTGAATGGGAGGGGTGGGACCTGAAGAATAACAGTTTTAATGGGAACTGGGAAACATAAATGTCAGCACACACTACGGGAAGGGGAAGAGAGTGAACTGAGCAAGGATGAAAAGTGCTAGCATGGATTAAAGGGGGTGAGGAGTGACAATGCAAAGGTGTGTCAATGTGAACTGAGGGAGGGCAGTGAGAGGACTACCAATGTGAACAGAGGGAGGCAAGTAAACTAAGAGATATGTGCCATTTTGATGGCAAACAGTGCCAGCATCAACTACCAAAGGATAGAAGAAGAATGCCAGCCCAAAAGGTTGGAGGGGAGTAGAGTTCCAATGCAAAATATGAGGGGAGAGAAGAATGTCAGCATGAATAGAGGGAAGAAAGAATTGGGGAATTGAGAGGGAAGAAAGAATTGGGGAAGAGATGGAAGAGCACCACCTGTACACCAGGACAGGGTTGCTTTTAGTGCAGTTGGATTATTGAGGATAAACCCTGGATTAGAACACCAAGGTATGTCAGTTTGAGATAGATGGAAATTAATGGGAACACAAATGGAAACCTCATATCTGCAGTTCGAGATGTTGTGATGTGGTGACCATACCAAACAGTGGCTAGGATACTGAACCAAACCCCAATATTTTTGTTTATTTTAAGGCTGTGTGAAAATAATGATTCGCTTCAAGAGTGATTGCATGAAAAAATAGGGCTTTGGTATTTCTAAAACAAAACTTTATTATGAATATAATATTAAACTTTTAACTTTACGCACAAAAAGAACAGTTTACAATTACCCTTAACACAATCTACCTCCCACAGGTGGTGATGGGGGGAGGTGGGAGGGAGAGGAGATGGGGCGTTGGCCATGGGAGGCGGGGCCGAGGGAGAGGCGCGGGCTTGGTTCCCGCGCTATGATAATTATGGCGGGAATAGAGAAGCAGGAAGGAGGGGGCGCCGCACGGGGCGAGCCGTGATCACGGGGGGAAGCCGAGGTCAGCCAGAGTTTGCTGACTTCTGGGAGCAACATGGGGGGAGTAATTACGCTAGCGGGGGGTCTAGCGGGGGGGGGGGGGGGAGGGGGGAATTACTGGGTTGCTGCTGCTGGGGAAAGGGGGGAGTGGGTGCGGGAAAGGATGGGCGGGGGGGCACCGTCTGGGAGAAATACTGCCGCGTGGGAACTGGGCGAGAAGCTGGAAAAAGATGATGGCTAACCGGCAAGGGGGGGGGGGGGGGGGGGGGGTGGGAAGCCCCCCAACTCGGCTGATCACGTGGAACGTGAGGGGGCTTAACGGGCCGATAAAGAGGGCACGAGTACTCGCACACCTTAAGAAACTTAAAGCAGATGTGGTCATGTTACAGGAAACGCACCTGAAACTGATAGATCAGGTTAGGTTGCGCAAAGGATGGGTAGGGCAGGTGTTCCATTCGGGGCTGGATGCGAAAAACAGGGCGGTGGCTATATTAGTGGGGAAGCGGGTAATGTTCGAGGCAAAGACTATAGTGGCGGATAACGGGGGCAGATACGTGATGGTGAGTGGCAAATTACAGGGAGAGATGGTGGTGTTGGCAAACGTGTATGCCCCGAATTGGGACGATGCCAATTTTATGAGGCGAATGCTAGGACGCATCCCAGACCTAGAGACCGGAAAGCTGATAATGGGGGGAGACTTTAACACGGTGTTGGAACCAAGGCTGGATAGGTCGAAGTCCAGGACTGGTAGGAGGCCGGCAGCAGCCAAGGTGCTTAAGGATTTTATGGAGCAGATGGGAGGGGTGGACCCGTGGAGATTCAGTAGACCTAGGAGTAAGGAGTTCTCGTTTTGCTCCTATGTCCATAAAGTCTATTCACGCATAGACTTTTTTGTGTTGGGTAGGGCATTGATCCCGAGGGTGAGGGGAACGGAATATACGGCTATAGCCATTTCGGATCATGCCCCACACTGGGTAGACTTGGAGATAGGGGAGGAAACAAGAGGGCGTCCACCCTGGAGAATGGATATGGGACTAATGGCGGATGAGGGGGTGTGCTTAAGGGTGAGGGGATGCATTGAAAAGTACTTGGAACTCAATGACAATGGGGAGGTTCAGGTGGGAGTGGTCTGGGAGGCGTTGAAGGCGGTGGTTAGGGGGGAGCTGATATCAATAAGGACACATAAAGGGAAGCAGGAGAGTAAGGAACGGGAGCGGTTGTTGCAAGAACTTTTGAGGGTGGGCAGACAGTATGCGGAAGCACCGGTGGAGGGACTGTATAGGGAAAGGCAAAGGCTGCATGTGGAATTTGACTTGCTGACCACAGGCACTGCAGAGGCACAATGGAGGAAGGCGCAGGGTGTACAGTATGAATATGGAGAGAAGGCGAGCAGATTGCTGGCACACCAATTGAGGAAAAGGGGAGCAGCGAGGGAAATAGGGGGGGTGAGAGACGAAGATGGAGAGACGGAGCGGGGAGCGGAGAGAGTGAATGAAGTGTTTAAGACATTTTATAAAAAATTGTATGAAGCTCAACCCCCGGATGGGAGGGAGAGAATGATGGAGTTTTTGGATCGGCTGGAAATTCCCAAGGTGGAAGAGCAGGAAAGGATGGGATTGGGAGCACAGATCACGGTAGAAGAAGTGGTGAAAGGAATTAGGAACATGCAGACGGGAAAGGCCCCGGGACCGGACGGATTCCCAGTTGAATTTTACAGAAAATATTTGGACTTGCTCGCCCCGTTACTGACGAGGACCTTCAACGAGGCAAAGGAAAGGGGACAACTGCCCCAGACTATGTCAGAAGCAACGATATCGCTTCTTTTAAAGAAGGAAAAGGATCCGCTACAATGCGGGTCCTACAGACCAATCTCCCTCCTCAATGTAGATGCCAAGGTCTTGGCCAAGGTAATGGCAATGAGAATAGAGGAATGTGTCCCGGGGGTGGTTCATGAGGACCAAACTGGGTTTGTGAAGGGGAGACAGCTGAACACGAACATACGGAGGTTGTTAGGGGTAATGGTGATGGCCCCACCAGAGGGTGAAACGGAGATAGTAGTGGCGATGGATGCCGAGAAAGCATTTGATAGAGTGGAGTGGGATTATCTGTGGGAGGTGTTGAGGAGATTTGGGTTCGGAGAGGGGTATGTTAGATGGGAGCAGCTGTTGTATAGGGCCCCAGTGGCGAGTGTGGTCACGAATGGACGGGGATCGGCATATTTTCGGCTCCATAGAGGGACAAGGCAGGGATGTCCTCTGTCCCCATTACTGTTTGCACTGGCGATTGAGCCCCTGGCGATAGCGCTGAGAGGTTCCAAGGGATGGAGGGGAATACTTAGGGGAGGAGAAGAACACCGGGTATCTTTATATGCGGATGATCTGCTACTATATGTGGCGGATCCAGCGGAGGGGATGCCAGAAATAATGCGGATACTTGGGGAGTTTGGGGATTTTTCAGGGTATAAATTGAATATGGGAAAGAGTGAGCTGTTTGTGGTGCATCCAGGGGAGCAGAGTGGAGAAATAGAAGACCTACCGCTGAGGAAGGTAACAAGAGACTTTCGTTACCTGGGGATCCAGATAGCTAAGAATTGGGGCACATTGCACAGGCTAAATTTGACGCGGTTGGTGGAACAGATGGAGGAAGATTTCAAGAGATGGGACATGGTAGCATTGTCAATGGCAGGGAGGGTGCAGGCAGTTAAGATGGTGGTCCTCCCGAGATTCCTTTTTGTGTTTCAGTGTCTCCCGGTGGTGATCACGAAGGCTTTTTTCAAAAGGATAGAAAAGAGTATTATGGGTTTTGTTTGGGCCGGGAAGACTCCGAGAGTGAGGAAGGGATTCTTACAGCGTAGTAGGGATAGGGGGGGGCTGGCACTACCGAGCCTAAGTGAGTATTATTGGGCCGCTAATATTTCAATGGTGAGTAAGTGGATGGGAGAGGAGGAAGGAGCGGCGTGGAAGAGATTAGAGAGGGCGTCCTGTAGGGGGACCAGCCTGCAGGCTATGGTGACAGCCCCATTGCCGTTCTCACCAAGGAACTATACCACGAGTCCGGTGGTGGTAGCTACACTGAAGATTTGGGGACAGTGGAGACGACATAGGGGAAAGACCGGAGCACTGGGGGGGTCCCCGATAAGAAACAACCATAGGTTTGCCCCGGGGGGAATGGATGGGGGATATGGAATGTGGCAAAGAGCAGGTATAACGCAATTGAAAGATCTATTTGTGGATGGGAAGTTTGCGAGTCCGGGAGCGCTGACCGAGAAATATGGGTTGCCCCAAGGGAATGCATTCAGGTACATGCAATTGAGGGCTTTTGCGAGGCAGCAGGTGAGGGAATTCCCGCAGCTCCCGACACAAGAGGTGCAGGACAGAGTCATCTCAAAGAAATGGGTGGGGGACGGTAAGGTGTCGGATATATATAGGGAAATGAGAGACGAAGGGGAGACTATGATGGACGAACTAAAAGGGAAATGGGAAGAAGAGCTAGGGGAGGAGATTGAGGAGGGGATGTGGGCAGATGCCCTAAACAGGGTAAACTCGTCGTCCTCGTGCGCCAGGCTAAGCCTGATTCAGTTTAAGGTATTACACAGGGCACATGACTGGAACACGGCTCAGTAAATTTTTTGGGGTGGAGGATAGGTGTGCGAGGTGCTCGAGAAGCCCAGCGAATCATACCCATATGTTTTGGTCATGCCCGGCACTACAGGGGTTTTGGATGGGGGTGACAAAGGTGCTTTCGAAAGTAGTAGGAGTCCGGGTCGAACCAAGCTGGGGGTTGGCTATATTTGGGGTTGCACAAGAGCCGGGAATGCAGGAGGCGAAAGAGGCCGATGTTTTGGCCTTTGTGTCCCTAGTAGCCCGGGCAAGAATATTGCTAATGTGGAAAGAAGCCAAGCCCCCGGGGGTGGAGACCTGGATAAATGATATGGCGGGGTTCATAAAGTTAGAGCGGATTAAGTTCGTCCTAAGGGGGTCGGCTCAAGGGTTTACTAGGCGGTGGCAACCGTTCGTCGAATATCTTGCGGAAAGATAGATAGGGGAGAACAAAGAAGGCAGCAGCAGCGGCCCAGGACTTGGGGGGGGGGGGGGAGGGATGGGGGGGGGGGGGGGGTGGGTGGCCTGAGACAAGGCAGTTGCCAATTAGGGCTAGTTTTTATTTTTTGTTATTTAATATTTATTTATTTGTTGTTGTTTTTGTTTAAATTTAAAAAAAGGTCATTATTATCTGTATTGTTACAATGTTGTGTAAAGGATGCACAATGTACTGTGTTGGTTGACCAAACATTTTCAATAAAATATTATTTAAAAAAAAAAAAAAAAAACCACAATCTACAGACTGCCCTTTAAACAACAAAAGAAACTTACAGCTCTTAATCCAGTTTAAAATGAGCAGGGCACAGAGTAACACTTGCTTTAGAAAATAGATTTGGCTTTGGTTGGAACCTCTTCAGACTCTGGCTGATTATCTTAAAATAGTTGCTTCAAGTCTTCAGACAAGTCTGCTCTCTGCTTTAAAATCTCATTACTTTTTAAAAAAACTATCCTACTTGGAAGAAATTGTGGACTCAGTCAGGCGGATCAGAACTCAGCTCCTCTCTCTCCCAAGCTTCTCCAAACATACTGCCTCTCACCCTCTCTGAGCTCCACCCAGCAATTACCTCATCTCCCCAAGCTGAAAAACACTTGGGCTGAATTCTCCGCCGTCGGGATTCTCCAATTGCTGGCAGCCTGGTGATTTCCTGACACCGTGGCGCTGTCCCACAAAGGAAACTCCATTGACCAGCCAGTGAAAGGGAGAAGTCCGACGGCGTGCCCACGGGAAATCTGGTGCGGCAGGACGGAGAAAGCCACCCAAAATTTCTGCAGAGTGCAAAAGCACATTCGCTCCCCAGGGACCTCCCCAGTCAATCCACATTCCTCTGGTCAATTTCACCTGCTATTTACCAGAAGTAAAACAAAATTATTTTTAAAAACATGACCATTGCAGCCAAACACACTATACTCCCAGGCTTTCAATACTTAACTTGTCCCAACATTTAGAAGCCAGTATTCCTAAAATCCTCCAATCATCACAGTAGCTATTTAGCCCTGCAAGTCAAATGTTTCAATACCCCTAACAATTTATACTTAAATAACTCCTAATTCTCTACAGGAATAAAAAACATTTTAATTTTTATCGTAGGTTTTCACTATGCAAGTGATGGAATGGTGGGACATATTTCAGATTTTAGCTCTAGTTTACTCTCTCCCCACCCCCCCTCGTCCTTCTCTCAGTTTGTGCTGACATTTCCCTTCTCAGTTTACAGTGGCACTGTACCTTCCATTGCGACTACATGCCACTGGCCCATATTCAAGATTGATTGTGAGTGGTTTTGCTTTTTTCAATCAATTGACAGGCTTTTTTCCAGTCAGTTGCTACGTATGCTGTTGGCTCTGGCTGCTTTCCATACCTGCAGCTTCATACAGGACCATGTTCTGTACTACAAATGGAAATTGTTAGCCCGTGTTCAATCATCAATTCCTGTCTGTAGCAATGAATCCAATGCTAGAATGAAGTGGAACCACAAATCGAAGATGCAGTTAGGATTAGCAATATGGAGTACATCACGCAGTGTCGGTGAACAGACCAATGGAGGAGCATTTGGGGGCAGGTGGGGGGGGGGGACGGGGACAGGGACGCAGCATGTTCCGAAGGAAGACTGCTGCAAAATAAAAGGATTAGAATGTCCCACCATCCCAAAGGTGGAAGGCTAGTGTTTCTGTGAAGAAGAGCAGAGTGACCGATGAAGTGATTTTTAAATCTATATTTTAAAAAATCTATCAGTTGGGAAAAGCAGAAACAAGGTGCACAAAGGCTTGGGAGAGACAGAAATGGAGTAAGAAATAGTAAGGTATTAGGTGGAGTCAGACCAAAGGGAATGCAATATAGTCTAAATTAGGCTTACTCTGCAGGTGTGGTAAACAAGGTTGGTGAGCTGCAGATGTAGATGGTATTGCGTTCTCACACCATGAGAAGAAATCAAACACCGTATGTTCCAAACGTTATTCTTCTTGCCATTTCTTAAAAATAGTATTTCCTGTTGAACCTAAAAGATGTCTACTAAAAGTCACATGACCATCGGGGTAGGAGCTACACCTAGGAGCAACAAGAATAAAAGAATACTTTTCTCGGCGGTGGAAACTCCCGCCTCATCTTCAGGCATCTTTGGATCACAAAACCAGGACACTCGCACATCAAAAACTCATTGGGCTGGATTCTCCATTTTTGGGACTATGTCCCCACACCATTGTGAAAACTGTGGTCCTTTATGTCAGAAACACAGGCGTCAAAAGACCACATATTCACAGTCCTACAGGGGATTCGCAGGGACCGGCCGTGACTCCAGCTGCAGATACGGTCCCCTGCACTTCCGGGTCAGAGGCCGCGCATGTGCATGGCGGCGGCCTCGCCGTGCTCCATGGCGAACTCAGACCACGGAGCTGTACGGCAGAAATAGTGCCTCTGATCGACCGCGCGCCTGACCCGGACCTCTCGCTCACAAATACCCCGGTCCCATTGGAGGTCCCTGCCCTCCGATCGGCCCGCCCCCAACCATGGTGGCCGCGGACTGATACCGCAGCCGCCATGCAAGTATCCCGAACAGCAGTACCAGATTAGATCCACGCCGTCGGGACTTCGGCCGGTCAGGGGGTGGAGACTAGCGGGGCGGCATACTCCCCGAGTATGCTGCTTTTCGGGGCTGGAGAATCGAGGAACCGGCTCCGGTCCCGATTCCATGCGTGGAACTGGATTTTCCGCCCCTGCGCCAGAAGCAGTTTCAGCGTCGGGGTGCAGAGAATCCAGCCCATTGTGCTTACGGAGCTGTTGACAAATTCTATCACACATTGCAACTGACTAGGTCCATTTCAAAAGGGAATCAAAGGGATCTGATTTGCATCTGATAAGCTCACCTTGCTGGCAGAGTCAGTGCGTCTGCCGAGGTAATAGCTTCTCAACATCATATCCTCAATATAGGTGGTAACTCTTTCAACAACTAATGACTGGGTCATTATCAGTCCTGAAATCAAAGTCCATTCCACATACTGAATAAACATCCCCGTTTGAAGTCATTATGGAGAAGTAAGGTCACATGACTCAAGTGATTGTTTGAAATATCTATAAACATTTGAAAAATGAGAAATAGTCAGCCTGCTGTTTAACTAACTGGCGAGCCACCAAGAAGCAGGGTTCAGGTTCACCCTAAACTTCCAGGCAAAACAACAACCATACCTTGAGACCTACTATTGCTTACAGAACCAACCCTGTCTGTGCACCTACTTCATTTTGCAGTATCAGCACCAAATGAAAAGCAAATACTACAACTCCAGTCTTCAGCCAGCTGAACTAGAACAGCTATATGAAAGAATTCCTCATTGGACCCTGGCTATCATGTGAACTAATATTCAGTTCTGTGATTCTTGTACTGTAAAACCCCTTTTCTTTATTCCCCAGTTTACGGTGTGTGTGTTTGGAGTGGGACGTTTCTAACACTCCTCCACCGTAGTTTGAATATGAAATAAACTTAACTTCTTGAGTTAATCCTAACTCAAATTTCTTGCAGATTATTAATAAATTGGGTCACAAAGGCCAAAAATTGGGATAACAGGCCACTGCATATTTTAAAAAGAATAATTCAAAACACCTGCTTACAGACAGGCAGTGAGAAGAAATAGGTTCAGTTTGTCAATCTCTCTCCTGTCCATAACAATAATCACATGGGATTATGATGCTGTGACAATATCTTTAGTGGGGTGAGAACCGGGGCGGGATTCTCCGACCCCCCGCCGGGTCCGGATATTGCCGGAGGGTGGTGTGAATCCCGGCCCCGCCGGCCGCCGAATTCTCCGGCACCGAGATAATTCGGCGGGGGCGGGAATCACGGCGCGCCGGTCCCAACCCCCCCCCCCCGGCGATTCTCCGGCCCGCGATGGGCCGAAGTGATGCTGCTGTAATGCCGGTCCCGCCATCGTGAATCAAACCACCTCCCTTACCGGCGGGACCAGGCGGCGCGGGTGGGCTACGGGGTCCTGGGGGGGCGATCTGGCGCCTGGGGGTGCCCTCACGGTGGCCTGGCCATCAGAGCCCATCGATCTACAGGCGGGCCTGTGCCATGGGAAGTGACCCCCCTGCGCATGCGCGGGGATGACGTCAGCATCCGCTGGCGCTCCCACGCATGCGCGGACTTCCGCCGGCTGGTGAAGTCCCTTCGGCCCCGGCTGGCGTGGCACCAAAGGCCTTTCCCGCAGGCCGGCGGTGCGCCAACCACTCCGGCGCGGGCCTCGCCCCTCAAGTTGAGGGCTTGGCCCCTAAAGGTGCAGAGAAATCCGCACCTTTGGGGCGGCCCGACGCCGGAGTGATTCCCGCCACTCCATCCCGCCGGGACCCCCCCGCCCCGCCGGGTAGGGGAGAATCCCAGCCCAGGTCTGGTTTAGGCAAATTGTAATCAAAGATTGGTAGGCAAGATTTTCATCCACCGAATTTGATGGCTTCAGAGGTGGATTGACAGTAATTTGGCGTTTCCGGTCCTCTCATTCCCTTCACCATCAGTGTCCACCCTCCTCTGGTGGGGCTGTTGCCTGCCTAAGCCGTTGGTGTCCTGATTAGCACCCCTGGTCATGGACTCTGGCCACTGTCCTTAATTGGATCAAGGTCTTAACTGACCGGCTCCTGGTCGCCTCCTCCTCATAGCTGAAGTGGTCATTGAGTACTTTACGAGTGTCTTTACCCAGTAAGGAGATATTGTGAAAGTCATGGTAAAAGAGATAGTTGAGATAGTGGATGGACTTAACATTGTACGAAGTCTTACAACACCAGGTTAAAGTCCAACAGGTTTGTTTCGATGTCACTAGCTTTCGGAGCGCTGCTCCTTCCTCAGGTGAATGAAGAGGTCTGTTCCAGAAACACATATATAGACAAATTCAAAGATGCCACACAATGCTTGGAGTGCGAGCATTAGCAGGTGATTAAATCTTTACAGATCCAGAGATGGGGTAACCCCAGTTTAAACTCATCGATTCTTTGGGTTAACCCCAGGTTAAACTCTTTACCGATTAGAGTCATACTAACACAAAGGAAGATGGATGGTGCAGTTGTTGGAAGACAATCATCTGAGTCCCACAACACTGTTCCAAAGATATACTATGGTAGTGTCCTAGGCCCAACCAGCTTTACTGCTTCATAACTAAACTGCCCTCCATCATGACTGTACAATGTTCGGCACCATTCACAACTCCTCAGATACTGACACAGTCCATGTCCATATGTAGCAAAACCTGGACAGCATCCAAGATTGGGCTGATAAGTGTCAAGTAACATTTGTGCCACATAAGTGTCAGGCAATGTTCATTTAGGCCCATAAGATGTAGGAGCAGAATTAGACTACTCGGCCCATTGTGTCTGCTCCACCATTCAATCATAGCTGATATGTTTCTCATCCCCATTCTCCTGCCTTCTCCTCACAACCCCTGGTTCCCTTATTAATCAAGAACCTATCTATCTCTGTCTAAAGACACTCAATGACTTGGCCTCCTGCACCAATGAGTTCCACAGATTCACCACCTTCTGGCTGGAGAAACTCCTCCTCACCTCTGTTGTAAAGGATCGTCATGTGCAGCAAGAGTGAATCAAATTATCTCCCCGAGACATTCAACAGCATTATCATTTCTCAATCCTCACCACTGACCAGAAAATTAACTGGCCAGGCGACAAGAGCAAGACAGAGGCTTGGAATTCTGTGGCAAGTATCACAGTTCCTGACTCTCCATGTCCACTATCTGTAAGGCACAAGTCAAGAGTGTGAGGGAATATTATCCACTTGCTTGAATGAGTACGGCGCCAACAACCCTCAATAAACCTAACAACATCCTGGCCAAAGCAGTTCATTTGATTGACACTCCATCCGTCACTTAAAATATTTATCCCTCCACCATAGATGTATAGTGACAACAGTGTGTGCCATGCAGGTGACACTGCAGCAACGAGCCAACCCTCCAAAACCCTTAACCTCTACTACTTAAAAGGACAAGGGCAGTGGTTCAAGGAGGACAAAGTGACCTGAGAACAATTAGAATAACAAATGCTGCCCTTGCCAGTGACAGTCACACCCCATGAAAGAACAAAATAAATGGGGAGAGGGAAAGAGGGAGGTATCTGGAGGTCCACAATTCAAAATGTTCCTCCTTTATCCCAGACTGGCATCAGACTTGTTGTTTAAAGCTCCCCGGTGATGCTGCTCAATCCCCTTTCATACTCAATGTCAAAACAATAAAGATTCATGATGCACAGTTTCCAACCTAGAAGACCAACAAAAGCTGGGCACAACATCCAAAGGCTGACGACTCAGAATGGCACGCTGACAGATATTTAAATAGGTTTATAACATAGGCCGTTAATACATCGAACATTCCATAGTTCACTTTGGGGGAAGGTACATGGATACCTGATTGAGAAATAGCAAAAATCAATCACACAAAATAATTTTCTGTAGGAAATTTTGATTCCCAGTATTTTAAAATCTACATTAAAGTTGGACTTTGCATTTCTTCCAGTCTAAATAGTCTAACTTACATTCAAAATGACTTTATTTTTTCTCTTGGAAATAATTTTTCTTCATATTTTTAAAGCTTCTTGACATTTCATGCAGCTAATATGGAATTTAAAAAATGTTTAATTTATTTCTGAAAAAACATACATAACAGCAGGAGGGACCTTATCTGGTCATAAGACTATTCCAATCAAACCGGAGAGAACAAAATTAAATGCATTTCCAAGACATACTCTTGAGAAACGTTTTATGTTTATATCAAAATTTGGCAATTCTAATTGATTTCAAACACTTCTTTACTTTAAATATATACTTTCAATATTGAAATAATAAAAAGTAAAATAAAATTTCAATATATCTTTTAAAAAGGTACCGCAACATTTCCCTTTCCCCATGCTACTCGAAGAGACATAATCTCTTTCTCAAACCCTCTCAAGTTTATGGGGGCAGGTTTATTTCTTCTCAGTTCTGAATTAACTCTTCACATAGTCTAACCTCCCCCAACTCATGACATTATTCTGTTCTTCCAAATTCAATCTGGCATTCTTCACCCCCTACCCCACTTGCTTAATTCTCTCCGGCACTGCTCTCCCCTGGCAATCCAGCTCTAGTTGTTCCTCTTCTGCCAAACTCTGTCACCCCTCCACTTCAAACTGGTACTCTTTCCTCTCCATCCCACCCATTAAAGGAATAAACCTCTGCATTTAAGCTAGCGTTCTCCCCCCCCCCCCACCCCATCCCCATTAATGCTGCATTCCTCTCCCCTTAACATACTCAATAACAACCACACAAAGTGTGATTCTTAGATTCTCCAAAGTACCCCTCCTCTCAATTGTCATCCTCTGTTTTGCCCCAGTTGCCTCTCTGCTATCTCCCTGCACCTCATCTCTTACCATTTTTGCTGCCCAGTGTCCAGCGTGCTGCTACTTGAAATCATTAACATCACTGGACACTGAGCAGCAACTTCTGTACTCATAAGAATTCCCAACCTCACTTCAAATAGCATTCACTTGTGTAGAGGGGAGAGATTGTTATCGTTTAGGTCACGGCGGGGAATGTCCTGCCGAGGTGGTGCTTACCTTCATTTTCTGCACTGAGGAACACCCCCCCCCCCCCCCCCCCCCCCCAACACCTTACCTGTCGAGTGTCCTCGAGCCCCCTCAGCTCACTTCATATGGGCAGGGCACCCCTGGGTCTGATCCCCTGCACGGGACAAATGCCACCTTAGAACCGCCAGCCTGGTGCCTGGATGCCATCAGCAGTGCCAGGGTGCCACCCTGCCCACTGGCAGAGCAAAAGGAGGCCTCCGATCACCTGGAAGAACCCCCCCACTTCCAAGTGCCATTCTGCCTGGTCCCCATTTGTGGACACCAGGCTAAACAGCGCCTGATTGGCATTTCCTCGGCGAGGGGATTCGATCCCGGGTGCTGGTTAGATCCGACTGAGCCATATTTAAGTTTGCCTAACTGCCCATTGTGGGCGGGATCTAGGTCACAACATCTCACGAGATCCCGTTAGATCTCGCGAGCCAGGTGAATCGTGCGAGAGACCTCTCGCGACATTTACCAGCGATTAGATCGTGCCCATAATGTCAAAAGAGAGGCCACTCTAATCTCTTGCCAAGCCACATCGGAAGCACAAAATAATAAAACACCAATATGTATACCTGTATCTTTCTTCGTAACATCTGGATTAAAGGGTTATTCAGTAGAATACACTTCCTTTTTCATATAACTATCTCTAACATGTGCTACAATATAGAATGATTTGAAACTCAGTCTATCAATGCCCATAGGATAGAAATGAATTAAACAGAAGATCAGTTTAAATGAACACACTTTACATTTTTTCAGACAGGCCCCTTTATCTTTTCTATTCCCTGGCTGAATTTGCCAATCAAATATTGAGAACTTTGCCCTAGGCAAGACGCACTTTTCCTTCGTTTTTGTCAAAGGCATGTGCAAGGTTATGTTAAAATACCTTTTACAATGACCACTTTTATCATTCAAACCAAACATTACAGCATTGTTACCATTTTCTCCTGTTTGCAGGCCTTTGTTATTACATGGAACAAAGAAGAACTGTCACTGCCTATTTGTACCAGAGGAAGTGGATTGCCCCAGAACTTGCCTTAGAAAATGGAACTGCAATTTGGAGTAACTCTATTATGCTAGTAGCCTATGGGGTGCACAGTAATGGATAAAGAAGGACATTAGTGATGAATACCACAAACAATGGTGCTTAAAATGAATGATCAAAGAGGTTGCATCACTGGAGTAGGCATTCTATGAGAAAAATGTTACAAGCGGTCTATTCTTATCTTTATCACTGTGAATGTTGCCTCAGTACATTTTATTACAGCATGTAGAAGTAGAGTGTGCTGCATGCATATGAATCTGTAAGAGTGTGTCTTGCACAATAATGCATTTTTCTTTAGTAAGAGGAATCACGACACCAGGTTAAAGTCCAACAGGTTTATTTGAAATTACAAGCTTTCGAAGTGCTGCTCCTTCATCAGGTGAAGTGGAGGTAGGTTCACAATCACAGCACATATCGTAGAGACACAATTGCAAGATAATTATAGATTGTAATGTGAAGAATGGTTGGAATGTGAGTCTTTACTGGCAAGCAAATCTTTACAGGAACAAACAGTGTGAGTGGAGTGAGGGATAATTGCAGGTAATCAAGGTGTGAATCTTACTAACTATCCTGGCTTGAGACAATTCACACCTCGATTACATGTGATTATCACTCACTCCACTCACAGTTTGTTCCTGTAAAGTTTTGTTTACTTGTAAAGACTCACATTCCAACCATTCTTCGCATTCCAATCTGTAATTATGTTGCAATTGTGTCGGAAAGCTTGTGATTTCAAATAAACTGGTTTTGTTCTTTAACCTGAGACTTCTTACTGTGCCCACCCCTGTCGAGGGCCGGCATATCCACATCATTTTTCTTCAGACATCGTTCAGTGGTTATCTTGAAATTCAAGATGCTAATTCTTGGACTGTTCTTTACAATGGCTTTTTATGGCCAGTAAAATAGTCTTAGATATAGGGAAAACAGTTTTAGCACTCCACTTTCGACATGCCAATTCCATTTTGAAAATTACACCAAGAATTTGTTTGAAATGAAGATTTTAATAAAATAAGGTAATGCAGCTTGGGTGTTGAAGCAGGTGGTAGCTGAATCAATGCCCCTGAAAGCAAGAACATTCAGCTTTGGCGCTATGTTATAGTCTTGCGGACTTTTTTGCAACAATGAATTCTCCTTCCTGAAATTATGTTTTCCCCCTCCCATTTGTTTCTGTTTTACTACTTCATTTTCAGCATTGCCATGCCATACAGTTTTATTGATTGAGGGGATAGGTTAGCGGCCTACCAAGCACCATTTTATAATTGGCCACCAGCAGCCATATAGACGCAGTCTGAGTAACTTTTCCCCCTGTGCTAAACCAATATCCTCAACTTAGCATCTTTCCCCAGCATGGTTAGTAAGATTAGGAAACTGAAATTGCCTTTCCTGGGAACCACTGCCTTTGATGGTAGATTTTTAAACAAGCTACACGAATGTTTAGAACAGCAGTAACTCCCTCCTCCATGGTACAAAATTAACCTCTCGCAGTTACAATGGATACAGTTTCAATAGATACAATTACAATTTCGCGCAGATGATGTATTGTGTTATGTTGTATTGTAAGTGTTTCTTCATTTTTCTATAAGCAGTATAAAATTATCTGCAGAAACGTGAAGTGAAAGAATTCTTCAGTTTGAGAAATTGTTGTCCAATCATACAATACAGGTGATTTTCTTTGAGAGTATAACAGTCACCCTGATTGTTCACCACCATTGCATAAATACAGAAAAATTTTTGCATTCTTTAATTACCGTTCAAATTCTACATTTAATTAGGAATGTCTGCGAAAACATGGTGTTATCTTGGGGACAGATCCTTTTCCAGAAATTTTCACAGCCAGATCAGATCAGTCCCCTCAAAATAACAAACAATTCTGTGACTGAGAGCATTTTTCAATTCATGAGCATAGGAATTAGAATGTAAATCTTAAGTCATTGTAAAGGGGCAGCACGGTAGCACAGTGATTAGCACTGTTGCTTCACAGATCCAGGGTCCCAGGTTCGATTCCCAGCTTGGGTCACTGTCTGTGCGGAGTCTGCATGTTCTCCCCGTATCTGCGTGGGTTTCCTCCGGGTGCTCCGGTTTCCTCCCACAGTCCAAAGATGTGCAGGTTAGGTGGATTGGCCATGTTAACTTGCCCTTAGTGTCCAAAAAGGTAAGGTGGGATTACTGAACTATGGGAATAGGGTGGAGGTGTGGGCTTAAGTAGGGTGCTCTTTCCAAGGGCCGGTGCAGTCTCGATGGGCTGAATGGTTTCCTTTTGCACTGTAAATTCTATGATTTTATGAAACAAACTTCACCTGACCCTTCCAGAAACAAATGGGAAGCAAGAGATAAACTTGCAAGGAGCTTTCCGTATGAAAACTGCACAATTTAAGGATGAGAAAGATCAGACTCAAAATCAGATAAGTGATCAGCTTCCTTAATTATGTGACTTGTACCAATCGGGGCCGGTTTAGCTCAGTTGGCTAGACAGCAGCTTTGTAATGCAGAGCGAGTCCAACAATGTTGGTTCGATCTTCGTACCGGCTGAGGTTATTCATGAAGGCCCCTTCTTCTCAACCTTGCCCCTGGCCTGAGGTGTGGTGATCCTCAGGTTAAATCACAATCAGTCAGCAGCCTTTGGTCATCTGGGATTATGGAGACTTTACTTATTTGTACCACCAATTGGGTATATAAAAGTATTGCAGAACTAACAGTGGGACACAGAAAACCTGGAACTTATAGCTCACATCATATAACAAACCCATGCTATTCTAATAGTAGATATAGTGCTAATACTCCCACACACTCAATTCCAGATAGCCATCTCTGCACTCATTCTTGAATCACTTTCTTTTTCATTATCCAATTACTAATCTTTGGTGGCATTATTTTGATGCACCTCCACTGGTTGGAGTCATACCTGCCCAAAGGAAGATTTCATAGAATTTACAGTGCAGAAAGAGGCCATTCGGCCCATCAAGTTTGCACTGGCCCTTGGAAAGAGCACCCTACCCAAGCCCGCACCGCCACCCTATCCCCATAACCCAGTAACCCCAATTTTGGACACTAAGGGCAATTTACCATGTCCAATCCACCTAACCTGCACATCTTTGGACTGTGGCAGGAAACCAGAGCACCCGGAGGAAACCCACGCACACACGGGGAGAACGTGCAGACTCCGCACAGACAGTGACCCAAGCCGGGAATCAAACCTGGGACCCTGGAGCTGTGAAGCAATTGTGCTAACCACTATGCTACCGTGCTGCCCATGGTGGCAGTTGTTGGAGAAATCGTCTGATTTCCAGGACATCACTGCGGGAGTTCTTCAGTATAACCTCCGAGGCCCAACCATCTTTACCTACTGCATCAGTGGCCTTCCTTCCATCATAAGGTCAAAAGTGGCCATGTTCGCTGATGGTTGCACAATGTTCAGTACCATTTGCAACTCCCCAGATACTGAAGTAGCCCGTGTCCAAATACAAAAAGACCTGGATAATATCCAGCTCGAGTTGACAAGTAGCAAGTACCATTCATGCCATACAATTGCCAGACAATAACCACCTCCAACAAGAGAAAATAACCTTTGCCCCATGACATTTGTTGGCATTACCATGTTGCTCTTTGTTCTTTAGGGTTTGGGCCAAAGTTGGTATCATGATCGGTACAGGCTTGGAGGGTCAAAGGGCCTGTTCCTCTGCTGTTTTGTTCTTTAAATCCCCACAATCAACATCCTCGGTGTTACTATTGACCAGAAACTGCATTGGACTAGCCATATGAATACTGAGGCTACAAGAGCAGGTCAAGGGCTTGGAATCCTACAGCGAGCAACTCAACTCCTGACTCACCAAAGCCTGTGCACAATCTGAGAAGTACAAGTCAGGAATGTGATGGAATACTCTCCACTTGTCTGGTAGTGCAGCTCCAAAGAAGCTCAATACAGGACAAAGCAGCTCACTTGATTGGCATCCCTTCTGCAATCATTAACTCCCTTCATCACCTACGGACAGTGGCAGCCATGTGTACCATCTACAAGATGCACTGCAGGAACTCACTAAGGCTCTTCAAACAGCATCTTCCAAACCCGCGATCATCTAAAGGGAAAAAAGCACCAAAATGCATGGGAGCATCCTCACCTAGAGGTTCCTCATCAAGCCACTCGCCATATTGACGTGGAAATATATTGACATTCTTTCATTGTCGCTGGGTCAAAGTTCCTGGAATTCCCTCCCTAACAGCACTGTGGATGTACCTACATCACATGGCAGTTCAAGGCGGCGGCTCACCACCACCTTCTCAAGAGCAATTAGGGATGGGCAATGAATGCTGGCCAAGCTAATGAAGTCCGCAATCCTTGAATGAATAAAAAGAAAATCATGCTCCGCATTGATGGTGATATGCAACACATTATAGTTCTGCTTCCTTCTGTGACACCAACACTGTTACACAACATTACAAGTTCATCAATCCTGGAGTAGGTGACCCTTTCCATAGCCATTCCTTCAGTCAGCATGTTGCTGGGATGCCCTCACAAAATTCCTCACTTTCCATCCCATTTCCAAAAGTCTAGTAAGGACAGGACTTTCCAATAGCTCTTTCAGCTTCATAGCTTACTTCTATTTTAAAACACATAAATTAGATTATCCCTCAACTTTCTAATGGAATAAAAGTCAAGTCTATGCAAGCTGTCCTCATAAATCCCAGAATAATTCTGGGAAATCTACTCGTAGTCCCTCCAAGACCAATCTATTATCTCGGAGGTATAGTGCCCAGAACTGAATACAGTTGGGACCTGACCAAAGCTGTATACGGGGGCTGGTTTAACTCAGTTGGCTGGACAACTGGTTTGTGATGCAGAACAAGGCCAACAGCGCGGGATGAATTCCTGTACTGGCTGAGGTTATTCATGAAGGATCTGTCTTCTCGACCTTGTCCCTTGCCTGAGGTGTGGCGATCCTCAGGTTAAACCACCACTAGTTAGCTCTCCCCCTCAAAGGGGAAAGCAGCCTACGGTCATCTGGGACTATGGCGACTTTACCTTTACCCCGCCCCCCCCTTTTATTTCCATCCCCTTTGAAATAGTCTTTTTGATCAATTTGAGTATCTGTTCACAGGTTTTTATTAATTTGGATTCATGGACACTCAACTAGATGATCTCACACATGTCTATGTTGGCCTTAATTTGCCATAATTCTGTCCACTCACTTAAACTGTCCCCTTGTAACTTACTGCGCCCATCTGCACAATTTAGTATGTCTGCTAACTTGTCATCTGAAAACTTGGATGTACAATTCTCTATTCCTTTTTCCAAAATCACTGCAACAGATGGTGAAAAGCTGAGGGCTCAGTACAGATTTCAGGGAACACCACTTGTCACACCCAACCTCATTTGTCCCTTCTCTATCTCCTCGCTCTCAAACTAGTCATAAAGTTGTCTCCAATTCTGTGAGCTTTCATCTCTGCTGACGTGCAAAACCTTATTAAAACTTGCATTTATATAACACTATATGCAATGCCTTGTCCCAAAGCACTCTATAACTAATGAAGTGTTTTTCTGAAGTGTAGTCACTGCTGCAATGCAGGAATCCTTCAATGTCTTATGGAAGTCCATACAACTAATAACAATCCGTATTTAGTATCTTGAATGAAAACATTTCCAAAACACTTCACAGGATAATTATCAAACAAAATATGATACAAAGCCACAGAGATAGGGAGGGTGAGGCAATGGAGAGTTTTGAATACAGGAATGAGAACTTTAACATTGAAACACCATCCATAGACACTCCCTTATCCATCTTGTTAGTGACTTCCTCAAAAAATGACCAAGTATTGTCTACTCCATGGGGTTAAGAGGTACAGACACATCTGAGCCACTATGGCTGACTCCAGTTGTACACCGCCTTCTTCTTGTGTGTCATGCAATCGATTGTGTGACCCTAGTGACCAGGCACTGATTTAGCAATGTGGGCGATACAGCTGGCTTGTAATGCAGAACAATGCCAGCAGCACGGGTTCAATTCCCGTACCGGCTCCCCGAACAGGCGCCAGAATGTGGCGACTAGGGACTTTTCACAGTAACTTCATTGAAGCCTACTTGTGACAATAAGCGATTATTATTATTATAGTTGTCACGGTTGAATAGCTGCTATTGTGTGCAATCTGTGAGAATTGGATGTCAGTTTTGACCCGTGCTAGGAGTATGAGATTGGGGTGAAAAAGAAGAATGTGAGGCATGAGTCCAATAGAAAGTTGTTGGTAGGTGAGTGATGGGCATGAGGTGAATTGAGCAGTGGCTGGGGACAGTGGTGCAGATGGTAGGATGTAGCATTTGAAAAAGCATTCACTGACATTGACCATTTGTGTGAGATCACGGAGCCTCGTGTGGCACCGTCCCAGGATTCTTGGGGTTTTACTCCTGGCATTGACTTCCACAGCTGTCTGCTCCCACTTCCCTTTGATCATGTCTAGAAGGTTACTTTCCCCCTGTGAATGCAGGACAAATCTCCTCCTTTCCACCTCTGCTACCAACACCTTTAGCGCAGTGTCTGAAAACCGTGGGAACTTGTTCTCTCGTATGCCATTCCTCACTGTTTCCCAGATGGGTTTTACTTCTGCCCGACTCCTAACACTTGCTCCAGCCCCGCTACGCAGAGAGAAAAATTGAGTGAATGCTTCAGGTCAATGACTCTCAGTCAGAACTGTTATCAACCTGAGATGTTAACGAAGTGTCCCTCTCTACAGATACTGCCTGGCCTGCTGGAGAATGAAAGGGTAAGAATTGGAAAACCATAGAGGAAAACTCAACAAGCGTAGCATGGTCTTCCTTCTCCCTAACCCAATTCCAACATAACCATTATCAATTTAAATTAATTGCAGCATTAGCGTGCTGAAATATATTGTAGAGTAATGAAAACCACTAAAGGAATTTATTTGGATCTGACGTAACAATAGGGTGTAAAGATACAATTCAGAGCTTTTATATGAATGAGTTTGAAGTCCAAGACAAGCTTGATGGCTTAAAAGGTTCATTTGAAATTTATCCCAGTGTTGAGAAAAACTAGCAAGGAAAATTTGCAAGTAGTGACAATCATGAGGGAGCAAATCTACAGTGGGAAATATTAATAGATTGGAAGTAGAATAATGGTATCTCCATATTAAAAAAGTTGACTAAAAAGAAAAAGCAATAACAGTTTCTGTAGTATGTCTTCTATTCCATGCAAAACAGTAGAATTGATGATGAGTGGTAAAAAAACATAAGAATTATCCATCAAAAAACCTGGTAGACAGCAGTCTACATGATATTTGAGGTCATGATGTGGGTTGCCGGCGTTGGACTGGGGTGAGCATAGTAAGAAGTCTTACAACACCAAGTTAAAGTCCAACAGGTGTGTTTCGATATCACTAGCTTTCGGAGCGCTGCTCCTTCCTCAGGTGAATGAAGAGGTATGTTCCAGAAACATATATATAGACAAATTCAAAGATGCCAGACAATGCTTGGAATGCGAGCATTAGCAGGTGATTAAATCTTTACAGGTCCAGAGATGGGGTAACCCCAGGTTAAAGAGGTGTGAATTGTGTCAAGCCAGGACAGTTGGTAGGATTTCGCAGGCCAGATGGTGGGGGATGAACGTTGTCTACCGCATACGCTGCAGGAAAGGATGTCCCGAAGCGTGGTACATTGGCGAGACCATGCAGACGCTGCAACAATGAATGAACGGACATCGCGCGACAATCACCAGACAGGAATGTTCCCTTCCAGTCGGGGAACACTGGAGCAGTCAAGGGCATTCAGCCTCTGATCTTCGGGTAAGCGTTCTCCAAGGCGGCCTTCAGGACGTGCGACAACGCAGAATCGCCGAGCAGAAACATATAGCCAGGTTCCGCACACGTGAGTGCGGCCTCATCCGGGACCTGGGATTCATGTCGCATTACATTCATCCCCCACCATCTGGCCTGCAAAATCCTACCAACTGTCCTGGCTTGACACAATTCACACCTCTTTAACCTGGGGTTACCCCATCTCTGGATCTGTAAAGGTTTAATCATCTGCTAATGCTCGCATTCCAAGCATTGTCTGGCATCTTTGAATTTGTCTATATATATGTTTCTGGAACAGACCTCTTCATTCACCTGAGGAAGGAGCAGCGCTCCGAAAGCTAGTGATATCGAAACAAACCTGTTGGACTTTAACCTGGTGTTGTAAGACTTCTTACTGATATTTGAGGAAGTGACAATTGAAGTTTACTGCGCTGAATCCCATAACATTGAATACTTGGATTTTCAAAAGTAATTTGAAAAATGTACACATGGTAGTTAACTCATTAAGCTTAAAGTGTGGCTTCAATAGCCATTAGTTAGAGGGGAAATGTTAGGACATTGGTTGGGAAGGGCAGGGTTACTGAATGAAGTTCTCCAGGGGGCAGTGTTTGTTCAACTGCAGTTTTCAATTTATGTCATCAATGACTTGGATTCTGGAATGAAATGCAATTTGATTAAACCACACCACTAAAGAGGGGGACAGGAGAATCAAATGGGATTGCCACAAACAATAGAATGTGTAAAATAAAATGATTAGAACAATAGCAATTGAAATATGATCCACTCAAGTCAAGTACATTGGAAAGAAAATAGGCAACATGTATAATTTGTGAATGCTCTTTGAAGTAGCTAGCATTAACCCAAACGAGACATAGAAGTTCAACATGCACACCCAATGTAGAGTAGCAATTAACAAAGCCAATATAATCATGAATTACATAACCAACAGCAGCATACAAGCCTGAGAAAGCTGTGACCAAGAAAAGTGCTTTCCTTATGCTGCACCTCAAGTAGTATGTCCAGTTCAGGTTACAGAGAAACAGGGAAGATATCCAAGTGCAGAGAAAAGCCACAGAGCTGATTCTTAGTGTTAAGAGGTCTAGGTTATGAGGAAATGTGCAGTAATGTGGGTTTTTCAACTTGGAAAGGAGGCATCTGAGAAGTGACCTTAAAGTGGTACCTTATATAGTAAATGATATGGAAAGGGCAATCTGGAATGCTGCTTTACATAAACTGGTGGGGGTCGTACAAGGATACAAAAATTGAAACAAGGTAAATTTGGGATTGATATCAGGAGGCACTTGACAGAGCAAGTGATGAACACTGGGAATTGACTTCTGGGCAAAGTGATAGAGGCAAAAAGCATTAATTATTTAATAAACAATCAGATGCAGCAATGGGAGGAGTACAAGTTATTCTGGATGGATGCATTAGGTTTTGTCAAATGACTTTACTCATCCGCAAGCATCTTATGGACTATTGTACATGTAAAAAGTGTCAAAATATTTAATGAGCATCATACTTACAAGACGTGATTTAACCCGTTTTGGTAGCTCTTCATCTAATGTATAAACATCATCACGTTTTACTACAAGTTGAGAGCCATCTTCAAATTCAACCTAAAGAAGAATTTTCAGAACTATTGTTAAATTGATGAAGTCAACCTAACTGACGTTACAAATATTACTACAGTTACGAAATGTACAACTAATATAAGCATAGATTTTACTTTGCGCTGTGCAACACCTCGTTCACTCACTCTCAAGAAGTCCTGACCAAACATAACTTCTGCTTAGTAAAAGCAAAATACTCCAAATGCTGGGCAGCACGGTAGCATTGTGGATAGCACAATTGCTTCACAGCTCCAGGGTCCCAGGTTCGATTCCGGCTTGGGTCACTGTCTGTGCGGAGTCTGCACATCCTCCCCGTGTGTGCGTGGGTTTCCTCCGGGTGCTCCGGTTTCTTCCCACAGTCCAAAGCTGTGCAGGTTAGGTGGATTGGCCATGATAAATTGCCCTTAGTGTCCAAAATTGCCCTTAGTGTTGGATGGAGTTACTGGGCTATGGGGATAGGGTGGAGGTGTTGACCTTGGGTAGGGTGCTCTTTCCAAGAGCCGGTGCAGACTCGATGGGCCGAATGGTCTCCTTCTGCACTGTAAATTCTATGATAAAAACTGAAAATGCTGGAGAACCTCAGCGGGTCCGACATCATCCGTGGAGCGAGGAACAGAGTTAACAGACTCTACTTCAGAGCTCTTAAAAAGTCATACGGACTCAAAACATGAACTCTTTCTCTCTCCATAGATGCTGCCAGCTCTTCTGAGTTTTCCAGAAGACTGTTATTTAGATCACATTGTTATGATATCCTTGCATTCTGGCGCATTTCATTTTCTATGAGGAATCCTCCAATTAAACACAGCAGCAATTCTGGTAGAGCTAGTTGTTCCATCAATTCTGATACTAAATCACTAATTTGGTGTGGATTTTCTAGTGCCAAGAATCAAGTTAATGGTTGTGCTGATCAAGTTAGCACTTAGTTTTGCCAAAACAGTGACATCAATACACTTTTGTACACAATGGGCGATGGTACCGACAACATCCTACTGATTCTGGAGGTTGATGGCAGTAAAGCCACATATGCTGAAGTCATTGAGGCATTGGAGGCATATTTCAATCTTTGCAAGAACACCATCGGGAATACACAAAGTTCAATAAACATACCCAAAGCATTGACGCATTTATTTATGATGTTTGGTGATTAGCAGAAGGTTGAAGGTAGGATAATTTAAAAGAGGAGTTAATTCACACCAGAATAGCTTTCAGTCCTGAGAAGACTTGATGCTGGCGAAAGCAATTCAACTAGACAGACAAGCTGAGATCGGGAAGCAGAACCGATCGGTTGCCAGAGGAGAGATATACAGGCCGAATCCCAAAGTAACAGATATGAACAGAGAACATAGAACTGTCCAGCACAGTACAGGCCCTTCGGCCCATGATGTTGTGCCGATCTAGTCTGAAACTAAGGTCAAATCAACCTACTCCCAATCATTCTAGTGCACTGCATATGCCTATCCAATAACCGCTTGAAAGTTCCTAAAGTGTCCGACTCCACTACCATAGCTGGGAGTGCGTTCCACACCCCAACCACTCTCTGAGTAAAGAACCTGCCTCTGACATCCCTCCTATATCTTCCACCATGAACCTTATAGTTATGCCTCCTGGTAACAGCTACATCCACGCGAGGAAAAAGTCGCTGAACGTCCACTCTATCTATCCCTCTCATCATCTTATCACCTCAATTAATTCACCTCTCATCCTCCTTCGCTCCAATGAGAAAAGCCCTAGCTTCCTCAACCTTTCCTCGTAAGACCTACCCTCCAATCCAGGCAGCATCCTGGTAAATCTCTTTTGCACCCTTTCCAATGCTTCCACATCCTTCCTATAATGAGGTGACCAGAACTGCACACAATACTCCAAATGTGGTCTAACCAAGGTCTTGTACAGTTGCAGCATAACCTCACGGCTCTTAAACTCTATCCCCCTGTTAATAAATGCTAACACACTATAGGCTTTCTTCACGGCTCTATCCACTTGGGTGGCAACTTTCTGAGATCTATGGACATGAACTCCGAGATCTCTCTGCTCCTCCACATTCTTCAGAACCCTGCTGTTAACCCTGTAATCCGCATTCAAATTTGTCCTACCAAAATGAATCACCTCACACTTATCAGGGTTAAATTCCATCTGCCACTTTTCAGCCCAGCTCTGCATCCTATCAATGTCCCTTTGCAGCATCAGCAAATTTACTAACCCAACCTTCAACTCCATCACTGAAGTCATTGATAAAATCACAAATAGCAGAGGACCCAGCACTGATCCCTGTGGTGGACTGCTGGTGACTGGGCTCCAGGATGACAATTTACCACCTACCATCACCCTCTGACTTCTATGTGATAGCCAGTTACTGATCCAATTGGCCAAATTTCCTCCTTACTTTTGGGGACCATGGGGCACCTTATCAAACGCCTTACTAAAATCCATGTATACGACATCAACTGCTCTACCTTCATCTATATACTTAGTTAACTCCTCAAAGAATACAATCAAACTTGTGAGGCAAGACTTACCCCTCACAAATCTGTGCTGACTATCCTGGATTAAGCTGTATCTTTCCAAATGATCATAAATCCTATCCCTCAAGGCCCTTTCCAATAATTTACCTATGACCGAAGTGAGACTAACCGGCCTATAATTCCCAGGGTTATACCTATTCCCTTTCTTGAACAAGGAGACAACATTCGCCTCTCTCCAGTCTTCTGGCACTATTCCTGTAGACAATGAGGACATAAAGATCAAAGCCAAAGGCTCTGCAATCTCATCCCTCGCCTCCCAAAGAACCCTAGGATATATCCCATCAGGCCCAGGGGACTTATCTATCCTCAGGCTTCTCAAAATTTCTAACACATCTTCCTTCCGAATATCTACCTCCTCCAGCCTACCAGCCTGTATCGCACTATCCTCCTCAACAACATGGCCCCTCTCCTTTGTGAACACTGAAGAAAAGTATTCATTTAGGGCCTCTCCTATATCTTCAGACTCCATGCACACGTTCCCACTACTGTCCTTGACCGGCCCTAACTTCACCTTGGTCATTCTTCTATTCCTCACATAAGTGTAAAAAGCCTTGGGGTTTTCCTTTCCATATGGTTGAATAAGTCAAACTTTAAAAAGGAACAATAGAGAGAGAAGGAGAAACTTGCGGCGTGTAAAGCAATTCATGGCAGCAGCCCAGACTAGCCGTTCCTGGTGCGAAAGAGAAAGGCACCGGCGGGGAACAGTCCAGCCAAAGACGCGCCACACCATTGGTGCAAAAAGATGGGATATTTTCAGGCAGTTTGACACAGTAGAAAAAACCTGCAGAACACTCAAAAAGAAAGAGTTTTAAACAGAAACAGAATCCATGAAGTAGAAGACTCACAAGGCATTGAGATACCTTTCTCAGGAGAGATTACAGAACCAAGCAGAAACTATTACAGTACAGAGATCCTGATAGAAGGTCACAGGAGACACTTTAAATTCGATACTTAAGGAGCAGTTTCAGTTATTTCAGACACTGAACCATGGTTAAACAAGCGAGTTGTTCAACAATCCTAAATAAAGCTAGATGGACCAGGAGGAACAGAACTGAAAGTTTTGGGAGAACAGCTACATTAAAGCACAGAGAGCAATTGCTCTCTTACTAAAGTACATACATAATTGAAAATCAGAGTTGCTCACTTTTAAGTATAAAGGCATGTATGAAATTGAATCTAATCTGCAGAATAGAAGAGATACAAAATGGTGAAGGTCACTCATGAGACTTCAGAGCAGAATTTCCAAAGATCTTTACATGACTGGAAGAGTTAAACACAGTGTATTGTATACTCTAAACCCAGAAGCGAAAACAATGTACTTATATACACGCAGAAAGATTCCACGCCCTTTAATTCCAATGGTAAAGAAAGATCAACTCAATGGTAAGATGAGGTGTAATTTCATCCATAAAAAGAGCCAGTCAGTTGGTGCGCTCCGACTCTGAAGCCAAAAGTGCCACAAGAATTGTGTTTATCGAACACAACTCAATAAAGCTGTGAAATAAGATGACCATCCAATGGTGTCAGTAGGAGAGTTTAGCTAAATTAGGGAATAACTCAATATTCTCTAAATTGTTGTTTGACAGAACAGAACTTCAGTATCGCTGAAAAAAGTCAAATGTTGAAGCTTTGACCTGTCTTTTTCCAGTGACATTCTCTAAATTAGACACCAACAGCGAAATCAGGCAAATGCCATTAGAAGAGGAGTCCAAACTTTTCACAACTTTCATATTACCTACTGGAAGATTAGATTATCTTTTGGATTAACACTACATCAGAGATCTTTCATAGAACAATGTCAAATATTTTAGAGGGCTTATAAGGAGTTGTTTGCTACATGCATGATGTGTTGTTACATGGGTCCACTCAAGGTGAGCATGACACGAGAGTGCAGCGCTGAGAAGACTACAAGAGGCAGGCTTAACACTCAATTGTGAGCGGGAGAGCTTTCACAGCTAACAATTGGATTTGGTCACATAGTGAGTGCATCAGGAATAATGATTGATATGTTTAAGGCAAGAGTCATAAATGAATTTTCGCAAGCTGAGGCCCAAACCAAATTGTATCTAAATGCCTGTAAATATATGTCTCAGCCATACTGGGAAATGTAAATTATGTATGCCAAATGCAAACAGATGGAAAACGCAGACCACTCTATTACTCATCATGGTCATATTCAGACAAGAAACGGGCAGTAATCAAAAAGGATGCATTAACAGCCATGTGGGCAAGTGAGAAATTTCCTGACTACATCTTCACACTACAATAGAAACACAAATCTTTCATCATACTATTGAATTCAAAAGAGCCTGGAGTGATACATCAAGAGTTCAAAGGTTTGAATTAAGATTGATGAGGTTTGATACTTACATAATAATTTTTTTTATTGACACAAGTAGGCTTACATTAATACTGCAATGAAGTTAAATGTGAAAAGTCCCTAGTCTCCACATTCCGGAGCCTGTTCGGGTACACGGAGGGAGAATTCAGAACGTCCAAATTACCTAACAGCACGTCTTTCGGGACTTGTGGGAGGAAACCGGAGCACCGGAGGAATCCCACACAGACACGGGGAGAACGTGCAGACTCTGGATAGACAGTGACCCAAGCCGGGAATCGAATCTGGGATCCTGGCGCTGTGAAGCAACAGTGCTACCCACAATGCTACCCTGCAGCCCTGGTACATACTGTGCAGCCCTTGTATGGTATATGTTCAAGGGAAAAAACAGAGCACATCAGATGCATAATCATGCATTGAAATGGAGATTCCAGGCAAATGTGATATCAAGTTTTCGACAATGCCAAAGTCCATGCATTACTGGCAAATACACAAAGATTGAGTAAAATCAATGAAGTTGAAAAATCAGACAAGGAATCTGAACAGATCAGAGAATATTGCATTAGAGGATGGCCATCATGTATCTCACTTTGTTCTATCTTAGACCATATTTAGAGCAGACAGCAAATCTGACAGGGATCGATGATTTACTGGCATACATTGATAAAATAGTAATTCCAAAAACTTTGAGACTTGAGATCTTATAACATCCACATCAAAGTAATTTAGGTGTTACCATGTGCAGAGTCAGAGCAGAATATACGATTCGGTGGCCGGGTCTCTCAAAATCATTGGAAGAAATTATGTCCAAATGTATCACAGACAGGAATCAAAAGAACCAGTAATGTCATCTTTTTTTACTGCAAGACTATAGGAACACCTCAGAATAGATATATTTGAGCACTTAAGTAGACAAAAGAAACTCGATGATAGTAACCACAGAGCAGGAACATTATCAGATCTTCAACAAGGGAAACAGGCTTGGATCAGAGATCAATTGAGATGTGAAGAAACCATGGAGAAATCACCACACCATTACATTAGCCAAACGGAGCAGGGCATAAGAAGAAATAACAGAAGAGCTTGGATTGCAGATGAAAATCAGAGACCAGAGGGGCTGGATTCTAGGTCGGTGGGATCCTCCGTTTCGCTGGCAGCGCACTCAAACCCACGAATTTCCCGACGGCGTGGCGGTGCCCACAATGGGAAACCCCATTGGCCGGCTGGAGAGACGGAAGATCCCACTGCCGGCAGGGGCACGCCGTACTAGAAAACGGGTGCAGCAGGACGGAGAATCCTGCCCTATATTTCCATTGAAACTTCAAATGTTCAGAATAACGAGGAGACTGAACCATTAATTTCCAGGAACGTCAGGGAATGTTGAGGTCTGAACAGAGATGTAGTATAATAGAGTATGTTACATTAAGTCCCACAAAGGGTTAACTATAATAGCCTGTGATGTCAGAGAAGGAAGTGACATATTTATGTGATCAGAATCTAGGAGTAAGCACCATGGAAAGAAATGCGTGTAATAGATCATCCTCAGGGGCTGGTTTAGCACACTGGGCTAAATCGCTGGCTTTGAAAGCAGACCAAGGCAGGCCAGCAGCACGTTCAATTCCCGTGCCAGCCTCCCTGAACAGGCGCCGGAATGTGGCGACTAGGGGCTTTTCATAGTAACTTCATTTGAAGCCTACTTGTGACAATAAGCGGTTTTCATTTCATTTTTTCATAACTATAAATACGTTACAATAAAGTGAGGGTATTTGCAGCGAGCAGTCTTTGGGAGTTATGGAAACTACACCAGCCAAACAACACAATATAAAAAATACTCATCGAATCTGCAGAAAATGGAACAGAATTAAGTTTCAGGGCGACAACCTTTTATAAGGGTGAACTGTTTGTCTCCCCACAGACGACGCCGGACTGAATGTTTCCAGGTTTTTTATTTTAAAATTTCATCACCCATGATGTTTCTCTTTTGCTTTAGCAAATATATTTAAATTGTGCTTTTGGTTACTAAGATTAGGCGATTGCAAAAAAAAAAAAACAGAAATGCGCTCATTAAGTACATTCCATGATGCACAAACAGATGATAAATTTCATGATTGGGTCTTATCATAAACTACACATTTCTACAATTTACTTGTTTAACCACAATAAAGTGGATAAGGTTGTGAGCAGGTGGGGACCTTGTTTTACTGTACTAGAGCCTGCATATTTTTGAGAATTGATTCCTAAATCTGATCAATTTTGTACCAACTTTGTCATTCACTCACTTTTTATTTTAAAGTAATACTCCGGATTTATGTTTTATATTCTCTTTGCTATCTTGCACAACTCTACAAGATCGGGGGTGTCATTCTCCAACCCCCCGCCGGGTTGGAGAAACGCTGGGGGCTGCCGTGAATCCCGCCCTCGCCGGTTGCCGAAGTCTCTGACACCGGATATTCGGCGGGGGCGGGAATCGGGCCGCTCCGGTTGGCGGGCCCCCCCGCTCGATTCTCCGGCCCGGATGGGCCGAAGTCCCGCCGATAAATTGCCTGTCCAGCCGGCGTGGATTAAACCACCTTTTGAACGGTGGGACAAGGCGGCGCGGGCGGGCTCCGGGGTCCTGGGGGGGGGCGCGGGGCGATCTGGCCCCGGGGGGTGCCCCCACGGTGGCCTGGCCCGCGATCGGGGCCCACCGATCCGCGGGCGGGCCCGTGCCGTGGGGGCACTCTTTCCCTTCCGCCTCCGCCACGGTCTCCACCATGGCGGAGGCGGAAGAGACTCCCTGCACTGCGCATGCGTGGAAAACTGTCAGCGGCCGCTGACGCTCCCGCGCTTGCGCCGCCCGGGGATGTCATTTCCGCGCCAGCTGGTGGGGCAACAAAGGCTGTTTCCGCCAGCTGGCGGGGCGGAAATTCCTCCGACGTCGGCCTAGCCCCTCAATGTTGGGGCTTGGCCCCCAAAGATGCGGAGCACTCCGCACCTTTGGGGCGGCGCGATGCCCGTCTTATTGGCGCCATTTTGGGCGCCAGTCGGCGGACATCGCGCCGTTTCGGGAGAATTTCGCCCCAGGTCTCAGATTATAGTGACTCAGGAACATAGGCCACGATCTACTGTCCACGTTACACTCTCGCTCTCGTGCAACACAGCCGGTTAATCCCGGGAGGGGCTTCCCAGCAGCCTTCACGGACCCGGCGAATCCCACACCATTTCTCTGTGGAATCAAGTGCGTTCCCCGTGGCACCTGTGCCAGCCCCTCAATGGTAGTGGTCCAGGTGTGGCGCCGGGTTTTCTGTCGTAAAAGTCTACGGATTCTCTGTTGGTGTCAGTCTCAGAAACGGAGAACTCAGTCCTCTAAGGATGCTCTAAACTGGTGAGAAACTCCCCAGGGCCCCAAAAAGTGACTTAAGTATTGTTTTAATGCGGTGGGGAACTTGCTGGCAGAGCTGGAGGGAAACTCCCTGAAAAACCCGCCACAAATGAACTTGGATATTTTTCCGCATTAAATTCCCCCATAGTGAAAAATGAGGAGGATGATAAGGATAGACTTTAGGATGATATAGGCTGGTTAAATGGGCAGATGCGTGGCAGAGGAAATTTTATGTGGAGAAGTCTAGCTGATGGCATGGCCACCAGCGGTGGAACTAAAGGACAGGCGATGCACCACCTCCTAATGTCAGGGAAATTGGGATTTGGGGAGAGGGGTGAAGAGAAAGAGAAAGAAAATTAAATGAAAATCGCTTATTGTCACAAGTAGGCTTCAATGAAGTTACTGTGAAAAGCCCCTAGTCGCCACATTCCGGCGCCTGTTCGGGGAGGCTGTTACGGGAATTGAACCGTGCTGCTGGCCTGCTTTCAAAGCCAGCGATTTAGCCCTGTGCTAAACAGCCCCTACGAGTCCCAGTAGGGATTTAAACATGAGAAAAAACATTTAGATTTGAGACTTTGGGGAATGTGGATACAACAGGGAGGAAGGGTGATGGGCGAGGAGAACTTGGTACAAGGCGGAATACAGGAGCAATTTGGAGGCTGTGAAGTTCACGGGGAATGGAAAGTCAGTTCTGGTCGAATTGGAATAGATTAGAATACGTCTTAAGGTGACAAAGGCATGGATGAGAGATTCAGTAGCAGGAAACAGTCTTGTAATGCGCTGATTCAATTAACCAAAGGGTCCTTTGGTAACAGTTTAATGCATTCAAATAGTGTAGATGGGCTTTAGAGTGGTTTCACAGGTCAGCGCAACATCGAGGGCCGAAGGGCCTGTACTGCGCTGTAATGTTCTATGGTACTAATGACCATGTAAATTACATTCATCTTTCATATTATCTATATACATCTTATAGAAATATATATGATCCAATTTTATTTGAACCTCTTTACTATCGCGACCATTAATGCTAACATAATCTGAGGTACCATGATACAGAAATCTGATTTGAGCTGATGGGCAGAATTGATGTATAGCGAGTGTAATGAAATATTAATTTGACCAATTCGACACATTTCCATCATAAATGTATTTCTAAAATGCTGGGTGTTGTACTTTGACTCTGTAATAAGTTCAGAAAGTTGTTCCAGACATCGAGGTTGGAGAAGAGGCATGCCTCAAATGGCGAAAAGTACTTTTAAGTCAGCTGCATATCATGACCAGAGATCTCAATAATATATTCATTAACTATCAATAGTTTTGTAATGCAATTAACAGGCAAGCCCAGAGCTGAAGCAGACAAAACATTAAAATGTTATTACTCATTATAATCGTGCTTAGATATGAGGACTCTCATGTACTTTAGAAATGACTGTATTGCTGATAACAGGAACTATTTTGCACAACTTGAGCATGTGTGCAAATATTAGCAACATCACAAAGCTACTTCCATCGGTTAGTGTCATTTAATTCAGCAGCATTTCACCGAGATTCTGTATTTATGTAAAACTGAACATTATCCAAGCCAATAAATACAAAACAATGTTGGTTATTAAATGAAATGTGCAGAATGTTTCTGCAGAAACAATGGATAATTCCACCATTTATAATTAGTTTTCTTCCTCATTCATACTCGTCTACTTCCATAGATCAAAAACCTAATTACTTCAAGAAAATTTGCCACGTACTATATCCCATTTAATAAACACAACTTATACAGCTCTGCCTTCATGAAATTTATGATTAACTAGTTTCATGATATTAAAATGTACCAGGAAGATTTCCATGTGTTTAAATAAACTTACTCAAATGTGAGTTATTAAAATGGTGATTTCATTTTTAATTGATATGCCACAGAATGTTTTTGCAGCATATAAACAGGTTGCCCCAAGCAACACTAATACCATGTTAACTTTAAAAAAAATGACAGATTCGGAACATTTCATAAGCAACAAGGCGCTGGATTAACTTGGAAAATCACACTGCACCATTTGATTGTGCCAACAATCCCAATACACCAGTATATTCTCCAAAATGTATCACGCAATAAAACTATAGTGATTGCAAATTAAGTGTATGTTCCTGACAAATACTTTTACAAGAATGACATGCAATACAAATATACAAATTCAATGTACCTAGTGTACAGGCAGCCTTCACGGTGGCTGTCCTTAGGCTTGTAACAATTTTGCGAGCAATGCACAAGCTTAAAAAAACATCAACAAATTAACATGACTGCTTAGATATACTGCCAAACTGACCTCATCAAAATTCATTTTTTGACAAAGGATTATTAATTCTGTGAAATACAAAATACCAGAATATTTTGATCTAATCTTTGTTGGGTTTTAAATGCAAATTTCTACAGATTCAAATTTCAAATGGAAAAAAGTACACCTTTGTATTGAGTAGATATTTTGTTAGGGTTGACAAATATATTTATCTAAATATAGATCTAATAAAGATTGAAACTGTAGGAATCTATTCTTAGTGTCCACTGATCTTTTCACATCTCACGTGTTTTTAGTAAAAGCTGTTGTAAGAAAGCATTTTTTATTTTCTAATTGGTTAAAAAGAATCTAAAAAGTGAAAGTGAGAAAATGAAGAGCAAGCCAAACTTTGCAGTGATTTTATTATCCTTAGTTCTATTAAGTGAGAGAGAATGTGGTTCAGTAATGACTCCCTAGTATCTCAAAGAGAGATTCCTAGCCTATTTCCAGCACTGCTTATAGCAGCATGGTTTAGGCCAAAGGTCAACAGCACAATTGAGGACTGAATCCCCATAGTAAAAGAACTACAGCTCAGTACACAATACTCTAATGCATTGTTAGAAGCTTTAGCTAACAGTAATAGCACAATAAATCCTGCAGCCAGATGCATTAAAAAATGGATGTTGCTATAAAGACCAGGATTCATGAGTTGTGGACTGTTGCAAACTGTTGGGAACAATTATGCAGTTGCCATTTTTAACATATTAGCATATGATTATGCACCTCTTTGCAAACTATAAAGGACAAAGCTTTTAAAATTGATATTTCCATCTGCGTCTTTTTCTCTCCCTCCCTTCCCCTGATTGGAAATGATATTTATCCTATATGAGCATACTATGAGTAAATGAAGAAGACTATGTAACCAAACCTGTTAAACTAAAAGTACAGGCAATTTAGTAGTGTTGCATACTATGCAATTAATTTGTAAAACGATATGCGTTATGAAACATTTAGAATAGGCTGCAACCAAATCTGATAGAAGCCAAGGCTTCTATATTGCAAATTATATTTTATTCCCATTTAGGCTATTTTTCTTAAAGGGAAATCATCAGCAAGTAATGATTCGAGATACAATGTCGAGCTATTAACTTCCGATAGCTTGAAATCACTGGACAATAAAAAAAATCTTTTTAACTTCTGGAGCTGTTAAAATGCATTTCTTTAAAGGAAATCTGATAATGAAGTTGCTGCACCAACTGAACTCTTGTGGCATTCTTGATAGTGTTGCACTATTATCATAGAGGTGAGAGTCAAAGTTTGGACAGAGATTTGGAAAGGGCATGAAATAAGTATTTTTTGATCAGATCTCAGAAAATGTGTATTTTTCCCACCCATTGTAGCAGTATAAAAAAGTACACAGCTGGTTAAGGGTGTACAGCTGCAGAAATTAAATTTTGATGACCAGTCTGAATTCACAGTAGAAACTAAATATGCATGTCTTGTAATCATTCTGTGCCCGCTCCCTTGCCACAAACTCTCCCAACCCCATCTCTGTTAACTGAGCTATTCGCTCGGAAATTTTAAAAAATGCAAACCCTTATCTAAACTAACTCCATGTTTCAATCTGTTTTAAAACCCCTTAGAAGAATAACTGCTTAATTACTGTTACTCCCTAAGGAAAGACGTGCTTCCCATTTTTTATTGAGAAAATCATGTTGATGCATTCTAGGATTGCCCTACAATGGACAGGCATGCACAGACTGTAAAATAAGAAAAGAAATAGGAGTAATAGCAGGTCATTTGGCGCCTTGAGCCTGCTCCGCTATTCAATAAGATCATGGCTAATCTGATTGTGACCTTAACTTTACTTTCCTGCCGATTCGCACTACCCGCGACTCCCTTCTGGATAAAAAATCTGCCTAACACTGCCTTGCATATATTCAATGACCCAGTCTTCACTGCTCTCTTGGGTAGAGAATTGCAAATCCTCTGAGAGAAGAAATTCCTTCTCATCTTCACCTTAAATGGGAGACTCCTTAATCTGAAACTGTTTCCCCCATATCCCCGCATTCTAGATTCCCCAATGAGGGGCAAGATCCTCTCAGCATCCACCCCACCATTGCCCTTTAGAATCATGTACTTTTCAGTATGATCACCTCTGATCCTTCTAAATTCTAATCAGTATAGACACAACATGCTCAAACCTTCCTCATAAGACAAGCCCTTCAGGCTAGAAATCAACCTTCTATGAAATGTCTTCAATACAAATCTTGAATAAGGTGGCCAAAACTGTGCAGTTTTCTGGATGTGGTTTCACCAATGCCTTCACAATAGTAACAAGGCTTCGCTAATTTTATACTCTACATCGCTCTTGCAACAGGGGCTGGTTTAGCTCACTGGGTTAAATCGCTGGCTTTTAAAGCAGACCAAGGCAGGCCAGCAGCACGGTTCAATTTCCGTACCAGCCTCCCCGAACAGGTGCCGGAATGTGGCGACTAGGGGCTTTTCACAGTAACTTCATTGAAGCCTACTTGTGACAATAAGCGATTTTCATTTCATTTCATTTCAATAAATGGCAGCATTCCATTTGCCCTCCCAATTACTCACTATGCTTGCATGCTAATGTTGTGTTTTGTGTACAACACCCAAATCTCTTTGTATCACAGCATTCTATAGTTTCTCTCCATTTAAACAATATTCTCTTTTTCTATTCTTTCAACCGAGTGGTTAACCTCACATTTTTCCACTTTATACTTCATCTGCCAATTTTTCTTCCACTCATGTATTCTATCCATATCCCTTTGCAGACTCTTTGCATCTTCCTTTCCTACCTACCTTTGTATCGTCAGCAAATTTGGCTACAACAGATTTCATCCATGACATTAATATAAGATTGTAAATAGTAGGGTTCCCAGCACGAACTGACCAATAGGTTGCTGCTTTCTGTCTCCCTCCTTTCTTTAATTTGGGAGGGGGAGGATCACATTTCTGGTTTTCTAAACCACTAGAACCTTTCCCGATTCCAAGGAACATTGGAATATTACAACCAATACATCCACTATCTCTTCAATCATCTTTGAGATTGCAAAGACAGGTGGAGCTCCTAATGTTAGTATTAGATTGGGAAAAAATATCAATTCAAATCCAAGACTAAGGACAGAGTGCAAAATTACTGAAGTTGCTTGACACACAAAGGCCTTTGGCCCTATAGTTTACCGTGGCTACCAATTTTATGATCAGGAAATGGTTTTTAAGTAATGGGTTAAGAGACATTCCAATTAGTTGTCTCATTTATGTTAAGTCTCACAATGGTTTCCTGAATGTCATGGAGTTTTTGAATGTCATGCACGTTTTTCTTTCCCCCACTCAGAAGTCAGCCTGCCAGATGAGAAGCGCTCCAGAAAAAGCAGCATTCCAGAAACAGATAGATTTAGTCCACATTCGGAGTAGATCTTGTGGGATGGATGGAGCGAGATCAAAGACAGGTCAGGGCTCGAGGGGGATAGGCAAGACATCAGAGGTAGAGTTGACTGTGGGAAAGATTGGACAAATGCGATGGAGATTGGATACAGAGATGGAGGAGGTCGAGGGAGGCTTGGGTTTCAGGTAACGTCAGGGGACATGGGCAGTTCCAGCACTCGGGGTCAGAAATGGGGGAGTTGGGCAAGAACTGCAAGATTGAAGAGGTACGGGGGAAAGATCAGAGGGAAGTCTCCTGTTGGAGCGAGGGGCTCAGTAATTGTGATGGGCACAGGATCAGTGACCATGAAGAAAGGAAGCATCGGAGGAATTGTACAGGGAGAGGAGACGACTCCAGACGGAATTTGACCTTCTGACCACCAGAAAGGCGGAGGTACTGTGGAGGAAGGCACAGGGGAGGAGTTATGAATATGGGGAAAAGGCTAGTCGCCTGTTGGCTCATCAATTGCGAAAGAGGGCAGCAGCGAGGGAGATAGGAGGAATTAGAGACGAAAGGGGAGACACGGTGCGAAGGGCAGGAAAGATAAATGAGGTGTTCAAGACCTTCTATGACGAACTGTATAGGTCTCAACCCCCAGAGGGAGAGGAGGGGATGCGGCAGTTCCTGGACCAATTGAGGTTCCCGAAAGTGGAGGAGCGGGGGGTGGTAGGCCTGGGGGCACCGATTGGGGTGGACGAGGTTATTAAGGGACTGGGAAGCATGCAAGCAGGGAAGGCCCCAGGACCAGATGGGTTCCCGGTGGAGTATTACAGAAAATATGTGGACTTGTTGGCCCCGTTGATGGTGAGGACGTTCAATGAGGCCAGGAAAGGGGGGACTCTAACCCCGACGATGTCGGAGGCGACGATATCGTTAATTTTGAAGAGGGATAAAGATCCGTTGCAGTGCGGGTCCTATAGACCCATTTCATTATTGAACGTGGACGCCAAATTGTTGGCAAAGGTACTGGCATCGATGATAGAGGACTGTGTCCCGGGGGTGGTGCACGAAGACCAGACAGGGTTCGTAAAAGGGAGACAACTGAATGTTAACGTGCAACGACTATTAGGGGTGATAATGATGGACTTCCGGGTGCGGCGATGACCAGCTGAGTCGCACGTTTCGGCAGCTCCCGGTGAAACGGACCTTAGGGCTCTTGATAGGAGCCCCAACGGCAATTTTGACGGCTAAAAACACTGTGCGGTAAACCAGAAGGGAATCCCCCCTGGATACGGATGAAAAAAGGAGGAGAAAGTGGCCGGATTGCAGTGGATCCTTTAGAACACCGAGTCTCGTTATACGCGGATGACCTATTGTTATACGTGTCGGACCCAGCGGGGGGGATGATAGAGGTTATGCGAATTTTGAGGGGGTTCGGGGATTTCTCTGGGTATAGGCTAAACATGGGGAAGAGTGAATTATTTGTGATACATCCAGGGGACCAGAGTAGAGAGATAGAAGGCTTGCCTCGAAGGAAAGTGGAAAGAAACTTCCGATACCTGGGGATTCAGATCGCTAGGAGCTGGGGAACCTTGCACAGACTTAATCTGACACGGTTGGTAGAACAAATGGAGGAGGACTTCAAGAGGTGGGACATGCAGCCTCTATCGCTGGCGGGCAGGGTGCAAGCAATTAAGATGATGGTCCTCCCGAGGTTCTTATTTGTATTTCAATGTCTCCCTATACTAATCACCAAGACCTTTTTTAATAAAATAGACAGGAGCATCACGAGCTTCGTGTGGGCAGGTAAAGTTCCGAGAGTAAGGAGGGGGTTCCTTCAGCGTAGTAGGGACAGAGGAGGATTGGCACTACCGAACTTGGGCGATTACTATTGGGCCGCCAATGTGGCAATGATATGTAAATGGATGATGGAGGGTGAGGGAGCGGCTTGGAAAAGACTGGAGAGAAAGTCCTGTAAAGGGACGAGTTTAGAGGCGCTGGTGACGGCGCCGCGACCGATCTCACCTAAAAAGTTTACCACGAACCCGGTGGTGGCGGCAACATTGAATATCTGGGGACAGTGGAGGCGACAGAGAGGGGTGCGGGGAGCCCTTGTGGGGTCCCCAATCAGGAACAACCATAGGTTCGCCCCAGGAAGAATGGATGGAGGATTTCAGAGCTGGTACCAGTTGGGAATTAGGAGGGTGGGAGATTTATTTATAGATGGGACTTTTGCGAGCTTGGGAGCATTGGAGGAAAAGTATAAGTTGCCCCGGGGAAATTTCTTGAGATATATGCAGGTGAGGGCGTTTACTAGACAACAGGTGAGGGAATTTCCGTTGCTCCCGACACAGGGGATACAGGACAGGGTGCTTTCCGGGGTGTGGGTCGGAGAGGGCAAGGTGTCAGAGATTTACCGAGAGATGAGGGAAGAGGGGGAGGAGTCGGTGGGCGAACTAAAAGGAAAGTGGGAAGAAGAACTAGGGGAGGAGATAGAGGAGGGTATGTGGGCTGATGCCCTAAGCAGGGTAAATTCCTCTTCCTCATGCGCCAGGCTTAGCCTGATTCAATTTAAGGTGCTACATAGAGCACACATAACGGGAGCAAGATTGAGCAGGTTCTTTGGAGTGGAGGACAAATGTGGGAGGTGTGGCGGGAGCCCGGCAAACCACGCACATATGTTTTGGGCGTGCTCGGCACTGGAAGGGTATTGGAAGGGAGTGACGAGAGTGATTTCGCGGGTGGTGAAGGCCCGGGTCAAACCAGGCTGGGGGTTAGCTCTATTTGGAGTTGCGGAAGAGCCGGGAGTGCAGGAGGCGAAAGAGGCCGACGTTGTGGCCTTTGCGTCCCTAGTAGCCCGGCGCAGGATCCTACTCCTGTGGAAGGAGGCGAAACCCCCCGGACTGGAGGCCTGGGTAAATGATATGGCGGGGTTCATTAAACTGGAGCAGATAAAGTTTGCCCTGAGAGGATCGGCTCAAGGGTTCACCAGGCGGTGGCAGCCATTTCTCGACTACCTAGGGGAACGTTAGAGGGAAGACAGATGACCAACAGCAGCAACCCAGGGGGAAGGGGGGCGGGGTTTAGTTTAGTTTAGGTCAAAGATAAAGGGGTTTTGTTACTTGTGTATTGTTAAAAATTTCTGTATTGTTATTGTTGCGTTTGCTTTGTAAGAGGGAGAAAATTGTTGTTTGGGAAAAAAAATTCAATAAAACATATTTAAAAAAAAAGAAAGGAAGCATCGATAATCAGGTGTTGGAGGGGGCTGTTTGGTGATGGAGGGCTGTGGGGTTCTTATATCATGATATATCTTGGAGGTAAGGGCCGTGTTCACAGGTAGGCTTGGTGTACTGAAAGGAAGCACACTTGTGGCTCTTCGCCCTCAGGCAGAGCGATAAAGGCACCTACCCAATGGATCTGGTCCTTATTGCCTCCTTTCAACCTTTCAGAATTCTTAAGACCTCCTACATCCCTCCCCCCTCCACCATCTCTGCTAAAACTTAAAATAGTAGGGAGGTTGAGTTACTATTTCAGATTTTTTACATTTTAGCTTTCCACCCCACCCAAATCCACTTTGGGAGTTAAAGTTGCCCCTTTCGGATCCTTGCTGTTGTATGAAACTGTAGATTTACAGGCCAGTAATAAATTAATGTTCAACTTGATGAAGCATGATGAAGAAGCACAGTGATTATTCCCAAAAAGTGAACTCAATATCTGCGTTAAACATGATGGTCTTAAAAAAAGCTACCTCATTATATAGAACTATGTGGATTCACAAAACCTACAGCAGTATTGTTGGTATCTTCTGATTTCACAAACAAATCTGAAAACTTTTCATCACTAACATTTTGGTTCATATGTGACCTACCTAAAATTAATTAATTACATACAGTAGATTTCATGACTTTTAAAATCCAAACTAAAAAAAAAAAAAGCAAATCAGAACGTTTTGAATTAAAATTAAACTTTATTGTACATCTTAAAGAGGCAGGTGGTGCTAAATTTTTTGGCAACTGTTGAACATGTTAATTATTTATTCACAGCTGAGAAGATTCCTGAAAACCGATTGAGCCCTAAACTCAGTTAGTGACACTCAATGATAACTGAAGGAAATTGATGTTTACGGAAAAAAAATAGTTTTCAGTTAGAACCATCAAGTCCCACTGTCAGGTGAGGAACAAAATAGTTTTCAGTCGTAAAGGGGGTTAGAACCATCAAGTCTCACTGTCAGGTGATATGCAAAGTCTGCATCAGGTACTTCCCACAGAAATGGTGACTCAAAAGCTTACTGTTGCCTATCTTTCAATGTCTATTACATTATACAAAAGGGATATGGGCAGAGGCTACTGAAAACACCAAGAAGATTAAAGAAATAAAAGTCAAACGGATAGGATAAAATTAAAATGCACAATTTAGTCCTTCGCAAATAGAGAGAAAATCAGAGAGAGCACAATAGGTTGAAAGCGTCTGATATACTGGTGCAGTAACATTACTGTTTTGAAACATCTATTAAATAATAAAAAGCTGAATGGATTGCAACATTTCATCTCAAAATGTATTGAAAAATTCTTTGGCAGGTTATCATTGGCAAATCCTATGTTAAGTGCCATGCAGCAGCTGTTGTGCATGTCGGTGATATCATGGTCTGGATCTTCCAGGCAACAGCCACTGCGTATTTCTTTGGGTCTTTGAGCCTGGCTTGTGGGAGAAAACAGGAGCACCCGGAGGAAACTCGAACAGACACGAGGAGCATGTGCAAATTCCATGCAGACAGTCACCCAAGGCCAGAATCGAACCCGGGTCTCTGGAGCTGCGCGGCTACAGTGCCAACCATTCTTCCATTGTGCTGCCCACTATCAAAGGGTCTCCTTGGAGAGATAAAATGCAAATTATTTTCATGAAGGGAGTTATCAAATCAAATAACCAGTGCTGGTCATAGTGACAGAGTAACCAATATATTAATCTGTCCTCTGACTTAAATCCCTACCCTGAATTATGTTTCCATCAGCAGTGTCCATGGAGAGTCAATGGCACCTAAGATTCACTGTCTAGATTATGCCTTTTTGTGCAATAATTCAATCATCACTTAGATTGGTAACAGAGAAGAGAAAGGAATCTCCAGAAAATACTTTTGGTCCCACACTCCAGGACTTGAACAGATGATTCAGATTGACACTTCAATGCATTGATTGCCTTTTGTTTTGTTGGTGCTTTTTTGCCAGAGAGGCATTCAGCTCAAGGCCCATCCACCAGCTTATTTGGATAGAAAAGCTTCAATTATGCTATTTGAAGAGCAGCAGAGCCAAAATTATTCTGTCACCTTTGTTCTTGTTCAGTGTGAAGATTTTGGCATCACACATCTCCTGTGTAACAAAACCGAGCTCCCAGCAGAGAAGGAGAAGTTCATAAAGTTGTGGCAATCGATGCAGAAATATTTGATTCACAGGAGCACTGCTGTTTGGTCCAGCGGAACATCTGTTTACTTCTGAGGGAGACTGCAACAACTACAAGGCATCTCACTCCTTTGCGTCACAGGGAAGGTCTTTACAAGGATCATAGTTATAAGACTCCATCTACTTGCAGACTGAGTGTACACAGAAGCACAGTGTGGTTTCAGTGCCAGAATGCCTACTATGGACATGATCTTTTCCAAATGCCAGCTAAATGAAGTGTAGGGAACCCTCTACCTTATTTTTTTCATAGATCTCACTTCGGCATTCAATATGGTCATCGGAGCAGGGCTCTGCAAAACCTTCAGAAAAATTGGTTGATTTGATTTAATTTATTATCACGTGTACTGAGGTACAGTGAAAAGTATTGTTCTGCGTCCAGTCCAGGCAGATTATTCCATACATGAAAAACATAGGACATACATAAATACACAAAGTTAAGCTCCTTAGCCTGATCTGCTCCTTCCATGATAACATGCACTGCACTGTACAGATTGGTGGTGCCTCTTCTAACAGGTTCAGAGTGAAGAATGGAGTAAAACAGGGCTGTGTCCTAGCCTACACTGTTTGGTATCTTCTCCATGCACTTGACCTTTTCCCTTGCTGCAGATATGGAATCAATCTGCTTGCAAACTAGATCAGACGGCAAGCTCTACAATATATCAAGGCTGAAATTGAAGACAAAAACACATTCAGCAGGATTCTCCATTTCTGAGACTAAGTGTTGATGCTGGCGCACAATTCGTGGACTTTCACAATGGCAAAACTGGCGCCGAACCTGGACTGATTCACCGACTGTGGAGGGGCTAGCATCACACCATGTGGGACACAATCGATTCCAATGAAAAACGGGACTTGCTGGGTCCATAAATGACACTCAGGAGGCTACAAGCTGCAGTCGCATATACACATTAATCCCCACACACACTCATCCCAGCCAACAAGATGGCACTGGTGTACTGGAGCATGCCCATACAGCTGATGGGTCGGCTGGGGCCAGAGGGCACCTTAGGGGGGTGGCCTAAGGGGTGGGGGTCACCCGTACGACCTGTGGCCTTAAGTTGACAGTGGGCTGTCAGCGGTGTGAGCAGCTGAACGACTGCCTTTCGGCTGTGGCAATGGTGTTCCATGCCCGTCCACCCCGACTCCACAGTCCACTTCCTGGCCACCTCCCGCTACTCCCCCCCCCCCCCCCCCCCCCCCCCCCCCCAGCCCTTGCAGAAGTAGCACGACTGTCAGGAAACTATGGCGATGTTGGACACTTTTTGTACCTCCTCTTCTCTCCCTTTGCAGCCACGACACTGGTTTCACGATTTTTGAAAGCACAAGCAAACAAACCCGTTGGGAACTCGGCCCTTCGGAGGCAGAGAATCGCAGAGGCCCCAGAGAATACCGGGTCAGGCCCGCTAATGATATGCAAATGGTGTTTACTGTACGTGCGTTCCGGATCACATTGGTGCTGCTGTCGAGGTGATGGAGAATTGCAATTTGGTGTCAAATCGGCGCCCACCATGATTTTAGTATTGGATCATTCTCCGTCCAATTGCATTTAGAGTCATAGAAGTTTACAGCATGAAAACAGCCCTTCGGCCCAACTTGTCCATGCCGCCCGGTTTTTACCACTAAGCTAAGTCCCAAGTGCCCGATTTCGGCGCCAGCCAAAGGGGAATACCGCCCATTGTGTCCTGATCAGGAAACTCCTCTACGCTGAAAATGTGGCTAATTGCCCACATAGCAACTCAACTACAAAGACTTAGGGGTTGCCTTTGCCAAGCCTGTAAACCTGTTCTCCCTGACTATAAGTATCAAGAAAATGGTAGTGTTGGGAGAAGCTGCCGCATCTCTGTCCATTTCCACAGAAAGTGGTTAGCAAATTCTGCTCCTTCGGTTCACGGTGACAGACAACCTGTCCATTGATGCAGATCTCAATATCACCCTTAGGACCAAGCTGTCAGCTTACAAGGCCGTGTTCTCAACATCTAGCTGTAAGGCTGTGAAATATTGGTGCCTTACAGCTACCAGGAAAGAAGCTCAGCAACTTGCATCTTCGCTATCTGTGGCTCATTATGGATACATCCTGGCAAGACAAAAGTTCAAATGGGCCAGTCCTATCAAAGGCAGAGGTCTCAAGTATGTTGGCATTAATCAGAGGCAGCTTTGTTGGCTCGAGCACACCTACAGGATGGATGATGGTCACATACACAAGGATCTTTGGTCTGGCAAGATAGCAGGAGCCAGATGACCAGTAGAGCATGCAAGGCTCTGCCTCAAGGGTGCTTTGCAAGCATGGGATGAAGGCCCTAAACATCGAAAGTTAAGATCTGGTGAAAGAGGGAAATGACGACACCTCGTGAGGGCTGGCATGAATTGACACAATGGTCAGTGGCAACAGCCGCTTGGCAACAGGCACCAATGTCGAAAACAACAACCCACAATGTCACTTGGCAGTTTCATGTGCAGGACTTGTGGAAGAAATTGCTTCTCGGAATTGCAACAAACGTGCGCTGACCAATGGCTGGGGGCACAGCAGGAAGGAAAGCAATTGTATGTAATTATCTATACTGACTTTTGCTTGTTTTTTTAAATCTCCTTTTATTTCTTGCTTGCTTTATTTCTCCTCTTTTTAGTATGGTTATGTGAAGTGTAACATATGAGTTGTGAAATACAAAATGTGAAACCCTATGAAAAAAACCCAGCAAAAAAAAAAAAGAAGAAATTGCCTTTCAAGGATTGGCCTTAAGAGCCATCAGCAAACGTGCACCAAATTAAGAGATCCACACCTAAATGGATTATTTGTTGTGTCCATCAACTCTTGTAGATGGAGCGATGCCAACGGAGCTAAAATATATTTATTTCTTAGCAAGCACCATCAAAAACAGATCAAGTGGACTGGCTCCTCTTTTATGGTGCTCACATTGCTGTCTGCAAGACCATGTTCTGTGCAAACTTTGTGCTGCACAGCTGCACAAAAACGGCACAGTACAAGTTTTTTTTACACAGAGGATAGTGGGTGCCTGGAACTCGCTTTTAAGGGGCATCTTGACAAATACATGAATAGGATGTGAATAGAGGGATACGGACCTCGGATGTGTAGAAGATTTTAGTTTAGACTGGCAGCATGGTCGGCGCAGGCTTGGAGGGCCGAAGGGCCTGCTCCTGTGCTGTACTTTTCTTTGTTCTTTGCATTTACTGACAAAACAATAGCCACGATAATATCGAGTACTTCTTGACTTCACATTTACTGAAGCTTTCTGCCTCAGCCAAGAGACAGATGTTACAACCAAGGGGCAGAACGGTGGCACAATGGTTAGCGCTGCTGTTTTCACAGCGCCGAGTTTGATTCTGACCTTGGGTGACTGTATGGAGTCTGCATGTTCTCCCCATATCTGCATGGGTTTCCTATGGGTGCTCCAGTTTCCTCCCACAGTCCAAAGATGTTCACGTTGGGTGGATTGGCCATGCTAACTTGCCCCTTAGTGTCCAAATGTTAGGTGGAGTAATGGGTATGGGGATAAGGTGGGGGAAATGTGCCTAGGTTAGGGTGCTCTTTCAGAGGATCGGTGAACACCTGATGGGCCAAATGGCCTCCTTCTGCACTGTAGGGATTCTATGACTCTATGTTCAGCATTTGACCACATAATTTCACAAAGACGTAGTTAACTAAATAATATCTTTCTTCACCTTCCCCTCGTTTCCTCTTCTCCTCCTCCTATCTTCCTCCCTTTCTCTCCAGCTCTCACTTGACTCCGCACCCTCACTGAACTTGGTTCAATTTCCCCCCCTCCCCATTCCACCTCTGATCCTGCTCCACTTCAAACACTGCCCACAGATTTGACTGCTTGTGTGCAGCATCCTTCTTGCCAAACTGGCTGTTATCATACACGATCAATGGAATTTGCAATTAAGTGACTTAACTAGCTTAAAATGAAAAATTCTCTTTCATCTACAGCAACAGTCATACATTTTTAAGGTACTTGCAATTAAAATCATTTTTAAAAGGGATGCAAATTATTTTACAATCATGATGCACAAATTCACCTTGCTAACTTTGTCCTAGATAAAATGGAGAAACGAGAAGAGGAGAGGTTCTATGGTTATTTATTTCACGTGCATCTGGTTACGATCCCAGCTGATGTTACTGCAGGGCAGCCAGTTCTCAGAGCGGAACCCCGGCTTATTGTAACTTTTATTTTTTGTTTAAAGACGTTGGTGAACAGATTAATCGGCAGGATGCCAATTAACTTATAACAAAAGAGTAAAACATTTATTCAACACAAAAGGATTAACTATAATACACTACTCCTTCACTCCCACTATACCTTGGCAGATACACACAGACCTTTTAAGATTACACAAGTTACAAAATATATCTTATAGTCTGATGTTCTCAATCAGCACACAGTCCATGTAACCTTATAGGCAAAATGTGGTCAAACACACCACACGCTAAAACCAAGTGACAGGTACCACCCAAAACAGCTTTGTCGATTTCTCAGCAAATTACCCAAGATGCTTGTCACACCGTGAGCCAACTGGTCTCACTGGGTTTATGGCTTCCACACCAGTGTCTCCAAACTCCACTCTTGAAGAACACATTGAAATATTCTCCAACACAAGTCTTTCTCTCCGATGCCTTCACCAAGGATCCACCTCGAGGATCTCAAACTCTTCTTTCAGTATTCTTTTGCCTTGGATTGCTACGTGCATTGGTGTTTCCATACAATCTCTCAGGTACCCACCACACCAATAGAATACCACTGCGTCACAGGCTGTTACGGTGTCACCAATCTTAGGATTCCTTCAGATGTCTGACTTTTCACTCGCTGACTTATCCAGGTCTATATCTTGCAGTTCTTTAACTGGGGGTTTCTCGCACTGCTCCTTTAACTTCGGTAAACCTTGGCAGATTCCTGTTATTTATTCCTTTAACTTCCTGGGACTCTCAATCCCTGATTTCTGGCTGGTTTTAGCTTCTGGGATTTGTTTTCTGAATCCCTGTATTGTCCTGCCTGAACAGGCAGCCTCTATTCTTTTGAGAAATCTGCCTTCTGCAGTTCCATTCCTTGTGTCCAGCTTTTCTGGGTCCAGATTACAACTAACTCAAAAGTTCTTGCTATCCCAGGGCGAGCCTTTGGTTGTGAAGCAATAGCTTGGGCGTGATCTAGTGGCCACATTGCGCATGGGCGAGAGGACAACGTGGCCTGCGAATCCCAGGTGAAGCCTCCCCGGGTTTCCGGCAGCCTTTGCGCCTCATGGGATACATTCAAATTCCACGAGGCATCTGAATCGGAACTGTGCCCAAAAGAGGCGGGACCAAACGGCGCTCGCTAAAGTAGGTTTTAAACTTAATTAAGGCCTACCTACCCGGGATCTATCTGCCTCCCTCGGTCCAGCGGCCTCCCCAGGGAGGCTGCAACTGGGTGCCAATCACTACTGGTCCACAAGAATGTGGACCAGGTGGAATAGCACCCAGGGGTCTTCTGGGTCATTGGAGGCCCCTGGGTGATCTGTGATAGCGCAGGGTGGCCCCCTTTCCCTCCATCTGGAACCCGGGCAACATGGCACTGTCCAGCTGGCACCTTGGCACTGTCACCCTGGCACTGCCAAGGTGTCCCGGTGGCACTGTCAAGCTGGCAGGAGCATTGCTCGGGTGCCAGGATGGCACTGCCAAGGGCCAGGAACCGAGGGGACCATGCCCGTGAAAGGAGGTTGGCGGGGGTGTTTGAAGGGTGGGGGTGTGCTGTTCAGGTACGTAGGGGCCTCTGTGAGGTGAGGGGCATGACAGGTGGGGAATTCTGGAAGGGGTGCTGTAAAGTGTGCTGGATGGGGGCGTTCGGAGGCCTTAAGTGGGGGGGGGGGGGGGGGGGGTGAGTCCCATGGACACCATAGCAGGGCGTCATCACTTGTGCGGGTGTGGGGTAGTACCCATATGTATGGGGGTGACATTTCCCATGGGTGGGGGACCCACAAACTCACTTAGAGATCAGAGCACCCTTTCAAAATGGCAGCCTGATCTCAGAGTTCAGCCCTAGTGCTGAAAAAAATTCTAAGTGTGGGCTAAATCGGTGAGCAAGTTTCCAGGATCCAAAAATGTGACTAAGTGTCATTAGATATTGGTGGGGAACTCCCTGGCAGAGCCAGCGGGGAACTTCCTGAAAACCCGCCGCAAATGAAGTTAGAAATTCTTCCATTGAATTACTTACTTAAAACCTGTAATTGCTTCATGTCGTAAACCTTTAAATTACAATGCAGGCAAAGTTTAAAGTGCAACAGACATGTAGGCCCATTTTTAACATGACGTTAACTAAAGTTCTAACCTTTCGTTATCACAGAAGTACAGAAACACAAATTAAGCTTAAACGTGTACCTTATTTTGAATACCCACAAATAAAAACATCAATTATTTGAACCAACTCTATCTCCTAACAGTCTGCTCATTAAAACATCAAAAGTTTAAATATTTGCTCCAACACATTCCAAGTAAAATAACTCTTACCTGGTACATGTAAATAATGTTTGATGCCACAAATTTGGCACCATACAGCAGTCCATCAGTCCATCTCACCTGGACAACTTCTCCCTCTGCTGGAGGACCAAGTTCTAAGCAATTTTTGCTCTACAAAGGCAAAAAGATAACACTAATTTTAAAAACCCTTACATTTGTGTTAATCATGTTATTAAATGATAGCACTCTCAACACTATTCTACAATAATGAAGTCAAAGTGTGGAGAAGTGAATGAAAGCTGGATTTTGAAATTTTGATACAATGGATTATTTGCCACATTCATAGTCTTCATTTTACTTTGGTAGAAGTTGAACCTCTGCATACAGATGGATTCTTTTCATGATGCTGCCTGACCTGCTGAATATTTTCAGCATTTTTTCTCCTTTCATTTGCTCCTACTTTTGTGTCTGGTAAAGGTTCTCGTATGATTGGGTCAGGGTGGAGGTGAAGGACCCTGGATATCATGGAGCACACCTGAATACTGCTGAAGAAAAAAATATTTTCTTGGGAACACAGTAACATTTTAGAAAAGCACCCCCATGCATAAATCAACATTTCACAGCAGAAATGTGTCAAGATGTTTGACAATTTTTCTTGCTGGCTTACAAAGAGCCGAATTTACTGTAGCTCATAGACTTGCCCTTGCCTGTTTAATTTCCAACAGCCTTGCACAACAAGATTTTGTCAGTGGGAGATGAAGAAAGTCAGAGAACAGGGCACACAACTATATCACCCTTATCCAATTAGACTGAAACATTGCTAGTAAAAGCACAAAATCTTGATCCAGGAAGTGTAGTGAAGAAGATAAACAGAATGTCAAATTATATACAAAAAGCAAAATAAAGAAATATTGCGGGAGAGGAGAGAAAAATGTAGACAAAATGTTATTACAACAGCTTATTAATCACTGAAGGACTTTGTCTGCACACTGTAGTTAATCATCCATCACAGATAGATTTTGTTGGCCGTAATTAAACCTTACCATGCTATTTAAAAGGGTACTTAGACTGAAATGGGCAAGCCCAAACCTTTTGTGGTTAGTTTAGTTTATATCGATCATGCAAGTACAGCAATTTCATAACATTCTTTGCGTTTGGACCATGAGCAGTTTTTGGGACCTATCGAACAGGCAACTCTTGGATTATTGGGTTGAACCATGCACTGTCCGTCACCTGATGTTACTGTATGATTTGCACTTTGATAGTGGTGAGTGTCATTCGCACCACCTGTATTTAGACAATAGATTTTGGCCAACTGTGTAATGTAATAAATCACATTGAAATGTATCAATGTCAGCTGCATCATGGCAAATATAGCTCCTCTCCTATCACAGTGCATTTGCCAAACAGTTTTCATAAAAACTGTGTTAAAGACTGGTCAACTCACTTAGTTGCTGCTTATATTGTCCAAAGTTAATAGTAATTTACTACTTGAGAAATACTGAAGGTAGAAATGGAATAGATTTTCAATTATATTTACACAATAACCGATTTTCAACATACAATTCTCCTGCAGTTACTTCAATATGATTTACTTCATCACACTAGGAGCCAGAATCTATGCGTGAAACATAGGCAAGACTAATGATGCTCAGTATTTTTTACATGTAAATCGCACAGCAACTTCATAGGAAGGGGATACATGGTTAAACCTGAAAATCTAGGAGTTGCTGTCTAATAGCTTCCTAAATGACTCACCTTTCAAATGCAATCTGATCTCTAACTCTTTAAACTGAATAGCTGGGTTTGCAATAATAGTCTGTCAATCAGCTGCTATCTAGAACTTGACAGCAAAGGCACACTTGAGAGTAAGGCACACAATTATGTTCTAAAAAAAAAAATCTTCCATTGAGTTCTGATTACTCATTTATATGCTGTGTTCAAACGTTGATGAAGAAATTATGACTGTAGATGTGAATACATTGATTGCATTTATCAGAATTAAGTCTGAAAGGTGCAAGCTTTACTCTTTTCTCTCAATCGTGTAAATTCATAGGCAGAGCAACATATATCATCATAAAAGAAGATAAGAAATAGGAGGAGGATATGGCCCCTTTAGCCGGCTCCATTAATCAATAAGATCAAGAATGATCTGATCTTGGCCTCAACTTCACTTTCCTACCTATTCTCCATAACCTTCAACTCCCCTATTGTTAAAGAATGTGTCTATTTCAGCCTTGAATCTATTCAGTGACTCTGCCTCCACTGCTCTATGGGATAGAGAATCCCAGAGATTTGTTTCTCAGAGGAGAAATTCGCATCTCAGTCTTAAACGTGCCACCTCTTAATCTGAAACTATGCTCCCCTGGTTCTGGATTCTCCCACAAGAGGAAACTGTCGACCCTGTCAAGCCCCCTCAGAATCTTGCATGTTTCCAGAAGATCAAATGAGAAAAATTGCTCTACAGATAAAGCACGAGTTAGGGTTGCAATAGGGAAGAACTGTGGCGAACAGTAATCTTACAAGTAAATAAAAAATCAGCAAGACCAGTAATTCAGCATGGTCTACATAATATTCAAAACATTGACTCCAGCATTATAATAAACTTCATTACAACTTAGTTTAGTACAAGTGTGAATTAAAAATTAGTATGCATAAGAGGCCATTTATTGAGAAAGGCTTATTTTGTGCAAATGTATTTGATGAAGTTCATCCTGTTGTATTTGCAGAAATGTCTGCAGACCACATTTTTTCCAATTCTTTTATAAAATAACTCACTTCTAAAGACTGTATATTGTAGTACTTGGATTCAATAAAAATGTTAAAAATTTCAAAGAGAAAGTCTAGCATCTATTTCGTTTCTAATAAATTGAATGACTACAAAACAAAAAACAAAAGGGCAAATTCAGCAGCCTTTTGTCAGCTTGTGTGAATGCACAGCAGGCAGTGTGATTGGGAAACATGCTGTGCACTTTCAGATAGTGCCAGATGTTGCTCAGCTGGTAATGGCCGGTAGGATGAAAACGATACATTAAATGTGCATTTGACTGTCAGCTTTAAATTTTAACCATGGAAAATGTTGAATCTTGCTTGGTTGCATGTCAAAGAACGATCCAAACTCAAGATGGTCATCATAAAAGCTGCAGCGAATAATTCAAGGGTTAAGCAAGAGACAACTGAAATAGCAAAACTTACTGACTCACCCGGCTAAAACAAGTATTTTTACAGTAAATGTGTGTGCCAGGTAAAGATAAAAAGTGTATGTTTGCAGAACTTGATGGAATTACATGCTGAATTCTGTATTGTCAAAATATTATTTCATTCTCATTTGGATTTTGCAAATACAGAAACACAAAATCTTATTTATTCAAAAAATTACACCAGAGGCACTTCTATAATCCCGCTATTATTCACACTTCTATAATCCTGCTATTATTCCTTTTTTTACTGTTCAATCTCAGGCATTACTACCAGACAATAATCGCAACTACATTCTTACGAGCTTGTCGAAATAATCATTTCTGAAGCTCGATAACTAGCATCTGATGAGCGACATTTTCCAGCTGTTAAAACCTGTTACAATATATTAGCCCTTTTGTATATTCACATTGTGTTAAAATACTGTATACACCAATCCTACAATAATAATTATTGACAAGAGTCCTCACTGAGCAGCAGGTAAAGACATGGAGCTTAATTTTACAGGCTAAGTAATGTTGTTAAGTAATGGGTTAAGAGACATTGCAATTAGTTGTCTCATTTATGTTAAATATCCATTAATTGACACTGATATGTAATGGGGATTCAGGTGGCCTCTGTCAGGTGGTGTGTTGTTAAGAGTTTTGTGCGGAGGCTGTGGAAGTGAAATAAATGGTGTTTGGTGAAAAGGAAAAAGAACTTTAGACTCTTCATTTCACAGCAACTAAACCGTCTAACAATGGTAGCAGAGGATGGTTGCTGTGCAAATGTGAAGGTTTGAAAGATACAACTTTTCCTGATCAAACCAAGGGGTGAGTGAGAAGGAAAACAAAAAAAGATACATGGCTGAACCCAGGATAAAGATGGCTGGATATGACTATGATAGATTATCATAGAATTTACAGTGCAGAAGGAGACCATTCAGCCCATCGAGTCTGCACCGGCTCTTGGAAAGAGCACCCTACCCAAGGTCAACACCTCCACCCTATCCCCATAACCCAGTAACCCCACCCAACACAAAGGGCAATTTTGGACACTAAGGGCAATTTATCATGGCCAATTCACCTAACCTGCACATCTTTGGACTGTGGGAGGAAACCGGAGCACCCGGAGGAAACCCACACACATACGGGGAGGATGTGCAGACTCCGCACAGACAGTGACCCAAGCCGGAATCGAACCTGGGACCGTGGAGCTGTGAAGCAATTGTGCTATCCACAATGCTACCGTGCTGCCCCTTAAGGGCTGCCTGCTGGTGGCCAATTGCGAACCTTATGTGGGCAATGAATGCCCGATTTATGCCCTCATCCCACCATCACTCCTATTTAACAAGTGGCGGGAAAGTCCAGCGTAATCCCTGTGGGCTGTTGCTCAGTAGGAGGGGGGTGCCATTCTCCTGTTAAGGGGGGGGGGTCTCTGTTACTGGGGTGTCGGGTCACCCTCAGGCTTGCATAATGTGTGTGTGGATGGGGAGTGACTCAGCAAATCCTGTGGTGGTGGGTTGGCGGGCAGGATTGCATTGCCGGGAGGGGGGAGGGAGGGGAGACGAACCAGCCACCGGACCTCGCTATCAGTCCCCCGCTCAAAATGGCGGCCTGATAACGGGATTCATGACGGAATCCCTTGCAATCCCCACCATGCGTAAATTTGAATGAATAGTGTGATGAATATAGGGATTTCAGATATATTGTATTATATGTATTTGGTGCAGTAGGGAGTAAAAGCCTGGGTTAGTTGTGTCTGCTGCATTCATGTTTTTTAAATTCCCTGTTTGCAAGGTAGCCACGCTTTGCGGCTACAAGAGGTGCAATTAAACATCGTAAAAGTTAGGCTAATTGAGTTCTGTTTAGAGAATTCCCTGGGGAGCAGAAAAATGGAGACACTGTGTTTAGTTTTGGCAAGATAATGCAATTACTGGGAGGAGCCAGGGGCTGAAGCAGTCAGGTGTTGAGATTGCAGTTTAAAGAAGTTTAGTTATAGATTGGGATGTGAGCAGACAAATTAGGTTCGATCTGTCTGAGGAGAAACTAGCAGTTTCTGGAGAAACAGTCAGTTACGGAATTGACTGTGGACAGACCAGCAGCTGATCTCAAGACAGTGAGTTAAAGATTTGCCTGTGATCAGGATAGGAGCAATTTCAAAGGCTGGCAGTTTCAACAGTAGTTGAGACAGGCAAGAATCTGCAATCTGAATCCTGAAGGATATCGCTTTCTCAAAGTGGTTTATCCAAGGTGTCTCTTTACAACAAATATTCCTGGGTTGGCTAATTGTAGTTAAAAGTGGATTGTCACCAGAGACGGGTTTTGTTTCAGTGGAGATAAAGGTAGCAATTAGGATTGTTTCATTGTATTGTGAAGCATTGTTTAACTTGAAATTGAAAACTATTTGTCTTCATGATGTTAAAGTTATTAATACTGTGTTAGTAATTGATTTGTTTTAATATACCATGTTTTAATACACCATATCCCTATTTGTGTGTGGAATCACTATTGGAGCGAAGTATCCTTTCCTCACATGCCTACAAATTAAATAAAATATTGGGTTTCTGTCTGGTATTACAGCAACTGTTGGGGATCATAATACAAGGGGATAGTGAATTGCCTCTGGGCGCAGCTCCCAGCGTGAGCGAAAATAAGAGGCGATTCATCTCCAGCGGGAGAACATATCCCCCTTAAATGGAGAATCCTGCCCAGGATGTCAGAAAGATTTGCAATTTTAAACCCGCACAATTTTATCTAATCCAAACTAAGCAACTGCTATTCAGGCAACATTTTTGTCCTTCCTTTGTAACTCCCCTTACACATATACTTTTCTCCACACACTCATTCCTCAGCAAGAACAGCAAACTCTTCAGCTGTCACAGTAATTGGCAAACCTGCAGAACATGCTATTTTCAGAACTTCTTTTGTTGCTCTGCTCACAGTGTAGGAGCTGGACAAGTTCAGTTTCCTCCAGCGAGAATGATTGCATCTTTTGACGAACAATTCAGCAACTAATCTATTTTATGAGATTTGGTGGTGTATTCATTATATTGGACGGAACATCTGGTCAAAATGTTCACATTGAATATAATTTGCATGTGCAAGTTAACTTCCACTATTAAACAGATTCTTTCACTAGTTCAGACTTCAAGAGAACTTAGCAGCATCAGCTTTGTGCTAAAATGGATAACATCGGTAAAGCAATCTCATTTTTAAAAAAAGTTTTCTTGGAATGCGGCAAGGTAGTACTTTATGCCCAGTCGTATTGCCTTGCTGCATAGCGTTGCCAACTCTAGTTGGACATATTCCTGGAATTTTCACCCCATGATCGGCTGCCTCCAGCTACCCCACCTCCCCAGACACATTCACCAACAGTCACCTGTCAGACCTATCCTCATGATGCACAGCCTTCCGACGGCAATGAGTGAATAGACTTACATAAGAACATAAGAACTGGGAGCATGAGTAGGCCATCTGGCCCCTCGAGCCTGCTCCGCCATTCAATGAGATCATGGCTGATCTTTTTTGGACTCAACTCCACTTTCCGGCCCGAACACCATAACCCTTAATTCTTCAAAAAACTATCTATCTTTATCAGTACGTCCTTTCTCAGGTAAGGAGACCGATATTGAACACAATACTCCAGGTGTGGCCTCACTAACACTTTATACAATTGCAGCATACCCTCCCTAGTCTTAAACTCCATCCCTCTAGCAATGAAGGACAAAATTCCATTCACCTTCTGAATCACCTGTTGCACCGATAAACCAGCTTTTTGCGACTCATGCACGAGGACACCCAGGTCCCTCTGCACAGCAGCATGTTTTAATATTTTATCATTTAAATAATAATCCCTTTTGATGTTATTCCTACCAAAATGGATAACCTCACATTTGTCAACATTGTGTTCCATCTGCCAGACCCTAGCCCATTCACTTAACCTATCCAAATCCCTCTGCAGACTTCAGGTAGCCTCTGCACTTTTTGCTTTACCACTCATCTTAGTGTCGTCTGCAAACTTGGACACATTGCACTTGGTCCCCAACTCCAAATCATCTTTGTAAATTGTGAACAATTGTGGGCCCAACACTGATCCCTGAGGGACACCACTAGCTACTGATTGCCAACCAGAGAAACACCCATTAATCCCCACTCTTTGCTTTCTATTAATTAACCAATCCTCTATCCATGCTACTACTTTACCCTTAATGCCATGCATCTTTATCTTATGCAATTGGACTTATTGTCCAACTGAATCATTTTTGACTGTGCACCATAAGCATTTTATCCACGTCAATATTTTTATGACTAGTTAACAAGATTGTTCAAAGAGAAATGAAAATCGCTTATTGTCACAAGTAGGTTTCAAATGAAGTTACTGTGAAAAGCCCCGAGTCGCCACATTCCGGCGCCTTGAGAATGTTTAAAAATACCAATTTTTATTGCCTTGGAGAGTTATCTGAGAGTTTCTTCATAGCAATGTCCTGGGGATTAGTCTTTTAACACCTTGAGATGCCAGGGAAATCCTGATGAGTTGGCAACCTCTGAATCACAAGGCGGTCAGGTCAGATACGGGTTGCAGCTTTCATCCCTGTATAGTATTAGTGAACTAGTTGGATTTTTAAATTTTAAAAAAAAACTGTTTTAGAGACATTTTCTGGAATCATCTCACAAAATCATAAAAGTATATTATCGAAATGGTGAGAGGTTGCACAGCCCTGAGATGCAGAGGGATCTGGGTGTCCTAGCGCATGAATCGATAAAGGTTAGTACACAGGTGCAGCAAATAATTAGGAAATCTAATAGAATGTTATTGTTTGTGAAGGGAATGCATTACAAAAGTAGGGAGCTTCTGCTTCAGATATACAGGGTATTGGTGACCACATCCAGAGTACTGTGTACAGTACTGGTCTCCTCATTTAAGTGTGGATGTAAATAGGCTGGAAGCAGTTCAGATATGGTATACTCGACCAACACCAGTAATAGGTGTGGTGAGAAAGGTTACACAGGCTACCATGACTGTCACGGTAGTATCTGAAGGTCATGGTTGATCTGATTGCAGCATCGACTCTAAATTTCCACCTACCCCGATAACCTTTCACCCCATTGTTCATCAAGAATCTCTCTAGCTGTGCCTGTCAAGGCCCCTCAGGATCTTGTATGTTTCAATCAAGTCGCCGCTTCATCTTTTAAAATCCAGCAAATACAAACCTATCCTATTCTACCTTTCCTCATAAGACAACGCACCCATTCCAGGTATTAGAATTTGAACTTGGAGCCTGTGTTGCTTTTCCAGTATCACAACCACCAGGCTATCATGTAGCATAACAAAGTAAAATACTGCAGATGTTGGAAATAGAAGTAGAAAATTGCAGAAATACTCAACAGCTCAGAAAGCGTCTGGAGGGGAAGGACTATAGAGCTAATGGTTTATGTCTACGAGATTACAAGTGAAATCTGCACATCATACTTTCTTGAAAATCTCCACCTTATAATCATAATAATAATCTTTATTGTCACAAGTAGGCTTACATTAACACTGCAATGAAGTTAATGTGAAAAGCCCCTAGTCGCCACATTCAGGCGCCTGTTCGGGTACACAAAGAGAATTCAGAATGTCCAAATTACTTAACAGCATGTCTTTCGGGACTTGTGGGAGGAAACCGGAGCACCCGAAGGAAACCCACGCAAACACGGGGAGAACGTGCAGACTGCGCACAGACAGTGACCCAAGCCGGAAATTGAACCTGGGACCCTGGAGCTGTGAAGCAACAGTTCTACCTACTGTGCCAACATGCTGCCCACAAGGACATAAACACTTGAAAAACCTATCTGTTAGATCCAATGTGCCTGCCTGGCCACCCACCTCCTGCCCTTGCACCCCAAATCATAGAATCCCTACAGTGCAGGAGGCCATTTAGCCCATCGGGTCTGCACTGACCCTCTGAAAGAGCACTCAATCCAGGTCCACTCCCCCTCCACCCCGCCCTACCCCTATAACCCCGTAACCTAACGTGCACATCCCTGGACACGAAGGGGCAATTTAACATGGCCAATTCCCCTAACCTGCACATTCCCATACCAGCCTCCCGAACAGGCGCCGGAATGTGGCGACTACGGGCTTTTCACAGTAACTTCATTTGAAGACTACTTGTGACAATGAGCGATTTTCATTTCATTTCATTTCTTTGGACTGTGGGAGGAAACCGGAGAACCCGGGAGGAAATCCATGCAGAAACGGGGAGGATGTGCAAACTCCAGAGTCACGCAAGGCCGGAATTGAATCTGGGTCCCTGGATGGCACTATCACTGAATTACTGACAACTTTAACAATAAAGAATACAATTACTTGGGCACAGGATAAAATATTCAATTGCTGTGGTTTCCTAAAGAAGCTTTCAGTTAGGGTGGAGAAATATGGTTGCTGTTGTTAGTTTCAGGATTTGCACATTATAGGCACAGCATGAAGAAACAGTTCCGTGCTCCATTACTGTACAAACCAGTACTGCTGGAATCCTCAGGTAAGATCTTCTCTGTTAATTAAATGTAGTCCTGTAAGTGGCCTGCAGTTTTAGGAGCATTGCCAGATATTGTTCAAGCTTTGTTTGCACTTGTTCTTCCCACCAGAATATTTCAACTTCCTTTCCAAAGCTGCTTTTTCCATTAGAAAAGCATGACGTGGAGCAGAGTTTATAACATAGAACATACAGTGCAGAAGGAGGTCATTCGGCCCATCGAGTCTGCACCGATCCACTTAAACCGTCACTTCCATCCTATCCCTGTAACCCAATAACCCCATCTAACCTTTTTGGTCAGTAAGGGCAATTTATCATGGCCAATCAACCTAACTTGCATGTCTTTGGACTGTGGGAGGAAAGCGGAGCACCCGGAGGAAACCCACGCATACACGGGGAGAACGTGCAGACTCCGCACAGACAGTGACCCAGCGGGGAATCGAACCTGGGACCCTGGTGCTGTGAAGCCACAGTGATATCCACTTGTGCCACCGTGCTGCCCTAATGTTCACATAGAACCTTGAAATTGTGATTGACAGTTATAGGGCAGCATGGTAGCATAGTGGTTAGCACAATTGCTTCACAGCTCCAGGGTCCAAGGTTCGATTCCCTGCTGGGTCACTGTCTGTGCGGAGTCTGCACGTTCTCCCCGTGTGTGCGTGGGTTTCCTCCATGTGCTCCGGTTTCCTCCAACAGTCCAAAGATGTGCAGGTTAGGTGGATTGGCCATGCTAAATTGCCCTCAGTGTCCAAAATTTCCCTTAGTGTTGGGTGGGGTTACTGGGCTATGGGGATAGGGTGGAGGTGTGGGCTTTCCGAGAGCCGGTGCAGACTCGATGGGCCGAATGGCCTCCTTCTGCACTTCAAATTCTATGATTCTGATTCTATGGCAATTACTTTTGCAGAAAAATGTTTTAGTTTTATAATCTACTTCCATTTCTTAGATTAATATCACCCATGGTGTATTGATACAACAACGTGACTGTTTAGTTATTTTTTGCATTACTCTTCATAACGTCCTAACTATCACTAAAACCTGCAGTACAGCTGCTCTAATTGGGTAGTTTATTTAAAAAAAATACCTGGTACAGCCATTTGCAAGCAACTTAATATTTTGTTGTGGAAATAATTTTCTGCACATAGCATGCATATGAAAAAGGGGTTGAGGGTATAGTACAGATTATAGTATTGCAGATTATGCAGGAAAAGTAGCTAGCAGCTGTGGATCTCAGATTGTGTATAAAAAAAACTTTAATTATAGAAACTCTGGTGTCTAGTAGGCAGCTGCAAAAGGTTTCCTACTCTGTTCTGGCAAAGGACAAATGGAACAAATGAGAATGCACTGCATGTTTCAATCTCAAAGTACTACCAGAAGCAAAGCTAAAGGTGGTTCGCAGTCGCGGGAGGAATCTTTGACATGATAATAATGACTTTCAGATCAGGAGCTGGCTTCAACTGGGATTGAAGACAATTTGATCATAACCAATCTGTCTGAAGTGATTTATGCACGAGTTAATAAGTAAAGCATGGAAATAATTGGCTAAGAAAATATAATTTACAATGTTAAAACTCGAAATCAAAGTCAAAAGAAGAAAAATGTTATATAATTATAAATCAGTATTTCATAGAATTTACAGTGCAGAAGGAGGCCATTCGGCCCATCAAGTCTGCACCAGCCCTTGGAAAGGGCACCCTACCTAAGCCCACACCTCCACCCTATCCCTGTAACCCAGTAACCAAACCTAACCTTTTTGGACACTAAGGGCAATTTAGCATGGCCAATCCACCTAACCTACACATCTTTGGACTGTGGGAGGAAACCGGAGCACCCGGAGGAAACCCACGCACACACGGGGTGAACATGCAGAACCTTAATTCAGCGCATCACATGAATCAAGAGAATAAGGACCTTTTTAATACATATTTAAGAGTTTTCTATCCATCTGAGTTTCTAACCTGTAAAGAGCACTTCCCGGCCAAGAAACTTCATCTGCCTTTAAAAAAATATATTTTATTGGTTTTCACATTTTATATTAAATATTTTCAGTTCGAAAGTTGAGTTACAGGTGGCGTACCCACGGGTAGTATTTTACAAAGGCAATCAGGGTGCGGTTCTGGTTTATACAAGAGAGAAAATTAAAGGTTGATTATAGATATTTACATTTGCCTGCTTCGTCTCCCTCGGTGGCTGTGGGTCTTATTTGGCTCGTCTGCCTCTGCTGCCCTGCCTGTTGTTGGCTTGAACATGTCCATTCCCACTTGTTGCTGCTTCCTTGGTCCTCCTTTTGCCCTTGGGTCTGTCCTCCTGCAGCTGTGCCCTTTGTGTTTTGCGGTCTTCGTGTGGGTTTTTACCTCCCTTCACTCCCCCTCCCCCCCTTCCTTTGCTATCCGTGGTTCGTCCGTGTGCCCCCCAACCCCCTCCCCGGCTCGATTAGCTGTTGGCTACAAACAGGTCCTGGAACAAGTTGGTGAATGGCGTCATCTTGTGGAAGCCCTCTTCCGACCCCTGGATGACAAATTTGATTTTCTCCAGTTGGAAAAATTCCGACCGGTCCGACAGTCAGTCCGCAGCCTTGGGTGGTGCTGCCGATTGCCAGCTGAGCAGGATTCTTCGGCGGGTGTCAGAGAGGCAAAGGCAAGGGATTCACCCCCACCCCCAAATGAATAGTGGGCCCACCCGAGTCACCACAACCTTGGACATTGCTTCAAAGACAGCTGTCCAGAACCCGACAAGTCTGGGGCATGGCCAGAACATGTGGGTGTGGTTGTCCGGGCCTCCCTGGCACCGTTCACATTTGTCCTCCACCTCAGAGAAGAACTTGTTCTGGTTAGGTGTGCTCTGTGCACCACTTTGAACTGCATGAAGCTTAGCCTTGTGCATGTGGAGAGTCGCCACTTTATTTCTATCCCTAGTTCCTCCTCCCATTTGTTCCCATGTCTCGACGAGCAAAGGACGTGCCTCTTGGAACTGTCGCCCATACAGGTCCCTGCCATTTCCCCTTTGTGCCCACGTCCAACTGCGCCCACACACACTCACGCCTACAATCACGTCTGGATCTGAACAGGAAGAGGAACCTGGGCGGTATGTTCATCTTGATTGTCTGCACCCTCTCTGCCAGGGAAAGTGGGAGTGTGTCCCACCTCTGCAGGTCCTTCTTTACTTCCTCCACCAGACTTGCCAGGTTCCATGCATGGATCCGTGTCCAGTCATGTGCACTTTTGATCCCCAGGTAGCGGAATTTGTTTTGGGCTTGCTTAAATGGCAGTCCCTTCAGCTCCGCCTCTCCCTTGCAGGTTCACTGGGAAGATTTCACTTGAAATCTTGAGTTTGTACCCAGAGAAGGCTCCAAACTCTTTCAGGAGCTCAATGATCCCTCCATGCTGCTTTGGAGGTCCGAGACAAAGAGGGGCAGGTCATCAGCATAGAGTGGGACTCTGTGCTCTCTGTCCCTCTCTGGATCCCCTTCCAATTTTTCACTGTTCTGAGGGCGATCGCCAGTGGTTCAATCACCAGAGCGAATAGGAGTGGAGACAGCGGGCATCCCTGCCTTGTGCCCCTGTGTAGCTGGAAGTATTTAGGGCTGGTGGTGTTGGTTGGCATGCTTGCCATGGGAGCGCTGTACAGGAGTTTCATTCAGGCAGTGAACCTGCTCCGAACCCAAACCGCTCCAGTACATCAATGAAGTACTTCCATTTGATTCTGTTGAAGGCCTTTTCTACGTCCAGGGAGATGATCATCTCTGGTGTTCTCTCCCCGGGCGGGGTCATGATCACGTTCAGCAGACGCTTGATGCTCGATGTTAGCTGCCTGCCCTTAACAAAGCCCATCTGATCCTCTGCCTCGGTACGGAGTTCTCCAGTAGCCTGACCAGGACCTTGGCCAGTATTTTCGCGTCTACATTGAGCAGCAAAATGGGCCTGTCTCCCCTGTATTCAGTCGGGCTAGCGTTGGTGGCAGCATGCCCCTTGCTAGCGAGTCTGTGAACATCTCCCACAAGTACAAGGCCAGTCTTCTTTATAGAAGTCCTCCGGGAACGTCTAGTCCCGAGGCCTTCCCCGTCTGTATGGAGTTGATGCTCTCAATGACTTCTCCCATTTCTCATGGTGCTTCCAGCGCCCCATTTTCGATCCTCCCCCACGACTGGCATGTCCAGTCCGTCGAGGAACTGCTTCATCCTCGAGTCTTCTTCGGGGTCTCGGAGGTGCACAGTCCCCGGTAGAAGGCCTCCAATGCTTTGTTGATCTTTTACTAGTTTGGCTCAGTTACGAGTTTGCCGTTGTTGACCCTAATCTGTGCTATTTCTCTCATGGCTGCCTGCTTTCTCAGCTGGTGAGTCAGAAGGTGGTGGCTTTGTCTCCGTGCTCATAGAAGGCCCCCCGCGTCTGGTGGGGCTGGTGCACTGCCTTCCTTGTGGAGGGGTCAAATTCATTAGTAGCTTTTTCCTCTCTGCCAGCTCTACGGTCGGGGCCTCGGAGTATCATCTGCGAGTCCACCTCTGGTATGGAGTCGACCAGTTATTGCCCAGCCACCCTCTCCTGCCTGTCTCTACGTGATTTACAGGTGATATTTTCACCCCTGATCACAGCCTTCAGAGCCTCCCAGCACATGGAGGGTGAGACTTCCCCATTCTGGTTGTTCGTAGTGTACCCGCCCATGGCCTGTGATATTTTCTTGCAAAATGTCTTATCGGCAAGGGCTGTGGCCAACCTCCATGGGGGTTGTTGAGCACGGCCCATCTCCAACCTCACATCCATGTATGTAGTGTGGAGCGTGGTTGGAGATTACGACCGCGGAGTATTCCGCTCCTACTATCCCTGGAAGGACCACTTTCCCCACTACAAAGAAGTTGATATGCGAATATACCCGGTGGACCTGGGAGAAGGAGAACTCCCTTTCCTCTGGGTATGTGACCCTCCATGAGTCCACTGCCACCATCTGCTCCATAAATGTGTTTAGTCTTTAGCCATATTTGAGGTCTTCCCCGATTTGGGGTTTGACCATCTGTCCGTTGGTCCTGTGCACAGTTAAAGTCCCGCCTCTTGATTAGTTAGTGGTATCTACGTCAGGGATTTCTGCCATGGTCCAGGACACCGCTGACCATGACGTACCGTCCCCCTGGGTCCATACCATCTTTGTCACTGTGAACATCGTCCTCTTACTAAGCAGTATAGCTAGCCCCCCTAGCTCTTGTCCCGTAGCAAGAAAAGTACGTCTATTCCACCCAGCCCATTCTGATCCGCAGTCGATCCTTCTCCCTCAGGTGTGTCTCTTGGAGAAAGACTGTCAGCTTTCATACTTTTCAGGTGGGCGAAGACTCTGGGTCTTTTCACTGAGCCGTTAAGTCCCCCGACATTCCGGTGACTATTCTAATGGGGTTTTTTGTCCCCTCCACCCTCTTCTGTGGGATCAACCATACTTACCTTGAGGATGCACCCCTGCACTCCTAATTTGGGGTTTTCCTTTGTTGGAGGCCATCCAAAGTGGCCATGGTCACCGTATTCACCATGAGTCTGGGCCCCTGCATTCCGGGGTTTCCTTTGTCCATGCGGCCATGCAATATGGCCACCAACTATGTGTACGCCATGTGGGTGAACCTCTGCACTCCGGGGTTTCCCTTTATTTGGGTACCCTCCAAAGTGGTGGTCTGAAGTGCCATTTTGTTCCTTGTGGCCTGTTGTAGCCAGCCTAGTACCCTTACCATCCTTGTCCCCCTTGTGATTTTGCTTCTCCCCTGTTTCCTCCCCCCATTCCTAATGTTGTCCACTCCCCATCCCCTGTTAACTCCCCCCCCCCCCCCGGTGGTGTGTACCCTCACTGTCGCCAGGCATGCTCCCCTCAGCATGCTTCCCCTTCCCTTCTACCTCCTGGCACTAGCTTTCCCTTAGCTTTCACTAGCTTAACGTGGTGGCCCCCTCCTGGGGTCAGTTTTAAGCTTACCCTTCACCCATTACATAGCTTCCTCCTCTTCCTTTCCTGCGCTCCCCTTCCTACATTTTGGCTCGCAGGTTCAGAGTGAGGCGGTACAGTCCCATGTAAGGTGTCTCTTAGATCATTTTAGTCCCTCCGGGTGATCTTCTCACTGCTGCCTTTGTTGCTGCCTTCCCAGCCTGTTCTCCTGGATAAATTTATCCGCCTCTGCAGGGGCCATGAAGTAATGTTCCATGCCCTGGAATATGACTCATAGTACAGCACCCCATCTTTCACCTTGCTTTTGGCCACCTTAGCTCCGTTGAACTCCGCCCTGCGCTTGGCCAGGACTGCCCTAATGTCTTGGTATATCCTGATCTGGTGTCCTTCCCAGTCGCAGGTCTTCGTTTGCCTGGCCCAGCGCAGGATTCTTTCCCGGTCATGGTACTGATGCACATTTTGTGATTATCGCCCTTGGCTGCTCTCCGCCCTGAGTTTCAGCCGTAACGACCTGTGGACTCTGTCTATTGCTAGCGGGATGGGCAAGCTGTCCCTTCCCATCAGGTTTCCCAGCATCTGGACCACATAGACCGTGAGGTCCTTGCCTTCGGTTTCCTCCGGCAGTCCCATTATGCTTAGGTTCGCTCGCTTCTCTTGGCCTCTGCTGTTTTTTGCCTTTTTACAGTGTCTGTAACTGCTGTTGCTCAGCATCGTTTCTTGTGATGTTGTTGGATAGGATGAGGAGGTGCTCTGTTCCCCTGTTCTATCAGGCAATTTGGGGTAAAAGAGCCTAATTTTGGATTCTTAGGAGGGGAGCCATCTTTTGTGCGTCTGTTCAGCACATCCCCGTCCCCCTGCCTTTTTTATTGATGCTAACAAAGCCAATGATCTGACACATTGGGAGCATCGGTTGGCTTTTTTGAAATAATTGTTCTAACTTCATTGCCCTGCACAGTTAGTGCATCACTACCAATCCCTGTGTCAAGACTTATATTTTTTTTAACCTACACATCAATATCAAGACTTCAGTTTGTTTAAAATCTGAACAGCGAGGTTTGGAGGGAGACCCTTTACAGAGTCAAAACCTCGGGCGTCATTCTCCGACCCCCCGCCGGGTCGGAAATTGCCAGGGGGCTGGCGTGAATCCCGCCCCCGCCGGTTGCCGAAGTCTCCGGCACCGGAGATTCGGCGGGGGCGGGAATCGCGCCGCGCCGGTTGCCGGGCCCCCCCGCTCGATTCTCCGGCCCGGATGGCCCGCCGATAAATTGCCTGTCCCGCCGGCGTAAATTAAAGTACCTTTCTTACCGGCGAGACAAGGCGGCGTGGGCGGGCTCCGGGGGGGGGGGGCGCGGTGCGATCTGACGCCGGGGGGTGCCCCCACGGTGGCCTGGCCCGCGATCGGGGCCCACCGATCCGCGGGCGGGCCTGTGCCGTGGGGGCACTCTTTCCCTTCCGTCTCCACCACGGTCTCCACCATGGCGGAGGAGACTCCCTCCACTGCGCATGCGCGGGAAACTGTCAGCGGCCGCTGCCGCTCCCGCGCATGCGCCGCCCCGACATGTCATTTCCGCGCCAGCTGGCGGGGCAACAAAGGCCGTTTCCGCCAGCTGGAGGGGCGGAAATCCCTCCGGCGCCGGCCTAGCCCCTCAATGTTGGGGCTCGGCCCCCAAAGATGCGGAGCATTCCGCACCTTTGGGGCGGCGCGATGCCAATCTGATTGGCGCCGTTTTGGCCGCCAGTTGGCGGACATCGCCCCGTTTGGGGAGAATTTCGCCCCATGTCCTCTTGTGCACGTTTGAGTCTAGTTCAGTTCAAAGTGCTGCACAGGACGCACTTGACCAAGACGAGGATGAGTGAGTTTTCCCCGATTTGCTTGCCCAGCTGACCATGCACATATATTTGGTCCTGTCCCAAACCCGCCAGCTTCTGGGTGTCCTTTTTTAGCACCATGTCAGAGAGATTCCGTTTGGAATTAATCCCATGCCCATTGGTAGCCATATTTGGGGTTTTAGATTCATCGACGGTTCATTCTGGGGTAGACGTGGATGTTGTCGCCTTTGCCTCGCTGGTACCCTGGAAGCGGATATTGCTTGGTTGGAGGTCTCTCATTCTATCCAGTGCCTCTGGATGGTTGGGGGACTTAAAGTCCTTCTTACACCTAGAACAAATTCAGCTCACCATAAGGGTTTCAGCTCACCATAAGGGGTTCAGTGGCGAGGTTCTACCTGAGATGAAAACCATTTCTTTCCTTTTTTAAGGATCTAGACACCGTCAGCTGTTAGGGGTATTAGGTCCAGTGTTTAAGTCAATTTTGTTTCCCTTTTTTGTTGTTTGTATTGTTTACATTCTTGTGTTTGTTTGTTATTATCTAAAACTTTAATAAACATACTTCATTAAAAAAAACTGAAGTTATCCATTTTATTAGGCGGTAGCGTCGGGTTAGGTGCGCCTACTCAGGTTGGGAGGTTAGGGCCCAGTCTGGTTAGGCCGAGCTGGTTTAAGCAAGGGAAATATCAGTTGCATGAAGGGGATATCTACTTGGCACGTCACCAGAGTGGTGCAGCAACTCCCCAAAGCCAATACGTTTTTTCACTAATTTAATAAGAGTTAAAAATTCGTACTTTCACGTTCGGCTTTCAAACACCGATGGTTTTTGGACAGCTGGATTCGAAGTAATAATAATCTTAATAATAATCTTTATTGTCACAAGTAGGCTTACATTAACACTGCAATGAAGTTACTGTGAAAAGCTCCTAGTCACCACATTCCGGCGCCTGTTCGGGTACACAGAAGGAGAATTCAGAATGTCCAAATTACCTAGCAGCACGTCTTTTGGGACTTGTGGGAGGAAATTGGAGCACCCCGGAGGAAACTCACGCAGACACGGGGAGAGCGTGCAGACTCTGCACAGACAATGACCCAAGCCGGGAATCAAACCTGGGGACCCTGGCACTATGAAGCGACAGTGCTAATCACTGGTCACTGTTTTTCTTTGTAAAACTGACTGTAGCCCCAGTGATAATCTGAAGGCTGCTTTCAAGTGGGTTATGTAATTTCATGGACAAAATCAGGAAGTCAAATGAATAGGTCTGAATTGGTCATCTTGACTCCATTCTACTCATTAATTTTGGCTTCCAGGTTTTATGTCTCTAAACAACTGTATGCATGGCCGGAGCACAACGTTCCTGCTGCTCACCACCTTAGTCACATCCAATATGAGTGAGAGCAGCAGGTATCTCCCATTCTTTGCTGGAAGTACATACCTGTACCTCCTAGGGGAGCGATACACATCCATATGATGCAACCTTGTTTAAATTAAAAAAGATAGTGCATAAATGTAAATAAGATGTGTTCAGAATGGGTGTTGGACCAAGAGCAAGAATGGCAGCCAGACTCAACAATGCCTCGCTGTGATTACACCTGGGGCCAGCACCGAGGAGGTGGAGGAACCTACTTTTAGCAAAGAAATCGTTTGATGATAATGTCATGAGAATGTCAGTTTAAGAAATGTTTGGCTGCTCATGTTACTGCAGTGATGTTAGAGTGTGGGTGGGGCTGAGCTCTGACTCTGTTTTTTAGTTTCACTTTGAGAAAAGCTTGGGTGTGTCTGTGACTTTTTGGTTTTGTTTTCAGTGTTGGAGCAGAAGACAGACAAAGCAGGTGTACTGCTGTTCTCTCTGCCATGAAAAGACTATCTCTTGATCATTTGGTGAATTCAGAATTATAAATGTTCTCAGTAGAAACTTTAACCTGATTGCTTCTGTTTAAAGTTTTTTTAAGTCTTCTGGGTGTTAAAAGGACAGCTGAAGGATTACATAGTGTTGTATTCTTTGGGGGTTGTATTTGAATTAATGGTTGCTAAAATGTTCACTATGTTTTAAAAAGGTTAACTTGAGTTCATAGAATAAACACTGTTTTGCTTCAAAAAATACTTTTCCATTTCTGCTGTACCACACCTGTAGAGTGGGCCGTGTGCTCCCCATACCACAATCTATCAAAAGTTGTGGGTCAGGTGACCTCCATGATACACTTTGAGGTTCTCCAAACCCTGGTCCAAAACAATAATGATGAAGGGGAAGGGTGCAGATCGTAGGATTCATTTATATTTGACAATGGGTGAATGTTCATTATTTTAGGGCATCCTCAGCAGCAACATAAGAGATGGCAATGGATGCCCCGTCTTCATCTTCCTCCTCCCCCACTATATTCACCTCATTCAAAGAGCAGTGATAAGACCCTTTGTCCTCCTCCAGTTGCAATCCTCTCTGCAACATAATACTATTTGGGAAGCAGCTGCTGCTGTGTCTGAGGTCATCTCCAGGCCTATCTAGGCACCTGAAGCCCAACTTCAACATCCCAACAGCTTGCTCCATGATTCATCTGATGGTCATGTGGGAAATTTGAATAATTGTCAGTCCCGACAAACAATTCACCAGTATCCTGCCTTTTCACTTCGATGCCGGCAACTGAGGAATGCTCGATAAAAGCAAAGTACTGCGGATGTTGGAAACCTGAAACAAAACAGAAAACACTGGATAAACTCAGCAGGTCTGTGGCGAGAGAAACAGAGTTAATGTTCCGAGTCCGTTTGACTTCTGAAGAGTCATATGCACTTGAGACCTTAACTCTGTTTCTCTCCCCACAGATGCTGCCAGACTTGCTGAGTTTATCCAGCATTTTCTGATATTGTTTGAGAAATCCTGGATATGTCTCGGAGCAACCGGGAAGGACTCCAAAGGAGAAAAAGATGAGGGTATGGTCACTTTCTCAGCCTCTGGTAACCCATAATCACTAGGTTGAACAGAGAACAGATCTTCTCCTTGATGGCTACATGTGTCCACCACCATTTGATGTGACCACCTCAGCCTATGGAAGAATTGCTCATCAGAGAGGCCAAGGAAGTTGTGCCTCTGTCTTTAATCGCGGTACGAAGTCTTACAACACCAGGTTAAAGTCCAACAGGTTTGTTTCGATGTCACTAGCTTTCGGAGCGCAGCTCCTTCCTCAGGTGAATGAAGAGGTCTGTCCTTAATCGCGGTGGCATGTGTAGCACCTCCTGTACACTCCTGCCTGTGCACATGATCTAATCTGATCACAGTACATCAATTCTGCAGTGCACGGTGATGGTCTTCCTTTTCTGATTTGCTGTCAAACATATCCAACTCACCTTTCATCATGATCTTTGAAAGCTTCCAAGGTTGAAAAATAAAATGTGGGCCTCCAAACACCTTGCCAGAGAAAAATGAGACATCAGCTCCAATTGGCGGTTCTTTGATCCAAATGGGGCAATGAGAAATTTACACATTCACAAGATTTGCTGTCTTTTCCTTGGTCAGCTTTAAGCCATGGTAAACCCGTGCTGCGCATACTAGATTTGGAGCCAGGTTAAAAACAATTTGCAAAGACCCAAGGACGTGAATTGTGCACCCACCTGTCTGTTTGCAATAATTAAATCTCCCAGCTCAGCTTGTACGTTTCTCGCTGGCATCCAATTGTACCCTTGTTAAAGGCGGAATTCAGGTGTTAATACCAGGTTGCACTCATAGAATCATAGAATTTACAGTGCAGAAGTAGGCCATTCGGCCCATTGTGTCTGCACCTGCCCTTGGAAAGAGCACCACACTTAAGCCCACGCCTCCACCCTATCCCCGTAACCCAGTAAACGCACCAACCCTACCTAACCTTTTTGGACACTAAGGGCAATTTAAAATGGCCAATCCACCTAACCTGCACATCATTGGACTGTGGGAGGAAACCGGAACACCCGGAGGAAACCCATGCAGACAAGGGGAGAACGTGCAGACTCCGCACAGACAGTGACCCAAGCCGGGAATCGAACGTGGGACCTGGAGCTGTGAAGCAACTGTGCTAACCACTGCTACCGTGTTGCCCTATTATCACTCAAAAGTGAGAGAACAAACGTTCAAATCCTGCAGCACCTGATTCCACCTCCCCTTTCCTTGAGGGTTGAAAATCATCCTGTTTCAGAGGTCAGCAAAAGGGTCCAAGAAGTTTTGGGGTAGGAGGGGGTCGGCTGGTGGGTCAGTCACAGAAATATTGACAGGGGAGAGTGCTCCGGTTTCAAATGCCAGCAAACAAATGCAAATTTCATGAAGATAATGTTCTAATTGATTTTTTTCTTGTGTGAATAACAGTGAATCCCATTTGTATGTGAAGGTTGACTGAACCAGAAAGAACACCCTGAAATGCAATCATGAAATTCATGCAGGTATATCATGTTAAGAAGCTGAATCATATTAATGTTATATGCTAATTAGAATCAATTTGCTTATTTAAATAATAAAACAATAGCCCATAAATTCTAAAACCATGAATTTTAATTTCACAGGGTTCTGGAGCTATACTTACTGTGCCAAAACAATGCATTAATGAAATAATATAATTAAATTACAAATGCAAATTAGGTTGGATAGTTGATTTTAATCTGCAAGTCTAAATGCATAAATCAAGTATTCGAGATTTAGAGTGTGAATGTTCTATTGTCAAAGTATGTTTATTAAATTCAACTTGCACATGCAAATCAGGAGGGTTACAAAATGATTCTCTCTGCATCCCTCTCCAGCCCCTCTCCTCCCCAGAATTTAAATATTGGAAGTGCTGGGATAAGCTGCAAAATGAGGTTGAAGATTTTACTGCACTCTTTTAGAACAGATACAGAACATGCCACCTTCGATTTTATAGTGTGTCTGACATATTACCCTGACACAGGCGACGAGGGAATCTCCAGGCTCCTTAGCTTACAAAATTAATTTTTGAGCTGAAACACAGTGAAACAAATACCAACAGTGCAATGAATGTGCTTGTTAACAATAATTTAATGACAATAATATTAATCGACTACAAAAAAACACTAAAAAATTAAAAATTAAACTTTGTGAACACTAATTCTGTTCATTCTACATTCTAAATTCCTCCCATTTTCCTTTTTTTCTGATTTAATTCTCTTCATTTTAAATTTACTTTAATTCTAATTTATTCTATAGTGTATTTTAAAGCCAACAGGTTCGAAGCACTTCTGGTTGACTATTTATTTCATGAGTGGACATAACATCAGGGCGGCACAGTGGTTAGCACTGTTGCCTCACAGCTCCAGGGTCCCAGGTTCAAAGCCTCAGGTGACTGTCTGGGTGGAGTTTGCACTTTCTCCCAGTGTCTGCGTGGGTTTCCTCCCACAGTCCAAAGATGTGCAGGTTAGGGGGATTGGACATGCTAAATTGCCCCTTAGTGTCCAAAAGGTTAGGTTGGGTTACGGGGATAGGGTGGAAGCCTGTGCTTAAGTAGGGTGCTCTATCCAAGGGCCGGTGCAGACTCAATGGGCCGAATGGCCTCCTTCTACACTGTAAATTGTATGATTCTACGATTCTATGAACATCGAAAATACTTTTCCAAAGACTAAATTTTTAACCAACTGAGGCTTAAAACTCTGAAGATTGACAAAGTCAAATAATAATTTTTGATATAATTTTATAGCATCAAATAAGACACTTTTACTTGTTTTGTGGTGGGGGTGGGGCGGTGTCAGGAGAACATTTCTTAAAGTAAAGACTCTAGTCTCAGATGACCCCCTCTGAGGGGGAGAGCTGACTGGTGGTGATTTAACCGGAGGATCACCAACGCACCTCAGGCGAGGGGCAAGGTTGAGCTGGTGGGCCTTCATTAATACCCTCAGCCGGTATGGGAATTAAACCCCCGCTGTTGGCCTCGCTCTGCATCACGAACTAGCTATCCAGCCAACTGAGCTAAACCTGTCCCCAGGGCTATTCCCACAGCATGACTGTCTCTTATTCAGAAAATATTCTGCTGAATCAATTGACTTCTGGCTGTGAACTATAAAGATGGTGGCTTTCTACTGGCAACTTTTATTAGAACAGCAATTTGCATTTTTTTTTAAATAAATATTTTATTGAAAAATTTTGGTCAACCAACACAGTACATTGTGCATCCTTTACACAATATTATAACAACACAAATAACAAGGACCTATTTTATAAACAAAAAATGAATAAATAATAAATAACAAAAATGAAAACTAACCCTAATTGGCAACTGCCTTATCACAAGAAACACTCTCCAAAAATATAATTTAACAGTCCAATATATAATTATCTGTCGCAACGACCTATACATATTATACAGTATATATTAACAACCCTGAGAGTCCTTCTGGTTCCTCCTCCCCCCCAGCCCCCCCCCCCCCACCCCCCCCATCCTGGGCTGCAGCTGCTGCCTTCTTTTTTCCATTCCATCTATCTTTCTGCGAGGTATTCGACGAACGGTTGCCACCGCGTGGTGAACCCTTGAGCCGACCCCCTTAGAACGAACTTAATCCGCTCTAGCTTTATAAACCCTGCCATGTCATTTATCCAGGTCTCCACCCCCGGGGGCTTGGCTTCTTTCCACATTAACAATATCCTGCGCCGGGCTACTAGGGATGCAAAGGCCAAAACATCGGCCTCTCTCGCCTCCTGCACTCCCGGCTCTTGTGCAACCCCAAATATAGCCAACCCCCAGCTTGGTTCGACCCGGACCCCCACTACCTTTGAAAGCACCTTTGTCACCCCCATCCAAAACCCCTGTAGTGCCGGGCATGACCAAAACATATGGGTATGATTCGCTGGGCTTCTCGAGCACCTCGCACACCTATCCTCCACCCCAAAAAATTTACTGAGCCGTGCTCCAGTCATATGCGCCCTGTGTAATACCTTAAACTGAATCAGGCTTAGCCTGGCACACGAGGACGACGAGTTTACCCTGCTTGGGGCATCTGCCCACAGCCCCTCCTCGATCTCCTCCCCCAGCTCTTCTTCCCATTTCCCTTTTAGTTCATCGACCATAGTCTCCCCTTCGTCCCTCATTTCCCTATATATATCTGACACCTTACCATCCCCCACCCATGTCTTTGAGATCACTCTGTCCTGCACCTCTTGTGTCGGGAGCTGCGGGAATTCCCTCACCTGTTGCCTCGCAAAAGCCCTCAGTTGCATATACCTGAATGCATTCCTTGGGGCAACCCATATTTCTCGGTCAGCGCTCCCAGACTCGCGAACTTCCCATCCACAAACAGATCTTTCAGTTGCGTTATTCCTGCTCTTTGCCACATTCCATATCCCCCATCCATTCCCCCCGGGGCAAACCTATGGTTGTTTCTTATCGGGGACCCCCCCCAAGGCTCCAGTCTTTCCCCTATGCCGTCTCCACTGTCCCCAAATCTTCAGTGTAGCCACCACCACCGGGCTTGTGGTGTAGTTCCTCGGTGAGAACGGCAATGGGGCTGTCACCATAGCCTGTAGGCTAGTCCCCCTACATGACGCCCTCTCTAATCTCTTCCACGCCGCTCCCTCCTCCTCTCTCATCCACTTACTCACCATTGAAATATTAGCGGCCCAATAATACTCACTTAGGCTCGGTAGTGCCAGCCCCCCCCCCATCCCTGCTACGCTGTAAGAATACCTTCCTCACTCTCGGGGTCTTCCCGGCCCACACAAAACCCATGATGCTCTTTTCAATCCTTTTAAAAAAAGCCTTGGTGATCACCACCGGGAGGCACTGAAACACAAAGAGGAATCTTTGGAGGACCACCATCTTAACCGCCTGCACCCTCCCTGCCAGTGACAGGGATACCATATCCCATCTCTTGAAATCCTCCTCCATTTGTTCAACCAACCGCGTTAAATTTAACCTATGCAATGTGCCCCAATTCTTGGCTATCTGGATCCCCAGGTAACGAAAGTCCCTTGTTACCTTCCTCAACGGTAGGTCCTCTATTTCTCTACTCTGCTCCCCTGGATGCACCACAAACAACTCACTTTTCCCCATGTTCAATTTATACCCTGAAAAATCCCCAAACTCCCCAAGTATCCGCATTATTTCTGGCATCCCCTCCGCCGGGTCTGCCACGTATAGTAGCAAATCGTCCGCATACAAAGATACCCGGTGCTCTTCTCCTCCTCTAAGTACTCCCCTCCACTTCTTGGAACCCCTCAACGCTATCGCCAGGGGCTCAATCGCCAGTGCAAATAATAATGGGGACAGAGGGCATCCCTGCCTTGTCCCTCTATGGAGCCGAAAATATGCAGATCCCCGTCCATTCGTGACCACGCTCGCCATCGGGGCCCTATACAACAGCTGCACCCATCTAACATACCCCTCTCCAAAACCAAATCTCCTCAACACCTCCCACAAATAATCCCACTCCACTCTATCAAATGCTTTCTCGGCATCCATCGCCACTACTATCTCCGTTTCCCCCTCTGGTGGGGCCATCATCATTACCCCTAACAGCCTCCGTATATTCGTGTTCAGCTGTCTCCCCTTCACAAACCCAGTTTGGTCCTCGTGGACCACCCCCGGGACACATTCCTCTATTCTCATTGCCATTACCTTGGCCAGGATCTTGGCATCTACATTTAGGAGGGAAATAGGTCTATAGGACCTGCATTGTAGCAGGTCCTTTTCCTTCTTTAAGAGAAGCGATATCGTTGCTTCAGACATAGTCGGGGGCAGTTGTCCCCTTTCCTTTGCCTCATTAAAGGTCCTCGTCAATACCGGGGCGAGCAAGTCCACATATTTTCTATAGAATTCGACTGGGAATCCATCCGGTCCCGGGGCCTTTCCCGCCTGCATGCTCCTAATTCCTTTCACCACTTCTTCTACCTCGATCTGTGCTCCCAGTCCCACCCTTTCCACCTTGGGAAATTCCAGCCGATCCAAGAAGCCCATCATTCTCTCCCTCCCATCCGGGGGTTGAGCTTCATATAATTTTTTATAAAATGTCTTGAACACTCCATTCACTCTCTCCGCTCCCCGCTCCATCTCTCCTTCCTCATCCCTCACTCCCCCTATTTCCCTCGCTGCTCCCCTTTTCCTCAATTGGTGTGCCAGCAACCTGCTAGCCTTCTCCCCATATTCGTACTGTACACCCTGTGCCTTCCTCCATTGTGCCTCTGCAGTGCCCGTAGTCAGCAAGTCAAATTCTACATGTAGCCTTTGCCTTTCCCTGTACAGTCCCTCCTCCGGTGCTTCCGCATATTGTCTGTCCACCCTCAAAAGTTCTTGCAGCAACCGCTCCCGTTCCTTACTCTCCTGCTTCCCTTTATGTGCCCTTATTGATATCAGCTCCCCTCTAACCACCGCCTTCAGCGCCTCCCAGACCACTCCCACCTGGACCTTCCAATTATCATTGAGTTCCAAGTACTTTTCAATGCACCCCCTCACCCTTAGACACACCCCCTCATCTGCCATTAGTCCCATGTCCATTCTCCAGGGTGGGCGCCCTCCTGTTTCCTCCCCTATCTCCAAGTCTACCCAGTGTGGAGCGTGATCCGAAATGGCTATAGCCGTATACTCCGTTCCCCTCACCTTCGGGATCAACGCCCTTCCCAGCACAAAAAAGTCTATTCGCGAGTAGACTTTATGGACATAGGAGAAAAACGAGAACTCCTTACTCCTAGGTCTGCTAAATCTCCACGGGTCTACACCTCCCATCTGCTCCATAAAATCTTTAAAAACCACCGTCTCCCCCTGTAGTTTGCCACTCACCATCACGTATCTGCCCCCGTTATCCGCCACTATAGTCTTTGCCTCGAACATTACCCGCTTCCCCACTAATATAGCCACCCCCCTGTTTTTCGCATCTAGCCCCGAATGGAACACCTGCCCCACCCATCCTTTGCACAGCCTAACCTGGTCTATCAGTTTCAGGTGCGTTTCCTGTAACATAACCACATCTGCCTTAAGTTTCTTAAGGTGTGCGCGTACCCGTGCCCTCTTTATCGGCCCGTTCAGCCCTCTCACGTTCCACGTGATCAGCCGGGTTGGGGGGCTTCCTACCCCCCCCCCCCCCCCCCCCCTTGTCGATTAGCCATCACCTTTTTCCAGCTCCTCACCCGGTTCCCACGCAGCTGTATCTCCCCCAGGCGGTGCCCCCCCGCCCATCCCCTCCCATACCAGCTCCCCCCTCTCCCCAGCAGCAGCAACCCAGTAATTCCCCCCTCCCACTAGATCCCCCGCTAGCGTAATTACTCCCCCCATGTTGCTCCCAGAAGTCAGCAAACTCTGGCCGACCTCGGCTTCCCCCCGTGACCTCGGCTCGCACCCTGCGACGCCCCCTCCTTCCTGCTTCTCTATTCCCGCCATGATTATCATAGCGCGGGAACCAAGCCCGCGCTTCTCCCTTGGCCCCGCCCCCAATGGCCAACGCCCCATCTCCTCCACCTCCCCTCCTCCCCCCATCACCACCTGTGGAAGAGAGAAAAGTTACCACATCGCAGGATTAGTACATAAAACTCCTCTTTCCCCCCTTTTTAACCCCCCTCTTCGCCCCCCACATTCGCCCCACCACTTTGTTCAAACGTTCTTTTTAATAACCCGCTCATTCCAGTTTTTCTTCCACAATAAAAGTCCACGCTTCATCCGCCGTCTCAAAGTAGTGGTGCCTCGCTCGATATGTGACCCACAGTCTTGCCGGTTGCAGCATTCCAAATTTTATCTTCTTTTTATGAAACACCGCCTTGGCCCGATTAAAGCTCGCCCTCCTTCTCACCACCTCCGCACTCCAGTCTTGATAAACGCGGATCACCGCGTTCTCCCACTTACTGCTCCGAGTTTTCTTTGCCCATCTAAGGACCATTTCTCTATCCTTAAAACGGAGGAATCTCACCACTATGGCTCTGGGAATTTCTCCTGCTCTCGGTCCTCGTGCCATCACTCGGTATGCTCCCTCCACCTCCAACGGACCCGCCGGGGCCTCCGCTCCCATTAACGAGTGCAGCATCGTGCTCACATATGCCCCGACGTCCGCTCCCTCCGCACCTTCAGGAAGACCAAGAATCCTCAGGTTGTTCCTCCTTGCGTTGTTCTCCAGTGCCTCCAACCTTTCCACACATCGTTTCTGATGTGCCTCATGTGTCTCCGTCTTCACCACCAGGCCCTGTATGTCGTCCTCATTCTCAGCTGCCTTTGCCTTCACGACCTGAAGCTCCCGCTCCTGGGTCTTTTGTTCCTCCTTTAGCCCTTCGATCGCCTGTAGTATTGTGGCCAACAGCTCTTTCTTCATTTCCTTTTTGAGCTCTTCCACACAGCATTTCAAGAACTCTTGTTGTTCAGGGCCCCATGTTAAACTGCCACCTTCCGACACCATCTTGGTTTTTGCTTGCCTTCCTTGCCGCTGTTCTAAAGGATCCACTGCAATCCGGCCACTTTCTCCTCCTTTTTTCATCCGTATCCAGGGGGGATTCCCTTCTGGTTTACCGCACAGTGTTTTTAGCCGTCAAAATTGCCGTTGGGGCTCCTATCAAGAGCCCAAAAGTCCGTTTCACCGGGAGTTGCCGAAACTGCGACTCAGCTGATCATTGCCGCACCCGGAAGTCGCTGCAATTTGCATTTATATAACGATGTGGTAGGCGAATAGGACTTGGTTCAAGTTAGGATGCACAAGCATAGTTTGTGGATGAACCTGAAAGTTTATGGACGGTGGGAGAGAGGACGCCAGGCAGGGGGGTACTGAGCAGTCGGATCCAGAGACAACAAAAGCAGGGCTAAAGGTTGAGACAGGGGCGGAAACAGGCAAGATAAAGCAGAGAAAATTCCTGTAGAAAGGCAATTTTGCCGTGAAAAATTATAACCTTTGGCAGAAGCAATATCCTCCTGCCATCAAGTCCACTCAAGTGTATAAGATCTAAAGTCTAGACTTTAAGGTGACCTTATACTGAATTAGATGAAGCATGTGTCAGCCACTCCCACTAAACACAAAGTCGATTCCATTTCTCTGTATATTTGCATTATGGTGCAACTAACATAACTAGCTCTGCATCATTTTGAAGGTGCAGTCTCCAGAACCCTGAATAAAGTAGAACTAACACCCAAAGTCACTAGTAGACAGAGTATTCACGGAATGACTTATTTTTCCCCCACTGTCGAAAAAAAATTAAACAGGGAATTGTATATTAAACTATCAATTGATTTTTAAACTTTGCTTACGACCATTCTTATTCTAGCTACCTTAGACATCAGGTTGCCGAATGATTGAAATTGGCACTTCACAATGGCAATGTAATTGCACGCATGCAAAATCTCACTTCTGTGAAATGGCCTCCAACTAGGTGCAGGGTAAACGTGACATGTCGTAATATACATCATGGAGATTCTTTCAAGAATCCAGCAATGAAGCTCGACACCATCCAGGACAAAGCAACCCGCATGGGCAGCACAAGTGGCTAGCACTCTGGCTTCACAGCGCCAGGGTCCCAGGTTCGATTCCCCGCTGGGTCACTGTCTATGCGGCGTCTGCACGTTCACCTCATGTCTGCGTGGGTTTCCTCCGGTTTCCTCCCACAGTTCAAAGACATGCAGGTTAGGTGGATTTGCCATGCTAGTCTCCAAAATGGTTAGGAGGGGTTATTGGGTTACAGGGATAGGGTGGAAGTGAGGGCTTAATTGGGTCAGTGCAGACTCGATGGGCCGAATGGCCATCTTCTGCACTGTATGTTCTATGTTCTATGATTGCTCCCCCTTCCACAAACATTCAAACCCTCCACCACCGACGAATTGTGGCAGCCATGTGCACCATCTACAAGATGCACTGCAGTGACTCGCCAAGGCTCCTTTGACAGCACCTTCCAAACCCACGACCACTACCATCTAGAAGGACAAGAGCAGCAGATACCTGGGAACCCCACCACCTGGAGGGTCCCCTCCAAGTCACTCATCACCCTGATTTGGATCTCGCCGCTCCTTCACTATCGCTGGAGCAACATCCTAGAACTCCCTCCCTAACGGCACAGTGGGTGTACATCCACCTCAAGGACTGCAATGGTTCAAGAAGACAACTCACCACCACCTTCTGAAGGGCTACTAGGGATGGGCAATAAATTCTGGCCCAACCAGCGATGCCCATATCCTGTAAAAATGAATTTTTAAAAATGTAAAAGGGTTAAATGCTAACAGCAGACAAGCGAGATCAAAGTTCCTGTCACTGTGTATTTTTGAATTTTGTTTTCTGACTGAGGATTTAACCCAAAGCTGCATCTTTTTAACTAGAAAGGCTATGCAATAATGGAATACCTCACCAGATACTGCTTCTACAGCCAGTTTTAAAGCTGAAAGTCAATGTTGAGTTTTAAAATTATAGTTGTAAATTATGGGCGGAATTTTCAGGCTGTTCACAACACAGGATATTCCGGTCCCACCACGCGCACCCCCGCCTCGGGTTCATAGCCACAGAAATCACTAAAGGCAGCGATGCAGGTTAGGATTATGACACACTTTGATCGAGGAGATGTAGATAAAGTGCTTCCACTCGTGCGAGTGCGGGTGCAGAATTTATCCCCAAATCTAACACACTCCCAGAATCAGGGCTCTCATTCACCCCCCGTCTGATTGAGTGAGCACGCTGAGCCTGGAGGTTACCTGAACACACACACCCTATTACACTCGAATACTTTGCTTTATTGATTACGCACAATAGCACAGTGGTTAGCAATGCTGCTTCACAGCGCCAGGGACCTAGGTTCGATTCCCGGCTTGGGTCACTGTTTGCGTGGAGTTTGCATGTTTTCTCCATGTCTACGCGCGTTTCCTCTGGGTGCTCCAGTTTCCTCCCACAAATCCTGAAAGACTTGCTTTTTAGGTGAATTAGACATTCTGAATTCTCCCTCAGTGTACCCGAAAACCGCCGGAGTGTGGCGGCTAGGGGATTTTCACAGTTGCTTTGTTGCTGTGTTAATGTAAGCCTACTTGTGACACCTAATAAAGATTATCATGATTATTTTATTTTATAAATTTAAAATGGCCAATTCCTTTTTTTTTCAATTAAGGGGCAATATAGCTTGGCTAATCCACCTACCCTGCACATCTTTGGGTTGTGGGGGTGCGACCCACGCAGACACGGGGAGAATGTGCAAACTCCATACGAGCAATGACCCGGGGCCGGGATTGAACCCGGTCCTCAGCGCCGTGAGGCAGCAGTGCTGACCACTGCATCACTGGGCCGCCCTATCATGATTTCCTTGTGCCCAGATAGTTGTTTCTTTTCATACTTCAGTTTTATGCTGAAATTCATGCTTAATGCTGTGTCAAACATATCTTTCCGAAATTTGCTTGAGTGAGAGAAAATTTGAAATGTGGTCCCTGCGCCCCCTCCCCATTTGAAAAGGTTGGACATGCCTGATCTAGATAGTAAGGTTATTTTGGAGATATAGTATTGTCTTAAAGACACAACCCATGCACAACTGTTTTGTACAACTAGACTTTGCGACTCAGATCGGACTATAAATTTTCATTCATGCTGGTTAATCGGACATAGCATGGATCATGCTATGTAGAAGCACAATACATCCTATGATTGTTTTAACAAAACTGAAGTGTGCGTTGTGGTATATTACTAGCATTGCTCAGGGTTAAAGTCAGGATAGGATATGATACACAATGTTATTATTCTTCTGCTATAAAGCTCGTCAGATTAACAGACAAGAGTGTTCAATATTGTACGTTTTGTTAACTTTCTGGACCCGGGCAGTTGCTTCTGTATCTTAAAATGTACTGTTTTTTAATACATTTTTAAATAGCAGATGACCTTGTATGATGTACCTGTTAGGGCTGATGGGCACAGGTGATACAGTAAGGTTACTTTGGAGACATGGTACTGTCTTAAAGACACAATCCATGTAGAACAGTCTTGTACAACTAGACTTTGCTACTCAGATCTGATTATAAATTTTAATTCAAGCCTGTTAATCTCCCATTGCATGGATCATGGCGAAAGAACAAAAAAACTTGCATTTATATAGCACTTTAAACAACTCCGACATCTCAAAGCACTTTACAGCACTTAGTGTAAGAATAAAGACATGTTACTTTGTAATGCACACCCACTAAGCCTCGACAAAAAGTATTCCTCCCACTCTGCAATTTTGTTTTCCCTCTTTCTATCGCCTTCCATCGCTCAAAATATTATCCATTTGTAATCTCTCCCTTTCTCTTCAAGCTCCCGACACAAAAGGATACATCTCTCTCACTCCTTTCCCCAAACCCTCACTCTTTTTGCTATCACAAGAGGTTGGTCAACAAGCCTTAACTGGGGCCCAAAAAATTGTGGTTAGATAGCTGTGGGGAACTTGCTTGCAGTCGGCGGGAAACTCCCTGAAAGACCCGCCACAAATGACACTTAGAAACTTTTCCATTAGATCGCGCCCATAGACTCTGGAAACTAGGGCGAGAATACCTAATCTCATGCCATATTAAGTCCTTACAGTCAGCAATCAAACTTAGGTCACTGAAAAAGGCAAATATTTTTACCATGTACAAAAATATTAAACCTTTTTTTAAAAGCACAAGACTATAGGTGTCGATAGTGAAACAAACTTGTATCAATGGACAGAAAGATACAATCACATATTTGATGTTCCAACGCTACGACATAAAATAAATGTCTTATGGAGACTTCACTCCTCAGGGCAGCACGGTGGCGCAGTGATTAGCACTGCTGCCTCATGATGCCAAGGACCTGGGTTCGATCCCGACCACGGGTCACTGTCTTGTGGAGTTTGCACATTCTCCTCGTTGCTGCATAGGTCTCACCCCCAAACCCAAAGATGTGCAGGGTAGGTGGACAGACTGTGCTAAATTGCCCTTTAATTGGAAAGAAAAGAATTTGGTACTCTTAATTTATATTAAAAAAAGAGACTTCACTCCTGTGATTTTCTCCATTGGTCGCCTGATCGTATTTGTATCGGTGTGCAACATGTGAAATGAGGAGGAAAACAGCTTATTTATCAACTAAATCCCTCATTTTTCTCTTCTTGATCATGCAATTCTATCTCGTATGTTTTTATTTCATTCAAGTGGATACTCCTGAATATCAAAACACTAAAAGAATAACTCATTTTAAGATTGCACTGTTGTTTACAGCCATGAGAGGTGAACATTGACTGTTTCAGATCTAAACAGTGATACTTTCCAAAATCAAGTTTTGATCATACCCCTCCTGCCCACCATAAACGAACAGCTAAAAATAAGAATAAGCAGTTTCTGACATTCAAGTTAACAAAAATGGTTGCCACATATCGATCGTGATTGCTGCACATGAAAATATATTTCACGATTGTGGGTTTCATTAGCTGATTAAAAATTGCAGCATCTCAGAAAATGTGGCTGTCTCTTTGCGTGTGGGGGGAAAATAAATTCAACCTCAACAACAAACTAAACACTTTACAAAAAAATGATGTTATATATAACATCATGATATAACAATTTCTTACGTTCATCACATCGGAGACATTGGCAAAAAGAGTAAACAACGTTCTAATCGCTTATCGGAACACTGTACAACACACAACGCAGAGTTCACCGGCAATGCTGTTGTTCAAAAGGCAACCACGAACACAGTTTTGTTTGTTAACTCCACCTGATGTTTCAGAGATTGTCAATCACACCAACAAGTACAAATTGCTAGGAGGGAGCAAAACTCTAAAAAGGGAGTATTCAACCAGGGTGAGAGTGTTAGCTCGAAACCACACCATCAAGGAGAAATGGAAATTGCTATGATCCTAGCAAAGACAAGCCCCATCTCATACACTGTACAGAAAGATTATGACAGGGTTTGATAACATCATGCTAATCAGCTACTTACTTCACAAAGAGTTTGCAGAAACCTCTCAATAGGTTCTTCCTTGGGCGACACGGTGGCATAGTGGTTAGCACAGTGACACAGTGGTTAGCACTGCTGCCTCACAGCTCTGGGTTCAATTCTGGCCTCGGGCGACTGACTGTGTGGAGTTTACACTTTCTCCCACATCAGCGTGGTTTCCTCTGGGTGCCCTGGTTTCTTCCCACAGTCCAAAGATGTGCAAGTTAGGTGGATTGGCCATACTAAGTTGTCCTTTAAGTATCCAAAAAGGTTAGGTAGGGTTACAGGGAGAGGGTGGAGGCATGGGCTTAAGTAGGGTGCTCTTTCCAAGGGCCGGTGCAGATCCGATTGGCCAAATGGCCTCCTTCTGCACTGTAAGGACTCTATCACTCTATGACCCTTGGAAAATCTAGAGACCGATACTTTGGAACAGAGACAGACACAGTCCCAAGTTCAAATTCTATTTCGAAGGACTTTCCAACACCTATAGTGACAGATACTGGAGTAGCAAATCAGGAGATACCATCAACTGAAGGGAATGAGGACACTTCCAAGGTTTCAGGTAACCAAGTTCCAGAATGCCAAATTCAACCAAAAAGGAACAGACATTCACCACAGAGATTGTCTTATTGAATGATATATATGTACAGAAATAATGCATAAGTTGGTCTGTTGTATAAACATTTATCGTTGTCTTTGCATTAATGAAGTAAAGGGAGAGGATTTTGTATCAGAGAATACATTCCCGCTAGTAAAGCATCACGTGATGTGCAGTGACGTCAGCAGAGTGTTTGCCTGGGCTTTGCAGAGTTCTCTATCTTAGATTGCATGAGCAACACCTCTTAATTAACCTCTCATTGTGTTTTGAAAGAATCCAGAGTGTGGGTACCTCCATAAATCTTTACTTGGCGGCAGCAAATAAATCTAACACTTCCCAACCCTACCCACCGTCTGCAAGTAAGGACAGCACAATACTCCACTTGCCTGGATGAGTGCAAATGTAACAACACTCACGAAGCTTAGCACCATCCAGGTCAAAGCAGCCCACTGGACCGGCACCCTATTCTCCATCTTAAAACATTCACTGCCTCTACCATTGGCACGTAATGACAACAGTGTACACCATCTACAAGGTACACTGTAGCAACATGCCATTCTCTACGACCTAGAAGGGCAGAAAATGTCATATTATGGGAACACCCCACTATGCATTCCACCCACTCCGCCGCCTCCATTTGGGCTTGGAACAATATTACCATTCTGATCGCTTGGTCAAGATTTCTTCCTGAAGAGCACTGTTGGTGTACCTACACTATATGGACTGTAACAATTCAAGGGGGAGGATAACACTACCTGCTTACAGGCAGCAAATGTTGGCTTTGCCAGCGTTGCTCATACACCACAAAACAATTTTTAAAAAATCTTTAGATCCCTTGAGTAACAGACAGACACAGTAAAATGGCTTTCATCTGTGTTATATCAGCTCAGTTTTGTGTAGTTTAATGTGAATGATTATCCTTAAATGAAATGAGCAACTCAGAGCACTCATGTCACATAGGAACGGTGAAAACTGGATTAAAAATTACCTCAAGGGAAGTATATCCGTTGTTCTATTTTGCCTCCAGTCTATAAACACCTGCTATTACACAGCAGTATCCAGATAATACAACATTTTTGCAGCTCGAACACCTCAACTCAATGTTGTTTCACATAATTCTCTGTAGGGCCACTGACTGTTGACAATTAATTTTGATTCTCAGTACAAGTAGCTTCTTTGCAACTGAAACAAATACAATTAAAAAGTGACTGCAGGAGAGACATTTTTTAAATCTTATTTTGTCAAGGTAACTGTACCTGACAAGGGGAGTCAGGTGCTTACTAAGAAAGTAATCTGCCAGCACTTTCTTCCTCCCTTAATTCAGGCCAATGAATTAGTCATTCCAATTGAGAGGAAGACGGCTGTGGTTGTTGGAGAGCTCAAATGCCCAACTGGGAGCAGCTCAACTGGATCGGTTCCAATTTCCATTGAAAGCTGGAACTGTTGATAACCGATTTTCTTCTCTGGGCCTGGACTGATAGTGTCAGGTGTCAGCCAATGAACATCTCCAATAGAAGAGAATCAAAGCACCTCCCCTTGACATTCAGTGGCATCACTGCTGAATGCCTCGCCATGAATATCACCGGTACCATATTGACCAGAAGCTTAACTGAACTAACTGTAAATACGATGGCAACAGAGACTGTCCACCCATTTATAGGTCTGGAGTGTGATGGAGTACTATCCACCGGCTGATAAGTGCAGCTCCAACAATATTCAAGAAGCTCAACAAATTCAGAACAAAACAGCCACATCGAACATTCACTTCCCCCACCACATTCTGCTGGCAGTGTGTACCATGTACAAGATGCACTGCAGCAACATGCCAAGGTTCCTTCAACAGCATCTTTCAAACCAGTGACCTCTACCACCTAGAAAAACACGGGCAGAAGAGACAGGAGACCACTACACCCGCGTATTCCCCTCCAGGGCACACACACCACCCTGATTTCAAACTACAGCGCTGTTCTTTCACTGTCACCCCCTTCCTAACAGCACTGTAGGTGTACCTACACAAGATGGATTTGCACTGGATCATCAAGGCAGCTCATTCCCATCTTCTCAAGGGAAATTACCGATGAGCAATAAATTTTGGTTGTGCCAGTGATGCTCACATCCCATGAAGTAATTCAAAAATTAAAATTGCTATATTGAATATATATCGGAGGTTACCGTAACGATATAACTGATTGCCAGGGGTCAATTACAAGTGCTCATTCATCTGATACAAGCTCCCTCACGGGCCCAGTTGTCTCTGACTGCTCCTCAGCCTATCTTGGGTGTTTCCTAACAGCTCTTTGTTCCCATGTGCTTCCAGGCAACTATTCAAAAATACAATGAAACATTAAATTTAATAAAACAGGACATTATATCTCATTTGGATGGTGGAAAGAGGCTGGAAAAACCTACAACTTTTGGTTACAGTTTCAGTCATGTTTGACGACGGGCCATTAAAGTGTTTCGAACCATTAAAATGTTTCGCCTTTGCGGATTGAACAGAAACAAAATACTCACAGCGATGTCTTCTGGGTATAAATCATCACTGAAGGAACCATCATCAAATATGACTTGATAGAAGGTCTGTGATGAAATTCCAGTCACTCTGCAACTATAATATCTTCCATTCTTGTGTTTAGAGATGACCGTCTGTCCAACTGATAAGTCTTGAAATAAAGTTTTGCTTTTCTTTTTTGAGGAAAGAAAATCAAAATAAAAGTAGAATTAAGAACAATTTGTTTTCTGAACTGATTTTACTGACACATAACATGATTGCGAGATAGTAATGTTAATGTTGCAACAAAACCATATTTTTTTTAACACTTTTGAAATATATAGTTCAATTATTTTCCATTATAATCCACAGAACAATGATTCATCAGCGACTGTGGGCTAGTGAATTGTTACAAAAGTAAAAAATTCCATTCACATTAAAACACAATGATTACAATCTCACTAAATTGTGACGTATTTTGCAGCTAAACTGATGTGAAATTAAACTCGTCTGATTCTTCAAAGCACCTAGCATTCCGCCTTATGTCAGTCAATTTACCTACAACACCTTTGGTCAATATTTCAAACCAAGTATAATTTGCTACTACAGTCCAAATGGTGAGCCACATTCAAAGGTGGAACAAGGCGCAAATTGATGTGCAGCAACAATATTAATCATCGAATCTACGGCACGGGGAAGGCCCATCGGCCCAAATTGGTCCATGCCAACCAAAACGCCCATCTAAGCTAACCCCATTTGCCTGCAGTTGGCCCACATCCCTCCAAACCTTTCCTATCCGTGTATGTGTTCAAATGCCAGGCTTACCATAAATTTAAACATTTAATACATTAAATAGATAAACTGATTTCAGTTTTCTCCCACAAACCCATCAGTGAATGTTGTTCAACAAAATTAGTTAAGGTAATGCATTAAATTAAACCAAGTGTCATAACACAGAACTTAAAAAGTTAAAAATACGCTGTTATGAAATCTAGGACAAGACCAGTTTCAAGGGAATGAGATACTTACTACACTTAGATTTGTCTTGTGTCTGAAGCAGGTGATGAGGACTACATATGGCCAGTCATCTGGTTCCATTATAACTCCCGCTGCATGGGCACAAGTTACGTGGAAGGATGTTGGACAACGTCCATATGAACACTGAATGCAAGCACCCAAAGTCTTCTTTACTCTCTTCCTGCAGAAAACACATTTCTGTAGGGAAAAAGAAGAGTTTAGGTTCAGTACATTTTCCTACTCAAGATCCCAGGCCTTTAGGTTCTCAAGAAAATGGGTTTTATTTTCAATTTATGCAATAAAACATCCGTACTAACAGTACAATGCTTTGTTCTTCATTAAGTTCCTTTGAAGATATAATCAGCTCCCGATACGTTGTGAACAATGACCCATCGTAAGCAGAAAGCAAGATAATTGTTGTATCTTAACTGCATCGGGGGCATGGGTAATGTACACTATTGTTTCAATATGTTGTTGTGCAGGGTTAGATCACAGGTGCCTACATGATGAAAAGGTTAACATTTGTACAGTGCCTCAACAGTCCCAAATTGCATCAGAATTGAAGGGGGTGGCGAAATGCTTGCACATGTTTGCAGCCCATCACTGATGGCAAGATCTCTCAAGCAGTAGTGAGATGGATGGCCAATTAATTTGTTTCACTTTGGTGCTGTTAGATGAGAGTCACTCATGCAAGGATATCAGTAAAACTCTTTTGAATAGTGCCACAAGGGCTTCTAAACCCATCTGAAATACAGGTAATTTTTGAATTTAAGAGCAAAATCCATCTATCTTCTCGTCCATGGATTGATCCTGGATAAATTTTGGGTTTCAACAAACCTTCAAACTAAACCGGAGGATTTTCCAATCAAGACTGCCCTAATCAGCTATATTTCACTATGTTCCTGATCCAAACTTCTGTGGGTCTCTTACAAGTTCTGCCATAATCTGCCCCATAATCTTCTGGCTTCTTCTCAATTTCAAGTACTTTGACATCCCTTCTACTTGTAAGTTGTTTACCTTACTTCTTCTGAATCTTCCTGATGACTCCCTTGTGCACATTTGCTCTTCCAAATAGTCTCACTGAGTCTTTGTACCAATCAAATCTTCACTCCTCATGAACTCTTCACCTACATTCCCCTGTCCTCACTCAATATAAAACACGTCAAATTGCCCAACTATACCCAAAGTCAAATCACAAATGATCAAAAGTGGCCTCATCATCTCTATCACCAACAGAGACATTTTCAAGATATCCTTTGGCCTCCTTTGATTTGTGAAGGGTAGGGAATATCTAACTCATGGTTAGCATTGTTGCTTCACAGCGCCAGGGACCCGGGTTCGATTCTGGGCTTGGGTCACTCTCTGTGCGGAGTTCTCCCCGTGCCTGCGTTGAGTTTCCTCTGGGTGCTCCAGTTTCTTCCCACAAGTCCCGAAAGATGTGCTTATTAGGTGAATTGGACATTCTGAATTCTCCCTCAGTGAACCCAGACAGGCGCCGGAGTGCGACGACTGGGAGATTTTCACAATAACTTAATTGCAGCGTTAATTTAAGCCTACTTGTGACACTAATAAAAATTATTATTATTACACTAATGCAATCACATTCTTTGAATTGAGTCACAAAGGAATACAGAAGATGATCAAAGGTTCTGCAAGAAAGAATGTAAGTTAAAACTGAGGTACATGGATTCATAAGGAACCTGTGTCACGAGCCACGCTGATGTTATATGCGAAGCTATCCCAACTTGGAACACCAGTTCGTGGGTGTGTAGTTTTTTTTAGAATGGTGTGAAAAGTCAAGTGAAAACCCAGTGAGAATAAGCAGCCTAGACATTGTGTAATAATTACTAAAGACTACTTATTAAATTAAGGAAAAGACAAATACACACATATTCCGTCAAGACAATTATGTGCATGAATTACTAAACACACACTGTTCCAAAATTTATCTACGATCCCTGCACTCCTTAAGACTTCCCCTTTCCACCAAACAACATCTAAATTAAATAGATCTATAAGTGAAAACCAGCATGTAGTCACCACACAATACAGGGAGGATAATCAAGTTTGGGAAATGTTTTGTCCTGTTGCAGCAAAGATAGTTAAACTGCCTTTATAAAAGTTTTCTGCTCTGTCTTGGCTCAAAGCTTTAGAGACTGGCCTCCCTGCTTCTGAGGGTGCTGGCAATTATACCACTGTTCCCCTTTGATTCTACATTCTGTGTATTTAGCTGTCTGTCCCCCTCATATACCTTGACTTTAGAAATTAACGTTTGTATATCTCACTGATCTTCCAATCGTCTAGGGATTCAGTTTCTACCAATATGTGATTCACACCTGATTCTATCTCTATGGCTGCTAATCTTGTTAATGGGAAAGGCACATCTCATCCAGCCTTTTGAATATTGGCTACTGCTGTCGCTTATCAAATTTCCATCTGTTGCTGGTGTTATGGGCCAGGGTTTAGAGAACCCCAAAGTGTATCATGGAGTTCACCTGACCCACGACTTTTACTAGATTGTGCTACGGGGAGCACATGGCCCAATTTAAAAGTAATTTTTAAAGCAAAACAATGTTTATTCTATGAACTCAGTTAACCTTTTTAAAACATACAGTGAACATCTTAGTAACCATCAATTCAAATAAACCCCCAAAGAATACAACACGCTAAGTAATCCTTAAAACCTTCCTTTTAACATCCTTTTTAAGGATGTTAAAAATCCTTTTTGCAGAAGCACATCAGGTTAAATTCTCTACTGAAAGCAGTTACCACTCTGAATTCACCAAATGATCTAGAGATAGTCTTTAGATGGCAGAGAGGTCAAAATTACACCTTATTTGGCTGGCTGGCTTCAGCTCCAACACTAAAATGAAACCAAAAAACACTGACACACTTTGTGAGGAAACACCAAGCTTTTCCTCAAAGCGAAACTAAAAAGCAGAGCCAGAGCTCAGCTCCACCCACAGTCCGACATCACTATAGCCACTTGAGCAGACAAACATTTCTTAAAGTGACATTCCCATGACACTGGGAAGATTACATCCTATTATGTCTTGTTAAATTCATGTTACTGTTGTTATGAGACAAATCCATGACAGCTGTTTGAAAGGTAGGGGGTAGAGTTGGGATCAATGACTGAACATTTGGCTTTGTGATAGCTTTCATTCCTCTGAATGAGCAAGGTTCATTCATACGCCACTCTACACGCTCCAAATCTGGGGCATGTGCCTGCCGCAGTCTTTATTGTATGAATTGTGTGACAGATTAAGCCAATGGGAGACAGTATTGCAGCATTTATTTTGAGGATGGTAGCTAGGAGTGAAGGCAGTGAGAGCACAGGACAGGACAAAGCAGTGCTAGGAAATAGACAGAAGAAAGTGTCTTTGATTGAGGAACTGTGCACTACAAATGTGAATTGAAACCACGTAAACCTAACCCACTTAAATTAGCATTAGGATGTCACACAAAAGTTGTTGAAATGCGACCAATGATCATGTCACAAAAGGAACTCAAGATTTTGAGGATATTGAATAGCCATAGATGCATAGATAAAAATGATGGCTAGAAGAAGAGGGGTTAATACACAATTGGGAGGAGATATTAAGCTGATGGCATAGACAAATGTAAAGAGGAAAGCAAAAAAATTGTAGAAGCACAAGTGGGGTAACAGTAGTGGGTACAGTTTAATGTAGCAAAGTGTGAGACAAGGAAAGGGTTAATCAGACTGTTTTGCAGTGTCCTCATATTGCAGTAATCGTAATGAAAAAAAGTGGGTCCAGGCACATAAATCGATATGAACTAAATCTGTTGGAAATATGAATGAGAAAAGATCCTAAACTTCATCACAGGAAATATGGAATATCAACATGTGCAAGTATGAACATAGCTCAGGTCCAGTTCGGATATTGCATTCAGCACTAAGTCATCCAAATGGACCTTGCACATAGAAGCCTGGAGCATGACTTTGTTTAACGTGGGGACCTTGGGGTACTGTCATTGTCCACATGATCAAATAAAGTCAACTGTACTTTACTTCTGCACCCAGACCATTGGGTTTGAGCATAATCATCCCCAGGACTGATTAAACAAAAACAATGTTGAAATATGTGTCCTCTTAGAACAAAGATTAGCAGCTTTCATTGCCTGGAAGATCACCCTAAAGTTGCAGGTCAATAAAGCAATGCTGACATCCCAAGACAACTCCAGGAGATAAAGGTGGGAAGAGGAAGCCTGGGGGATCCAACAACTGACAAAGCTTTTTTGAAGCCACCAAGGCCATCAATTGATTATGGTCAAATGGACATGATGTTGTTCTTCTTAAGGATGGTAATGCCAATGCTGGAAAGAACATTTTTAACAATTCCTCAACCATGATTTTTGTTTATTAATACCATAAGACCATAAGACATAGGAGCGGAAGTAAGGCCATTCGGCCCATCGAGTCCACTCCGCCATTCAATCATGGCTGATTTCAACTTCATTTACCCGCTCTCTCTCCATAGCCCTTAATTCCTCGAGAAATCAAGAATTTATCAACTTCTGTCTTAAAGACACTCAACGTCCCGGCCTCCACCGCCCTCTGTGGCAATAAATTCCACAGACCCACCACTCTCTAGCTGAAGAAATTTCTCCTCATCTCTGTTCTAAAGTGACTCCCTTTTATTCTAAGGCTGTGCCCCCGGGTCCTAGTCTCCCCTGCTAATGGAAACAACTTCCCTACATCTACCCTATCTAAGCCATTCATTATCTTGTAAGTTTCTATTAGATCTCCCCTCAACCTCCTAAACTCCAATGAATATAATCCCAGGATCCTCAGACGTTCATCGTATGTTAGGCCTACCATTCCTGGGATCATCCGTGTGAATCTCCGCTGGACCCGCTCCAGTGCCAGTATGTCCTTCCTGAGGTGTGGGGCCCAAAATTGCTCACAGTATTCTAAATGGGGCCTAACTAATGCTTTATAAAGCTTCAGAAGTACATCCCTGCTTTTATATTCCAAGCCTCTTGAGATGAATGACAACATTGCATTTGCTTTCTTAATTACGGACTCAACCTGCAAGTTTACCTTTAGAGAATCCTGGACTAGGACTCCCAAGTCCCTTTGCACTTCAGCATTATGAATTTTGTCACCGTTTAGAAAATAGTCCATGCCTCTATTCTTTTTTCCAAAGTGCAAGACCACGCACTTGCCCACGTTGAATTTCATCAGCCATTTCTTGGACCACTCTCCTAAACTGTCTAAATCTTTCTGCAGCCTCCCCACCTCCTCCATACTACCTGCCCCTCCACCTATCTTTGTATCATCGGCAAACTTAGCCAGAATGCCCCCAGTCCCGTCATTTAGGTCGTTAATATATAAAGAGAACAGCTGTGGCCCCAACACTGAACCCTGCGGGACACCACTCGTCACCGGTTGCCATTCCGAAAAATAACCTTTTATCCCAACTCTCTGCCTTCTGCCTGACAGCCAATCGTCAATCCATGTTAGTACCTTGCCTCGAATACCATGGGCCCTTATTTTACTCGGCAGTCTCCCGTGAGGCACCTTATCAAAGGCCTTTTGGAAGTCAAGATAGATACCATCCATTGGCTCTCCTTGGTCTAACCTATTTGTTATCTCTTCAAAGAACTCTAACAGGTTTGTCAGGCACGACCTCCCCTTACTAAATCCATGCTGACTTGTCCTAATCTGACCCTGCACTTCCAAGAATTTAGAAATCTCATCCTTAACAATGGATTCTAGAATCTTGCCAACAACCAAGGTTAGGCTAATTGGCCGATAATTTTCCATCTTTTTCCTTGTTCCCTTCTTGAACAGGGGGCTTACAACAGCGATTTTCCAATCCTCTGGGACTTTCCCTGACTCCAGTGACTTTTGAAAGATCATAACTAACGCCTCCACTGTTCCTTCAGCTATCTCCTTTAGAACTCTAGGATGTAGTCCATCTGGGCCCGGAGATTTATCAATTTTTAGACCTCTTAGTTTCTCTAGCACTTTCTCCTTTGTGATGGCTACCATATTCAACTCTGCTCCCTGACGCTCCGGAATTGGTGGGGTATTACTCATGTCTTCTACTGTGAAGACTGACGCAAAGTACTTATTCAGTTCCTCAGCTATTTCCTTGTCTCCCATCACAAAATTACCAGCGTCATTTTGGAGCGGCCCAATGTCAACTTTTGCCTCCCGTTTGTTTTTAATGTATTTAAAGAAACTTTTACTATCATTCCTAATGTTACTGGCTAGCCTACCTTCATATTTGATCCTCTTTCCTTATCTCTCTCTTTGTTATCCTCTGTTTGTTTTTGTAGCCTTCCCAATCTTCTGACTTCCCACTACTCTTTGCCACATTATAGGCTTTCTCTTTTGCTTTGATGCATTCCCTAACTTCCTTTGTCAGCCATGGCTGCCTAATCCCCCCTCTGATAACCTTTCTTTTCTTTGGGATGAACCTCTGCACTGTGTCCTCAATTACTCCCAGAAACTCCTGCCATTGCTGTTCTACTGTCTTTCCCACTAGGCTCTGCTCCCAGTCGATTTTCGTCAGTTCCTCCCTCATGCCCCTGTAGTTACCTTTATTTAACTGTAACACCTTTACATCTGATTCTACCTTCTTTCTTTCAAATTGGAGATTGAATTCTACCATATTATGATCACTGCCTCCTAAGTGCTCCCTTACTTTAAGATCTTTAATCAAGTCTGGCTCATTACATAACACTAAGTCCTGAATGGCCTGTTCCCTCGTGGGCTCCATCACAAGCTGTTCCAAAAAGCCCTCCTGTAAACATTCAATGAATTTCCTTTCCTTGGGTCCACTGGCAGCATTATTTACCCAGTCCACCTGCATATTGAAGTCCCCCATGATCACTGTGACCTTGCCTTTCTGACATGCACTTTCTATTTCGTGGTGCATTTTGTGCCCCCGGTCCTGACCACTGTTACATAACTCCAATTATGTTTTTTTTTGCCTTTGTGGTTCCTCAACTCTACCCACACAGACTCCACATCATCTGACCCTATGTCATTTAGTGCTATTGATTTAATTTCATTCCTAATTAACAAGGCAACCCCGCCCCCTCTGCCCACCTCCCTGTCTTTTCGATAGGTTGTGAATCCCTGGATGTTTAAATGCCAGTCCTGAACCCCCTGCAACCATGTCTCTGTGATGCCTACCACATCATACCTGCCAGTCACAATCTGGGCCACAAGCTCATCTACCTTGTTCCGTACACTGCGCGCATTTAAATATAGCACCTTTAATTCTCTATTGACCGTCCCTTTTTGTTTTCTTAGTGTGGTGGACCTTGGTTTACTGAGCCTTTCCATACACTGTGTCAGATTTTGTGGGATGGAGACTATCGTAACCTCTCCTGAGTTTTGTCTTTTCGTGGCTTTTTTGTATTCCTAAGCAGCTACGCTTCCCACTGATTACTTCACCTCTTGGTTCCCTGACTTTCCCTTCCCCACCAATCTTTAGTTTAAAGTCCTATTGACCACCCTATTTACTCTTTTCGCCAGAACACTGGTCCCAGCTCGGTTCAGGTGGAGACCATCCCAACGGTATAGGTCCCCCCTGTCCCAAAACTGATGCCAGTGTCCCATGAAAAGGAACCCCTCTTTCCCACACCACTCTTTCAGCCACGTGTTAACTTCCCTTATTCTTGCCTCCCTATGCCAATTTGCACGTGGCTCGGGCAGTAATCCGGAGATTATGAACCTTGAGGACCTGTTTTTTAAATTTGAATCCTAGCTCTTTATAATCTCTAAACAGGTCCTCTTTCCTAGACTTGCCTATGTTGTTGGTACCGACATGGACCACAACAACTGGATCCTCCCCCTCCCTCTCCAGTATCCTTTCAAGCCGGTCAGAGATGTCCCGCACCCTAGCAACGGGCAGGCAACATACCATGCGGGACTCTTTATCCTGCTCACAAAGGATACTATCTATCCCCCTGATAATAGAATCCCCTACAACTACAACTTGCCTATTTACTCCCTCCCCTTGAATGGCCTGCTGAACCATGGTGCCTTGGTCAGCTGACTCATCCTTCCTGCAGCCCTGTTCGCCATCCACACAGGGAGCAAGTGCCTCATACCTGTTGGACAGAGTCAAGGGCTGAGGCTCCTGAGTTCCTGACTGCTGGTTCCCTTTACCTGCCTGACTTGCAGTCACACCCTGCTGCCCCTGGCCACTGGCAGGATTTAAACTACTTACTCTGACAGGTGTGACTGCCTCCTGAAACACAGTGTCCAGGTAAGTCTCCCCCTCCCGGATGTGCCTCAGTGTTTGAAGCTCAGACTCCAGCTCATCAACTCTGAGCCGGAGCTCTTCGAGCAGCCAACACTTACTGCAGATGTGGTCGCTGCAGCTCGCAATGGGATCTGCCAGCTCCCACATCAAGCAGCTCAAGCACATCACCTGACCAGCCATCACTAATTAATTAATTAGTTTAATTTAAGTTTATGAGTTTAGCTGTGTTTTTTAAAAAATTTGGGGCAGATTTGCTATCAACCACTCAGATCACAGCTTCCCTCTGACGTCACTTTTGGGGAAAAAACTGGAAAACAGGAAGTTTCCGTTAGGTTTTTATACTCACAGAGACTGCTCCTCCTCCTCCGAACGGCTCCCGAAATTAGGCCCGAAGAAAGAGAGAGAACAAAACAGTAGGGAGAAAGCACCTTCTCCCACTCTTCACCGAATTACCTCACTGCACCAAATTACCAAATTCTCACACTGTCTGTGTCTCACTCACTCAGGCTGTGTCTCCCTGACCAGCGCAATGCTTACTAATGTGCGCTTTCTGTCTGTCTTTTATACAGACTTTAGGATGACTCACACTAAAACTTCAAAGAGAAGAAAACAATGTGTACCTTTGTGCCCCTTAACAGGCCTCAGGTGACTGCCAGATAACTGCCTCTCAGCAATTAGGGCGGGGGCAGCTTCAGCCAATCAGACACTAATCTACACTGCACTTTTAACTGAAAAACAGCAAAATTAGATTAACCACTTACCTTTCCTGGTTACCTCACTGCACCAAATTACCAAATTCTCACTCGGTCTGTATCTCTCTCACTCAGGCTGTGTCTCCTTGACCTGCGCAATGCTTCCTTCATGTTCTTTCATGTTAGGTGGCCATCACAGACAAGGCCCATTGCAATTTCCCTTGAGAATCCACAGCGACAGCTGATACTTCCCTGGTTATTCCCCAGTGGCCTGGGGTGAACCACCATCGACGAGAGTTGTAACAAGCAATTAAATGCATGAAAAACAATAAAGTCTGTAGGCACAATGACATTCTAACTGAGGTCCTCACAGCCTGTGGACGTTTGCTCACATCAAGGGCCCCAAGAGGTTTGCGAGGAGAAAAATCTTCCCCCACTCTTGCACCTCTCCAAGGTAAATCATGCTGTGGAAACTCTCCAGGTTTTTGCTAACGATGGAGGCAGTGTGTACCATTTGCAAGAAGTACTGTAAGGCTCCTTTGATAGCACCTTCCAAACCCACGACTTTTACTACCTTGAAAGACAGGGCAGAAGATGAATGGGACCACCACCAAGATGCATGTTCCCCTCAAGTTCCACACCATCACAAATTGGAATTATATTGCAGAGAGAGATCGAGCGAGTGAGAGATTGAGAGATAGATAGATAGACCGACCGGTAGATAGATAGATAGATAGATAGACCGACCGTCCGGTAGATAGATAGTCAGGCAGACTGCTAAATAGCTAGATAGATAGATAGACAGGCAGATTGCTAAATAGCTAGATAGACAGGCAGATTGCTAAATAGCTAGATAGATAGATAGACAGGCAGATTGCTAAATAGCTAGATAGATAGATAGACAGGCAGATTGCTAAATAGCTAGATAGATAGATAGACCGGCAGATTGCTAAATAGCTAGATGGACAGATAGACAGGCAGATTGCTAAATAGTTCGATAGACAGATAGACAGGCAGATTGCTAAATAGCTAGATCAACAGATAGGCAGGCAGATTGCTAAATAGATAGATAGACAGATAGACAGGAAGATAGACAGGCAGACAGACACAGACAGACAGACAGACACAGACAGACAGACACAGACAGTCAGACACAGACAGTCAGACACAGACAGTCAGACACAGACAGTCAGACACAGACAGTCAGACAGACAGTCAGACAGACAGAGTCAGACAGACAGTCAGACAGACAGTCAGACAGACAGTCAGACAGACAGTCAGACAGATAGTCAGACAGACAGACAGACAGATAGATAGATAGATAGATAGATAGGCGAGGTAGATAGAGAGGTAGATAGAGAGGTAGATAGAGAGGTAGATAGATCATTAGATTGATAGATAGATAGATAGATAGATAGATAGGCGAGGTAGATAGAGAGGTAGATAGATAGATAAACAGATCATTAGATTGATAGATAGAGAGATAGATAGATGCAGATTTTGGAATTTTTCGGTTTTCGGATAAGGGATGCTCAACCTGTAGATGGAAAACTCTTTAGCCTCAGTTGCCTGTGTGCCAAAACTAAACTGACCACCTATATATTTGTACACAAATATGATCTACAAGTTGGGGATGACTGCAGTGCCATTGCCCATCCTACACCAGATTTACAAACTACTTGCAATCTCTGTTTTTGAATTCTCATATTAACCCACACCTGACCAGCCAAATATTAGCCCCCCACCCCTCAAAGGAAAGGGAAAAGTCACAAATCCTGTGCTCCGGAACCCATTATCTCGTGGGGCACACTGCTCCATGCACCCAAACATTATGGGAATTGAAAATTGATCTGATCAGTCACATGAAGACCCATGTCAGAAACCTGAGACAGTAGTAGACATCATCCTCGAACTGAGGGACAGCCAACAATGAAGGGATACCACCACCTGAAGAATAAACTCTACTGGGAGAAAGTCTAATGATTCATCAGAACGATACATAAGCTGAAAGGATGGCACAAAATTAGGGAAACTGAAGTTACAGTCAATGGAAATTAGGACGTTTCAGATGATTTGATGAAGAGAATTGACACGGTAGATTAGGAACGATAATGGTCGCGCAGCTGACGTTCCCGAGCTGCTTGACCCTCGGTTTAGACTGGCAGCGCTTGGGGGTGGGCTGCTGTTCTTACTTGGGGTGGCATCCCCGGCAGCATCCATTTCATTGGCCACTGTTGGGAACATACTCCCCTGGATTCCACCACCAGCAGGAGCAGGGTTTCTGGCTCCAGTATAGAATCACAGAATCTCTGCAGTGTAGGAGGAGGCCATTCGACCCACCGAGTCTGCACCGACCCTTGGAACGAGTACCCTGCCTCGGCTCACACCCTGAACCTGTTCCCATAACCCCATCTAATCTTTTGGTCATTTGAGGGGCAATTGAACATGGCCAATCCACTTAAACTGCTCATCTTTGGACTGTGGGAGGAAACCCACACAGACACGAAGCGAAAGTGCAAACTCCACACAGTCACCCGAGGCGAGAATTGAACCCGAGTCCCTGGCGCTGTGAACCAGCAGTGCTAACCACTGTGCCGCCTTGCCGCCCATAAGTGGGACTTCAGCCACAGTGGCAAAGATTCAGCCCATTATTTAGTTATGAGATAGCCTACTTCTTCCCTTGAAGAACAACAATGAATATGAAGGTTCTGAGGATTTGGCATGATCTATAAAAGAAAACAGGCTTCACAATAAGAAATCTGCTCTATGCACGAGCTTGAAAAATACTCTGAAGGCTGGAATAAGCTGTGGAGAATTTAGAGTTGCAATGAGCAGTCTACTTAACCGATTTGGAAGTGGAAAATCAATGACTAGAACTTTCAGCTCACTAGTACTTGTTGAGAGTGCCTTGGTAAATGGCAAACACGAAGACCTGAGAGAGCTGGCTTTAAATCTATTCTCATGAAGATCTTGGAAGCAATGCCAAGCCGGGCGGGAAGAACAGATTAACAAATCAATGGTCTACTTGCAGCATCAAATATTGATCTTTTTGACTCTAGTTGTCTGATGAAGTCCATAAAGTCACAACAATTTGTGTTTATATAGCTATTAAAGCCTGGAAGAGGGGTTGGAGTCAGTGGTAAGGATGCAGAGTTTGCAGCAGAAGCTGGGGATAATGGTTTTGGTCTTTCAAATATTTAGCAGGAGGAAATTGCAGCATCTCCACGATTGATTGTCAGATCAGCAGTTTAACACTGCAGAAGGGGTGGGAGATTCCAGAGAAATGGTGGAATATGTGGACGTAAAAAGTAAAAGGAATGTGGATAATGCCACTGTAGATTGGCATTTGGATGGGGAAGGTTGGGGGACAGTCGTGGATCTTTGAGTGTGTTCTGGCTATGACTGGATAGGGACAGGTGAACAAAACAAATTCCACTGAGATGAACAATAGAGGAGAAACATTGGTGCAGTCAATCACATTGAATTCTGCAGAGAGGATCAGGAGGGAAAATCCAGCAGCCAGTTTGTGACTTGGTTAAGGGCCGTTTAGATTTTTTTCCTCATCTCGCCCCTTCAGACTTAACCTCGCTGGGGGTACCCTGTTTTCTTGGGCAGCAACACAGCCTCGATGTTGGACAGGAGCCCGCACTGGGTTATGGTGACCCCTCCCAGCAGCTTGATGAATCCCTAGTCATTGTGGATGGCGAGCTGCAGATAGCAGAGGATGATGTTCGACTCCTTGTTGTCCACGGCTGTGTTGCCAGCCAGCTCAAGGATCATGACTGCCATGTACTCCACGGCAGCGGTAAGGTAGGCGGGAGCTCCAGCCCCGAAAGGCTCGACATGGTGACCCCTGCGCAGCAGCCGGTAGATGCAGCAGGCAGAAAACTGGAGACCCAGCCTGAGGAGCGGGTATTGGCCTCGACGCGCCCGTTGCCTCCGGTTTTACTGCGACCAGTTGTTCCACTGTTGAAACTATTCACCAATTTGTTTTGGTGCAGCGAACAGCTAATTAGATCTATTCACACGTCGCAAGAGAGACAGACATTAAACAGAGGCGATAATACTTGAAAATAATTTGGAGAGTGAAAAGAGGATGCAGATGGGGTGGTAACTGATAGCAGATGGGGTAAACATTAATGTTCTCCTAATTTCTGTTTGCAGCAAACACGCTGCATTGCAATGCTTTAGGACTGAGACATCGACATGCATGCACAAGTTGGGACGCTACTTGTGCAGAGACCCCTTGTTCCCTGCGCAACACATTCCCGATTGCAATGCACCCACGACTGGAGGGGGCACTGGTCAACATGTTTCTGCAGGACAGGGATGACAAACAACAATCAGATTTCTGAGCCAGTGTTGCCAAGTTAGATAGAAGTAATTTCATTTGAAGGACATTTGTTTGAAAAGTGTGAGAAACCATGTTGGCTTTCCTGCCGAGACGTCGAAAACATTAACTCTGAATGATCGAGTCATACTCTACCCAATCTTTACTTCCACTGTTTTAATAATAATGATAGACAAGCATCATAAACTGATTTCTGGTTGCAATACTAGGAGGCAATTTTCTGGACTACTTTGATATCAAAAACTTTAGAGGAAGGAAGCCAATTCTCACAAATTTCCAGAATATCAGGATAACTTTTGTATTTTGTGACAAGAGTCAGGAGAAGGTGCAGGTGAAAATTGCAAACATGTAACTAAAAATAAATTCAAGGAAGGAGGTTGAAATAAGATTTAGGTAAATGATAGTTGCTCATTCCTGGAAATATCTCACGGTATGACACTTTGGACCATGTTTGGAATGGCAAGTACTTTATAGGGAAAATCAAACAGTCACCCCCACAACTACTGAAGAAATAGGAGGTTAGGGGCACGATGACTCACATACAGGTATGTTAAGAGAGTCCGGAGGCTGTGGTGGGAGGTCTCAAGATCTGGGCGCCATTTCAAAATGGGACTAAGTGCGGCCTCAGACCCCCAGCGCGACACACGGATGCACCAACTCACCTATAAGGGGGTCATCGAGCCCTCCACACCCAATCTATTAAAGGCACGGCAACCCAGCCCTGATCCCAGATGTGGAAACTTGACAGCGGCTTTGCCAGGCTGGCAATGCCACCTGGGCAACCTGGTAGTGCCTGTGTGGCACTGCCAGGATGCCCGGCTGGCATTCAAGGTACCAGGATACCACCCTATCCAGAGCCCAGCCACCAAGGGCCTCCGATCTCATTGGAGACCCCCCTCCCCCCCGTTCCATTCCGCTTGGTTCCCGTTGGTGGAGACCAGTGCTAAATGGTGCCTGCCGAGGGTCTCCGAGGCAAAGAGATTAGATGCAACACCTTGGGAAGATCAGGTGAGTGCATAATGAAGAGTGAAGTGAGACTTGCCAAATATGAATCCTGCCCATTGTGGGCGGTATCCGGATTGCGACATCTCGCGAGATCACGTTAGATCTTGCAAGGCTTGGCGAGCCGGGTAAATCCCGCAAGAGGCTTATGAGTCAGGCGAGGTGTGGCTGTTAGATCACACCCTACCTTACTAAAGGGACAAAAGTAAATTAAACTTGCAGCTAAACTAAAGTTGAAAATGTGTATATCTTTGAATTCAATACAAATATGCAGCAAGATACACATGATGGAGTACGGCACTTTGTGACTGCTGAGTGCTACTGTGAATTGGTTCCAGTGCATTGCATTAAAGGAGTGGGAGGACACTGAGTCACAGTCATGACAAATTTCTCCCAGCCAGGACATGAAGAAGGAAGTTTATCAGAGAAGCAAGGAAAAAAGACTTAGACAAGTTACTTTGGCTGCTCCCGCACACCTTTAAAGCAGGTTTTAGCGAGGTACCGACAGAGCCAGGCCTTACGGCTAGTGTCGAAGCAATAGTGCACGTTACTGATCCCAAAGAAAGCTCCGCACAAAGATCTAACTGTCTCTATGGTGTTGAATTCTCATTTCACAAAGGCAGTTTATATCTTGCATCAAACTAAGGGCCTCTCCAAGCACGTTGCAGCATGACGTCAGCAAGCAATAATCACATTGAAATATTCACACAGTAAAGCGGGAACTTAAAACATTTAATATCCATCACTTTTTTTAAATTAGAATTTTCTGATAGCAAAATAAGTGGATAAAATTGGATTAAAGACAGAGGCTAAAATAATGATAAATTAAAAAAAGTTGAAATATACACTTCTTATCCATATGGATACATTTGATTTTCTATGAATAGGAGCTTCTCAGAGCTAATGAAAGCGTTTTTTCGTATTTATGGAGCTGAATTTCATGGCTTCTTAGTACCTATGGGGCTGAACGTCATGGGGGGGAGGCACATTGTTCAACCCCCCCTCCCCCATTACAAACGTTGGACACCAGCCGACCATCTTAAAAAAAAACCTTGCTGTAATAACATGCTGCCGGTGGGCTGAACGAGCAGAGGTGGGGGGAATTCTCATCCCCAAAAGTGACGTCAATCAGATTGGCCAGCAGCTCTAGCATTCCCAGCAGTGCCAGAATTCAATAGTACGTGCTGCTGGCACTGAAAGTAGGACCTGGAATGAAGAAAGCCATGGCGTCCGGACCTAGTTAAGTCCAGAATTTTGAAAGGGGAGGGATCGGGCAGCCACAGGTGCGAATAAGGTGGTTCAGGGGAGCAGATGGGGAGGAACGAGAGGAGATGGATAGCATTTCGGTGTGGGAGGGCTCGAAAGAATATACTATCTCTTCATGCTCACCTGTGCCACAAAGTTGAAAAAAAGCCCTTTTCATTCCCACCCACCTGCACACACCAATCATATTTTGGCATTGGCAGCATAATATCCGGGTCAATTGGCTTGGCAACAGGCTCAATTACCATTAATTATTTATTTTAAAATAGTGGGTGGCTAGTCACCCGTCACATTCTTATCACCTTGATAAGATACACGCCCAACGGAGGACTACTCATATAGTATCCTGTAAAATCCTAGTCAGACCTCATTTAACAACGTGTAACTTTTTCAAGAGGTTTTACAGCAAGACGAGTAGCGTAGAATTGAAAGTTCTCATCAATTTAGCTGATTTCCCTGTGGACGCCTCAACAGCAGACACTATGGAGAAGTGCAGAATCACTGACAACAACGTCTGGATTTCCATGTTATTTGGCACATGTGCAGACCTCAGATGTTGTAGTCAGTTTCAATGGAGTAATGATGATCAATACTGACAGTTTTGCTGTCATCACCATAGAAAAATCAAGGCTATGGCAACAATCCAACTGCATGCACTCATGGTTGTAAAGAAGGTGTTATCATAAAATGACAACACAAAAAAACATTTTGTAACCTAATAAAAGCTTCTGCTCTTTTGCTAGGTTTCACAAATTCTCAGTCTTAGGAATGGCAGGTTGAACTTTGAAAAATATATGCCACCAAAGCTAATTTTGTACTGTTTTTCGTATTATTGGTGAAAATATATGTCTGAATTTTTCTTTTGGAGTACTTGAGAATCTTTCTAAAAATATGAATCATTGAGTAAAGCTTAAAAGTATTTGATAGTCCGGAAGCATTCACATCAATTTGATTTGGTTGCCCTCCCTGCCTCTTGTCAAAGGGTAACTATGATATGCAATCAACAAATGATGAAAAGTTCACAAAGACATTCTGGAGAAAAAGTAAATTCTATAAAAGTCCAATCAGTGACACGTCCCTTGAAATATATGAAAATCAGAAGAGATTGTTCTGAGAAGCAAGTCAAAGACGAGCAAACAGTCTCTAAGACTGGATAACTGATCATAATGCTGGATAGAGTTCAAGGGGGCAACAGTGATTTGGAAAGAATTTCACAGGCAAGGCGAACTGCTAATAATATGCAGTCTTGGATTGATTGGGATTGAAAGGCAGGTTTTTCTCTCTCTCAGTTTTCCACTTATTCTTCTGTCGCAGACTTCTCCGTTTTTAACTTTTTTAATTTTCTGTCTGTATCTTTTGCAATATAGGTACAAATATGAGGGAAAAAACGAAAATAAATGAAGACAGGCAATGGGGATGATTGGAAGTGAGCACTGGCCTCTAAAAGCTTAGTGCTGGGGCCAACTTTGTTGAATTTGTAGCAGGTCAGATATTGGAATATCAGGCAGGTGCACGAGGAAGCTCTGAGCTGATACGATTAGCTGTCCCAGCACCACCTGATTTTCCTGACAGAAGCAAACAGATAAAAGTATCTCCCAACTCTGTGATCTACTACAAACAAAAGCCGAATTTTAATACTGAACAAAAAATACCATTCGATAGTATGAAATTTAGCAACAATTATTTAATTTCTGTGCACAGGTATTTTTGATCTCACAGCAAATTAAAAAGCAGTATCTTTACAATCATGAAAAACTATAAGGAAGCTTTGCTCATACTATTTTTATATACACTAGAATTTTTTTCCTCAGCAGATAGATAAAGCTGGTAAATTTGACTTTTCCTTTGGTACCTTTTGTTCTTGCATGAAGTATTGAGGACAAAGTAACATGGATGGCAGTCATTGACCTTCACCTCTGTACACCCCAGGGAAGAAAAGCCAGATGAAAGGATTCTCTTTCTGACAGCTGCAGTCACATGCGAATTGACCGCTGACAAGTCACAGTCTTCACCCTGGTAATTCAGAGATTGCGCCTTTATCAACTGCTTGGAATTAGACACCTTTTCAGCACACTCACTTCGGGAGTGACACAGAGTTAAGTGCACAGAATTAAAAGGTTTCATGGGAGTGTGGGCAGGATGGAGAAGAATGACGTGACAAGTCTTCTCAATTTTCTTTCATGGACCAGAACTTGATTAAGCTTTTTCAACGACTGCGAGATTTATACTATCAGAATATTTGATTATAGTTTCTTATAGTGCCATGGTGATGGTGTATATATATCATACTGTTAGAACAGTGGAAACTGATAAGATCATTGAAGCATTAATATATGTTGATAAATTCACAAATTTAAAAATCCAGAGCAAAGGAGTGGACAATTTCCCAATACACTGAAGCAAATTAACTGAAAATGAGACTTTAGGATCCCATGTTTGGGAGATATCCAGTGATGATATCCAGTGTAACGCCCTCAAGCATTTCCCCTAAAACACTTCAGATTAGCTAATTTAATATTCAGGCTACACTTTGTTCCATTTTTTGAACGCTGGGATAACATTTGCTGTCCCTTGGAGACAGTTCTGGAATTATATTTTAAAAAGGGCTTTAATTTGCTTCTATTCTCTTCAGGATGTTAAACAGTAGATCACCTGGCTCAGTTGTCTTGCAAACATTTAATTCTTTCATTTGATCGGTTATAACTCAATATTGCATTTTATTACATCTCCATTTGAGCAGACTGACATGAGTGCTCACTTAGCACTTTTCCGGATTTCCATAAAATCTATTGAAGGGCATTCGTGGCCCTCAACATGCAATGCACCAGTCGCATGGGTTAAAAAAAAGTTTGCATTTTCTATGCGACTTGCAATCTACTTTTTCATTACACACCTTTTGTACAACTCCCATATGCATCAATTAAACCTTCAATTGAGCTTATCATTTCACATGCTGTTAAAATGTTTGTGTGCGCACATCAGGTTCATTCCAACCTCTTTACCGACTGAGATCTAGGCATTTGGGGCCACATCTCTTCAAATGTTCTTTTTTTTTTTAAAAGCATGCTTTATTTTTTGCACTGAATCCCATAAGCCTTCTCTAAGTTTTCCGTCCTGGAGTCAAGTAGTTACAATGCGATTTCATTTCATCTAAATCTATAATCAATGATTATTCATTAAAAAGTGGTAAAAATAAAATTGCGAGTCGCTTCTCGGTCTTTGCTTTGTGCCAACAAGCAGGCGGCTTTCACAAGCAGCTTTTTAAAATGTACTGGAAAAAATACGAAAGCACATTAAAACTAGGCAGTGATTGTTAGTGATGACAGGATTAACAAGTTTACGTCACAGCTGTACATCCACTCCACTATAAACCTGGGCATAATAATCTTCAATGAAAAACTGCTTCTCAATAGAGGTTAAAGAGGTCACAGATGGAAGTAAATAAATAAATGCAGCTTCTGGATACTTCAGTAGCACAGATTTGTTCCAATATGTTGCAGTTAAACACACTGTCCTCGACATGGATACTAAATGGCTGGATTCTGCAATAGTTAGGTGTTATGAATTTACAGCTGGCAGAAAATAGATGCTCGGCATTCCAGGCATTTTCCTTATCTGGATGTAAACTATAATTTTATATATTTAAATAGTTTGCAAGTTGCATCCACATTCTGACAGGCTTGATTCAATAAAAGAGGGAAGTCTGGATGTGGCTATTAAACCGAGATGCTGGCCAGGATTTCTTTTAAAACTTTTTTTTTTAACAACCCTGCACCCAGTGGTCTGCAACTGCACAGCTGCAGCTTTGACTCGCCCCTAGGCATAAATCCGGCTGTGCATGAGAGATGAATGAGATTGTTAATAATCCGCTGATGCGGTGTGGGGCAAAAGTCAGGGCCCATAGCTTTGTGAGCAAAACAAAACCCACTGAACTTGGACCATTCCTCAGATCTCTTCAGATTGCTTTAAAATTACAATATTCACAATAACTCATTAATAAAAGTATTAGTGCCAAACTGAAGAGCTTTTGATTCTCTTTTTTGTTAAAGCAAGAAGCACAACAGCGCCTATACTTCCTCAGGAAACTAAGGAAATTTTGAATGTCCACATTGGCTCTTACCAACTTTTACAAATGCATCATAGAAAGCATCCTATCTGGCTGCATCACAGCCTGGTATGCCAACTGCTCGACCCAAGACTGGAAGAAACTACAGAGTCGTGAACACAGCCCAGTCCATCACATGGAACCGCCCCCCATCCAGTGACTCTGTCTACACCTCCCGTTGCCTTGGGAAAGCGGACAGCATAATCAAAGACTCCTCCCACCCGGCTTACTCACTCTTCCAACTTCTTCCCTTGGGCAGGAGATAACACGCACTAACAGATTCACAAACAGCTTCCTGACTCCTAAACGACGCTCTCATGGACTGATGACTTATGGACTGATCTGATCTCTTCAAACATCTTCTGTACTGAGTAGTACTACACTCCTGTATGCATCGCCCGATGCCTGTGTCGATGTATTGACATTGTGTATTTTATGTTTGCCCTATTATGTATTTTCTTTTCATGTATAAAATGATGTTTGAGCTGCATGCAGAACAATGCTTTTCACTGTACCACGGTACACATGACAACAAACCAATCCAATCCAACTTCAAAACAACAGAAAATGGAGTACCAATCCTGCAAACATTTACAAAGCAGAATTATAGTTTTTAAACTTCAGCTTGTGTGCTGTGAGAAAGGGCATGGAGCAGAGGAAAAGCCCAAAATGATCAAGGTAGCCAGTGCTCCACATGCATAATTTATTTAAAAAAATCATGGGTTCTGTCATGTGAAGGTACCTTTAAGACATGGATGTTTAAGCAATGTACCTTTAAGAAAACAGTGATGTCAGAGAGTGGGTGGAGCTGAGGTCAGGTCAACCATTTTGTTTAGTTTTGCAGGTTTTGTTTGAAAAGAGCTTGTGAGTGTCTGTGTTTTGAAGTGAGCTGGATTTGCTGTGAGATCTCTGCCATTCTACAGAAAATATATATATCCTTTAACCTGGTGTGATACTGTTTAAAGGTGTTAAGGCTCTTGGAAGTTTGAAGGAACATTTTAAGGAGTTATTTACTGTTGCAATATTTTCTGAGTTATCTTTGAAGTAAGGGGTGTTAAGAGATTCAATGTTTATTTAAGATGTTAAGTTGAGTTCAAGGAATAAACAGTGTTTTGTGTTTAAAAACCCACGTGTCCATAATTGTAAACCCACACTAGGAAAAAGCCGTGAGCTAGGAAAAGCAACAAATCCATTAAAGAGAGAGGTTGGTTGAACTCCATGATACATTTTGGGGTTCTGAAAATGCCTCGCCCATAACAGGTTCAATGAATGATGGCAGAGAGCGATGGTGCAAATTTTATGTTTCAAATTAAAAACTATAAGTTACATTCGCAGCTGAACAACTGACCTTTATAACAATGACCAATGGAAAACCTGGGGATTCAAAGAGCAAGACACTTAAAAACAACTGAAGCTTACCTGGGCTCAACAGCAGTGAAACAAAAGGCCACTGGAGGAGCAATAAGGTCCAAACACTAAACTGGACTCGATGTACATTGTGTACTGATTGCACAAAAATGCCAGTATAAATCACTAAGCACAGTTGCACAATGCTGTTTTTGCAACTATGAAAACCTCAAGACATTTATAAATTGAGATGGTACCTTAAAAATTCAACTTAACATTCTTGAGAGATGGACTCTAGGTAGCATGACACACCACTAGAAACTCAACCAAATGTATGAACATCAGGAGTACTACACTTGGAATAGAAATGCAGTGAATGTCTGTCATTGCTGTTTGCAATTTCCTGATCAAATGCTCAATACATCAATTAGGGTTTCACTCCAAATCGTACATTTTTCTCCACAGAAAAAAACTAAAGCAACATTAAAATCATCATGTAATAGCAGTCATTTTTGCAATGATTGCTTCAGTCATGCAGCGATTACACTGGCAGTTATGAAAAAGTTGTGAATAATTAGTATCTGACTGAGATGACAAGAAAATGATCAGGCCTACAATTGAATGGAAATTCTGTATAAAACAGTTTTAAATAGATCATGGATAATAAAATGCAACACTGAAAGATGCAAAAAATTGAGGGGGATAGTCTTGAATAAAGCTAGTACTTAAAAAAAACCAAGAGTCAGCCAGTATCAGCATTTGCCCAGTTTACTGAAAACTTCAACACATTTTAGGTACTTCTCTAGCACGCAATAATTTCTTAAGACAAATGTAGTGGAATAAGCATTCTAAGAATATTTGTTCACCCAAAATAGAAGCACCCTCCCAATATAGCTAATGTTTTATTGGGCAGATACATGCAAGTAGCAACATTGAAAATTGCTATTACAGGTGTTAAAAAATAATAAAAAATTATTTAAATAGTAGCATTTATATAGTTTAAAACTATATTTTATCGTCAGAATTAGTATTAATTAAATGCATAAAGAAATTGTAGGGAAGTTTATTTTTAAAGTTTTTAGTTGCTAGGTAGGAAAACAAAGGTAGTTTTAAGGGATTTATATTTGTATTGGTAAACATTCGAAATAAAGTATAGTTTTAAGTGGGTTTAATTTAATGTTTCTGTGCCTGGAAGGGTAAAACCTAAAGTTAAATGCATGCTGGACAAAGGTGTCTTCGAAGGGGCTACAGCATGAAGGAAAAAGGAAAAATATGAGAATGTAGGTGTTGCTTAGCAAATGGAGGCCCTTTTAAACGAAAAAAGCTTTTAAAAATTTTAGTTTTAGCTGGACATATTGCAGTTGGCGACATGACACTGGAGAGTGAACGTCTCTCAATTCTTCCAGGAAAAGCTGGACAGGACAAGGGAATTGCAAAGATGCAACTTCCTAAGAAACAAGTTACAGTCCAGATAACCAGGGAATTGGGACAGAAATAATATATTAAGAGTGAAGTTAAGAGAAGAGGCCTAGGTATTGATCAGAAGAATTCAAGGAAGTGTAAACTAAGTGTTCTGAGTTAAAGATACAATTGCAGTAACTGGATTTTAAAATGGGGCAACAGACTTGGTACATGAAACATTTAATGCTATTTCAATATAGCCTGGGAATCGAGATTAAAGTAATTGTGAACAAATTTTACAGCAGTCAAGACAAAGAAATCCTAAAGGGGTTAGTGCAGAATCCTGGATAGGATTTGCTTTCAAAAGCAGAGCGGCAGCTTTTAAAGTAGCATTTTGAAATCTCGGACTGGATTTTGGCGAGCAAATATCTAAGGAAAATTATTTTAAAGTGTTTTCTTTTGAGTGGAGTTTGGAAACTCTCATGGGGGGGATTCAGAGTAGAAATCCAAACATTCACTTGAGGGTCAGAGTGGAGAGTGTACATGATCACAACTGTCTTGTGTGTTTAAAGGAACATTTTGTGACTGAGATTGTGACTTTGTAATCTGCGTTAATCTTAAAATCTGCAAATATTTGTTAAGCTAAGGGAGGAGTAAAGAAGTATTGTATCATAATACAATTTTTCCATGTTTAATAAATGTTTTTTTCTTGTCGTTAAAACTAATTAGCGGTCGTGTAACTAACAGTTCCTCCATATTTTATTTTAAAAGAGTAAAAGTTACGGTCTCTTGAGCCAAGGTTCCATTCTGGAACCTTCCCGTCCACTTATATAATCAACTGGGATTGCAAGACTGGTATTACTTTGTATTTAAATTCCAATATTTGTTTGGCTGCTCTTATTTTTCCAAATATGTTTCTTTTAATTTGCAGAATGAGCTTCCGAACACCAACATCTGGCGTATCAGAATATCCAAGGCTTGGAGCAAAGTAACCCACTTGTGAAACATTCTCAATTGCTTCCTTAGCTACGATTTATCAGTGAGTGGTATTAATGCAAGGTTTAAAGCAGTTGGGTGGACTTTCAGAAACAATCAGGCAAAATCATAATGAGCCTAAATGATATGGTCTCTCACTGGAGGTTAATTACAGTGGGAATACTTTCCAGTCACACTTTATTGGTAGCATTATAAAGGTGATCTCTCATTAGGGTGACTCGAAAGCCAGGTTCAATTGTATTACAATTCCATAATTACGAGAAATATGCATCTCTATCCCATCACATGGTTCTTTTATCAGGTTTAATTAGGGAATTCAGAATCTATTTGAACTTCATAACTCGTAAATCAATGAAGGATCATACTTCATTCAATACCATTCCTAACGTTGGCATCAAAGGAAAAAGTACGTGCATTGAAGGCTGGAAAGAGAACTTTCAGTGCAAAGTACTTGTCCTGACAAGTTTTCCACAGGTGTTTCAGAACAACCTTCGGCCTAAAAACAACAAACAGAAGAATATTTTCTTATGGATTATGCAAACTTTGTTTGCTGTTTGTGGGACCTTGCAATGTGTAAATAGACTGCGCTATATGTCTATAAAATAACGAACTCACTGACAGAGAAGGCTTTAGCACATTCTATAGATCAGTTAAGGGGCCAGGTAATTGTCTAAAATTGTCTAAAAGTTTCCCAAATTACTGAAACATGACAGATCTAAGCCATTGCCTTCAACCCATGCAGTAAATTCAGTTCTCTCAACATTGAATAATCCCTCCTACCCCACCACCACTGACCACTGTGTGTTTGAAACTTCCGTGTCTTGTTTAACCCCTGCGTTGAGTTTCTGACCCCATATTCTCTCCACCGCAAAGGTTACAGACCACCACTAGGCTTCAAAACTTCCTCAACCCATCTGCTGTTGAGACCCACATCCATGCTTTTGTTACACTCCCTATTGCAACACTCTCCTGGGCCAGCCTCTCATCTTCCACCCTCTAAAAAATTTGAACTCGGACAAATCGCTGCTTCCTGCATTCCAACTCGCAGCAAATCCTGTTCAGACATCACATCCTGCGCTTGTCCATGTTAAAATGTTCAAACCACTGTTCAAATCCTTCAATGGCCACTTGTGCATTCCCTAATTCTCTTGTCCCAGCATATCTTTAGCCATCTAGATCCTTTGCTCTAAAATTCACTCACTAAAACTCTAGGCCTCTCTCTTGTTCGTCCTTTAAGATGCACTTTAAAACCTACCTATTTAACTATGATTTTAGTCAACTGCCCCAGTATAACCTACTATACTCGGTGTTACAAAACAGTTAAACCAGTGATAAGAATTGAAATTGAAATTTCCTTCCGACTAAGTTTTGAGTCAATTTCTTGAAATGCATTGAAGAAATCCTCCTATAAATGCTGACTGTGCTCAAAACTGTGTTTAACAGCGAGAACCACAGGTGCCCAATGTAAATTTAAGGTATATTCTATGATGCTTTTGTATTGAAAAACTAAATAAAACCTTATTTCTGTCATCCTCCTATAATTAGAAATTAATCTCCAAGCGCGTGAAGCACAGGAAATTATATGGCTTGCCAGTCGAGGAGAGTTGTCAAATTCAGTGAATATAGATTTAAATCTTTTTAAAATGCTGATACACAGATCTGAAATGTTTTTCTATGCTAAATTAAAAAACAATTCTGGCATGAATTTCTGGAAGCGTTGTAACTTGATGTCCTTGATAAGACCTCCGAAACTTACAATTTGCCTGGAAAATTAAACTGTTTTAGTTTGCCAATATGTGAGCAGCACTCATTGAAACACGAGCAAAGTCAAAAAGATCAAAAATAATCAATCTTTTGTAACCCTCTAAGAAATGGAAACAAAAATATTTATCTATGCCGTTGGTTACCAGTCAAAAAACATAAAGGACCATATTGCACTGTGCTTCAATAATCCTTTGGAATTTGGTGATTCCTTTGGAAAATATTCACTTATGTTTTGATCCAGTTGTCCTTTTTCCATACCCCATATATGCTGCAACATGGGTGTAAACCAACAATATATGTACTGACCACAATAAGCAAACAAAATATATCATCAATTTATGTGGCCTTTCTTAAATTATTTTGTGTCAGAGAGATTGCACTCCTTTTGAATGGTAACCCCCAACTCCCCCAAAGGCCCTGTAAGGTAAAGGCACTAGCATAGGGATTAGAGGGTTTCTAATCATTCCAATCCAGTTATGGGATCTTGGCTGTACAAGTAGCTATTGTACTGATGAACTTGCGGGAAAAGGAGGACGAAAAGCAACAGTACCCTTCTAAATTGGTATTCAGAACTCCAGCTGGGAAGTAAGCATTTATGAAGGTTAGCTGAAAACAGCCAGTCAAAATTCACCACCTGAACAGAAGCATTAAAAAAATCATTGTACCTCAGCAGGAATCAGTACTTTCAAGGAGGGAGGAACGGAGGGTGAAGGAAAGATTAAGCCAGAAAATAGAAAACCAATTTCTTAGAAACCAAGCAAATACAAGTTCCAGATGATTTTGGCAGTTACATTTTTTCACATCCATCATATGGTGCACATTCTGCTAAGTAATTTACCACTTTTATTTTGTCCAGAATTGTGTGGAAAAGCACAGCTTTTAAGTTTTCATTACACCAACCAACATTTCAACATTGTACAATCCCACAACAGATCAAACTGAATCAAATGCAATACTTGCCGTGAAATGGAGTTTGGAAAGTAGTTAAACCGAAGCATAACGTTTATTTAAGATGTCCTAAATCAAACTTTACCCACAATTATAAATTGGACTTGCTAGATATGCTTGTTCTAGAATGTACTGCAAAAAAATATATAATTTTAAACTGGGCATGGTGTCGTCATAAACATATTGTGCCTTTATTGTTGAAAATTTACTGACATTTCTCAGGAGCATGCAAATACACAGGAGCTGAAGCAAAATCTAAGAGATTAGAAGGCGTGAGGAAAGGTTTGTGTAATGATATTCAGTATATCATTTTTTAATATAAATTTAGAGTATCCAATTCATTTTTTCCACTTAAGGGGGAATTAAGGGGCTGGTTTAGCACAGGGCTAAATCGCTGTCTTTGAAAGCAAACCAAGGCAGGCCAGCAGCACGGTTCAATTCCTGTACCAGCCTCCCCGAACAGGCACCGGAATGTGGTGACTAGGGGCTTTTCACAGTAACTTCATTTGAAGCCTACTTGTGACAATAAGCGATTTTCATTTCATTTCATTAATTTAACGTGGCCAATCCACCTCAGCCTGCACATCTTTGGGTTGTGGGTGTGAAACCCACGCAAACACGGGGAGAATGTGCAAGCTCCACACGGACAGTGACCCAGAGCTGGGATCAAACCTGAGACCTTGGTGCCGTGAGGCAGCAGTGCTAAACACTGCACCACCGTGCTGCCCCTATCTAGTATATTATTTGATATAGATAAATGATCATGTACAATAATATGCAATTGTACCATCCAGCCACGAGATGGATTAAGAGCACATGTGCCACATGGTGGTGTGTGTGTGCTCAGAGAGTGTATATTTTTAGTTTATTGACAACTCAACAATACAGCAACATGCAGAAACAGCAGAGTCAAAAAACAGTAACATGCCAAAAGCAGTTACAAGATACAAAAACCACCAGCTCTCACACACAACCACCCCCCGTGGTGATATTGACCACAATTCGATTACGTTTACCCGACATCGCCCCATGTAAATAGTTACGTCATATACACACGCTGTACACAACACACACACACTCTTAGATGCACTCACGACACGATCATATTTATAACCACGTAGGCACATATCTTTGTAAAAAGGGGGGATGTCATGATATTCAAACACACACATCATGATAGACACACCAACAGACAAATCAGAACACACAACACCACAACCAATCACAAAGATATAAAAGCACAAACACGACACCTGGTGGTCAGTATTAGCTGGAGACAAGGACAAGGACAGACCTGCTACACGACACACTCAGGGAGACAGCACGTGCAGAGTATCCAGAACGAACTGTATACAAGAGTTAAAATAAAATAGAGTTGTACCACATACAACTGTGTTGGCGCATCTGTGCACCAGAGCACCCAACACCACAGAAATGACATGCCCCTCTTTCTCTCTCAGGTTAGCAAATGCCTGCAGCAGTCTCTCAGCAATGGAAATGAGAGCCTCCACAGCCCATGTGTGCTCTCTCCACAATCTTTAGTGAGTGTGAGCCTTGAGTTAGTGGAGCTTTGACAAAGGGTCATCTGGACTTGAAACATTAGCTCTTTTCTATCGCTATAGATGCTGACAGACCTACTGAGATTTTCCAGCATTTTATCTTTGGATTCAGATACCAGCATCCTCAGAGATTTGCTTTTATTATGTCGAAGAATATAAGGCTAGAAATACATTTTTCGTGGATCTCATCTTGACCAAGGACACTGGCAGCCTAGATTTGAAACCCCAAGAAGTGTCCCTTACCATTTCCAATACTATGGATGATACAGATGACACAATTGAAGATCTATGGACAATTCCGGTATTGTTGAATGACACACTAGTTAAGTGCAAGCTTGATACCGGTGCAGCAGCCAATCTCCTCAGCCTGTCCGATTTGAACTGCCTGAGAGTTCAACCAACTGTTTTTGATTGAACAACACATCTGATTGACTATGCACAGAATGCAATTGAAACGCTGGGGGTATGTGAGCTTGAACCATGGGTACACAACCGGAGTTACATTGTGCAATTCCCCATTGTGGGCACAAAGCGACAATCCATATTAGGAGCGGATATGTGTGACCCTGAACCTGATTAAGCGGTCTTTTGTTACAGACAGTGAGTTGTACAGCGATTACTGCGACTCTCAACAAGGTATACTGCCAAAACTCATTGATCAGAAACAAGTAAACTTCCGTGCATGAGATGACAAAGTGAAGAAAGAGATGAAGTGCCAGAACAAAATTGCAGAATTCTGATTAATAGTTTTCAGGAATGATGAGTCCATCTTAAAGCATTAACAAGACTAAAGGTGAAATTTTCAGACCCTGGGCAGCCCATGGGTTTAACTCTGGAGTTCCACTTTGAACCGCAGGAGTATTTCACCAATGAAGTCATCACGAAAGAATATCAGATGGCATCGCAGCCTGACCAGTTTGAATTCTTTAACAAACCAGTAATCATGGATTGCACGGTATGCCAGATTGATTGGAGGAAAAGAAAACAAAAAAGTCCCTGTGAAGAAGTTATTCGTCATCCATCAAAGGAAATAACGAATACGAGTACGGATACCCATGAAGAGACAACAACAGATCTCGATGCAGATGTTCCAGTTGCGACACTGATTCTACAGCAATCTATAACAAGTCCATCAAGAGTACTGAGAAGATCGCAACAAATAAGGAGGAAGCCTGATCGGCTAAATCTTTGCACATTTTGCACATACATTGAAACATCATCATCATCGAAGTGAATCCAATTGTAAATATCCATTTTGAATGTTATGTAAACTTCAAAATTTGCAAAGAAAGGGAGATGTAATGATATCTAGTATTTTATTTCATTTCATTTAGTGTAGATGAATAATCATGCAGAATAATATGCAATTACACCATCCAGCCACTAGATGGAGGAAGAGCACATCTCAAGTGCCACACGGATGTCTCTGTGTTCCCGGAGAGTGAGTTAGTGGAAGTGTTACAGGCAGTCGTGTATTTCAGCAGTTCTCCGCATTATAGTTATTTGATCTAATACTTACCTTTTCGACATACTTAGGAATCCACAATTTGTAGTGCAGTGTTCATAAATTAGCTTTGTTTATTACAAAGTCTGCATGTTCTTTGAAGCAACACTACAACTTTAATAACATTAATTGAATCCAACAAAGAACACCACAGTTTGTTGAAAAAAAAACATTTTTGAAGGGGGACAGGAAGGTGGAAAGGTTTAGGGAAGGAATTCAACAGAGTGGGACCTAGGGTACTAAAAGCACAGCTGCCAATGGCAGGACGAAAAGAGAAGGCATGCACAGGGGTCATTAAGAGAACCATAATTTCCAGGCACCTGTAGATGGTAAGAGGTAAGGAAGGACAAGGCTACTGAAAGATTTAAGTTTTTTTCACTGATAATTGCATGGTTCATTGCAACGGACAATCTACTATATCTTACAAAGCTGAAAGTAGATACTAAATCACAGATTTACAGATTCGGATTACTTCAACTCTAATTCCCAAAACAGAATCATTTGCCCTGCTCAGAATTCTAGTGCGTTTAAATGCCAACAGAAGCAATGTGCAATTTTTCTGGTATCATAAGGGAACAGCTGCTTGCACAGACGTAAAAATGATGTAGCTGCCCACTGGCTTCTCTGCTGAGCATCTACCCATGGCTGTCAGTCTGAGATTGGATGCTCACCGTATGGTGAGCATAGATGTGAATCTATCTCTCTCCACTCCCTCAGGCAGTCGCAGACTGGTGAGTCAGTGCTACAAAGCACCAACGTTCCTCAACAAAACATTATTTAAATTACTTTACTCAATGAATTCTAACTAGCAATCCTCAGAAGCTCTACCAAAGACTCAATAAGTAAATCTAGTGAGTTGTTTAACTAAATGGACTAAGATTGCCCCTGGAGGATCCTCAATCAGTGGTAAATTAACTGATCTCAGCCAGATGCTCACATTGATGCTACAAAGGGCCTTGCTGGCCCTGGCAATGGGACCACATATCCCATTCCTGGCCATAGATCCCTGCTGGCAATATGTGAGCAGCAAGAGTTTTAGTTAGTGATGCACTGTGTGTAGAGAACATCTACCAACAGTCAAATCCAAGCCTTAAATGTGGATATTTAGCAACAGAAAAGATTTTAAAGAGCAGCTACGTCCATGAATCACACAGCAACAGGGCATCATTTAACTGAGTGTGACGTGAAGATACCGGAGTAAAACTGGAGTCAATTGGGAATCAGGAGGAAAACTCTCCACTAGTTTGGGTCATACCTAGTACAAAGGAAAATGATTGTGGTTGTTGGAGGTTAATCTCATTTCCACGACATTACTTCAGGTTTTCCTCAGGCTAAAGTCCTAGCCCCAACCACCTTCAGCTGCTTCATCAATGACCTTCCCTCCATCTGGTCAGAAAATAACTGTTCCACGCCAATTACGGTTCTTCAGATACTGAAAAGCAGTTTATCTCCCTGTGCACTAGGACAACACTCAGGCATGGGCAGGGAAGTGGCAAATAACATGTGCAACATGCAAATAACATGATGCACACGTAACATGCGCTACCCATCCCAAACAAGAGAGAACATAAACATCTCCCTTGAGGTCTAATCCACGCAGCTCCCCCCCCCCCCCCATAATTCCCCACCATCAGCATCCTGGAGGGTTACCATTGACCAAAACATGAACCAAGCCAGCCACATAAATATTGCAGCTACATGGGCAGTCAGAGATTGGGAATTCTGCAGCGAGTAACTCACCTTCTGGATCCCCAAAGCCTGTCCACCAACTACATGGCACAAGTCAGGAAAAGATGGAATATTCTCCACTTGCCTGAATGAGTACAGTTTCAACAACACTGGAGAAGCTGGAGAACGTCCAAGCCCCCTTGATTGGCACATCCTCCACTATCTTTAACATTTATTCCCTGCATCACCGACAAACTGTGGCAGCAGTATGCAGCATATGCTGGATGCATTGCAGCAACTCACCAAGCTTTTTTCGACAGCACCTCCCAAACACACAACCTCAACCATTGAGCAGAAGAGGCAAATCTCGTGAAACTCCCAGGAGTGGAATTGAGGCATTGGTTAGCAAGAGGTAAAATGACAACCTCCCGACAGTGAGATGAAAGTTGGCACTGGATTATAGTTCCCAACAACAAGCTGTGTGAACCATTTTCTTAAAATACATTATTAGCATGTCCTACATACTGATTAAAACACATGCTCAGCAGATTAAATTGCGCCTTTGTGATAGAAATGACAAACTTGTGCTTTCAGATTCATGAGAAATTAAAGATGACCTACAGCAGCAGAGGTAGTCTTCCTGGTCAATTTGTGGTGAGTAGGAGCTGCTTTTTTTGCATGGGGTATTTTGCTGGACCAAGGAGAGGAGACCGAGCTGTTGCATTGAGCTCAGGTGAGGACTCTCCTGGGACTTTATTCATTCATGAGATGTGGGCATAGCTGGCTAGGCCAACATTAACTGCCCACCCCTAATTCCCTTGAGAAGGTGGTGGTGAGCTGCCTTCTTGAATGCTGCAGCCCACGTGGCCAGTCCGGTTAATTTTTTGGTGGCACGGTAACACAGTGGTTAGCACTGTGGCTTCACAGTGCCAGGGTCCAAGGTTCGATTCCCTGCTGGGTCACGGTCTGTGCGGAGTCTGCACGTTCTCCCAGTGTCTGCATGGGTTTCCTCCGGGTGCTCCGGTTTCTTCCCACAGTCCAAAGATGTGCAGGTTAGGTGGATTGTCCATGCTAAATTGCCCTTAGTGTCCAAGGTAGGAGAGGTTATTGGGTTGGGGGGATAGGGTGGAATTGAGGGCTTAATTGGGTCGGTGCATACTCGATGGGCCAAAGAGCCTCCTTCTGCACTGTATGTTCTATTTTCTATGTTAAATACAGAAACCATATCAATTATTTAAGGTGATGTTTACACTATATAGGGATTATACCAGTGGAGACCAGTAACTTCTAAAAAAGAACTTCCAGCAATTATTGAAAAGCCAACGCAACACGATTTAAAGTGTTAAATCCTCAATATTCCTACCATTCAAGATATGAGATGTTTTCGGTTCCTTTCACGAGCATCCAGCTAAGCGGCCCTAAAATTCTCAAGTAACACATGATTTTGGACACCCCAGTTCAAGCCTGGGCATCACTGCATTCTTACTTAGGGGCAGTATGGTGGCACAGTGGTTAGCACTGCTGCCTCACAGTGCCAGGGATCGGGTTTGATTCCGGCCTTGGGTGACTGCGTGGAGTTTGTACATTCTCCCTGCACCTGCATGGATTTGCTCTAGGTGCTCTGGTTTACTCCTACAGTTCCAAGATGTGCAGGTAAGGTGGGGTTACAGGGATGGGGCAGGGGAGTGAAGTAAGGTGCTCTTTCAGAGGGTCGGTGCAGAATTGATGGGCCGAATGGGCTCCTTCTGCACTCTAGGAATTCTATGGCTTCTACACTGACTCAGTGATGGCCACTCCAATTACTTACTTCAACTCAGAAATATCCCTCGAATTTCTGATATTCCTCTATTACTGGTCGACATCATTTTGAAGATTCTCTGTCTCGGCGTTCTCAAAGGTACATCCAAATGTAACTCAAGCTGACTAACTGTTTCTGTTCAAAAAACACAAATAAACCCAAATCCCAACCCATATACCTAATAAGGTACCTCCTTGCATAACCAATTTCCACAGGAAACTGGTATGTTCCAAATAGAGATCCAATCCAATTAATTAACTTTTAAAATTTCCCTTTTGATAGGATTGACATGATTCATTTTAACCCCATTTAGAGGCAGGTGTAGACATTTGGTCTCCATCTCAACTCTCAGAAAGGGACCACCTATTGTTTAGCGTTTTCCCACTTCTAACTCTGACCTCTAAGTAAACATGGACAATCCTTTGAATGGCAACTATCTTAGGCTTCTCATCAGATATTTTAATTTATCTTATATTTAAAAACATCAAACCCAAACTAAAAGTTCTATTTCTAAAGCAAGTGAATAATGAAATTAGACATTTTTGCAACAGGCCATGTCCTTATTTTGTTTTCCATACGAGTTCAGAGTGAGATCAATAATTAGCACTATATGTGACAGCAGTTTTGCACTGTAGTCTTCAATCAATAGGAAACTGGTGAAGATTACTAGAGCTGTAAACATTGGTCTTACACATGACAGGAAACCTTCATTATGCAAGATGCAATGCCTCCCATAAAGTATTTTTGATCCACTCAAGGGTTAGGTGAATAGAAATGGAAAAGGCTTCCAGTTACCACAGAATCCGTACAGAAGGAGGCCATTCGGCCCATCTAGCCTACACAGCCGTACGTGCATTCCGCCCCCCCCCCCCCCACCCCATCCCCATAACTGTGGACACGAAGGGGCAATCCATCTGGTCTTTGGACTGAAGGAGGAAACCGGAGTGTCTGGAGGAAACCAACCCAGACATGGGGAGAACGTGCAAACTCCACACAATGCCAGAATTGAACTAGGGTCCCTGGCGCTGAGGTAGTAGTGCTAACCACCGTGCCGCATTACACCAAGAATCGTCTTCCGATGCTTGTACCACTACAGTGAGATGTACTCCATAGATGGGGAGGTGGTGGCGCAGTGGTATTATCACTGGACTCAGAGTATTCTGCGATCCCAGGTTCAAATCCCGCCTCTGCAGATGGTGAAATCTGAACTCAATAAAAATCTGGAGGACTTCTGGGTGCGGCTATGCTGAGCTAAGTCGCACTTTCGGCAGCTCCCGCCAGAAACGGACTTTTGGGCTCTTTTGAGGGGCCCTAACGGCAATTGTTCGACGGTTCCCATCGTGGGAAGGTGACAGTACGGTTCCCCCGGCACTGTATGGATTGGACTAGGATTGGAGCGGTCAGGAAAGTGATTTTAGTGCAGTGAAAAGTGCGAGGGAGGAGAAGCAAGATGGCGGCGGGTGAAGACCAAGCAGCGTGGGCGCTTTGGTTGCAGGAGCAGCAGTAGTTCCTCAAACGCAGCTTTGCGGAGCTGAAGGCAGAACTGCTAGAGCCGATGAAGGTGTCGATCGACAAGCTGGTGGAGACCCAGAAGCCCAAGGGACGCCGATCCGGGAGGTGCGGCAAAAAGCCTCGGAGAACGAGGATGAGATCCTGGACCTGGCGGTGAAGGTGGAGGCGCACGAGGCGCTGCACAAGAAATGGCAAGAAAAATTTGATGACATGGAGAATCGGTCGAGGAGGAAGAATCTCCGGATTCTGGATCTCCCGGAGGGAGTAGAGGGGTCTGATGCCGGGGCATATGTGGTCACGATGCTCGACGCGCTGATGGGCGCGGGAGCTTTCCCGAGGCCCCTGGAGCTGGACGGGGCTCATCGAGTCCTGGCGAGGAAGCCCAAGGCCAACGAGCCGCCAAGGGCGGTAATGGTGCGGTTCCACCGCTTTGTGGACAGGGAGTGTGTCCTGAGATGGACCAAAAAAGAACGGAGCAGCAGGTGGGAGAACACAGCGATCCGAATATACCAGGACTGGAGCGCGGAGGTGGCCAAGAAGAGGGCCGGCTTCAACCGGGCTAAGGCGGTTCTACATCGGAAGAGGGTGAAGTTCGGGATGCTGCAGCCAGCGCGATTGTGGGTCATATTTCAGGATCAACACCACTACTTCGAGACGCCGGAGGAGGCGTGGACCTTTATCCAAACTGCAAAGTTGGACTCGAACTGAGGGTTTGATGGGAGGAGGTGCCTAGGGGGGTGACTGTGTTTTGCTTTCTTTGGTGCTGGGTGGGGTTCGGCGAAATGGTTCGATGTGAGGGCTGTGTGATGTGGGCGTCGGTGTTGGAAGGACAGGGCCCGGGGATGGGGAGTTGAGACAAGGTCACAAAAAGGGAGCTGGGCCAGAGGGGGCGGGACCAGCTTGGATTGAAAGCACGGGCTTTTTCCCGTGCTAGGGAAGGAAGGGGCGGTGCTGGAGAGGAGCACACACTGATCGCCAGGGGGAGGAGGAGGGATTCTCACACTGGGGGGTCGATGGGAATGGCACGAGAGGCCGGGGTCAGCAGACTTACGGGAGTGCCATGGGGGGAGCAAAACAGCTGGAGGAGGATCCAGTTGGTGGGTGGGGGGGGGGGGGGGGGGGGGTGGGGGGGCGCAATTGGGTTGCTGCTGCATTGGCCAAAGGGGAGCTGGAGCTAGGAGAGGGAGTTGGGGCAGGGGTCCGCCGCCTGGGGGAATGGAGGGTGCGGGAGGCGTGGGCACGTGGTTGGCCTAAAAAGGGAGATGACTAGTCGGCGGCGGCTGGGGGGGGGGTTTGCGAGAAGCCCCCCGATACGGCTGATAACTTGGAATGTGAGGAGCCTAAACGGGCCGGTCAAGAGGGCCCGGGTGTTCGCGCACTTAAAGGGACTGAAGGCAGATGTGGTTATGCTCCAGGAGACGCATTTGAAGGTGGCAGATCAGGTTAGGCTGAAAAAGGGGTGGGTAGGGCAGGTCTTTCACTCGCACTCGGGGTTGGACGCAAAGAATAGAGGGGTGGCGATTCTGGTGGGGTAGCGGGTGTCATTTGAGGCGCTGAACATTGTGGCAGATAATGGAGGTCGGGACGTGATGGTGAGTGGCAGGGTTGCGGGTGGTATTGGTGAACGTATATGCCCCGAATTGGGATGATGTCGGATTTATGAAGCGCATGTTGGGTCGGATTCCAGATTTGAAGGCAGGGAGCCTGATAATGTGGGGGGGGGTGAGGGGGGGGGCCCAGGGAATTTTCCTTTTTTTCCCACGTCCATATAGCCTACTCCTAGATAGATTTTTTCATCGTGAGTAGGGCGCTTATCCCAAGAGTGGAGGGCACGGAATATTCGGCCATAGCCATTTCAGATCATGCCCCGCATTGGGTGGAGCTAGAGTTGGGGGAGGAGAGGGACCAGCGCCCGTTGTGGCGCCTCGATGTGGGACTGTTGGTGGATAAGGAGGTGTGCGGGCGGATTCAGGGGTGCATCGAAAGATACCGAGAGGCCAATGACAATGGGGAAGTGCAGGTGGGGGTAATCTCGGAGGCGTTGAAGGCGGTGGTCAGAGGAGAGCTAATCTCCATTAGGGCCCATAAGGAGAAGAGAGAGGGAGAGACCGGTGGGGGATATATTAAGGGTGGACAGGAGTTATGCAGAGGCCCCCGAGGAGGGACTACTTAGGGAGTGACGGAACCTCCAGACGGAATTCAACTTGCTGACTACTGGGAAAGCAGAGGCGCAGCGGAGGAAAGCGCAGGGGGCGGCGTATGAGTATGGGGATGTGGTAGTATGTATTGGGGGTCATGTGGGACTGGAAGCCCTAATGTCATTGGCTGACAGATCCCGGGTCCTGGTTGGCCGTTGACCTCAAGCTCCGCCCTGAAGGCGGAGTATAAGAAGCCGGAGTCTTCCCCCGCAGGCCAGTTTACTATCGAGCTGCGGGGGAACAGACACGCTTAATAAAGCCTCATCGACTTCACTCTATTCGTCTCATGGAGTCTTTGTGCGCTACAATTTATTAAGCGTGCCTAAAAAAAAAAAAAGGACTATGGAGCTCAGGATCATTCCGGAATGCCTGAGGATCAGCCCCCACGCAGTGAACGCGGCAGCAGCCTTCAAGCACTGGCAGACTTGCTTCGAGGCCTACCTCAGAACGACCACCGGCCGAGTCTCAGAAGACCAAAAACTGCAGGTCCTGCACTCGAGGGTGAGCACGGAGATTTTCTCCCTCATCGAAGACTCGGACGATTTCCAGACGGCGTTCGCAGCACTGAAAAGTCTCTACGTTCGCCCAGTTAACCAAATCTACGCTCGCTACCAGCTTGCGACGAGACGGCAAGCTCCCGGAGAATCGATGGACGAGTTCTACGCCGCGCTGCTTATTTTGGGACGAGCCTGCAGCTGCCCGTCAGTGAACGCAAACGAACACACGGACATGTTAATGCGCGATGCTTTTGTGGCAGGTATGCAATCCTCCCAAATCCGCCAAAGACTTCTAGAAAAAGAGTCGCTAGGACTCTCAGAGGCACGGGCCCTAGCAGCCTCCCTAGACGTGGCCGCGCGTAATACCCGCGCCTACGGCCCCGACCGCGCGGAAACCCATTGGGCCCCGTACGTACCCATCGCGGCAAACCCCCTACCCCACAGGCTTGCGCGGTCCAAACGCCGAGTCGCACCGGGGGCGCCCGCTGTTATTTCTGCGGCCAGGCGAAACACCCCCGGCAGCGCTGCCCGGCCCGCGCAGCTATCTGCAAAAGCTGCGGGAAAAAGGGCCATTATGCGCTTGTGTGCCGGTCCCGCGAGGTCGCCGCTGTCCCGGGAGCACAGGGAGCCCTGCAAGCAGTTTACGCGCCCCAACCCCCCCCAGCACGTCATGTACGACCCGCGGGCGCAGCCGTTCTGGGTCCCGACCACCGCGGTCCCGGTAGAACTGGGAACTCTGCACGCCACCTACGCTCCCCAACCCCCCTCCCCGCAGCCCATGTATGACCCGCCGCCGGCGCTACCGCTTTGGGTCCCGGCCAACACTCTCCACGGAGAGGAGGGAGTTTTCCGCGTCCCTAGCGCCACCCTAACCCCCACCCCGCGCCCCACGCCTGTCCCGCCGGCGCCACCTACTTGGGCCCCGACCACCGCTGTCCCCGGTGAGGGAGCTCCGCGCGGTCCTATCGCTCGCGGCCCCACGCCTGACCTGCCGGCGCCGCCGACTTGGGCCCCGACCACCGCTGTCCCCGGTGAGGGAGCTCCGCGCGGTCCTAGCGCTCGCGGTCCTAGCGCTCACGGTGAGGGAGCTCCGCGCGGTCCTAGCGCTCGCGGTCCTAGCGCTCGCGGTCCTAGCGCTCGCGGTCCTAGCGCTCCCCAGCCCCCCCAGCACACCATGTGCGACCCGCAGACGCCGCCATTTTGGGTCCCGGCCACCACGAGGGGAGGAGGGGCGCCGATGTGCGACCCGCAGACGCAGCCGCTCTGGGTCCCGGCCACCACGAGGGGAGGAGGGGCGCCGCCATCTTGGACCGCCCCAGACCTGTACGACGCGTGGGGGCGGCCATTTTGTCCACCCCCCCCGCCAACTTGGACGGCAACAACGGACCCCACTCCACTACTACAACCACGGCTCGCTTCGATTACGCTCGATCAAGCTCGGCCCCGGACACTCCAGACGACGACGACAACGGTACTAATAAACGGCCACGAGACGCCATGCCTAGTCGACTCCGGGAGCACGGAAAGCTTTATACACCCCGACACGGTAAGACGCTGTTCCTTAACCACCTATCCCAGCGCACAAAAGATTTGCCTAGCTGCAGGATCCCACTCCGTACAGATCCAGGGATTTTGCATAGTTACCCTAACGGTGCAGGGGAGGGAGTTCAAAAACTACAAACTAAACGTCCTTCCCCAACTCTGTGCCCCCACCTTGCTGGGATTAGATTTCCAATGCAATCTACAGAGCCTTACGTTCAAATTCGGCGGCCCCATACCCCCACTCACTATCTGCAGCCTCGCTACCCTCAAGGTGCAACCCCCGTCCTTGTTTGCGAACCTCACCCCGGATTGCAAACCCGTCGCCACTAGGAGCAGATGGTACTGCGCCCAGGACCGGACCTTCATTCGGTCCGAAGTCCAGCGGCTACTAAAGGAGGGCATAATCCAGGCCAGCAATAGTCCCTGGAGAGCGCAGGTGGTAGTAGTGAAGACAGGGGAGAAACAAAGGATGGTCATTGACTATAGCCAGACCATCAACAGGTACACACAACTAGACGCGTACCCTCTCCCCCCGCATATCCGACATGGTCAATCGGATTGCCCAATATAAAGTCTTCTCCACCGTGGACCTCAAGTCCGCCTACCATCAGCTCCCCATCCGCCCAAGTGACCGCAAGTACACAGCCTTCGAGGCAGACGGGCGATACCATTTCCTACGGGTCCCTTTTGGCGTCACAAACGGGGTCTCGGTCTTCCAACGGGAGATGGACCGAATGGTTGATCAACATGGGTTGCGGGCCACGTTCCCGTATCTCGACAATGTAACCATCTGCGGCCACGATCAGCAGGACCACGACGCCAACCTCCAAAAATTCCTCCAGACCGCCAAAGCCTTGAACCTCACGTACAACGAGGACAAGTGCGTTTTTAGCACCGACCGGCTAGCCATTCTGGGCTACATAGTGCGCAATGGGATAATAGGCCCCGACCCCGAACGTATGCGCGCACACATGGAATTTCCCCTCCCGCACTGCCCAAAAGCCCTGAAACGCTGCTTGGGGTTCTTTTCGTACTACGCCCAGTGGGTCCCCCAGTACGCAGACAAGGCCCGCCCCCTAATACAGGCCACGACCTTCCCTCTGTCGACAGAGGCTTGCCAGGCCTTCAGCCGCATCAAAGCGGATATCGCAAAGGCCACGATGCGCGCCATCGACGAGTCCCTCCCCTTCCAGGTCGAGAGCGACGCCTCCGACGTAGCTCTAGCGGCCACCCTTAACCAAGCGGGCAGACCCATGGCCTTTTTCTCCCGGACCCTCCACGCCTCAGAAATCCGCCACTCTTCAGTAGAAAAGGAAGCCCAAGCCATAGTGGAAGCTGTGCGACATTGGAGGCATTACCTGGCCAGCAGGAGATTCACTCTCCTCACGGACCAACGGTCGGTAGCCTTCATGTTCGATAATGCACAGCGGGGCAAAATCAAAAACAACAAAATCTTAAGGTGGAGGATCGAGCTCTCCACCTTCAACTATGAGATTTTGTATCGTCCCGGAAAGCTGAACGAGCCGTCCGATGCCCCATCCCGCGGCACATGTGCCAACGCACAAATTAACCGCCTCCAAACCCTCCACGAGGACCTCTGCCACCCGGGGGTCACTCGGTTTTACCACTTCATCAAGTCCCGCAATCTCCCATACTCTTTAGAGGAGGTCCGTACAGTCACAAGGGACTGCCACATCTGCGCGGAATGCAAGCCGCATTTTTTCAGGCCAGATGGAGCGCACCTGATTAAGGCTTCCCGCCCCTTTGAACGGCTCAGTCTCGATTTCAAAGGGCCCCTCCCCTCCACCGACCGCAACGCATATTTTCTTAATGTAGTGGACGAATACTCCCGCTTCCCTTTTGCCATTCCCTGTTCTGACATGACCGCGGCCACAGTCATTAAAGCCCTGAACAGCATCTTCACACTGTTCGGTTACCCCGCATACGTCCACAGCGACAGGGGGTCCTCTTTCATGAGTGACGAGCTGCGCCAGTTCCTGCTCAGCAAGGGCATAGCCTCAAGCAGGACGACCAGCTACAACCCCCGGGGGAACGGGCAAGTAGAAAGGGAGAACGGCACGGTCTGGAAGGCCGTCCTACTGGCCCTACGGTCCAGGGACCTCCCAGTTTCACGGTGGCAGGAGGTCCTCCCGGACGCTCTCCATTCCATCCGGTCGTTATTATGTACGAGCACTAATCAAACGCCACATGAGCGTCTCCTTGTCTTCCCTAGGAGGTCCTCCTCTGGAACGTCGCTGCCGACCTGGCTGGCGGCCCCAGGACCCATCCTGCTCCGAAAGCATGTGCGGGCACATAAGGCGGACCCGTTGGTAGAAAGGGTTCACCTCCTCCACGCGAACCCCCAGTACGCCTACGTGGAGTACCCCGACGGCCGACAGGACACGGTCTCCCTGCGGGATCTGGCGCCCGCCGGCAACACGCACACCCCCCCCGACACCATCAACCCAACCCCCCCCCCCCTTCCTGCCACCGCCGCACCCCGCGACCGCCCCCTTCCCAGGAGGATCGGTTCCCCTCCCCTCAGCTCCGACCAAGAATCAAGCCCAAGCTGAAACCGTACGGCTCCTGGAGGCGACAACACTGGTACAAGCACCACCACCACCACCGCTGGGGCCGAGGCGATCGACACGGACGACCAGACCGCCCGACCGACTTGTGGCGTCAACGTAAAACAAATATGGACTGTTCACAAGAACATTTTGCTTTTCTTCCTATACCCTCTGTAAATAGTTGCAACAGGACAAAATTGTCCAATACTGTATCGCCATGTGTATGTTTTGTCCTCCCAGGACCAGCCCTGTAAACCCTTACCACCATACGAAGCATCACCCCGCCGGGTTCATTTTTGACAAGGGGTGAATGTGGTAGTATGTATTGGGGGTCATGTGGGACTGGAAGCCCTAATGTCATTGGCTGACAGATCCCGGGTCCTGGTTGCCCGTTGACCTCAAGCTCCGCCCTGAAGGCGGAGTATAAGAAGCCGGAGGCTTCCCCCGCAGGCCAGTTTACTATCAAGCTGCGGGGGAACAGACACGCTTAATAAAGCCTCATCGACTTCACTCTATTCGTCTCATGGAGTCTTTGTGCGCTACAGGGGAGCAGGCGAGTCAGATGCTGGCACATCAGCTTCGGAAGAGGGAGGCAGCGAGGGAGATTGGTGGAGTTAGGGATAAAGGGGGGAACCCGGTGCGGAGTGCGTTGGGAATAAACGAGGCATTCAGGGACTTCTATGAGGAGCTGTATAGGTCTGAGCCCCCGATGGGGAGGGGGGATGCGCCAATTTCTAGATCGGCTGAGGTTCCCGAGGGTGGAGGAGGAGCAGGTGGTTGGGCTGGGGTCATCGATTGGGCTGGAGGAGCTGGTTAAGGGACTAGGGAGCATGCAGGCAGGGAAGGCCCTGGGGCTGGATGGAATCCCGGTAGAATTTTAGAGGAAGTACATGGACCTGCTGGGCCCGCTGCTAGTGAGGACTTTCAATGAGACGAGGGAAGGGGGGACCTTGCCCCCGACAATGTCCAGGGCGCTGATCTCTTTGATCTTGAAGCGGGACAAGGACCCATTACAGTGTGGATCGTACAGGCCGATCTCGCTCCTCAATGTTGACACGAAGTTGCTGGCGAAGGTTCTGGCCACGAGAATTGTGGACTGTGTCCCGGGGGTGGTTCATGAGGACCACACGGGATTTTTGAAGGGTAGGCAGCTGAACACCAATGTGCGGAGGCTCCTTAATGTAATTATGATGCCTTCGGTGGAGGGGGAAGCGGAGGTAGTGGCGGCTATGGACGCGGAGAAGGCCTTCGATAGGGTGGAGTGGGAGTATCTTTGGGAGGTTCTGCGGAGGTTTCGGTTCTGGGAGGGGTTCATCAGTTGGGTTAGGCTACTATATAAAGCCCCGGTGGCGGGTGTGGCTACGAACCGGCGGAGGTAAGAGTACTTTCGGCTGTACCGGGGGAGAGGCAGGGGTGTCCCGTCCCCCTTGTTGTTTGCATTGTCAATTGAGCTGCTGCCCGTGGCATTGAGGGATTCCAGGAACTGGAGGGGATTGGTTCAGGGGGGGAAAAGGAACACCGGGTGTCATTGTGTGCCGATGGCCTGTTATTGTATGTTGCGGATCCAGTGGAGGGGATGGCGGGGGTCATGCGGATCCTTACGGAGTTTGGGGACTTTTCGGGGTATAAACTTAACGTGGGGAAGAGTGAGCTCTTTGTAGTGCACCCAGGAGACCATGGAAGGGGGATAGACGAGCTTCCGCTGAAGTGGGCGGATAGGAGCTTTCGGTACCTGGGGATCCAGGTAGCTAGGAGTTGGGGGGCCCTGCACAAGCTCAATTTGACGCGGTTGGTGGAGCAGATGGAAGAGGATTTTAAAAGATGGGATATGTTGCCACTCTCATTTGCGGGTAGGGTGCAGTCGGTTAAAATGACGGTCCTTCCGAGGTTTCTCTTTGTATTTCAGTGCCTTCCCACTCTGATCCCCAAGGCCTTTTTTAAACGGGTAAGCAGGAGCATCATGGGATTCGGGTGGGTGAATAAGACCCCGAGGGTAAAAAGGGTTTTCCTGGAGCGTAGCAGGGACAGAGTTGGCGTTGCCGAATCTATGTGGCTACTACTGGGCAGCCAATGTGGCGATGATCCGTAAGTGGGTAATGGAAGGAGAGGGGATGGCGTGGAAGAGGCTAGAGATGGCATCCTGTGTGGGCATGAGTCTGAGGGCGCTGGTGACGGCACCGTTGCCGCTCCCGCCGACAAGGTACAACGAGTCAGGTGGTGGCAGCGACTCTGAAGATTTGGGGGCAGTGGAGGCGACATAGGGGTGAGGTGGGGGCCTCGGTTTGGTCCCCGTTTCGAGAGAACCATCGGTTCGTCCCGGGAAGGATGGATGGGGGGTTTCTAAGCTGGCATTAAAAGAATGGGGGACCTGTTCATTGATGGGACATTTGCGAGCCTAAGGGCGCTGGAGGAAAAATTTGGGCTACCCCCGTGAAGCGCTTTTAGGTATATGCAGGTGAGGGCGTTTGTGAAACGGCAGGTGAGGGAATTCCCGCTGCTTCCAGCACGCAGGATTCAGGACAGGGTGATCTCGGGGGTATGGGTTGGAGAAGGCAAGGTCTCGGCGATTTACCAGGAGCTGCAAGAAGAGGAGACGGCATTGGTGGAGGAGCTAAAGGGCAAATGGGAGGAGGAGCTCGGGGAGGAGATAGATGAGGGTCTGTGGGCTGATGCCCTGAGTAGGGTTAATTCTTCCTCCTCTTGCGCCAGGCTCAGCCTGATACAGTTTAAAGTTGTCCACAGAGCGCATATGACAGGGGCGAGGTTGAGTAGGTTCTTTGGGGTGGTGGACAGATGTGTGAGGTGCTCGGGGTGCCCAGCAAATCACACCCATATGTTCTGGACGTGCCTGGCGCTGGATGGGTTTTGGAGGGGCTTTGCGAGGACTATGTCCAAAGTGGTGAACGCCCGGGTCAAGCTGAGCTGTGGGGGGGGGGGGGGGGGGGGGGGGGGGGGGGGGGTGAGCGGGGGAGCATTATTTGGGGTATCGGACGATCCGGGAGCGCAGGATGCGAAAGAGGCCGGTATTCTGGCCTTTGCATCCCTGGTAGCCCGGCGAAGGATTTTGTTACTGTGGAAGGATGCGAAGCCCCCTAGCGTGGAAGCTTGGATCAATGACATGGCCGGGTTCATCAAGCTGGAGAAGATAAAGTTAGCCTTGCGAGGGTCTGTGCAGGGGTTCCTCAGGCGGTTGCAACCGTTCCTAGATTTTCTCGCGGCGTGTGAGGAGGAGGTCAACAGCAGCAACTCAACCGGGAGCGGGGGGGGGGGGGGTTCTTCTGGGGTGGCGTTTGGGTTAGGGTGGGGTGCTTCCCTATTTGTGTTTTTATTGTTATGTGGGGGGTTATTGTAGTTTGGGGAAATTCTATGCATAATTCTTGCAGGTGGTGTTCTTATGTTCTGGTTTCTTTTTTCTGTAGGGGGGGGGGGGTTTGTTGAAAATTTGAATAAAGATTTTTTTTTTTTTTTTAAATAAAAAATAAAAATCTGGAATTTAAAAACTCTAATGATGACCATGAAACTATTGTCGATTGGCATTAAAACCCCCCCATCTGGTTCACTAATGTCCTCTAGGGAAGCAAAATCTTCCATCTTTACCTGGTCTGGCCAACATGTGACTCCAGACCCACAGTAATATGGTTAACTCTTAACAGTCCCTCAAGGGCAATTAGGGATGGGTAATCATTGCTGGCACAGTCTGTGATGCGCACGTCCCATGAACGAATAAAAGAAAAATACCAATAAATCAATTAAGTCCTAAATCTCTGGCTGACATGATTACAAAATGTATAATTAAATTCATTTAATTCCACCTGCAGATTTAAAAATTGTAATCTATTTGCAAATTTTATACTTGCAATTTCTGGTCAGAAATTTTATGGACAAAATTCCATGTAACATATTTTTGTTACGTAATCATTTTTCTGAATAGGTACAAAATTTAGTTTGTTCTTGGATTCTCCAAATATCATGCTACTGAATATAAAATGCTTTTATTTGTCAATTCCACCGTCGATTGCTATGTGCATACAAACTATAAGGCAAAAGTGTGAAATTAGTCACATCCATTAAGTGATATGCACCATAGTGCCACGAATGGTAGGAGGTCTACTGCTATACTATAATAACAGTCAGGCTTTTCTACTTTTATAAAAAAGACATACCATTTTGTCATTAAAATACTGACACGTTGAGATTGGCTTTTCCCATTATAAATGTTGATGTATGAAAGCATAATGCAAAAGCATGACATAGACATCAAGTTTATTTTGGAAAGAAATGCTACTTAATAGCGATCTCTTGTTCATCAGGTTTTGGAAGAGAATCAACACAGATTCTTACCGCAAATAAATGTGTTTGGACAAGATTGTCCAATATATTAGATGCAAGCTACAGATTCCATTTCAGTATATACCTTCCTATTCTTTTCATTTGTCAGAATGTAAATAGAATTTTGCCGTCTTATTGTTGAAAATATAACTCTTGTGAACAGAGCTAAGCAATAGCAACTTTGGAAGAGAGTGCCCTTAGCAGGGTACAGTAACATTAATCATACAGCTTTTAATCAATCTCGTCAAGAGGCATACTTCCCTATGACTTTCTACACATTTCTCTACTTTGTGTGTTCACGTCATTCAGCATATAACCAATAAATTAAAAAAGAAAGTCAAGATTGCATATTACATTAATGATGCTGCAGTAAGTAGTTCACTGCTAACTATAAGAACAGTCAATATGAATTCTCTTCAACATATGGAGGGCAAGTGCCACTGCTTTGAATGATTGAAATGCCTTTGGAGAAATTATGCTTTGATCTATTCAGGTCCTCTCGAGGTTCATTCTATGAGAACCTCTCTACCTTAAAGCTATCTGTTTCCCTGCACTTCACCATAGCAAGATACTTTCCTTGCCCACTTTCCAGTGATGTATTCTTCTTGTTCCCACCTCACTAGGGTACTTTCTGCATCCTCTCCACTCTTTTTTTACAACCTTAATTCTCACTCAATATCACCGCCAACATTTCTTCCCCATCCCTCATGGGAATTATTGTAAAGCTGTCACCATTTTTGAACGTTCAAATAAACACAGCACTTTTATTCTTGCAATTTATATTATCAAAACCTTTTGATGAAAGATTAGTTGCTTGTGATTGCTCCCTTGTGTTAATTGCTCTCTGTTCAACGTATATTGTTCAGCATCTATGCAATTCTTGCTGTTGGATTCAGTTTCATATACACATCAAGTATTGAAGGAAAAAAGCTTCATTTATAGCCGCCACATATTTTGTATCTAAACATGTATTTTTTTTAGTCTAAAGGTACACGCAGAAGTGTCAAGTATTTTGCTAAATAAAAGCACAAGTTATTTTGTAATGAAAAAACATCTTTGTCCAACTTTTCAAAATAACCTAAATGTTGAAACATTGAGATAACATATTACTAACATAAAATGCCATGAAGGTGTAATTTCTTTAGGAGCAAGTCAGTCCCAAGTCACTGAATTAAATGAATGACATGGAACAGAAGCTCCTACAGATTAAGAAATGCATTGGAATAAAGACATAAATGAGGCTTTCAACTACAGATAGCTGGTGAGGCAGGAGGCAAATCAGGACATGTTATAATGTGGAAGTAGGCGGTCTTGGTGATAGCATGAAAATGAAATCAGGAGCTCAACCTGAGGTCAAAGTGACACCAAATAGACTGGCTTAAGCTCGGACTATCACCAGAAAAAGTCATGGAATTGGTCGCTAAGGAACAGAGTCTGGAGCAGGGACCAAAAAAAAAAAAAAAAATAGCTTTAGTCTTCCCAATTTTTAATTGGGAGGAAATTCTGGGCAGGATTCTCCCATTCGGCGGCAGTGTCCACGCCGTTCAGGGGCCGGCGCGTAAGAAAATAGACCCGGGGAGCGAGAGGCCGACCCGCCGATCGGTGGGACCCGATCGCGTGCCAGGCCCCATCGGAGGCCCCCACCCCCTCCCCCACAGGCTGCCCCCCGGCCCTGCGCACAGAGTTCCCGCCGGCTGTGACCAGGTGTGGACGGCGCCGGTGGGACACTGCCTTTTTAGAGCGGCCGCTCGTCCCACCCGGGACGGAGAATTGGCGGCCTGGCCGCGTAGTGCGGCCCGTGACCGGCGCCGCGCCAAACGCGCCGGCGCCAATTCTCCGCTCTGCGTGCCACCGTCGGGGCAGCGTGGCGTGTTTGTGGGGATTCTCCGGCCTGGCGCACGGCTGGGAGAATCCCGCCCTCTGTTTTTACAGCACTGGATGTCAGATAAACAGTCTGATTACTTTGAAATAGTGGATATTGCCAGCTAGCTCTGAGCCTTCTGATGATGTTGTCATGTAAATGAGAAATAGGAGGTGGCCAAGGATAGATCCTTGGGAATCCTTTTATACAACAAAAGTTGGAATGGGTCTCAAGTCACCTCCTCAGGAGACCAGAAAGAGAACTGGCTTTGGTGGAGGCGGGGAGGTAGAAAATGAAATACTCGGGCTGGAATTCAATTTGTACTACAATAATTTTTTAAATAATAATCTTTATTGTCACAAGTAGGCTTACATTAACACTGCAATGAAGTTACTGTGAAAAGCCCCCAGTCGCCACAGAATGGCACCTGTTCGGGTACACTGAGGGAGAATTCAAAATGTCCAAATTACCTAACAGCACATCTTTCGGGACTTGTGGGAGGAAACTGGAGAACCCGGAGGAAACCCCTGCAGGCATGGGGAGAACGTGCAGACTCCGCACAGTGACCTAAGCTGGGAATCGAACCTGGGACCCTGGCGCTGTGAAACAACAGTGCTAACCACTATGCTACCGTGCCTTGCTCACTCCCTTTCCTTATAACATTTTAAACTATCTCTATAGCACAGAACAATAACCGCCGCACCTTTATTTCATTTTCTTTGTCAAATTGCATCCTAATGGAACAGCAATATCACAAACTTACAGTAGGATTCAAAACTGGCTGTAAAGTGGCAATGGTTGAAACCTTGTGATTTAAAGAATTACTCAATAAAAAAGTTCCAGGTTAGGTTACATCATCGCCAGAAAAAACAAAGCTATGGGAAAATGGTAAATGAGATTTTGTTTGATGAAAATGTCTTTAAAAAATACATTGGTCTAAATAAGGATGGTGTGTGAATTAGAGAGCTATTTTATTGCCTCCAATTCTGGTCGTATGTCCAGTACAGGCCAACCTTTACTATTTCAAGTCTGAGATGCAAGTTGATACAAACCTGGTGGACGGCAGATATATGATGGCCATGTGGTTTCCTTCTATGCTGTAACCATTCTTTAATTCTAGGCATTAAGTGCCAAATCTAGCTGCATCAAGCTTTCCCAGGTCTCTGCCTTTACTGATCCTCATTGTCTGACAAACCTCTCAAAATTGAAATTATCTTTGTGTTTAAATTCATCTGTGGCCTTCCCCCTCCCCATCTCTTCTAAATTCTTTCACCTCTAAAATGCTTCCCAACTCCAATATCTCTCCTTCACGGTTCCAGCCTCGTTTGCTTTTCCTCTTTGTCCCACCATTAGCAACCATGTCTCTGACCTCTTGACTTTCTATCGAAACCCCTGCTTAAAACCAAAGTCCTGAACCAATATTCACCTTATCCTTATGCCTTTGTGAAGCTTGCAATTATTTTATGCCTTCTGGAATACAGCTCTTGTGCCCATGTTTGGACTGAGGCTGTAATGAGGTTTGGAGCCGAGTCAACCTGGCGGAACTTAAACTGAGCATCAATGAGCAGGTTATTCAGCAATAACCTGCTCATTGATGCTCAGTTTAAGCTAGGCAGGCCAGTTCCCATTTTGCAGCATGAAGGTGTTTTCAGCTTGCATCCTGGAGGCCAGTTTCCATCTAACAGCCTGGAAGCCAGTTTTACATCTAACAGCTTCTAAATCTTCGAGCCAAGGTAGCGCAAAAAACTTTCAGAGAAACAGTTCAAATATCTTTGCTGGACCAGGAGAAGATTTTTCCCAGACCGGATTATTTTCCCTGTATTGTGTGGTAACTATAAGTTGGTTTCGACTTATAGATCTATTTGATTTGGATGTTGTTTGGGAGAAAGGGGATGTTTTAAGGTGTTTAGGGATCAGAGATATATTTTGGAACAAGGGGTATGTTCTATATGACTGTATGTGTTTAGTAATTCATATACTTAACTGTCTTAGCCGGGTAAAGTCCTGTTCGTGTGTATTTGTCTTTTCTTCAATTTAATTGTTACACAATGACTATGCTGTCTATTCTCACTGGGTTTCACTTGACTCCTCGCACCATTCCAAAAACAAAACCATACACCTCCACAAACCAGTGTTGGAACATCAGCATGGACAGGCCAGAACGTTAGTCTCAATTCTCAGTCTGTGCTAAATTGATTGATTTAAGTGGAGGAGGGGGAATCAAACAGGGTTCCTACTTGCTATCTGTGGATCACTCCTAGATAGAACAAAGGCTATAGGCCCTGATAACATTCCAGCAGTAGTACTGAATACTGTCTCCCAGCTCCTAGCCAAACTCTGCAGCAGGTTAGACTGCAAGGTTCACTATCACCGTCTCAGGGGCATTAAGGATCAGCAAAATATGCTGGCCTTGTCAGCAACACTCACATCCCACTAAAGAATTAAAAGAAAGCAAGAATAAAACCAAATTCAGATGTGCGGTTTTTCAACTGTGCTTGCCTACCATCAGTATCTCGACTCAAAGCACAAGCAATGTGTGAGGAACCAGAGAACAGCCAGCACTCACAGGACAGCTCAGCATGAATCAGCAATTTTAAGAACGAACATTTAATATAAACTTTAGCACCTTTATACTAATATAAATTGTCATTACTAAAATTCCATTTAATATAGGGGCCGGGAGGTGATTACGGGGAACAGATTGTATTATTTCGAAGACACGAGTGCTGTACAGTTAAACTTCATTCACACAGCCACTGACAGAAATGCTGCCTAAAAGAGTTAATATCCAGTCATGTAGGATTCTGAAAACATAAGGCAGAAACTAATGAAGTTTTTCATGTAAATAATATTCACCGATGGTTCACTAATTATTATTTTAGCTGGAGACATATGGCTGACTTTACCTGCCATGTGTTTCTAGGTGGTTTATGGTACTAAACTAATGCCAACATCTTCAGTGCTTTAAGTTGGAGATTTGATAAGGTTGACAATAAACACGTGATTAGGTATCTGAGCAACAGTGTTCTTTCTGCTGAGCACTAACTTCTGCAATCTTTGTTGAACCTGATGAAGTAGTGCTTGACCTGCAGAGCGACTGACAACAGAAATTTGGGAACTGTGATTCCACCTCGTAGTGTGAGATCATGCAGATTCTCCCCGGGCTTTAAACTTTGAGTTGAGATCCATAGGGCATGTGGTTTAGGCAGTTCAACTTAAGGTGGTTGTACCAACACGGAGACCTGAAGCACTGTCTCGCTGCCCCTCAACAAGGGACTCAGATCTGTGACTTTGTATATTCAAGCTATTTCTATGCCAAATGAGGTGGATGATAAGGGTCAGGTTCTAACGGAAATGGGCTAATCTGAATGGCCACACTTCTCCTCAAAACCTACACAAAGCATTTCCACTGGGATGTATTTAATATGCCACACTGCACTGGATATCTACTGATCCAGAGGTGGCATAACAAGTTAAATATACATTTATACATTAGATGAAAAACCTATGTCACTGTTTGTGGAGTTAAAGCTAAAGAGAGATCATCTTGTGCTATTATTAATGGTAAATATAACAGGGGGAGGGGAGAATATTTGATATAAAAAGCTGTTTCCCAGATAGTGATCCTTCTCCTTTCAGACATGCTTGACTTAAAACTAATGGCAATGTGCTCGGAGGATTAGGAAATTAACTTTTATCACTTTATGTGCTGACTACACATACAATTGTTGATCTGAGCCCTACCACAGTATAGCAATTAGAATATTCAAATGCCTCCATTTAACAATTAGAATCCTCATTTTACATTCCCTCCAGGACTTTGGTCTCCTCTTTTATATCAAGTACTTCCCCTTAGCTTGTAATGCTTTATCATTGATTTTAAAAAAAAATATTTTTATTCTCCATTTTCACATTTTCTTCAGAAGTTACACCCCACCAACAAACAGTAAACGGCAACAAATACAATGTCAATCCCCTTATTAACAACAACGATCCCATCCTCCGACCACCCCAAACAACGGCCCACCTGACAATATAAGGATCAAATAAAACAAACCCTCCCAAGGTGGAATAAAAGGAAAAAAGAAAAAGGAATCAGGAATCGCCTATGGTCACCATTGACATATACAGTCCACACCCCAACCCCCGCCCCTAATATTCAATGCCATCCAATCCCCGAAAGAGAACCGTGAATGACACCCATGAATTGTAGACAACCCCCCCTCCCAGACTCCTCCGCTCCACTTTCTCTTGTAAACTCCTCCCCCCAACCTCGGTTTCTTCTCCCAGCTTTTCACCCCGGCTAGACTCACCAAAATCTGTTCTACCAGGCTCCGATGGCCACAGCCCCTCCGCCCACCTCACTCCCGTTCACTGGCCGGCTTAAACCGGCCAGCGTGGAGGCCCCCCGCCCGGGTATCCCTCCCCCTTGCCCAGTTCCAGGAAAAACCAAGAAATCCCCTTTAGCACACAACGCCCGCTTACACACCCAAGCCCCAAAGAACCATAATTGCAAATGAAAGTCCCATCTCTTCCCTTGTCCAAATATATACAGCGACGACTCATTTAGTACATACACCAGCACGCAGTGAAAAAATAAAGTTACGTGAGGCTACATCGGTACGGGACCCGCTCTCAGTCCCATTTCTCAATTCTGCCACAGTCCTTCTGCCTTCGCAAACTCCTCCGCTGCTTCCGCCATCCCAAAATAAAAGTCCTTGGATTTGTAGGTCACCCTCAACTTAGCTGGATATACTATACCGCACTGCACCTTGCTGATGTGCAATGCCTTCTTCACCCGGCTGAAGGCAGCCCATCTCCTCGCCAGCTCCACCGTAAAGTCCTGGTATGTGCGTATACCAGCTCCAACCCACTGCACCACCCTCTTCTGCTTTGCCCAGCACAGGACTTTCTCCATCACGCTATACCTGCGGAAACACAGAGTTACTACTCTTGGCGGCTCACTCGCCTTTGGTATAGGCCTCCACGACCGATGAGCCTGATCCAGTTTACATCGGGAGGGATCATCCCCCTCCCCCAATAGCTTCGCCAACATCGTGGCAAAATACTCCGTTAGCTTGGGGCCTTCCACCCCTTCGGGCAGACCCACAATCCTCAGATTCTGTCGTCTGGATCTGTTTTCCAATTCTTCCGTTTTAGCTCGCAGACCCTTGTTGGTCTCTATCACCCTCCCCAACTCCTTCCCCATCGAGGTGAGTTGATCACTGTGCTGAGATAATGCATCTTCCACTTCCTTCAGTGTCTCACCTTGCTCCCGCACCTCCGCCGCTGCGCCTGATACTGCTGCCCTCACCGGGGCAATCGCCTTCTCCACCAGCACTTTCAATACCGCCCCCATCTCCTTCTTCATCGCTTCCATGTGTTTTGTGAACTGTTTTTCAAGTTCCACAGCCATCACCTTGGTCATTTCTTCTTCTGTGAGCAATGCAGCCTCTCCTGGTGCTCCAGCCTCTGCTTTCCTTACAGTTCCTGCGCTGACATTTTCACTCACCGGCTGACTTTCGTTAGCCCCATTTTTCACGGCCGTTTTTCTCCCAAGCTTTGACATTTCTCCTCCCAGTGCTTTCTTACAGCCTTTTCAGCCTCCGTTGTCCCCGGGACCGGGCATTAAAACTTCGAAATTTCTATTCCTGAGCGGGAGCCCTCCAGTGTGCGGCTGCCGTCACCGCAAGTCCCAATGCTTTATCATTGATGATAGTATTTAAGATGATCCTCCTTCTACCTTAACTGCCAAACAGTGGCATAAACTTTCCATATTATGTGCAAACATATATCGCCCTTGCAACAATTGGAGGCTGAACCTGACTGTTTACACACATGTTCACCATCACTTAGACCACTTGTTTTTCTGCTCTATAACATCTACTGGGTCATCCATTTCTTAGTTACCTCTAAATTTGACTGTTCCAAACAGTCTTTTAGTCAGCCTCCCATCATCCACCTACAAGTTAGCTACAAGTCATCCAAAATCCTGTTGCCTCTAGCCTAACTCACACCAAATCCATTCAACTATCACTCCGGTACTCACTGACTGACACTTGTTCCCAGTTAAGTATCCCTCAATCTAAAATTCTGATTCGGTTTCCAAATCCCTCCACGGCCTTGGATCTCTTCAATTCCATTTCCCCGCACCTGGTCTGTACCCTTGCAGGTTACAACACTTCAGATGCAGGTCAAAGTACCTTTTACATGAGATATCTGCATCCATCTAATTCTGGTATCTTAGTCACTCCCCCATTGTGTGTCTGCTTCAGATGGAAAGAGTCCAAGCTGTTAAATGTGCTCCCTAAACCTCGCCACCTTTCTTCCTCCCTTTCAGATGATCCATAAAACCGAACTCTTTGGACAAACATTTGGTTATCTGCCTGTTACGGACTCTTGATCAACACTCAACAATGGCTAAGATACTGTACGAGACGCGTAACTTTTAAAAAGTTTTAAGCCTATGCAGAAGAATCGATTCATTCCAAGACTGTTATAAAAAGGAATAGGGCTTGGTTATTTTATAAGCAGACTTTTTTTTTTTTTTAAAAGAAAAAAAACAATATTTAAACTTTTACTTCACAGTTCTAATACTAACAGATTACACGCCGTTTCTTAACCTTAACACTAGCTCCCATCAAACAGAACCCTTTGCATGAAAATCCAGCTCTCGTTCCACTTACGCATACAGGCAATGGCAACACTTGCATTTAGGAAGCAATTTTTATTCTGTTAATGACATTAGTTCAGAACCAAAAGTCTTCTCTCTGTGGCTTTTTTTATGACCTCTTCAATGGCTGCTTACATCCTTTTTCTGTGTAGCACATTTCATGACCTGTCTCATGGCTGTCCACATTCTTCTCTTTCTTTGCCTGTCCCAAATTGATTCTCTCTCTCTCTACGCTCTGCCCAGCTCCTGAAACAAATGTCTTTCTCTGGAATGTCCTGTTTGGAAATTATCAACTGTAAATTGGGCTGCTTGATTGCCCACTCCCGTTTACACAAAACACCAGAGCTATGCCATTCATATGCACCTACCTTCCATTGACGGACAAATGGGTCATCAGACTCTGTAATAGGATAATGGATTGTCAAACAAGGATGTCCCAAATGACAATGGATCTTGGGTGAATCACCTTCTGCATTCCCTAGCGAGTTTATGTCTGAATGGGACCATGTGACTCAGCCAGGTGTGGGCCTAGCCCTTTGAATCCAGGCTAACAGTATTTTCCTTCATTTCATTTTACCCCTGAATTGCCTATTAGACTTTGGAGCCGCCCCCCCCCCCCCATTTCTGGACTGAAGTTCCTAATAACGCCAAATTCGTGACATCTCCCTTCCTAGAGAAAAATGACCCATCAATACACAGATTACATCATTGTTGGAACCCTGTTCAATTCTAGATATTTCTTCAGATTACAAAGAGTTTGTATCTGGTAGATATAATTTTATTTTTCACTTTTAAACAAGCAAACATCACAGGAATATAGTCCACTGTAGTATTTTCCCATGTCACGACCCTGGCAGGGCATCAGCAATCCTCTTTACTGTTAAAAACGTTTGCATTGATTCTGTCCAAGTAGACCTGGTATTATCAGACCTAAAAGTGGGCTCGGTGACAGTGTCCATACAATTAAGCAACACAACTTTATCAATAATTCAGTTATATGTAGTTGTCTGGCTTTACCGTGCGACAGATTGGTGATTGTTGTTGCAACATTCATTATCAGTTCGTCACACTTATTAATGGTTTTGTGTCCTGTTTTGTTTGCTATCTGTTGAGGATAGCCAAAATAATTGGTAGCAGCTGATGCATTTGGACAGTGTCAAACACCAGTCATTTCCTGTTGAAAGGTTTGCTGAGTATTCGGGCTATATTTGTACCAGCTCTTCAGCCTGCAGATTCCGTATTCCACCACAGACAATGCTCACTGTGAAACGGTAAGGCAGCTTTCGGCTGTTCCGCCTTACCAGATAAGAGTGTCATCCCTGCCTGTGTCACCATTATGATAGGAATTTGGCTGCCCTTGGATTTCCACAGTTCCTTTCATTACAACCTGCTGTCTTTTGAGTAGCTCTCTCCCTTGTTTGGGTTGCTCCTCTTTGACCTCATGCAGATAATTGCTGGTAGGTTGAAGTTCCTGTTCAATCTGATGCTGGATCTCAGCTTTCCTCTGAATCGATCTTTCCAGACTAGCCTTCTCTTCCATGTAACCATCACTAATGCCTCCTACTGAGTTCCCATTCCAGCAGCTTCTTAGCCTTCCTTTCTCCATTCCCTCTGACAAGGAACTCTATTGTTTGTTTACATACATCAGCAATATCTGTTTGTACCTGTGCTGTCTTAAGTGGATTCAGCTTGTATGGGTGTTGTTTAATGGAAACATCATTTTCGATAGCTACATCTTGCTTAATTACGTTTGTGCGTCCCAAGTTATACCTCCACTCAGCTCTATGTGGCTGTAATGACTCTGTCATTTTGATTTTTTTCTGGAAGGTAACTCAATAATTAAACCCAATTTTGGAATGTTTCCTCACTGTCCAATTTAATTTGAGGAATGTCAAATTTAGAATGGTCTGGATTTATACTCTCTCCCTGAGTCACAATGACTAACACTTATAGAATTCCCATAGAATTTACAGTGCAGAAGGAGGCCATTCGGTCCATTGAGTCTGCACCGGCCCTTGGAAAGAGCACCCTATTTATGCCCATGCCTCCACCCTAGCCCCGTACCCAGTACTTCCTCTTACTTCCTCTTTCTTTCCTTCTCTATCACACTAACCTTTTGCATATTAACCTGATATACTGAGTCCTCCTATCTTGTGTTATTCTCAAATCATTTACCTCACTCAGTTTCCTTTTGATCTGACATGGTCTACTAAAGCTTGCTTTAATAGTTCCTCGAATGCAGGAATGGGTATTAAAGGTGCTGGTTTGATTACTGCCTGCTCTTTGCACTGACTAACCATCTGATCAAATATGATTTCTGACAATTCAATTTCAGCCTGCTCTTGTTCTTTACTAACCATCTAACCAAATATGGTTCCTGACAATTCAATTTCAGCCTGTTCTTGTTCTTTACTAACCATCTGATCAAATATAGTTTCTGACTATTTAATCTCATCCCCCCCTATCAGCACTCCTCAAGTTCTCTTCCTCTTGTCTCAGCCTGTGGCTTTGTATCGGGTTACCACACAATCAGAAAACACTCCTGGATACACTTCTTGCAACATCTCTATTGTTTGACTTTCCACTGGCTGTTCAACTACATTGAAGGCTGCACTCCCACCTGTGATCCAATTTTTAAAATTCCCCAAGATAAACTGTATCCCTAAAAATGGTATTCTTTTTCTATTATTTCTACTACCACTTCCATTGGTCTCTCTAACCTTACCTTACAGAGTGGCACACTAAGACTCTCACCAGTAATGTCACATATTACCACCTTTTCTGGTAATACTCCTCCAAACTACATATCTCCCTATCTCTCACCATTAGAGATTAACTTGTTCTTATATCCCTTAAGATCTTAATCTCCTGCCTATTCTACCTGGTACATGAGTAAACTACCCTCATAAGCAAAATCCTTCAAAAGGTCTGGCATCTGCATACCCACCAGTCTCTGAACCGGTTGTACTCTGTGGCACCCCTTCCTGTGGGACAATGGATTGTTCTGCCACTTTACTAAACCCCACTGGTTTATCCTGATTTACTGGGTCTGTCTTCCCAGAACGTTTTGTGAGCCACCAACACTGCAACTTCTCACATCCAGTTTTATTACAGTGAATTCACCCGAGTTTTCTTACCTCTTTACCACTATCATGGATTCCTTTTTATTCTGAGACACACTCTCCTTAGCATAACCAACTACATCTCCTCTGTATGGACCCCCTGTGAGCTTCTTATGTCCCCCGTTTCCATCCTTCGCACATTGAAATTAATATTGGACACTAAACTTTGCTTTATGAACCAATTTAAAATAGTCAGCCATTTCTGCGACCTGCCTAGCTGTTTTAATTATGTTCCTCCACGTGACTCCTCGCTGTTGTAGGAAGTGAATCTTTAAATTCTTCTAAAATAATCTTCTCCCTACTAAACCTTTGACTAGGAAGTATTTCTTCTTCCTCTAGACATTCCTCCGTTCCTGCCTTTAATTTCAACCTTTGAAGTTGTTGCTCTCCTTGCAGTGCTAGCTTCCCAAGTTCAAATTCTCTCTTTTTCCTTTGCTTCTGCGATGACCAATCCCCTCTCTCTTCATTTGTTAATCTTTCCTTTTGAAAAATGCTCTTTCTTTGGCTTAATTTGCGGCATTTTCAATTATTTCATTTTTACTTAGTTTCAAGCTTATTCTAATGGGTTGGACTGTGATACTGGTAAGTTAAATATTCAGCTAAGGCCTGTATTATCCCTACTATCTTCGCTCCTTTTGGCAGGGCTAACTGCAGTTTCTCTGCCAAACTCAAAAACTTTACTTTTTTTAAAAAATATATATTTTATTGAAATTTTTCATTCACAATTTTTCCCCTTACACATCAAACAAAAAGAAGTTAACAGTACAAGTAACATGATAACTACAATCTAATAAAGAGTAACTAACTAACATGGTAAACTAACCAAATAACATAAAATGAAACTTCCCCCTCCCCCCCCCCCCCCCTCCCTCCCTTCCCCCCCGCCCCACCCCCCTGGGTTGCTGCTGCTGGTCATCTATCTTCCCTCTAACGTTCCGCTAGGTAGTCGAGGAACGGTTGCCACCGTCTGGTGAACCCTTGAGCCGATCCTCTCAGCGCAAACTTAATCTGCTCCAGTTTAATGAACCCCGCCATATCGTTTATCCAGGCCTCCAGTCCGGGGGGTTTCGTTTCCTTCCACATGAGTAAAATCCTACGCCGGGCTACTAGGGAGGCAAAGGCCACGACATCGGCCTCTTTCGCCTCCTACACTCCCGGCTCATCCGCAACTCCAAATAAATCTAACCCCCAGGCTGGTTTGACCCGGACCTTCACCACTTTCGAGATCACTCCTGTCACTCCCCTCCAGTGCCGGGCACAGCCAGAGCATATGCGTGTGGTTTGCCGGGCTTCCGCCGCACCTCACACTTGTCCTCCACTCCGAAGAACCTGCTCAACCTTGCTCCCGTTATGTGTGCTCTATGCAGCACCTTAAATTGAATCAGGCTAGGCCTGGCACACGAGGAAAAGGAATTTACCCTGCTTAGGGCATCCGCCCACAGACCCTCCTCTATCTCCTCCCCGAGCTCTTCTTCCCATTTTCCTTTCAGTTCGCCCACCAGCTCCTCCCCCTCTTCTCTCATCTCTCGGTATATCTCTGACACCTTGCCCTCCCCGACCCACCCCCCTGAGAGCATTCTATCCTGGATCCCCTGTGTCGGGAGCAATGGAAATTCCCTCACCTGTTGTCTTGTGAACGCCCTCACCTGCATATACCTAAAGAAATTTCCCCGGGGCAGCTTATACTTTTCCTCCAACGCTCCCAAGCTCGCAAACGTCCCGTCTATAAATAAATCTCCCACCCTCCTAATTCCCAACTGGTGCCAGCTCTGGAATCCTCCATCCATTCTCCCTGGGGCAAATCTATGGTTGTTCCTAATTGGGGACCCCACCAAGGCACCCAGCACACCTCTCTGTCGCCTCCATTGCCCCCAGATATTTAATGTTGCTGCCACCACTGGGTTTGTGGTAAATTTTTTTGGTGAGAACGGTAGTTGCGCCATCACCAGCGCCTCTAGACTCGTCCCTTTACAGGATTTCCTCTCTCATCTTTTCCACGCCGCTACCTCTCCTTCTATCATCCATTTACGGATCATCGCCACATTGGCGGCCCAGTAGTAGTCTCCCAAATTCGGCAGCGCCAGTCCCCCTTTGTCTCTACTACGTTGTAAGAACCCCCTCCTTACCCTCGGAACTTTCCCTGCCCACACGAAGCTAGTGATGCTCCTGTCTATTTTTTTAAAGAAGGCCTTAGTGATCAGTATAGGGAGACATTGGAATACAAATAGGAACCTCGGGAGGACCATCATCTTAATTGCCTGCACTCTGCCCGCCAGTGACAGTGGCTGCATGTCCCACCTCTTGAAATCCTCTTCCATTTGTTCCACCAATCGTGTCAGATTAAGTCTGTGCAAGGTTCCCCAGCTCCTGGCTATCTGAATCCCCAGGTATCGGAAGTTTCTTTCCACTCTCCTTAAAGGCAGGCCATCTATCCCTCTACTCTGGTCCCCAGGGTGTATCACAAAAAGTTCACTCTTTCCCATGTTAAGCCTATATCCCGAGAAATCTCCGAACTCCCTCAATGTCTGCATGACCTCTGTCTTTCCCCCCACTGGGTCCGTCACATACAGCAGTAGGTCATCTGCGTAGAGTGACACTCTGTGTTCTTCTCCCCCTCTAATCACCCCTCTCCATTTTCTGGAGTCTCTCAGCGCCATGGCCAGTGGTTCAATTGCCAACGCGAACAGTAATGGAGATAGCGGGCATCCCTGTCTTGTTCCCCTGTATAGACGGAAATACTCCGATCTTTGCCGACCCGTGACCACACTTGCCGTTGGGGCCCCATAGAGGAGTTTGACCCAGCTAACAAACCCGGCCCCGAACCCGAACCTCCTCAGCACCTCCCATAGATACTCCCACTCCACCCTATCAAATGCCTTCTCTGCATCCATTGCCGCCACTATCTCTGCCTCCCCCTCTGCTGGGGGCATCATTATCACCCCTAATAGCCGTTGCACGTTAACATTTAGTTGTCTCCCCTTTACGAATCCTGTCTGGTCTTCGTGCACCACCCCTGGGACACAGTCCTCTATCCTCGTTGCCAGCACCTTTGCTAGCAATTTGGCGTCTACATTTAGTAGTGAAATAGGCCTATAGGACCCGCACTGCAGCGGATCTTTATCCCGCTTCAAAATTAGCGATATCGTCGCCTCCGACATTGTCGGGGGTAGAGTCCCCCCTTCCCTGGCCTCATTAAAAGTCCTCACCAACAGCGGGGCCAGCAAGTCCACATATTTTCTATAAAATTCCACCGGGAACCCATCTGGTCCCGGGGCCTTCCCTGCCTGCATGTTCCCCAGCCCCTTGGTAACCTCGTCCACCCCAATTGGTGCCCCCAGGCCTTCCACCTCCTGCTCCTCCACCCTCGGGAACCTTAATTGGTCCAAAAACTGCCGCATCTCCTCTTTTCCCTCCGGGGGTTGGGACCTATAAAGTCTTTCGTAAAAGGTCTTAAACACCTCGTTTATCTTCCCTGCTCTTCGCACCGTAGCTCCCTTTTCGTCTCTAATTCCCCCTATCTCTCTCGCCGCTGTCCTCTTTCGCAGCTGATGGGCCAACAGGCGACTAGCCTTTTCCCCATATTCATATCTCATCCCGTGCCTTCCTCCACAGCACCTCCGCCCTCCTAGTGGTCAGCAGGTCGAACTCCGTCTGGAGTCGTCGTCTCTCCCTGTATAGTCCCTCCTCCGGAGCCTCCGCATATTCTTTATCCACCCTTAAAATCTCCCCAGTAATCTTTCCCTTTCCTTGGCCTCTGTTTTCCCTTTGTGGGCCCTGATGGAGATCAGCTCTCCTCTGACCACCGCCTTTAGTGCTTCCCATACCACTCCCACTCGGACTTCCCCGTCGTCATTGGCCTCCAGGTACCTCTCAATACATCCCCGCACCCTTCCACAGACTCCCTCATCCCCCAACAATCCCACATCTAATCGCCAGAGTGCACGCTGCTCCCTCTCCTCTCCTAGTTCCAGGTCCACCCAATGTGGGGCATGATCTGAGATAGCTATGGCTGAATATTCAGTTTCTTCCACCCTCGAGATCAACGACCTTCCCAAAACAAAAAAATCTATCCGAGAGTACACCTTGTGAACATGGGAGAAGAAGGAGAACTCCCTGGCCTTCGGTCTAACAAATCGCCATGGATCCACTCCCCCCATTTGGTCCATAAACCCCTTAAGCACCTTGGCCGCTGCCGGCCTTCTTCCGGTCTTAGATCTAGATCTATCTAACCCCTGGGTCCAGCACGGTGTTGAAGTCGCCCCCCATTATCAAATTTCCTACCTCCAGGTCCGGGATATGTCCCAGCATCCACTTCATGAATCCCGCATCATCCCAATTCGTGGCATATACGTTAACCAACACGACCTCCGTTCCCTCCAGCCTGCCACTCACCATCACATATCTGCCTCCACTATCTGCTACAATGCTCCTAGCTTCGAATGATACCCGTTTCCCCACCAGTATGGCCACCCCTCTATTCTTTGCATCCAGCCCTGAATGGAACACCTGTCCCACCCATCCTTTCCTTAACCTAACTTGGTCCGCCACCTTCAGGTGCGTCTCCTGGAGCATAGCCACGTCTGCCCTCAGTCCTTTCAAGTGCGCGAACACTCGGGCCCTTTTAATCGGTCCATTTAGGCCTCTCACGTTCCACGTGATCAGCCGCACTGGGGGGCTACCTGCCCCCTTCCCGTGTCGGCTAGCCATCACCCTCTTTAGGCCAGTCCCACGTCCCGATTCCGCGCTCCCACCCGTTTCCCAGGTGGCGCATTCGAGCCCCGACCACCCTTTCTTTAACCAGTTCCTCTTTGATTTCTGCAGCAGCAACCCAGTTATCCCCCCCCCCCACCCCCCCGCTAGATCCCCATCTAGCGTGATTGCTCCCCCCATATTACTTCCGAAAGTCAGCTGACTTCAACTGACCCCGGCTTCTCCCGCTCACTCCTTGACCCCCCCCGTGTGGGGAACTCCCATCTACCTTGCGCCTATCTTCCCGCCATCACCTTTCTGGCGCGGGAACAAGGACAATAGGCCCCATATTCTCTGTTGTTGTCCCGCCTCTTGTGGCGCAGCTCCCTCTACCGCCCCACTCCCATTCCTCATCCCCCGCCTATGTCTCTTCTTTCCCCCCACCGGCGCCCACATTTCTTAGTGTCCCCCCCCATCCCAATTTACATCCCTATATACATCGACAGTGTCATTTCCCCTCTAAGATCAGTCCCTCAGTTCCGATCCAGTTTCTCGTCTTTAATAAAGGTCCAAGCTTCTTCCGCCGTTTCGAAGTAGTGATGTCTCTCCTGGTACGTGACCCATAGTCGCGCCGGCTGCAGCATCCCGAACTTCACCTTCTTGTGTAGCACCTCCTTGGCTCGATTAAAACTCGCCCTCCTTCTCGCCCTCCGCACTCCAATCCTGGTACACCCGTACCACCGCATTCTCCCATCTACTACTCCGTACCTTTTTGGCCCATCTCTATCATTGAAGCGATGAAATCGCACGATTATCGCCCTAGGTGGTTCTCCCGCCTTTGGTCTCCTCGCAGGGACCCGTTGAGCCCCCTCCACTTCTAAGGGGCCCGAAGGGGCCTCAACTCCCATCAGCGAGCTTAGCATCGTGCTCACGTAAGCCCCGCAGTCCGCTCCTTCCACTCCCTCAGGAAGACCCAGGATCCGAAGGTTCTTCCTTCGTGCTCTGTTTTCTAGGGCCTCAATCCTTTCAATGCACTTTTTGTGGAGCACCTCGTGCGTCTGTGTTTTGACCGCCAGGCCCAGGATCTCGTCTTCATTATCCGTCACCTTCTGCTCCACCACGCGGAGCTCCGTCTCCTGGGTCCTTTGTGCCTCCTTAAGCCCCTCAATTGCCTGTAGCATCGGGGTCAACAGCTCCTTCTTAAGTAGCTCCACACACCTTCTTAAGAATTTGTCTTGATCGGGCCCCCATGTCGCCTGGGCTTTCTCCGCCGCCATCTTGCTTCTTTTTTCCTCCTGTCCCTTTCCTCGAGGATTCTTCGCGATGTAGCCACCGCCGCCGATATTTTTCTGTTTCGTTGGGGGGGGGGGGGGGGGGACTCCCTGTTAACTCACCTCACACCGGGTTTCGTCCTGAAAAAATTTCCCGTTGGGGCTCTTAAAAGTGCCCGAAGGTCTGTTTGAGCTGGCGCCGCCGAAACGTGCGGCTTAGCTGGGCATCGCCGCAACCGGAAGTCCCTCAAAAACTTTACTTTAGATTTGATTTTTAAATCCTTGCGACTGATTCCTTCCACCCCCAGGACATCTTTTCACCTGCAAGGATCATTTTCAGTCACTCCCAATTCAACATTTCAAACCCGGAAAGAATGCAATCGATCCACACATACTCATTGCCTTGAAGTTGGATGACCCCAAGTCAAACAAGGAATTCTATGCAAGAACCCCAGCCAAGAGTCCCCAATTTTGTTACGGACGCCTGGTCAACCCTCAAATATGGCTAAGATACTGAACCAGATGTGTAACTTTTTAAAAAGTTTTACGACTGTGCATAAAGATCGATTTGTTCCTGGGAGTGATAATATAAGATTTAGGGCTTGGTTATTTTATAAACAAACTTTTTTTAAAAAGAAAACAAGATTTAAATGTTTACTTCTACTCACGATCACCAGTAAAGTAATGTAAAGAGTAATTGACAATGCGATCAATTGCTTGTCAATAACATGCTCACTGATTCTCAGTTTGGGTTCCGATAGGACGACTCAGCTTGTGACCTTATTACAGCATTATTCGAAAGAGCTGACCTCCAGGGGTGAGGGGAGAGTGACTGCCCTTGACATTAAGGCAGCACTTAACTGCGTGAGGCATCAAAGAGCCCTAGTAAAACTGCGAGTCAATGGGAATCAGGGGGAAAACTCTCTGCTGGTCGGATGCATACCAAGCACAGAGAAAATGGTTGTAGTTGCAGGAGCTCAATCATGTCAACTCCAGGACATCACTGCAGGAGTTTCTCAGGGTTCCGTTCTAGGCCTAATCATCTTCAGCTGTTTCATTAATGACTTTCTTGCCATCATAAGGTCAGAGGTGGCGATGTTCACTGATGATTGCAAAATGTTCAGCACCATTTGCAACTCCTCACCCAGTGAAGCAATCCATGTGCAAATGCAGAATGACCTGGACAATATCCAGGGTTGGGCTAACAGATGGCAAATAACTTTCACGCCAGGCAATGGCAACCTCCAACAAAAATAAATTTAACCATTGCCCTTTGATATTCAATGGCATTACCATTCCTGAATTCTGCACTAACATTCTAGGGTTTACGGTTGACCAGAAACTGAACTGGACTAGCTATATAAATATTGTGGCCACAAGAACAGGTCAGAGGCTAGTGATCCTGTAGCATGTAACTCATCACCGGACTACCCAAAGCCTGTCCACCATCTTCAATGCACAGGTCAGGAGTGTGATGGAATACTCTCCATTTGCCAGGATATGTGCAGCTCCAGCAACACTCAAAAGCTTAACACCATCCAGAATAAAGCAGTCTGCTGGATTGGCACCCTATTGACAAACATTTCCTTTCCCCACCACCAACGCACAGTGGCAGTAGTCTGTGTCACTTGAATACTGAACTTGACCTTGCATGGCATTAATATGTCGCGTATAGTGCAGAAAGATAAAGAAATTACTAGTGCGCGTTATACTTGAACACATTTGAGCGGAAATGTGAATTGTACCAAGTCTTCTAGTGTAAAATCTTGATAAAATGAGGTAAATGATTTAAAAAGGGATTAAAATGTAATAAGGGGAATGAGCAGACATGGCAGTGTCGTACCAAAATCGAAAGTACTCGCTATTTTTTGAAAATTATTGGTATTGGAGTTGTTAGGTTAACTACTGTAGGTATTCCTTGCTTCATTCAAGAGAATTGCACTGAATAGACACCTGTATGGGGATGCCAGCATGTGAGGAACACATAGTTTAGTGTAACGCCATGCTTTTCCTTCCACATTGAAATTTATTTTGAATCCATTTTACATTAAATATTACATTTTTCTTGTAAAGGTGCAAAGTTTTGCAGTGTTTAGGGTATTACATAGTTAAAGATAGATATGCGTACATGGATATTTTAAGGGGGAGGCGGTAATGTTGGCAGATTAATAATTCAGAGACGTGGGTTTGAATTCTATCATGGCAGTTGGTGAAATTTAAATTCAGTTAACAAATCTGAAATTAAAAAACTAGTCTCATTAATAGTGACCATAAATCCTCTGTAGTAGCTGAGCAGGCCATTCAGTTGTATCAAAGCCAATAAAAAGGAATGAAACCGATCAGATCACCCTGCATCGACCTAGGCACTGGTAACGACAAATGCAAATTCAGCCCCATCAATCCTGCAAAGTCCCCTAACTAACATTTGGGGGCTTGTGCCAAAATTGGGAGAACTGTTCCACAGACCAATCAAACAACAGCCTGACAGTCATACTCACAGAATCATATTTTACAGAAAATATCCCTGACACAATCAGCACCATCCCGGATATGTCGGTACAGACCCACCAGCAGTGGTAGCGGCGGGCACAGGGTACACAGTCAAGAGGGAGTTGCCCTGGGAGTTCACAACATGAAGTCTCATGACGTCAGATTAAACAGAACCAACGGAATGTCTTGCTGATTACCACCTCTTCCCCCTCAGTTGATAAATCAGTACTCCTCCATGTTGAACACCACGTAGAGTTAACACGAAGGGTCGCAAGGGCACAGAAGGTCGTCTGGGTGGAGGGCTTCAATTGCCATCATCAAGAGTGCCTCAGTAGCATCATTACTGACTGAGCTGACCAAATTCTAAAGCACATAGCTACTACGTTAGGTCTGTACTAAGTGGTGGGTGGCATGGTGGCACAGCTGCTTCATAGTGCATTTTCTCCCCATGTCTGTGTGGGTTTCCTCCGGGTGCTCTGGTTTCCTCCACAGTCCAAGGATGTGCAGGTTAGGTGGATGCTAAAGTGGCCTGTAGTGTCCAAAGATGTGCAAAGTGGGTTTACGGGGATAGGGTGGAGTGGGCCTTGGTAGGGTCCTCTTTGACTTTGTCCAATCTACCTGTCGCAGGTGATGGTATGGGCAGAAGTGACCACCACACAGTTCTTGTGGAGACAAAGTCCCATCCCATCTTGACATTGAGGATACCCTCCATTGTGTAGTGTGACAGTATCACTGCGAACTGGGACAAATTTTGAAAAGATTTATCAACTGGGCATCCATGAGGTACTGTGTGCCATCAACAGAAGCGGAACTGCATATAACCACAAACTAACCTCATGGCCTGTCATAACGTTCACTCTACCATTACTATCAAGCACATACATAAAGGAGGCTCCACAAATATCCCCATCCTTAATGATGGGGAAGCCAAGCACATCAGAGGTACCAGTCTTCAGCTAATTCAATTCACCCCACATGATGTCAAGAAATAACTGAAGGCAAAGACCATGGGCCCTGGCAATTTTCCAACAATAGTAGTGCAGACTTTTGCTCCAGAATTAGCTGCAATCTTAGCCAAGCTATTCTAGTACAGCTACAACATTGGCATCTACCTGGCAATGTGGAAAACCTCCCAGGGTATGTTGTGATCACTAAAGGTAGGACAAATTCAACCCAGTCAATTACCACGCCATCAGATCATCGATCACCAACAAAGTCACAGGTGGCATCATAGATAGTGCTATCACTCAGCACTTACTTTACTTTATTCAGCAATAAGGTACTCGCTCATGTTCATTTGTGTTCTGCCAGGGCCACTCAGCTCCTGAGCTCATTACAACCCTCGGCCCAACCGAGTATTCAACTGCTTCATCAATGACCTTCCCTCGATCATAAGTTCAGAAGTGGAGAGGTCCGCTGATGACTGCACAATGTTCAGCACCATTCGCGACTCCTCATATACTGTAGTCATCCATGTCCAAAGTCAAGAAGACCTAGACAGCATTCAGGCTTGGGCTGATAGTGACAATTAACATTCGCGCCACACACGTACCAGGCAATTGGTTCAAGAAGGCAGCTCACCACCTTCTCAAGAGCTATTAGGGATGGGCAATAAATGCTGGCCAGCATCACCCATATTCCTTGAAGGAATCAAAAAAAAGATTAAAAGTACTGATTGTGAAAGAAAAGAACCAATCATCATATATCTGGCTAAATGGTAATGAAAAAACTAATCTAACATTTTAGTAGACATGCTTACATTCAAGCACAGAAGTTTAGTACATGTAGGTATCATTTTGTGTGTTTTGAAGAAGGACCCTGAAGATAAAAAAGAGAAAATCACTTATTCATATAGGAATTTTATAAAACCTTAAAGTAGGAAGACATCCTGTTTCTTCAAGATGTTCAAACAACTCTGACCATGCTCATTTATATTGTCTAATGAGGGCATTCTCCATCAGGGAATGAAAAGGCTAAGAAAAGGAGGGGGTAAAAAAATAATGAAATTCAGTCAAAGTCCAAATAAATTATTGATGGTTTGAAATCTATATCAGTTTTTTAAAAAAAAGATATACCACAAAAAAGTAATATACAATCAATGTAGTGCCACTACACATATAAAAGGAAAGGCCCCCTGGGGCATTACACCAGAATTCATCAAAATGCAGGTCACAGATTTCAAGCAGGCTGCTGAAAGTATATAAAATTAGGCGAATGGCAAGGCTATTCCTCAGGATACAAATCATCTATGTTCTGAAGGGTGACTAAGATGGTTATTAAGGTATTGATCTACAAAGAGACCAAAATCCACAGAATGGCTTGGGTACAAAAGAAATAAGCTCTTAAGCCACTTATTTCAAGTGCACACATACACCTGTTTCCAAGAAATTGAGGCAGTGCTGCAGGCTTCAAACAGCACAAAGCGCAAGAGATTTCTCGGTATACAGCTTAGAGGATCATCTATCTGGATAGTTGGCTCTGAAGGAATAGTGGTGCTAAATAAATTTCTAATTCCGGTTTTGGAATGGACAGATCTTTGGATATGCCCAAAAGATGAGAAACTGAACCCTTCAGCGTACTATCCTGTGTGGATAATACAGACATATAATAGAGGAGGGATATTTAATCCATTTGGCTTGCTCCATCACTCAAGTTCGGATTCCAGATCCAAAAAATGAATTTCTCATACCTTTCTACCTCAAACTTATCTCCCTTTGCACACATCCAAACATTTCTCTATCATAGAGACATAGCAGAGGACAGAGAACAAAACCACAAAAAAGGTCGCTTGGCTAAAAATATTTATCTTCACAACACTCCTACTTAATCCATGTTTGCAATATTTTCCCCTTCTTCAAACATGGGTGACACAAAAGCACAGTAGTTAGCACTGTTGCTTCACAGCGCCAGGGTCCCAGGTTTGATACTCAGCTTGGGTCACTGTGCGGAGTCTGCACGTTCTCCCCATGTCCGCGTGGGTTTCCCCCGGGTGTTCCGGTTTCCTCCCACAAGTCCCGAAAGACGTGCTGTTAGGTAATTTGGACATTCTGAATTCTCCCTCTGTGTACCCGAACAGCGCTGGAATGTGGCGACTAGGGGCTTTTAACAGTAATTTCATTGCAGTGTAGATGTAAGTCTACTTGTGACAATAAAAATTATTAGAAATTAAGTATATATAGCAGAGCTATACTGAGATTGATAGAAGTGAAGAAAATAGATCGTCACAACACCCTGGACTGGTGTGCGGTCAATTCCAGCCCCACTTGACCCAAAGTCCAACACAAGTGAAATTAGATTTTATTTAAAATACCCGAGGTTATTGGTTGACCTCAATAAACTGCAGTCACAGTGTTACTTACACACACACACACACACACACACACACACACACACACACACACACACACACACACACACACACACACACACACACACATAACAAAGGATGTGCAAGGCACAGAGCAGTTCCTTCACTTCCAAGTTCTAAGCGCGTCTGCCAAATTCGCTCAGAAAGAATCATGCAGGAGCCAATCACTGACCATTGTCACCGGTTGCCAGTTAACCAACCAAACCGATTCCCTCCCAAGCTGGTTCCTAAGATCCACTCGGTGCCGAAGAGTCTGGCTTCTCCTTTCCAAAATACAAAGCCTGGCAAGCAGCATGTTTTAACTTAGTCTTCTGCTTAAAGATACATCCCAATTATGGGTCCACAGGCCAAAATAATAAAAATAAAATAAAAACGAACAAAGGAAATAAACAGGAAGGACTCTTACAAGATAGGCAGAGATAAAGATTGTTGTTAGTTGTTAGTTAACAATTGTAAAACAACCTGTACTCCGAGAAATAAATTAACTTCATGTCTATACTAATGGAATATTGGCCATTCCTATTCATAGGAATGTTGGATGGTGCATGGGTGGCTACATATGTACAGTGAATGAGGCCTTGCAGTGGTCATCAATGCATAGCTGTTGAAACAGCCTTTGTTGTTTCAGTTACGTGTTGAAGTTTCCATCGCTGAATGGGTGAAACATGGTTCCAGTTACCACTTTGAAAAAGCTATGTTCTGCAAACTTTACATGGAAAGACGGAGGGTAACTTGAAATAATGTGATGGTTGTTTACAACTGTTACTCTATGTTCACTTCCAACTGTAAATAGAGCAGCTTCACAATTTGTATCTGGCCTTATCTCACTAAATTGTTCATGAGGATTGGAGGCTTCCATAGAAAATCATAGTATCTATTCCAAATTATGAAGCAGCTCAGCATCACATTGCCAAATTACAGTCACTATTTAATGCTCAGACAATGGGTTGAGAGAGCAAATAGCTGGTCAAAAGGTAAGCACAAATTTCTACCACAAATTCTTGTGGTAAAACGCTTCCTGGAATAGCCCATTTGCGAAATCATGCATACCCCACATTGATTACATTCTTGGACTGCCTCTTTCATCCTGCTTTAACCACATGGAGGTCAATCATCTCAGCAAATAGACATCTCTGCAGGAGTTGCTCAGCTCACTGTCTTAGGCCCAACCACATTCAGCTGCTTTCCGATCAGAAGCAGGGCTGTTGGCTGACGATTGCACGGTGTTCAGTTCCATCCGTAGCTCCTATGGTAATGAAGCATACAGCAATACATACATGCATACATAAGCAAGACTAGGACAACATTCAGAATTCCGTGGTAAGAGGCATGTAACATTCACGCCACACAATGACCACCTCCAACAGATAGCCCATCCACCTCATCTTGATATTCAACGCAATACCATCACCGACCTATCCAGAATCAATATTTTGAGAGTCAGTATTGACCAGATGCTTAAACACATTACAAAAGTGGCAAGGGACTGCCCTCCTAAATCCACAATTTCCACCACTTACAACATTGTCCAAGACAAAGCAGCTCACTTCATTGACACCCTTCCACCATGGCTCGACCACATAGAAGGACAAGACCATTATAGGCACATAGAAACGCAATTGCTTGCAAGTTCCCCAGACTCCATCCTGAATTGGAAATATATCACTCTGCCTTGCATGCCACTTAGTATGCTCTGAAAATGATGCTCTGAAATTTTTATTTGACAAATGAGTTTGGATTTAGGGTTAGTTTTTCATGTATATCCTAACATCCCAACACCATAATATAGTTCTGAATTAATTTCACGTGGTTGGTCTTGAAAAAGGTCCCAACAAGCACTTTTTCTTTCAAAAGGCAAAGAACAGATTGCTAATGTTTAGAAAGCCAGAAAAAAAAATCAGTAATGCTAATAAGAAAAGTATTCTCAGCTGGCTTTGCTCTCTGTGCGTACACGATATCCTTCAACACCAACTTAGTCGATTCTTGCAACTCCCAAGCTGGGTTTAATTTTTTTTCAATTAAGTGTTGAAGGTATAGTGCACACTGGCACTGAATATGTCACAGTCTTGATACAGACTTAAATAAATCGAGAACAGGGATTGGTTTTCCAAACAGGCTTGACTATCAGCCATGATTGAATGGCGGAGCAGACTCAATGGGCCGAGTGGCCTAATTCTGCTCCTATGTCTTATGGACTGAGACAGAAGTCTTGAAGGGGAGAGTGGGGGTGGGACAATTCACTGTAATTAGTTTGTCAAGCAAAACACTAATTCGGAAGCTAGCTACAAAGAAAAAGGTCATATGCACAGATTCCCAAGCCTCTGAAGTTATTTTCTTCAATCTTAAAAAGTACACTCAACCCTTCACTGCCAAGTGTCATGTGAGAGTACCTTTAAGAAATGGATGTTTAAGCAATGTACCTTTAAGAAATGGAGCTGATCATATTACTGAAGTGATGTCAGAGGGTGGGGGAGCTGAGCTCACTTCTGCTTTTTTGAGTTTCAGTTTGAGAACGCAGCTGGGAGTGTCTGTGCGTTTTGCTGTGAGCTGCAGGAAGAAACACAGAGCTGGTCTGTTGATTTCTGCAATCCAAAGACTATAAATATATTGAATGTAACCTAATATCTGTTTTTGAAGGTTTGAAGTCTTTTGGATGTTTAAAGGAACAGTTTGAAGGATTATTTAGTGTTGTATTCTTTTGGGGCTATCTTTGAAGTAATGGGTATTAAGATATTCAATGTTTGTTTTTAAAAGGTTAACTTGAGTTCATAGAATAAACATTGTTTTGTTTTAAAAACCATTTGTCCATTTCTGCTGTATCACACCTGGAGAGTACGCCGTGTGCTTCCCACACCACAATCTATTAAAAGTTGTGGGTCGGTTGAACTCCATGAAACACTTTGGGGTTCTGTAAACCCGGACCCATAACACAAGAATTATCCGGATTCCACCAAACTGAAACAAATTGGAGTTTGTTAGATATATTGTTGAAAGCTTTACAAGGTTCTGTCCAAGTTTTTTAGTGTTGTGTACTTCAGGAGGATAGAATGGGTGGCTAAGATTAGTTTGAGGGCAGGGCAGAAAAAGCAGGAGCTCATGAACTACTATAGAGGAAGTAGACTGTCACGTAGGCTGACTACCCATCATAAATTATGTGATATGATCAAGAACCAATTCTGTAAAACACTGAAACTTGTTGGAGAATGATTCCATGAGCGTGAAAGTCATTAGTACAGTGGTACCTAAACTGTAGTTTGGGGCCCCACCTGGTATGGCAGGAACAGCAAATGCCATTGTGACAAATAAAAGCACATTAATCTCATACACTGCAGTACAATCCGGGACTTTAAATATCGCTGCGGCAAATTGCATTGCTCTTCCATCACAGTGACAGGAAACAGTACAAGATCACAACTGGGAACTTGTCTCTGGAACTTTCTATCACAGCTCTTTCCCAACCCAGCTCCGTACTCCCCTTCCCTCCAACACACAGGATCACAGCCCTCTTTCTCACTCTGCCCCTTTAGTGCTGTTTATTTCTGTAGGTGTGTGGGGTTGGGTTAATTATCAATTGTTAAACGGAGGTCACATTGGAAAATAATTTGGGAAGCACTGCCATAAGTTATTCTTGTGATCAATCATCATGTGTAAACCTTATATGTTGTGTTGCCCTATTTTGTATTTTCTTTTATTCCCTTTTCTTCTCATGTACTTAATGATCTGTTGAGTTGCTCGCAGAAAAATACTTTTCACTGTACCTCGATACACGTGACAATAAACAAATCCAATCCAAAAAGTTGACAATTACAAGTCTTTTTTAAAAATTCTTTCACAGAATATGTGCATCGCTGGCTAGGCCAGCATTTCTGGCCCATCGCTAATTGCCCTCGAGAAGGTGGTGGTAATCTGCTTTCTTCAACTGCAGCAGTCCATGTGGTGCGGCACACCCACAGGTAGTTCCATAATTTTGACCCAGTGACAGTGAAGGAACGGCAATATAGTTCCAAGTCAGGATGGTGCGTGGCTTGGAGGGTAACTTGTGGTGTTCCATGTCTCTATTGCCCTTATCCTCCTAGGGGGTAGTGGTTGTGGATTTGGAAGGTACTGTTGAAGGAGCCTTGGGAGTTGCTGCTGTGCATCTTGTAGATGGTACATACTGCTGCCACTGTGGGAGGTGGAGGTAATAGATGTTTAAAGGTGGTGAATAGGGTAGCAGTCAATGGGCTTGTTTTGTCCTGGATGGATTCTAGCTTCTTGCACTCATCCAGGCAAGTGGATTGATAGTATTCCATCACGCTCATGACTTGAGCCGTATAGATAGTGGATAGACTTTAGGGAGTCAGAACGTGAGTTACTTGCTGCAGAATTCCCAGCCTCTGACCTGCTCCTGTAGCCATAGTATTTTTTTAATGACTGGTCCAGTTCAGTTTTAAATGTACAGGGCAACTAATTGTATACTTGACAGCTCTACAGGCAAACTTTCTAGCAGGCGCCACTTGACAGAAGCTGATTTTTTCCTTCCCTGCGGAAGTTGTTCAAACCAAACACATCATCCTTTGCAGCTAGGGTTTTATCCACACAGTAGAGGAAATAATAATTTTAAAAGTGGAGAGATGTGAGATTTATTGATATTGGAGTAATTGCTGGTACAACTCTAGCAAATTTACTTTCAGATAATGCCATTTAAAAGAAATATAGGCAGTTTGTGTCGTCAGGAGCCTTGTACAAGGTTTCTCAGATCTGTGAGTAACTTTAAAATTTAATAATTTCAAAAGAGCACATAATGGAAACAAACTACAAATGGCATCTGGAAGCATAATTCTTAAGACGTTTTTCTTGCTGTTCATGCTTTCCTGGTTGAAAATGGCAACAGTAGAACAAAAGGTGAACTGGGGTTATGGCCAGCAGAAATGAAATTCATAACAGCTAAGAGAAGCAAGTTCCCGACTCAGTCAGGTTTTGAAGCTTCAGCAACAGCTGGCTCACTGCGGGATGCATCCATGAAGCTGAAAACCATGACGATCGTCCAATTCCAGAGGCGTTCACTTCACAGCTTGAGAAGATGAAAGCAGAGAAAGAATTGACGATCACCTGGCAGTCAAGAAGGGCCACGCATGTAGCACAGGCGTTTCCCATGTGCACCTCGCCCTCCAACCAGGATCCAGCTCTAGAAACTGGAGAGAACAATGGTTCACCTGGGGAGTACAGCCAGAGCCAAGTTCAGGGCATCACAGGTGGCTCAGCTGTATAGGAGTAGGAAGAAGACTAGGAAAGCAATGGTGAGCAGAAATTCTACAGATAGTTAAACAGACAGATATTTCTACAGCTGCGAATGTTATTCCTTGATGGAATAATACATTTCTAATGGCAGAGTCAAGGACATTACTGAGCTATTCCACAGTACTTCGAGGGGAGGGTGAACTGCAGAGGCCATGATCCACATCAGTACCAACAACATAGATACGGGAAGGGGGTGCCGTAGTGGTATTGTCACTGGACTAGTAATCCAGAAACCCAGAGTCATGCTATGGGCCCCGGGTTCGAATCCCACCATGGCAGATGGTGAAATGTGAATTCAACAAAAATCTGGAATTAAAAGACTAAAGATGACCATGAAATCATTATCAATTGTTGTAAAAACCCCATCTGGTTCACTAATATCCTTTCGGGAAGGAAATCTGCTACCCTTACCTGGTCTGGCCTACATGTCACTTCAGATCCACAACAATGTGGCCGACTCTTAAATGCCCTCAGGGGTGGGCAATAAATGCTGGCATCCCATGAACACATTTTTTTTTAAAAGAGGTATGAAGTCCTGCAAGTACATTGTAGGGAGTTAGGAACTCAAAGGTAGTAACTTCCAGCTTATTTTCTTATCAGTATGTTTCAGGCCCAACTGGACCTGGTTCAGGAAACGAGGTCAAGGGAACGGTGAGCATATATCGTTAAGGCTTAGACTGGCTTTGGAAAAGGACAAGAGGCAATTCAGAGTAATAATATTTAATTGGAGAAGGGCCAACTTTAGTGGGGTGAGAACAGATCTGGCCCAGGTAAAACTGAATCAAAAATAGAGTAAAAACTATAAAGGAACAATGTGCAGCTTTAAAAGGTTAAATAGATCAGGTACATTTGAGGTGCATTCTCGAGAGGTCGAGGTAGGACAACCCTATCCGTAGCTCCCTGGGTCACAAAGAGATGGAGGAAAGATGACATTTTTAAAAAGACAGCGTATGGCAGGTGTTAGGGGGAATAATACAAGTGATGAAGGAGGGGACGGGGCACGAGAGAAGCAAGGGACAGGGAGGGGAGGAGAGGGACTGCGGAAGATCAAGCGGAGAGGTGCCGGGGGGGGGGGGGGGGGGGGGTAGGGACAGATAGGTCAGGGGAAGGCAAAAAATACAGGGGAAGGCAGAGAGAATGGGGTAAGGCAGAGAAGACGGGGGAAGGAAGAAAGGACGGGTGTGGGAGGAGGGTGGAGAGTCCGGGAGGAGTGGAGAGTCCGGGGGAAGAGGAGGAGAGAGACCGGGGGAAAGAAGGGAGAGGGGCAGGGAGGAGAACATAGGGAAGGGGGAGGAGAGGGACGGGGATGGGGAGGAGGAGAGGGACGGGGATGGGGAGGAGGAGAGGGACGGGGATGGGGAGGAGGAGAGGGATGGAGATGGGGAGGAGGAGGGGGACGGAGATGGGGAGGAGGAGGGGGGGCGGAGATGGGGAGGAGGAGGGGTATGGAGATGGGGAGGAGGAGAGGGACGGAGATGGGGAAAGGAGAGGAGAGGAATGGGGGAAGAGGAGAGTGATTTGGGGTATGGGGGAGATGGGTGAGAATACGGAGGAAGGGCCAGAGACCCGATCTTCTTAAAAATCCACAAGAACTTTGATTTAAACAACTTTTTCGAAACAAATGCGACACCATGGAGCCTGGAGATTTGACATCTGTTAACAAAATATGAGTGGGCATTATTGTTTTTTTTGAAAACATGTTAAGCTTGATCAATTTGTATATTTTAATTCAGTTTAGTGATACACCACTGAGGTGCATTGCATTCAACTATTCATTAAACCAAAAATTCTAAACACAGGGCATTGTACTTTAAAAAAAAATAGAATGTACGTAATGTAAATAATTGTTGTTGCCTGAAGAGAGTTTCTGACATTAGTTTCCTCCCTGGGAAGGGCTGAATGGATATACTTAACATCTGATGCAGGAATATAACATGACCCCTTTGCCTCCTGGCCGTCAGCAATTTATATATTTTCTCCATCACTGGAATAACAAATTTAAAGAAGTGACTTTTCATTCAGCCTAGATCAACCGATCTCTGCTCTTGTAGGACAGAATTGGATCTGTTTGGGAATCATTAGCTAGCAGCTGAACTTGCAGTTTACTGAGGCTAAGAATTGGGGGAGTGATTGATTCACACCAGTTTAAGTTTAATAATATGAATGCACTTGTCTGTACCTCACCAGCGAAGGTTAAAAACACAATAATCCCTAGGTGCTCTACAGTTATAACCACCAAAACTGAGCAGTTGCAATACTTGTGCTATACATTAATTGGGAATTGATGCATGACTACCAGTCTCTGCTAAAAGAAACTCTTGACTTAAGAAGAAAGCTTTAGCCTGCAACAAATTGCCGTTTGCCGTTTAAAGTGCACTCTTACATTTTTCAAAAAGAAAGTTTTTAAAGTCTGTGCACGGTGGCATGGGTGATCCTGGAAACATCTTAAGAAACAACCAAAGGGGAAAAAAAATCAGTTTAAGGCTTGAAAGGGCAATAAAGCCTCAGGGAAGAACATCACTGGAAACAGTCTTGTTAGGATTAGACGCAAAACTTGCACGTTCAATTTGAAGATAGGATTGAGAAAAGAAAAGCGACTCTTGTGTACTTACGAGCTTCAATCTTTGCAAAGGTATCCGGGTGATGTCCACTGGACTGCGATCTACCACATTGACAAATCTCACTTCTGGAACTGCGACAGCACACATCACATGAGCCCACCTGAACAACACAAGCAACAATCTGAATAATGTGATGAACCACAAAGGAATACCGATGACAACGTCCAGTTTCTCTTCCGGTCCGACAGTCTCAGTTTTCCGAATATGGCAAAAAGTCATTTTTAAGAATGCTGGCCTGTCAAATGTGCATGGCACTGAATCTATGTTGATTTTGTACACAAATCAGTTGCAGAATACAGTGGAATATTTTCCCCCCTCATTTTTTTCAGTTTGCCTAATTTCCGAGTCTATCAATGTACAGAAAAGGCTGAAGGTCAGCAACAAATTATTGGCTTTGTTATTTCCAGGATATTTCACTGTTGAAGGTGAGTTATGGCAGTTCTACCGTTTATGATAGCGAGACTCATAATTCATAAATGCCACGGTTACAGAGATTTATGATGGGCTTTTCGCAAATGAAAGAATACTTGGAACTCATCATTACCAGTGAGAGAGTTCATCTGCTCACTGGAAACAGTGCGACTATTTAAATCATGCCTTTAAGCAAGTTCTAGAACACCAATTCTGGGATTGATGCCGATGAATATTGCCCTCCACCTCCCAACGACAACCATGCCTACTATCCTCCCTGGCTTTCCACACTAACTTGCAGCATTGGTTCCATTAATCAACTGATAACTGTTACCATACTGTGAGGGGGAAATGAGGATTTGAGTACAGGAGCAGGGATGTCTTGCTGCAGTTATACAGGGCCTTGGTAAGGCCACATCTGGAAAATTGTGTGCAGTTTTGGTCTCCTTATCTGAGGAAGCATGTTCTTGCAATAGAGGGAGTGCAGCGAAGGTTTACCAGACTGACTCCTGAGATGGTGGGACTGATGTGTGAGGAGAGATTGATTCAGTTAGGATTATATTCGCTGAAGAATGAGAGGAAATCTCATAGAAACCTAGAAAATCCTAACAGGATTAGACAGAGTAGATGTGGGAAGGATGTTCCTGATGGGGGGTGATCCCAGAACCAGGGGTCACAGTCTGAAGACACAAAGTAAAAGTAAAACATTTAGGACTGAGGCGAGGAGAAATTTCTACATCCAGAGAGTGATCAGCCTGTGAAATTCACTACCACTGAAAGCAGTTAAGGCCAAAACACTGTGGGTGGGTCTCTCCTGCCCCCCAGCCATGTGCTTCTCATGATTTAACTAGTCGCACTGTTCCCATGTGCTTCTCAGTAGCAGGAGGCAGCACACAGGTTTCTGGCAGAGAGATTCTCCGTTTCCACCGCTGTCAATGGGATTTCTCATTGAAGCCACCCCACGCCACTGGAAAAACAACAGGTGGGGGAGCACTGCCAGTGGGACCAGAGAATCCTATTACCAGCGAACGGCCGGAGGATTCCGGCCTGTATGTTTTCAAGAGGAAGTTAGATATAGCTCTTGGGACGAATGGGCTCAAACGATATGCGGGGGGGGGGGGGGGGGGTTTCTTCACAGCGCCAGGGTGCCAGGTTCGTTTCCCGGCTTGGGTCACTATCTGTGCAGAGTCTGCACGTTCTCCCCGTGTCTGCGTGGGTTTCCTCCGGGTGTTCCGGTTTCTTCCTCCTACAAGTCCCGAAAGGCATGATGTTAGGTGAATTGAACATTCTGAATTCCCCTTCTGTGTACCCAAACAGGCAATGGAGTGTGGAGACTCGGGGATTTTCACAGTAACTTCATTGCAGTGTTAATGTAAGCTTACTTGTGACGATAATAAAGATTATTTTTTAAAAAGCTTATTATTAATGCATGGCAGAGCAGGCTCGAATGGCTGAATGTCTTTTCCTGCTCTTATTTTCTATGTTTCTAAAGAGAGAAGCAGGTTTGAAAGAATAAAAATACCCGGGGAGGACTCACTGAAGAGAACTCCAGAGAACAGTTTTCACTATGGTAATAATAGGGCTGGATTCTCCGTTTGGGAGACTTTGTTCTCACACCAGAGATGAATTGCTTCAGGTTTGCACTGGTGCTAGGAATGGCAGACATAAGCAATTCACTCTCCCAAGCCATGCAAATTTCTGAGGGGAAACAAGGGATTCTGTTCCAAATCCCGCTATTGGGCCGCCATTTTGAGTATGTGGCCCTATAGCCAGATCCGGAAGCTGGCCCACCTTCCCACTGCAACACAAATCCGGACCCCGACTGCGCCCCCCTCGTCCCGCATAACAGAGAGCCCGCCCACATAACAAAGATAACCCCCATCAGTCTCTAGTCGAGGGTTTCTGATGGGGGGGCTTAACTGATGGGAGGGTCTCTGATGGGGTAGCTGGTGGGAGGGTCTGATTGGGGGGTGGGGGTGAACATGATTAGCATTTTGGGGAGATGGGCCCCTCCAATGGCATTTTGGAGCACCTACCTTAAATACATACCTCCTTGGCCCACCGCGCCAGGGCCACACCCGACACAGAATTTTCACGGGAGTTCATTGGGAACTCCACTAGCGGCGGTGGGCAACAGGGAATCCAGCCCATAATTTTGCTGAATCACCATTAGATAGATGATGATCAGGACTTTCACATTCATTTCATACAATTTAGAGATTGGGGCTTTGTCGAACGAATCACTATCCTGCTTTAACCTTCTTTTCTACTCCCCTGACACATGAGCAAATTGTTCATTTGCATGGGTTACTCTCATTCTTGGATACCTGCAACTGGACCCCAATGTTCTCTCATGTAGATATGCTGACTTACATTTCTCTTCTCTTGGATGATAAAACATTAGCCAGTTGACTATTAATAACAGGGTGTGCATACATGACAATCTAGTTAAAGTTGGCCAATTGTTTAAAAAAGCTGATGCAACCACCAAAAAGATGACAAATCCAGAACTTACAAATCTCTGCCACATGGCCAAAAAAAAGTCAAAGGTTTGAAATCTAAGGTGTACATATATACAGCATTGCTTCAGTTGCACTAAATTAAGTACCTGCTTGGCTGAAAGGGAAATAAAATTATTCAAGGGGAAAATTAAATGTTGAACTTGAGGGGTCCAGAAGCATACTCCCTTGCAAATTTAGAATTTTCACATCAGAAATTATGTATTTCGATTAATTTTATAATTCACAAATGGTACCACAGTTCAGAGGCATTTAACCTTCCCTGAGGACCAGTACAGAGCAATATTTCACCCCACGATCTGCACCAACATTTCAGGTTTTCCTCAACCCTCCCAGCTAAATTGTACCCTTCTGCCTGTGCTACGCCACACAGTACATAGAAACATCAAAACTGGAGCAAGAGTAGTCATTCGGCCCTTCTAGCCTACTCCCCATTCATTATGATCATGGCTGATCATCCAACTCCGTAACCTGTTCCTTCTTTCCTACCATATAATTTGATCCCTTTAATCCCAAGCGTTATATCCAGCTCCTTCTTGAAAACATTATAGGGCACGATCTAATGGAAAGGTTTCTAGGGGTCATCTGTGGCGGGTTTTGCTGGGAATTTCCTGCCGGTTCTGTCGGCGAGTTCCCCACTGCTATCTAACCACACATCACTTTTTGGGCCTGGGGAGATTCCCACCAGTTTAGCCCACACTTAGAATGATTTTCATCACTGGGGCGCTGAACACTCTGACCAGACCAACTCCTCAGAGATTGGACCGCCATTCTGAAAGCGTGTCCGGATCTCCAAGTGAGCTTGTGGTGCCCAACACCCCCCACCCATGGGCAATGTCATCCCCTACCCACATGGGCAGTACCCCACCCCCCTACCCCCCCAAGTGAGGACACCCTGATATGGGGCCACTGAGTGCCCTCCCTTTTCAGGTCTTTCCATCCCCTTTCAGGTTCCCCCCCCAACCTTTTGTATCTGGCTTATATTGATGACCTCCAACTTTTGCTCCTTCATGTAAGGTGAAACACTCACAGTGACTACTCCATCAAAATCTTTCATAATTTCACGATTTCTATTAGCTCACCCCTACCCGTTTCTAAGAAAAAAGATATACAGCTTTTGCCAATGGGTAGAAAATCACATTTTTAGTATTCTGACGAAATGAGAATGACTGCATATGACATCAAGACAGCATTTGCCCGAGTGTGGCATCAGGGAGCTCTCGCAAACTGAAGCAAATGGTAATCTTGGGGAAGACCCTCCAGGTCGGAGCCAAACCTCGCACAAAGGAAGGTGGTTGTGGCTGTTATCAATTATCTCAGCCCCAGGACACTGGTACATAAGTTCTTCAGGGTAGTGTGCTAGGGCCAACCATCTTTAGCTGCTTTGTCAGTGGCCTTCCCTCCAACATCAATTAAGTGGGGTCGTTCACTGACGATTGCGCATTTTTCAATACCATTTGCAACTCCGCAAATACTGAAGCAGTCTATGCCTGCATGAACCAAAACCTGGACAACATTCAGGCTTGGGCTGATAACTGACAAGTACCATTCGTGCCACACAAGTGGAGGCATTGACCATCTCCAAACAAGAGAGTATCTAACCATCTTGCATTGAGATCCATGGTCTGCAGAATCCAAGTGGTGCAATGGTGGCCAGGCAACAAGTAAACGGTGTGGGGTTGACAGGAGGGCAGAGACATCCCACATACAGAGTGGATTGAAATTGCCAATTCCGCAAGATCCACTCTCCTCCTTCTTGAATAACTTCCTGAGCAAAAAGGGAGCAGCTACTGCTGGGCTTCACAACAGTCAAGACATCAGTTCAGCCTCAAAAATGGCCCTCGTGACCTCAGCTGGTGCTAAAACTGGCCCATGTAACCGGTTTTGAGAGAAGACGATATAGTGGCACAGTTAAAGAGGTGAACACGAAGGCTGGATCTGGGAGGGGAGATAAACAAAAATAAGGTTACTGTCGCTGCTAGTTATTTTAAAGGAATTGTCTGACCAGAACCAGTGCACAGGGCTGTTACTAAAGACATGGAAAAAGATGAATCTTGTGGATTCACGCCGTTGAGAGTGTTGTAAGCAGAGCTGAGGAGGGTTCTGCAAAAGTCCACCATTTTGATGAAGGCCATACCTGTGGAACTCGGGGTGGTTGGGAGCAGCTGTCTGATGATGTGGTTAAATTCTTGAAGAAAAGAAAAGGGAAAGCTACATGAGGAAGTTCAGAGCTTTGAAGGATCCTGATGCTGATTTATACCGGGTGGACTGCCCATTAAATCCACAAGATATATCTTTTGTTGTATCTGTATTTAATGTGTAATTTATAGTATGTATTGACTGCAACATGCCTGTTAACTCATGTTTAATTTCTTTTCATTTGTTTGTCATAAAAAGTGAATTCTCTGCTGGTTTTCACATTGGGGGTGTTTGGTAAATCTTAGATCTTTTTGCTTGCTGTTCTCCATAGGGATCATAACAATCTCCCCTCGACATTCAATGGCATTCCATTGTTGAGTCTCCCACCAACATCTGGGGCCTTCATCAATGACTGGAAATGTAACTATACAGAGATTGCCAAGGCAGGTTTGTGTGGTGTCATGGTCGCTGTTCTGAAGGCTGGGTAATTTGCTGAAAACAATGGTCTGTTTGAGGTTGCGCAGTCTGCAGCGACCTCCTCAGAAGACTAACATGGGACACAACCGACAAGGTGCCCTTCATCATCCAGTACTTCCTGGGAGGGGAGAAACTACTACATCTTCTTTGCAGCCTTCAACACTTCATCGATGAAGACGAACATCGTGCCAAGGTCATCCCCACACCCTCACTACTTGCCTTCAAACAACCACGCAACCTCAAACGAACCATTGTTTACAGCAAAATAACCAGCCTTCAAAACAGCGGCCACGACACCACACAACCCTGCCATGGCAATCTCTGCAATACGTGCCAGATCATCGACATGGGTACCACCATTACACGTGAGAACACCACCCACCAGGTGTGTGGTACATACTCGTGCTACTTGGCCAACGTTGTCTACCTCATACGCTGCAGGAAAGGATGTCCCGAAGCGTGGTACATTGGCGAGATCATGCAGACGCTGCGACAACGAATGAACGAACATCGCGTGACAATCACCAGGCAGGAATGATACCTTCCAGTTGGGGAACACTTCAGCAGTCAAGGGCATTCAACCTCTGATCTTCGGGTAAGCGTTCTCCAAGGCGGCCTTCAGGACGGGCGACAACGCAGAACAGAAACTTACAGCCAAGTTCCGCACACATGAATACGGCCTCAACCGGGACCTTGGATTCATGTCGCATTACATTCACCCCCCCATCATCTGGCCTGGGCTTGCGAAATCCTACTAACTGTCCTGGCTTGAGACAATTCACACCTCTTTAACCTGTCATTATCCCTCTCTCCAGTTGCTCCGTCTGGACCTGTAAAGACTTAATTACCTGCAAAGACTCACATTCAAAGTATCGCCTTGCATCTTTGACTTGGTCTATGTATATGTTTCTGGAACCCACCTCTTCATTCACCTGAGGAAGGAGCTGTGCTCCGAAAGCTAGTGATTCAAAACAAACCTGTTGGAGTTTAACCTGGTGTTGTAAGACGTCTTACTGTGCTCACCCCAGTCCAACGCCGGCATCGCCACATCATGGCTACAATGTTACAGACCAAGAGCTGGATTTCGGAATCAGACAGAGCATCTCCCCCGTAGAACACATGACCTAGGAGCAGGAGTAGGCATTTTCCAGGCCTCAACTCCACCGTCCTGCCCGTTCTCTATAACCCTTCAACCCATTACCAATTAAAAATCTGTCTAACTCCTCCTCTGAGACAGAACAGCCCATTTGATTGGCATCCCATCCACCACCTTAAACATTCACTTTCACCATCAATGGTACTCGGTGGCAGTAGTGTGTAACATCTCCAAGATGCACAGCAGCAATATGCCAGGTCTCTTTTGACAGCACCTTCCAAATCTGCAACCTCTACTACCAAGACAACCAAGGGCAGTAATTTCATGAGAACATCACCGCATGCAAGTTCTCCTCCAAGTCACACACCATTCTTACTTGAAACTACATCTTTGTTCTAGCTGGAACAATTCCTGCAACACTTTCTCTGACAGCACTGTGGGTTAATCTACGCCACATGGATTGCGGAGTTGAAGAAAGCAGCTTATCACCATCTCAATTAGAGATGGTCAGAAATATTGTCTTTGCGGAGCGTGTCTCTCATCCCAAGATCAAATTAATAAAACATTTGTATTTATAAATCTTTTGCATCCTCTCAAGTGCGATTATATCCTTTTAATAAGATGGCAACCACAATTGTACACAGTACTCCAAGTATGGTCTAAGCAAGGTTTGATACAACTTTAGAATAATGTTTCCATTTTCAATTATATCCCTTTACAAATGATCAATTGCATTCAGCTTGGTCTCATAACTTGGGACACTACTTTTAGTGATTTGTGCAATTGTACCCCCAAATTCTTTGGCACAACATCCCAATTAGATTCTTATTTTTCTTAGCCAATTTAAAGCATCGTGTATAAAATTCATAGGCACACCAAACAAAAGAAGGAACGATTCACCTTGTACCCTTCAACAAATCCTTAGATGAAATGAAATGAAAATGAAAATCGCTTATTGTCACAAGTAGGCTTCAAATGAAGTTACTGTGAAAAGCCCCTAGTCGCTACATTCCGGCACCTGTTCGGGGAGGCTGGTACGGGAATTGAACCGTGCTGCTGGCCTGCCGTGGTCTGCTTTCAAAGACAGCGATTTAGCCCAGTGTGCTAAACAGCCCCTCACCACACTTTTAACCTCTTGAACATCCCAGATTTTAATTGCTCCAACATTGGTGGAATGTCTTTTGTTGTCTAGACTTTCAGCTCTAGAATTCTCCCGAAATCTTTCCAACTCTCTACCTCTTTTTTTCTTTAAAATCTACATCTTTGACCAAGTTTTTGGCCATCTCCCTTTTGTGACTTGGTGTGCAATTTGCTTTATAATACCCCTATGAAGCACCTTCAATTACATTAAATCAAAAGTGGGAAGAAATAAGTTGTTACTTTTCCTTTCCTTTTCTTCGCACTCTCTTCTTCAATCCAATCTTTCAAGTGGCCAAAAGCTTGGTCAAAGGGATAGATTTTTAATGAAAAGAGATAGAAAGGTGGAAAGACCTTGGGAGAGAATTAGAGAGCTGATGACCCTGACAGCAGAATACATCCAATCTTTCTTTCACTTTCTGTATCTGATTTGATATTGAACTCACCCCCTTTAATTGACCCTTCTGCTCTGCCTTTCTGCTGTTTATTTCCCAATCTTAAAATTTTATTGGTTAAGGTGATAACTTATTTATTGCCCTGTTCACTCAGATCCCAGATTCCCTTGTTGAACCAGGCCTCACTTTCAGAAACGTTGCTCGATTTCCTTTGAGCTGAAAGTTGCAGGGACGATCTGAATCAACAACATACACTCTAGATAGCATGCTACAACAAATTCTGACCAAATAATGTTTCACATGATCAAGCGACAGCAAGTGATTGATGAATAGGCTAATTGTGCCTGAGGTACAATCAAGTTGATGGTTTTCTAATTTGAGGTAAGGAAGGTGTGGGCTGCACCAGATTACTATGTTTTACATGGTATGGTTTTCTTCCTCTTCACTATTTTAACTCCTCCATTAATCCTCTTGCTTAGCTTACAATTATTTATCGTTAGTGTGCGCTTGCCTTAGAGAGTTATTATTGGTTCTAAACATTTCCACATTTTCCTTTGCTACAAATGCAAGATTTTATAAGATGGCTTTATTTTAAAGTGTCTGTTCAATTCAAGATAAAATGCAGTAATGGAGAAGGGCCTGGGATCTCCAATTAACTCTGACCGAGGATAAGCTTTGTGGTCTGAATGCTATGGGGACCAGGAGTCCAGTTCTAGTCCAATTGAAACCCAAGTACCAGCTTTTACATCGGGACACAAAGTAAGGAACAGTTGGCTTACTAACTGCAGAGAGTGAGAACAAGAACTAGTCACAAAAAGAGAGAGATAGGGAAACAACAGCTGCTCGTGAAGCACAGTGGAAAAGGCAGTTCTCTGTTCGCCATCTGGCAAAATGCAGGTAGGGGCTTGTTCGCTGGTCAAATCTTTGAAGACTTTAAAGACTTAAGACTTGAAGATTTGCTCTGGCGCAGTTGGGAGCAGTTGCCGGAGGAGCCTAGCTGCAGGAAGACAGTTCAGAGATTCTCGGAAGAATGAGGGGAACAACTTTCAACCATCACAGAACGTTACAACTCAGCGAAACAGGGAAAAGTGGGCCTGTTACAATCCAAGTGATTTGGGACTGGTTCCCGTAAATACTACAATTCTGAGGAAAGTGAATGTAACATTTAAATGTGACACATGGTTTTTAGCCATGATAGAAAGTTAAGAGGGGATATCTTTTCTGTACTTTAGTATTTTAGTTGACTATTAATAAATGTTTAGTCAATATTAATTTAGTTTGTTACAGTAAAAGTCTTAAAACATGAAATCTTGTGTGATCCTTTGAGTTGGTTACTGGGAACACATCTATTTTGAAGAATTCTAGGTTAGCATTGGATTGTAGCATTTGACTGAATTTTTCAACAGTGCATCTCACTTAATTTCTTTTAGTTCAACCCTCACTTTACTGAAGTTTGTTTGCGAAATTCCTGACATTAATGATAAATGTTTTCAAATTTGATCGCAGTATGGGCAATCATACCAAGAGATTCCATTGTATTAAAATCGCAGAGGACTGAATCTGACTCCCGATTTCCCCTTTGTGGAATCCTTGAGGATTGGTGCTACCATTGTGATTGTGCTTGTGCTCCTTAATCACCATCAGAGTTTCCAGTACTTGAATCAAGTAAGCATTGTTCCAATATCAAAGAATAAAACAAAAAAAATTTGAATGAGAATACAATGGCATCCTATCACACGGTAAAGCAGTCCAAAGTTGCTTTTCTCCTGTAGCAGAGAACTGATATATCATACAAGGCCTCCACTTGATTCTGAACTAATGGGCACTGCCCTAAAATCGGATCGAAATATTTCAAATTTGATAATGGACTACAACTATTCTGATCGACCTGTGATCATGGATGCTAAACGAAAAGAGAGTTTTATTTGCAGAAACACGTGTATTGACCCTGCACACAGTTAGCTCACAGAGTAAACACAGTTTGTGAAAAAATAATCCTACTTGAAATTGGAAACCATAAAATATTGGCAACTGTAGTATACATATCCCTGATTAGGACAAAAACAAATCTTTACATATAAAAAGCAATGTTTCTCCTCCATCATTTGTTTATGCTTTTTAGACATCACCAATTATATTATCTTCACTATAAGGTCAAAAGCAGGAAATTCTTGCTACAACTGTACCATTGGTGAGACCACAGCAAAAGTACTGTGTGCAAGCTCAGTTTCCTGACCTAATGAGGGACAGGAAAGGTCCAATGGGCTGATTCCTGGGGTGAATGGATTTGTCTTATGAAAAAACCATTGGAGTTTAGAAGAACGAGAGTAATCTCATCGAAACCTTTGGATTATGCGGGGGCTTGAAAGGGTGATTGCTGAGCGGATGTTTCCTTTAATGGGCGAATCTAGAACTAGGGGACACGGTTTAAAAATAAGGGGTCTCTAATTTAAGACAGATTAAGATGAATTGCTTCCCACAGAGGATTGTGAGTATTTAGAATTTGTTCCTGTGATGTTCTCTGCTTTCTGATAAGGTTGGCTTTGATGTGTAGTATTCAACAAAGAACATCATGCTATGTTGATTGACAAAGCTAATTTATTAACACTACTTATAACTAGAATTGAATTTCTTACTAAGATACAAAGGTTGCTAAATAAACGATGCTATAACGCCATCTCCAGATCTCCTGAACACAAGACTACTCTCTCCCGCCTAATCACCTACTCCCAGAATCAAGGGCGTCACGTGATCTCCGTGACAGCTCTTGATCACCATCTGGTGGTTAGATGCATTCATATAAAATTGTTAACCCTTATCCATATTGTCACAGCTTCCACAGAGAGCAATGGAGGTTGGATCATTGATTATATTCAAGGTTGGGTTAGGCAGGGTTTTGATCGACAAAGGAGTCAAGGGTTATGGGGCCTGGCAGGAAAGTGGAGTTAAGGCTACAATCAGATCAGCCATGATTTTATTGAATGGCTGAGCAGAGCCAACAGGCCGAACAGCCAACTTCTGCTCCTATTTTTTACAATCTTATAATCGGGGGTGCAATGCTTAGTTACTTTTAGTTCTGCACCACATTTTGTGTAATGCAGTAAACGATGTAAGTTAGTTTTCAAAGATGAAGTTAAGATTTTCAAAACTCATCGGAAAACGCATGTGTTGCCGCTTCCTTCCGAGCAAGAAAACATAGAGACGGTAAGGCTTCATTGGCCTTGCATCCTCACTGGCCAAGCATGCAGGCTTTGTCAACAGCAGGCTACCGCAATTGAAATGACACTCAATAATTTCGAACAATGCTGTAACTCCGACAAAATGGTCCCGAGGACACAATGAGTGAGCTACCATGAAAAGATTCTGCTCCTAATTTGATTACATTTGAAAACTAGTCTCTCGCTTCAAGTCTTTTTAAGAAACAAATCAAGAATAAATGCCTTATTGCAGTTCAATCAACAAGAGCATTCTTACGACTGTGTAGCAATAGCTTACCTTTTATCAGTAGTCTGCTTAAGTGCACCACCCCTCAAATTGCACAGGCAACAGTCCTGTAGAAAATGGGAAAAACGTTGAGTAATTCAACCTGCCAATCCGTTTCCACACAAATAAATGCCACTTGCAATTGCAAAAATGGCAGTAATTTTACTTCCACAAATTTTAATGAAATTAACTTTAATATCACAAATTGAGGTTTCAAGAATACTTATTTAAAAAAATATTTTTATTCTCCTTTTTCATTTTCTCCCAAATTTGCACCCACCAACAATAAACAATAAGCAGTAATGAATATAATGTCAATTCCCATATCAATAACAACAATCCCATCCTCCCACCAACCCCCAAACAACTGCCCGCATGTTAGCATAAATAAATAACAGAAAGAAATCTGGAATCACCCATAGTCACCATTAATACATACAGTTCCTCTCCCTCCATCCCTCCCAACCACTCCCCCCGCGCCCCCCCCCCCCCCACCCGCCTAATGTTCGATGTTACCCAGTTCTTGAAAGTGCACAATGAATAATGCCCATTAATTGAAGAACCCCTCCATCCTTCCCCCTCAGTTCAAACTTAACCTTCTCAAGAGTCAAGAATTCCAATAGGTCCAGCAGGTTGTAAGAATACTTAATGTGGTGTCATTATAGCTACAAATTTAAACTGATCCAAAACCCTGCAGCTAGCAAACATTAAGTCCATGCAAACACAATCAAAACATTCCTCAGTTGTGAAATGTAGATATCAAAATCCACTGCAGATTATTCGAAATTAAACATGGGAAGTCAGAATACTTCAACACCATATAGTAAGTTCAGCAATTCTCATGATGGAGGAGAGAATTTTTCAGAATCTGAAAAAGATTTCCTGACTAACTCCCAATGAATTGAGAAAATTGAGCAGATTTTGCCTGTCTACTCGCAAAGTTTTGAACAAAATTTACCATTGATTAACTCAATTTTCACGTTAAAGCAAACAGCAACAAATTGAACGAGTAGCGAGTACACCAATTGGAAACAGGCAAAAGCAAGCATATAAACCTTCGATGAGACACAGCTAATGATACCGGAAAATAAGTAACAATGAACAAATAGCAGATACCGCCAAAAAAAAAAAAATCATAATTGAAAATATTCATTGGACAGTGATTCAAGTCATCACCTTGTATATCACCGCGGCAGAAAATTGGAATAATATGGTCTGCAACAGTATAAACTTGAAAGTATTTAAATTTACCTGTACAGTAATATTTAGTGTTTTAGAAATGCCTGTATAATGTTTACCATCGGAATCTGTAGTAACGTTAGAAATGTTTTCTGTCTCTCTACAATTTTCACTGTCAGCTGAAGAGATTCAACTAATTGGCAGGCTACAATTCCCGAACCTGCATCGATGCTTAAAATTTTTATACTTTACAGTAAAGCTGGCCATTAGCCAAGCATTTCATGGCCTGGCATAAATCACCCCTCCCTGTCCAACCCAGTGTATCAATGACAATTACTGTTGGATAAAGACTCCTAGGGAAAACATTCTTCACCACTGCAAAAGTAACTAGATCTTGTTTATTTGTACAAAGCTCTAAAAGATAAATAAATCATAAGGTACAACTTTTCCTCAGGTAACTTTGAAAACAACACTGATCCATAGGATGTACTAGCAGATCTCCTACAGTGACACACAGCAAATACAGTAAACAGCCAAACAGTATGCAGCTGAGGCGTAAGCAGTCAAAAGGAAGAGGGTTCAGATGGAAGTCAGGAATGTATTGTAACTAGCGAGCAACGCTCCATTAGTTACAGCCTTCCAACTTCAAAATGTCGCATTTATCCATACTCTTTGTTTCCTGTCTATAAACCAGTGCTCTACTCATGATATTACCTTATATCTTGCACATTATATTGCAAACAACCTTTTATGTACCAACTTCCCGAATGCCTTTTGGAAGTTAATGCATACTGCATCTACCAGTTCCCCTTTGTCTGCCCTACTCGTTCCATCCTCAAATACCTCTCATAAATTTTGTCAAACACGATTTCCATTTCAGAAAACCATGGTGACTTTGTCTGATGACACTATGATTTTCTAAGTGCGTTGTTGAAGTTTCCTTAATACGGGTAGCGTGTCTCAAAACCAACAACCTCTGAACTGATTTTGTGACTTGACTGTTTTTAGGAAAATGAAATCAGAACCCTTTAATTCAGTGAATAGGGGACACATGAAAACTAAATGATAAGATTGCAAAGCACTTTAGGTCATGTCTCTGCTGATATTAATTCACTTCTCACGCACTAAACTTAATAGCTTTCATGGCTCCTGCGTTTGCCTACATCAGTTTAAAATGTGAAATGATCTTTTCAGTTTTAACAACTCAAATAATGTTAAACTGTCACTCAAAACTGGACAATCTCAGCAGGTCTGATAGCATCTGTGGAGAGAGAAGGGAGTTAACGTTCGGAGTCTGGATGATTTTTTGCCAAAGCTGGGTTTTGACGAAGAACCATTCAGACTTGGAAGGTTAGCGCCCTTCTCTTTCCACAGATGCTGTCAGACCTGCTGAGATTGTCCAGTATTTTCTGTTTTTGTTTCAGAATCCAGCATCCGCAGTAATTTGCTTTTATCTTTATGTAAGTGAAAACTATTTGTTTTTCTTTTATTCAGGTAAGATTGTACAGTACTCTTTAATAACCCTCTTTGAACTGACTGGACCCAGGTGCAAGAAGGTAACCGATGCCGATTAAACTTAAAGGCTTTTGGGTACCAAGTGTAATATTTGAATTTGAACCTGTGGGCTTCTATTTGGGTGGCCTTAATGGTATCACAATTCAATACTGCAGTGTTAAGAACCCTGCTGAATTTGCCTGCGAGAGTGTCCAAAAACCCAAAGAAACACTTGTGAAACACTAGTTCTTAGTGATGTATTTTTGGATTTGGGTTTAATGTCACGTGTACCAAGGTACAGGTAAAAGTATTGTTCTGCGTTCAGTCCAGTAAGATTGTTCCATGCATGAAAAACATAGAACATATGACAAGATACATAATATAAATACATAGACATAGGGTGAAGCATACAGAGTGTAGTACTACTCAGTAGAGAAGATGCGTGAAAAGATCAGTTCAGACCATAAGGAGGGTCATTCAGGAGTCTGGTAACAGCGGGGAAGAAGCTGTTTTTGAATCTTTTACTGCGCGTTCTCAGACTTTTGTATCTCCTGCCCAATGAATTAAATGAAAATCGCTTATTGTCACAAGAAGGCTTCTAATGAAGTTACTGTGAAAAGCCCCTAGTCGCCACATTCCGGCGCCTGTTCGGGGAGGCTGGTACGGGAATCGAACCGTGCTGCTGGCCTGCCTTGGTCTGCTTTAAAAGCCAGCGATTTAGCCGAGTGTGAAGAGGTTGGAAGAGACAATAACCCAAGTGGGAGGGATCTTTGATTATGCTGCCTGCTTTCCCAAGGCAGTGCGAGGTGTAGACAGAATGATTGGATGGGAGGCGGGTTTGCGTGATGGACTGGGCTGTGTTCGACTCTGTAGTTTCTTATGGTCTTGGATCGAGCAGTTTCCATACCAGGCTGTGATGCAGCCAGAAACAATGCTTTCTATGGGTTTCTGCAAAAATTGGTAAGAGTCAATTTGAACATGCCAAATTTCCTTAGTTTCCTGAGGAAGTATAAGCGCTGTTGTGCTTTCTTGGTTGTAACGTCGACGTGGGTGGACCAGGACAGATTGCTGATGATGTGCACACCTAGGAATTTAAAGCTGTCAACCATCTCCACCTCGGCACCATTGATGCAGACAGGAGTGTGTATGATACTTTGCTTCCTGAGGTCAATGACCAGCTCCTTAGTTTTGCTGATATTGAGAGATTGTTGTCGTTACAACATGCCACTAAGTTCTCTATCTCCCTCCTGTAATCTGACTGATCATTGTTTGAGATCCGGCCCACTATGGTCGTGCCATCAGCAAACATGTAGATGGAGTTGGAACCAAATTTTGCTTCACAGTCGTGTGTGTAGGGAGTATAGTAGGGAGCTAAGTACGCAGCCTTGCGGAGCCCTGGTATTGAGGACCATTGTGGAGGAGGTATTGTTGTTTATACTTACTGATTGTGGTCTATGGGTCAGGACGTCGAGGATCCAGTTGCAGAGGGAGGAGCCAAGTCCTAGGTTTTGGAGTTTTGATTAGTTTGGCTGGGATTATGGTGTTGAAGGCAGAGCTGTAGTCAATCAATAGGAGTCTGACGCAGGAGTCCTTGTTGTCGAGATGCTCCAGGGATGAGTGTAGGGCCAGGGTGATAGTGTCTGGACCGGTTGTGGTGGGATGCGAATTGCAGTGGATCAAGACATTCAGGGAGTGTGGCGTTGATGTGTCTCATGACACTTAATTTTGTTTGGAATAATGTGAGGAACCAGTCTAGTTGTTGTGTAAACAATTAAAAAATAATATTTATTAAAGTAAAAGAATAAAAAACATGACAAAAGACTAATATACACTATAATACTTGGGTATAATTTCCCAAATTTCTAATATATCCCCTCTTTTTAAAAATGGAATGTCTTAATTTATAATAATAATCTTTATTGTCGCAAGTAGGCTCACATTAACACTGCAATGAAGTTACGGTGAAAATCTCCTAATCACCACATTCCAGCGCCTGTTCAGGTACACAGAAGGAGAATTCAGAATGTCCAATTCACCTAAACAAGCATGTCTTTCGGGACTTGTGGGAAAGAAGGAAAGACACTTTAATTTCTCAATCATTTCTTAGCTGTTCTCCTTATCAGCCAATCCAAAGATTTAAGAGCATGCATTAAGAATAAAATTATATCCCGGAGAGTTTTTCGCCAATGCTCCCAAAAGTCTCTTTTATACATGTGATAACACATCTACAATTGCATTCTCCCTCATGGCCACTAGAATGGTGTTTAAATTAAATGATTGGAACAACAGGCTCTGTCGGAATAACCTAGCGTTCCGGAAAGTTTAGGGGATTATGGTCTGTACATATGATTGTTTCTATGGGATTATGACAACTTAAATATCAAACTTTTATAATGTCAGTACCATGCTTAAAGTCACTTTTTCATTGATGGATTGCTTAAATCCATTGAGAAATAGCTCACAGATTTCTCAATTCCACGTTTGTCTTCCTGCAGCAACACAGCTCCCACACCAATGTCGCTAGCATCCACAGCCAGTTTAAACTGCTTTTCGTTGGTTGGTGTAGCTAACACTGGTTTTGTTGTTAACACAGTTTTTAAATGTTTGAATGTCCAATCGCAGTCCTCCATCCAAAGTGCTTGTTCTTCTTTAAAAACTGTGAATGATGCCACCACACGGCTAAAGTTCAGCATGAACTTGCAATAGAAGCCACTCATTCCCAGGAACATTAAAATCTCTTTTCTTGTGGTGGATTCCGGCAAATCCCAAATTAACTGTATTTTTGCATCACGTGGGGCCATTTGACCATGCTCCACAATATGCCCCAAACATGTAATTTGGGCTTTAGCGAATTTGCTTTTTTCTAGATTCATGCTGAGATTAGCTCCTTTCAAGTGCTCAAACAATTCTTTTAGTTGTTTCAGATGTTCTTCCCAACTTTGACAGAACAGCATAAAATCATCAATATATACTGTACAGTGACGTAGATCTTGGATAACTTTATTCGTGAATCTCTGAAAAGTTGCAGGTGCGTTCTTCATCCCGAACTTTGAATTCATTAAGTCCATTTGACGTTACAAATGCGGTGATCACCTTTGCCCTCAAAGTCAACGCTACTTGCCAATAGCACTTTAACAAGTCTATCTTTGTGATGAATTTACAGTCCAAAACTTTTGACGCACTCTTGCAAACGTGGAATAGGAAACTAATCCCTCTTGGTGACGGTAGTCATTCTCCTGTCGTCCACACAAAGTCTTTGCGTTCCATCCAACTTTGGCACCAGTACAATATGGGAGCTCCAATCACTAGAACTCAATTTAATGCCATTTTGGAGAATATATTCAATTTCCTTCTGTACTTGTGATAACGTGTTGGGATTTAACCTATATGGATGTTGCTTTATCAGAACGGTGTCCCCCACATCTACATCATGCATTGCTACCTCCGCTCTACTTAATTTATCCCCACAAATAAATTAATAGGACTGCAGTAACTCTTTGAATTTACTCCTACTCTTATCTGGAAGATAACTTAACCAGTTTTCAGGACCTCCATGTTACGCAAATGAATTTTAGGGAAGTCACTGTCAGAATTTAACCTTCCTTCTTCTCCCTGTTTTGTTATCAAGACCTCATGATTTTCCTCATCTCCTCTATCCCAATATTCCTTCAGCATATTACCATGACACATGCTGTGCGATTTACATCTACCTGGTGTGCATACCAAATAATTTATCTTGCTCAACTTTCTTTTGCTCTGATATGGCCCATTACATCTGGCTGTCAGTGGTTCTCCTGTCACAGTTACTAACACAAGCACTCTATACCCTGCTACAAAACTATAAGTCTGTACTTTCCTATCAGCCATTGCTTTCATTCTTTGCTGCTCTGTCTTTAAATGTTTCCTTGCCACCTCACGAGCCCAATCAGTGTTTCTCGGAAATCTAAGACATAGTCTAAAAGTGTAGTCTCTGACTTCTTGCTGAATAATTTTTCTTGGGTGAATTTCAGTGGTCCTCTAACTTCATGTCCGTAGACCAATTTGAAAGGACAAAATCTGGTAGAATCATTTGGTGCATCCCGAATGACAAATAATAAAAATGGAATCCCTTTGATTCTATCGTGAGGGTAATCTTGGCTATACGCTATCATCATGGTTTTCAAAGTTTGATGCTAACACTCCCGGTGATTCTGGATGATGTGCTGATGATTTGTACTGTTTTATCTCCAGGCTAGTCATGACCTCTTTAAATAATCTTGACATGCAATTTGACCCTTGATCTGATTGCAGCTTCTTCGGTAAGCCAGTAAAGAACTTGGTTAATTCCTCTACCACTCTCCTGGCTGTATTGGTTCTCAATGATATGGCTTCAGGAAACCTAGCGGATATATCCATAATGATTAACAAGTATCGATTTCCACCTCGCATTCTTGACACCTGTCCTACACAGTCAATTAGAACTCTTGTAAAAGGTTCTTAAAAAGCTGGAATAGGGATCACAGGTGCTGGTTTTCTTTCAACTTGTGGTTTCCCTATTACTTGACAAATGTGAAAAGCTTGGCAGAAGTTACTTACATCGTTATGTAGTCCAGGCCAGTAAAACAGTTTTTGGATTTTTGCTTGTGTTTTCTTTATTTTGAGTGTCCCCCTCAAATGTGTTTCCTATACTCAAGAGGTAACAGAATTAGGTGTATTTCTGCCCATTTGTCTTCTGCACTAACATCCGGTGGGCGCCATTTTCTCATTCGTAATTGGTCCATGACAGAATAACATACAGGAATACACTGAGCTTCCAAAGCTTAGTCTGCTGTCTGGTAGATATGTTTTAATTTGGAATCACCCCGTTGTAATTCTATCAGTCTCTTTGAATGAAACACATCTGTCTCTTTCCCTTTGTCTGTTTGATCTCCAATCAGCTTTCTAAAGATCGTACCAAGATAACCGGATCGTGCTCATCTTATCCTGTGCTCACAACTTGTCCCTTGTTTGTCTTATCTCACGAGCCTGTGATCTTGTCACTCCACAATCGGGGAAAAACCCCAGATGGCTTGTTTGCCAATTTTTTTGCAGCTGGGTTTCCTATTGGCTGCTCAACCACAGTAGGCAGCATTGTTATATCTTACCCTAGAATAAAGTGAATCACTGTAATGGGCAATGTTTCTACCATTCCTCCAACCATTTCTCCCATCTTCAAGCTACTCCCGAAGTTTATTTTTTTTACCAAATAAGTGTTTCTTGTTTGGCTTTGAATGCTGCTGACCAGAACCTCTTCCTCCACTATCCATTCTGCACATCATATATCTTCAACCAACACTGAGTCTGTACCAACACTTCAAATGAGCACTCTACCCATGTCCACCCTGCCTAATCCCCATAACCCCACAACCTAACCTGCACAGCCCTGGACACTAAGGGGCAATTCACCACGGCCAATCCACCTAACTGCACATCTTTGGACTGTGGGAGGAAAACAGAGCACCCAGAGGAAACCTACGCAGACATGGGGAGAATGTACAAACTCCACAGAGACGGTGACCCAAGGCTGGAATTGAATCCGGGTCCCTGGTCCGGGAGACAGCACTGCTAACCACTGAGCCACTCTGCCACCTCTTTGTATTTGATTTTTAGCTAATTAAATTTCCCCACTGCTTGAAGTGCTGGGTCTGTCAGACATAGCTTGTATATTTAAATTGGTTGCTACACTTTCAATTACTTATGTTTTCTCAGCCACTGTAAATAATCCAAATTCCAATTGATCTGACAGTTCCATCAATCTAACTTTAGATACACTTTTCAAATTTGCTATGGTAATATTGTCTACTTCCAAATTAGCCGAGGTGAGAGCAACATCCATCTATGCAGGCACCTTGTATTAAATAACACATTCTCACTTGACTCACTTGTTCTTAATTCGAGTTATCTTTAAAAAGTCACAAATCCACTACACCCAAAAGGATTATGCTTTTTAAAATCCCGGACGAGCCCCCAATTTTGTTAAGAACCATGTTGAGTGTCTCAAACCCCAAAGGATGACTTGAAACACTGATTCAAGTAATGTGTTTGTTTGGACTAATGTGAGGAACAATGTATATCCCAGTGAGAAACCAATCCTGTTATTGTGTAAAGAATTAATAAAGAACATTTATTAAAGTAAACAAAAAGAAAACACAACAAAACACTAATAAAAGCTGTGACACTTAAATATATTGATAAGTAAACAAACCATTTTTTCTGAAATTACCCTTTTATTCCCAAATATACCCGATTCCCTGAACTCATGAAGACACCTCTTTTTCCCAAACAACACCCAATTTTAGTAACGCTATAGGTCACAATCCAGATAATATTTACCATGCAATGTTGCCCAGGTGACCAAGTATGGGAAAATGTTTCTTCCTGGTTCAATGAAGGCACAAAGATGCGTCTTTTAGAGGAGAATATCTGCAATCTGCTGTGGCTCTCAATGTTATCTGGAACAGGCCTCAGTTGCTCGGATCATAGATGGAATTAGCCTGTCTGGCTGTTTCATGGAGAACTAGCCTGCTTCTCCAATGAGGGTGTTAGCAGTTATACTATTCAGTCTCTTTGATATCTCATCCTGTGGATTTGACTGTCAACATCTCTCAAATCCATTGCCTTCAGGAGTTATCATTTATATGGTCTTACTGATCTCTGGTAAACAATGTTTCTGATTTGGCCATTTGCCCCTCAATGTCTCTAGACGCCTGCTAATCTTGATACTGGGTAAACTGCATCTGTTTATTCCTCTAGATGCCTGCTAAGTCTTGTTACTTGTCTTTTATTTCATTTCCATCTCAAGTTCACTGTTAACCTCATTAATTTCCCAAATTTCGAAAAGTAGCAAGAATAGGCATACATCATGATCCCACGTACAACACATAGCTAAAACTTTCAATTCTGTAAGAGTCTTTTGATTTTCTGGGCGAGTTCAACCGCCTCTGCTACATTACCGACCACTTGGATTATGGGAAGTCACAGGTGCACAATGCGGCAACTCCCAAACTCTTCCGAACTGGGTCGGGCAGAGCCATGGATTGCTAAGCAACATAAAAAGTCAGACGTACAAAGAAGATAACTAATCAGCACACCACCACATCAATGCTCGATCTCCCTGAACAAGCCAGTAAGTTTTTTCACTCATTTAAAATTCTTGCATGTCCCCTTTAAAACATAAATCCCAGCTTTTAGTCACTGCCAGTCCTCAGCTAGCCTGATTTGAGATATAGTGGGCACAATCGAACAGCCTTGTCACGCCTGACTCGGTGATGTGGTGAGGCCGTTAAATCTCACAAGAGACCTCTCATGAGATTTGCACTGCCCGAAAAGCCTTGTGAGATCTAATGAGATCTCAAGAGACATCACGATCTGGCTCTCACCCTTGCTGGGCGAGAGCCATAAGCCATTAGGCTCATTTAAATATGCCGAGCTGGATTCTCCTGCGCCCAGGAACTAATGCCTGCACCTGGGTGGCCTCGACATAGTGCCATTTAGCATAGGTCCACACGACTGTGGACCAGGCATAACGGCACCTGCGGGGTCTCTCAGGCTATCGGGTGGTCGGGTTCTGGACAGTGTGGAACCAGGGAGTCCAGCTGGTACATAGAACATAGGACATGGAAAATACAGCACAGAACAGGCCCTTCGGCCCACGATGTTGTGCCGAACCTTTGTCCTAGATTAATCATAGATTATCATTGAATTTACAGTGCAGAAGGAGGCCATTCGGCCCCGAGTCTGCACCGGCTCTTGGAAAGAGCACCCCACCCAAACTCAACACCTCCACCCAACACCAAGGGCAATTTTGGACACTAAGGGCAATTTATCATGGCCAATCCACCTACCCTGCACATCTTTGGACTGTGGGAGGAAACCGGAGCACTCGGAGGAAACCCACGCAGACACGGGGAGGACGTGCAGACTCCACACAGACAGTGACCCAAGCTGGAATCAAACCTGGGACCCTGGAGCTGTGAAGCAATTGTGCTATCCACAATGCTATCGTGCTGCCCTTAAGAACAAATAAATCTACACTACATCATTTTACCGTAATCCATGTACCTATCCAATAGCTGCTTGAAGGTCCCTAATGTTTCCGACTCAACTACTTCCACAGGCAGTGCATTCCATGCCCCCACTACTCTCTGGGTAAAGAACCTACCTCTGATATCCCTCCTATATCTTCCACCTTTCACCTTAAATTTATGTCCCCTTGTAATGGTTTGTTCCACCCGGGGAAAAAGTCTCTGACTGTCTACTCTATCTATTCCCCTGATCATCTTATAAACCTCTATCAAGTCGCCCCTCATCCTTCTCCGTTCTAATGAGAAAAGGCCTAGCACCCTCAACCTTTCCTCGTAAGACCTACTCTCCATTCCAGGTAACATCCTGGTAAATCTTCTTTGCACCTTTTCCAAATCTTCCACATCCTTCCTAAAATGAGGTGACCAGAACTGTACACAGTACTCCAAATGTGGCCTTACCAAAGTTTTGTACAGCTGCATCATCACCTCACGGCTCTTAAATTCAATCCCTCTGTTAATGAACGCGAGCACACCATAGGCCTTCTTCACAGCTCTATCCACTTGAGTGGCAACTTTCAAAGATGTATGAACATAGACCCCAAGATCTCTCTGCTCCTCCACATTGCCAAGAACTCTACCGTTAACCCTGTATTCCGCATTCATATTTGTCCTTCCAAAATGGACAACCTCACACTTTTCAGGGTTAAACTCCATCTGCCACTTCTCAGCCCAGCTCTGCATCCTATCTATGTCCCTTTGCAGCCGACAACAGCCCTCCTTACTATCCACAACTCCACCAATCTTCGTATCGTCTGCAAATTTACTGACCCACCCTTCAACTCCCTCATCCAAGTCATTAATGAAAATCACAAACAGCAGAGGACTCAGAACTGATCCCTGCGGTACGCCGCTGGTAACTGGGATCCAGGCTGAATATTTGCCATCCACCACCACTCTCTGACTTCTATCGGTTAGCCAGTTCGTTATCCAACTGGCCAAATTTCCCACTATCCCATGCCTCCTTACTTTCTGCAGAAGCCTACCATGGGGAACTTTATCAAATGCCTTACTAAAATCCATGTACACTACATCCACTGCTTTACCTTCATCCACATGCTTGGTCACCTCCTCAAAGAATTCAATAAGATTTGTAAGGCAAGGCCTACCCCTCACAAATCCGTGCTGACTATCCCTAATCAAGCAGTGTCTTTCCAGATGCTCAGAAATCCTATCCTTCAGTATCCTTTCCGTTACTTTGCCTACCACCGAAGTAAGACTAACTGGCTTGTAATTCCCAGGGTTATCCCTAGTCCCTTTTTTGAACAGGGGCACGACATTCACCACTCTCCAATCCCCTGGTACCACCCCTGTTGACAGTGAGGCCGAAAAGATCATTGCCAACGGCTCTGCAATTTCATCTCTTGCTTCCCATAGAATCCTTGGATATATCCCGTCAGGCCCGGGGGACTTGTCTATCCTCAAGTTTTTCAAAATGCCCAACACATCTTCCTTCCTAACAAGTATTTCCTCGAGCTTACCAGTCTGTTTCACACTGTCCTCTCCAACAATATCGCCCCTCTCATTTGTAAATACAGAAGAAAAGTACTCATTCAAGACCTCTCCTATCTCTTCAGACTCAATACACAATCTCCCGCTACTGTCCTTGATCGGACCTACCCTCGCTCTAGTCATTCTCATATTTCTCACATATGTGTAAAAGGCCTTGGGGTTTTCCTTGATCCTACCCGCCAAAGATTGTTCATGCCCTCTCTTAGCTCTCCTAATCCCTTTCTTCAGTTCCCTCCTGGCTATCTTGTATCCCTCCAATGCCCTGTCTGAACCTTGTTTCCTCAGCCTTACATAAGTCTCCTTTTTCCTCTTAACAAGACATTCAACCTCTCTTGTCAACCATGGTTCCCTCACTCGACCATCTCTTCCCTGCCTGACAGGGACATACATATCAAGGACACGTAGTACCTGTTCCTTGAACAAGTGGTGGTACTGTCAGGGTGCCCGAGTGGCACTTCCAGGGTGGCAGGGGCACTGTCAGGGTGCTAGGCTCACAGTGCCAAGGTGCCAGGTTGCCCATGCCATGGATCGGGCCTGGGATTGTCCCGCTCTTAAGAGGTGGGGTGAGGGGGGGCTCGAGGACTCACTAAGAGATGAGTTGGGGAAATGGGGGGATCCGGAGGCCATGGTGGAGTGTCCAAGCGTGGTCGAGATATCGGGGCTGCATTTTAAAATGGCACCCCGATCTCTTCCTGCACTCATAAGCTCAACATACCAGTGCAGGAAGTGAGGTAAGTGTAGGCTCAGCACGCCCACATGCTCTGGACATGCCCGGCGCTGGAGGGGTTCTGAAGGGGCTTTGCGAGGACTATGTCCAAAGTGGTGAACACCCGGGTCAAGCCGAGCTGGGGGATAGCATTATTTGGGGTATCGGACGAGCCGGGAGTGCAGGAGCCGCAAGAGGCCGGTGTTCTGGCTCTTGCGTCCCTGGTAGCCCGGCGGAGGGTCCGATTAATGTGGAGGGATGCGAAGCCCCCAAGCGTGGAAGCTTGGATTAACGATATGGCAGGGTTCATCAAGCTGGAAAGGATAAAGTTTGCCCTGCGAGGGTCTGTGCAAGGGTTCTCCAGGCGGTGGCAACCGTTCCTAGACTTTCTCGTGAAACATTAGGTGGAGGTCAACAGCAGCAGCAACCCGGGGGGGGGGGGGGGTTGGTTTTTCTGTTTTGTTTAGGTTAGAGTGGGGCGTTTTTCCTTATTGGTGTGTTTATTTGTTAAATGGGGGTTATTGTACTTTGTTGGAAATCTCATGTATAATATTTGTTTGTTTTGTGCTTTATTTTTTTTTCTGGTTGGAGTGTTTTGTTGAAAATTTGAATAAATATATACATATATATTTTTTTTTAAGTGCGGCCTCAGCTGAAAAAAAATGTGCAGGCAGCTCTTGGATGCTGTAATTCCCAAATGCTGGAAATCGGATCGATTTCTTCGTCACAATAATTAGACTCCATTCTTAAAGGTGTCTAAAGACATGCTCAAGTAGTATTCATTAATTTATAAATGTAACCATTATAAAAAGTGTCAACTTGGCTCACGTTCAGCTTGTTAACATTGTACTGCAAAGCACAATGGCAAATGATTCCAATGAGAAGGCACATTATGCTCACGCCCTCGGTAATGCTTGTGAAAATCTGCTCCTTTGCAACGTCTCGGTTGGCAAATAACATTGCCTGTTTTCATTTGGTAGTTGTCATGGAAGATTTATGCAGTTTGCACTTGTCTCACAAGTATTAGGCACAGTTTGCTTAATAAATAAGGCATTCTGCATTATGTCCCGCCAGAAGTGGGACCCCTGAAAAGAAGCATTCCAGAAGAGAGACCCCTGCCTGGAAGCATCCCAGAAGAGAAACCGTGCCTGGAAGCACCCCAGAAGAGAGACCCCTGTCTGGAAGCCCCCCAGAAGAGAGACCCCTGCCTGAAAGCTAGAGAGCAGTTCAGGCAGACGAAGTGAAAAACAAAATCACTGCTTTAAAACTCACCTGGGTAATACGCGGGCTGGCTCAGGCACTGGAAGCAGTTCCTGTCAATTCCTGGAAACAGAAAACCAGTCAGCTGGGTTTAAACCCCCTCAGATCTTTGACTGCTCTCCATTCATCTCCCTTTACGGTTGAGTGATCTTGAAGTGGCCAGCTGTGAAACTAACAGAAAGCACTTAACTCTGGTGAAGTGGTTCAGGAGCTATCAATCAAAGCTTGATGTTTATAAATATTGGTTAATTTCACAGCTGACCACTTCAAAGTTACTCAACCATGAAGGGAGATGAATGGAACAATGCTGACAGCTGGGTGCGAGTGAAAGCTGTCAATCACAACCTAGTAACGTCAATATTTCACCTTTCTCATTGATATTACATAGATTGTTCTATGTTCTATGTAATATCAATGAGAAAGGTGTGAATGTCTTACAGATCAAAGATCTGAAGGTTTTTAAACCCAGCTGACTGATTTTCTCTTTCCAGGAGTTGACAGGTGCTGCTTCCTGTGCCTGAGCTAGTATTGCTCAGTTAAGTTTTAAAGCAGTGATTTTTTTTCACTGCCTCTGTCTTGAATGCTCTCTGGCTTCTTGACAGGGGTCTCTCTTCTTGGGGGGATGGGGAGGGGGGGGGGGGGAGAGTGGGTGAGACCCATCTTTACTTAGGGGGTCTCTTTATTAATGGGGTCTCTGGTGGGGAGGGGGGAGAGCCTTCAACGGACTTTGAAGTCTTGTATACGCTTGTCAGGACGAACACCAATTCTCGTCCTAGTGGACCGGAGAATCATGGGGGTCTCTTTATTTAGGGAGTCTCCGTGGGGGGGGGGTCTTGCTATTTAGGGGGTCTCTGTGGTGGGTCACTTTAATTAGGGGGTCTCTGATGGGGGTGGGGTGGAAAAGTCTTGCACTAGGGGGTGGGGGGGGGGGGGGGCTGACCCTCTGATGGCCTTCGGTGGCAATTCCTTTAAAGAGTTAATCCCTTGGCCCACTGCGAGGTACACGGCGTCAGATACAGGCTTGTCAGGACCAGCACCAATTCTCAGCCACATGATTCACGGCCCAGAGGACCACAGAATCAAGCGGGCCCATGGTATATGATGCCGGCCCAGGCTGGCTTCTCTGCCACATCGGGAACTCAGCTACCGGTGGTGCGCGGCCGAGAATCCAGCCCACTTTGTACCTGCCAGATTTTCCTGAATCTGAAAAATTCTGACTTCTTCCTGCATTACATCCAACATGAGATCATGGTAGCCAGTGGCACCAGCGTGATGCCATCCTCCCAAAGATACTACCTCTTCTGCCCAGTAGGAACTACACCTGCTGGCACACGTGACTGATAATGGCTCCAAAATGCCACGTTCCAACCACAATTGGTGTAAAAAAAGTAATAAACATTGTTAGAAGCCAACAAAAGTCTCCCCTATGCACCAGTTGTGGCTTGTTGGGTAGAACTCTCACCTCTGTGCCAGAAACTTGTTGGTCCAAGTTCCACTCCAGGATTTGAACACATAAATTAAGCATGCACTCCAATGCAGTATTGAGGGAATTCTGCACTGTTCAAGGTCCCAGCGTTCGCATGAGACTTTAACCAAGGCTCTATCTTCCCTCCCAGGGAAAACAGGGAGGGATGTTATCTCAGTGTCTCAGTCAATATTTGTCCCTCAGTCAACATCACAAAAAAGCATGATCTACTTATTATCATATTGCTGCATGGGGAAGTTTGCTGTGCGCAAATTGGCTGTCACTTTTCCTATACTACAACAATGGCCATATAAAGCATTTCATTACTTATAAAGCTATCTATATAAATGCAAGTCTTTCCTTTTATGGCCTCATAAGTCCCTGAAATCCTCCCAAATCCCCTCAGAATTCCAATGCCCAGGTTGGGCAAGTGCTCTGTTGCAAGCAAGTATCATCTCTTTTATACAAATTGCCTTAACCTTGGATTTGTGAGGAAATATCACCAGAGCAAATAGAACAGCCGAACTCCTGTCCCAAAAATCACTTGCCAGCAGCACACTCTGAATGAAAATCCACTTCAACATAGGATTCCACAATCCTTTCAAACACTTTGTCTGAAAAAGGCAACACTTTGCCTTACATTCCTCTCGTGATAACCCTCCAGTGACTACATCTTACAAAGCCCAGGCAAACATTCTGTGATCAAACAGACAGATTGTAGAGTGTTGTCCTTTACCCTGCACTGGAACTTTCAAAGCCATTCACATGAGGCCACCTCATGGTTCAGGAGAAAGCTTTTCCTTTAGTACTAAAAGGGGAACTTGAAGTCGCACTGAAATTGCAAACAGAAACAAAAAGTACTGCTGGAGGCCATAAAAATACTCTATGATGTATTAGCTGAAAGGAATGTTTGTCACTTGACAGATCAGGGAAAAAACAAAGCAACTGATTCTAGCCACACAGGAGTACAAAACTGAACTTGGCTCATGGGCACGGTCTTCCACAAAGCACAATGGAAAAGTAATCTGGTTCCAGTTCAAGTGTTCTGAAAGGACCAGTGGAGCAAATTATTTTCCCAATTAGTGTAGTTAATGTGCTCCAGTTCATTTGGAGTATGTGTAATTTTGAAAATTACTAAAGCAAATGACAACTTTTGTGATTCATCAGGAATATTTCTCTTCAGGTCTCATAACATTGAAGGAACCACATTATCTTTTTATACTTATTACTTGCTTGGCTGGCAAACTGACAATAAGAAATCAAAGGCATATTTTGCTAGGAAAAATTATATTGCAGTTTCTTTGAAATACTGGTACTACGTTGAAGGTGCATTAATGGAATAACAGAAAACATGTACATTGTTTTGCAATTGGGATGGCAATATTGATTTCTATTACTATAACCTATACAACACTGACTCTAGCATTCATGTTATCAAACCACCTGAGACAATTAAGGGTTAGGGAATGTCTGAATTGAAGGTAGTAAAAATGTTCCATCGAGGAACTACCATGGGCTATATCTGCCAGTCGCAAATGCAAGCAGCAAAGCTCACTAATAAAAGGAAGGGGGCGGGGGCGGCATGTGGCACTGAGGACCCGGGATCGAATTCCGGCCCTGAGTCACTGTCCGTGTGGAGTTTGCACATTCTCCCCATGTCTGCATGGGTTTCAACCCCACAACCCAAAGATATGCAGGTTAGGTGGATTAGCCACGCTAAATTGCCCCTTAATTGGAAAAAAAAATAATTGGGTACTCTCAATTTATTAAAAAAAAGAAAGGGGAGCAATTAATTAAATTGCTCCAAAGTCTTGAGAAGTTGGTTGGAGCCTTAATCTTGAATTTAACCCCAGCTGAAAGTTTGCTGGTAAAAAAAAAAATAATTGGGCAACACAGTAGCATAGTGGTTAGCACAGTTGCAAATGCAAGCAGCAAAGCTCACTAATAAAAGGAAGGGGGGTGGGGGCGGCATGTGGCACTGAGGACCCGGGTTCGAATTCCGGCCCTGAGTCACTGTCTGTGCGGAGTCTGCACGTTCTCCCCATGTCCGTGTGGGTTTCCTCCGGGTGCTCCAGTTTCCTCCCACAGTCCAAAGATGTGCGGGTTAGGTGGATTGGCCATGCTAAAGGCCAAAAAAGGTTACGTGGGGGTTAATGGTTTGCGGGGATAGGGTAGATATGTGGACTTGAGTAGGGTACTCTTTGTAAGGGCCGCTGCAGACTTGATGGGCCGAATGGCCTCCTTCTGCAATGTAAATTCTATGATCTATGAATTACAGTTGTTTGTGGAGTGTTTTATACCTCCAAGAAAATATTTCTGACAGGCCCAAGTATGGAGATTGAGTTTTGATACCAGTATTTCTGGGTTCAAAATGGGGCACAGACACCTGGCATCACCTGAGTCTGAAGGAAGTCATGTGATTAAAGTTTCCACTTTTATTTAGAGTATTATTAATTTTTCATCAATGGATGGTGTAGTGGTTAGCATTGCTGCCTCACGGCGTCGTGGTCCCAGGTCCGATTCCGGCTCTGGGTCACTGTCCGTGTGGAGTTTGCACATTCTCCCTGTGGATTTACATGGGTTTTGCCCCCGCAATCCAAAGATGTGCAGGGTAGGTGGATTGGCCATGCTAAATTGCCCCTTAATTGGAAAAGATTAATTGGGTACTTTAAATTTATAAAAGAAAAAACATTTTCATCAATGGTGGTGGTTAAAATTAAGTGCTCGCCTCTATTGCTTTCTCTGCGCAATTTTCAGAAGATCTGCGAGTTTGTGTCTCACACCACTCCATGGAACCAGGGCTCCAGTTTTATCCTGCTCCTCAATGCTTTTCCTGTTCCCAAATATTGCCGCATGTTCTCTCCTGTCCACCGCCCCCCCCCAATATTCTTTTGCTCCTCCCTAATGATCTGCTGAGTTCCACTCTTATTTCTCAAAGGTTTTTATTAAGGGGCAATTTAATGTGGCTAATCCACCTATCCAGCACATCTTTGGGTTGTGGGGGTGAGACCCACGCAGACACGGGGAGAATGTGCAAACTCCACACGGACAGTGACCCGTGGCCGGAATCTAACCCGGGTCCCAAGCGCCGCGAGGCAACAGTGCTAACCACTGCGCCACCGTGCCGCTCTTGTTTCTCAAAGTTAGGTCCATCTTTTTCCGATCCCATTCAGATACCGTGTCACTCTTTACACATTGTCCATTTTAATACTCTTCATTTGCCCCATTCTCCCAAGTCATAATCATAATTTTCCTCCCCGTTTCCTGAAATTGTACCACTCCAATAGTATCCCCTTTCCTATGCTACAGTTCCCATCCTATCATTCCCCATCCAATCATTTTCTAGAATTATGGTGCTCCCGTCTAATTTCCCAATATTAAGATGCTTTTCTCTCATACCATCTCCCAATGTTGTGCTGTCCTCCAATCACCGTCCTGTTGTTTTCATACTCTATTATCGGTGCCTTGATCGCTATTATGCTACTTCTCTGTAACTGCGGCTTAAGATTACGTTCTCCTGCCCTATCCCACACTGCAGCAGTTCTTTCCAGTCCCCTTTGATTCTGCGTTCTGTCTGGTCTTTCCTGTCCCCTAACTTACGTCTTGACCATCATTTTCCTATGTTCTGCGCCTCTTGTCACACCCCATTCTTCTCATGTTTGAATTCAACCCAATCGAAGATCTGAAAATGTTTCCCACTGCGGTAAAAATGATCACAGCTCATTTATCATAGTGTGTTGAGTTTAATTTTACAATACTTTCACCAATCTGTTGTTTGATTTTGTACCATCATTAAAAATCTCAGATTTCCTCTCTACACGTGTCAACATTTACAACAGGAACTTTCGAAGTCAGCGTCTAAGTCCCATTCCTGGATCAAGCCACCACAGACCTGCGCCAATACTTGCAAACTCAGCCCATATCACCAGATTCATTATGGCCAATGCTACAGGGGTTCTGGGAGCTAGACAAGAGGAAATACATATATAGCTATGTTAAGTAAAACAATATAATCCAAGTCTAGGTTTTAAGCAGAGGCTGAAACCTTCAAGTAAATATTTCAGTGAAATTATGCAAGGACTAAAAAAAACTAAGTGTATAAATGTAATTGTTATTGTGAAATAATTGAGATTTGTTGACTAGAAGGTGTAAAAGGCAATAATTTCATTTTGAGGAACAGATGGTCAGACTGGTTGCTTCTCAATGGTATCACTGTTTGAAACCCACTGCATGCATCAATTCACAATGGAGTAAAAGAAATGTTTGCAAAAATACAAAAATGAGCATACTATTCAATGGTGGCAAAGAGTCATGACATCCGACTATAACCTGAAGTGATCAAGAGTAATGAATCAGGTTATGGTTGCTACAAAATCTAATTATGGTTCAGAGATTTGAACTGAGAATGATAAATGAGCACGTCAGCACCATAATGCATATAACGAAACGTACAAACAGCCACCTCCAAAATGGACACCTGCACACAATTCCAAATAACTTGCTTTATAATAGGTACAAAGTGACCTTTTAAACCCCAAAAACCTATAAATTACGACCAATGAACAGCCTTCAATGCACCATAACCGTTTACTCCATAAAGTACTGCACGTGCAGATGAGTGCAAGTTGGCAGCAAGTGGCAACTATTTTTGTCTACAGATCTTTTTAGAAACCATCCATAGCGCCAGAGAAACCCCTGTATCCCTGGAATTGAATGCTTGCACAGTTCTATCTCAGCGGTAGATGTGTTTCTCTGTCGCAACGGATGGGGGTAAAAATATCTCCAATAACATAGAAACTGGAAACTGTCGGTTTGGGAAGTGAGAGACAAAGGGAAGTCAGAAATCGGAAGCGTTCAACTAAGAGGGTGAGGATTGTAAACATGTGGAGGGGTTGAAGCTCTGAGATGGTTCGAGAGTTGGCCCAGAAGGACACCAAGAGCTCAGAGGAAAGGGATGGAAAGAACAATTTGCTCTTTCCCTGCCTCTGGATCCCCCTCTTCATCTGCTCAAGTGGCCTCCTTGTTTTTGGAATTTCTCACAATAGCTGATGCCATGAAGCCACAAATGATTTTCAACCATAGGGAACCCAAGCCTGAAGGCAAATCCTGTAGCTTTAGCAGAAGTCATTTGATCTGCTATCATGTGCTTTGATGTCACATGTTAGCAACCTTACTCTATCACCAAATACGTCAGGTTCTGATGAGCTGCTAATTTCAAATCTCAAATGTAGCTACAGCAACTGGAGGAAGGGGGTGTGGTCAGTGGTATTCAGGACATTCATCGCTCCCAATTTGGCTGGGATCTTTCAGGCACTCCAGCCTCACCATAGCGACCTCGTTCTGTGTAGGCTGCCAACATAGTGAAGCCCAGGATTAGGGCATTCCTCTCTTGCTGGAAAATCACCTGGCGCAATGGCACAGTGCTGCAGCACAGCGCTAGGGATCCGGGTTCAATTCCGGTCTCGGGTGTCTGTGTGGAGTTTGCACTTTCTCTGTGTCTGCGTGGGTTTCCTCTGGGTGCTGTGGTTTCCTCCCACAGTCCAAAGATGTACAGGTTAGGTGGATTAGCCATGCCAAATTGCCCCTTGGGTGGGGTTATTGGGTTACAGGATAGATTAGGGGAGTGGGCCTTGGTAGAGTGGTCTTTCAGAGGGTCGGTGCAGACTCGATGGGCCAAATGGCTTCCTTCTACATTGTCAGAATTCTATGAATTATATTCTAGATAACAATGATAAAGGACCCCAACACATGAAATGAACTAAAATTGCACCGTGATGGTAGAGCTCCAGAATTAGGCATGATCCCAGATGAGAGCAAAAAGAAACTGTAGGGTAAACAACAGGCTTTGGACTACCTGGCCCCTCTAGTTTCCCAAACAACATTTTGAAACTGTGGCCCGCTGCAAATAAAGGACACCCGAGGCAAGTCCCATGGTGCCTGTCTCACTGTATTACAAAAGTATGCTGGACAGTCTACCAGAAAAAAACTGGACTGCATACTTTGCCAGCTTTAGAAAAACAATAACTACTCAACATTAGGTGCAATGTTCCATTTTCATAGCGTCATAACAGCACAAAAGTCATTCAACCATCAGGTCCATGCTAGATCAATGTAGAGCAAACCAGTCAGTCACTCACCCCATACCATCCCAGTACCAAGCAAGTTTATTTCCATCAAGTGCCTATCCACCTTTCCAATTTCCTTTTAAATCATTGACAGTCTCAACTCCTACCACCCTTGTCGGCTGTATTAAATTCTATCTGTCACTTGTTTGCTCATCCTGATAGCCTCTGTCCTGTTGCAGTTGACTGGTGTCAAGCTTAGTTTGTCACGGGGTCCTTCCAGGCCCCCTGGAGCTGGAAGGGGCCCATAGAGTGCTGGCGAGGAGGCCCAAGGCTAACGAGCTGCCGCGGGCGGTGCTGGTGCGGTTTCATCGGTTCGCTGATCGGGACTGCATGCTCAGGTGGGCCAAGAAAGAGAGGAGCAGCAGGTGGGAGAACACGGAGGTTCGAATATATCAGGACTGGAGTGCGGAGGTGGCGAAGAGGGCCGGGTACAACCGGGCGAAGGCGGTGCTGCACAGGAAGGGGGTGAAGTTTGGCATGTTGCAGCCGGCGCGTCTGTGGGTCACCTACAAGGGCCGGCACCATTATTTTGAGTCCCCGGAGGAGGCTTGGGCCTTAGTTCAGGCCGAGAGGCTGGACACAAACTGAGGGTCGGGATGGGTGGTCGAGGATTGCTGTTGGTATGTTACATTTTGAGGGGGGGTTCTTTGCTCTTGTTTCTTTTTGGTTCGATGTGGGTGGTTAGGGTGGGTTGGGCACTGTTCTGGTATGGTCTGTCAGGTGGGCTCTTGGAGGGGGGTAAGTAAATGGAGTAGGAGTGGATGGCCGGTAGGGGGGATGGGGTAGGGGGAAGCCCGAGTCGGGGGGTGAGGGGACTGGGCCTGTAAAAGGTGCTGCGTCAGAGGTGGCGGGGCCGGGTAGGTGGAAAGCGCGGGCTTTTTCCCGCGCTGAAGGCTGGAGGGGGCGGTGCCAGGGCGGGGAAGCGAGGGTTGTTTCCCGTGCTTGGGATGGAAGGGGGAGGCGAAGAGCCTGCTGATGGGTAATGGAGAAGGAGGGTATGTCCCACAATGGGAGGAGTCGAAGGAGAGGCGGGTGTCAACTGACTTGCGAGAGTGCAATGGGGGGAGCAAAGCAGCTAGGAGGGGTCCTAGCAGGGGGGGGGGGGGGGGGGTTACGGGTTGCTGTTGGTATGGTCATGGGGGAGCTGGAGCGAGTAGAGGGGGTTGGGACGGGGGTTGCCGCCGTGGGGAACGGGCCGGGCGTGGGGTGCGGGCACGTGGCTGGCCGAGGAGGGGTTATGGCTAGTCGGCGGGGGAAGGTAGCCCCGTGATCCGGCTGATAACCTGGAATGTAAGGGGACTGAACGGGCCGGTCAAGCGGGCCCGGGTGTTCGCGCACCTGAAGGGGCTGAAGGTGGATGTGGTCATGCTCCTGGAGACACACCTGAAGGTGGCAGACCAGGTAAGATTGAGGAAGGGGTGGGTAGGTCAGATGTTTCATTCGGGGCTGGATGCCAAAAATCGAGGGGTGTCGATCTTGGTGGGAAAGAGGGTGTCGTTCGAGGCGTCGAGCATTGTGACAGACAATGGCGGCAGGTACGTAATGGTAAGTGGTGAGCTGCAAGGGGAGAGGGTGGTGCTGGTCAACGTGTACGCCCCAAACTGGGACGATGCGGGTTTTATGCGGCGCATGCTGGGTTGGATCCCGGACTTGGAAGTGGGGGGCCCTGATAATGGGGGGGGGGGGGGGACTTGAACACGGTGTTGGATCCGGCACTGGATCGCTCCAGGTCTAGGACGGGTAGGAAGCCGGCGGCAGCTAAAGTGCTGAGGGGGTTTATGGACCAGATGGGAGGGGTGGACCTTTGGAGATATGCAAGGCAGGGGGCTAAGGAATTTTCATTCTTCTCACATGTCCATAAGGCTTATTCCCGGATCGACTTTTTTATTTTGAGCAGGGCGCTGATAGCGAGAGTAGAGGATACCGAGTACTCGGCGATAGCCATTTCGGATCACGCCCCGCATTGGGTGGACGTAGAGCTGGGGGAGGAGAGGGACCAGCGCCCGTTGTGGCGTTTGGAGGTGTGGCTGCTGGTGGATGAGCAGGTGAGTGAGCAGGTCCGAGGAAGCATAGAGAGGTACCTGGAGGCCAACGATAACGGGGAGGTCCGAGTGGGGATGGTATGGGAGGCGCTGAAGGCGGTGGTTAGGGGAGAGCTGATCTCCATTAGGGCCCACAAGGGGAGGAGAGAGCAGAGGGAGAGGCTGGTGGGGAAGATAGTGAGGGTAGCCAGGAGGTATGCGGAGGTGCCTGAGGAGGGACTGTTGAGGGAGAGGCGTAGCATCCAGGCCGAATTCGACCTGTTGACCACCAGGAAGGCGGAGGTGCAGTGGAGGAAGGCCCAGGGGGTGATTTATGAGTATGGGGAGAAGGCAAGTCGGATGCTGGCGCATCAGCTTCGGAAGCGGGATGCAGCTAGGGAGAGCGGGGGAGTTAAGGACAGGGGAGGGAGTGTGGTGCGGCGCGGGGTTGGCATCAATGGGGTCTTCAGGGACTTTGTGAGGAACTGTATCGGTCCGAGCCCCCACTGGGAGGGAGGGAGGGTGTGCTGCTTTCTGGACCAATTGAGGTGTCTGAAGGTGGAGGAGGGACTGGTGGCGGGATTGGGGGCCCCGATTGGGCTGGAGGAGCTGACCAAAGGGATAGGGAGCATGCAGGCAGGGAAGGCAACGGGGCCGGACGGTTTCCCGGTCAAATTCTACAAAAAATATGTGGACCTGTTGGGCCCGTTGCTAGTTAGGACCTTCAATGAGGCAAGGGAGGAGGGGGCTTTGGCCCCGACGATGTCCCTGGCACTGATCTCCTTGATCCTGAAGCGGGACAAGGATCCCCTGCAGTGTGGGTCTTATAGGCCGATTTTGTTGTTAAATGTAGATGCCAAGGTGCTGGCGAATGTCTTAGCCACGAGAATTGAGGATTGTGTGCCGCAGGTGATCCACGAAGACCAGACGGGGTTCATGAAGAGGAGGCAGTTGAACGCGAATGTGCGGAGACTCCTGAACGTTATTATGATGCCGGCGAGGGAGGGGGAGGCGGCTAGTGGTGGCGATGGACGCTGAGAAGACCTTCAATAGGGTAGAGTGGGGGTACTTGTGGGGGGTGTTGAAGAGGTTCGGGTTTGGGGAGGGGTTTGTCAGGTGGGTTAGGCTGTTGTACGAGGTCCCAATGGCGAGTGTGGCCACGAACAAGAGGAGGTCTGAGTACTTTCGGTTGCATCGAGGGACGAGGCAGGGGTGTCCCCTGTCCCCCGTGCTCTTCGCACTGGCGATTGAACCCCTGCCTATGGCACTGAGGGAGTCGAGGAACTGGAGGGGGTTGGTGCGGGGCGGGGAGGAGCATAGGGTGTCGCTCTATGCGGACGACCTGCTGCTATATGCGCCGGACCGGTGGGGGGAATGCCGTAGGTAATGAGGATCCTCAGGGAGTTTGGGGATTTCTCAGGGTACAAGCTCAACATGAGGAAGAGCGAGTTGTTCGTGGTTCACCCAGGGGACCAGGAGAGGGGGGTTGGCGAGGTCCCACTAAAAAGGTCGGAGAGGAGCTTCAGGTATTTGGAGGTCCAGGTGGCCAGGAGCTGGGGGGCCCTGCATAGACTTAATTTCACGAGGCTAGTGGAGCAAGGAGGAGGAGTTCAAGAGGTGGGACGAGTTGCCGCTGTCCCTGGGGGGTAGGGTGCAGTCAGTTAAGATGACGGTGCTCACAAGGTTTTTGTTCCTGTTCCAGTGCCTCCCATTCTTATCCCGAAGACCTTCTTTAGGCGGGTCAACAGGAGCATAACGGGATATGTGTGGGCGCGAGGGACTCAGAGGGTGAGAAGGGTGTTTCTGGAGCACAGTAGGGATGGGGGGGGGGCTGGCACTGCCCAAACTCTGTGGATACTACTGGGCCGCCAATGTGGCGATGGTGCGCAAGTGGGTGATGGAGGGGGAGGGGGCTGCATGGAAGAGACTGGAGATGGCGTCTTGTGAGTGTATGAGTCTGGAGGCGCTGGCTACGGCGCCGCTGCCGCTCCCTCCAATGAGGTATACCACGAGCCCGGTAGTGGCGGCTTCCCTCAAAATCTGGGGGCAGTGGAGGCGGCACAGGGGGGGGGGGGGGGGGGGGGGGGGGGGCCTCGGTGTGGACCCCAATACGGGGGAACCACCGGTTTGTCCCAGGGAGAATAGATGGAGGGTTTTTGGGGTGGCACAGGGCAGGGATAAGAAGGTTGGGGGCCCTGTTGTGGATGGGAAGTTCGCGAGCCTGGGTGAGCTGGAGAAGTATGGGCTCCCCCCCGGGGAACACCTTTAGGTATTTACAGGTAAGGGTGTTTTTCAGGCGGCAAGTGGTGGAATTCCCGCGGCTGCTGCCACGCACAGTACAGGACAGGGTGCTCTCGGTGGGGTGGGTTGGAGAGGGGAAGATCTCGGCAACTTACAAGGTGATGAGGAGGCCTCGGTGGTGGAGTTGTAAGGTGATGCAGGAGGAGGAGGAGGCCTCGGTGGTGGAGTTGTAAGGGAATTGGGAGGAGGAGTTGGGAGAGGAGATCGAGGACGGGACGTGGGCAGATGCCCTTGGGAGAGTGAACTCTTCCTTTTCGTGCGCGAGGCTCAGCCTCATACAGTTTAAGGTACTGCACAGGGCACACATGACCGGGACAAGGATGAGCAGGTTCTTTGGGGGTGAGGACAGGTGTGTTAGGTGCTCAGGGAGCCCAGCAAATCACACCCATATGTTCTGGGCATGCCCAGCGCTGGAGGAATTTTGGAAGGGTGTAGCGAGGACGGTGTCGAGGGTGGTAGGATCCAGGGTCAAACCGGGCTGGGGGCTCGCAATATTTGCGGTTGCAGGGGAGCCGGGAGCGCAGGAGGCGAAATAGGCCGGTATTCTGGCCTTTGCGTCCCTGGTAGCCCGGCGAAGGATTCTTCTTCAGTGGAAGGATGTAAGGCCCCCATAGGGGGGGTTCTATTTTACTCTTGTTTGTTTACACTGGGGGATCTGAGGGGGTGCGTATATTTGCTTTGTGTTAATTCGGGGTGTTCATTTATTATTTATGTATAAGGGGCAGTGGGGCACGGGGGTTGTTTTATTTTGTTCTGTATTTAATTCTATTGGGTTCCTTTTTCATTTTGTTGTTGATATTTTGCGAAAACCTCAAAAAAACTATTTTTTTTTAAAAAGCTTAGTTTGTCACTCCTCCAAGTTCATCATTGACAAACATTTTACTGTATTTTCTAATATCCAAATCATTGGTATCTATCAAAAGGAGAATACTGATAAAATATTGGTCGAAGGGGAAATGGTAGAGGTAATAAGACACTGAAAACATGGTCTACCATCCTCCAGTTTGATTAAAAAAAACATTTACCATACCTCTCTATTTTCAGTCCTTAAAGTCAATACCTCTATTTCTGAAATCCAAGATCCCACAGATCTGTCCTTAAGTCAACGGGCTTGTCCGGGGGGGGGGGGGGGGGGGGCGGTTTGTTCAGTTGGCTGGATGGCTGGTTTGTGATGCGGAGCGACACCAACAGTGCGGGTTCAATTCCTGTACTGGCTGAAGTTAGTCATGAAGGCCCTGCCTTCTCAACCTTGCCCCTTGCCTGAAGGGTGGTGACCCTCAGGCTAAATCACCACCAGTCAGCTCTCCAGGGGAAGAGGAGCCAATAGTCCTCTGGGACTGTGGCAACATGAAACCTTACCAACCCAGATGTAACACTGAACAGCTTATAATTACTATGAATGCCCTTAGACGCTTTCTTCAACAAATGTGTCATACTTGCCAACTCTAATATGTCACCTGTTATCAAGGGAAGATTGGAAGATTTGGCAAGCCCTTCCACTATCTCCACTTCTGTTAGCAACCTGAGATGCAAATAATCAGACAAGACAACGTATCCACTCCAACCATAGCCAGCCTTTGCAGTACATTCTACCCATTGACTTTCACCAAATCTATTACCTCTATCTCCGCTCCTACTGATATTTCATCAGCATCCTCTTCTGAACACCAACATCCGCAAAGGCGCCATTCACCTCATGCGTTGTAGGATGGAACACATGGAGGCCAAGCGAAAACAGCAGAAGGGGAGCGCAGAAACCAGATCGTCCCTCCCACCCACCTCATCAAACACCACCTGCCAAACCTGTGGTAGAGTCTCAGGATCCAGGATTCAACTATTGAGCAGAACCCACCCCCCTGGAGTGGAAGCAAGTCATTCTCGACGCTCAGAGGCTGCACGAGAAGAGAAGAAGCTAAATCGGATAGATTCAGAACAGAATTCAAAGTTCAAAACAGGGCATCCATGAGGTGCTGTGGCCCATCGAAATTCTGACCAGCAGATTGTATTCAAGCACAATCTGCAACTTTATAAAAGATACCTATTGGTCAGTGTTATCACTCTTGTGGTGCAGTAACATTTCCTCATATGGGCGGCATGGTAGCACAGTGGCTAGCACTGTTGCTTCACAGCAGCTAGCACTGTTGCTTCACAGTGGCAGGGTCCCAGGTTCGATTCCCGCTTGGGTTGCTGTCTGTGCCAAGTCTGCACTTTCTCCCCGTGTCTGCGTGGGTTTCCTCCGGGTGCTCCAGTTTCCTCCCACAAGTACTGAAAGAAGTGCTTGTTGGGTGAATTGGACATTCTGAATTCTCCCTCAGGGTACCCGAACGGGCGCCGGAGTGTGGTAGCTAGGGGATTTTCACAGTAACTTCATTGCAGTTAATGTACCCTACCAATTCATTTATTGGAGAGGATGGAACTAGTTTGCTGATACCTTGTGCAAAATGCTGTCTACAGGTTCATGCAAGTAGATGTTATTTTCTTCGCGCTGCTCACTTGTAATGTTGAATTGCAGTTAATGTAAGTCTTCTTGTGACAATAATAGAGATTATTACAAATTGCAAATAGTTGGGTTCTCGCGCGAGATCCTAACATCAGCCACGATCTTATTAAATGATGGAACAAGCTCAAGGAGATGAATGGCCTACTTCTGCCCTTTGTTTGTATGCTTCCATTTAAGAAATTAGTAAAAATCTTATCAGATAGGTTATTAACCTCTACCTAACAATTGGATTCTGAGCTAATGGCACAATCTGAGGAGGAAAGTAGACATTTGGCAGGCATGTGCTCAGAACAGATCTACCAAAACCTTTTTGCTGCTTCTCCTGCTCTCTTTCCTGTGTGAAAGTGAACATCAACCTTTCTCTCTGAAACATAGCCAAGACTGTGTGTGCGTGTGTGGGGGGTGGGGAGAGAGAGAGAAAGAAGGGACATTAGGCACAGACATCAGCATAAAGGATTACTGAGAGGTCCATTTGTAATTTTTAATCAACCTGTCAGTACAATTAACATTAAACTGAAGAATTTCCATTGTAAAATGAACTTTTCTGTTAACTTGCAAATTAAAGGTTCAGAATCCAAACAAATCCGTCTTTGTGGCAATTTACTGGTTTTGAAGCATATTAATAGCATCCTAGAGATCTATTAACACATTGTATTTTCCGCTTTTGCCTGAAGGTAAAATTATCGAAGCATCAATGCAAATACTTACTGCAGTCCATGCACCAATTATACAACGAGAACAGGTCCAACCATCATGGATTTCATGAAGTGGAACACCATAACAACCTAAAGGTCAAAGAAGAGTGTCACAACTATCATTCCAATCCCAAATTCAACGTTACAAGTGAGCAACGCGAAGAAAATAACACCTACTTGCATGAACCTGTAGACAGCATTTTGCACAAGATATCAGCAAACTAGTTCCATCCTCTTCAATGAATGTATTGGTAGGGTACAGATCATTATTTTCTTCACTGTACGTAAAGCACATTTCTGGGATAAGCGGTTTTGTTTTATGTTGCTTGGATGGTGACTCAGCTGCATCAGTATCGATTTGAGATCTCCTTTCCATGAGGTTATCAGGCTGTATATGAAACAAATATGTTGTAGAGTTAATTATCTATTTTTTTCTCAACCTGAAAATGCTTTAAAATAGTGTGATCATTAAGATTAGAGAAATTAGTGCTGCACAACCAGGGTCAGCACCAAGTATAGCACATCCAAGAGCAGAATAAAGTTCTCACTACTCTCTGCTTCTAGTATGTTTGAGCCCTAACTTCAAAAGAACTGTACCAGTGTAATATTTCATTTTCATTTTAGGGAGTCGGTTTAGCTCAGTTGACTGGACATCTAGTTCGTGATACAGAGCGACACCAACAACGTGGGTTCAATTCCCGTGCCAGCTGAGGTTATCCATGAAGGTGGCTCCTTCTCAAACTTGCCCTCGCTTGAGGTGTGGTGACCCTTAGGTTAAATTGCCACGAGCCAGCTCTTAAAGGGGAAAGCAGGCTATGGTCCTCTGGGACTGGGGTGACATTTACCACAGCAGCTATCCTGTGACTTCACAATGAGACAGCGACTTAATATCAAATGAAGGGCAGTTTAGTGCTTTAAATCATTAATCTTTAATAATCTTTATTGTCACAAGTAGGCTTACATTAACACTGCATGAAGTTACTGTGAAAAGCCCCTACTCGCCACATTCCAGCACCTGATCAGGTACACAGAGGGAGAATTCAGAATGTCCAATTCACCTAACAGCACGTCTTTCAGGACTTGTGGGAGGAAACCGGAGCACCCGGAGGAAACCCACGCAGACACAGGGAGGACGTGCAGACTCCGCACAGACAGTGAGCCAAGCCTGGAATCGAACCTGGAACCCTGGCGCTGTGCAGCCCTGGTGCTAACCACTATGCTACCATACCTACTAGAAATTGTAATAACACAACCTAAATTGTAGCACTGGAGAGGAATGATGCAGTTGAGTGGCCAAAATGAGGGCGCGATCGAATGACCTCGTCACGCCCCATTCGGTGATGCGATGGGGTCGTTAAATCTCACGTGAGGCCTCTCGCATGCTGTTAGGTGAATTGGACATTCAAGTAAATAAGAAACTGTTTACTGTGGCAGTCAGGTGGGTAATCGGAAGATACAGATTAAGGTGATCGGCAAAAGAACCAGAGCAGCATCAGGAAACATTTTTTAAACAGCGAATGGTGTTAAGTCCATCAGCCATACAATGAAGGAAGAATAAGTCTGAAGCCAAGTCTGTACTTCAAGACAGACTTATTCACAAGCCTGTAGAGTTCACCCACCCCCCTCCACACCTCAGTGTTCCAGCTGTCCCCACTTATAGAAGTATGACAATCCATCACCAATTTAACAATGCAATTGCCTTAATGTAATCGCCATTAAACATTACAATGTAATTGCCATTTAACAAAGTGATTGTCAGTGTACTTTAACAAAGTAATTAATACAATATTGACTGATTTCTCGCTTTTAAAAATTAAAACTTTTGAAAATTCAAGAAATTTTTCAAATTAAACAAAGGGAAACAAGATCATGTAATTTCCCATCTTCTATGCTTCACGTTATATAACTAAGCATTAACAAATGGCCTAGAATTTTTACAAGTAAATGCAGAAAAGAAAATCTTTCTGAAAAACAAAACAGCAAAGTTGGCATGTCACTGGGTCCTGATGGCACATCGTTTGCTGTTGGAAACAAATGAGGAGCTCAGGCCATAATTTTTAATATTTCTTAAATATGCAAACTGTGCTTTGGGATAGAGGAGCTAACAGTGCCTTTGTTCAATAAAGGCTCGGAGGAGAGCAGGGTGGGGGGAAAACAGGGAGAAGCATAAAGCAAGCATCATGGGCGTGATTCTTCAAAATGGAGACTAAGTGTTCGCGCCGTCTAGTTTCACGACGGCACAAAACAGGTGCGGGGACGACCGATTCTGGACCCCACAAGGGGCCAGCACGACACTGGATCGGTTCATGCCGTTCCAGCCTCCCTTCCCGGCGCCAAATGATCGCCGCGCCAACCCGCGCATGTGCAGTTGGGCCGCGCCAATCCGTGCAAGCGCGGGGGACTTCTTCAGCGCGCCGGCCCCGACACAACATGGCATGGGGGTTCAGGGGCCGACCGCACAACAAAGTAGGCCGGGGAGGAGGGAGAGAGGCCGGTCCGCCGATCGGTGGGCCCCGATCGCGGGCCAGACCCCTTCAGAGGCTCTCCCCCCCCCCCCGGTGAAGGAGCGCTTTTCCCCACCCCACAGGCCGCTTCCCAACCCTTCACAGAGTTCCCGTCGGCAGCGACCAGGGGTGAACGGCGCCGGCGGGACTCTGCCGTTTCTGCTCGGCCCATCCGGGGTGGAGAATCGGCGGCCCCGCCGGTTCCAGCAGCCCACGCCGCGTCAAACACGCCCACGCAAATGGCGCCGATTCTCCACACCTCGGAGAATCGCGCGCCGGCGTCGGGGCGGGGCGGTTGCGGCGATTCTCCAGCGTGCGGGGCTTGGAGAATTGCGCCACATGTTTTGGGATTTTATTGCCTACTTCCCCCATGCAAGATATCATTTCTAAGCAAATAAACAAGTAATTCTCCACATAATCTAAACAATGACTAATTTATTGCCTTCCAGATTCATTCAATAATTTCAGACTAATTTTTATGCCTGTTTTGATTCCTTTGCTTCACATGTTTCGATCATACCCTTGTGTTTGTTTTAGGGTGGCAACTGTTCATCAATATACCATTCGCAGATATGACTCTTGTCATTTAACTCCCATCTTCCACCCCGTCACAGATCTCCGCTTTTGTTCTGTTTCCCACCCTCCCCCATTTCACCTGCTTAAAGCTTTCCAACTTTTCCAAGTTGTAGTGAAAGGTCATTTGATCCAAAACATTAACTCTCTTTGCCCCTCCACAGGTGCTGCCAAGACCTGCTGAACATTTCCAGTATTCTCTGTCTATTTATTAGCTTGACAAGGCGATCAAAAACACCTCACAAAAGGCCTTTAATTTCTGCAGTATGGCAGGGAGAGTGAGGGGATAAATAAAGAGACCATATCACAGGGTTTTTGAAATAGTAACAATATAAGGCTCAGAAAAAAACTGGAGGATAACTGAAAGACATTTTATGTGCAAATTAAATCAAACAATTCACTACTATGAGTTAGTGTGATGTATTCTTCATTTACTGTTATGCAAAATACATTATGCCGATGAACAAAGTGAGTCTGATCATCAAGGCCATTCTCTACATTTACCTTACTGAAGAAAAAAAGCAGTTTAACATTGACTTGTGGCCTCTTTTCTAGAAAGATTAGTGAATTACATGTGCAAAAAATATGAATATCCAGTTGATGTCACAAGGGATACTGGCATCACACTCTATAACTGCAAGCCCTGGAAGCAAACAAACTACAAAAAGATGATCCTCAGGCAATTTGCAGAAGCAACTGACATCACTGGAGTTAAGAATATATCTTGGATGAAACTATAATTATGATATTACAGATTTTAAGGACAACTGAACATTTGAGTTTAAAGGTTTTTTTAAAATTGAAGTACAGACAACATGGCATCTTTCAGTGTTTATTCAAACCTTGTCTGACACTAATCTCTAGAGCTGGCTACAAAGTGTAATTAACATACAAAAGTCTCCTCCGGGGAAGTCCACTGAATCTTCTAAAATAGAAAATAGAATTCCTAAAGTGCTGAAGGAGGCCATTTGGCCTATCAAGTCTGCACCGACCCTCAGAAAGAGGGTCCCACTCCCCCGTCCTTCACCCTTTTACTTCTGAGGGACTGGGAAACAGGAAGGGACTTCAAAGGACCACAACAAAATTAACTTTTTTGCCTGGTAAAACACAAGCTCCTTGAACATTAACACAGCAGTCATTTTTGTGTTTCTTGAACTGCATAAAAGGAGGCTGCAGGAAGCATCTTGAGAGATAGGGTGTAGAAAAGGGACATGAAGCATACTGGCTATGTCACTTAACTAATAATTTAGAGGTCCAGGCTAATGCTCTGGGGTAAAAGCAAATTACTGCGGATGCTGGAATCTGAAACAAAAGCAAAAATTGCTGGATAAACTCAGCAGCTCTGAGAGCATCTGTGGAGAGAGAAGGGAGCTACCGTTGAGTCTAGATGACTCAGGGATTCAAATCCCACCTCGGCAGCTGGTGGAATTTAAATTCAATTTAGAAAATCAATTAATTGGAAATAAAATCTGGAATTGAAAGCTGGTCTCAGTAATGATTACCACAAAACTATCATTGATTGTCAGTAAAATCCATATGGTTCACGAATGTCCTTTAGGGAAGGAAATCTGGCCTACATGTGACTCCCGATCCACAGCAATGTGGTGGACTCTTAGCTGTCTTATGAAATAAGCTACTCAGTTCAAGGACTATTAGGGATAGGCAACTAATGTTGGCATTGCCATTGATGCCCACATCCCATGAATGAATAAAAAAGAATCCTCAGAGAAAACCCAGGCCACAACAGCGAGGATCCTTAGCCGAGGGAGGACAAAATTAAGGTTTAAGAAATCAACTGCTGCTCTACCAAATGAGCCCATGCAATCTGCAAATTCCATAACCATAGAATTAGCAGGAAAAAGGAAACCTTTCCGATCTTCGAAAACCTGCTGACCTGATGAGTCCACCCGAAAAGGCAAGCCTCCGAGCATCCAACAGCAATAGTCATCTCTGCTGTTAAACTGAACCTCAAGTTTCAATTCCTTCACTTCGGAAAGGAGGAATTTAAGCGCCGAGCCCACACCTATATCTCAGAGACGGATTGGCCTAGTCTCCAGCGAGCAGTCTCGGAAGGCGGAGAGTATATGTAACTTACCTGGGGAATTTGCGGCCTAATTTCCAGGGAGCATTCTCAGAGGGCGGAGCAGTGAGCATCGGGGTTCCACTGAAGCAGAAACAAACTGAAAAACTGGCGACACAAGAAAGCTGTGACCTGAATGGCTGGTGGGGAATCGGTGCTAAATTTGAAAAAAACCCACTGCAAAACGAATTAATTAATTAACTGAGTAGAGATGGCTGGGCAGGTGTTGTGCTGCAGCTGCATGATGTGGGAGCTGGCAGGTCCCATTAGCCACGTCTGCAACAAGTGTTTGTTGCTCGAGGAATTTTGGCTCAGAATTGATGAGCTGGAGTCTGAGCTTCAGACATTGTGGCACAACCGGTTACCTGGTTGCTTTTTTTCAGGAGGCGCTCATACCCTGCAGAGTAAGTACCTCTAATTCGTCCAGTGTTCAGGTACAGCAGGGTGTGACGGCAAGTGAGGCAGGTAGAGGGACCTGAATTCAGAAATGGAGGAGACTCAACTCTTGACCTTCAGGTACCTTCTCTCAGTGTGGATGAGGAAAAGGATTGTAGGGAGAGTGAGCTAGCCGAACACTGCACCGTGGTACAGGAGGCCATTCAAGCTGAGGGAGCAAAAAGACAAGTGGTAGTTGTAGGGGATTCTATAATTAGGAGAACGGAGAGTGTCCTTTGCAAGCAAGACCAAGAGTCCAGCATGGTATGTTGCCTGCCTGGTGGCAGGGTGAGGGACATCTCTAACCAGCTTGAAAGGATATTGGTGCGGGAGGGAGAGGATCTAGTTGTTGTGGTTCACATTGGGACAAACAACACAGGCACGTCAAGGAAAGAGAATCTGTTTGAGGATTATCAAGAACTGAGGAACAAAATTAAAGAACTGGTCCTCAAGGATTATAATCTCTGGATTACTACCCAAGCCAAGTGCAAATTGGCATAGGGATGGGAACTTTCGGGAAGTAAACACATGGCTAAACGAGTGATGTGGGAAAAAGGGGTTCCATTTCATGGGGTACTGGCATCAGTATTGGGACAGGAGGGATCTGTACCGTTGGGACGGTCTCCACCTGAACCGATCTGGGACTAGTGTTCTAGCAGAAAGAATAAAGAGGGTAGTCACAAGGACTTTAAACTAGCAAAAGGAGGGGGTTTGGGAAAGGTAAAACTACAAGAAGTAGAATGGTTAATGGGAACCAAAGCTGCAGGTCAGCATGTGAGGAGAAAGTAGAGGTTAATAGGATGAACAGGCAGGGCTAGTCTAACGACTACAGGGGGGAAAGGAAACGCAAAAAAATCTAAATGTAAGGTGACTCTGGGAGTGAAAATTGGGGATGAGACCGAGCATTATCAGAGATTAATAAAGGAGGTCAGAGGTGTGAAAAGCATCGTGCACAAGAAAATCCTGCACGGGAAAGACAAATTGGTAGGACATATTTAAAAACCTTACACCTAAAATTTAGTTATTTTCGGATTGAAGAAAGAAGAAATAATAAGTTGTTTGAGGATGTGAGAAGCAGCTAGGAAGAAGGAAGAAAACCCTTCGCCGTTGAATGAGAAGGCCAGCAAAAGCGCTGACAAGATGGCGGATGCCGCGCCGCATGGTGGGGCCGCAATACTTATGGTGGAAAAGATGACCGAGGTGATGGAGGTGGAGCTGGAAAAGCCGTTTGCGAGGCATATGGAGGCTTTGAGGAAGGAGACGGCGGTCGCATTTAAATCATTGGTGGAGGAGGCAATCACCCCGGTGAGGGTAGCTGTGGCAAAAACATCAGCCAAGGTGAGCAAGCGGGGCGAGAAGATGAAGGAAGTGGAGGGGGCCGTGTCGCAGCACAGCGACCAGCTCACCTCTGTGGGGGACGAGCTGCGGAGAGTGGTGGAGGTCAACAGAGGACTCCGAGCAAAGCTCGAGGACTTGGAGAACCGCTCGAGACAGCACAATCTGAGAATTGTGGGCTTGCCCGAAGGGACAGATGGCCCAAGGCCAACAGAGTACTTCGCTAAGAGGTTGGCCGAGCTGATGGGGGAGGGTTGAGTTGGCAAAAAGACGAGCCGCGTTTGGGCGAGTGAAGGCGTCACTGTACAAAAAGGGGGTGCAATTTGGTATGGTGTACCCGGCGAAACTGAGGGTAACGTATAACGCCAAAGACTTTTGTTTTGAGACAGCGGAGACGGCTGAGGCGTTCGTGAGGGCAGAAAGCTTGGGACAGACATGAGGAGCGGAGCTGGAAGAGAGACTGTGGACTGAGTTTGGGCAGCTGGAAAATGTATAAATGCTACAACTTTCTTTTTACTGATGTGTATTGTAATTTACTTCTCTTTGCATTGTAACAGAGTACAAGTTAATGGTTGGGTTGATTGCCGTTCTGTGTTGCGACAGTTAAATCTTATGTTAGTGAATTGTATGGGCTGGATTGTTTTTGTTTTGTTTCTTCTTTCTCTGGGACTGGGTGGGAGGGGATGGTATATCTTGGCGGGGGGAGCCACCCGCGCTAGCTAACTAAAGTCAGCTAGTGAACGGAGGTGAGGTGAGAGGAGGGCTGTGGGTGTTGGGAGCCTGGATAGCAGGCTTCAATGGGCCTACAAGGCGAGCGAGAGAGGGGAAGGGATTGATGCTGGGAGATGTTTTTTCAAGGGAAAATGTAAGGGGTGTTCTTGGGAGGGGGGGGGGGGAAGGGGTTTGATGTTAATAATGGACAGGGGTGGGTCAGGCTTATGGGGCAGGGCCCGGTGGTATGATGATGGTGGATAAGAAGGGGGGGGGGGCTGAGAGACCCCCAGTTAGGATAGTCACGTGGAATGTGAGAGGGCTAGGAAGTCCAGTCAAGAGGTCAAGGGTGCTTGGGCATCTTAAAAGTTTGAAAGCCAATGTGGCAATGCTGCAGGAGACTCACTTGAGGGTGAAGGATCAGGTGAGACTTAAAAAGGGCTGGGTTAGTCAAGTGTTTCACTCTAGATTTGACGGAAGGGCACGAGGGGTAGCGGTGCTGGTCAGCAAAAGGGTACGCTTCCAGATGGAGAAGGTGGAGGCAGATCAGGGGGGTAGATATGTGATTGTAACAGGGGCGCCGGAGGGGAGATTAGTGGAGCTGTTAAGTGTATACGTTCCCAATTGGGATTCGCGAAGGTGGTGTTTGGGGCCATCCCCGACTTGGGCACACACAAACTGATTGGGGGGGACACTAGAACTTGGTGCAGGAGCCATGATTGGACAGATCACGGCCACGCTCGCTGGTCCCATCAGGGGGGGCAAAGGCGCTGGCTGGGCTAATGGTGGAAATGGGAGTGGTGGACCCTTGGAGGTTCCTGCACCAAGGGAACGGGAGTACTCATTTTTCTCAGCAGTCCATAAGGTACACTCGCAGATTGGCTTCTTTGTGGTGGGGAAGGCTTTGCTGGCTGGGGTTAAGGGGTCGGAATACTCGGCAATTGCAGTGTCAGATCATGCTCCACATTGGGTGGATATGGTGCTGAAGAAGGGGGTAGTGCAGAGGCCGGGGTGGAAACTGGATGTGGGGCTTTTGGGGAGCCAAGTGTTCTGTGAGAAAATTGAAACGGTAATTAAGGAATATGTAGGTTTCAACTGTACGGGTGAGGTGTCAAAGGCACTTGTCTGGGAGGCTTTAAAGGCAGTGGTGAAGGGCGAGGTAATTTCCTTTAAGGCCAGGGTGGACAAAGAGGAGAGGTTGGAGCGGCAGAGGGTAACAGATGAGACGTTGGAGGTAGATAGGAGTTATGCAGAAGATGGGGACCCAGCAAAGCTGGAAAAGAGGAAGGAACTACAGGCGAGCTTCGACCGACTGTCTACCAGGAAGGCGGTGCACCAACTGAGACGAACAAGGGGTGCAGTTTATGAACATGGAGATAGTATGTTAGCAGGTCAGCTCCGGAGGGAAGCAGCGGCAAGGGAAATTCTTCAGGTGAGGGATAGGGCAGGGAAGTTGGTGGTGGCTCCGGATCTGATTAACACGGTTTTTGAGGAATTTTATGAGAGGTTGTACAGGTCAAAGCAACCCGGGGGAGACCGTGGGATGCAGGAATTTCTAGATAGGTTGGAGCACCCGAGGCGAGGGGAGGGGGACAGGACTACATTAGAAGGAGCAATAGTGGAGCAGGAGATAAAGGATGCGATTGGGAGGATGCAGTCGGGGAAGGTGGCAGGGCTGGATGGGTTTCCGGTGGAATATTATAAAAAATTCAAGGATAAGCTGGCACCCCTGATGGTGGGGATGTTTGAAGAGGCGATAGGGAAAGGGGTGTTGCCACAAACCCTGGGGCAGGCATCGATTTCACTGTTGCTAAAAAAAATACGGATCCGACGGAGTGTGGGTCGTATAGGCCCATATCACTTCTGAATGTGGACGCAAAAGTATTGGCAAAGGTACTGGCGGGTAGGCTAGAGGAGTGCCTCCCGAAGGTGATAGGTGAGGATCAGACGGGGTTTGTGAGAGGGAGGCAGCTTTTTTCGAACATTAGGAGGGTTTTGAACATCGTTATGGCACCGGCAGAAGGGAAGGAAACAGAGGTGGCTGTAGCATTGGACGCTGAGAAGGCGTATGACCGGGTAGAATGGGGGTACTTGATGGCAGTTCTGGAACGGTTTGGGATTGGACCAAGATTTGTGAACTGGGTAAAGCTACTATACAAGGAGACGAAGGCGAGTGTCCGCACAAATACCATCAGCTCGAGATACATTTCTCTCCACCGTGGGACGAGGCAGCAATGTCCTATGTCCCCCCTGTTGTTTGCACTTGCGATTGAGCCGTTGGCTATCGCATTAAGAAGTTCGAGAGCATAGAAAGGAATAGTGCGGGGGGGGGGGGGAAATAGAGCACAGGGTGTCCTTATATGCCGACGACTTCCTGTTATATGTGTCGGAACCGAGTGTGTCGATAGGGGGAATATACAAGCTGAACCTAGGCAAGTGTGAGTATTTTGTGGTGTCTCGGCCGGGGGTGGGGGGCTGCCATTCCGTAGGGCAGGGGCTTACTTTAGGTATCTGGGGGTGCAGGTTGCCCGGGAGTGGGGGAGGCTTCGCAGGTACAACATCTCTAGTTCGGTGGGGAGAGTGAAAGTCGATCTGGCAAGGTGGGATGGTCTTCCTCTGTCACTAGCGGGTCGGGTACAGGCGGTTAAAATGAATGTGTTGCCGCAATTTCTGTTTATCTTTCAATGCCTACCAATTTTCCTGCCAAAGGCTTTTTTCAGGGAGATTGAGGGAAGGATTACTTCATTCATATGGGGAGGGAAGGTGGCCAGAGTGAGAAAGGTGCTGCTACAGAGGGGAAGGATGACAGGGAGTTTGGGTCTTCCGAATCTGATGTACTACTACTGGGCGGCGAATGTGGAGAAGGTGCAGAGCTGGGTCAGAGGGGTTGGTTCCCAGTGGGTCAGAATGGAGGAGAGTTTGTGCAGGGGGTCGGGGCTGAAAGCACTAGCAACAGCGCCGCTCTCGATAGCCCCGGGGAAATACTCAGGGAGTCCGGTAAAAATAGCTTCATTGAAAATCTGGAGGCAGTTTCACCAACACTTCGGGTTGGGGGCAGGGTCAAGGGAAATGCCATTTCGGGGGAACCATAGATTTGAGCCATGGAGGTGGGATGGAAATTTCCGGAAATGGGAAGAGAAGGGGATTAAGACGCTAAAAGATGTTTCTTCGGGGTCGGTTTGCAGGATTGAAAGAGCTGGAAGCTAAGTATGGGCTGAAGCAGGGAGAAATGTTTAGACACGTGCAGGTTCGAGATTTTGCCAGAAAGGAGATACAGAGCTTCCCGGAGGAACCGGCCTCCACATTGCTGGAGGAGGTGCTGACGACAAGGGGACTGGAGAAGGGGGTAGTGTCAGTGGTTTATGGAGCTATTTTGGAAGAGGTTAAGGCACCACTGGAAGGGATCAAAGCAAAGTGGGAGGAAGAGTTGGGAGAGGTTATAGAGGAGGGGGTCTGGTGTGAGGTGCTCCGGAGAGTAAATGCCTCCATCTCATGTGCGAGGTTGGGGCTGATACAGCTGAAGGTGGTATATAGAGCGCAGCTCATGAGGGCGAGGATGAGCCGATTCTTTGAAGGAGTAGAGTTACGGGGATGGGGTGGAGATGTGGGCTTAGCTGAGGTGCTCTTTCCAAGGGCCGGTGCAGACTCGATGGGCCGAATGGCCTCCTTCTGCACTGTAAATTCTATGATTCTATGTGTGTGAGTTTTGCGGGGGGGGGGGGGAGCACCGCTAAACACGTTCATATGTTTTGGTCCTGTCCAAAGCTAGAGGATTACTGGAAGGAGGTTTTTCGGGTAATTTCCAAGGTGGTGCACGTGAAACTGGATCCGGGTCCCCTGGAGACCATATTCGGGGTGTCGGACCAGCCAGGGTTGGAAATGGTGCGGAGACAGATATCGTAGCCTTCGCCTCGTTGATTGCCTGAAGGCAGATCCTGTTGGGATGGAGAGCAGCCTCTCCACCCTGTGCCCTAGCGTGGCGGGGAGACCTGTTGGAATTCTTGACTCTTGAGAAGGTTAAGTTTGAACTGAGGGGAAGGACGGAGGGGTTCTACAAGTCATGGGCATTATTCATTATGCACTTTCAAGAACTGGATAACATCGAACATTAGTTGTGGGGGTTGGGTGGGAGGGTTGGGGGGGGGGGGGGGATGTGTGTATTATGGGTGACTATGGGTAATCCCTGATTCCTTTTTGTCATTTGTTTATGTAAACATGCGGGCTAATGTTTGGGGGTTGGTGGGAGGATGGGATCGTTGTTATTGTTGTGGGGATTGACATGTTTGTTGCTGATTATTGTTTATTGTTGGTGGGTGTAAATTTGGGAGAAAATGTGAAAAAGGAGAATAAAAATATTTTTAAAAAAAAAAAAGAAATAATATTGGAACTAAGGGCCAAAATGTTGAATCGAGCTGGATGGAAATAAAAAACAAGGGTAAAAAAATCTTGGTAGGAGTAATTTACAGGCCACCGAGCAATACTTCCAAAGTGGGGCATAGTATAAACTAAGAAATAATGAGGGCTTGTGAGAAGGGCACATCGGTAATCATGGTGATTTTAACATGCATATTGACTTGATGAATCAAATTGGCAAGGGTAGCCTCGAGGGAGATTTCATAGAATGTATGAGGGATTGTTTCTTAGACCAATATGTTCTGGTGCCAAAGAGGGAGCTGGCTATTTTACATTTAGTATTATGTAATGAAGAAGGGTTGATAAATAGCCTTTTCATTAAGGATCCTCTTGGAAAGAGTGATCACAGCATGCTAGAATTTCAAATTCAGATTGAGCGAGCACAGACAGAGGGCTACACTAGAGTTTTAGCGTTGAACACACAATTATACAGGCCTGAGGAAAGAATTGGTCCAAGTAGACTGGGCACAAATAATTGAGGTTAGGACAGTTGAGGAACAATGGTGAATGTTCAGGGAGGTATTAAATACCTCTCAATTAAAGTACATTCCTGAGAGGAAGAGGAATTGTAAAAGGGAGAAAAATGTTCCATGGCTAAACAATGAAGTCAAGGAAGACAAAGGCAAAACTAGGGCATACCATACTGCAAAAGCTAGTGGTAAGCTACAGGATGGGAGAACTTTAAGGTTCAGCAAAAGGCTACTAAAAATAAAATCAAAAGAGCCAAGATGAACTACAAAAGAAAACTAGTAGAAAACATAAACATTGACACCAAAAGCTTCTGTAAATATATAAAGAGGAAGATAATAGCTAAAGTAAATGTTGGCCCTTTAGAGGACGCGAGGTAATAATGGGGAACACACAGGGATGCCGGATGCACTGAACCAATATTTTGTCTCTATCTTCACGGTAGAGGATAATAAAAAAAATGTCCAAAAACTGCAGTTAATGCAGAGGAACTTGGTACAATAATAAACTAACGTTTATTTTCTTTAAGAATAAAGTTTGACTGTTGGGTTATTTTTATACTGAATCACTTGCACTCACACAGACACGATCGCACACACGTTCTTAGCTCATGGACCACTTTAAGCAAATGCCTTTCATGTGGCCATGAGAGTGGGCAAATCAATTATTCAAAATTTAAATTAATTACTAGTTTGAAATGTTTACAAAATCGAGAGTCAGCATGGATTTTTAAAAAGTAAATAGTGTTTAACCAATTTGAGCAAGCTTTTGATTTTTGTTTTTGAGGAAGAGCAAGAGGAATGCGATGGATACAGTGTAAATGATTCATAGAAGGCATCCGAGAAACTATCGCACAAGAGATATTCTCAGAAAATTTCAGACAAATGTTACGTGGAAATGTAGCAGCATGGATAGAAAATTAGCTGATAAGACATGAAACCGAGAGTTAGAGTAAACATGTACTGGGAGATGGGTTAGAAGTGTTTACCTAGTTCTCCATACCTAGGTGATTTGGACTTGGGCAGAGGCAGTAGTTGCTGCTAAAACAAGTGTTAGAGGATTTGGCAAACAGTGAGGGGCTGTAATAGACTTCACGATGGCATAGGTAGTTAGCAGAATGATCAGGCAAGTAAGTGGTAGATGCAAGTTAATATGAAGTGTGTGAGGGAATACATTTTCTGAGATTTTATGCACACTGAAAAGACGTTGATGGTGTGGATGAACAGAGACACCTAGAGGCTCAAATGCATTATTTACCTAAAAGTAGAAAGAAAAAGGCCAAAGGAAAGTTATGAGGACACAGGGTTATAAAATAGCAGCATAGAATGTAACAGTAAAAAGATCAATTCATGTAAAATATTGATTAGATCACCAAAAGAAATTTTGGGTGCCACAATATTGGAAGGGTATGTCATTAAACCATACAATGGAAGCATGAATTTCACTAAAATTATGCCAGGGATAGCAAAATAAAGCAGACACTTGAAGTTATTTGCATTTTGGTACAGAAAATTGATATTTATAGATATTTTAAAATTCTGAAACGTTTTGACAGTGAGAAGGGAAAGATGATGTGCCAGTAATTGGTGGAAAAACAATGACACCTTAACAGTATGCCCCATCATTGATTCAAAACGAAATGCAGCATTATGGCTGTAAAAGAGATAGTCCATCCATTCCAAATGCCCACAAATTGCCAGTCTTATACAGGCTCTTTAGCCTCCCCAAGCTGCCAAAAACTGCCGCCTCGTTGTGAGGCTCCAACTGCCGTTTATTGCAATCATGAATTTGCTTAAAGTTTGACAGGAATTCTTCCCTTCCGCAAGTGTTTAGAGCTGGTAATTCATGATCACAAGTTCCCTGTCAATGGCATGACCTATGCTCCTGACAGGACAGTCAGCCTTGCAAGCCCATTAAGGAGTCTCACCTTCAGCTAGTCATGAATTGTTTCCAGAGATTATTTGCAATTATTTTTATCTGTCTGGGCAATCTTATGTGCCAGCCTTGCATTACATATTTTGGTTGGTGTTGAAATTAAATATTCAAATTTAAATTAGATAGATCTCTTGCTGAAAGTAACATTTTTGGATTTAGAATATGGGTAATTTGAAACATGATACAGAACATGGGAGGAAAAAGGTGACTTTGGACTTGTAGCTCCCAAAGTCTTTTCAGGGGCTTCCTTGTAACGTTTATGTCCTTCATGTCCACTAATTGATTACCGTTTATTAATGTTACATCATGCAACCACCATGACGGCAGAAGGCGATCTAAATGAACTTTGGCATGTTCTTTGACAGAAATTGTTTTCTTCTTCTTGGGCAGTCCCTCGGGGTCGAGGATGACTTGCTTCCAAACTAAAAATTAGTTTTCAATTGACTGAGGAGTCCGATGCAAGACCTACGGTCTCTATCACAGGTGGGGTAGATAGTAGTTGGAGGAGCGAGTGATTGAGGTGTCGGGGTTGCCACACGTTCCTTTCGCTGTCACCCCTTAATGTCAGCTTGCTTTCTGTGAAGAAACGCTTGCCGTTCAGCTGCTCCTTTCTGGATGCTTTTTCTTCTCTTCGGGAGGTCTTAGATCAGGGACTCTCAGGCGTCAGTGGGGATGTTGCACTTTTTCCAAGAGAGTTTTCAGGGTGTCCTCAAAGCATTTCCTCTGCCATCCTTGGGCTTGCTTGTTGTCTTGAAGTTCCAAGTAGAGTGCTTGCTTCAAGAGTCTTGTGTCAGGCATGGGATGATGTGACCCGCCCAGCGGAGTTGATTGAGCGTGCTCAATGCTTCGCTGCTGGGAATGTTGGCCTGAGCCGGAACACTGACACTGGTGTATGACGGGGGCAGGTTGGTAGAGAACCTTTGTTTTACGGAAGTTTAGTGTAAGGTCCCTGCTCTCGTGTGCCTTGGTGAATGTGTTCATGATGATCTGGAGCTCTGCCTCAGTGTGCGCAGGCGCAAGACAGAGGATGGGACGACCTTGGGTCTGGCTTGTCAGCAATGGAGGTTGAAAAGATTTTGATGTTTTACAATTTTCATAGGAACAATGCGCTCAATGCATTTTTCACTGTTCCTGATCATGATGGGCAGGGCCTCTAGTTCTATACTTCATGGATCAAGAATGCTTGTATATTTTGAATGCCTATGTTGACCTGCAGACTTACTCAATTTGCACAGTTAAAATATTCCAAAGAATGTTTGAAAATATTCCTAGATTATCAGTTGGGGGTTGAAACTTCGATAATATAAGATATGCTGATGACAACGTTCTTACTGCCGATTCTGAATAGAAACTGCAAAAGATTTGGATGTTGTAGTAGGTGAAACGGTTGAACATAAATTGTAAGAAAACAAAAATGTCAGCAGTGTCCGAAAAGAAAGTTACACCAGAATGTAAGATGACATTAAAGAATAAAAATTCACACCGGTAGACAACATTTGTTACCTAGGAAGTATGTTAACATCAAACGGAGAGTACAACTAAGAAATACGGCGAAGGATTGGAATGGCCAGGTTCATTTTTAAAAAATGAAAATAATCACCTCAAACTTAGTCAAGAAAATGAAGTTGACAATCCTGGAATGCCAATCCTGGAATACCAGTGTTGACATATTGAAGCAAGTGTTGGACAAGCAGTGAAACAATGCAGAGAAGAATCGTTGCTGCAGACTTTTGGTTTTAGCAGGTAAATAATGAAGATATCTTGGACAGGTCACACTACCGATAAAGAGTGCTAGTAAGAATCAGTAAACATAATCACTCTGCTGACCAAGATCAGGAAACGACAGCTGGAATTTCTTGGGCATGTAAGTAGAAATCATTACTAAAGAAAGTCAGATGGCGATAGGAAAGATTGATGTTGAAAGAGATCGAGGTGGACAGAAAACAAACTTTTTAAAGACCCTCGTAAACTGGATCGATGTACCATCAGCAGAAATGATCCACACCTCCAGTGCAAGATTATAATTGAGGTCCATGGTATCTAACCCCTTTTAGACATCATACCTGAAGAGAGAGATCTTGACCTACATTTATTAACTGCGAAAGAAGCAAAACAACAATTTCCAAACGCAACTGGCTAACAAACTCAAGTCTCGTCTTCTGCTTGTTCTCTACAGATTATTACGTTTCTCTATTTCGCTCACCCACCCCCTCACCTTTTTGCTCCCTCGCTCACCTTCCTTCTCCCCATCTCTCTATTGCTCCCCCTCTCTCTATTGTTCCCCCTCTTTCTATTGCTCCTCCACTCTATTGCTCCCCCTCTCTCTATTTCTCTCCAATTTTCCCCCTTTTTCTTTCTCTTGTGATTAACGTAGGAATTTCAGGTTTATTATATTATAGGTATTTGGTGCAGTAAGTGTTAAAAGCTGTGTGCATGACTGCTGCAGTAGTGTTGTGAAAGAATCCTGGTTTGAAAGGTTTTGGGAGACACAGGTGCAATTAAGACAGTGTAAAAACCTTAAACTAATGGGATACTGTTTGGATTAAGGGGATTCCCTGTGGCGTTAATTAGGTTTCATATTAGTAAGAGTATGTAATTAACAAGAGGAGCCACAGTATCCGGAATGTTGCAGACAAAGCAGTTTTAGTTGAGTTTTAGATTGAGATGTGAACAGAAGTCCAGCATCTGCTCTCACTGCAGTTCAGTTAAAGATATGACGGTAGACCGATTAACAGTTTCTTTCCAAGCAGTTCAGAATTGCGAGATTGGGAGGTGAGCTGAAACAAGCACGGGGCAGCACGGTAGCATTGTGGATAGCACAATTGCTTCACAGCTCCAGGGTCCCAGGTTCGATTCCGGCTTGGGTCACTGTCTGTGCGGAGTCTGCACATCCTCCCCGTGTGTGCGTGGGTTTCCTCCGGGTGCTCCGGTTTCCTCCCACAGTCCAAAGATGTGCAGGTTAGGTGGATTGGCCATGATAAATTGCCCTTGGTGTCCAAAATTGCCCTTGGTGTTGGTTGGGGTTACTGGGTTATGGGGATAGGGTGGAGGTGTTGACCTTGGGTGGGGTGCTCTTTCCAAGAGCCGGTGCAGACTCGATGGGCCGAATGGCCTCCTTCTGCACTGTAAATTCTATGGTAATCTATGAAGCTGAGAAATAGCTTCTGAAGAAACACAGAGTTTCTGCTTGGTTCTGAAAAGATTGAGGTCTTTTCTTTAAAGATCTCTCTTTCTCATATCCAGACATCTCTGTACAGCAGATATTCCCGAGTGCTAATTGTATTTGAAAGTGGATTGAAAGCCGAGATGTTTTTTTTTGTTGTTTGAGTGGGAATAGAGATAGCAGTTTGCGTTATTTTAGTACTGTGTTAGTAATAATGTTTGTTTTAATATATCATGTCCCTATTCTTCGTGAAATCACTCCTGGAGCGAGGCATCCTTTCCTTAGTCTTACAAAATCTTTTTTTAAATTGGGGTTTCTGTCCAGTATCCTTGGCGTCTGGTCCGGGAGCATAATGAAATTGGGTCTCGTTCAGGATCTTAAAGTGTAATTCCTTGTTTTGTTTAGGATTAATTAATTTAAAGACAGGGAGTATGTGGGGAACTGCTGCTTGCTTTCAGGTTTTCACGTTTAAGTAGGGAGTGACTGGAGATGGCTCTTTCAGTTGTAAAAATGTCCCTGGGTGTGGAAGAGGTCACTCAGGTTTGTTTACAAAGGGTGACTAGAACAAAACATTTGGGCTTTGCGGAAAAGCTGCAATGAACTTCATCTGAAGAGGTGAGGAAGGTAAAGATAGTACAAGCAATAGGTTGGCATTTATATTTGCCAGACACAGCCTGAATCATTAGAATTAGCTAGAATTGAATTCCAAATGAAACAACGAGAAATGCAAGCAAAAGAAAGAGAAGCAAAAGAAAAAGAGAAGGATTTTCAAAAGAAAATAGAAATAAGGAAGCTTGATGTAGAAATGTAAAGATTAGAAAGGAAAAGAGAAGCAAAGGAATGAGATTTTGAACTTCGGAAGCTGGAACTGCAAAAAGATCAAAAGAAAATGTTGACGTTAAAGGTGGAAGCTGACGAAAGTCTAGAGGGAGGAGAAACAATTCCTTGTCAAAAGCGTAGTAGGGACATGTTTAAACATATTCAAGCACTACCAAGGTTTGATGAGAAAGATGTGGAAGCTTTTTTTTTAAAATCTCATTTGAGAAAGTGGCCAAGAACTGGCCAAAGGGCATGTGGGTAGCGTTGGTTCAAACAGAGTTGGTTGGTAGAGCTAGTGAAGTGTTTGCATCACTATCAGAGGAGATATCTAGGGATTATGTTGACGTGAGAAAAAACATGTAACAGTGTACTTCAAAGTCAGGGGCGCGACCCGTGGGTGGGTCGCGGGCGGGTGTCGGGAGGGTCGCGGAGTCGTTGTCCGCGGCGCTCCCGATCACGCAAATCCCTGTGCAGCAGCCAGCTTTTCAAAACGCCGGCTGCAAGCAGCCGCGAACATGTTTTTTAAAAAAAATTTGGCCGCATTGCGCATGTGCGCCAATAATCGGGCACACATGCGCAGTGCGGCCGCTATTTTTTTTAAACAGTTGCAGCTTTTTGTTTTACAAGTTCTGTAGTGGTTTTTATTCATTTATTTTATTCATGTAATTTTTATTTTTTTCATTTATTTTATTCATTTTATTTTTTTTGTAAGTCCGGGGGGGTTTTTATTCATTTTTTTCATTTATTTTACTCATTTAAAAAACATTTTTTTTTTTACAAGTTCGGGGGGGGGGGGGGTTTATTTGATACAAGTTTACAGGAAAAAAATTCAGAACTTTGGACAGATGGAGACTCCATACTTTCCAACACCAGAAGGTTTCACTTTCATCCAACAGGTTCCATTGAAGGAGCGTGTACGAGGGCCAAAGGGACCCAAAACCATTTCCTCCATTTTTGTCAGCAGCAAACAAGGTAAGAGAAAATGGTAGGTCGCGCAGGTCAGCTGGCGTGGGTCACGAAGGTCGGCCGGCGTGGGTCGCGAAGGTCGGCCGGGTTGGGTCCCGAAGGTTGGCCGGTGGTAAAAATGGGTCCCCGGAAAAAAAGGTTGAAGAACACTGCCATATTAAGTGCATATGAACTAGCTTACAGACAGAAGTTTAGAAATCTAAGAAAATAACCAAGTCAGACATACATAGAACTTGAAAGAATTAAACAAAAACATTTTGATAGGTGGGTAAGAGCATTAAAAATCGACCAAATCTATGATGCTCCTAGGTAACAATTATCTTGGAAGAATTTAAAAATTCACTTCCCGCAGGAGTGAGAACTCATGTGGAAGATCAAGGGGTTAACATTGCTAGACTGGCAGTAGAAATGGCAGATGATTTTGAATTAGTCCACAAAGCAAAGTCTGGTTTACAACATTAATTTCAATCTGTGATGGGTAGAAACTGGGTAAATGAGAAATTCACAGGTAGTCAAGGCAAAGGAGGTCTAGTTGGAGGTGGTAAGGAGAGTTTGCCTCAGGTTAGAAGTTGGACACCTGAAGTCGCAGTGTTGGTCCTTGAGAGAAATACTGGGAAGACTGACTCATTAAAACAAGATAAGCCAGTGGGTTTTATTAAAGTGGGAAGAAAAACCATTGCTCAAATGGAAGAGGTGCTGCAGATTGTACAGCCTGTTAAGAGGCTGGTGTATAAACAAGTGCGAGAACTTTTTAAAGATTTTATTTGTGGGGGTACGGTTTACTCGTGTGCACAGGTAGAGTAGGTAAACAGATTAAGATCTTAAGCGATACAGGAGCAATTCAGTCCTTAATGGTGAGAGATGAAGGAGCATCGCCAGAAAAAGTGGTAATATGTGGAATTAGTGGTGGGAGGAGTGGTGTGCCACTATGTACGGTGAGGTAAGAGAGACGGGGAAAAGTGAAGTGATGGTTGGAGTAATAGAAAAATTATCTTTTCCAAGAGTACAAATTATACGGAATAATGATATAGCTGAATCACAGGTGGGAGTGATGCCTACTGTAGCTGAAAAGCCAGTGGAAAGTCAAACTGAGGTGTTGCAACAGTCATATCCTGGGGTGTTTCCTGATTGTGTGCTGACAAGCTCACAAAACCACAAGTTGAGACAGAGGAAGAGAACTCAAGGAGTTTGGATAGAGAGGCTGAAGTTCAGTTATCGGAATCCATGCCTGATCAGATAGTTGATAAAGATAAGAGTCGTTGGTCGATGAAGCGGATGGATACCTTTAGTTCAAGAAAGTTGGTTGAATTATGCAAGAAAGATTCAAGATAAAGCAGTTACATCAGAATGCATATCCGGAAATAATGAGTGTAAATGAGAGTGTTACTACATTAGAAATAATGTATTAATGAGAAAATGGAGACCTTTACATTTTCAGGCAGATGAGAAATGGGCAGAAGTTCATTAAGTAGTATTACTGGTGGGTTATAGAAAGGAGGTTTTGTGGGTAACACGTGAGGTTCCAGTAGGGGGTGATTTAGGAGTGAAGAAAGCGCAAGCAAAAGTACGAAAATATTTTTATTGTCCTGGACTGCCGAAGGATGTCGTGGAATTTTGCCATACATGTCACACATGTCAGGTCATAGAGAAACCTCGAGCATTAATCAAATCAGCACTCTTAATATCCATTCCAGCCTTTGAGGAACTTTCTATTAGGGTTCTAATTGATTGCAAGGGACCCCTTCCTAAAACGAAAAGTGGGAATCAGTATTTGTTAACCATAATGATGTGCCTACTAGATTTCCAGAGGCCATTCCATTAGGAAACATTACAGCTAAAAGGGTTGTAGAGGAGTTAACTAAAATGTTTACCAGATATGGAATACCAAAGGAAATCCAGTCAGATCAGGGATCCAATATTATGTCAAAGTTATTCAAGGAAGTTAGGAATAGTTTAGTAATAAATCAACTTAACTCAACTGCATGTAATCCAGAATCACAAGGAGCATTAAAAAGGTGGCATCAAACTTTAAAGACCACATTGAGGGCCTATTGTCAGGATTATCCAGAGGTTTGGGATAAAGAAATTCTATTTGAATTATTTGCAATTCGGGATGCACTAATGAATCAACTAAATTCAGTCCATTCAAATTGAGTTTTGGTCATTCGTTAGGAGGACCACTTAAATTAATCAAGGAGAAAATTGGCGAGTCAGCGTTTAGAGACTATGTTGTTGGATTGTGTGTCAAATTTCAGGGAGAGATTATCGAGGGCTGGTGAGTTGGCTAGAAAGTATTTAAAATTGTCACAACATGTGATGAAAAGGTGGATAAGAAATCAAAAATTCATAGTTTTGTTAGTGGGGATAAAGCATTAATATTGTTACCAATGGTAGGTGAGCCATTAAAAGCAAGATTTAGTGGGGCTTATCAAATTGAAAGGAAATTGAATGAGGTGAATTATTTGATAAGAAGGCCAGACAGAAGGAAAACTCACCGAGTGTGTCATGTCAATATGCTCAAAAGGTATTTTGAGAGAGAAGGAACGAAGGAGTTGGTGTTAGTCATTGTAACTCAGGGAGAAGAGATAAATCCAGATTATTCTCAATGTGACACTCCTCAAATTAGATTGGACAATGAGGAAGTAATAAGAAATTGGGATAAATTACTGAGTTACTTTCCGGAGGAAAATCAAAATGACCTAACAGAGTTATTAGTCATATAGGGCCATATATGGAAATAAATTGTGATGTACAAAAGTAATTATATATGATGTAGAAGTAGGAAATGCTACTCGAATTCAACAACATCCATGAAGGCTCAATCCACTAAAGTTAGTACAGGTACAAAAGGAGATTGCAAGCATGCTTTAGAATATCATCGAAGTGAGTTGCAGCGATTGGAGCTCACACGATGACTGCGTGTGGACTATAGAAAAGTCAAAGCAGTTACAAAGTCAGATTTGTATCCTATTCCTCATTTGGAAGACTGTGTTAAAAAGATGGAAGAACATTTTATTACCAAACTTGACTTACTTAAAGGATACTGGCAAATATTTTATCAGACAGGGCGAGGGAATTTTTGGCTTTTATGGTGCCAAATTGACTGTATCAGTTTAAAGATATGGAGTTTGGAATGAAGAATGTGCCAGCAACATTCCAAAGATTAATCAACAAGGTTATTTCTGGACTAAACAATTGTGCAGAGTACATTGATGACTGATGGTGTTCAGTGAAACGTGGAAGGAACACTTAAAGGAATTATTCGATCAACAACAGGAGGCTGGATTGGTGGTAAACTTGGCTAAAAGTGAATTTGAGATACAATTGAATGAGGTCATTCCCGATGAAATATGAAAACCAAAGCAATTGGGGAGTTTCCAATACCATCAACGAGGAGAGAAGTTCTGAATTTCTGGGCATGAGTGGTTTCTCTCGGAATTTCATGCCAAATTTTAACAGTGGTTGCTCCACTGACTGAACTTCTGAAAAAAAAAAACGGAATTTCAGTGGACGTCAGAATGTCATGAGGCAATCGGAAAATCTCTGCACGTGATTACTGATTCTTATCACTACTTTGAAATGTGAGAAGACTGGAATGTTCGAAGGTGGAAAAGAAAGACTGAAATGGGCTGTACTCATGTTTACATTTATATGCTTAAATGTTATATGATATGTTTGAGTATTAGTTGTGTTCAGTAATGAGAAATGTTTAGAGTTGAAAGGCTTTGAAAAATGAAGCCACCTGTTCATATTGCTGGCTCATTATTTTTGAGGGAGGGTGGCGTATGACATAGAAACGTAGAAACATAGAAAATAGGTGGAATAGGCCATTCGGCCCCGAGAGCCTGCACCACCGTTCAATATGATCATGACGGATCATGCAAATTCAGTATCCCACCATGCAAATTCAGTATCCCACTCCCGCTTTCTCTCCATACCACTTGATCCCTTTAGCTGCAAGAGCCACGTCCAGCTCCCTCTTGAACATATCCAACAAACTGGCCCCAACAGCTTTCTGTGGCAGAGAACTCTACAAACTCTCTGAGAGAAGTAGTTCTTCCTCACTTCAGTTCGGAATGGCTTTCTCCTTGTTCTTAGGCTGTGACCCCTAGTTCTGGACGTCCCTATCGGGAACATTCTTCCTGCATCTAGCCTGTTCAGTCCCATCAGGATTTATGTTTCTCTGTTTCTTCTAAACTCTAGTGAGTACACGTACAGTCGATCCAGTCTTTCTTCATGTCAGTCCTGCCACCCTGGGAATTAGTCTGGTGAACCTTCGCTGGACACCCTCAATAGCAAGAATGTCCTTTCTCAAACTAGGAGACCAAAACTGCACACAATACTCAAGGTGCGGCCTTAGCAAGGCCCTGTATAACTGCAGCAAGACATCCCTACTCCTATACTCAATTCCTTTTGTTATAAAGGCCAGCATGCCATTAGCTTTCCTCACCGCCTGCTGTACCTGCACGCCAACTTTCAGCGACTGTTCCACCATGGCACCCAGGTCTCACTGTACTTCCCCTTTTCCTAAACTGTCACCATTCAAATAATCAGCCTTCCCGTTTTTGCCACCAAAGTGGATAACCTCACATTTACCCACATTATATTGCATTTGTTAAGTAATTGCCCACTCAGCCAGCCTGTCCAAGATTCTTTGCATCCTCCTCACAACAAACACGGCCACCCAGCTTAGTTCTGACTGCAAATTTGTAGATATTGCATGCAATTCCGTCATCCAAATCTTTAATGTAAATTGTGAACAGCTGGGTCCCAGCACTGAACCTTGCGTACCCCACTAGTCACTGCCTGCCACTTTGAAAGGACACATTTACTCCGATTCTCTGCTTCCTGTCTGCCAACCAGTTCTCGATCCACGACAATACATTATCCCCAATAGCATGAGGTATCCTTTCCTCAGTTTTACAAAATTAAAATTAAATATTGGGGTATGTTTTTTGAGGGCCCCGAAGAATCCAGCACGAGTTGAAGGATAGAAAGAAATAACATTTATTTACAATAACATATATACACAACAGCAGCAGCAACTCCTTTGCTGCTCACTCTCCTCTAGCCGGTTCCAAACTGGCCAACTTTATTTATGCAGGGAATCTGCTAATAATTTCTCTGCCCCCCTCATTGGGGAGGCTCATACTCCCAAAGGATTGTGGGATTGCCATTAGTCCCCAGCCAGTGGTAAGCAGGCAGGTTATAACATCCCTCCCCCCCAAAGTCCAAAGAATCCACCGAAGACCTTGGCAAAGGAGGATGTCGGACTCGTTTTGCCGCAGGCCGGACACCATTTGCACGAGGCGCTGGATCGGGCGGCATGTAACGAGACGGAGAATGGCACTTCTGTGATGAACGGCGTAACGGTTGTACATTCACGGCCCGTGGGCCCGAGGATTCCCCCTCTGAGGCGTCCTGCGTCTCCATCTCAGAGTCTGCTGCCTCCGTCATCTCGGCGTCTCTATCTCCACGCGGTTCTGCAACGACCTGCGCAGGCTTTGAGTGCGGCACCAGAGGAAGATTGTGAGGAATACTTTCCACTGTGTCTGGTCTCTGTGGCTGGAGAAATGAGCTCAGGGGGCGAGGAATCTTTGGAAGGGATGGTCTTCTGGACCAAACGTAGTCTACATGCTTGCGCTGGAGACGACCCTGGGCTTGCACCTGGTAAGAGAGAGGGCCCGTTTGGCAAAAGATTACGCCAGGGACCCACTGGGCAGAACCAGCAAAATTCCGAACGAACACTGGGTCACCGGGCGCAAACTGCTGGATCGGCCGATGCCGAGAAAAACCATGTCCCTGCCGTTCTGGTGTGCGGCGTACTTTTGCGCCAATGTCCGGGAAAACCATGCTACGGCAGGTGCAATGTCTCCGGCCCATTAGGAGTTCCGCGGGAGCTACCCCAGTCATTGCATGTGGGGTGGTCCTATATGAAAACAAAAAACGAGCCAGTCGCGTGTCCATAGACCCGTAAGACTGCTTCTTTAGGCCTCGTTTGAATGTCTGCACTGCGCGCTCCGCCAACCCATTTGAAGCTGGGTGGTATGGGGCAGTGCGGATATGGCGTATGCCGTTCACCTTCATGAACTTCGCAAACACCTCACTTGTGAACGGAGTGCTGTTGTCCGTGACCAGCACCTCGGGGAGGCTATGCGTAATGAAAGACAAACGCATCTTCTCAATTGTTGCACAGGACATTGTGCCTAGCATCTTATGCACCTCTAACCATTTAGACTGGGCATCGATGAATAGAAGGAACATGGATCCTTGAAAAGGGCCGGCGAAATCCACATGCAAGCACGCCCAAGGCCGCCCTGGCCATTCCCAGTGATGTAGGGGCGCGGCCGACGGAAGCTTCTGATGCTCCTGGCAAATGGAGCCGTTTTGGGCCACCTTCTCAATGTCGGTGTCGAGGTCTGGCCACCAGACATAACTCCAGGCCAACATTTTCATTTTGGTCACACCTTGATGCCCATTGTGCAAGTCTCTTAGTATCAGCTCCTGTCCATTTTCCAGGACAATCACACGCATCCTCCACAAGAGGATACCGTCTTCCATGCTAAGTTCTGACAGCTTGGAGGAAAATGCTCGCAACTCGCCTAGGAGCTGTCTATGCTGCCCACCATACAGGACTATGTGCCGAACCTTTGACAGGACTAGCTCCGTCTGGGTCCACTCACGGATCTGTGATGCCGTGACTGGCAAGGTGTCCATAAAATCAAGGGTTGCAACCACCTCACCGGTCGTGGGGGTCGACATGGGGCCGGTCGATAAAGGCAATCGGCTCAGTGCTATCTGGGTTCCTGGTTTGTGCTCCAGAGAATACTCGTAGGCAGCGAGCAACAAAGCCCAGTACTGGATCCGTGCGGAAGCAATGGGCGGTATTGGCTTATCCTCTCTGAAAAGTCCCAGCAGAGGCTTATGATCAGTCACGATTGTGAAGTGGCGGCCATACACGTACTGGTGGAAACGTTTCACCGCAAAGACCACTGCCAGGCCTCCTTCTCGATCTGCGCGTACTTTTTTTCCGCTGCAGTCAATGTGCGGGAGGTGAATGTGCGGGAGGCGAAAGCTATCGGCCGCTCGGCCCCGTTCTCCATCTTGTGGGGCAGGACGGCCCCAATACCATACAGGGATGCATCACATGTGATGAGTAATGGCTTTCCAGGATCATAGTGGGTTAGTAACCCAGACAACGACATTTGTTGTTTTACCCGCCGGTAAGCGGTTTCTTGCGGCTGACCCCAAACCCAGGTGTGATTCTTCTTTAGCAGAAGGTGCAACGAGGCCAGCGTAGTTGCCAGATTGGGGAGGAACTTCCCGTAATAGTTTACGAGGCCGAGAAAAGAACGAAGATGCGAAGTGTCAGTCGGGGTGGGGGCCTGTTGAATTGCGCGCACCTTCTCTGCGACGGGGTACAAACCTTTGCGGTCAACCCGATAACCCAGGTAGACTACTTCCTTCGCCTGAAAGACGCACTTTGTGTGACATAAACGGACTCCAGCCTCCGAAAAGCGTCTGAGGACAGCCTCCAACTTTTCCAAATGTTCCTGTTCCGACCTCACTGTAATAAAATGTCGTCCAAGTAGACAGCGACACGCGGTAAACCTCTCAAAATGCCCTCCATGACACGTTGAAAAATAGCGCAGGCAGAGGATACGCCAAAGAGCAACCGTGTATATTCATACAGGCCCCGGTGTGTATTAATCGTTACATATGGCTAGGAGGCAGAGTTCAGCTCCAACTGCAGGTAGGCGTGACTCATATCTAATTTCATGAACGAGAGTCCGCCTGCAAGCTTCGCGTAGAGATCCTCTATACGAGGCATTGGATATCAGTCAAGTCGGGAAGCCGTATTCACTAAGTTTATAGTCGCCGCACAAGTGAACTGTGGCATCTGGCTTCATTACAGGTACAATTGGTGCTGCACAGTCAGCGAAACGGACTGGCCTGATAATACCCAAAGTCTCCAAACTAGTGAGCTCCCCTTCTACCTTCTCGAGCAAGGCGTAAGGCACCGGGCCGGTCCGGAAATAGCGCGGCGTGGCTCCTGGTTCGACTTGGATACGGGCTACGGCCCCTTTCATTTTCCCCAAACCGGGCTGAAATACATCTGGGTACTGTCTTAGCACCTCAGTCAACCCTTCAGAAACTTTTTGGAGGATGTGCTGTGACTGCAGCTGCAAATGGCGCAACTAGTCCTGACCCAACAGGCTGGGCCCGTGGCCGCTAACAACGATAAGTGGGAAACGCCCCACCTGGCATCTATAAACATATAGGGGTCATCGTAGTTCCTGCAATGTTCAATGGTTCCCCCGTGTAGGTGGCCAACCTGGCCTGTGTTCTCGGTTAATGTAAGGGTGTGTGTACCCTGCTTGATGCGGTCGAATGTCTTCTGAGCAATCACGGAGACCGCGGTGCCAGTGTCCAACTCCATCTCAAGCGGGTGACCATTGACCAGTACTGTCACCTTAATGGGGCCACATGGGGAGCTACCACACAATGCAGCTGCAGGCAGTCATCCTCTGTCTCCACGTCATCGGGAGTAGTTGCCGCAGGTTCATCCAAATGGAAGGTACGGCCCCTGGGCTGGCCCCAGTTTCGGTCGGAACAGCGGCGCCTCTGGCGCCCGCAGGACCGGCGTCCGCGACGGGGTCGGCGCCCACAAGTCTGACACGGACATGGCTCCTCATCCATTGGTTCTGGGGAAGGCTCCTTTCGAGGAGGAATGTCCGATGGCCACTGGCCTCGATCCGGACGTCGCCTCGCTCAAGGTAACGCGGGGGTGCGGGGAGACGCTTTCGGACAGAAAGGGTTGCGCCCCAAGGCATGCACCTCCAATCCCTGTAGCTCCTGCACTCCCCGTTCTGCGCTTTCTCGGGACAATACTATTTGAATGGCCTGTTGAAAAGTCAATGTTGGCTCAGCTAACAACTTTCTCTGGGTGGCCGCATTGTTAATACCGCAAACCAAACGGTCGCGTAACATTTCTGACAAGGTCTCACCATAGTCACAGTACTCCGCAATTCTGCGTAGCCTGGATAGAAACTCGGCAAGGGATTCTCCTGGGGTCCTCTAAGCGACATTAAACCGGTAATGCTGGACTATCGTGGACGGGGTTGGGTTAAAATGTTGCCCACTAAGTTCACAAGTTCATCAAACGTTTTGGTGTCCGGCGCAGCTGGGTACGTAAGGCACCTAATCACCCCAAACGTATGCGGGCCGCAGGCGGTGAGCAATATGACCACCTGGCGCTCGTTTTTGGTGATGTTGTTTGACCGGAAATAGTAACTCATCCGTTGTGCGTACTGGTTCCAGCTTTCCAGCGCAGCGTCAAAAACATCCAAACGTCCATACAGAGACATGGTGTAATAGAAAACAACTTCCAACCTGTATCCAACAAAAATCCAGGGAGGTGGCTTCAGCAGTGTAGACAGCTATTCACTTTAACCCTCGTCGCCAGCTTTGTGAGGGCCACGAAGAATCCAGCACGAGTTGAAGGATAGAAAGAATTAACATCTATTTACAATAACATATATATACAACAGCAGCAACAACTCCTTTGCTGCTCACTCTCCTCTAGCCGGTCCAAAACTGGCCAACTTTATTTATGCAGGGAATTTGCTAATGATTTTTCCATTGGGGAAGCACATACTCCCAAAGGATTGTGGGATTGCTATTAGTCCCCAGCCAGTGGTAAGCAGACAGGTTATAACAGTATGGTCCAGGATCATAATACTCTCTCTCCATTTTGCTTTGTCTCTCTCCATTTCCCTTTCTCTCTCTCAATTTTGCTTCAATCTTCCCATTTCCATCCCAACTGTTCACATTTCTCTACATTTTCTTTCAATGAATCAGGAGATGATTGATGTTCTAGATGCAACAATGACATCAGTGCATCGTTATCTTTACGACGTTCCAGTAATTTGTGGCACAAATACGATAGATGAGAATGATTAGGTTAAAAAGTCCAAAAATGCACCTTCAGATATGGCATTGCAATGGTTTATGGCCCTAGTTCCTCTGCATGGACAGTTGATGATGAAGGATGAACAATTTCAAATCATCACTTAAGAAAGCAGCAAGAGAGATTAGAAGAGGGTTGAAATGAGAAATGAGGGGGTTACTGGACCATGGGTTGCTTTATCACAGAGTGGTTGAAGTGGAAATCCTTGCATCCCTTAAGAAAATGCAAGTTAACTATTTGAGGCAGACAAAGATATTGGTTTATGGATAAAGAGCAAATTGGCAGTATTAATTCTAAACTTCCCCACAAAATGGCTGCTGAAACGCAATGAGTCAAATCACAGAATTATAGGAACACATAGCACAGGGGGTCATTCAGCCAATCATGCCTGGGTTGGATTTCATCCCACACCCATTGCTACTGGTTTGCAACCTGAAAAAAGTTCATCATCCTTAAGTCCCTGTCTAACTTCATCGTAAACTTATTCATGCAATCAGCTTCTGCCACCTTTTCAGGTAGAACATTCCAGATGTTGATTTCACTGAAAAATATTATCGTCTCTCACCTGGATCTCATGCCAATTACATTAAATCCAATAGTGACCTTATCAGTAGGGAGAATAATTTTTCATTATCTTCTCTGTCAAGACACCTCTTAAACTTTTCTGTTATAAGACTAGTAGTCCTACTTTTCCAACCTCTCCTCATAACTGAATCCTCTCATCCCTGGTAACGTTCTGCTAAACCTCTTCGGTCCCCTTCGAAGGCCTTAACATTTTTCCTAAGATATAGTGCCGAACATTTTCCACAGTACTCCAAATGAGGCCAATCCAAAAGGTTTAGAAAGTTCTAGCATAAAACCTACTTGCTTCTAGGCTTTTGCATCTATTTTTAAATCCACCTAACCCATATGGTTTTTTAAAACTACTTTCTGAACTTTCCCTTTCACCTTTCAGGATTTGTTTAGTTGCACACAAAGGTCTCTCTATTAATCTGCACTTCTCAAAATTGCATCATGTACTGGTATTCCACAAATGCCACTAAATGGCATGACTTCACACTTCTGCTCTGCTTCTTTTCATTTCACCATCCTGTCTATTTCATTCTAACCACCATCCATTATGTCTTGTATAAAGTGCAAATTTTATAACATAGATCATTGCACCTGAAGCTAGGTCATTTATAAAAAATGAAATGAGTAATTGACCCAAACATAATTGTTGGGGAGCACCTCTACAAACGACTTCCCAATCTTCAAAGCACTTTCCACTTAATTCCAGCCTTCCAGCTTCTTAACAAGCTTCATCGAAGGCACTTTGTTAAAAACCTTCCAAATATCCATACACACATGTACAGCACTGTTACCTCATTAAAGAAATCAATCTAGTTAATCATGATTACCAAATCCCCACTGATTCGCCCATTCTCCATGATAATAGTTTCCAATAATCTATCGATGTTAGGCTTGGTGACTGCAGTTTCCCAGTTTATCTCCTTGGGTTTTTAAAAAAACTTTATGTTGGCATCCTGTAAAGGCGGCTGTGTGCGCATAGTGCCCGGGGAAAGGTTAATAGAGGCAGCTTATCTATATAACTGAGAGATAAAAATGTTTGATTCATATAATTATAATGAGAAGTTATGGTAAGTTTGGATATACAAATAAATAGATTGGATTTAAAATCTGCATTATGAGATAAGTAGGGAAGATGTTTAGCTGGTGGCTGTGTGTGGGGCAAGTGTCTTGAGACCAGATCGGTGTTGGGAAGGTGTGAAAGTTGTGAATTTGAAGCAGCCATCCAGTCAAGCCAAAAACGTTTTTTTTTTCAGAAATGCTTTAGGATTTCCACATCAGAGTGGAAGTGTCTGAGGAGTCGTGTGGTATACCTTTATTAATGTGACAGCAGTTCTTTGTCATTGGTAATATTACTGGATTTTAAAAGTTAAAAATCTATAAGGGAGTTGTTACCAAGCAGATCATTTTCCTGTGTCCTCTGATCAAGAGGATTTTTTGGTGGTTATTCTGAAAGACTATTTTAACTGTAACGTTAATATTATGTGAATTTTTTTTTCTTGTTAAGAAATCTTTTATTTTTTTAAATCCTAAGGAGTTACTGGAATTCTATGCTTCTGAGGTCAGTCGCCTTTCATCCTCATTTTCAAAATACAAAAGGTTTATGATCAATAAGCCAGGCTTCCCTGTGGGGTGTGATTTGCTGAGTAATCTGTTGTGTCAGTAACACCCTCCCTTTTCTTGAAAAGTGGTACAACTTTAAAAATCTTCCAGTCCTCTGGCACTGCTCCCGGATCCAATGAAGATTCAAAGATTGTGACCGCTGCCTCTGCTGTTCTCACTTTTGCTTCTTTCAGTAACTTTATCTGGACCAGCCGACCAGGGGCTGGTTTAGCACAGTGGGCTAAATAGCTGGCTTGTAATGCAGAACAAGGCCAGCAGCACATGTTTAATTCCCGTACCGGTCTCCCTGAACAGGCGGCGGAATGTGGCGACTAGGGGCTTTTCACAGTAACTTAATTGAAGCCTACTTGTGACAATGAGTGATTATTATTATTATTCTCAGTAATGCTTTTTTTTAGTAGGTCTTTTCTATCCATTATTATCCTACTCATATCATCCCTCTGATCTTTTATTGTAGCCATCATATCATCTGCTTTCTTTGCGAGGACCCGTACAAAGTGCTCATTTAATTCTGTGCCATGTACTCTGCATTTCCATTGGGTCCTTAATAAGCACAACGTTTCCCTAGCAAACCGCTTACACCAGATGGGTTTAGAAATGTTTGAGGGTTCAGTTCCCTCAAACCCTCAGAAGAGGGTTAGTCTTTTCTTGTAACTTCCCCTTGCTTCCTGAGTTAACTTCTTTTAGTTCCCTCCTGTCTTTCCTAAGGTCTTGAATCTTTCGCCTGTCATTTGTCATAAACCTCCTTTGTCATCCAGGGCACATCAGCTTCAGGTGCCCTACTTGTTCACTTCAAAGGAAGATGCCTCATTTCTACTTGAACTCTCTCTTTTGCTAAATGCCCTGGATTGCTCCCTTATTGCTCTACCATGTCTTTTCCAATCTATCTGCACATGGTCCCTTTTTAAATCACTGAAATTAGCTCTTCCCCAGTTATGCATTTTTATCTTTGATATTTTCTGGCCTTTTTCCATAACTGAATTATGCTGTGGTCACTGTCAGCGAGATGATCTATTAGTGTAACACGTAGAAATTGCACAACTTCATTTTCCAGAGCCAGAGCTAACATTGCTTCCTCCCTTGCTGAGAGACATATTGACCCATGTATATCAGAAATTATTCTCCTTCCCTGCTCTTAACACTGTTTCTTGCCACGTGCAGATGAGAGTAATTAAAGCCCCCTAATAATGATCTATTTTTGTTACAGGCCTTTGAAATTTGCTCATCTGTCTCCTTCTCACTGCTTTTATATATATATTATATATGTAAATAGATATAGAAAAAAACACACGCAGCAATGTAGCATCTCCACTTCTGTTCCTTCGCTCAAATCAAAAAGATTTGGGTCATAGAAGCAGCAAGTGTATCATTGGTATTTAAAACGGCTTCACCATCCTTAGTAAATACTTGCGCGTAGCCTCCTCATTTTCCTTCATCATTTCAGAATACTCAGTAACCCGGAATAATGCAAATCCATTCCTGGTTTTGTTTGAGCCATATCTCTGTTCAGGCAACTATGTCATAGTCCCATCTGGCAACCCATGCCTACAGTTCACCAACCTTATTGGTTACACTATGGACATTGACATGCATACAATGTATTGGCTCCTGTTTTTCCGTAAACCTCTATCGCCACATGTTCCTGTCGGCAAACAGATAAATCAATCAGTTCAAAATTATGATCTGAAAGATTCTTAATTTATTGGATCTTGTTAATTCACTTAATACTCAAATACATGGTGCAAATACACAGATCAGTCGATATCTGTAAAGAGAGCAGATTCACATATGTAACTCTTCTTAGACCTTAAATATTCCATTAGACTTATATAACTTGGTGCACTTTAGATAGAGAGAAAATAATTGATGAAAAATGCTTAGTCTAAAATTTTGAGCGTGATTTAATACAACCAAGTTAAGTATCACAGAATGTGTGGTTCCATAAATTTTTAGAAATTCCTAATTCAGACCAGTAACTTTTTTAAAAATGATTTCACTATTGAATGCTATGGGTAGTCAGCAGTTTGCTGAAACTGTTCAATTTCTCTTTCCTCAATCAGGCTCAAACACTCACTGGTTTGAGAGACTAAATAGGGAAGATCATGGATCGGCATGGTACTGTATCATGCAACATCGTATTTACAAGCACAGGAACATATCTTTCCACCTGAAAGGTCAATGTCAGTGCTTATCCTCCACACAAGCCACCTCCGACCCTCTTTATCTGAATTCACAATCCTTCCATTTCTTTCTTCTTCATGTGATCATCTAGCTTCCCTTTAAATGCACCTATGCCGGCTGCCTCAACCACTTCTTGTAGTAGCGAATTCCACATTCTCACCGCTCCCTTGAACGCCCTAACTTTTGCCTTTATCCCACAAAACTAACTCGTGCCTCTGAGCTAAAAGTCCATGATCAAATATGGAAAAAAATATTTTGAACATGTGAAAACTGTTCAGATTCATCATCGTACTATTTTTTATTTAGCCCTTTGAGTATAAAGTAACAAATTACCTGGTAATAAGGAAAGAAAAGTGAGCAAATGGCACAATATGGTTCCATTTTTGAGGTTTCTTCATTATACTCCTTCTCTGCTTGAAAATTGTGCGGTTTATTCTGCCAGAGTTGGATAAGAGGCTTGGCCCAAGGCTGAGTTTCATTTACCTCTTCTTCATTGGATGTGGAATCAACCAATTCTACAAAACAAAATTATTCTACTTTTACTCTTTGATTTCCACAAAAATCAATTAAGTTGCAACATTGACATTTTCCCTTTCTAACAGTACTGTATTAGGATTAATGCAATTGCTAGGTAGGGAAGAATTAGCCTGCAAAAAAGTTACAGCACTATGTTCTATTCCTATTTAATACTATTGTAACTTCTCATTAGTGTTATGGGCCAGGGTTTAAAAACTCCAAAGTATATTATGGAGTTCACCTGACTGAGAACGTTTTGTTGAATTTGGCTAGGATGAGCACAAGAGCCTGCCTTTCAGATGTTATTCAGCAGACCTCTTAGGCGCTTTTAATCAACAAAACAAGCTTTATTCTAAGAATTTAGTTAACATTTGTATAAACACACACAAGAATTCTTTTATCAATTATGAACATAAAGACCCCACACAGCTACAGTAATCTATGTATAACCCTTAATGAATTCTCCCTTAACTGTTCCAACTCAATAACAAAATCCAATAAAACTAGAAACCTATTTTCAACGGCGTGGCCCAGCACCCGGCATTCTCACTTGTATAGGACTGTTGTTATTGATAATCTGTTCCCCTTTTCAAACAGCAGATTTGAATTCTTTTCAGAAAACAATTATCTCTTTTAAGTTATCAAGCAGTCTGGAACTTTTAAAATGAAGATAGAGAGGCAGGCCAAAAAACATCTGCTTTCTGTCCGAGTCCACAGCAGCCAAATATGAAAGTGAAACCAAAAAACTCACAACCACAACTCAGCTCCACCCACACAAATGACATCACTGAAGCCATTTGATAAGACAAAAACCTTTCTTAAAGGGACACTCCCATGACATTAGAGTGCAAGATATATGTTTGTCTTAACTAGTATACTTCACCTTCAAATTATGTTAATCCCACAGTAGCCATTTTAGTACATAAAGCTTCAGCAACACAACTCAGACTATACTAATTGTGGGGTGGACTGTTTGGAAAGAAACAGTAGAACAGTAAATGTAAAATTAGGCTGCCCTTTTTCCCCAGAGATGTAAAACAACTCTAGATTCTGGTCAACATAAATAGCAGCATAATACAGGAGAAGATATAAAACATAAAAGACATCCGCAGCCCACGGTTCTGAGGACCAATCAGCTTTATCTGTGCAGGAAAAGTTAACCCGAACAAATTAGATTTTGAATTATTTACCACCGTTTTAAGCTCTGGTACTTTAACTGATCCATTCTGGATGCAGATTTAAATGCTAAAAATACTTAAACGGTAAATATATTTTATTTAAGGCAATACTATTTCACCAGATTTACAATCATATAAATGCATAGTTAAGCTCCCATGGCATTCCTCACAGGCAAAGAAATTTCAGAATTGTACAATATGAAAATAAACTTTTTAACCCTTATTTTTGCATTTTATTTACTTTCTCAGATGTATTTTTTTTTTATTGATTCCAGGGATGTGGGCTTCACTGGCTCGGCCAACATTTATTGTCCACCCCAAGTTTCCCTACTAGTGGTGGTGTTGAGCTGCCTTCTTGAACTGCCGTCGTCCATGTGGTGTAGGTATATAACACACACACTCCCTAGGGAGCGAGTTCCAGGATTTTTAACTCAGTGGCAGTGAACGAACAGCAATATATTTCCAAGTCAGGATTGGTGAGTGGCTTGAAGGGGAACTTCCAGGAGTGTTGATTCCATGTATCTGCTGCTATTTTCATTCTAGATGGCAGTGCTTTTGGATTTGGAAGGTGCTGATGAGTCTTGGTGAATTCCTGCAGTGCAACTTGTAGAAGGTACACACGGCTGCCATCATTTTGTTGGTGGTTGAAGGAGGGAATGTTTGTGGATAGGGTGCCAATCAATTGGGCTGCTTTGATTTGGATGGGGTCAAGTTTCTTGCATGCTGTTGGAGCCGTACTCTTCCAGGAAAGTGGAGAGTATTCCACCACACTCCTGAATTGTGCTTTGTAGATGGTGGACAGGCTTTGTGGGGTCAAATGAGTTACTTGCCACAGGATCCCAAGCTTTTGACCTGCTCTTGAAGCCATAGTATTAATATGGCTAGTCCAGTTCAGTTTGTCGTCAATGGTTACCCCCAGGATGTTGGCAGTAGGTGGTAACCTCCAGGATGTTGAAATTGGGGATTCAGCAATGGGAAAGCCTGTGGATATCAAGGGGCCAAGAGGTAGATTCTCTCTTGACGAAGGTGGTTGTTGCTTGGCCCTTGTATGGTGCAATATTACTTGCCACTTGTCAGCCCAGGCCGTGATATTGCCCAGTAAGAACTGCTTCTGTATCTGAGGAGTACCAAATGGTGAACATTGTGTAAATATCAGTGAACTTCTGACCTTATGATGGAAGGAAGGTCATTGATGAAGCAACTGAAGATGGTTGGGCCCCGGATACTACCGAGGAATCTTACAGTGATGTCCTGGAGTGAAGATGATTAACGTCCAACAACCACACAATCACCTTCCTCTGTGCTAGGTATGACTCCAAGCAGCAGAGAGTTTCCCCCCTGAATTCCACTGACTCCAGTTTTGCTTGGGTTTCTTTATGCCAAACGCAGTCAAATGTGGCCTTAATGTGAAGGGCAGTCACTCTCAGTTTGATTACCTCTTCCATCACTTTACTGATGATCGAGACTAGACTGATGGAACGGTAATTGGCTGTGTTGGATTTGTCCTGCTTTTTGTGTACAAGATATACCTGGGCAATCTTCCACATTACTAGGTAGATGTCAGTGTTGTAGCTGTACCGGAACAGCTTGGCTAGTTGTGCAGCAAGTTCCAGAGCAAGTCTTCAGCACCAATGCCAGAATATTGTCAGGGCCCATGACCTTTGCAGTAACCAGTGCCTACAACATTTCTTAATATCATGTGGAGTGAACCAAATTAGCTGAAGACTAGCATATGTGATGCTCGGGACCTCTGGAGGAGGCCGAGATGGAGCAGCCACTCGGCATTTCTGGCTAAAGATTATAGAAAATGCTATAGCCTTGTCTTTTGCACTGATTTGCTATCCGCCCCCAACCAGATTGACACCTCATTTTTAGGTATGTCTGGTATTGCTCTTGGCATAACCTCCTCTACTCTTCATTGAACCAGGGTTGATCCCCTGACTTGGTGGCAATGGTATCTCTAATCTAATGCTGGCTCTGCATGCAGCCCAACTATTCTATTTGCTCTCCCAGTGTAGGTTTGTCCAGCATTGGGATAGCAGAATCCAACCCAAGAAATCATAGTACTGGAAATTAAATTGCCATGTTTAAATTAATTTCATACAACAGAACAGGTAAACTTGAAAGCACAGCAAAAATCAAAGGATGTAAGGAATTCTATACAGCTAATGCTGCCTTAACTTATTCTGTTAGCACACGATTTTGGTACATAAGCAACATCACTGGGCTAATGCACAAATATTAGTAGTAAACAAATCTTTGATTATGCTCTACATACACCCCTGACATCTACATATTGCAATTGATCGAATTGCACAGACTAATAACTATTTCCATAAGTAACTCTGGATTCTCATGAAGACTCAATCTGTTTAAGTCATGAAAGTGTTAATGTCTCAACCACTAGGCGTGCTGTTCACTGGTTCAGGTAAACACCAAAGTTAAACACAAAGGGCAAGATCTACCGGCCACGTTGTCGTTGAATGGGAGTTCAACATGACTGGTAGATCCCGGCAGCTACTACGCCTCGCAGGATCTACCCAAGTCCCACGAGATGTCAAGATCAGGAACCCACCCACAATGGGTGTGAACAATCTACTCAGACCTACTCACCTGGGATCTACCGGTCTCCCGGCATCTAATGGCCTCCCCAGGGAATCCCCAGCTGGGTGCCACTCAATACTGGTCCACACAAACGTGGATCAGGTGGAACGGCATCTGGGGGAGTCTCACTGGCAATCAGAGGCGCTGGGTGATCAGGGATAGGGCAGGGTGGCCCCCTGGTCTCCCCCTGGAACGTGGGCATCTTGGCATGGCCCAGCTGACATTTTGGTACTGCCACCCTGGCACTGTCAAGGTGCCCAGGTGGCACAGAGCACTGCCAGGGTGCCAGTGTAAGGGTGCCTGGGTGGCACTGCCAAGGGTCAGTGTCCGAGTTGATGCCCATGAAAGGAGGGCAAAAGGGGAGTTATGGAGGTTGAGTGGGTGCAGGGCAGGTAAGAATGGGCCTCTGGGGGCAGTGACAGGTGGGGGTCCTGAAAGGGGCTGGGGGTGCTTGTAAATAGGGTGTCCTCACTTTGAAGGGGTGCGTGGTGACGTTGCTCATGGGCGGGGAGTATGGGGGACCCACAAGCTCACTTCGAGATCGGGGCACCCTTTCAAAATGGCGGCCTGGTCTCTGAGGAGCCGGTCTGGCCAGCAATTCAGCCCCCCAGTGATGAAAATAATGTTAAGTGTGGGCTAAACCGGTGAGAAACTCCCCAGAGCCCAAAAACTGACTAAAAATGTGGTCAGATAGCGGTGGGGAAATCGTCAGGAGAGTCGGGAAGAAACTCCCAGCAAAACCTACCACAAATCATACTTAGAAACGTTTTGGTTAGATTACACCATAAGAGTAATGAAATGTTACAACAGTAGACCCACTGTAGTTACAGTCTCTAAAGAGAGAGATTGAGAATGATAAATTGTATAAAAATGTAGAATATACAACACAAACAGATCATTCGGCCCAATTAATTTGTTCTGATATTTATATTGCATGGAGGATGACAGTCAATTTGTTCAGACCCCATTTTTTTAAACCAAGAAATCACAATGATCCTCCCCTTAACTGACACAATCACAGCTATGTGGCAAATACATCCGAATGCAACTGAACTACCCGCTTAAATTGTTCCTAATGGTAGACAGCAGTTTGGGCTACTTTGTACAGCAGAGATTACCAAACCCTGGACAACATAATTTTCTAAGCCAGGAAAGAATCTTCCCCATCATTTCTCTTTTGTGCCGATTATATTGGAACTCACTTGAAAGGAGCAACAATGAAGAGCACATTAACATGGTTAGAAACCGAAAACCTCAAACTAGACATATGAGAATACACAACGTAATTGTGTACATTTCTGCACCATCTTCGACAGCTTTAAGGCATTTTATTGCAAATGTAACTTTTGAAATGAGTTGGGGAACAAGCTATCCAGAGATTTGAAAGAGTAATATCAGAGGTATTGCTTCGGAAAAATAGAGGCAGCTCAAAGAGTTCAAGATTGGCAAGTTGAAAATAGACAACTTTCAGATCAATGAATACAGTTGAACAATATTTCTCCCCATAGCTCTATATCTTATTCGACTTCAAATATTATCCAAATTGGCCTTAGAAGTTACAAAACAGCAGAAATACTGGTTATTGGTTCTTGAAGCATTTAGTCCAAGGTTGGCACATGAGTTTCAATGAAGCAATGATCTTATCATAAAAGCAATGTTGTCAAGAGATGGGTGTCAGATTTCAAGTCAAAGATCTTTCAATACGGTCAGCGACATGAAACGTTAACTCTTTCTCTCCATCGATGTGGCATAGTCTTCTGAGTATTTCCAGCAGTTTCTGCTTTTATTTACGTTAAAAATTATTGATTGCACTTATTCCTTTGGATAGCTCCCTGAACCAGAATGTTTATCCTCTAAATTATGACTTCTCTAACAAAATGCGTGCCGCCTGGGCAATTAGTTTCCCCAAAACATTCTGTTTAGAGTATTAACAGTAGTCAAATGTAGCAATTGGCTTTACCCCTGCCATAATTGAACAAATTTGAAATTATTATCTTTTAAATCCGATTTTCCCTCTCCTGTCTTTTCGTTACCTACTGTCGGACTAAAAACGGGCTGAGAAGATACACATAGGCTAGGAACAGATGCTGTCTCATGAGGCCCCGGCTGGAATCGATACTGGCCATCTGCAAGAGCACTCAAGTCAATGTATAAACTTGTTATCGCTATATGGACATTGTGATTACCCACTCAACAAACTTCCAGACAAAGTGATCAACTTTGCAGCAGGATGAAGAACAGACAAAACAAGCTATCAGACTCCATAATGAGCTGATGGCTGGTCAGATGAGGGTGTTTCAGAGGACAATGAGTCTTGATTGAATCACCATGGATAAACAGAAGCATCCTGTGTTTCCCATTAATAAGTTGGGGTCTGGATGGGACAATGGCTAGTTGTAGGCATATAGCTATGACTCAATGCTAGCATCCAAGTAGGAGGAAAGGAACATCGAACAGATCTTCAGTGATAACCTTGGAGTCCCCTAGGCACAGCCATCGCAAGAAGGAAGGACCCTGGGTTTCGAACCCAGATAAGACATCCACATCGAGTGACCGTAGCCTGCCAGCCTACTTCATTAAGTGCACGTAAAACCCAAAACTCAGCTGTGAGTCTGAGTCATATTTTGTTGAGTAAGAGAACTATGAATAACATTGCGTTAAACCTTGAACCCGTTTCGTCCTTTGTTCATCTCACAAATAAGGGCACCTGGGTAAAACGTTTGAGTAAGTAAACTGGTCGAAAGTATCTGAGTTTTTACAGGGGCATAACACCACCCATTTTCTCTTCAGCCCCAGTTCCCAGTAGGTTTACCCATTTGAGTGCGTTCCATTTCCCATTAGCCATTCTGGAGTTGGGCCACATTTTGGCCACTGAATGGTCAAGAAGATTAGTTTTCAGGAAATTCAGGCCGAGAGCCATTCTTTCAAAGTAATCAGGTGAAAATTACACTGATTAGCCCCAACAAAGTATATGTATAATGCAACCACTCAATAGCTACCTTATTGGTAGTGTGCAGAGGGGAATGAAAGTAAACTATCTGGTCTGTCGAATCAAAATGACTAATTGATTATATTCTATGTATTCAATGAGCCATGAAAAGACACAAGTATGTTTGGAATATAAAAGTCAACGGCCAGCTGAGTGTACAGTGTCATGACACATGACATTAACATGATATGCTAACATACAAAGACAGTAATTAAATAATTGTATATGTGCCAGAGATTAGACAACATCAGTAAAGAATGTATATCGAACTAGATTCCTAACAATATACTCAGTTGTAAATTTCTCAAAGTCACCACAGATATTCCAAGATTCTGAATTTTATATTGTGTAAAACAGCCGGTAACCCATTAACGACTGCCTGTCTAGTCTGCTGGGATTGGATTCACATTTTACCGCACTGTTTTTACTCCAATTTTTATTTTTTCCAACACATTCAGGTCAACAGTGTCGCAATCTGACACAGTACTTGAAGCTCAAGAGCTTCGGGGAAAAACCTAACTGTGTTAAGTCTCACTGACTTTCTGCTGAAATGCGAATAAGCAAACACAAGTCATCCTACATTTTTGTCTGAACGTAGCAAATGTTCCACACAAAACTGCAAATCATAAATCATACATGTCCTGGCAGAAAATAACTTTACATTTTACATATTAATACAGACCATCCCCAAGTATTCAATTATTGTTGCCAATTCCACAATTATTATTGCACCATTTTGGACAGACTTGAAACTCAATTATATAATCTGACAGACACAAATGCCCTTTCAGACATTTGTGTTGCCTTTACTTAATAATCCATGGCCTTCTGGGGCAAATATGAATCTTATCCTGTGTCACAACCACTGGCTGGCTCACCTAAACCGATATTGTGTTGATTGTCTAAAATTACTTATTACACACCCATCTCTTCTTTGGAACTGGTGTGTTGCCCCCAGTCCTCTGTTAAAATTTGTACATCCAAGGATGTTTGAAAGGTTCAACGGAATGCAAACTGAGTATTGCACCATTACATTTCCTGTTTCGTAACTTTATCCATATGCCACAGCAGTGCTCCCATCCCCACTGACCAGGCACTCAGCAAGCCCAGTGGTGATAACCACACTCCGGTCGTGGACTCAACTACGACAGCACTTCGGCCTAACTGAGATGACCATTCATGCCCCCATCTGGAACAACCACAGGCTCGTACTAGTCAAAATGGGCAGCACCTTCAAAAGATGTAGACAGGGCGGGTGGAACGTTGACATTTAGGGACTTCTACACAGTCAACAGACTAACAATACCAGAGAAACTGACAGGGGGAAATGAATTAAGATATATGCAAGTCCAAAACTTATGCAGGGAAACAAAGACAACCACGGTGATCACAACAATCACTATTAGATGCGCTACTGGATGCCGACATCCTAAAGAGGGAAAACTGTGACCACCTGTATGGGCGTCTATGGGGAAGGGCATACTCCCCACTGGATGGGACAAGGAAAAAATGGGAGATGGACCTAGGGTTTGAAATAGGGCGTGGACTTTGGAGCAAAGCACTGGACAGGTTAACTCCACCTACCACTAACTTGCGCGAGGCTAAGCCCAATGCAGCTAAAAGTGGTACACAAAGCTCACTTAACCAGAACCCAAATGAGTAGGTTCTTCCCGGAGGTGTGAGGACAAAAGGAGGCCCAGCCAACCACGCCCACGTGCTCTGGTCATTCCCCCTTCGAGGCGATGTCCAAGGTTGTGGGGATGATGGTGGAGCCATGCCTGAGAGTGGCAGTCTTCAGGGTATAAGAACAGCCAAAACTCTTTATGGGGATGAGAGCCGACGCCCTTGCCTTTGCCTCCCTAATCGCCTGCCGGAGAATCCTGCTCGCTGGCGATTGGAAGCACAACCCAAAGCTGCGGACTGGCTGTCCGACTTATCAGAATTTCTCCAAAATGAGAAAATCAAATTCACCATCTGGGGGTCGGAGGAAGGTTTCCACAAAACGTGGGAGCCATTCACCAATCTGTTCCAAGACCTGTTTGTAACCAACAACCAATAAGCCAGAGGTAGAGGAGATCCACAGACACAAACAAAAAGGGGGGGGGGGAAGGAAGGGGGAGGGGGAAACAAAGAAGTACAGAACCCAATCATACCTAACACGAAACAGTATACGTAGAAATTTAAATTGTAACAGATGTATACAGTGAATGGTGACCGATGAATATAGTTTTTGTGTATGTTCACGTTCATCTTTGCTTTGTAGAAAAAGAACCCTAATAAAAACATTTTTTTTTTTTTTAATGTTATCCATATGGATTCAATCTCAATACAAACCACAAGTCATCTTAATGTTCTAGTCTTGTGACAGAATCTTTTACCAACAGTGCCACTCTACCCAGGAGCTTAATTATTTTTAAATGAAGAAATTCCGTGTAGGTTATAGCTATTCCTTAAGCCCCCAAGCTGCTTATAAAACAGACAGGAATAAAATTCTGTTGTAATTTTTCGAATGGATCATCTGAGACCACATGGAATTGTGTAGCCTTTTTCAGAAACTGAAATGCTTCCGCTTACTGGCAACTAACAATCAGACCATTAGTGAGTTGAAGGTTTTAAAAAGCTCGTTTTGGGGGGGGGGGGGGTCATGTGATGTGAGCGCTGGCGCAGTAGCGTTTTCAGGAGCTCCAGCTCTGCTCATCTTTTAATCCTTTATTTTTCTCCTGCTGCACGCCTTTCTCTTGGATTACATGGCTTGCGCTATGTCCCTGGAGGTTCCTGATTGGTGGTTTGCGAAGAAGAGCGGAGATAAACCTTACAAATCCTAATTGTGGTTGGGTAGTTGAGGAGAGGGATTGCTATGGCATCTTTTCTGTGATGGCGGTCATTCCGAGCCATTTCCAGCATGTCTCCCTTGGTGGTTTTCTTTATTTCTCTCTTACTCCATTTGAGCAGGGTGTTGTTTCTAATCCTGACCTGGTCTGGAGGTTCCCCTAGTTGTACCCAGGAGGAAGGAATTGGCTCTCCCTCCCATTGTGTCCAGTTGCTGGGGGTCTTAACTGTTCTTTCTTCACGGGGTGAGGCCCCCCCTGGCTGGGGCTGGAGTGATTATTCTTTTCTTCTTAGTGTTAGTTCATTGCCCTGGATGGGATGGGAGAGGTATGGGTTCAGCTGGGGTGCAGGTTTTGGGGTGTGCTGGAGGTCCTGGAGGCATAGTTTCTTCTGTGTCGGGATGTGCTGGGCTCGGCCAGGTCAGGCACTGTGGCTAGTATCCTGTTGCCTTTGGGAGCTTGGGAAGTCCCTTTTCCAGGGTGCTTGTTGGGAGCATCCTGGGAGATTGGGTTTTACTTCTTTGGTGCACGGGGTCCTGGGGATGAGCAGAATCCTATGCTTGGTGGATATCCTATGGCTCTCTTGGTGGGGGGGGCACCATTTTAGTTGATTGAACAACGTGTTGTTCTCTTATCTTCTTCATTCGTAGTTGATCGCCGTGCACCAGGGAAATGCGGAGCCTGGGTCATTCGTAGTTGCTCGGCGTGCACCGAGGAAATGCGGAGCCTGGATCATTCGTAGTTGCTCGGCGTGCACCAGGGAAATGCGGAGCCTGGGTTGTGCCCTGAACCCTTGTCACCTTGTGGATTAGTTCTGGCTAGAGGGATGATGTGCACCATTTTACCAAGTTTTTCATGGCCTCCTCGGTTTCGCCCTGTCTCTGGTGGGGCTGCAAGTGTACCTATATGTCTCATGATGGTATTTTTAAAAATTAATTTCCAGGATGTGGGTGTCGCTGGCTAGGCCAGCATTTATTGCCCACCCCTAGTTGCCCTTCAGAAGGGGGTGGCGAGTTGCCTTCTTGAACCACTGCAGTCCTTGAGGTATAGGTATAAGCCAGTTGTGATATTGTTCTCCTGTCTCTCTGTGTACTCATGTATGCTGAAACTTTTTTTTTTAAATCTATGCTTATGATGATATATTATTTTGTAATTTTGTTGCATTATTCTCTAAAATGTAAAACCTTAATAAATATACTTTTTTTTTTTAAAACTCATTTTCAAGTCATCAGCGAAGGTCAATTCCATTTTCTTCTTTGCAGGCTTTCAAAAGCTGAATACTTTTTCTTTATTTTTTTTAAACACCCTGGTGTACAATAAACAATTGAAATGAATTTTTATTGTCACAGTTTAATTAAGCTCAAAATTGGATTGTGGAACAATTTTATGGAGGAGGTTATAATTCTAAAAAGCCATGTTGCCAAATATCTGGGTGCAAATAATTATACCACAGTGTATTTCTCGCTTGTAATGCTGTGAAATTTTATTATAAATACTTAATGAAATGAAATTCCAGAACAAATATATACCAACATCATGGAGAGTAATACTGCTTGTTTATGAATTGACCTTCCTAATGTTATTTCAACCGTTGCTTGCAAGTCTGATCACATCGGACAGCTTGGTGGCACAGTGGTTAGCACTGCTGCCTCACCACCAGGGACCCAGGTTCAATTCCAACCTCGGCTGGCTATCTGTGTGGAGTTTGCACATTCTTCCCATGCCTGCTCCGGTTTCCTCCACATGTCCAAAAATGTACAGCTTAGGTAGGCTGGCCATGCAAAATTGCCGCTTGGTGTCCAAAGGTTGCCGAAATTGCCCAAAGGGTAGGTGGGATTATGGGGTTACATGGATAGAGCAGAGGAGTGGGCCTAGGTGGAGTGCGCTTTAGAGGGCGGGTGTAGACTCGATGAGTCGAAAGGCCTCCTTCTTCACTGTAGAGATTCTATGATACTATGATCAACTAAATTTTCTAGCCAAAAAGATCTGATTCATCTCAAGTCCATGTAGCTGTGTACCTCGAGACCAGTTTCAATGTGCATTATTCAAAACTTCCCCTAGCTTTTGTACACAATCAGCCTAATTTCCCTCCCAACTCCACAACAGTGCACCACTGCTGTCAGTAATGCCTATGAATGTTAAATAAAACAAAAGTAGAAAATTATTACTCTGTCCCCAGCATTCAAGACATTCACATTGGAAAACAGGCAGTCACTTATGTCATTCAGAAAGCAATAACCATTATCCATTTGCACTATCAATTTCAAAGTTGCAGGTTATAGCATCTTTAGTTCTCCATTTATTTCATGCAGAAACAGATGCATTGAGGGTCTCTGACAATTTAATGAATTATCCTCATTTCCATACAGACCCCTGTGAAAAGGTATTTCATTTAAATTCAGATATCAAATTAAGCTGGATACACTTTGTGAAATTAAATCAATCGCCTGGTTTGTTCCATGGTTTCTTTGTGGAACCTCTAGCACACAATGCTAATCCACTGGAGCTATTTTCTTTTTAAACACAGGACCTTTACATCCATATTACACTGCTATTGTGTTGTGCTAACCATTGCATATGGTTGGCAAATTGTGGCGACTATACTGGGATAAATCGATCAAATCTATTCAAAATATAATTGAATGAAAAAGAGGAGCATTGTAAAAAATGGAGCATGCATCAAATGCACATGCTGATAGTGACAATGAATTCTAAGGTGGCCCTGGGTACCTCCTGTCTAGCATGAATTGTGTTGCCCGTTTATTCACCAGCTACCACAGAGAATTGTGCTAGGCAAAGATAAATAATCTCAAAAGGGAGATCATTGCTTAAATTAAGTCTACAACAAATAATTATACAAAAGCATAGCATCCTTCATTTTTCAAGTTTCTTAATTGGAACTGAAATAAGATAATAAAATGTAAAATGGACAATCGTGATTTAATTTACTGTATTCTTCTAAACTTCTGAAATTTTGCAAGTTATTTCATACAATCATACAGCATAGAAACCCATTTGGAATTGAATGCTCCTCCGGGTGGCAGGCGATGGTTAACGGGGTGGGAAGGCATGGGGAGGAGAGCCAGTTGCCTGCATTAAGTCCCGGGCAGGGAAGGCTGAAGTCAGTATTCACAGCCCAAGGCCAGCTGAGCCCCTTAGAGGCCAATTAATAATCACTTAATGACATCAACCCACCGTTGCTGTCATTCTACCAATGGCAGCGGGTTTGGGAGTCCAAGCCCTGTAGGTAAACTGTCAGGTATACCCTGGTACATATGTCTACTGCCTTGGGGGGGGGGGGGGGGGGGGGAGCTGTACACAACAGATCCTCCTGTTGCCGTGCCTCACTTGCCCCAACAAGATCTCCCCTGCTTTGCTGGGCTCCAGGGCCTCAATGTGAGGTTTCTTCTCACAGGCCTCTTGCAGTACCAGCACTGGCCACCTCATCCAGTGTACTGCTCGTATCGAAGAACTGATGGCCTTCAATTGGCTGGCAGCTCTTGGATACAGGACCTGGGAATACTGGTGGCAGACAGCTAGGTGCCTGGTTGGATTTAAATTACATCAGGGTTCCCAAGAATGGCCACAACAGGGTTGCCACCATCTTGGCCATTAGGTCTAGCCAATTGCATCTGTACCAACTTTTTAAAAGAACTGTTCAATGCCCTTTCCCCCACAGTCCCGTAAATCTGGCATTTTCAATATGTATCTAATTCCACTTTGCAATTTACTATTGAATCTGTTTCCACCGCCATTTTGGGCAGTTAAGGTAAAGATATGGTCATCATAGTCCCAGATGACCATAGGCTGCTTCCAAATTTATGGGGGGGGGAAGAGATCTGACTGATGGTGATTTAACCTAAGGATCACCACACCTCAGGGGAGGGGCAAGGTTGAGAAGGCAGGGCCTTCATAAATAACCTCAGCTCTGCATCACAAACCAGCTGTCAAGCCAACTGAGCCAAACCAGCCCCAGACCACCATAACTCACTGTAAAAAGAACATTTTCTTCTTCCCCTATGGTTCATTTGCCAATTATCTTTAATCTGTCACCTGTTTACTGACCCTTTAGCAAATGGAAAAACATTATCCTCATGAACTCCATCAAAACTCCCTTTTAGTTATAAACAAATGACTCCTTAACTTCCTCCTTAACCTTCTCTACTCTCCATATAACTTATGTTCTTCAGTCCTGCTACCAATCTAGTAAATATCAACTGCACCCTCCCTAAGGACCTTGACATCAAGTGTGGTGTCCAGAATTCTCACAGTATTCCGGCTAAGGCATAACTAATAACTTGTAAATATCTGGTATGACCAACTTGCTTTTATACACTATCCCTTGCTTACAAAGTCAAGAATTCCAAATTTATTTTTCAAAACAGCCTCACTGGCCTTCATCATTAATGATTTGTATATGTGAACTTCCAATGAAATTCACTGAATAATTTAATACAGGAAAGAGCAATGGACAAGCTTAAGCACCTGCTTCAAAGGCCTTCAACCAAATCCCAACTAACCAGTGACTCAATTTTGCCTCTGCAGGCTTGGCAGCCATTTTGTGCACAGCATGATTCCACAATCAATAGATTGATCAGTTAATCAATCTATTTTAATGTTAGTGTAGGACTGATAATGTTAGGCAGGACACTGGGAGAACTAGGGCATTTATTTCCCAGAAAAGCCATTGGATCTTTACCCGAAAGGGCAGAGTAGCCTCAATTTAACATCTCTCCAAAAGACAAGACCCTTCAAAGGGCAGCACTTCCTCAGTACTGCACTAAATTATAATGCTCAGGTTCCTTCAATTTGCAAGCTTCCAAATCAGAGGCGAAATTTGATGAGATGAGTGCATTAACTGCAGCAAATTGTTTACAATAGACTGAAAATATATTAACTTTACAGCAAAAGTAATGAATCGAGTACAGCCAATATTCATATAAACATTTAGACTTTATATTTCTAATGTGGCAATTCAGCACAGTATTAATTTACTAGTTGTTAAAACCTATGCATCTGCTTTTGATAGCCTCTGGTTGTTGCAGTCATTTCTCCAAAATGTCAAGAGTATCTTGTATTTGAAAGAGATTTTCAAATGATCTCATTTCCCTGTTCTTTCCCCATCGTCCTGTGAATCTAGCATTTTCATTACATATCTCATTCCATTTTGAAAGTTACTGTTCAATCGGTTTCCTCCGTCGTTTAAGGCAGCACACTCCAGACCAACACTTCCCTCTAATTCTGCCCTTCTCCGATTCCAGGTATCTAATTATACAACTGCATAACCCAAAACCTGGGTCCTTTGTGAATGCACTCAATTGCGTTTTTCCAATCTTATTTCATCTGGGTGTGAATTGTTATGCCACCTTATTTTCAAACAGCAAATGATTGTTAATCAAAATTGTTAATCAACTTTCTTCACCCAGACTCATTTTGCTCCTCGAGCTGGAAGAAAATGCTAAATGATGTACCTGCTTCTTTTGTGGGATGACATATTAGTGGCATTACTTTCTGCACGAGGTGTCCTCCTGCATTTTAGGTTCCAGAACCAAGCCTAGATCTGCACCTCAGTCTCTTTCTTTCAAAGCTCACTGAATGCCCATCTGTTTCTTTTCCCTTGACTGTTCAAGTGGAAGGGCAAGGTTCATGGCTTCTTCCCCGATTCAGGTGTTAGGCCAATCAAGCAACCATACCACCATCTCTCTCAAAAGTACTTTTCACATGACACACCATGTAGGGCTCACATATTTAGAAATATCCCAACTGGAAATAATCACTGGCATCTCTAAACTACCTTCCATTGTCTAAACGTTGAAGTGAAATTGAACAAAGCACAAAGAAAAGAAAAGGCCACGCCATTGGTAGCAAATGGATATCAACGAATAAAGATAAGTTAACTTAATTAAACATTATACTGTAATCTCTGAATGCAGCAGCACCACTGCACTTGCTTCCCTTACCAACAAATTTCTTGGGCCAACTGATATTTCATCGCTGGTTAAAATAGTTAAAGACAAACAGACTTTGGTACATAGAGACAACACCTAAAAAACGTCATGCTGCAATACACAATGCCAAGTGCAAAAGATGAATTCAAATGTCTCACTGGTACTTGAAATACAATCCAGAAGGCCATCATTTAGTATTAGCTGAGAAATATTGGGAAACGAGATAAAACAATTTAAACTCTGAAATCTTAATCAATGAAAACAAAGGAGTGGAATTCAATATTCCGCTCATGCTGTTAACAGTGTATGTTTCATCATTCTTCAACTGAAGGCATACCTTAGGCAAAGAACAGCTTCTAAGTGTTTTTTCTATTGTCACTAAACTAGTGCCTATTTTATTTGACCTTGTTATATAAAACAAACATTAGTAAAAACTACAGTTGCTATGAGCAATATACAGCAAGGCAAACAAAAAAAAAGTCATTATTTCTTTTCTAAAGATTCTATTACATAACCCTGTACTTACTGGTTCTGTAGTCAAGTATTGATTACTTTTACTACCAGCGATTATTATTAGTAAATTTCTCATCACCTCCTCGGGGATTAAACTGACAAGCTGCAAAGGAACTTTCAGATTGGTCTTGCAGAAGCAAAATAGCCAATAGTATTAGTAATAATATAACTTGAACCCAATTGCATACACAACTAATTAGAAATCCTGCAGTAGATGGCATGCCATGAAATAACAAGAATAATGTAACCCAATATATTTCATTTGAATAAATGCCTAATTACTCTCTACATCCTGCTATTCAAATCATGAAACAATCTTGACACGAAAATAAGATTCTGATAGTGTAAAAACAAGCATTACAAGTCACAGCTTTATATACGTTTCTGATCACCACAACCATAGAGAAAACCCATGTACATGAAAAAGAATGACTTTCATATATCACTACTAAAAGATAATGTTGCCCTCTTCACAATATTGTGCATTACTGGGTTGTTGGGAATCCAACTATGATCCGGGTGGAAGGGGGTTTTTGTGCTAAGTAGCTGGACGTAAATTGTAAAAGGATGTCCTGCCAACATTGGAGATCTGACAATTGAGATTTTTAGATGGGCCTCAATTTAGGTGGTCAGTACTCCGGCCAAGAACAGGCAGAGTACATTAGCATAGGTATGCAAAGATCAAATGATGCAGTTAAGTCTCCAATATAATCTTTATCTATCCACACTGCTACCACCAGTCACACAGATCTGTCCACAGAAAACATGTGTAGTGCAGGTTGGCAGGCAGTCAACTGCTGCAAGATTTAAAGAGAAACCTTCCTGCGGTCCGCAAAAATTGACAGAGGTCTGTCACTCATTTTTGCTCTATGCCTATCTGTAGCACAATTAAAACTGGCTAATGGCCAACTGCATGCAAATTAGGCCTGACCACAAGAGTATTTTGAGAGGGAGAACCATGTCATAATCAAATATCATGTGCAAGAACTCGTAGGTTTGCAATTCAATTTCTTAAAAGCATTGTAAAGTGAGAAAGTAAACCAAACAAAATTGCTGAAAACGTTGGCAAAATACGATATAACAATTGCCATTGAGACGAACGAAGGAACTGCAAGCATACCTTCTACAAATCATCCGGTCATTATTACAGGCAGATATTTTGAAATGTTTTCTTTTTAGAAAAAGCAGAGATCTAGCTTTGGACCTGAAACAAAACTAGTTAACATTGCCTTTTCAGTCGATTTTTCAGCTTCCTCAAAACAAGTTAGATTTGCTGGGGAATGTCACCATCTCCATTTGCTCCAGAAGGTGATTTTTTAAAACGTTTTTGGCCCAATGTGTGAATGGGTCTAAAGACTGCATGTATGCATTTTACTTCTTGAAAACAACATAGTGGAAAACCTAATCGGTGAAATGGCTAGCAAACTGCACAACTTTAAAAATTGTTGTGCTGAAATCCTGAGGAAATAAATGGTCAGAAACTTGCTTTAAAGGAACTACCCTTCCAGTGCCAGTAATTCTTCAGCTGTTCAAGAGCCTTACTAACATAATGAAATATGTTACATGTTAGCAACGTAATAGGTTGCGCTGCTTCATTGAGATTTTATCATGTCAATTCACATTACCTTATTCTTTTTATGAGATCAGGAATTGCAGAAGTTAAAATAAAGCCTTATTATTTTCCTAATTTCAATTCTACCTACCTACGAAGAGCACCAAGATATCACTGTGATTCCCAAAGCTCTGAATAACTGAAAGTTACTGATGTTTCCTATCTTTAACTTCAATAAATTCAGCACTGATCTCCTGCTCTTTGAATTATGCTGTAATAATCCATGTCGATAGTTTTAAAACCAAAATATCTGGTCACCATTATTACTATTAGTAGCTGACTTCTTCGCCCAGTCTTCTGCAGGGTCTTAATTCCATCTCACACAGAAGCTAATTTATTATTTTTATATGTAACTCAAATTTTGTTAATTATTCCAACATTCAACTTAAACCCAGGCTGTTCTTGCATCCTCCAGATCCACTGCAAAGTGTAATGAGATCTCATTCTTGGTTGAACTCATGTCCGCGACTAAAACATTTGAGACAAGCCCTCATCAAGTATTCATTCACATTTACTAGAAGCATTTTCGTGAGCCTAATAACTACAATGAAGTTAAAAATTGCACCTAGCTGGAGGTCATCACTTAAAAGGAAGAGACAAAGGGCAGCATCATAAGATAATTCCAATGCACTAAAGTGCTGAAATATCATTCACATATTCAGCGTTGATCAGAGAATTATTAGTTAATTAGTCAGGGACGTTGGTAGTTGATATACGTCAAATCTACAATTTATCATATACAGGTAAATCTGAAGAGAGACATATCAGTCAAGGGGGGGCGGAACGAGGAGGGGGGGCGGAACGAGGAGGGGGGGCGGAACGAGGAGGGGGGGGTCGCAACGAGGAGGGGGGGTCGCAACGAGGAGGGGGCGCAACGAGGAGGGGGCGCAACGAGGAGGGGGGCGCAACGCGGAGGGGGGGCGCAACGAGGAGGGGGGCGCAACGAGGAGGGTGGGCGCAACGAGGAGGGGGGGCGCAACGAGGAGGGGGGCGCAACGAGGAGGGGGGCGCAACGAGGAGGGGGGCGGAACGAGAAGGGGGGCAGAACGAGAGGAGGGGCGGAACGAGAGGAGGGGCGGAACGAGAGGAGGGGCGGAACGAGGAGGGAGGGCGGAACGGGGAGGGAGGGCGGAACGGGGAGGGCGGGCGGGAGGAATGAGGGGGCGGGCGGGAGGAATGAGGGGGCGGGCGGGAGGAATGAGGGGGCGGGCGAGAGGAAGGAATGAGGGAGCAGGCGAGAGGAATGAGGGGGCTGGCGAGAGGAATGAGGGGGCGGGCGAGAGGAATGAGGGGCGGGCGAGAGGAATGAGGGGCGGGCGAGAGGAATGAGGGGCGGGCGAGAGGAATGAGGGGCGGGCGAGAGGAATGAGGGGCGGGCGAGAGGAATGAGGGGCGGGCGAGAGGAATGAGGGGGCGGGCGAGAGGAATGAGGGGGCGGGCGAGAGGAATGAGGGGGCGGGCGAGAAAAATGAGGGGGCGTGCGGGAGGAATGAGGGGGCGTGCGGGAGGAATGAGGGGGCGTGCGGGAGGAATGAGGGGGCGTGCGGGAGGAATGAGGGGGCGGGCGGGAGGAATGAGGGGGCGGGCGGGAGGAATGAGGGGGCGGGCGGGAGGAATGAGGGGGCGGGTGGGAGGAATGAGGGGGCGGGCGGGAGGAATGAGGGGGCGGGCGGGAGGAATGAGGGGGCGGGCGGGAGGAATGAGGGGGCGGGCGGGAGGAATGAGGGGGCGGGCGGGAGGAATGAGGGGGCGGGCGGGAGGAATGAGGGGGCGGGCGGGAGGAATGAGGGGGCGGGCGGGAGGAATGAGGGGGCAGGCGGGAGGAATGAGGGGGCGGGCGAGAGGAATGAGGGGCGGGCGAGAGGAATGAGGGGCGGGCGAGAGAAATGAGGGGCGGGCGAGAGGAATGAGGGGCGGGCGAGAGGAATGAGGGGGCGGGCGGGAGGAATGAGGGGGCGGGCGGGAGGAATGAGGGGGCGGGCGGGAGGAATGAGGGGGCGGGCGGGAGGAATGAGGGGGCGGGCGGGAGGAATGAGGGGGCGGGCGGGAGGAATGAGGGGGCGGGCGGGAGGAATGAGGGGGCGGGCGGGAGGAATGAGGGGGCGGGCGAGAGGAAGGAATGAGGGGGCAGGCGAGAGGAATGAGGGGGCTGGCGAGAGGAATGAGGGGGCGGGCGAGAGGAATGAGGGGCGGGCGAGAGGAATGAGGGGCGGGCGAGAGGAATGAGGGACGGGCGAGAGGAATGAGGGGCGGGCGAGAGGAATGAGGGGCGGGCGAGAGGAATGAGGGGCGGGCGAGAGGAATGAGGGGGCGGGCGAGAGGAATGAGGGGGCGTGCGAGAGGAATGAGGGAGCGGGCGAGAGGAATGAGGGAGCGGGCGGCAGGAATGAGGGGGCGGGCGGCAGGAATGAGGGGGCGGGCGGCAGGAATGAGGGGGCGGGCAGGAGGAATGAGGGGGCGGGCGGGAGGAATGAGGGGGCGGCGGGAGGAATGAGGGGGCGGGCGGGAGGAGTGAGGGGGCGGGCGGGAGGAGTGAGGGGGCGGGCGGGAGGAGTGAGGGGGCGGGCGGGAGGAGTGAGGGGGCGGGCGGGAGGAGTGAGGGGGCGGGCGGGAGGAGTGAGGGGGCGGGCGGGAGGAGTGAGGGGCGGGCGGGAGGAGTGAGTGGGCGGGCGGGAGGAGTGAGGGGGCGGGTGGGAGAAGGGAGGGTGTGGGTGGGAGGAACGAGGGGGCGGGTGAGAGGAACGAGGGGGCGGGCGAGAGGACTGAGGGTCTGGTGGAAGGAATGGGTGTGGTCGGAAGGACCGGGGGGAGCATCCAGAATGAGTGGAGCAGGTAGAACCCTAATTGCATATGGCACACGAGGACAGCCCCCTACCACCCAGCGTCCAACGGTCTGGTTGAGAGGGACATCCAAACTTTCAAGAATGCCATGAAAAAGCAATCCGTAAAACCACTTCACCAGAGATTGCCTAATATTTTGTTGCTGTACAACTCAAATCCTCCTTTAACCAGGGAGGGTCACACCAGCTGAGCTGCTCATGGGCTGTCAGTTGAGAAGCCGATTGGATCTTGTGTTTCCAAATGTGGCGAGGAGGGTCGAGGCACGTCAGGCCTCCCAGAAAAGTCAACGGTATGAGCAGAGGGAGGGCAGATAGTTCCCGGGTGGGAGAGACAGTTTTGGTCCATAATTCCGCTTCAGGTTTGCTGTGGTTGGAAGGATGTATTGTGGCCCAGTAATGGTCTGATGTGCTCAATGTGTAGAAGACCGTCAGGGAGCACGCCGACCTGATGAGACCCCCAACTTGGTGTCGACAAATCCAGCTAGCATTGTGAATACTCCTGTAATTCTGTCCAACCAAGGGGAGCCAGGGGCTCCCCTTTCTGTATAAACAGTTGCACTTGTCGAGGCCGGTGAGGCCAGTTCGCCTGTCGTTGAAGCGATGCTTCCTGAGGCGGCATTGAATGGTAACCACTCGATCGCCCAAAAATGTTGTGCCTGTGGCAGTGCTATGGAGGCCTAGGAGGACCCGGAGGTCTTCAGACAGACTTACTATTTGATGGACTCTTTCCCCTATTGTTTCTGTTAACATTTGTAACATCTGTATATAGTTTTGGGATAGTTGTAATAAGGGACTTAAGGGGGAGGGATGTGGCAGTGAGGCCCCTTTAAGGGGGCGGGCTCAGTGGGGAGCACAAACTCCTGCCAATGGGAAGTTTGCACGGGACCCTGGGAGCAGAATCCTAGGCAATGTGAGCCAGTGAGCCGAATTGTTAAGACCTGTTGTATTATGTTCTATGCCTATTATTTACCTGCCTTTGCCTTTTATCAATAGACCCCTCTGTTAACTAATGGAAGTCTCCACGGTATGTCTCGAGCCACCACACTCTCCAAGAACTGGCTAATTACATACACATCTCTAAATTTCAGCATTGGTGAGTGACTATAAAATGTAACAGTATAATTTTATTGAAAATACTATAATGTACTGTCATATTCTGAAATTAGTTTTGTTATTGGGGAGGGTTTAAACTAATGTGGCAGGGGGATGGGAACCGATGCAGGAAGTTGGAAGGTAGTAAAACAGGGACAGAAACAAAAAGGCAGTAAGGGGGAAAGTTCAAGGCAGAGAAGCCATAGTCAAAAATCAAAAAGGAAACAGTACAAGGTATAGTGACTGAGGGGAGCTCAGTGAATAGGCCCAGTAATACTAAAAGGAATAAAACAGGAAGTAAAAACATTAATGGTAAGCGACGCGGCAGGTTGTTACATGATATGGGTTCAACGACAAGGAAAATTAGGAGAAAAGTTAAGAGGAAATATAACTTGGGGGAGGTTACTGATCAAGGTGTTAAGATTCAAAACAGAGGTAAAAAAGCCAACATAAGTGTACTTTACCTGAATGCTCGTAGTATTCGGAATAAGGTAAATGAGTTGATGGCGCAAATCATCGTGAATGACTATGATTTAGTGGCCATTACTGAAACATGGTTTTACGGATGGTCACAACTGGGAGTTAAATATCCGAGGGTATCAAACTATTCGGAAGGACAGAGTGGATGGTAAGGGAGGTGGTGTAGTTCTGTTATTTAAGGATAACATCCGGGAAATAGTAAGGGATGACATCGGTGCTATGGAGGATAAGGTTGAAATCCATTTGGGTGGAAATCAGGAATAGTAAGGCGAAAAAGTCACTGATAGGAGTAGTCTATAGGCCACCAAATAGTAACATTATGGTGGGGCAGGCAATAAACAAAGAAATAACGGATGCATGTAGAAATGGTACAGCAGTTATCATGGGGGATTTTAATCTACATGTCGATTGGTTTAACCAGGTCGGTCAAGGCAGCCTTGAGGAGGAGTTTATAGAATGTATCCGCGATAGTTTTCTAGAACAGTATGTAATGGAACCTACGAGGGAACAAGCGGTCCTAGATCTGGTCCTGTGTAATGAGACAGGATTGATTCATGATCTCAAAGTTAGGGATCCTCTCGGAAGGAGCGATCACAATATGGTGGAATTTAAAATACAGACGGAGGGTGAGAGGGTAAAATCAAACACTAGTGTTTTGTGCTTAAACAAAGGAGATTACAATGGGATGAGAGGAGAACGAGCTACGGTAGACTGGGAGCAAAGACTTTATGGTGAAACAGTGGTGAAACAGTGGAGAACCTTCCAAGTGATTTTTCACAGTGCTCAGCAAAGGTTTATACCAAAAAAAAGGAAGGACGTTAGAAAGAGGGAAAATCGACCATGAATATCTAAGGAAATAAGGGAGAGTATCAAATTGAAGGAAAAAAACATTCAAAGTGGCAAAGATTAGTGGGAGACTAGAGGACTGGGAAATCTTTAGGGGGCAACAGAAAGCTACTAAAAAAGCTATAAAGAAGAGTAAGATAGATTATGAGAGTAAACTTGCTCAGAATATAAAAACAGATAGTAAAAGTTTCTACAAATATATAAACAAAAAAGAGTGGCTAAGGTAAATATTGGTCCTTTAGAGGATGAGAAGGGAGATTTAATAATAGGAGATGAGGAAATGGCTGAGGAACTGAACAGGTTTTTTGGGTCAGTCTTCACAGTGGAAGACACAAACAACATGCGAGTGACTGATGGAAATGAGGCTGACAGGTGAGGACCTTGAGATGATTGTTATCACTAAGGAGGTAGTGATGGGCAAGCTAATGGGGCTAAAGGTAGACAAGTCTCCTGGCCCTGATGGAATGCATCCCAGAGTGCTAAAAGAGATGGCTAGGGAAATTGCAAATGCACTAGTGATAATTTACCAAAATTCACTAGACTCTGGGGTGGTCCCAGCGGATTGGAAATTAGCAAACGTGACACCACTGTTTAAAAAAGGAGATAGGCAGAATGCGGGTAATTATAGGCCAGTGAGCTTAACTTCGGTAGTAGGGAAGATGCTGGAATCTATCATCAAGGAAGAAATAGCAAGGCATCTGGATGGAAATTGTCCCATTGGGCAGACGCAGCATGGGTTCATAAAGGGCAGGTCGTGCCTAACTAATTTAGTGGAATTTTTTGAGGACATTACCAGTGCGGTAAATAACAGGGAGCCAATGGATGTGGTATATCTGGATTTCCAGAAAGCCTCTGACAAGGTGCCACACAAAAGGTTGCTGCATTAGATAAAGATGCTTGGCATTAAGGGTAAAGTAGTAGCATGGATAGAGGATTGGTTAATTAATAGAAAGAAAAGAGTGGGGATTAATGGGTGTTTCTCTGGTTGGCAATCAGTAGCTAGTGGTGTCCCTCAGGGATCAGTGTTGGGCCCACAATTGTTCACAATTTACATAGACGATTTGGAGTTGGGGACCAAGGGCAATGTGTCCAAGTTTGCAGACGACACTAAGATGAGTGGTAAAGCAAAAAGTGCAGAGGATACTGGAAATCTGCAGAGGGATTTGGATAGGTTAAGTGAATGGGCTAGGGTCTGGCAGATGGAACACAATGTTGACAAATGTGAGGTTATCCATTTTGGTCGGAATAACAGCAAAAGGGATTATTATTTAAATGATAAAATATTAAAACATGCTGCTGTGCAGAGAGACCTGGGTGTGCTAGTGCATGAGTCGCAAAAAGTTGGTTTACAGGTGCAGGGAGGATATGCTGCAATTGTATAAGGTGTTAGTGAGGCCACGCCTGGAGTAGTGTGTTCAGTTTTGGTCTCTTTACTTGAGAAAGGACGTACTGGCACTGGAGGGTGTGCAGGGGAGATTCACTAGGTTAATCCCAGAGCTAAAGGGGTTGGATTACGAGGAGAGGTTGAGTAGACTGGGACTGTACTCGTTGGAATTTAGAAGGATGCGGGGGGGGGGGATCTTATAGAAACACATAAAATTATGAAGGGAATAGATAGGATAGACGCGGGCACGTTGTTTCCACTGGCAGGTGAAAGCAGAACTGGGGGGCATAGCCTCAAAATAAGGGGAAGTAGATTTTGGACTGAGCTTAGAAGGAACTTCTTCACCCAAATCTATGGAATTCCTTGCCCAGTGAAGCAGTTGAGGCTCCTTCATTAAATGTTTTTAAGATAAAGATAGATAGTTTTTTGAAGAATAAAGGGATTAAGGGTTATGGGTGTTCGGGCCGGAATGTGGAGCTGAGTCCACAAAAGATCAGCCATGATCTCACTGAATGGCGGAGCAGGCTCGAGGGGCCAGATGGCCTACTCCTGCTCCTAGTTCTTATGTTCTTCTTATGTAATTAACTACCATACCAAAACTCTTTTCATGCATAAATCTGGCTTTGATATCATACTGGATCAGCAGCTAAGCAATGTGTAGCAGGAATGGCCTCATGGCTCTAGGGTGGGATGACCCAGATTCACCTACACAATGACGGATACAATTCCTCTCACAACGCTCAACCTCCCTAAAAGTTGCTAGAGAGCGCGATTCAACTAAATGTGAACCTACTCCCACAGTAAGCGCATTTACCCGCATGTTGCCCGCGCTTGCAGCGCCAAGAAACACATGGCGAGAAAACGCCACTCAGGTTAAATATGTGGCCTCAGTGGGGAACGTGCAGCCAAGGCTGCACAAAGCCCCGTTTTCTACACTGAGGAGCGCCGCTCGCCGGAACTCCTAAGGATAGCGGGCGAGTGGGACGCCATCTTTAAATGGTGTCCCGATCTCTGAGGCCCCCGAACCCGCTTCCCTCCCAAGTCCCAGCACACTATGGTAAAGTACACTGGCTGTGCATGGTGTGCTTGTGCTCTGTATAATAAGTTCCACATTGCTGCAGGGCCAGGCAACCATGCAGCTTAGATGGAACATTGTTTCGAAGTACAGTACCCTCAAAGATCTTTCCCTTCCAAGCACATGCATACCTTAACAATCTATAGTGTTCCAGCAAGGTAACAAGAAAGTCATCACATTAAAACTGATCTGAAACAGGAGCGATTATATAAAAGGGGGAGATTATACCCAAATTTTCATTTTATCCAGGACTCAGTGTATGTCACAACATGGAATTACACTATCTACATAACAGGAGAATTTATATGCTTCCTTCAACTGAGAGGCTACCCAGAGTATGGTGGGGTCCCATTCAACTCAGGGGTTAGGCAGGGTATGGTAGTGTTCTGTGAAACTTCAAGAACAGGCAAGAGGCTGCTGTAAGCGTGGGAGAGATGTCTCAACGTGTGGGGACATAAAGAAATGCATTTTGATTTCGGGAGCACTGGAAAGAAAGCAATATGCAATTAGGGTTTCAAGAGTCTGTCGTAATTTATTACCCTTTAATCTGTAGAAATATTCAGCTGTCCAATTTCAGAGGAAATAGGATATATAAATATTTGGCTGCAGAACTGCGAAAAGGAGCCAGAAAATAGAGAAAATGTTGCAACACAGACAGTGGGAATTACTTGCCTGACCTCCCAATCAGCTGCTGAAATCCCTAGTAGATCTGCAGATAACTAACTGCTGTGAAATCCGCACAGGAGTAAGAATTAGACTTGTGGCAAAACAAATCTGGTCTGGATTTTGCTGTACTGAAATGGTGAAGTTATCAGCACTCACCATTACTATGGGGTAAAGCAGAGAACAGCCTCTGGGGCCTCTAGATGCCCAGCTAAATGCAAAAATACACATGTTGTTGGCAAAAGTTACCGTTTATTCGACAGGGTGCAATATTGTCCAAAGAAAAACAGATCCCACATTGAAAATGACGACAGCAGTGTGAATTGGTATACTTGCATACTAATTCTGCATGAATTCTGGCAGTAGTTCGCATAGGTACATTCTGGGGAAAATTGTTTTTTAACAGGCTGATAAGTGATTATTACTGCTGAACAGCCACTCTGGACCTAAATTATCAATTTTACATGTTTGGAGATACACTCCCTCAGAAGAAAATTAATGTTGGGGCTAAAAATACTGGTTTCTTTTTAATCTTCTCTTTGGCTTCTCAGCTCTCTCGCCTTAATTCCGCATGGCTTAGTGAAGAATCTTAATTCAGATTGAAGAAACTCATTATTGCTTTCACTGCTCGCAGGCACAACAGATACTCCATTGAAGGCTGGATACCGTGCTGGAACAGACACCCAATGACAGGAAGTCTTTGCTTTAAAGCCAGTAAGATCTTTGTGGGCAACAATCAGTAAGTGAATGGCAAACTCCATTGCTTCGCCGCTGACAGCAAACCCAGGCTTATATATCATTCACTATGTTGTAGAGTTAACAATGTACTGTCTAAGAAATTATTCCCATTACTATACAGAATTGTTATGTTCCAAATGAACTTTTATTTGTTAAAGTTATTATAAATAAATTCGCTATTTCAACATACAGCCTACAGTGAACTAGGATTCAAGAGTGTCCATTAATCTAGAACTAGAATCTCAGAGTTCAATGAAATTAAAAATGTTGCAATTTCTGAATTTCAGGCAATTTACTTAAATTGAGAGAGCAAGGAAATCACTTGAAGCGTGACTAACTAAAAGTATTCTAAATCCTTTCACAGATATACACCACAGTAATGAACTATATAACACAGCAGTATTTGCTTATGAATGCTTTAAACTGCATGCAATATTTAAAAAATTCTCAGAAACAAAAATATATTCTGGAAACCCTCTGAATACGTATTGCAATATGGGCAAAAATAATTATGTCACAGCTTAAAAATACAAGTGTGGTATCCAAAATACGAACCTTCATCGCTAACCAATTCTTGTTTGACCAGAGTCGATGGCGATCTTGCTGGTGGCTTGCATAACGGATGTCGTCGACTCTTGGCCGATTTCTTTTTCCCTACATTTCTGATGAACTGCTCTGGAAACTGAAAATAGAAGAAAAATCTTTCACCTACTTGATATACACCAAGCTACCTAGTCTAAAGCAAACTTTCCATGAAATAAAATTGTGCATTAAACACTTACTATAAGATGCCTTGTCAGAATCAAACTCCTGCACAATTTATTCTATTGCATATTACTGGAACACTAAGAGACTCACCATCAAACTGGTAAACTTTAAAGACAAAGTAAACGTTGGCCTAATTACAACTATTCTAAATTCAATAAGCCAGCTGCACTTTCAATTGCTTCCACAAGATAGCAATTTAAAAAACTAAAATGCTTCTCTGAAGACTCTTGATATTTATCCAGTGAGTTTTTCAGCGCACAGATCTCAGTCACGGAGTTTGGGGGTAGGGCAGGGTGTTGGGGATGTACAGGAAGCAGGAAAGCTAAAAAGGAGGGGGAGGGGGGGGAACGACTTAGTCAAGGTTCTCACGCCTCCAAGCATATGGATGTCAGGTAGAAAGTGAATTAGGCTCCAGTCTAGTGGCTCTCTCCTTCCATTCCTGCAGGCTCTGGCTTCTATACAAGTAACCACCACTTGATGAAGTAGCAGAGGGGAGAACAATACCCTAAAAGAAGTATATGCGCTCAAGATGACAGGAGACATTTTGAGAAAATGATGAAAGTAGCCAAGGGAAAATAAAGCAAAACAAGAGCAAAGTACCATGGATGCTGTAAAACCAAAAGCATAAAATGCTGCAGATACTTAGCAGGTTTGCACCTGTGGAGAGAGAAACAATTAATGTTTCAGGTCAATGATCATTCTGATGCTCTGACAGAGGTTCATCAACCAATAGCAGTTTCTATCTTCACAGATGTTATCAAGCCTTCTGACAATAAAACAATGTTAGACTAAACTTCCAATGTAACAAGCAAAGTGGATAATGGGGATACTGTAGATGCAGTATATCTGGACTTCCGGAAGGTGTTTGACAAAGTGCCACACAGAAGATTAATTCACAAGGTGAGATCACATGGGATTAGGGGTAACCTATTAGCTTGGATAGAAGACTGGCTGACGGACAGGAGACAGAGAGTCAGGATAAATGGGTCTATTTCTGGATGGCAAGATGTAACTAGTGGGGTGCCACAGGGTTTGGTCCTTGGGCCCCAGCTATTTACAATTTATATTAACGACTTCGATACAAGGATTGAAGGTTCTATAACCAAATTCGCAGATGACACAAAAATAAGTTGCAATGAGGAAATAAGAACCTTACAAATGGATATAGATAGGTTAGGAGAGCGGGCCAAAATGTGGCAGATGGAGTCATAAGTGTGGATAAGTGTGAGCTCATGCATTTTCGTCAAAAAAATGGAAAGTCAATGTATTATCTATATGGGGAGAGACTTCGGGGTGCTCCGTTACAGAGGAATCTGGGTGTCCTCGTGCATGAGTGACAGAAAATGTGCATGCAGGTGCAGCAGATAATTAAGAAAGCAAATGGAATGTTGTCATTTGGGTTTGGTGTAGGCGGAGAGATTGAACAGTAAATTTAAGGAGTTAGACAGATTTTTAATTGGTAATGGGTTTAAGGGTTATGGAGAACAGGCAGGACAGTCAAGTTGAGGCCAGGATGGGATCAGCCATGATCACATTGAAGGTGTTTAGGCTCGGGAGGTAAAATTGCTGGCTCCTGCTCCCATGTAATGTGTTCGAGGGAGAAGATGCTCTGGCTGATTTTGCAATCCAGCTCTTGGTCTGTAGCACTGTAGGTAGATAAGGAAGATATCAGCCACGATAGAATGGCAGAGCAGACCCGATGGGCCGAATGGCCTAATTTGGCTCCCATATCTTATGAACTTATGATTGAAGAAAGAAAATTCTGACACTGTACATAACTGACGCATTAAAACATTATTCTCTAAATACTGGTAGAGAATTTTAACGGGACTTGGCACTGAGTCACTATTTAAACCCATCTTTCAGCCTCCATTTTTTCTGCATAACTGAATAGCGGAGGGTGTGAAATCACCCCACTTGCACCTCAAAGTGGTGAACTCAAAAGCAGACTTTATTAGGAAAATGAAGTGTAAATTTTCAGTTCATGAAATGCCTTATATTTTGGCACTGGAATTGATCACAATGAAAATTAATCATTTTAAGTTTCGGATAAAACAACAGGAAACTATAACTGAAGACATGCTTTCTGCCTTGGAAAATAGCAATAGTAGCCGTCGAACTACCACAGTTTAACAGACATGGGGGAAAAGTGAATAATGAGCAACACTAATAAGCCAATACCTCTTTTTTTCCTAGAGATCAGTAAAATGTGGCGCTTGCGATTAGAATTTTAGATAAAAAGCCACTCACACAACTTGAGCATATGAACATGTAGAATTTAGACAGAAATATTGCAACATTCAGACAGAAATTAGAGCATTACAATCACATTCAATTTAAATATTCTAAGACATCTCCTATACACGTGCTATATAAATATCTGGAGCATAATCCATCTCCATCACCTCTCAATTTCCTGTTCCACGACCCCTCCCATGAAACTAAGTTCAATGTCACAAGCCTGTTTTCAAAATAAGTGCTCAAGTCCCTGAAGTCACTCTTATCTGTCACCTTTTCCAATCCACATTGTTCTTTTCAAGAAAATAACAATTTCATCAGACACCACATGGTCCCTTCAGAGGAATAGACAACTCCATTTTAAGAACACTCCTCATATCTACGGCGTCTTATTTTAGAATATATACATAACTGCCTCTTCATAAGTAAAGGTTTTCATCAGTTGGGATTGAAATACATTGCAATAGAATATACAGAGTGTCACTGAGCCATGTCATGCATCAGACTGCTCCATAAAAGAAACATCAAAAGCATAAAATTATACAGCACAGGAGATATTTTTGCCCATTATGTCTCTGTGAAAGAGCTATCGAATAAATCACACTCCCCTGTTCTTTCCCCACAGCCCCATAAAAAAATGTTTCCCTTCAAGTATTCATTCAATTCCCTTTTGAATGTTACAATTTAATCTGATTTCACCACCCTTTCAGGCAGTGCACTCCCAATCACAACAACTCGCCTGTAAAAGAACATTTCCTTGTGTTGCCTCTAGTTCTTTTGCCAATCACCTTAAATTTGTGCCCTATGTTTACTGACCCTTCTGCCACTGGAGACAGTTTCTCCTTACTTACTTTCTCAAATGCATTCAGAGTTTTGAACACCTCTATCAAGTCACCTCTCAACCCTCTGTGCTCCAAGGACAATACGCCCGGTTTCTACTGTCTACATAACTGAAGTTTCTCACCCCTGGTACCATACTGGAATTTCTTTTATGCACCTTTTCCAAGACCTTGGAAGCCTTCCTAAAATGCTGAGCCCAGAATTGAACGCAATTGACAAGTATTTTATCAAGGTTTTGCATAACTTCCATGTTTTTGCACTCTATACCTCGATTAAAAAAGCCAAGAAACAGGGAAAATATATGAACCGGTATATGAAAGGATGCAAGACTTTTTTTTTTCCAAGGGGCAATTTAGCATGGACAATCCACCTAGCCTGCACATCTTTGGTTTGTGGAGGTGAGACCCAAGCGGACATGGGGAAAATGTAATGCAAGACATTTGGAAACAAAAATAAGCAGGCTCTTGCTTTTCAAGAACAAGCATTGGTTGTAGGGCTCCTCCATGGAGGAAAGCGGACTAAACACCAGGTGGGTGTGGTCGATTTTAAGTTGTGAAGCGGACCCGCATGGAGAACATCCTTGTGCTGCCATTAAGAGCCATATAAACAGCTAGTTTACAGACAAAGGAGGGGCTCTGCCCATTTTCCCATTTTTGCTTCTCACACTTAAAGGCAATGCTTCAAATAGTCCGGCTGTTTTTGTGCAGAACCAACAAAATATCGAAGCATACGTTTTGTGGGACATAGAGCAGCTTCACTGAGCCATAATCCCCCGCACCCGCCCCGGCCCCCATGCACTTCTAACTGTAAATGTTTATAGGATTCAAAAGTAATGAAAAAAAATGTTTTCAAATCTTGATCCAGGGCCTGCTTAATTTGTAAACTGCTGGGTTCTTGCATTTTTCTTTTGTTATTCATTCAGCAGCAATGCGACACAACACAGACCTACAGATTAGCAAAGCCAATTGCAGCACTGATATTCGTAGGTTGTAATTCACCTTAATTCAGGTGACAAAAGGCAGGCAGATAGTACTGAGTTGTCAAGTCAATGATCTGCTCCACTCCAGTGTTTACTTATCTTGCCAGATTTATGCAGGGTCCAGGACCACCACGTTCATTTATCTGCGAGTGAAGTTAAGCTCGTCAGAGTAACAATTATGCAGATTTTCTGGAAAAACTGGCACCTGAAGCATTCAACGGTTTGGCAGTTCAATTTTTTCCAATTATGTTTAACAACTCTTACCCACATCGTACTGCTAAATTTGAGCAGCACCTGTTAAATGAAGCAATGTTTATGTACACTGGGGGAAAGAAAGTGTGACACATTAATTTACTGCAGGCATTTCTTGGACATATTTTTAAAAGTATTATTACACTTGGTATTTCTCCAGGCTCTAAGCCATTTTCTCCACTCTCAGCTTCGCTGGTTTCCTCCTCCGTTGAGACACTGCTAGTTTCGCGTTGTTTCCAGCAGCTCTGTTGACTTTCTGTGTCAATATCATCAAATGATTTCTGACACAATCTGGCCTTCTTGTGGAGCACATCCTCCTCTTTACATTTCTGCACACCCTTGGCTGTGTTGCTCTCCACTTTGATTTTAAGGTCAACATTTGTATCTTCGGAGTATTCTGAAGAGTTGTCGACTTCGTCAAATTTGTCCATTGGTGTTAGTGATAAACAATTATCCAGTTTTCTCTTTCCATTAGCTTTATTCTTGCACTTGTTGCTGGCAAGATTAGAATCAGATTCTGCGGGACAAAAATAAATACTTTGACTTTAGTTGCTACATGAAGCAAAGACAGATTTCAACTGTATGGATAAACACTGTACATTTTGTGCAGTTATTGTAAAGGCATATTTTGTTTGCATTGTTTCAAATAACTATTACAGTAAATCAGTACTGAAGCATATTCACTGGTAAAGAGTTTTAGCTATGGAGAGAGATTGGATAGAGAGATTGGGATTGTTTTTCTTGGAGCAGAAGAGACTGAGGGGGGACATGTATTGGATGTATAAAATTATATGGGGCATAGAAAGAATAGACAGGAAGAAACATTTCCCCTTGGTGGAAAGATCAATGACCAGGGGGAATAGATTTAAGTAAGGTGCAGGAGGTTTAGAGGGGATGTGAGGAAAAATGTGTTCACCCAGAGGGTGGTGTGACCAACTCCACCTCCTCCTGCGCACGATTCAGCCTCATGCAGTTCAAAGTGGTGCACAGAGCACACCGGACCAGAACCCAAATCAGCAGGTTCTTCCCGGAGGTGGAGGATAACTGTGAACGGTGCCAGAGGGTCTCGGCCAACCACACCCACATGTTCTGGGTTTATCCCAAACATGCTGGGTTCTGGACAGCCTTCTCCGAGGCAATGTCCAAGATTGCGGGGGTCAGGGTGAAACCATGCCCAAATGTGGCAATCTGCGGGGTATCGGAGCAGCCAGAGCTACACGTGGGGAAGAGGGCCGACGCCCTAGCTTTCACTTCCGCACGCCGTAGAATCCTGCTCGGCTGGCGATCAGCAGCACCACCCACGACTGCGAACTGGCTTGCTGACCTTTCGGAATTTCTCCACCCGGAGAAGATTAAATATGCGGCACCTGGAGAAGATTAAATATGCTATCCGAGGGTCGGAGGAAGGCTTCCTAAATGCATGGGGGTAGTTCGTCGGCTGCACATATTCTTTTCTGCACAGTGTAAAGGTAGGTTTAAATCTAAACCTCTCTGGTTAGCCATTGTGGTATCATTTTCCCATTGGAGTTTTTAAATGAATAGACATTCCCTTGAGGAATAGAGTTACGAATTGTTTCCTTAAATGTTCGGCATTGCTTTTTGACCATCCTATCTTTTGACCAGATTTCTCCATACTCTTCAGCCAGATCATATCCAGTTTTACTGATTCTGCATTGATTTTCTGTGCTAAAATCCTTTTTTCCTAGTGCATTCATTTCATCCTTTATCAGAGTTTCCCCACACATCTGTTTTTCCATTTTGTCTATCTCTTCTAAAGGTCAAATAACTTGGTCAGTCACCCTGCAACCTCGTCTGTGATGACTACTGGATCAAAACCCATGTGTCTCCACTTGTGCCACTAATTTGTCTATTTTGTTAAAAATGCTTCGTCCATTTAGATATAGCACCTTCAATTCTGATAAACTCTGCTCCTTCCTACCAAACTGCTTAATTTTACCTAAATCACTACTCTGTTCTGCCACTTTCACTTTGCCCTTAAGATTTGCAAATTTATCCTTATCTCAATTCTTCCACCACAAATTTAAACCCCTATTGATCACCCTCGTTGATTTACCAGGAAAAGCCCAGTTTAAGTGGAGTGCATCACAACAGTTCCCCCTTTCCAGAGTACTAGTGCAGATACCCCATGAAATAACGTCCCCACATCCCACAGCATTCTTTCAGCCACACATTTAAACCTCTGATCGGTTTGTCCCTATGTTAATTTGTGCATGGTTTAGGTAATAATCCAGAGAATATTATTTTTTGTAATGACCAATGTGTTTTAAATTATGAAAGGCTAGGGATTGAAGCAAATTGTTTCCAGGAGTAGAGGGATCAAGAATAAGGGTCCACCGATACAAAATTTGGAATAGGGAACAAAATAACTTCTTTACATAGTTTTCAGAATGTAGAATTCACTTCTATGATTAATGGTTGAAGCAGACAATATGTTGGCATTCAAATAGATAGATGGATGAAAGAAAAGTTGAAGAAAAAGTGGGGCCAGGATGGGTAGGTTAGACTAGAACTACTTGTTTGCATGGAAGATAAATGTGACACAGACTAACTGGGCTGAGTACCCTGTTTCTATGTTTCAACATATTTATCTCATATGAATGTGAATATATCATATATATATATATAATTTTTACTAAGGCTAACACCATAGCTGGTTTAGCACACTGGGCTAAATAGCTGGCCTGTAATGCAGAACAAGGCAGCAGCGCGGGTTCAACCCGAGTACCAGCCTCCCTGAACAGGCGCCAGAATGTGGCTACTAGGGGCTTTTAACAGTAACTTCATTGAAGCCTACTTGTGACAATAAGCAATTATTATTATAGCATTTTTTATCATATATCCCCATTATCCATTGTACATACAGCCCTTCAGCACCAACAGGTGGTGGTGTTTACGTTCCACAAGAGCCATAGTATTCATACATTAAAAACAATCAACATTAATTTATGCTTTGCAGCGATGATATAGCACTTGGGTGTCAGATGATGCACCAAAAGGAAATTCTGCGATGGGGTCAATCTAATGATGCAATATGTGCCATAGCCCAATGGAAATAAATTGGAAAAACATTAGCCAATTGGGTAACTGCTAAATAGATTAATTATCAGTGGGTGATCTTTTATTCCAGGTGTTAAGTGAAATATGGATCAGAAAATAAAGGTAATTTTAAGGGATTTATATTTGTATTGATAAACATTAGAAGGGGGGAGGCGATGGCATAGTGATATTGTCGCTGGACTAGTAATCCAGAGACCCACAATAATGCTCTGGGGACCCGGGTTCGAATCCCACTAGAGCAGGTGATGGAATTTAAACTCAATAAAATATCTGAAATTAAAAGTCCAATGAGGACCATGAAACCATTGTTGATTATCGTAAAAACCCATCTGGTTCATCAACATCCTTTAGGGAAGGAACTCTACCATCCTTACCTGGTCTGGCCTGTGGTCTGGCCCCACAGCAATGTGGTTGAGTCTTAACTGCCCCCTCAAGGGTAATTAGGACTGGGCAATAAATGCTGGCACAGTCTTCGACGCCCATGTCCCATGATCAAATTTTTAATTAAATTTAAGCGGGATTAATTTAATGTTACTGTGCCTGGAAGGGTAAAACCTATAGTTAGATTCATGCTGGACAAAGGTGCTTGTCTGTGTGGGGGTTGGTTTAGATTCCAACTGTGATTTTATTAGAGAGGGCTACGGCGCAAAGGGTAAATAAGCCAGCAATGGCTGGTTAGTCTTGTAAGGTGGAGAAGCTTTTAAATTTTAGTTGAGATAATTTGATTGCACTTGGGAGGTAGTGGGAGAGAAGACTGCTCTCCCAGTTGTTAGAAGCAGTTGGTTATAGAAAGCTAAAGAGGGAACATCTCTCTCAGCCTTGCTAGAAACTATAAGACGGAGTAAAGGTAAAGAAAACAGATGCCGAATCCTGAAGTCCAGCAAGTTGAGGAAACTAGAGAAATGAAGAGAAGTTTCCAAGAAGGAAACCAAGGAAACTGGGAACCAGAACAGATTACTTTTAAGTAAATTCAGAGAGATTTGAAAAGGCATCGGATCTTGAGAGGCCAGAAAGATATCTGCAGTAGCGCAAAGGTTTGTGAAAAACTACTAACAGTTTGGGACACATTATTTGAAATAAAATTGTAGAAATCGGTGGCTGGACCTCAGAGTTTGTTTAAAAACCATCAAGACAAAGGAAACCTGAAGGAAGAGGTGTAAAACCTGAAAGCAAAACCTTGATGGAAGCAGCAGAGGAAAAGTATAATTTAAAAGAAGATTTGGAAGTGTGACTTTTCAAAGTGGAAATTAAAATCATCTTGTGTACTGAATCTAAACTTTGGGCGTTAATGAGACCATAGTATCTTAAGATGTACTTTGTAATCAGTGTTAATCTTAAAATCTGTGTGCCATTGTTAAGATAAGGGGAGAGTAAAATAATATTGTATAATAATCCACCTTTTCATGTTTACTAATTTTTTTTGCATTGCTAAAATTAATTAGCGGTCCTGTGATTGTTCCTCCACATTTTACTTTTAAAAGTAAAAGTTAGGAGCCAGGGTTCCAATCTGGGATCTTCCCGTCCAGTTATAATACCAACTGGGATCGTAGCAAATTACCTGATGTTGGTTACTTTCTCAATTTTAAAAGCCAATGACATTAATGGAATATGCATCATTCACCATTCTGAATTTGAGCTTTATTTGTATATACATTTGCATTTAGCGACATAATTTATTTCACAACCTCTGTAGCACTATAAATATATACAGACTGGTTAAGAACACTTTCTATTTGGCATAGACATAGCAAAGAAATGATCAGGCATCGTGCATGCTTGTTTCTCAAACCGCTAATATATTTACCAACTGAACAGCAGAGTGGTCTGCTTGTTAGGGCTTAAGTCTATCAATATTCAATTGAAAAAATGTAAATAGATGGCTGAGCCAATTGCTACTTTTAGCCTTTCATAAACTTTGACAATGCCCCAAACAACAAAGGGCTGCCGACTGTTACGATCATTCTGTTATAATCCGCAAGTACTTTAAGGGGTGGGAACAATTACGTTCCCCGTGGATCTTGCAGAATATGAGCTCTCCCGTAAACAACGTAAAGTTGTATGATATATAAAGCCGGACAGTTAGGCACCGGCAAGGCATACCCAGTTGGGATCTACCATGTCTATAATAGTGACGGTAAATAAACAACGTTTTTTTGAGCTCTGTGTGGACCCCTTCGTAGCCTAATAAAACATTCCTAACCATTTATTACACTGCTGTCATAGATGTTTACAGCATGGAAACAGGCCCTTCGGCCCAGCTTGTCCATGCCGCCCGGTTTCTATCACCAAGCTAGTTCCACTTGCCCGCATTGTCCATACCTAACTTACCAAGGACATTTACCATGTGTTTCAAATTTATCAACGATAAGATTATAGAAATGGTTTCCATTTTTTCAAATTATTTTCATGGGGATGTGTGTGTCGCTAACAAGGCCACCATTTGGTATCCGTCTTTAATTCCCCTTGACCTGAGTGGTTTGCCAGGCCATTTTAGTGGGTAGTTCAGAGTCAAATACATTGATTGGAGTCGCATGTAAGCCAGACCAGAGAAGGACATCATTTAACCAGATGGGTTTTGACAATAATCAATGATAGTTGTCATGGCAATCATTACCGGGGCTAGTTTTGTATTCTAGGTATCGTAATTGAATTCAAACTCCACTAGCTGCTGTGGTGGGATTTGAACCCATGTCCCAGAGCATTAGCCTGTGCCTCTGGATTACTAGTCCAGTGACATTACCACTATGCCACTGTCTCATTCCTTTGAAGATTAACTGAGATTAACTTGACATTTTGACGTTATGATGATATGATAAATAAATCAGCATCTTTAATATTGAAACAGTTGGCAGGCAGTGAATTAAAGCTCAAAGGAACAGCAAAACAATGTAGATCAAAGTCATGTAAACAATGTGTAGCAATGGTAAAATCACAGCAGACAAAGAACAATGCAAATAATAATTCATTGGAATAGAAATCAACCAAAAACCCATGAACTATAAATCCCAAAGCAAATTGAAGGACAATGAAATTTTCAACAGAAAGTAAGAGTTTTGTCACAGTGTTTAAATTCTCTATTTCAGCATTACATATGGTTTGTTGCTCATTCCAACAATTGAAAAAGTCCATGTTACCATCTACAATACTAAAATCATAAAGAATGTGAATTGTAACATGGATTGCTGGCCAGATCTCAATTTTAGATTAATGACTTCCTTTAACACAAATTAAATTTCAACACGCCATTATATATATATATATATATTCCTTCCATTTCCATGCAATCAATCTTTCAGCAGAACTTTATTCACCTAATCAAAGTTTAAAACTGATCTCTCAAAGCAGCCTCACCAGCCTTTAGGCTTGTTAACAGTTGCAAACCATGTGAGGTTTGAATTTAACGGAGCAATTTAGCCTACTTTTCAAAGATAACATGCTAACTTAAAGAAATATTATAATTTTAGTAATAAAATGGACCACAACATGAAGTATTTTAACAGTGACATGAAAAATTTAAAACAAAATATTTCCTACTTATTTCCTAAAAAAAAATAAGTCTAGACTTTGTTAGTAATCAATGAAAATTATGCATCCACCACACACGTTTCTGTCATCCCTATGAATCTATCGTTGACGCCCCAACCCTTCTCTCTTCCTCCTAAATGTGCTGGTGCCCCACTGATGTCATAGTGTCAGGTTCTACAAAGAACAAAGAAAAGTACAGCACAGGAACAGGCACTTCAGCCCTCCAAGCCCGTGCCGACCATGCTGCCCGACTAAACTACAATCTTCTACACTTCCTGGGTCCCTATCCCTCTATTCCCATCCTATTCATGTATTTGTCAAGATGCCCCTTAAATGTCACTATCATCCCTGCTTCCACCACCTTCTCCGGTAGCGAGTTCCAGGCACCCACTACCCTCTGCGTAAAAAGCTTGCCTCGTACATCTACTCTAAACCTTGCCCCTCTCACCTTAAACCTATGCCCCCTAGTAATTGACCCCTCTACCCCGGGGAAAAACCTCTGACTATCCACTCTGTCTATGTCCCTCATAATTTTGTAGACCTCTATCAGGTCGCCCCTCAACCTCCTTCGTTCCAGTGAGAACAAACTGAGTTTATTCAACCGCTCCTCATAGCTAATGCCCTCCATACCTGGCAACATTCTGGTAAATCTCTTCTGCACCCTCTCTAAAGCCTCCATATCCTTCTGGTAGTGTGGCGACCAGAATTGAACACTATACTCCAAGTGTGGCCTAGTGTGGTTCTAGTGAACATAACTAGTTCCATTGCCTCTGTGCAATTAGCTTGATTATCCAACAATGTTTTAATTTCTCCATGGTGGAATTTAGAATCAAAAGTCTAGTGATGACGATGAAACCATTGTCGATTGTCGTAAAAATCCATCTGGTTCACTAATGTCTTTTAGGGAAGGAAATCTACCGTCCTTACCCAATCTTGCCTTCGTGTGACTCCAGGCCCACAGTGATGTGGTTGACTCTTAAATGGCCTCTAAAATGGCCTAATAAGCTACTCAGCTGTATCAACCCACTAGAAAGCCTATAAGGAATGAAATTGGACAGAGGACGTGGCCTCGACCTTGGCTCTGGAAATGACAAAACAGCAAGCTCAGTCCGGTTGGCCCTGCAAAGTCCTATTTACTAACACCTGGGGATCGGTGCCAAAATTGGAAGTGCTGTCCCACAGACTAGTAAAGCTATAGCTCAACACAGTCATAATCACAGAAGCATACCTGACAGATAATGTCCCCAAATACCACCATCACCGAGCATGTCCTCTCCCAACAGCAGCACACCATGCATAAGGTGCACTGCAGGAACTCACCATTGATTGTCCCTTTGACAGCACCTTCCAAACCCACGACTGCTACCATCTAGAAGGTCAACGGCAACAGATGCATGGGAACACAACCACCTGGAAGTTTCCATCCAAGCCATACATCATCCTGACTTGGAAATAAATTGCCGTTCCTTCACTGTCGCTGGATAAAAATCCTGGAACTCCCTCCCTAACAATTCTATAGGTGTCCTTGACCACATGGACTGCAGCGGTTCAAGAAGGCAGCTCACCATCTCCTTCTTGAGAGCAATTTGGGATGGACACCAAAATGCTGGCCTAGCTAGTGACACCCACATTCCATGAATTAATAAAAAAGAATTTCTGCAGTTGACATTGGGAAGAGTGAAGGGTTCCTCTTTGGACCTCAACAGATAATCAATATCTGATCGGTTTCCATCCCTTTCCTTGGCCAGTCTCAAGTTCAAACTGACTGTGACTTTGGCTTTCCATTCGACATCAAGCTCTGTTGCCAGTCCCATATCCTGTCCATCATAAGGAACATCTCCTTTCACCTGTCTCTGTAACATACCTATTTTCACCTTCCACTGCTGAAACCCTCAACATGTTTTTGTCACCTCCAGACTCCAAAACTGCCTTAGCTGGCCTCCACATCTCCATAAAATTCAGCTTTACAAAACTCTATTTTCAATGTCTAAACCTACACCAAATCTCACTTACCCCATTTCTTCTTTGATTATTGGCCTTTACTTACTCCTGATCCTCCAATATAAAATTATCCACATGTGAAAACCATTAATGGGCTTGCCCTTCCTTATCTCTGTATCGAATTCCAGCCCTAGTTCCCTCGGGGACATTGGTCTCAAACAATCACAAGCATCTTTCTTTGTACTAGGTAAGACTCCAATCAGTGGACAGTTTCTGCTATGATACTCATTGACTTCAATTTTGCTACGATTCCTTGATGCCACATTCAGGCAAATACTGCCTTGAATACAAATCGTGAATCAATATTGCTTCCTATAAACTTCATAACTTCTTAAATTGCTCTGCACATTTAATCCTTCACCAATCCGCCATTGAGTGATGACTCATGAAAAGATATAGCTCCACAGGAGCAGTCCTTCTCTATCTTGCTCAAGTGATGGTTCTTCACTATTAACAGGCTATCCAACTGCGTAACCTAAGCCTTACCTCGTCTTCACCCAGCATTCAGTAATATGCATCAAGGAAGGACTGCAGGGTAGGATCCAAAGAAAACAATGTAGCCTATTTTTCTATACTGGGGCAAAGCAATAATAAAACCAAAGACTTAATACTAAGTGCTGCACTCGGCAATACAATGATTCACCAACTCAGTGAGAATGATCGTCATGTTCAGAACATTCCTGTAGATTAGCTGACATTGAAAGACATTATGAAACAGATAACTTGATATTACAGCTGTCTATTGAAGATTCTTGGCTGTGAACTGTTTATAGAAGTGAACACATAATCAATCTCTCTCTTACCTGGTAACTGGGTTTTATCCAATGGTTTCTGATCCAACTGGATTTCCTCAATACGTTCTTCTCCAGTGCTTGTTACTTCTGTATTGCTAGACTCTTCTTTTTGTGCTCCCCCACTGGGCTCTTCTTTGATACCGATAGTATCTGTAAATGTTTTGGCTGCATTTGTTTCTTTAGTCACGGATTTGCTCAATGCTGTTTCATCTTCTAGGGATCTTAGCTTTTTAGATCGAGTTCTTAAGTGGTAGAGACTGCAGAAGATATGACAGTCAGGTTGAAATCATAATGGATAAAATTATCTGCATCCTTATAAAACTCTTCCACAACCAATTAATCCTGAATTATTCCTATATATTTATATTGGTATCTCCATATCAAAATGTTTCAGAGTAGTTATTTTTTTAAAATTTAGAGTACCAAATTATTTTTTTTTCCCAATTAAGGGGCAACTTAGTGTGGCCAATCCACCTAACCTGCACATCTTTGGGTTATGGGGGTAAAACCCATACAGACACAGGGAGAACGTGCAAACTCCACATGGACAATGTGACCCAGGGCCAGGATTCGAACCCGGGTCCTCGGTGCCGTAGGCAGCAGTGCTAACCACTGTGCCACGTGCCGCCTGAGTAGTTATTTTCTAACATGTATTTTTAAAGAAGGTTTTGAACATTAATGGCAGGCAATGAGTATTTTCAAACTGCATATTTAGCGCTGGATTCTCTGTTTGGGAGACTGTGCTCTCCCGCCAGAGCTGAAATGCTTGTGGTTCGCGCAAGTGCTAGGAATAGCAGTGACAAGTGATTTGCTCTCCCCAGCCATGCAAATTTCTGCATGGTGGGGGTTGCAAGGGATTCCGTCATGAATACCGCTATCGGGCCATGCGCTAGCGAGGTCCGGCCGCTCGCGATCTCGCCCCCGGGGCAGCACAAATGCACCCCATGCCCGCTAACAAGTGAGGGCATGTGAATATAACCGTAAAGTTTGTAAACATCTAGGATTTGGTGTTTTCACTTCCTCTTTTTCTCAGCAATAAGCATTTAACTGCTTTTGATGTGGTCAGGACCTGTCAATCAAAGCTAGATATTTATAAACATTATGGTTAGTTTCCCAGCAGGCTACTTGACATACATTCAAGCCTAAAGGAAATTTAAAGTAAATAAAATCCAGACATCTGGCTGTCTGGAAGCTGTCACTTACGGAGTACTAAAAGCTATTTCTCTTTAAAGTGAATAGAAGCCTGGCAGATCAACAGATCTGAGGGAGTTTAAAGCCTTGTGATGTGTTTTGGCTTTCTATGAAGCCACAGCCACTGCTTTCTAGACATCTGACTGTGGCAGCAACTGTTAAGGGATATGCAAGTGAAAAAGCAGTGACTTTTTTCACTGTTTCTGTTTGTACTGCTCTTCAGCTTCCAGTCCGGTGGGAGGGATGGGATTTTGGGGGGGGGGGGGGGGGGGTGAATCTTCCAATGGACTATGGGGCACCCGCCTTAAATACTTACCTGCTTGGCCCACCGCGTCAGGACCATGCTCGCAAATACTTGGTGTGCAAATAGGCTGGTCCGGGGAGCAAACCTCGATGCCGCCACCAGCGGTGGACCGGAGCATCGCAAACCTTTGTCCCGACACAAGATTCTCTGTCGCATCGGGAACTCCGCTAGTGGCGATGGGCTGCGGAGGATCTCTCTCTTGACATTTGGATAAAATTACCCACTACTTAAAATACTTACACATCTATGAAACAAGGTTCATTAAAAGAAAATATCGGGAAAGACAAGATTAATTAACTCCATTTGCCAGCAAATTAACTGACTTTGAAAACCTTTTAACACCATAACTAACTTGCGTTGCGCATCTCTGATTTAAGAGCCTTGAAGGAGTTACCTGTTCATTGACATTTCAGATTTCCTTGGAGTTGGTTTCCTTTGCCTCTGCCAAGTCTCCAGCTCAGGAGTCGATTCTGGAGTGGGTTTTGTGTGGTCAATAGTTTGAATGTCTTTCCCTTGCTTCCAGAGTGTGTACCTGCTTGGTTGAAATTTTTCCACAAAGATATCCATGGATATCTTGACCATGTCGTTCCGGCACGTACACTAAGTAGTAAAAAATAAGAACTGGAATTAAAAAAAGAATCAACAAACTTGTAAAAGCATCTGGAATTCACATTCGAAAAAATATTGAGTGTTACTCTTTTTTTATTCATTTATGGAATGAATGTGTCACTGACAAGGCCAACATTTGCTGCCCATCACTAACAGCCCTCGAGGTGATGATGTAAGAGACACCCTCTTGAATAGCTGAGGTTCATCTGGTGCAGATACGTCTATTTTCTGCCCGGAAGGGAGGTCCAGGACTTTGATCCAAAGACAGTGAAGAAATGGCAACATAGGGCATGATTCAGCCCACATTGCATCCAGCGCAGGTGAATCCCATGAGAGTTCCAAATCGGACTCCGCGCCAGGCGTTGGACTGTTGCAAGTCACCGACTCACTCTGCTCGGCGAGATCTGTAGCATGCCTTTGTTGGGCATGATCCAGATAATGAGAATTAAATGAGCCATTTGGCTCTTTTAAATAGCCAGATGCCGTATGCACCTGCCGCCTGATCGTCAATGTCTGCGCTTGCGAGACCTCAGCCGGGCACCGTTTAGTACTGGTTTCCACAAGGGCATGGACCAGGCATGATGGCATTTTGGGGCGTCTTGCAGGTCATTAGAGACGCCCAGGTGGTCAGGGTAGTGCCACTATGACACTGCCAGATGTCAGGCCCAGTCAAGGGGGGGGGGGGGGAACATTTCCCATTGGGGGAGGGGTGGGGGTGTTCCCGAGTCCTGAAAGCCGGCGGAGGGGGTGGGTTTAGAGATTGGATTGGAGCAGTCGGTCAAAACGGTGCTCCGATCTGCAAGGAGCCAGTCCTACTGCCGAGCTCAGCTTGCTAGTGTAGGAAGTCTACTGAAGTGTGGCCTTGACGGGGAGAAACTCCCAGAGGCCCAAACAAATCGCCAATGATCCGGTGAGTAGCGGGGTGAATCACAGCACTGCAGCCACCGAGAAACACCCTTCCAAACATGCCCAAAAGCGGACTTTGATTAATGTCTGCTGAATGGTGCCTATAATTTCGAGTGTGTGGCTTGGAGGGTAACTTGCATTGCAGGTGGTGGTACAAAAATTTGACAGATATCAAGTTGAGACAAGTGTGAACCAGGTTAAATACAAAGTTTCAGAGGGCAAGTGTGAAAGGGAATGAGAGGCAAAGTCAGAGTAGGAGAAGAAATCAACAGTTACCAAAAGAGAATCCAAAAGTCTTCTATGAGCATATAAATAGAAAAAGGGTGTTAAGAGCGGGGTGAGGCCAAATAGAGACCAAAAAGGGGGATCTGCATATAGAGACAAAGATATGAATTAAATCCATTGCCTGTGTCTTTACCAAGGAATAGGGTGCTGTTGAAGTCATAGTAATATGGGGCAAGACTATTTAGGGCAGAGATTAGGAGAAATTTCTTCACCCAGAGAGTGGTGAGCTTGTGGAATTCGTTACCACTGAAAGCAGTTGAGGCCAAAACATTGTATGTTTTCAAGAAGCTATTACATATAGCATTTGGGACGAACAAGATCAATGGATATGAAGGGAAGGCGGGATTAGGCTATTGAGTTAGATGATCAGCGTTGATCATGATGAATGGTGGAGCAGGCTCGAATGGCCAAATGTCCTCCTCCTGTTCCAATTTCTACATCGCTATGTTTCTATGAAAGTTGAGGTAGTTAAGATGCTAAATGGACAAAAATCTTAGAGGTTCAGAAAGGATGGCTGTACTTCAAGCTGATGCATCACCACGGCTGGGGGGGCTGCATATAGAATAATAATGATCTTTATTGTCACAAGTAGGCTTACAATAACACTGCAATGAAGTTCCTGTGAAAAGCCCCAAGTCGCCACATTCCGCCACCTGTTCAGTTACACTGAGGGAGAATTCAGAATGTCCAATTCACCTAACAGCACGTCTTTCAGGACTTGTGGGAGAAAATCGGAGCACCCAGAGGAAACCCACGCAGGCACAGGTAGAACGTGCATACTCCGCAGACAGTGACCCAAGCCAGGAATCGAACCTGGGACCCTGGCGCTGTGAAGCAACAGTGCTACTGTGCCGCCCTGTGCGGAGAATAATACGAATTCAAGAGGCTTTAGGCTGGCGGAATGTGTGGATAGGTGGCAGATGAAATATAGTGCACAGAAATGTAAAGTAATACCTTTCTGTAGAATGAGAGGCATCACAAAATTAATGCCATAATTCTACAAGGGAGTTAGAAATGAGAGATCTGGGAGCACAAATCATTCAAGGATATTGGACCTTGTAAGCAGAGCAAGAGTGTAAAAACAAAACAACTGTGAAGCCCCAAATTTAAATCTGGGCTCACTTTAGGAGGGATGTGAAGGCTTTAGAGAAAAAGTGTAGGAAAGATTTACAAGAATGGTTCCGGGTATAATACGTTAACAGCTACGTGGGTAAATGAGAGAAGCTGGGTTATTCTCCTTCAAACCTTCTCCTCGCTGAGAGAAGGTTTGCTAGAAGCTGTCAAAATCGTGAGGGTCCTAGACTGAGTATGTAAGGAGAAACTGTGCCCATTGCCAGAAGGGTCCAGAACACGAGGGCACTGATTTAAGGTTATTGGCGAAAGAACCGATAGCAACATGGGGAAAAAAACATTTTTTTGCGCAGCGAGTGGTTAGGATCTGGAAAGCACTACCAGAGTGTGTGGTGGAGGCAAATTCAATGAGAGTTTTCAAAGTGGAATTGGCTAAATACCTTAAGAGAAAAAAATTGCAAGGTTACAGGCAAAGTACAAGAAAATGGGACTAGCTGAGTTGCCCCTGCAGGGAGCCAGCATTGACACAATGGCTTGAATGACCTCCACACTGTCACTATTTCTTGATTGAAGACTCAAAATATTGTGGGGAAAAAATGCAATCAAGCTTCAGCTATGTGCAACACTTGTATAAAAAAAAAATACACTCTTGAAAGTAAGATAACCAAGTTTTCCTAAGTTATGAGAAGTACAATTGAAAAACTATACTGGAACAGACCTAAAAACTAACATTTTAAGGTTTATGGATAACAAATATGGAAATCTAGTTATAAATAGTATCAAAGGTATCAGAAGAATTGCAACCAGAAGCAGTTCACAATACATTTCTTTATGCTACTTAATCGAAAAGAATCAGAAGCTTTCATTAATTTAATTTAGACATTAAGGCTATATTTAGCCACATTTCTCTTGCATTTTTATCATTAATTCTGTTGAGTTACCTTCATAAGCTAGGATCAGTAACATTAAGCAATTATGTTATTGCAGTTTACATCTGATAAAAGATGCTAAAGACACAGCCGAAAAAAGGTCATCTTCACCATTAGCAGTCACTACACGAGCTTGCTGTACAGTTTTGCACTTTTAAACAAGAATCTTTCACAACTTTGTCACATCACTACAGAAGGATAACAAATAGCTACTTAATTAACTGCTTAAAGACTTAAAGAGATTACTACCCCCCCAGTTGAACATGAAGTCTCAACAGTGTAAGATTATTAGGTGATTAATAAGTTAACATTTAACTCAACTAACGCTTCTTTGTTAGATATCCTTCACAGAATAATAAAGTGGGATATATTAGAAATAGAGCACAGAATAGAACGATGCCAGTGAGTTTATGACAAGTTTTAAAGAGCTTATTGCAGCTAAAAAGAAACCTTAAAACTGCTTGTGTAAGTTAATGCAGGAACCTTGTTTTGAAAGAAGGGACAACGCACAGAACATTAGATGATTAAGTGAGGCTTGAGGGTGTGAGGGGGATCAGTTCTGTAGTTACCCAGGAATTAAGTCTCGGATTTTTCTGTCTAATATTTCTTTTGCAACTATCCAGATAAGTACCACAAAATATCCAGTCTTCAACTCTTAACTCAGGGTCGGAGACTTTTGTGGTGGCTTACGAGGAGCAGGGGAACTCGCAATCAAAAGTCAGCTTTCCTGAGCAATTCCCACAGACAGCAACATGTCAGACTTCCGTGGGGTCCAGGCGTGCATATTGGGTCATGGGTCCAGTCTCTTACATTTCAGACACCAGAAGATCTGGACAATATTATTTGTATAAAATACTTCATCTTTAAAGTTGCTGAATGCGTTTTATAACTAAAGTACATTATTGTTTGGCCATGGCAATATACCTCACTACTCGATTTCTGGGGGCAGCGTGGTGGCGCAGTGGTTAGCATTGCTGTCTCACGGCGCTGAGGACCCAGGTTCGATACTGCCCCCAGGTCACTGTCAGTGTGGAGTTTTCACATTCTCCCCGTGCCTGCGTGGGTCTCACCCCCACAACCCAAAAAGATGGGCAGGGTAGGTGAATTAGCCACGCTAAATTGCCCCTTAATTGAAAAAACAGAATTAGTTCTAATTTATTTTTTTTAAACTATCTCTACTTCTGCCTAGCCATGAACTCAAATATTATTGAGTTCGACATTTCATAGTGATTTATCTGTTTGCCAAAATACTGCTCCCAATAAGACATTTTAGGCTTAGTTCTCCAAGTTAATAATCATACATACACAGGCAGAATGTCTCACTTTGCCAATTTATTTCCACTAATCTAATACATGATGAAGAAATTACTTTGGCTAAAGTTACACTATACTCAAGTCAGCATGAGATAACACCTGGAGGCGATCTTACATCTAGTTTTGCTTTCGTTAACAATTTGAATTTTACTGCAAATGCTGCACTGATGTCCACCTAAAAATACTGAACTAAAACGTCACACTTTTAAGTTTGGTTAAAATCGCTAGCATTATGATGCCACAAGTTAGTGTAAATCAATTATTGAGGTCACCCAAACAGGAAATCATCTTTCCTTTTGACTTGTTGATTAACTAATTCCAATGAAAGGTCAACATCAGAAGTATTAATCCCTCTTTCAGATGCTGCAATATCAAATGTATTTTTTCAAAAACATTTTTTTGTTGCAATATCTCAAGTTTTTCTTTGCTGCACAATATTGTCTTTGAGGGTATGGAGATATAGGACTAAGCAAAGCTGCTCCTTCAAGGAGTGGGACAGGCATGGCATCTCATACAGCCACCTTCCGTCCTCGATACAAATACAGGAGGTCAACATAAATTAATCTCAAATAAAGAAATAAAATATTTGAGATTAAAATCTTAACACAAATTAATTCTGTTTCTTTTCCTATGGTCACTACCCTGTGAAATGAAAAACTGCTAAATAAATAAAACTAGTCAATGAGTTGCAAAAGTGTTTGAACTCCCGCACAAGATTCCCAACAATTTGCAATTGGTAAGGCAATGAGGGAAGACAGCTAAACCACAGGTGTGATAACACTGACCAATAGGTATATTTTACATTACAAGATAGCCATTTTTAGTTGCAGGTGATATATCTTTTTGTTCCCCCTAAACAAACCTCTTGACATCAGCCCAAAATTTAATTTTACTGTTATGAACCCACCATGGTTTAGTACACTAGGTTTATCTTTTCTGCATAATATACCTCCATTAAGTCAGGCCATGACTTCCAGAAGAGTGCCAATGGAGTTTAATTGCCTCTCTGATCAAACAATTTTACCTGAAAGGCCAGCCGATTCTACCTCACCCCCAACCTTCCAACTCAGACAAGATCTGGGCAGTGCATCACATCCCTGGGCCTAGTGTACGAGGGCTGTAGAGCTAAAGTAAATAGGCCGTGCCCCCTTTCCACTAGCTGCCATAAGTCACGTTTAAAGGTCTTTGACAAGGTAAGTATATAATGTAGGGGCAGAGGGAAGGGGAGTTTGGATCGGGCCAGGTTGAGACAATTTCAGCCAAAGCTATATCAAAAGCATTCATGGAATGTTTTTCTTTCTATGTTCAATCCTTTGTAGTTTTCCATACTTGCCCTCATTTGGCACTTGAACAGTTTATCCATATCATTTGACAGGGCACAATTCTATTTCACTCGCACTCAGTTTGCAAATTTGACCAGTTTGCACTGAGCCACAATGCAGATTGTATTACCAATTAGAAACAGTTCACTAATCCGTTACATCACAACATCCCTTGCTTTTATGTTTTGCTTGCCTATTTTGATTTAGAGTGAGTCAACCTGAAAGACTATCTACTGAAGTCTGTAATCACACAATTTAATACTTTGCACATTAAATATTAATTATGGAGTACAGTTTTGAAATGCACAACAACATTCTATTAAAATTGAACACTGAATAAAAAAGCTAATCTATAGCAATAAAAATAAAAATCCAGAGGTTTGAATGCCATGTGCAACTGCTAATCTATAATAACGTTACACCAAATCCAAAATTAATTACACTCCTGGAAACATTTAATTATATATTCAAACTACTTGAGCAGCTGGGTCACGTTCCAACAACAAAGTTAAAAACACAACTGTTATTCTTAAATTCCAGCAATACATTTTGTTTCTACATTCCCAGTATTAAATATTTTTAATTATTTATATTCAGTTGTATTTATTAATTAGCAGATTCCTTATGGTATCACTCAAAGCAAAATTATGTTGCACAATGCCAACAGCTTTATACCACCCTAGTGCCCTTCTGCTGTGTACCAGGTGGTCATCCCTTTCAAGCCACAAAATCTCTGGCCTGAATTTACATGCCCGCGGTCAATTCAAATGTCGCTAGCTGAGGGAACTTTAGCGATTGGAACATGGTCATTCATTTCAAGCTGCAACTCAGAAGTCAAGGAAGGGAAGGGAAGAGACTGAGATAAAATATGTGAAACGGAGAGCTGGGTGAAAATTGGGAACAAGTTGAAGAGGTTTCCCAATTCAGGGCAAGAGCAGGACATGGCACTCAAAGTCACCAGTGTACTGGACATAAAGTTGAGGGAGGGGGCCAGGTAGGACTGAAACAAGGAATGTTCCATGTGTCCCATAAAAAGGCAGACATAGCTGGGACCCACATGCATACCCGTAGCAACAGCTCTTATTTGGAGGAGGTGAGACGAATCAAAGGAGAAATTGTTCAATGAGAGATGTTCAACCAGACGGAGAAGGGTGGTGACCAATGGGAACTGGTCTGGTGTCCGTTCAAGAGTGCAGAGTGGAGAAGAGGAGTGCCCTCAGACTGTTCTGGTGGTGAATGATTTGTCCTTAACAAAGCACTCATCATCATTCCCTTACGATCCCAGCTTAACAAATTGAACTCAGCATGGTGTTGAGCTTTTCTTCCACCCCCTTTGGCTCTGTGTCGTTTCTTTGGTCAGAAGTACACCCCCCCCCCCCCCCCCCCCCCCTCGCTCAACAGATATTTTCTCTCTTCACTTGGACCTCTCCATTTGCCCAGTCACCTTCAAAGTTCGTCTTTGCCCAGTCACCTTCAAAGTTTGTCTATCTAAATCCCCAGGTGTCTCTATTCCGGCAGCCCCTTTAATATTGCACCATTTGCATCACATTCTCTCTCACATTATGACTACCAAAATTAATCACTTCAGACTTGTGTTGAAAGTTTATTTTTCACTGGATAGAGCATTGTACTCTTCGATTTAACATTGCAGCCTGCAGGTATCCAAAATTCTGCCTCTACCAAGTTCTGATTACCCACCACTCTTATGACCCAAATTAGCTTCATATCCACCAATGCTTCAAATTACTGTAATATTCCCCATCCCTACAAATGAAGGGCAAAAGTAATCTACTCCGTGATTGCTTGACAGGAGCTTACGAAAGTTAACTATAAATTTAAGGAGAGGTATGAAATGATAGCAACCTAAAGTGGTCTGCAGTGAAGAATAGGCAATTTGTTAACAGTCTGGAGACAAAGTATGGTACTCACTTAACTTTCAAGCCTTTCTGTGGTATTAACATTTCAGCACACAAAATAAAGAAGTACAGCGTCTATCAAAAATAGATTGAGCAGACTCGGTACAAGGGCAAAAAGTCAATTTGAGAATTGTTTTGGCCAGGCCTTGCAAAAATCATAAGGGGCTCATCAGATCCATGTATTTAAATTCAAATCTCGTCAGTGTTCAGAGTCAAGAGATATGGGTTAGCACGAGGGAAAAAAGATAATATAAATGGATCGTTTGAGATCATGAAAAACAATTGATGAATTCATAATAATAATCTTTATTATTGTCACAAGCAGGCTTACATTAACACTGTAACAATGTTACTGTGAAAATCCCCTAGTCGGCACACTCCAACGCTTGTTCGGGTACACAGAGGGAGAATTCAGAATGTCCAATTCAGCTAACAAGCACGTCTTTCGGGACTTGTGGAAGGAAACCAGAGCACCCGGAGGAAACCCCTGCAGACACGGGGAGAACGTGCAGACGTCGCACAGTGACCCAAGCCAGGAATCGAACCTGGGACCTGGCGCTGTGAAGCAGCAGTGTTAACCACTATGCTACTGCGCCACCCCAATAACCTTTGTAATCTCCACACATATTCTTGTGAATCTCTACACTCAAAACCATTGTGGAACACGCATCTCCAAGTACATTTGGTGTCCTCTCGATGTGAGTATCTCACTAACATTGTGATGATTGTCTTATTCGATCCGATACAACTCTTATGATCTGGACCATCAAAGCATGTTAACGTCAATGCATTTAAACATTCTGGAGAGCTTTTAATGGTGACCGAGACAGGTTAGCACGTTTATGCTGAGGCAAAGAGCATAAAGACACAAGCATGCTGACCTACAGATCCAGCTCCGAGTCATTCCAAATATGGTCCTCAACCTGACATCATTCGCGAGTATGAGAACTGATAATGGAGGTGTCAGAATGTGTGACACAGAAGCCAAAATCTTTTTGCCAGTCTCTCTCTCTCGCTCTCTTTCTCCCTCTCTGACTGTTAAAGTAAACCAAATCAGCAAAGACCGCAGCTTAAATGGAACCAGGGAAGCTTTTCCACCAAACTGCACAACACAGGTATCTCAAAACTGACTATTCGTCTGAAGTCAGCGTGACTGGAATCGCAAATTGCAACACATCTACTCCTCACAAGTCGAGGACTACTCCGTATACCTTTTTTAAATTTACTTAGGACTCAATACTCACTTCTAATCTGTATGAATGTATATGAACGTGTTTTGTCATTTTCTTCCCTTTATTTGTTAATATACTCACTAACTCAAGAAAACCTGGTAAATTGGTTCCTTTGGGTCTGGAAAAATGTATCTGTGGAAGGAGAGATTTTTTTGAAAAAATTTTTTTTAAAAGATTAATCTTGTTGTGACCAAAGGAGGGGTTAAATAAAGAAAGGGAGCCAGTTCATCCCTCCTCACGTGGGGCACAACAATTTGGGGTATCCAAGCCGGACGGCAACAAATGGAGGGATCGTGCCTGGGTTAACAAATTTGGAGAACCTCACCTGGGGACTGGTTGTATGATGGCCTATAAAATCTTTTCTTCCATTCATCCAAAGCAGTCATTGTAACATTGTGAAAATGCATTGGCGAATTGCTGTATTCAGCATTAGCATTCAAGAGATCCAAAGTGGTGCCTAATAACAAATATAACATGGGGGACTGCAATGCATAGAAGCATTTAGCGTAACGTTCTTGCAAATAGATATGTATGGCAATAGTTGTGTTGTACAGATTGTGGGCGCAATTCTCCTATCGGGACGCCGGAGTGAAAACCGGAGTGTTTCACAACGGCGTCAGAGCCCGCTCCCAGCCCCCTATTCTCCCGCCCCCGGGGGGGCTAAGAGCGGTGTCGCGTCATTTACGCGTGCCGGGCCTTGGCGCCACATAAAAGCGGCACCGTGTAAATGACACGGCGGGCACCGCGTAAATGACGTCACCCGCACATGCGCGGGCTGCCCGGCGCCAACCCGTGCATGCCGTCCTCCCCAAGGCCACCCCGCAAGAAGATGTCGGATGGATCTTGCGGGGTGGCGGACGAAAGGAGGTCCTCCTTCAGAGAGGCCGGCCCGCCGGTCAGTGGGCACCAATCGTGGGCCAGACCCCTTTTGAGGCCCCCCCCCTCTGGGTGCAGGAACCCCCCCTCCCACAGGCCGCCCCCCCCCCCCCAGTGTCCCATGTTGCTCCCGCCGGCAGCGACCAGGTGTGGACGGCGCCGGCGGGAACACGTCGTGTTGGGCAGGCCGCTCAGCCGATCTGGGCCGGAGAATCGGCGCTCGCCCGTTGCAAACGGTGAGCGGCGATGCTCCCAGCGGCCAGCCGTGATTGTCACCACGCCGGTTCGGGGGGGGGGGGGGGGGGAGATGGGAGAATAGCGTGCGTGCAGCATGGCGGGACACGCACAGCGCCCCGGCGATTCTCCCACCCGGCTTTGGGGGGGGGGGGGGGAAAGAGAATACCGCCCTATATGTGCCTCTGCTGAGCAGCAATATTTAATAATTACTAGTAAGGTATTAAAGTTGTCTATTTAGATAATAGTAGACATTTTACCATTTGCAAAATGGAGCAGTGAATCCCATAAACCTACCTATGACGTATACAGACAGAGAACAGTAACTAGCGGTTAGAAATAAATATGTGGAAGGAGTGTTCTTTTTTAAAAGCACAAATGGGCATACATTGATATGACTTACTGTCGCAATATAAATTTTTTGCATGCAAAAGCTATTCGAAATTCTTCCAATCTGTCATTGCTCCATTACTAGTTTATATTTCCATATATGAAACTGAAAATGAATCACAGATATTAAGTGGCTGCCGGTCACCTCCATGAGAAAAAAAAATATTTTTCTTTAGAATTCTGCGCCACATTACTAGCTACTAGCCTTCAAAACTATAATCTTTCCAAACAGGACATGCTTGCCTGTGCCAGATTTCCTTTTGTCTTGAGTGTGGAAACTTGAGTAAATCATCTGGTTGCATCACTGAATTATTATAACCTTTTTATTTTTAAATTAAAATGGGACACGTATGTATTATAATCATGAATATCCGTCAAAAGAGAGGCAGCACTCCATCCGATTTTCATTTCTTAAGCATTGATCACAGTTGCTCAGGCAGTACGTATTCAATGCCCATTGTCAACCCTGTGACTAAATGCAGCTCAAGGATTTGGCCCTCAAGATTCTTTAGGTCCCTCTGGCAATTGCTGGCTTCTCGATGAATTCCCATATGATACAAGTTGCTGATGAAAAATACAGCTGCTTTATGACAGTTCAGAGCTCACATAATGAAGAGGAGAAAATGGCATTTGGGAACCTTATAATTCTACAGCTTTGACTTCCTTTTTCTAGTGCAACTTTCCCTTGGAGGTTTGGTTCATCCAACTAAAACCCATAAGGAAAGAACCCAGGTGCAATCTGGTCCCTAAACTACATTTTGTTTTTAATTTTAAAAATATTTGCAGCTGCTTTCCAGTTGTCTTGTGTCGAAGTAGTTCAAATACTGCATTCCAATATCATTACAAAATATGCTACACATGACATTTGTATGGTTTGTGTGCCTCAACTGAGGAGCTTGTGTTCACTTTTATTGTGGTTTCCTTGGAGGTAGCAAAGGGATGAGGAGGTATTTTGTGTATAGATACTTGTCTCTGTGTCTCTTGCTTTCCTGATGGGTTGATGTGGAGGTTAATTGTGTCACTGTCTTGTGATAGGCAGGTGCTCAGAAATGGGAGAATAAACCTTCAAGAAATTCATCTGGCACAATCCCAATGAGTGTTTTTATACATTTATATGAGCTACAAAGACTAAATATAATAAACTGCTGAACAATTTAATCGTCAAAATGCAAGGAGATGACTTCTGCGTTACATATATTCAGCCTAGACATTAACTTTGGACTTAATTAAAAATTAAGAGTGTCGATGCAATTGATGTTTCTTCAAACTGTACAACATACTGGCAGTATACATGTATATTTTTATATTAGCTCGAGTGCCAGTTATAGACAAGCAATTTCTCCACAATAGTAAAACATGAAATTCGCATCACATTCCTACCTATATATTTCAGACCTGCATATTAAAATAAAATGGACCTATTAACAACACATATTAAAAGATTATTCTATTAAGTTGTTTTGTACTACTGCTGTGTTCAGTAATAATAGTAAGACATACTGGTACAGGACCACGGAAGATGGTGAACTGCTTAATATTGTTATGGGCCAGGGTTTAGAGAACCCCAAAGTGTATCATAGAGTTCACCTGACCCACAACTTTTATGAGATTGTGGTATGGGGGGGGCACACGGCCCACTCTATAGGTGTGGTACAGCAGAAATGGAAAAGTATTTTTTAAAGCAAAACAATGTTTATTCTATGAATAAACAGTGAACATCTTAGCAACCATTAATTCAAATACAACCCCCAAAGAATACAACACCCAAAGTATACAACATTAAGTAGTCCTTTAAGCTTCCCTTTTAACATCCATACGACTTAAAAACACCTTTTACCAGAAGCACATCAGGTTAAAGTCACTACTGAAAACATTTATAATTCTGAATTCACCAAATGATCACAAGATAGTCTTTTGACGGCAGAGAGAACAGCAATACACCTGCTTGGTCTGGCTTCAGCTCCAACACGGAAAACAAAACTAAAACTCACCCTGCAGCAAACAGCCTAAAACAAAAGTAAAACGCTGACAGACAGCCCAGCTCCACCCACTCTCTGACATCACTACAGTAGTAAACATCCATTTCTTAAAGGTGCTCTCACTACAGATATTTATATACAAACCCATTTATAAACACCCATTTCTTAAAGGTACTCCCACATGACAATATATTTAGTGTAAAGAAAGAACCTTAAAAAAATGAGGATTTTACAGAGTTACTGTAAAAGTTCTCAAAACGATGATCTACTTTTGGGAACAGATAACTGCCTGAACTTCACAGTCCTTACACATTTCAAAGTCAACCTTTAGTACTATGACATTCCAGATTCTGCACATTTGATACTAGACGTGAACCCTGGAACCAATCAGACTAAAATGTACAATGACAAATGAACAAAAAAACAGTAACCTCTATCTTGTTTGTACGTACTTTTAAAAAGTCTGCCTGTCAGATAAATCACTGTAATCAAGTCCAAAATTCTTTGTTGCGAAAGAAGATCAAGATTCTGCAACAATTCTGCTAGACAATGAAACTTAGCAGAGAAAAGATGTAATTTTCAAAAATCGATGACAAGCTCTACAAGCTCTTCCACACCCCAGAGTAGGAGGCAGATAGATTAACGGAATTCTCCACAAAAATTACAACTCCAATGCAAAATATCTACAAATTCATTTAGGGTGCCATAATGTCATGGATAAAGTAATTTTCTAACGGCTTTGTTGCTTTAGTCCTCACTGGCACATCTTTTTCAACTCTATCCACTTTGTGACAACAATAAATAATTGAACATGGCAGAAAGCAGGTACCTAAAACAGAGATTTCACAGATAGAAATTTTTAAGAAATATACTCGCAAGGCGCATACTTTACTGTTCAATGAGAGGAAAAAGAAGTGAAAACATAAAATCAAAAAGCCTATAATGGAGATCCAAATTCGATGCTTAATCATCAAACGTATAATGTTTAAAATCTATCAAATATCAACACTGAAAACTCCCTTGACAGAGAACTCACCAGTTTACAGTAATTTCTGTATCTGGCAGGCTTCAAGTATCAAATTTAGGACTGTAGGTTGTGTTAAAATAGTAGATTCTGGTTAATTCAAATATGTTTTAACCTCACACCTGGTAGATTTTAATCTAGAAACTTGAAAAATATAAACTGCCATTTTGATTTAACCATATTGAGCATACTAGCTAAATCATCAATTCCACAAAATCTAACTGATCAGTCATACTCCCTCTTCATCATGACCTCTTCCCTACTACCCCCTCCACACCACACCAACATTTGAGGTGGCATTCTCAGGAGGCAGAACAGCACTGATCACTCAGTCTGTCTGCCAGATACTGCTTCAAACAATTCAGCCTCATTGCTCGGCACTCATGTGCTGGACTCCACCATGGTCAGTGGTGGGAATATTCATGGAATTTCCTACTCCTGCTAGTTGCTCACTGAGATGCACAAGGAACTATTTTGTTTTAAACATGTATGGTTGGCTTGTTCAACCAATGACATCAAAAGGTTTGTAACGACTTGAATAACTTGGCAACCAGGAGCAAATGTATAACACCTCAACCCAAACAAGTTATGGTTTGTCGACAGATTTGGATTGTTGGAGCACTGTCGACAGCCAGCTGTTTTCAGCATGTACAGACGCATGTAACCCTCTGTTCCAACTTTATCGCGTGGGTATGTCATTATGCCTGATGCTACTCCTAGCGCACCCTTCTATCATCCCCATAGAACTAGGGTTGATTTTCCAACTTGATGTTGATCAAAGGTCAAGGAATGAGGAGCTGAAAATTCCATCCTCTTTAATACCATATCGATATGCCAGTAGCCAAGCAAATGGAAATTAAATTTGATTGGAAACTCAAATATGGTGCAACAATTACTTGATGGTCAAAATGTTTTTTTGTGTGAGAAAAACAATTATTTTTTAGAAAAGGAGAGACCCCCAACAACTCACCTGCCTGCCACCAGCTCTCCGGTTAAATTGTGGCAGCAGGGTGAAAGTGGGTAATTAATGGGCCACTTAATAGCCACGATGAGGGTGGGATGCCACTAACTAAATTTAAGGTCCACTAGCCTTCAAACCGGTTGGCGGGGGAGCTCTATTGTCTAACCTATCAAACCATTTTATCATTTTAAATACCTCACTCAAGTCAATCCTTAGCTTTTGAAACCCAAGGGAATACAAGATTATGCAATGTAGCCATATTATTTAACCCTTTAAATCCCAATATCATTCTGAAGGGGTACAGTGTTGATTCATCAAAGGCATGAACAAATCATGCAGTTAAATGCAGAACTCCAGAAATCTTGAAGAACGCGCACATGGAGATCAGCAAGAAGTGTCTAAACTGACAAAAACTTCCAATTTTTCACAATTATTCTTGCTGCAAAAACCTTTGAAAATGTCTCGTCTTGTTGAATGAGCTGAATCTAGGTTTTAATGGTGCACCCAATTTTAATGCAATTATTCGTGTTGCAAAAACCTTTGAAAATGTCTTGTCTTCTTGAATGAGCTGAATCTGGGTTTTATTGGTGCACTTTTGTAAGGGCGCCGAAGAATCCAGCACGAGTTTTAAGGATACAAAATAATAACGTTTATTTACTATAACAATATATACATAACAGTAGCAGTAACTTCCCTTGCTACCTTCTCCTTCCTCCTGGTTCCTGGACTGGCCAGCTTATTTATAGTAGGAGTTTCTCCGCCCCCTCATTGGGGAAGTTCATACTCCCATAGGATTGTGGGATAGTCATTAGTCCCCAGCCAATCGTCAGTAGGCAGGTTATAACATCCCTCCCCCCCAAAGTCCAAGGAATCCACCGTAGGCCCTGGCGAAGGAAGGCGTCAAACTCGTTTGGCCGCAGGCCGGACGCCATTTGCACGCGGCGCTGGATCAGGCGGCGTATAACGAGACGGAGACCGGCGCTTCCGTGATGAACGGCGCGGTTGTACATCCACGGCCTGTGGACCGGAGGATTCCCCCTCTGATTCATCCTGTGTCTCCATCTCGGAGTCAGAGTCTGCTGTCTCTATCCCCATTCGGTCCCGTCACGACCTGCGCAGGCTTCGAGTGAGGCACCAGTGGAAGATTTGGAGGACTACCTTCCCTTGTTTCTGGTCTTTGCCGCTGTTGAACTGAGCTCCGGGGGCGGGGAATCTTTTGCGGGGATGATCTTCTGGACCGGACGTGGTCTACATGTTTTCGCTGGAGACGACCCTGGGCTTGCACTTGGTAAGATATAGGGCCCGTTTGCCGAAAGATTACACCAGGAACCCAGTGGGCACCACCAGCAAAATTCCGCACGAATACTGGGTCACCAGGCGCAAACTGCCGAATCGGACGATGCAGAGACAATCCCGGTCCCTGCCGTTCTTGTGTGCGGCGTACTTTTGCGCCAATGTCCGGGAAGACCATACTAAGGCGGGTGCGAAGTCTCCGGCCCATTAGGAGTTCTGCGGGAGCTACCCCAGTCACTGTATGGGGGGTGGTCCTGTACGTAAACAAAAACCGAGCCAGTCTCGTGTCCATTGATCCGGAAGACTGCTTCTTTAGGCCTCTTTTGAATGTTTGCACTGCACACTCTGCCAACCCATTTGAAGCCGGGTGGTAAGGGGCAGTGCGGATATGGCAGATGCCGTTCGTCTTTGTAAACCTAGCAAACTCCTCACTCGTGAATGGAGTGCCATTATCCGTGACCAGCACCTCGGGGAGGCCATGCGTGCTAAATGATAAACGCATTTTTTCAATTGTTGCGCAGGACGTTGTCCCCTGCATCTTATGCACCTCCAGCCATTTGGACTGGGCGTCAATTAGTAGAAGGAACATGGATCCCTGAAAAGGGCCTGCAAAATCTGCATGTAAGTGTGCCCAAGGCCGCCCTGGCCATTCCCAGTGATGTAGGGGCGCGGCCGGCGGAAGCTTCTGATGCTCCTGGCAAATGGAGCAGTTTTGGGCCACCTTCTCAATGTCGGTGTCGACGCCTGGCCACCAGACATAACTCCGGGCCAACATTTTCATTTTGGTCACGCCCGGATGCCCATTGTGCAAGTCTGATAATATCAGCACCTGGCCTTTTTCCGGGACAATCACACGCGTCCCCCACAAGAGGATGCCGTCTTCCACGCTGAACTCTGACAGCTTGGAGGAAAATGCCTGCAACTCGCCTGGGAGCTGTCTATGCTGTCCACCATACAGGACTATGTGCCGAACCTTTAACAGGACTGGCTCCGTCTGGGTCCACTCACGGATCTGTGATGCCGTGACAGGCAAGGTGTCCATAAAATTTAGGGTTGCGACCACCTCACCGGTCGTGGGGGTCGACATGGGGCCGGTTGATAAAGGCAATCGGCTCAGTGCGTCAGCATTTGCTATCTGCGTACCTGGTTTGTGCTCCAGAGAATACTCATATGAGCAAGCAACAAAGCCCAGCACTGGATCCGTGCAGAAGCAATGGGTGGTATTGGCTTATCCTCTCTGAAGAGTCCCAGCAGGGGCTTATGATCAGTCACGATAGTGAAATGGCGGCCGTACACATACTGGTGGAAGCGTTTCACCGCAAAAACCACTGCCAGGCCCTCCTTCTCGATTTGCACGTAGTTTTTCTCCGCTGCAGTCAATGTGCGGGAGGCGAAAGCTATCGGTCGCTCGGCCCCGTTCTCCATCTTGTGGGACAGGACGGCCCCAATACCATACGGGGATGCATCACATGTGACGAGCAAAGGCTTTCCCGGATCATAGTGGGTTAGTAACCCAGACGACGACAATTGTTGCTTTACCCGCCGGAAAGTGGTTTCTTGCGGCTGACCCCAAACCCAGGTGTGATTTTTCTTTAGCAGCAGGTGTAAGGGGGCCAGCGTAGTTGCCAGATTGGGGAGGAACTTCCCGTAATAGTTTACAAGACAGAGAAAAGAACGAAGATGCGAAGTGTCAGTCGGGGTGGGGGCATGTTGAATTGCACGCACCTTCTCTGCGACGGGGTGCAGACCCTCGCGGTCCACCCGATAACCTAGGTAGACTACTTCTTTTGCCTGAAATACGCACTTTGTGTGACGTAAACGGACTCCAGCCTCCGAAAAGCGTTTAAGGACAGCCTCCAGATTTTCCAAATGCTCTTGCTCCGACGTCCCTGTAATCAACACGTCATCTAGGAAGAAAACCACACGTGGTAAACCTCTCAAAATGCCCTCCATAACACGTTGAAAAATTGCGCAGGCAGAGGATACTCCAAAGGGCAACCATGTATATTCATACAGGCCCCGGTGTGTGTTAATTGTTACATATGGTCGGGAGGCAGGGTCCCGCTCCAACTGCAGGTAGGCGTGACTCATATCTAATTTTGTGAATGAGAGTCCGCCTGCAAGTTTCGCGTAGAGATCCTCTATGCGAGGCATTGGGTATCGGTCGAGTCGGGAAACTGTATTCACTGTAAGTTTATAGTCGCCACACAAGCGAACTGTGGCATCTGGCTTCATTACTGGTACAACTGGTGCTGCCCAGTCAGCAAAACGGACGGGCCTGATAATACCCAAACTCTCCAAACGAGTGAGCTCCCCTTCTACCTTCTCGAGCAAAGCGTAAGGCACTGGGCGCGCCCGGAAATAGCGCGGCGTGGCTCCTGGTTCAACTTGGATACGGGCTACGGCCCCTTTTATTTTCCCCAAACCAGGCTGGAATACCTCTGGGTATCGTCCTAGCACCTCAGTCAACCCTCCAGAAACTGTTTGGAGGATGTGCTGCCATTGCAACCGCAAATGGCGCAACCAGTCCCGACCCAACAGGCTAGGCCCATGGCCACGCACTACGATAAGTGGGAAACGCCCCTCCTGGCGTCCATAGACAACAGGGGTCATTGTAGTTCCTGCAATGTCCAGTGGTTCCCCCGTGTTGGTGGCCAACCTGGCCTGTGAGTCACTTAGTGTAAGGGTCTGTATACCCTGCTTGATGCGGTCGAATGTCCTCTGGGCGATCACGGAGACCGCTGCGCCAGTATCCAACTCCATCTCCAGCGGGTGGCCATTGACCCTTACTGTCACCTTAATGGAGGCCACACGGGGAGCTGCCACACAATGCAGCTGCAGGCAGTCGTCCTCCGTCTCCACGTCCTCAGGAGTGGTCGCCGCAGGTTCATCCACATGGAAGGTACGGCCTCTGGGCTGGTCCCAGTTACGGCCCCTGGGCTGGTCCCAGTTTCGGTCGGAACGACGGCGCCTCTGGCGTCCCCAGGACCGCCGTCCGCGACGGGGTCGGCACCTACAAGTCTGACACGGACATGGCTCCTCATCCATTGGCTCTGGAGAAGGCTCTCTTCGGGGAGGAATGTCCGATGGCCACTGGCGTCGGTCCGTCGTTGCCTCGCCCAAGGTACCGCAGGAGTGCGGGGGGATGTTTCTGGGCGGAAAGGGTTGCGCCCCAAGGCATGCACTTCCATTCCCTGTAGCTCCTGTACTCCTCGCTCTGCGCTCTCTCGGGACAAGACTATTTGTATTGCCTGTTGAAAAGTCAATGTTGGCTCCGCTAACAACTTTCTCTGGGTGGCCGCATTGTTAATACTGCAAACCAAACGGTCGCGTAACATTTCTGACAAGGTCTCACCATAGTCACAGTATTCCGCAATCCCGCGTAGCCTGGATAAAAAAATCGGCAAGGGATTCTCCAGGGGTCCTCTCAGCGGTATTAAACCGGTAACGCTGGACTATCGTGGACAGGGTTGGGTTAAAGTGTTGCCCCACTACATTCACAAGTTCGTCAAACGTTTTGGTGTCCGGCGCAGCTGGGTACGTAAGGCTCCTAATCACCCCAAACGTATGCGGCCCGCAGGCGGTGAGCAATATGACCACCTGGCGCTCGTTTTCAGTGATATTGTTTGCCTGGAAATAGTAACGCATCCGTTGTGTGTACTGGTTCCAGCTTTCCAGCGCAGCATCAAAAACATCCAAACATCCGTACAGAGGCATGGTATAATAGAAAACAACTTCCAACCTGTATCCAACAAAAATCCAGGGAGGTGGCTTCAGCAGTGTAGACAGTTATTCACTTTTACCTTCGTCGCCAGTTTTGTAAGGGCCCCGAAGAATCCAGCACGAGTTTTAAGGATACAAAATAATAACGTTTATTTACTATAACAATATATACATAACAGTAGCAGTAACTTCCCTTGCTACCTTCTCCTTCCTCCTGGTTCCTGGACTGGCCAGCTTATTTATAGTAGGAGTTTCTCCGCCCCCCTCATTGGGGAAGTTCATACTCCCATAGGATTGTGGGATAGTCATTAGTCCCCAGCCAATCGTCAGTAGGCAGGTTATAACATGCACTAAGACATAATTACTGCTGAACAACCATTCTGGCCCTGTAAAACTAATTTTATATTTCTAGGATATCATATCTTCCTTAATTATAAAAATAATAATAGTTGTCTTTGAAAGTTTGTGATATTTTGGCTTCCACTTTAATCCCACGGATATGCCGCAATTTTTCTTCAAAATTATTTAAAATGTTAATGTAGGTTTGCTACTGCCTGGTTTGTTGTCCGTTAGAATTCTGCAATGTGATTGGCTCCTGACCCTACTTGATGCTATCATTGTTACTGGTTGCCAGACATCCCAGACAGCTGGCATTAGAATGAAATTAGAGTAGATCCCGGTGGGGGGTTTTCGCAGTCAGCAGTAACTTCATGTTCACCACAAAACCTAGTCCTTTGCCTTCACTTAGGAACAATACATTTAGAGGCTTTCTTTTGTGCCTGATTTCGTAGCTAAAGCACAGAATTCTGCACATTTCTTGCAACAGAACACAAAAAGTAGTAATCTTTGCCATCATAAGACAAATTAGTTTGGAAAGAAAACAATGGAGGAAAAGGACTAAAATAAATGCCGCTGAGAAAAATAGCCTGTAGTCATGTTGATAAATGACTGCCAGTCTTTAAGCAATTATGTATGATGTTACTAGAATCTAGTCAATTCTGGCATGCATGCCTTCTGTCAAATTATAGAGGGGTGATGGGTACTTTCAAAAAACCTGCCTCCAGTCAACAATCACTCAAGAAGCAGAGAACTGCTGCTTACAACAATGGGTTAGAAAGTGTCAGTGAATTCTAATTTTTGCTAAAACCATAAGGTCAATCACCACTGGAATTAATTTTGTAGCTGCAATGAACAAAATTACATATGCAAAATTACCATGCCTAGATTTTTTATTTGGGAAAGTGTTATCACTAAATTCTTATTTATTTACCAGAGCTAACTATGCTTGCATAGTTTCTTCAAATACTTTCCACAGTGGCAATTGAATGTTTCAGAACCTTTGAAATTTAAAATAGTATTTTAGGGTTGAACCGAGGGTTTAAGTGGGTCGGTGCAGACTCGATGGGCCGAATGGCCTCCTCCTGCACTTTATGTTCTATGATCTTAAAACGCATAAGGAAATAATTGGAATTGCATTCACCGTAGAACTTCCTCGATTGTAGAATTTTCCCTATAAGCTATACGGCAACCTGAGACTCCCTGTGTAGGCCACTCACAGGTCCCTTTGCCGTGCAAAAATAATTTAAAACCTGCACACAAAGATATCGCTCACACTCAGAAAAGATGACAGTGAACGCTACTTCAGGGAATGCCTTGAGCTTTAAAATCCAACATCTAGCGAGTTCAGTTAAAAATGAGGAGCTTTTATGTTGCACATTAAATGCAAACTAAGAGAAGTGATCCTTCAACCCAGGGAGAGTTGCATAGTTCTGTGTTACGAATGGCAACCCAGAGGCCCAGAAACGCGAGTTCAAATTCCACCATGTCAAATAGTGGAATTTTAATTCAATTAATTAATAAATCTGGAGCTTAAAAAGCTAGTTTTGTAAAGATCCCTTTCTGCCCACTAACCCAGTCTAGCTCCAGACAATTACCACATATGTTCTATCAAACTACAGAAAAAAGTCAATAAACAATAAAACACACTTCCCAACAGCACTGTGGGTGTACCAATCCACATGCAGCAGTTCAAAAAGATAGTCAACTAAAGAGATGGGTAACAAATGTTGGCCTTGCCAGCGGTGCTCACTTCAAAGAATCTTCTAAAAATCAATCCATGGAATCCAATCAATCCATGGAATCCATACGAGTAAGTCATCAGTCATTTCAACAACTTTTTTAAGACTTTGAAAAAAGTTAGAACCAGGCATGATAAATTACATGCTATAATTGAGGTTTTCAACAATAAAAGTATGACTTCCTCTTTCACCAAACAACAAAGCCAGATAAAGCATTGAGTTTGTGTTGATGGGCACAACTTAATGTACTTCAAGCCAAGGTCCATTAACATTTCAAAGATTAACCTGTGGCTAAGTAGCAGATATGAAAGTACAAGGAGGAAATCAGGCAATTATTGTGAATGGCTCCACAATTTGAATTCTATTTCCATAATTTACAAACTCTGGAAGTTTAGCCTACCATTCGTCCACAGTTTTCACAGCTGGCTCCTGGCAAATACATAACTGGCTCACCAATAAACATTGTGCTTAGAACAAAATTTCTGTTATGGATATAAATGATCTATGATCTAGTAATAGGTGTGGTGTGCTCACTCAAACGGTACTTCACGAAGTTGGCAATCAATTGACAATCAGTACTCCAAATAATTACGATTAGCTCAATGGATAACTACAGAAAAACAGGAAATTTGGGTCGTTGAAAAATAAATCAGATCCTCAACAAGAGAAGTCTTCTCACGATTTACCCATTGCACAAAAAGCTTTGAAGTAAACAAAATATTGAACGTGATGTATGGGGGTAAAAAACTGATAAAATAAGGTCTCAGATAGTGTGGTTATTACAGATAGAGTCAATATCGTGCCGTAATCAACTTTAACATCTTTTTAAACATTGTGTTAACCAACATTAAAAAAGGGAGAGTTACTAAAGGGATTGGCGAGGCTATTATAACAAAGACTACAACAGAGGTTCTGCAGCCCAGAGGTCAGGCAACCGATTACATATGAAGTTCAATCACTCAAAAATAAATGCAATGGGGCAGCTTTGATATCTCTCCATTTCAACCTTTGGATGCATAAGGACCTAGATTTAGAGGAAATAAATAAAATATACACTCTAGGCTATGGCAGGTTGATCAGTTAATTGCCCTTTTAGCATCTTGAAAACTGCAAGCATTAGATGTTCAAATTCAGTGGGTTTATTGTTCATAAGGGCAGCACAGTGGTTAGCACTGCTGCCTCACGGCGCTGAGGTCCCAGGTTCGATCCCGGCTCTGGGTCACTGTCCGTGTGGAGTTTGCACAGGCACCCATGTTTGTGTGGGTTTCGACCCCACAACCCAAAGGTGGATTGGCCATGCTAAATTGACCCTTAATTGGAAAAAATGAATTGGGTACTCTAAATTTATTTTTAAAGAAGTATTGTTCATGAAGAATATATACAGTAATCTTACTTTTCAACTATGACTTGTTTTAATTTTCAGCTGAAATTTCATTGGCTCTGTTCCCAGCCATTTCCTTTTAGAACAGCATCTTTGAAGTCATAAAGGAATGGCAATAATTATGAAGTGAAAAATCCTTTTCATTGTACTGCCTACTATTTCTACATCGCTAGTTCTGCCACTGCTTTTCAAATCTTACATGTCCAATCACTATGAATACAATTGGCAGTTACTGCAAACTATTTATTTCAATCAAATAGCAGATGGCCAGAAATAATCACATATTACTATTCAGCAAGTGTTTAACTGTACATGAACATTTGTGTCACTGGGGTTAATATAAATATTTTTGAAAGTTAACTACTGAGCCGACAAGTATATAATATGCATAACACCAGCAATGCTGGTGCATAAGCACCAGCATAGGAAGTGTTGGAAGATTAAACAGATCTGCTCACTCTTACAGGAGAGAGTGCGAGAAGAGCAGAGCCATTAGCAATGAGAGAGTGAGAAGTGGGAACAGGGTCATTAACAGCAGGAGTGTGTGCGCGAGAGGAACATAAACAATAAGAGAGTGAGGGGGGAGCAGGGCCATTAACAATGAGAGAGTGAGGAGTGGGAACAGGGCCATTACCAGGAGTAAGTGTGCGAGAGGAATAGGCCCATAAACAATAAGAGAGTGAGGGAGGGGGGGGTTTAGGGCCATTAGCAATCAGAGAATCAGCGGGAGCTTGCTCATTAAGAGCTGCAGTGCGCGGGAGGAACAGACCCATAAACAAGAAGGGAGTGAAGGGGAGCACGTCAAATAACTTTTTCTTTTTTTTTTTAAAATGTATTTTATTACAAACTTGCATCAAAACAGGTTACAGCGAGCAAACACCCCAGGAAACATGCTTTCCAACAATCAACTATATAGTCTGTACAGATTTTTCCTCTTTTTCACTCCCCCCCCCCCCCCGACGAACAGCTCCTCAGACACGGTCACAAACATCCCCCACCTTTCCTCAAATCTCCCTGAAGAGCCCCTTAACTCATACTTTATTTTCTCTAATCACAGGAAGTCGTACAGATCACCCAACCAAGCCACTACCCCCGGAGGCGATGCCGACCGCCACTCCAGCAAAATTCGCCACCGTGCAATCAGAGAGGCGAAGGCCAAGACATCGGCCTTCCTCCTCTCCTTGAGCTCCGGCTTCTCTGAGACCTCAAATATCGCCACCAAAGGGTCCGGATCCACTCCCTCCTCCACTATCCTGCGAAGACTGCGAACACTCCCACCCAGAATCTTCCCAATTTTTCGCAACCCCAAAACACGTGTGCGTGATTCGCTGGCCCTGCCCACACCTCTCACACTCATCTGCTACCCACTGAAAGAATCCACTCATTCTCGCCAAGTCATATGCATCCTGTGCACCACCTTAAACTGTATCAGGCTCATCCTTGCACGAGGAGGTTGCGTTTACCCTACGCAATGCCTCACTCCATACTCTCCAATTGATCTCCCCTCCCAACTCCGCTTCCCATTTCTCCTTGATCTTTACCACCCGCTTGCCCGCCCTGCACTTGTATATATCCCCAATTCTTCCCTCCCCTTCCACATCCGGGAGCAGCAGTCACTCTAGCAGGGTGTATCCCAGCAACCTAGGGAACCCCCTCGCGCAAAGTCCCTAACCTACAGATACCTGAACTCACTCCCCCTCGGCAACTCTACCCTCTCCCTTAGCTCCTGCAGGCTGGTGAACCCTTCCTCCAAATATAGATCCCTCACCTTGACCAGCCCCACTTTCCTCCACCTCCTGTATACACTATCCATCCCTCCCACCTCGGCTCAAACTCATGGTTGAACACGGCAAGTAACAGCGAGTGCAAGAGCAGTGGGGTCATTAACAGGAAAGAATGCCAGAGGATGGGCCACTGACAGCGAGAAGGCAGGTGGGGAACGGGGCTATAGACAGCGAGAGAGCGCAAGAGCAGTGGGGCCATTGACAGTGAGAGAATGTGAGAGCAGTGGATCCATTAACAGTGAGAGAATGTGAGAGTAGTGGGTCCATTAACAGTGAGCGAATGTGAGAGCAGTGGATCCATTAACAGTGAGAGAATGTGAGAGCAGTGGATCCATTAACAGCGAGAGAATGTGAGAGCAGTGGATCTATTAACTGTGAGAGAATGCGGGAGCAGTGGTGCCATTAACAGTGAGAGAATGCGAGAGCAGTGGGGCCATTAACAGTGAGAGAATGTGAGAGCAGTGGATCCATTAACAGTGAGAGAATGTGAGTGCAGTGGATCCATTAGCAGTGAGAGAATGCGAGAGCAGTGGGGCCATTAACAGTGAGAAAATGGGGGAGCAGTGCGGCCATTAACAGTGAGATCATGCGAGAGCAGTGGATCCATTAACAGTGAGAGAATGCGACTTCCGGTTGCGGCGATGACCAGCTAAGCCGCACGTTTCGGCACCTCCCGTTTCAACGGACTTTTGGGCTCTTATCGGGAGCCCCAACGGAAATTTTTTACGGCCAAACCCAGTGTGAGGCGACAAAGGAAGGAGTCCCCCCCCGGGTGTGGATGGAAAGAAGCGATAGTAGTGGCCAGATTGCGGAGGATCCTCTGGAGCAACGGCAGAGAAGAGAAGGGAGAAGCAAGATGGCGGCTGAGGGAGCCCAGATGGTATGGGGCCCGGAACAGCAGGAGTTCCTCCGACGATGTGTGGAGGAGCTCAAGAAGGAGGTGCTGGCGCCGATGTTGCTGGCGATTGAGGGATTGAAGGAGACGCAAAAGACCCAGGCGATGGAGCTCCGTGGAGTGAAGGCAAAGGCAGCCGAGAATGAAGACGAGATACAGGGCTTGGTAGTGAAGACGGAGACATAAGAGGTGCATAGAAATTGGAATGCGGAGGTGGCGAGAAGGAGGGCGAGTTTCAATCGGGCCAAGGCGGTGCTCCACAGGAAGTAAGTAAAATTTGGAATGCTGCAGCCAGCAAGACTGTGGGTTACACACCAGGGCAAACACCACTACTTCGAGCCGGCAGAGGAGGCGTGAACATTTATTCAAGAAGAGAAGTTGGACTAGATTTGAGGAATTGATCTTTGGAAAGACGTAGCGAGGTGGTGGCAAGGAAATGCAAAGGGGGGAGAGGGGGAGGGTTTGTCTGTAAAAATGTTAGACTGGAGAATTTTTTTTTCTACCCACCCCCCCCCCTCCTTGAGGGGGGACACATGAAGAAATGTGGGCGCCGGTGGGGAAGGGTACAGGGAAGGGGAGAGGGAGCTGCGCCACTAGGGGCGGGGCCGAGAGGGAAGCGCGGGGTATTTTCCCACGCTATGGAAATTGCGGCGGGAATAGTGGGCGCAGGAAGGAAGGGGGCCTCACACGCAGGGAGGCCAAGGGTAAACGGGGGAAGCCGAGGTCAGCCAGAGTTTGCTGACTCCCGGAAGCAATATGGGGGGAGCAATCATTCCTAGAAGGGAATCTAGCGGGGGAGGGGGGGACTAACTGGGGTGCTGCTGCTGAGGGCAAGGGAGAGCTGATACGGGATGGGATGGTTGGGACGGGAGGGCGCCGTCTGGGGGACAAACGGGTGTGGGGGACCCGGGTGAGGAGCTGGTTTAAAAAAGGGGATGGCTAGTCGACGATGGGGGGGAGGGGGGGGGGGTAAAGGGGCCCCCAACCCGGTTGATCACGTGGAACGTGAGAGGGCTGAATGGGCCGATTAAGAGGGCAAGGGTATTTGCGCACCTAAAGAGACTGAAGGCGGACGTGGTTATGCTTCAGGAGACGCACCTGAAATTGGCGGATCAGGTCAGATTAAGGAAAGGATGGGTGGGACAGGTATTCCACTCAGGCTTAGATACGAAAAATAGAGGGGTGGCAATACTGGTGGGGAAACGGGTATCGTTTGAGGCTATGACCATAGTGGTGGACACTGGGGGCAGGTACATGATGGTGAGTGGCAGATTGCAAGGTGAGGCGGTGGTGCTGGTGAACGTATACGCCCCGAACTGGGATGACGCGGGTTTTATGAAGCGTATGTTGGGGCGCATCCCGGACCTAGAGATGGGAAATTTGGTAATGGGGGCGGGGGGGGAGTTCAACACGGTGCTGGACCCAGGGCTGGTCTGGTCCAGATCTAGGACCGGGAGGAGGCCGGCAGCGGCCCAGGTGCTTAAGGGGTTTATGGAGCAGATGGGAGGAGTAGATCCCTGGAGATTTGCTAGACCGAGGAGTAAAGAGTTTTCCTTCTCCTCCCACGTCCATAAAAGTATACTCCCGGATGGAGGCTTACGGGTGCGGCGATGACCAGCTGAGTCGCACGTTTCGGCAGCTCCCGGTGAAACGGACTTTTGGGCTCTTGATAGGAGCCCCAACGGCAATTTTGACGGCTAAAAACACTGTGCAGTAAACCAGAAGGGAATCCCCCCTGGATACGGATGAAATAAGGAGGAGAAAGTGGCCGGATTGCAGTGGATCCTTTAGAACAGCGGCAAGGAAGGCAAGCAAAAACCAAGATGGCGTCGGAAGGTGGCAGTTTAATATGGGGCCCTGAACAGCAGGAGTTCTTGAAATGCTGTGTGGAAGAGCTCAAAAAGGAAATGAAGAAAGCGCTGTTGGCCCCGATACTACAGGCGATCGAAGGGCTAAAGGAGGAACAAAAGACCCAGGAGCGGGAGCTTCGGGTCGTGAAGGCAAAAGCAGCCGAGAATGAGGACGACATACAGGGCCTGGTGGTGAAGACGGAGATGCATGAGGCACATCAGAAACGATGTGTGGAAAGGTTGGAGGCACTGGAGAACAACGCAAGGAGGAACAACCTGAGGATTCTTGGTCTTCCTGAAGGTGCGGAGGGAGCGGACGTCGGGGCATATGTGAGCACGATGCTGCACTCGTTAATGGGAGCGGAGGCCCCGGCGGGTCCGTTGGAGGTGGAGGGAGCATACCGAGTGATGGCGCGAGGACCGAGAGCAGGAGAAATTCCCAGAGCCATAGTGGTGAGATTCCTCCGTTTTAAGGATAGAGAAATGGTCCTTAGATGGGCAAAGAAAACTCGGAGCAGTAAATGGGAGAACGCGGTGATCCGCGTTTATCAAGACTGGAGTGCGGAGGTGGCGAGAAGGAGGGCGAGCTTTAATCGGGCCAAGGCGGTGCTTCATAAAAAGAAGATAAAATTTGGAATGCTGCAACCGGCAAGACTGTGGGTCACATATCGAGGGAGGCACCACTACTTTGAGACGGCGGTTGAAGCGTGGACTTTTATTGTGGAAGAAAAACTGGAATGAGCGGGTTATTAAAAAGAACGTTTGAACAAAGTGGTGGGGCGAATGTGGGGGGCGAAGAGGGGGGTTAAAAAGGGGGGAAAGAGGAGTTTTATGTACTAATCCTGCGATGTGGTAACTTTTCTCTCTTCCACAGGTGGTGATGGGGGAGGAGGGGAGGTGGAGGAGATGGGGCGTTGGCCATTGGGGGGCGGGGCCAAGGGAGAAGCGTGGGCTTGGTTCCCGCGCTATGATAATCATGGCGGGAATAGAGAAGCAGGAAGGAGGGGGCGTCGCACGGTGCGAGCCGAGGTCGGCCAGAGTTTGCTGACTTCTGGGAGCAATATGGGGGGAGTAATTACGCTAGCGGGGGATCTAGCGGGGGGTGGGGGGGGGTGGGAGGGGGTAATTACTGGGTTGCTGCTGCTGGGGAGAGGGGGGAGCTGGTATGGGAGGGGATGGGCGGGGGGGCACCGCCTGGGGGAGATACAGCTGCGTGGGAACCGGGTGAGGAGCTGGAAAAAGGGGATGGCTAATCGACAAGGGGGGGGGGGGCGGGGGTAGGAAGCCCCCCAACCCGGCTGATCACGTGGAACGTGAGAGGGCTGAACGGGCCGATAAAGAGGGCACGGGTACTCGCACACCTTAAGAAACTTAAGGCAGATGTGGTTATGTTACAGGAAACGCACCTGAAACTGATAGACCAGGTTAGGCTATGCAAAGGATGGGTGGGGCAGGTGTTCCATTCGGGGCAAGATGCGAAAAACAGGGGGGTGGCTATATTAGGGGAAGCGGGTAATGTTCGAGGCAAAGACTATAGTGGCGGATAACGGGGGCAGATACGTGATGGTGAGTGGCAAACTACAGGGGGAGACGGTGGTTTTGGTAAACGTATATGCCCCGAACTGGGATGATGCCAATTTTATGAGGCGGATGCTAGGACGCATTCCGGACCTAGAGATGGGAAAGCTGATAATGGGGGGAGATTTTAATACGGTGTTGGAACTAGGGCTGGATAGGTCGAAGTCCAGGACTGGAAGGAGGCCGGCAGCAGCCAAGGTACTTAAAGATTTTATGGAGCAGATGGGAGGTGTAGACCCGTGGAGATTTAGCAGACCTAGGAGTAAGGAGTTCTCGTTTTTCTCCTATGTCCATAAAGTCTACTCGCGAATAGACTTTTTTGTGCTGGGAAGGGCGTTGATCGTGAAGGTGAGGGGAACGGAGTATACGGCTATAGCCATTTCGGATCACGCTCCACACTGGGTAGACTTGGAGATAGGGGAGGAAACAGGAGGGCGCCCACCCTGGAGAATGGACATGGGACTAATGGCAGATGAGGGGATGTGTCTAAGGGTGAGGGGGTGCATTGAAAAGTACTTGGAACTCAATGATAATGGGGAGGTCCAGGTGGGAGTGGTCTGGGAGGCGCTGAAGGCGGTGGTTAGAGGGGAGCTGATATCAATAAGGGCACATAAAGGGAAGCAGGAGAGTAAGGAACGGGAGCGGTTGCTGCAAGAACTTTTGAGGGTGGACAGACAATATGCGGAAGCACCGGAGGAGGGACTGTACAGGGAAAGGCAAAGGCTGCATGTGGAATTTGACTTGCTGACTACAGGCACTGCAGAGGCACAATGGAGGAAGGCACAGGGTGTACAGTACGAATATGGGGAGAAGGCGAGCAGGTTGCTGGCACACCAATTGAGGAAAAGGGGAGCAGCGAGGGAAATAGGGGGAGTGAGGGATGAGGAAGGAGAGATGGAGCGGGGAGCGGAGAGAGTGAATGGAGTGTTCAAGACATTTTATAAAAAATTATATGAAGCTCAACCGCCGGATGGGAGGGAGAGAATGATGGGCTTTTTGGATCGGCTGGAATTTCCCAAGGTGGAAGAGCAGGAAAGGGTGGGACTGGGAGCACAGATCGAGGTAGAAGAAGTGGTGAAAGGAATTAGGAGCATGCAGGTGGGAAAGGCCCTGGGACCGGATGGATTCCCAGTCGAATTCTATAGAAAATATGTGGACTTGCTCGCCCCGGTATTGACGAGGACCTTTAATGAGGCAAAGGAAAGGGGACAACTGCCCCCGACTATGTCTGAAGCAACGATATCGCTTCTCTTAAAGAAGGAAAAGGACCCGCTACAATGCAGGTCCTATAGACCTATTTCCCTCCTAAATGTAGATGCCAAGATCCTGGCCAAGATAATGGCAATGAGAATAGAGGAATGTGTCCCGGGGGTGGTCCACGAGGATCAAACTGGGTTTGTGAAGGGGAGACAGCTGAACACGAATATACGGAGGCTGTTAGGGGTAATGATGATGCCCCCACCAGAGGGGGAAACGGAGATAGTAGTGGCGATGGATGCCGAGAAAGCATTTGATAGAGTGGAGTGGGATTATTTGTGGGAGGTGTTGAGGAGATTTGGTTTTGGAGAGGGGTATGTTAGATGGGTGCAGCTGTTGTATAGGGCCCAGATGGCGAGCGTGGTCACGAATGGACGGGGATCTGCATATTTTCGGTTCCATAGAGGGACAAGGTAGGGATGCCCTCTGTCCCCATTATTGTTTGCACTGGCGATTGAGCCCCTGGCGATAGCGTTGAGGGGTTCCAAGAAGTGGAGGGGAGTACTTAGAGGAGGAGAAGAACACCGGGTATCTTTGTATGCGGACGATTTGTTACTATATGTGGCAGACCCGGCGGAGGGGATGCCAGAAATAATGCGGATACTTGGGGAGTTTGGGGATTTTTAAGGGTATAAATTGAACATGGGGAAAAGTGAGTTGTTTGTGGTGCATCCAGGGGAGCAGAGTAGAGAAATAGAGGACCTACCGTTGAGGAAGGTAACAAGGGACTTTCGTTACCTGGGGATCCAGATAGCCAAGAATTGGGGCACATTGCATAGGTTAAATTTAACGCGGTTGGTGGAACAATTGGAGGAGGATTTCAAGAGATGGGATATGGTATCCCTGTCACTGGCAGGGAGGGTGCAGGCGGTTAAGATGGTGGTCCTCCCGAGATTCCTCTTTGTGTTTCAGTGCCTCCCGGTGGTGATCACGAAGGCTTTTTTTTAAAAAAAGGATTGAAAAGAGCATCATGGGTTTTGTGTGGGCCGGGAAGACCCCGAGAGTGAGGAAGGGATTCTTACAGCGTAGCAGGGATAGGGGGGGCTGGCACTACCGAGCCTAAGTGAGTATTATTGGGCCGCTAATATTTCAATGGTGAGTAAGTGGATGGGAGAGGAGGAGGGAGCGGAGGAGGGAGCGGCGTGGAAGAGATTAGAGAGGGCGTCCTGTAGGGGGACTAGCCTATAGGCTATGGTGACAGCCCCATTGCCGTTCTCACCGAGGAACTACACCACAAGCACGGTGGTGGTGGCTACACTGAAGATTTGGGGACAGTGGAGACGGCATAGGGGAAAGACTGGAGCCTTGGGGGGGTCCCCGATAAGAAACAACCATAGGTTTGCCCCGGGGGGAATGGATGGGGGATATGGAATGTGGCAAAGAGCAGGAATAACGCAACTGAAAGATCTGTTTGTGGATGGGAAGTTCGCGAGTCTGGGAGCGCTGACCGAGAAATATGGGTTGCCCCAAGGGAATGCATTCAGGTATATGCAACTGAGGGCTTTTGCGAGGCAACAGGTGAGCGAATTCCCGCAGCTCTCGACACAAGAGGTGCAGGACAGAGTGATCTCAAAGACATGGGTGGGGGATGGTCAGGTGTCAGATATATATAGGGAAATGAGGGACGAAGGGGAGACTATGGTAGATGAACTAAAAGGGAAATGGGAAGAAGAGCTGGGGGAGGAGATCGAGGAGGGGCTGTGGGCAGATGCCCCAAGCAGGGTAAACTCGTCGTCCTCGTGTGCCAGGCTAAGCCTGATTCAGTTTAAGGTATTACACAGGGCGCATATGACTGGAGCACGGCTCAGTAAATTTTTTGGGGTGGAGGATAGGTGTGCGAGGTGCTCGAGAAGCCCAGCGAATCATACCCATATGTTTTGGTCATGCCCGGCACTACAGGGGTTTTGGATGGGGGTGACAAAGGTGCTTTCAAAAGTAGTGGGGGTCCGGGTCGAACCAAGCTGGGGGTTGGCTATATTTGGGGTTGCACAAGAGCCGGGAGTGCAGGAGGCGAGAGAGGCCGATGTTTTGGCCTTTGCGTCCCTAGTAGCCCGGCGCAGGATATTGCTAATGTGGAAAGAAGCCAAGCCCCCGGGGGTGGAGACCTGGATAAATGACATGGCAGGGTTTATAAAGCTAGAGCGGATTAAGTTCGTTCTAAGGGGGTCGGCTCAAGGGTTCACCAGGCGGTGGCAACCGTTCGTCAAATTCATCGCAGAAAGATAGATGGAATGGAAAAAAGAAGGCAGCAGCAGCAGCCCAGGATCGGGGGCGGGGGGGGGGGGGGGGGGGGGGGGGGGGGGGGGGGGGCGCGGAGAGGAGGAACCAGAAGGACTCTCAGGGTTGTTAATATATACTGTATAATATGTATAGGTCGTTGCTACAGATAATTATATATTGGACTGTTAAATTATATTTTTGGAGAGTGTTACTTGTGATAAGGCAGTTGCCAATTAGGGTTAGTTTTCATTTTTGTTATTTATTATTTATTCATTTTCTGTTCATAAAATAGGTCATTGTTATTTGTGTTGTTATAATATTGTGTAAAGGATGCACAATGTACTGTGTTGGTTGACCAAAAATTTTCAATAAAATATATATTTTTTTTTAAAGTATACTCCCGGATAGACTTTTTTGTCCTAGGAAGGGCGTTGATCCCGAAAGTGGTAGGAACAGAATATTCGGCTATAGCCGTTTCAGATCACGCCCCATATTGGGTGGATCTGGATCTAGGAGAGGAGAAGGAGCAGCGCCCACTTTGGAGATTAGACATGGGACTGTTGGCGGACGAGGGGGTATGTGGAAGGGTGAGGGGATGTATTGAAAGATACCTAGAGGTCAATGATGATGGAGCGGTCCAGGTGGGAGTAGTATGGGAGGCGCTGAAGGCGTTAGTTAGGGGGGAGCTGATTTCCATAAGAGCCCACAGGGGGAAACAAGAGGGTAAAGAAAGGGAGAGACTGATTGGGGAGATTCTGAGGGTGGATAGGCAATATGTGGAGGCCCCGGATGAAGGGCTATACAGGGAAAGACGGAGACTACAGACGGAGTTTGACCTGCTGACCACGGGTAAGGCGGAGATGCAGTGGAGGAAGGCACAGGGAATACAATACGAATATGGGGAAAAGGCGAGCCGATTGCTGGCCCAACAACTTAGGAAGAGGGGGGCGGCGAGAGAGATCGGAGGAGTTAGGGACGGGGAGGGAAGGATGGAGCAGAGAGCGGGGAGGGTGAACGGGGTGTTTAAGTCATTTTATGAGAGGCTGTATAAGTCCCAACCCCCGGAGGGGAAAGAGGGAATGATACACTTCCTGGACCAGCTGGAGTTCCCGAGGGTTGAGGAGCAGGAGGTGGCAGGTTTGGGAGCGCAGATTGAGGTGGAGAAGGTGATTAAAGGAATTGGGAACATGCAGGCAGGAAAGGCCCCGGGACCAGATGGGTTCCCGGTGGAATTTTACAGGAAATATGTGGACCTACTGGCCCCACTCCTGACGAGAACCTTCAATGAGGCTAAGGAAAGGGGGACACTACCCCCGACAATGTCGGAGGCGACGATATCGTTGATCCTGAAACGAGACAAAGACCCGGTGCAGTGCGGGTCATACAGGCCCATCTCCCTCCTAAATGTAGATGCCAAGTTACTAGCCAAAGTGATGGCGACAAGGATAGAGGACTGTATCCCAGGGGTGGTACATGACGACCAGACAGGGTTTGTTAAAGGGAGGCAATTGAATGCCAATATACGAAGGTTGCTGGGGGTGATGATGATGCCCCCACTGGAGGGGAGGCAGAGATAGTGGTGGCGATGGATGCAGAGAAGACATTCGATAGAGTGGAGTGGGACTACCTGTGGGAGGTACTGAAGAGATTTGGATTTGGAGAGGGGTTCATCAGATGGGTTCAGCTCCTGTACGGGGCTCCGGTGGCAAGCATGGTTACAAACAGGCAACGATCCGACTATTTCCGATTACATAGGGGCACAAGACAGGGGTGCCCCCTGTCCCCGTTGGTAATCGAGCCAGTGGCCATAGCGCTGAGGGGCTCTAAGAAGTGGAGGGGCGTGCTCAGAGGGAGAGAGGAACATCGGGTGTCATTATATGCGGATGATTTGTTGTTGTATGTCGCGGACCCAGTGGAGGGGATGCCAGAGATAATGCAGACACTCAGGGAGTTTGGCGAGTTCTCGGGATATAAATTGAATATGGGAAAGAGTGAACTTTTTGTGATGCACCCCGGGGAACAGGGCAGGGGGATAGACGATCTGCCGCTGAGGAGAGTAGCAAGGGATTTTCGATATCTAGGGCTCCAGGTGGCCAGGAACTGGGGAACCTTGCATAAGCTTAACTTGGCACGACTGGTAGAGCAGATGGAGGAGGACTTTAAGAGGTGGGATATGGTGCCCCTGTCATTGGCGGGCAGAGTACAGGTGGTTAAAATGGTGGTCCTCCCGAGGTTTCTTTTCGTGTTTCAGTGCCTCCCCATACTGATTACAAAGGCCTTTTTCAAGAAAGTGGACAGGAGTATTATGAGCTTTGTGTGGGCTGGAAAGACCCCGAGGGTAAAGAGGGGGTTCCTGCAGCGCAGTAGGGACAGAGGGGGACTGGCACTGCCGAGTCTGAGTGACTGTTATTGGGCCGCCAACGTGTCCATGATATGTAAGTGGATGAGGGAAGAAGGGGCGGCGTGGAAAAGGCTGGAGATGGCGTCCTGTAAGGGAACAAGTTTAAAAGCACTGGCGACGGCGACGTTACCGTTCCCCCCGAAAAAATACACCACAAACCCAGTAGTGGGGGCGACTTTGAAGATTTGGGGGCAGACATAGGGGAGTGACGGGTGCCTCGGCGTGGTCCCCGATAAGGAACAATCACAGGTTCGTCCCGGGGAGGATAGATGGGGGATTCCAATCTTGGCAGCGAGCAGAAATTGGGAAGTTGAAGGACTTGTTCTTGGACGGGACGTTCGCGAGTTTGGGAGCATTGGTAGAAAAATACGTGTTGCCACCTGGGAATGCCTTCCGATATATGCAAGTGAGGGCATTTGCGAGGCAACAGGTGAGGGAATTTCCGCAGCTCCCGGCGCAAGGGATCCAGGACAGAGTGATCTCGGGGGCATGGGTCGGTGAAGGTAAAGTGTCCGATATATACAGAGAAATGAGAGACGAGGGGGAGACGATGGTAGAGGAGCTGACGGGTAAATGGGAGGAGGAGCTGGGGCAAGAGATTGAGGAGGGGCTGTGGGCAGATGCCCTAAGTAGGGTAAATTCCTCGTCCTCGTGTGCCAGGCTTAGCCTGATCCAATTCAAGGTTCTACACAGGGCGCATATGACGGGAGCAAGGCTGAGTAGATTTTTTGGAGTGGAGGATAGGTGCGGGAGGTGCGCGGGAAGCCCGGTGAACCACACTCACATGTTTTGGTCATGTCCGTTATTGCATGGGTTCTGGGTGGGTGTGGCAAGAGTGATCTCAAAGGTGGTGGGGGTCCGGGTCGAACCGAGCTGGGCGTTAGCTATATTTGGGGTTGCAGAAGAGCCGGGAGTGCAGGAGGCGAGAGAGACCGATGTTTTGGCCTTTGCGTCCCTAGTAGCCCGGCGAAGGATTCTACTTACGTGGAAAGAAGCCAAACCCCCGGGTGTGGAGGCCTGGATAAACGACATGGTAGGGTTTATAAAATTGGAGCGAATAAAATACGCACTAAGAGGTTCAGCTCAAGGGTTCACCAGGCGGTGGCAACCGTTCATTGACTATCTCGCAGAGCGATAAGGGAAAACAGGAAAGACAGCAGCAGCAACCCAGGGAGGACGGGGGGAGGGTGTATTCGGTGTTTGGGGTGTGTTTTTTTTTTCTCTTTCCATCCCAGTTGTTTATATTTATTTTTTCAGTATTATTATTTCTCTTTTCTTGTTCTTTTTCTGCACTTGTTGTTAGTTTAATATATTGTTTAAATAACAGTCAATGTACATTTTGTTACAAAGTTGTAAAAATGGAAAATTCTTTTTGATCGAAAAACTTTAATAAAATATATATATTTTTTAAAACAGTGAGAGAATGCGAGAGCAGTGGAACCATTAACAGTGAGAGAATGCGAGCAGTGGAACCATTAACAGTGAGAGAATGCGAGAGTAGTGGTGCCATTAACAATGAGAGAATGTGAGAGCAGTGGGGCCATTAACAGTGAGAGAATGTGAGAGCAGTGGGGCCATTAACAGTGAGAGAATGTGAGAGCAGTGGATCCATTAGCTGTGAGAGCAGTGGGGCCATTAACAGTGTGAGAATGAGAGTGCAGTGGGACCATTAACAGTGAGAGAATGCGAGAGCAGTGGATCCATTAACAGTGAGAGAATGCGAGAGCAGTGGATCCATTAACAGTGAGAGAATGCGAGAACAGTGGATCCATTAACAGTGAGAGAATGTGAGAGCAGTGGATCCATTAACAGTGAGAGAATGTGAGAGCAGTGAGGCCATTAACAGTGAGAGAGTGTGAGAACAGTGGGGCCATTAACAGTGAGAGAATGAGAGAGCAGTAAATCCATTAACAGTGAGAGAATTTGAGAGCAGTGGATCCATTAACAGTGAGAGAATGCGAGATCAGTGGATCCATTAACAGTGAGAGAATGTGAGAGCACTTGGGCCATTAACAGTGAGAGAATGCGAGTGTGGGGCCATTAACAGCGAGAAAATGCGAGAGCAGTGAATCCATTAACAATGAGAAAATGTGAGAGCAGTGGATCCATTAACAGTGAAAGAATGTGAGAGCAGTTGGGCCATTAACAGTGAGGGAATGCGAGTGTGGGGCCATTAGCAGTGAGAGAATGTGAGAGCAGTGAATCCATTAACAGTGAGAGAATGCGAGATCTGTGGATCCATTAGCAGTGAGAGAATGCGAGAGCAGTGGGGCCATTAACAGTGAGAGAATGTGAGAGCAGTGGATCCATTAACAGTGAGAGAATGTGAGAGCAGTGGATCCATTAACAGTGATGGAATGTGAGAGCAGTGGGGCCATTAACAGTGAGAAAATGGGAGAGCAGTGGGGCCATTAACTGTGAGAGAATGTGAGGGCAGTGGGGCCATTAACAGTGAGAGAATGTGAAAGCAGTGGATCCATTAACAGTGAGAGAATGTGAGAGCAGTGAATCCATTAACAGTGAGAGAATGAGAGAGCAGTGGATCCATTAACAGGGTGAGAGTGCGAGAGCAATGGGGCCATTAACAGTGAGAGTATGTGAGAGCAGTGAGAGAATGTGAGAGCAGTGGGACCATTAGCAGTGAGAGAATGCAAGAGCAGTGGATCTATTAACAGGGTGAGAGAATGCGAGAGCAGTGGGGTCATTAACAGCAAGAGTGAGGCGCGGGCGGGGTCATTAACAATGACAGAATAGAGCAGCAAAGCAAATACCTCGGAGAGGATTGGAGCAATCGTTACAGAATGCAAGTGCAACGAGGCCATTAATACCAAGAAGTGGGGCCATTAACAGCTAGAGTGTGAAAAGTGGTCTATTATCAGGGAGAGAGAGAGGAGTGTGGCTGTTAGGAGTGAGTGGGAGAGGGTAGTATGGCGATTAGCGGTGAGAGAGACAGGAATGTGGCTATTGAGAGTGAGGAGTGTGGCTATTAGCAGTGAGAGAGAGGAGTGTGGCTATTAGCAGTGAGAGAGAGGAGTGTGGCTATTAGCTGTGAGAGAGAGGAGTGTGGCTATTAGCTGTGAGAGAGAGGAGTGTGGCTATTAGCTGTGAGAGAGAGGAGTGTGGCTATTAGCTGTGAGAGAGAGGAGTGTGGCTATTAGCAGTCAGAGAGAGGTGTGGCGCTCTTGAGCGTGAGAGGAGTGTGGCTATTCGCAGTGAGAGGAGTGTGCTATGGAGAATGAGAGAGGTGTGTGGCTATGGAGAGTGAGAGAGAGGAGTGTAGCTCGGGAGAGTGAGAGAGAGGAGTGTGGCTCTGGAGAGTGAGAGGGGGGTGTGGCTCTGGAGAGTGAAAGAGGTGTGGGGCTCTGGAGAGCGAGAGAGGTGTGTGGCTCTGGAGAGTGAGAGAGAGGAGTGTGGCTCTGGAGAGTGAGATAGGAGTGTAGCTATTGAGAGTGAGAGAGAGGAGTGTGGCTATTAGCAGTGAGAGAGCAGTGTGGCTATTAGCAGTGAGAGAGAGGAGTGTGGCTATTATGCTTTTGTTTCGATGCAACATCGTGGGCCGAAGGGCCTGTACTGCGCTGTATTGTTCTATGTTCTATGTTCTATAAGTGAGAGAGAGGAGTGTGGGTATTAGCAGTGAGAGAGAGGAGTGCGGATATTGAGAGTGAGAGGAGTGTGGCTATTAGCAGTGAGAGAGAGGAGTGTGTTTATTAGCAGTGAGAGAGAGGAGTGTGGCTATTAGCAGTGAGAGAGAGGAGTGCGGATATTGAGAGTGAGAGGAGTGTGGCTATTAGCAGTGAGAGAGAGGAGTGTGTTTATTAGCAGTGAGAGAGAGGAGTGTGGCTATTAGCAGTGAGAGAGAGAAGTGTGGCTATTAGCAGTGAGAGAGAGGAGTGTGGACATTAGCAGTGAGAGAGAGAAATGTGGCTCTAGAGAGTGACAGAGAGGAGTGTGGATATTAACAGTGAGAGAGAGGAGTGTGGACATTAGCAGTGAGAGAGAGGAGTGTGGCTATGGAGAGTGAGAAAGAGGAGTGTGGCTCTAGAGAGTGAGAAAGAGGAGTGTGGCTATGGAGATGAGAGAGGGGTGTGGCTGTTAGCAGTGAGAGAGAGGAGCATGGCTATTGGCAGTGAGAGATAGGAGTGTGGCTATTGAGAGAGAGGAGTGTGGCTATCGAGAATGAGAGAGAGGAGTGTAGCTATTAGCAGTGAGAGAGAGGTGTGTGGGTATTAGCAGTGAGAAAGAGGAGTGTGGCTATTGAGAGTGAGAGAGAGAAATGTGGCTATAGAGAGTGAGAGAGGAGTGTGGCTATTAGCAGTGAGAAAGGTTTGTGGGTATTAGCAGTGAGAGAGAGGATCGCGGCTATTAGCAGTGAGAGAGAGTAGTGTGGATATTGAGAGTGAGAGTGAGAGAGGAGTGTGGATATTAGCAGTGAGAGAGAGGAGTGAGGATATTAGCAGTGAGAGAGAGGAGTATGGCTATGGAGAGTGAGAGAGGAGTGTGGCTATTAGCAGTGAGAGAGAGGAGTGTGGCTATTAGCAGTGAGAGAGAGGAGAGTAGCTATTAGCAGTGAGAGAGAGGAGAGTGGCTATTAGCAGTGAGAGTGAGGTGTGTGGCTATTGAGAATGAGAGATGTGTGGCTATTAGCAGGGAGAGAGAGGAGTGTGGCTATTAAGAGTGAGAGAGAAGAATGTGGCTATCGAGAATGAGAGAGAGGAGTGTGGCTATTAGCAGTGAGAAAGAGGAGTGTGGCTATTAGCAGTGAAAGAGAGGTGCGTGGCTATTGAGAGTGAGAGAGTGAGGAGTGTGGCTATTAGCAGTGAGAGAGCAGTGTGGCTATTAGCAGTGAGAGAGAGGAGTGTTGCTATTGAGAGTGAGCGAGAGGAGAGTGGCTATTAGCAGTGAGAGATGGGAGCGTGGTTATTAGCAGTGAGAGAGGAGTGTGGGTATTAGCAGTGAGAGAGAGGAGTGTGGCTATTAGCAGTGACAGAAGAGTTTGGCTATTAGTAGTGAGAGAGTGGAGATTGGCTATTAGCAGTGAGAGAGAGGAGAATGGCTATTAGTAGTGAGAGAGAGGAGTGTGTCTATTAGCAGTGAGAGAGAGGAGTGTGGCTATTAGCAGTGAGAGAGTGGAGTGAGGATATTAGCAGTGAGAGAGAGGGTATGGCTATGGAGAGTGAGAGAGAGGAGTGTGGCTATTGCGACTGACAGGGAGGAGTGTGGCTATTAGCAGTGAGAGAGAGGAGTGTGGCTATTAGCTGTGAGAGGGGAGCGTGGCTATTGAGAGTGAGAGAGAGGAGTGTAGCTCGGGAGAGTGAGAGAGAGGAGTGTGGCTCTGGAGAGTGAGAGAGGTGTGTGGCTCTGGAGAGTGAGAGAGGTGTGTGGCTCTGGAGAGTGAGAGAGAGGAGTGTAGCTCGGGAGAGTGAGAGAGAGGAGTGTGGCTCTGGAGAGTGAGAGAGGGGTGTGGCTCTGGAGAGTGAGAGAGGTGTGTGGCTCTGGAGAGTGAGAGAGAGGAGTGTGGCTCTGGAGAGTGAGAGAGGTGTGTGGCTCTGGAGAGTGAGAGAGAGGAGTGTGGCTCTGGAGAGTGAGAGAGGGGTGTGGCTCTGAAGAGTGAGAGAGGGGTGTGGCTCTGGAGAGTGAGAGAGGTGTGTGGCTCTGGAGAGTGAGAGAGGGGTGTGGCTCTGGAGAGTGAGAGAGGTGTGTGGCTCTGGAGAGTGAGAGAGGTGTGTGGCTCTGGAGAGTGAGAGAGAGGAGTGTGGCTCTGGAGAGTGAGAGAGAGGAGTGTGGCTCTGGAGAGAGAGATAGGAGTGTAGCTATTGAGAGTGTGAGAGAAGAGTGTGGCTATTAGCAGTGACAGAGAGGAGTGTGGATATTAGCAGTGAGAGAGAGGAGTGTGGCTTTTAGCAGTGAGAAAGAGGTGTGTGGCTATTGAGAGTGAGAGAGAGGAGTGTGGCTATTAGCAGTGAGAGAGGAGTGTGGCTATTGAGAGTGAGAAGTGTGGCTATTAGCAGTGAGAGAGGAGTGTGGCTATTAGCAGTGAGAGAGAGGTGTGTGGCTATGGAGAGAGAGACGAGTGTGGCTGTTAGCAGTGAGAGAGGGGAGTGTGGCTATTGAGAGAGAGAGAGAGAGAGAGAGGAGTGTGGCTATTAGCAGTGCGAGAGGAGTGTGGCTATTGGCAGTGAGAGAGAGGAGTGTGGCTATTGACAGTGAGAGAGGAGTGTGGCTATTAGCAGTGAGAGAGACGAGTGTGGCTATTAGCAGTGAGAGCGAGGTGTGTGGCTATTGAGAATGAGAGATGTGTGGCTATTAGCAGTGAGAGAGAGAAGTGTAGCTATTAAGAGTGAGAGAGAAGAATGTGGCTATCGAGAATGAGAGAGAGGAGTGTGGCTATTAGCAGTGAGAAAGAGGAGTGTGGCTATTAGCAGTGAGAGCGAGGTGCGTGGCTATTGAGAGTGAGAGAGGAGTGTGGCTATTAGCAGTGAGAGAGCAGTGTGGCTATGAGCAGTGAGAGAGAGGAGTGTGGCTATTGAGAGAGGGCGAGAGGAGCGTGGTTATTAGCAGTGAGAGAGGGGAGCGTGGTTATTAGCAGTGAGAGAGGAGTGTGGTTATTAGCAGTGAGAGAGAGGAGAATGGCTATTACCAGTGAGAGAGAGGGGTGTGGCTATTAGCAGTGAGAGAGAGGGGTGTGGCTATTAGCAGTGAGAGAGAGGAGTGTGGCTATTAGCAGTGAGAGAGGAGTGTGGCTATTGCGACTTACAGGGAGGAGTGTGGCTATTAGCAGTGAGAGAGGAGTGTGGGTTTCAGCAGTGAGAGAGAGGAGTGAGGATATTAGCAGTGAGAGAGGAGTGTGGCTACTGAGAATGAGAGAGAGGAGTATGGATATTAGCAGTGAGGGAGAGGAGTGTGGCTATTGCGAGTGACAGGGAGGAGTGTGGCTATTCGCAGTGAAAAGACATTGCAAACAATGCGATAGGGGAGAGTAAGGTTTTATTTGCAGTAATAAGCAGTAGTAAAATTACTGGGAATGATAGTTCATAGAATTTACAGTGGTGAAGGAGGCTATTCAGCCTATCGAGTCTGCACCGGCCCTTTGAAAGAGCACCCTACCCAAGCCCACACCTTCACCCTATCCCCGTAACACAGTAATCCCACCCAACTTTTTTGTACTCTAAGGGCAATTTAGCATGGCCAACCCACCTATCCTGCACATCTTTGGACTGTAGGAGGAAACCGGAGGGTTTACTAATTATAAAATATGGAAAAGTAATTAATTAACTAAAAGTTAATTAAGATGGCAGGGCAGGTGATGTATTCAGACTGCAGGAGCTCCTGGACACCAGTGTGATGCAAGGCAAAAGTGACTGCGGCTTGAGGGGTTTCAGCTCAGAATCACTGGGCTGCAGCCACTGCAATGTATCAGGGAGAGAGAAAGCGATCTGGACACTTTATTCCAGGAGATAGTCACACCCTTTAGGATATGCAAAATTTTAGAGTTCAGCAATGGTCAGGGGCAGGAGGGTATGATTGCAGGTCAGGCAGCCATGAGGACCCAGCATGTCGAGATGGAAGAGCTTCAGCCTCTGACCTTGTCTCACAGGTACCTATGCGGATGAGAAGGACTGCATGGTGGATAAGCAGGCCGACCATGGCGAAGAATGCTATTCAAGAAGGCGGAGCAAAGACGAATGTGGTAGCGATAGGAGACTGTAGTCAGGGGGTTACAGTTCTCTTTAGCCACGACACAGACTCCGATGGTTGTGTTGCCTGCCAAGTACCAGGTTTAAGGACATCTCCTCGCAGCTGGAGAGAAACTTTGAGTGGAAGGAAGAGAATCCAGTTGTTATGGCCCATGTGGGAATCACTAACATAAATGGACCCAGGAATGATGTTCTGCTAAGTGAATTTGAGGAGTTAGGGTCCAAATTAAAATGCACAACATCAAAGGTAATCATCTCTTGATTGTTATCTGAGCCACGCACCAATTGGTATAGAGTTAAACAGACTAGAGAATTAAATGCATGGCTCAAAGAGTAGTGTGGGAAGAGGGGGTTTGATTCATGGGGCACTTGCATCAGTATTCATGGAAAAGTGAGCTATTCTGTTGGGATGGACTCCACTTTAAGTGAATTTCGGACCAAGGTCCTGACCAATCATATAACCAAGGCTGTGGACATGGCTTTAAACTAATGGGGATGGGGCGGGGTTCGGATGAAGGGGTACTCAGAATTCCTCAAAGGATGAGGTACCCAAACAGTATAGTGATGTGGGAAAAGATAAGTAGAGTGGGGCAGGAAGGAACAAAATTTTAAAAAATGTACATCAGTGAGCCAGGTCATTGCAGGGAATAGAAAAAAAAATGAAATTAAAGATTCTTTATCTTAATGTACGAAGCACCTGCAATAAGATAAATGAATTAGTGGCACTAAGAGGTAAGTCATTTACATCTATTCATCATTGCAGATACATGATTACCATGTGATCAAGGCTGGGAAATAAATATTCCAGGGTATACAATATTTTGGAAGGACTGACAGAATGGCAAAGGAGGTGGGGTAGCCCCTATAGTAATGGAGGACACAATGATATGAGTGAGAAAGGGTCTGGCCTCTGAAGATCATGAAGTCGTATCAGTACAGGCGGAAAATTAGGAATAGCAAGAGTCAGAAAAGATTAGTGAGAGTAATCTGTCGGCCTACTAACACCAGTTATTCCATTGGGCAGGGCATTAAACAAGTGTTGGAGCTTGTAACGAAGGAAATGCAATAATTGTGGGAACTCAATTTTCATATAGACTGGGACAATCAAAAGGCAAGAATGGTCCAGAAGATTGCTTTCCTGCCAGTTTCTTGGAACAGTACATAGTGGAACCGAGAGGGATAAAACTATCTTCGATCTAGCATTGTGCAATGAAGCAGGGTTAATTAGCAATGTCATAGTAAAAGATCTACTGGGAAATAGTGACCATAATACCATTCAATTCCCACATTAAGTTTGAAGTGATATATTCCATCCCAAATAAAGCCGATTACATAGTACGGGGAGAGCTAGATATGGTTAATTGGGTAAAAGGTATGGGCTAAATGAAATCACAAGTATATAAAAAGGACGAGAGTATCTAAAGTGAACGTTGGTCCCTTAGAGGCAGAGACGGGAGAAATTAACATGGGGAACGAGGAAAAGGCAGAGGCATGGAACAAATATTTTGCATTTGTTTTTATGAGTATAAGACATAAGTTCCGTACCTGAAATGGATGTTAACCGATGGGCTAAATTTACATAGAATTTACAGTGCAGAAGGAGGCCATTCGGCCCATCGAGTCTGCACCGGCTCTTGGAAAGAGCACCCTACCCAAGTCCACACCTCCACCCCATCCCCATAACCCAGTAACCCCACCCAGCACTAAGGGCAATTTTGGACACTAAGGGCAATTTAGCATAGCCAATCCACCTAACCTGCACATCTTTGGACTGTGGGAGGTAACCGGAGCACCCGGAGGAAACCCACGCAGACACGGGGAGAACGTGCAAACGTTCAAAACGTGCAAAATAGACAGAAAATCAGCAGAGGTAAAGTACTGGAGAAGTTTAAGGAACTAAAATACGACAAACCCCCAGAATCAGGGTGGCACGGGGGCAACGCTTTTGGCACTGCTGTCTCACAGCGCCAGGGACCCCGTTCAAATCCGGCCTCGGGTGTCTGTGTGTGTGGAGTTTGCACTTTCTCCCAGTCTCTGCATGGGTTGCCTCCCGGTGCTCCGGTTTCCTTCCCACGGTCCAAAGATGTGCAGGTTAGGTGGATTGGCCATGTTAAATTGCCCCTTACCATCCTAAAGGTTAGGAGGGACTGCGGGGATAGAGTGGTGGCGTGGGCCTAGGTCGGGTGCTATTTCCAAGGGTCAGTGCAGACTTGATGGGCAGAATGGCCTTCTTTAGGGTGTCTATGAACCTAATGGCCTACACCCTAGAGTTTGAAAAGAGTTAGCTGAAGGGATAGTGCATATGATATCTACAATTTCCCATAATTCCTTAAATTCAGGAATGTTAGGAAAGAGTTAATATTGCCTAGTACTTAAGTTGGAATTGGGATTTTTATTGTTTAACAGACTGCACCAAATATAATGGGGATACAGGTGTCACTGTGGTGTTGTTAAGGTGATTGCTGAACACAAACTTGGGAGTCAAAGTCAAAACCTGCTTTCTAGTTCATATTAGAGAGTTACCATTGGAGCTTAACAATAGCAGCAGAGAATGGTTAGTGCTCGAGAGTAAAAAGGATTGCAAACTTAAGATTTCTTTAGATGAAAAATTATTCTGAATTCTAAACTTGAAGAGTGATTTAGAGTAACTTGGAAAACAAATGGCTGAATCCAAGTGTAAAATGTCAGGATATGACTACCCATCATTGTTTTGTGAATATCAACCCTCTAATAAAAGGAAGAATGAAGTTACCATGGGACACAGGCTACATTCTTGACCAAGAAAAAAAACAAGGAATGGCCTTGGCACTTGCAGGTTATAGGTACAGATGCTAAAACAATCATTTTGCAGCATGGAAACCAGACTGTTTGGGTGCACGTGTCAAGATTAGTGGGCACAGATTACAAGTTGCAGATTCAAAAGGGGTTATGAAATGTGCTTAAGGAACCAGGTACTTCCCATACACGTATGTTACAGAATTATGAGGACCAGATCATGGAAATTGACAGGGGACCTGAAGAGGGACATAGAAATTATATGATCTTGATGAGGCCATTTGACCCAAAGGTTGGCACGAAAGTGAAATACTTAGCAGTCAGATCAAGGACGCAACTATCACTGGTAAAGCAGGTAAGGCCAGTAGAAAATATAAAAACTGATTGAATGTACAAGATAAAGCAAAGGAGATTACACCCATAAACTGGGAACATGAAGTACAAAAAGGGAGAGCACAGAAACATTGTGTCAGTTTGGGCAGTAAATTCGGCAGTGAACATACCCATAGCAATAGATCAAGAACCGATAAAAGAACCTGTCATAATAGGAAGGGGAGATAAAGCAATAGCAGCCTGTTGCTAACTTCTGGTGGCTATAAATATGGCGGTTAATAATGTCGCTCATTGCGTCTTTACTTAATTCGCTCTGTTTTATAACCTTTGCTCTAGAGTTGCCAGGTATATGATACCACTACGAGGTTCAAGTTGAAGTGCTGATCAATAACTCAATACACCAGTTAGAAGTTTCAAATCAAAACACATTTATTATACACAGTCAATCACTACTCATGCATAAAACTCTACTTACTAGACTATCTCTAACACTAAGAGGCCTATACTTAGCTTTGGAACTGGCCCACCAGGTCAGGGGAACAAATGGCCTTTCGTTTGATTAAGTCTGCAGGCTTCAAAGCTGGTATAGACTGGTAGCTAGGAGCGCCTATCTCGTAGCGTGCGTTGACTGAGGACTTACTTGGTTGGTGCAGCTACTAGGCAGGTCACTGTCAAGAGTTGTTTCGAGCTGCTGAGAGGCCCTGCCAAGAAGGACGAATTGGACTTGGGAACTCTATTTTATAGTCTCCAGGGTTATAGTCTCCCTTTTGGGCAGACCCCGTACCTGGTTCCAAGTGATTGGACTAAGTTCTGATCACTTGGATCGATTTCTCCAATACTGGAGCTGTTCCCTGATCGCTGGGCGGTTCCCAAGTGTCCGTTGGCCTTCCTTTGTCTTGGCTCCTGCTGGCGCCGAGGAGTCTGGCTTGGCTTTGTTTACCTTAACCGTTTCTAATTGTTCCCGGGGATCGCTCATCGATATGTAGATGGTTGTTAGTTTCAGTGCTGTCTGGGTTCCTGCAAGTTCTGATACACAGGAAACTTTGCACCTGCTTGCTTTCCTGCGCCTGACCGAATTTCCCTGCGTTCTTAGCGGATCTCCATTTTAAGTTGGGAAGTGGCCAACCCAGGTGGCTACAAGCCGAAACAAGATACAAGGCATGATAGAGGGCATAGTGAAACAAGGTCAAGAAATATGGTACAGACTAGGGATGCTACACAGAACAGAAGCCTATATGATCAAAAAGTCTTGGAGGCTTATAAGAACATAAGAACCAGTAGGCCATCTGGCCTCTCGAGCCTGCTCCGCCATTTAATGAGATCATGGCTGATCTTTGTGGACTCAGCTCCACTCTCCGGCCCGTACACCATATCCCCGAATCCCTTTATTCTTTAGAAAGGCACCTATCTTTTTCTTAAAAACGTTTAAAGAAGGAGCCTCAACTGCTCCACTGGGCAAGGAATTCCAAAGATTCACAACCCTTTGGGTGAAGAAGTTCCCCCTACACTCAATCCTAAATCTACCTCCCCTTATTTTGAGGCTATGCCCCCGAGTTCTGCTTTCCCCGACCAGTGGAAACAACCTGCCCGCATCTATCCTATCTATTCCCTTCATAATTTTATATGTTTCAATAAGATCCCCCCGCATCCTTCTAAACTCCAATGAGTACAGTCCCAGTCTACTCAACCTCTTGTCATAATCTAATCCCCTCAACTCTGGGATCAACCTCGTGAATCTCCTCTGCACTCCCTCCAGTGCCAATATGTCCTTTCTCAGGTAAGGAGACCAAAACTGAACACAATACTCCAGATGCGGCCTCACCAACACCCTATACAATTGCAGCATAACCTTGATGGAGTCTTGAACTCCATCCCTCTAGCAATGAAAGACAAAACTCGATTAGCCTTCTTAATCACCTGCTGCACCTGCACACCAACTTTTTGCGACTCGTGCACCAGCACACCCAGGTCCCTCTTCCAATAAATTAGTTGATAAATTAAAGATGCAAAACAGCAAGAACTGCAAAGTTGGCAAGAATTTGGGGTGTATACAGAGGTCCCAGATAGGGGACAAGTTTTATCTCATAGATGGATATGCATGGAAAAGTGGTTCCTGGTAGAACTTGTACGGTCAAAGGCAGGCTTTGAAGAAAACTTGAGTGACCAAGATGTAAGTGCAGATATACCTATGGCAGAAAAGGGTATTTTGAAGATCATCTTGGTTCTGTGAGCCATAAATACTTGGGAATGCAAATCGATAGATATTAATGATGTGGAGATGCCAGCGTTGGACTGGGGTGAGCACAGTACGAAGTCTTACAACACCAGGTTAAAGTCCAACAGGTTTGTTTCGATGTCACTAGCTTTCGGAGCGCTGCTCCTTCCTCAGGTGAAGGGAACATTCGCTGCGACAACGAATGAACGGATATCGCGCAACAATCACCAGGCAGGAATGTTCCCTTCCAGTCGGGGAACACTTCAGCAGTCAAGGGCATTCAGCCTCTGATCTCCGGGTAAGCGTTCTCCAAGGCGGCCTTCAGGACCCGCGACAACGCAGAATCGCCGAGCAGAAACTTATAGCCAAGTTCCGCACACATGAGTGCGGCCTCAACCGGGACCTGGGATTCATGTCGCATTACCTTCACCCCCCACCATCTGGCCTGCAAAATCCTACCAACTGTCCTGGCTTGATACAATTTACACCTCTTTAACCTGGGGTTACCCCATCTCTGGATCTGTAAAGATTTAATCACCTGCTAATGCTTGCATTCCTAGCATTGTTTGGCATCTTTGAATTTGTCTATATATGTGTTTCTGGAACAGACCTCTGCATTCACCTGAGGAAGGAGCAGCGCTCCGAAAGCTAGTGACATCGAAACAAACCTGTTGGACTTTAACCTGGTGTTGTAAGACTTCGTACGATAGATATTAAAGCTGCTTTCACACAGGGACATCAACTTCAAAGAGAAAATTTTCTTTATCCTCCAAGAGATGCGCCAAAGTAAAGGGTACTCTGGAAGTTAAACAAATGTGTATACGAATTGAACGATTCTTCCAGAGTTTGGTACTTCTCAGTGAGGTCAGTTTTGTTGAAGTTGGGCTGTCTTCAGTTGAAAGCAGACCCTGCGATGTTTTATTGGCACAATGCAGGGAAATTTTCAGGCATCTTCATGGTGCATGTAGGTGATTTTTTTTTTTGTAGGGTTGTAGTAGTGCATTTGAAAATACTGTTATTAACAGACTTGCAACGGAGTTCAAGATTGGACATCGGGCCTCTGGTGCACTCAAATACATTGGGTTAGAAATTGTGTAAAGTGCTTCCCATGTCACTCTACACCAGCAGCCTTACTCAGAAAATATTAACCCCACAGCAATTACTCGTGGTACGACCTCACAAAATAATACGGCGGATTCTAAAATGGAAAAAAAGGAACTCTGAAGTTGAATTGGTCAGCTGAATTGGCTAGCTAGACAAACAAGACTGGGCACCAGTTTTGATGTTTTAGAATTGAGCACTAAAATGAATGATCCTATGGTTGAAGAATTTATTCAAGCAAACAGAGCATCGGCAAAATTGAAATTGGAGAATTGTGTTTTGAAATTCCCATCATAGGTGATGTTAAACAACTGAAACTGGTTGTTTACAGTGACGCATTTTACGCTAATCTCTGTGATGACTGTGTGTGCTGGAGGATTTATAATTTTTCTCCTGGGGGGAAAAGGTATATCTTGCTCTTTGGCATGGGAAACTAAAGCTAACAAGTCGTAAAAGGTACATTGGCAGTGGAGACACTTGCCCTAGTTCGGTAGCACAATGGTTAGCACTGTTGCTTCACAGCACCAGGGTCCCAGGTTCGATTCCCGCTGGGGTCACTGTCTGTGCAGTGTCTGCACATTCTGCCCATGTCTGTGTGGGTTTCCTCTGGGAGCTCCGATTTCTTCCCAAAAGTCCCGAAAGAAATGCTTTTAAAAAAAATTTAGAGTGCCCAATTAATTTTTTCCAATTAAGGGGCAATTTAGCGTGCCAGCCCACCTATCCTGCACACCTTTTGGGTTGTGGAGGCGAAACCCACGCAAACACGGGGAGAATGTGCAAACTCCACACGGACAGTGACCCAGAGTCAGGATCAAACCTGGGACCTCGGTAGTAGTGAGACAGCAGTGCTATCTACTGCGCAAGGCGAGCTTGTTAGATGAATTGGACAATAATAAAGATTATTATTATCGTGGAGGGTGTAGATATGGCATTTTCTATATCCAGGACCGTGACTGAAATTTTAAATAGAACAATGTATTCAGGAACAGGACCTACAGAGCATCACATAGACAATAAGTCGTTTTTGGAGAATGTCCACTCTGCAAAATGTGTCAATGAAAAAAGTAGCATTTATGCATGAGTAGATTTGACGGTGTGTAAATAAATGTGCTTTGATTTGAATCTTACTAATTGGTGTATTAAGTTATTGATCATTACTTGAACTTGAACCTCGTGGCGATATCATAAAGATACCTGGCGACTCGAGAGCAAAGGTTATAAAACAGAGCCAATTGAACCAACCAAAGGTTAGCAACTTATTACTGGCGACATCCTGACGGGACCAAATCTAGAAGTGGCTTAACCACTCCGGGAGAACCCAAAAATTTGATTTTGAGATCCAATTGAGAACAGAAAACCACAAGTGTTCAAGCAGTTCTGATCAATCCTCATAATTCGGAAGTGTGTTAAATGCATGCGTACCTAACAGGGCTATAAGGTAAACTGATAGATTTTTGTTGCGACAAAACTGTCGAGAGTTTGTATTCCGGAAAATAGCGAAAGCCGTACCCGTAATTGCAGCACCGCCTTAATACCCCTTGTTCCAAATTTCAAGAGAGTATTTAGAGAGGAAAGATGGCAATGCAGGCAATGCAACGCCTCATGAACCACAAAGAATTTGTGGTCGCAGCGACCAGCAGCAGTAGAGTAGGACAGTGTCCCGTTTGGCAAGAGGAAATCAGGAAGTACCTCAAAGGGAAAGGATGGCCCCTTTGGAGCAAATTCTGTAACAATGAGGAAACAGGTCCCGGGAGTATAGCACGTACTTGGTGGGAGAACCTGAGCGAGATTCACAAGAAAAGCTTAGGAAAAGCTCACAAGCCGATGGCAATCGTGTCCTGCTTGGTACAATTGCGAGGCACAGAGGAAGTCGTTAGGACGCTCCGGAAAGAGATAGAAGGCATACATCGAATGAGCACGGTCAATGTCAGTGAGGTAGAAAGAGAGAACGTAGAGTTAAGGAGGAAGTTGGCAGCAAAAGACAGAGAGGTGGATGATGCCAAGTGGGCACACCAGTCTTGTCTGACGCACTTGAGCAGCTTCCAGTCCCAGTACGAAAAGGCCCATCAGGACATGCAACAGGCAGTCCTGGTATGAGAGGAAACCGAGAAGCAGGTAGAGGCATTGCAGAGGCAGTGTAGTGACCTGAAGGCCGCGTTAAGAGCACTCCATGCTGCCACCACGGAGCAAAGACAAAGCTCATTAGACCATGCAAAGTGCTGGAAGCAGATTGCAGAACTGCAATCTCTGCTTTCAGTTCAAAAAGGATTCCAGGAAACATTTGGATCACAGTTAGACGAGGAAGACAGCCCTGATTGGGAAGAGTTAAATATGACAGCGCAGAGATATGTTCAGGGAACATGTGCACAGGGAAAGTCCCAGAAGAGAAAAGCGCCCCAACCCCCCACAGAGCAGAGAGTTCAGGCTCCAATGAACCCAGTAACCACCCACCGCACAGCCACAACAGACGACACGGAATTTCTGTACACCGCCCCCTTAACAGTGACCCAATTACGGGACGCGTGCGAGAAAATCACACCGTTCCTCCCCACCTCAGACCCCCACCACTTCTTTGCCAGAGTAAAGCAGCAGGCGAACATGTATGGCCTGGCTGAGCGAGAGCACGTAATGCTCACAGTTTTGAGTTTAGAAGGCTTAGAAGGGTCGTAGCAGCCCTTCCCGACCCACAGAATGTAGCAGGAGGCACCCTTGCAGAAATGCACACCGCGATCTTAGGCGCGATCGGGTATAACAGGTGACCCCCGTAGATGGCCTCAATAAGTGCAGGCAAAAGAAAACCGAGCACCCCACAGCGTTTGCTGGACGCCTGTGGATCCATTTTGCAGCAGTTTTCGGAGACTTCGACCGCGCCCATTTGTCCCCAGACAACATGGCCAAATGGACCCGCACCCTTATCTCCCATGCCACAGAAACCGGACAAAAAGCTTGTGCGAATTATGACCCCTCAGAGGAGGCTCATAATGAGAAATGGATCGTAAAAAGATTGTCCCGCACCTGGGAGCAGTCTGTACAAAACAAACCCGCAGTTAAAAATCCCAAAGAACAGCAGGCAGAAGCAGACATACAATCAGTTAAGGCACACCAGAACCCCGCATGGGTAAACGAAGGCAAGAATAGCCCCCCACAAAAGTCACAGGAGTGTTACAACTGTGGACAGTTGGGACACTTTGCAAGAGAATGCAATGCCCCACGAAAGCCACAGAGAGCACAGCAGGCAGGCACCCTGAATAAGAATAAGACAGAGCCCATACATAGTGTGAGCACCCGTTCAGATCAGACGGACCTGAACGGAACGGACTGACTGTGTTCGTGCTCCCCCAGTTGGGTCTGCGACACCCTTTGGGATAGGTCCGGCCGACCAGTTGTTGCAGCAAAAATACAGGGACAGCCCATCGGTTTCTCTGGGACACAGGAGGGTCCCGCACCACAATCAATTCCTCCACCATGTTTCAAAAGGACACGTGGCCCACTACAGCCTCTATCACCCTCAGCGGCTTTACAGGCCACTCACAGCAGGGACAAATCACAGCCCCTGTACCCATTCAAATCGGCAACATCACCATCAAGCACCCCATAGTTTTAATCGACCTGCCCCACACAGCAGAACACATTTTGGGCATAGACTTTATGAATTCCCACAATCTATCCTTTGATCCAGTCAACCAATGTATCTGGAAAATGGCAAAATCCGCAAAAGCCCCCGCAACGCTCACCACAGGAGAATATGCACACAAAATTAGCGCAGTAGGCAAATTTTGGTTTAACCCGACTACAATTAGCACGGACAAGCAGGTTAGGGCACTTTTACAAAAGAACAGGACAGCATTCGCGACCCACAAACACGACTGTGGCCGGATGACTGGTTCAATACAAATCACAGGACCTGACCCTAGACCACAAAAGCAATATGGATTTCCCCAAGAGGCAGAGGGAGAAATCGCAAAAGTAATCGACAGCTTATTTGAGCAGGGCGTACTTAGATCAGTAGCCTCCACTAATAATGCCCCGATTTGGCCAGTGAGAAAGCCCGATGGATCATGGCGACTGACCATCGATTACCGGGAACTCAACAAAATCGCCCCCGCAGCAGCCCCCACGGTAGCCACAAGTCCCGAGACCATGCTCAAGCAGGGACTCAATTCCCGATACTTTACGGTTTGGGATATCAGTAATGGATTCTGGTCCATTCCATTGGCAAAGGCGTGCCAGTACAAATTTGCCTTCACCTTTAAAGCACAGCAGTACACGTGGACATGCCTTCCACAAGGATTCCACAACTACCCCTCCATTTTCCACAGACAGCTGGCAAATAGTTTAGCCAAATTTTCTCGCCCCGAATGTCTGGTCCAGTACGGAGACGACCTACTACTGCAGACAGACACCAAGGAAGAGCACATCGAGCTTCTGTCCGAACTCCTGGAACTCCTACAGAAAATTGGTTGTAAAGTGAACCCCAAAAAGGCCCAGATTTTGGAAAACAAAGTGATATATTTGGGTACAATTATCACACATGGTAAACGCGAGATCGAGCATAAAAGGATTGACTCGATTGCCAAATTGCCCCTTCCCCAGAACGTTTCAGCCCTCCGGTCGTTTTTAGGACTGGTTGGCGACTGCTGAAACCACATTGACGGTCTCGCCAGCAAGGCACCACCCCTCTCAGACATCCTAAAGAAAGGAGCCCCCTGGGGATGGCTTCCGGAGCAAACGGATGCTGTGGACTCATTGAAAAAAGCACTCATAGCAGCCCCCGCACTACAAGTTCCAGACCCAGTTTCCCCCTATGCGATAGAGGTAGCAAGCACAGACCGCACCCTTCTGGCTGTGCTCCTTCAGTAACGGCACGAACAGTTAAGGCCCGTGACTTACGTCTCCAGAGTTTTAGATGCTGTGGAGCAGGGATTTTCAGCCTGTGAAAGGCACCTGCTCGCAGTTTTTTGGGCAGTATAGTATTTTTCTTACATTACCGGACTAAACCCCATCACAATCCTGACGGAACACACCCCCGCCCAACCTTTACTGCACTGACGACTCAAGGACGGTACAGTTAGTCAGATAAGAGCAGCCAGATGGACCCTTCTTTTGCAGGGACGGGACATCACTGTTAAAAGAACAAAGACCCACACTTTTTTAGCCGATAACCTGCAGTACCCCCCCGGAACCCCCAATGAAGCTGAAATCATCTCTACACACCACAACACAGGCCCCTTTATTGCTAAAACACCCCCCCCCGCCCCCCCCCCCGAAAGATAGGTAGTTCAACCCAGAGCCCCAAGCACACACACACACGTGCGAGCCCATTAGGATATATGTGGATGGATCGTCCACAATATTAGAAGGGAAGCGCATAACAGGATGCGGCATTTACGTCGAGGACGCGCAGGGACGCGCCCTAGAAGAAATAGCAATAAAACATCCAGGACACTTAGGCGCGCAGGCGGCAGAGCTTGCGGCCATCGCATACATAGTGGAACACCCAGATTCTTTCCCCAGACCAGCAGACATATATTCGGACAGCCTCTATGTCTGCAACAGCCTTACGGAATTACTACCCCTGTGGAAAGCAAGAGGATTTGTTTCCGCAGACAGAAAACCCCTCCCTTCAGCCCCATTGCTCCGTCATATTCTAGAAAAGGCACAGAACAGAACTTTTGGAATAGTTAAAGTTCGAAGTCACCATCGTTCCTCCCCCCCTGGAAATGTAAAAGCCGACGCACTGGCTAAAGCAGGTTCCAGGCATGGATATTTTTGGACACCCTCCGAAAGCGCACCAGTGAATGCAGTTCAGGTCTCGCAGACTGATATCGAGGATTTAGTGCTCGCCGGGTCAGGGAATGAAGAACAGCGCAGTTATGTGATCCTTCACGCTTCGCGTTAGGATCACAAGGAGGGAGTGTAGCCACCTGGGTTGGCCAACTCCCGATGTTAAATGGAGAACAGCAAAGGCTGAAGGGAAATTCAGCCAACACAGGCAGAAACTAGCAGGTGCAAGTTTACTGTGTATTAAACTCTGCAAAAGCCCAGACAGCATCGCTACAAGCAGCCATCTGCATAATAATGCATAATAATGTAGCAGCCATCTACATACTAATGAGCGATCCCCGAGAATAATTGAAACATTTGAGATAAACAAGGCCAAGCCAGAATCCTCGGCGCCAGCAGGAGCCAACACAAAAGAGGTTAACGGACACCTCAAGACCGCCCATCGATCAGGGAACCGCTCCAGTATTGGAGAAATCGAACCAAGCGATTGGAACGAAGTCCAATCACTTGGAACCAGGTACGGGGTCTGCCCCAAAAGGCGGGAAGCCCCTGGGGACTATAAAGTAAAGCCCCCAAGTTCAAATCGTCCTTCTTTACAGGGTCAGTCAGCAACGCGAACCAACCCTTGACAGTGACCTGTTCAGCTACCGCCAAAGACCCTAAGTCTCAAGTCAACGCTCGCTACGAGATAGGCACTTCTCGCTACCAGTCCATACCAGCTTTTGAATCCCGCAGACTCAGAACCCGAACGAAAGGCGATTTGTTCCAGTGACCTGGAGGGCCAGTCCGAAGCTAAGTATAGGCCTGTTAGTTGTAGAAGTAGCTTAGAAAGTAGCGTTTATGCATGAGTAGATTTGACTGTGTGTAAATAAATGTGCTTTGGTTTAAATCTTACTAATTGGTGTATTGAGTTCTGGATCATTACTTGAACTTGAACCTCGTGGCGGTATCATAAAGATACCTGGCGACTCGAGAGCGAAGGTTATAAAACAGAGCCAATTGAACCAACCAAAAGTTAGCAACATTACCATAGAGTTACAATCAGAGCTTAACAAGGTATTTTACAATGCTTTTCAAGAAAGGAGGGAAGAGAGCAGTGAACGACAGGCCAGTTAGCCTAACATCAGTTGGTAGGAAAATGCTGGAATCTATTAACAACGAGGGGCAGCATGTTATTAGCACTGCTGTCTCACAGCACCAGGGATCCAGGTTCGATTCCGACCTCGGTGACTGTCTGTGTGGAGTTTACACGTTCTCAGTGTCTGGTGGGTTTCCTCCCACAGTCCAAAGATGTGCAAGTTAGGTGGATTGGCCACTCTAAAATTTGGCCCTTAGTGTCTAACGGTAGATGGGGTCAGGGGGATAGGGTCAGTGCAGACCCGATGGGTCAAATGGCCTCCTTCTGCACTGTAGCGATTCTATGATTCTAAGTCTTAACTGTATACTTCGAAAAGTAGTATGATTGGAACAAGTCAACATGGTTTACTAAAAGGAAATCCTGTTTGACAAATTTATTAAGATTTTTTTGAGGATGCATCTATTGGGTAGATAGAGGGAAACCAATAGATGCAGTATACCTGGTTTCCAAAAGCCATTTGATAAGGTGCTGTGCAAATATTTAATAGGCAAAATGATGGCTCATGAAGTTGGTGAATGGATTAGTTAATGGGTAGAAAGCAGAGTGGGTATAAAAGTAGCTTTTTTAAGTTGACAGACAGTGAATAGTGGAGTGCTGTCAAGATTAGTGCTGGGGCCTCAGCTATTTACAAGCTATATTATTGACTTAGATGAAGGGAGAGTAATGTATCTAACTTTGCTGACAATACCAAACTTGGTGGAAAGGTAAGCTCTGGGGAGGACACAAAAATTACAGATGGCAGGTAGAGTATAACATAGAGAAATGTTAAGTTATTCATTTTGGTTGTAAGAATAAAAAATAGATTCGTTTTTTTCTAAAAAGGTGAGAAACTTTGAAGTGTTGATCTTCAAAGACGATTCGGTGAGAAGGCAGGGATGTGGCAAAACACCTCCCAGGTGTAATTGCGGAGTAGTCTTGTGGCTGAACATTTCAGGAATTTGCTCATGAATTTAGGGAAGAAAGGAAACCGGTTTGTTCCATGAGATTTCCGTGGGGGGGGGGCAATCCTTTTTGCTCCTTTTACACATTATATTGGGACGGTTCAATATTGTAATAGGGAAAATGGAGAATCGGAGGTACCCACAAGACAGCAGGGAAGGGAATGCCTGGAAAGGGTTAACCTGACAATCTCTAAAACCCAAAATGTGGACAAACATAAATTAGCATACTACACGCACGTATATCTCAGGTGACACATTTTCAAGCCTCAGCAATAGGGACAAATTGGAAACATTCATCCTGGCTCCAGCATGTCTGGAAGGGGCATTGTGCACCCACCCGTGTAGAGATATGAGGGAATAGGGCATTCACCACCTGATTACTGGCTGACTGTCTAAAGGACTTCCTCTGTATTGCAAAGCAGATGGACATGATGTGTCTACCGAATGCTTAGAAGTGAAGTATGTCAGACAATGTATCCACGTCATCTAATCAGGAGCATTACTGTAACCTAATCAAACTACTGGTATCGATAATCGGTTGTATTGTAGTACTTTGAATCACTTTGCTTTCCTTTGAATCAGTCTGTACCATCCAAACAGTATAAGATATGAAAACCAGCTTTGTGGAGGCAGAACGACTTGGACCAAGCTGCAGTTACAGCGGCCAAGTTTAGCTCTCCCGCATGCATGTAGCATTAAAAGACGTTTTGTTAAAGTTTCATACGGTCTGAAGAACTCGACTCATTTAACTCCGCTAACAAGTATCAATTCATAAATGGAGGCAATGAAAAAGGATAAACAAATCCAGTGGTTAGTTGCTTTGCTTTTCAGATTATACAAGTTGGAAAGTTGATCCTCCTGGTACATTGGAGTTTAGAACCATATTTACAACTGTTCTTTGGAATACCTGGCAGAGAGCAGAGTTGCATATATCATTCTATCCAAGTTTTAGAACATACAGTGCAGAAGGAGGCCATTCGGCCCATCGAGTCTGCACCGACCCACTTAAGCCCTCACTTCCACTCTATCCCAATAACCCCTCCTAACCTTTTTTGGACACTTTAAAGGGCAATTTAGCATGGCCAATCCACCTAACCTGCACGTCTTTGGACTGTGGGAGGAAACCAGAGCACCCGGAGGAAACCCACGCAGACACGGGGAGAACGTGCAGACTCCGCACAGACAGTGACCCAGCATATAATGTTATATAATGGTAAATGTGTCACATCTGACTGAGGATTAATAAATGGACAGAAATTAGAGTGTAGGAATTAGAGTCATTTTGGGGTTGCTAGGATTTGAATAGCAGGGTACTGCAAGGGTCAATACTCGGTTTTCAGCTATTTATAATCCATATCCATGACTTAGATGAGGGACAGAGTACAAATAGCAAGTTTGCTGATGATACAAAGTTAGGTGGGGAAGTAAGCTCTGAAGAGGATGGAATGAGGTTGCAAACATGTGGGAAAGCACACAGTGGATGGAACATAAGGTGGGATGTGAAACGCATTGGAGAGAAATCTCCTTAGTAACCAAAAGTAATTTACATTCACATTCCAAACGAAAATGTGTATCGGCATTGTGTAACCCAAAGATTGCCACGTATTTAATATCGTCAACTGTCTTCATTCAGTTTTACAATGTAGGCACTTCACTCAAAGATAAAATAGTCTATGCATATGCACTGAAACTGTCAAACACTTAAACAGCACTCAACATTTGAAATAAGATTGAGTCTGTTAAACATAAATACAATTTACTAAATGCACTTCATAGGGAGAGTGAAAAAAATTTGCTTGTAAAGACTGGAATTTAATAAGATTCTGTATTTGAATTCCCAACACAATCCAAGTTCTATCGTTAACAACAAAAATTGTTTTCTGCCAAATGATGCAAAGAAATTAAAGTTCCAACTGACTGCCAACTACCATGCTGACTTTGTGGAAAAAAATAACATTTAGCAAGATTTGATTGTTATGCCTTTACCTTCCATTAACATTCTAGCCATTAAGCTATTCAATTATTACTCTTCTATAGGAAGCCCAAAACAAGATAAATTTCAATGATATGCAGATTTATTCTTTGACCTTCACATCTAATTGCTTAAAGCTAAAAAAAGAGGACATTAGAATTTTTGAGCATTGGAAATGCAATTTTTGTGAAATTTAAATGTCAATCAAGGACACGTTAGAATTTAAGTGCGCATATTTGATACAGTGGCATGCCTTTTAAAGAAATTCTCATACAAGCAGTAGGCTAAAGGCACTGGCTCTATGTACAATATCTGGAGGAACAGGATGTATTAGAGCCACAATGATACTGTATCATACTCATCTTGTGAAAGTGATATGCCTGATTCAATGTGAGATATCACATGTTTGTAAGTTGAAACATAAAAGTTGGGCACAAAGACTATGTCCTATGTGTTGATATACAAAACCCTCCTCAAAACTGATAAAGCAAGCAATGTATTTCGAGAATAACACAGCCCCAACAATAGTTTCTTAACATTACAACTGTATTGGCTGTGGAGTGCTTTGTGACATCCTGAGATCACGACCAGTGCTATAAAAATATGTATTTTTTCAAATGAAATAATACAAGAATATATTTTTATAGAACTAAAGTTCTTTTACACCTTCAAATATTCCTAACAGTAAGTGCAATTCACGTATCGCTTCTGAACATTACACTGAACTAGATCAATATCTGTTTCAAATCTTTAACGCACAATTAAGCCTATTTTAGACCACATACTGAAAATTCATTTCCAGTAAGAAGTTCAGAAAAATATACACAGCAGGACACTACAATCAAGCTTTGATTTGCAAACGGTCAGATATTCAGCAACCTAATCCTTGGATGATGCTCCATGTAAAGGTTAAGGTGCTGACATCACTCCCTTTAATTCCTGGTGTTAATTAAATGGGCAAATGGAGTATGATGGTAATAAGCTTCTCTCATGTTGGAAGAGCTAATTTTTCTGTTAGATGTCAGTGCAGAGACAAATTTTCTTCCACTTCTGTCGTATTACTATATCAAGCACCCCAAATTAGCATGTTGCAAGCCAGATACAGACCATATTTTGACTGCAGCAAACAATGTGCCATAGCCACAAGTTCAAGAGAAATTTTTAAAATACTTCCCAATCATTCTCATTCATTCTGTGTGAAATACTTCATCCATCATCTACATAAATTACATAAATAAATGTTACCAACATATAGCATTACAACAGACGTTGGTCATTCAATTATCTAATTTTGAGATCAGCTTGGAGCACATAAGTACTCACTACCTGTCAGAACAATATAGTAATGCTTATAAAGCATGCCATTTATTCCACATAACTGCATTGCAAATAAAAGTCAAGAGAAACCTTCTGCATACTGATAAACAAGACAAGCATATAAAGTGTGACTTGTAGAATTATTATCCCTTAAATAATCTCCTGGTACTACAGAAAATTATTTAAATCTTGATTGGTTCTGATGAAATCACCGCATTTGCACCAGAGACGAACTGGGGCCGAGGGGTGAGGAGGGGGGTGAGGGGCGTGGAGTGGGGAGAGGAGCGAGGACAAGTAGGGGAGTGAGGGTCGAGGAGTAGGGAAGCGAGGGGCGAGGAGCGAGGGGCGAGAGGGGGGGCGATGGGGGGGCGAGCGAGGAGGGGGGGGCGAGGTGGGGGGGGCGAGGTGGGGGTGGCGAGGTGGGGGGGCGAGGTGGGGGGGCGAGGTGGGGGGGCGAGGTGGGGGGGCGAGGTGGGGGGGCGAGGTGGGGGGCGAGGTGGGGGGGCGAGGTGGGGGGGCGAGGAGGGGGGGACGAGGAGGGAGGGCGAGGAGGGGGGGCGAGGAGGGGGGGCGAGGAGGGGGGGCGAGGAGGGGGGGGCGAGGAGAGGGGGGCGAGGAGGGGGGGGCGAGGAGGGGGGGCGAGGAGGGGGGGGCGAGGAGGGGGGGGCGAGGAGGGGGGGCGAGGAGGGGGGGCGAGGAGGGGGGGCGAGGAGGGGGGGGCGAGGAGGGGGGGCGAGGAGGGGGGGCGAGGAGGGGGGGCGAGGAGGGGGGGCGAGGAGGGGGGGCGAGGAGGGGGGGCGAGGAGGGGGGGCGAGGAGGGGGGGCGAGGAGGGGGGGCGAGGAGGGGGACGAGGAGGGGGCGAGGAGGGGGACGAGGAGGGGGCGAGGAGGGGGACGAGGAGGGGGCGAGGAGGGGGGGCGAGGGGGGGACGAGGAGCGGGGCCGAGTAGGGGGGTGAGGGGGGGCGAGGAGGGCTGCGAGGGGGGGCGAGGGGTGTGAGGGGGGGCAAGGGGGTGCGAGGGGGTGCGAGGTGGGGGTGAGGAGGGGGGGCGAGGAGGGGGGGGCGAGGAGGGGGGGCGAGGAGGGGGGGCGAGGAGGGGGGGCGAGGAGGGCGGGTCGAGGAGGGGGGGCGAGGAGGGGGACGAGGAGGGGGCGAGGAGGGGGCGAGGAGGGGGCGAGGAGGGGGGGCGAGGGGGGGACGAGGAGCGGGGCCGAGTAGAGGGGTGAGGGGGGGGCGAGGAGGGCTGCGAGGGGGGGGCGAGGGGTGTGAGGGGGGGCAAGGGGGTGCGAGGGGGGGGCGCGAGGAGGGGGGGCGAGGAGGGGGGGCGAGGAGGGGGGGCGAGGAGGGGGGGCGAGAAGGGGGGGCGAGGAGGGGGGGAGAGGAGGGGGGGAGAGGAGGGGGGGCGAGGAGGGGGGCGAGGAGGGGGGGCGAGGAGGGGGGGCGAGGAGAGGGGGGGCGAGGAGAGGGGGGGCGAGGAGAGGGGGGCGGGTTGGTGAGGAGGGGGGTGAGAGGTGAGGAGGGAGGTGAGAGGTGAGGAGGGAGGTGAGGGGCGAGAAGGGAGGATTCGGGGCGAGGAGGCGGGGTGACAGGCCAGGAGGCGAGGTGAGGGGCGAGGAGGGGGAGGCGGAAGTTGAAGTTGGCTGGATTCATTATTGCTTGCTGTCTTGTCATTCTAGGCAGTAGAGGTGCTGTCAAAGACACTTTGGCAAATTGTTACAGGACATCTTGTTGATGGTACACATGCCAACTATGTTGCACACAACGAAGCGAATGAATGTTTAACATAGGTGGGGTTCCAATTACACGGACTGCTGCTTTTGCCTGGATGGTGCTGAGCTTTTGAGTGTTATTGAAATTGCACTCGACCAGGCAAGTGAAGAATATTTCAGTCCAATTTATATCTTAGTGATGGTCGGAAGATTCATAGTTTATAGTGCAGAAAGGAGGCCATTCAGCCCAGAGTCTGCACCAACCCTTGGAAAGAGCAGCCGACTTAAGCCCATGCCTCCACACTATCACTGTAACCCAGTAACCCCACCTAACCTTTTTGGACACCAAGGGCAATTTATCATGGCCAATCCACCTAACCTGCCCATCTTTGGGCTATAGGAGGAAACCGGAGCACCTGGAGGAAACCCACGCAGGCACGGGGAGACAGTACAAACTCCACACGGACAGTTACCCGAGGTCACAATTGAACTTGGGTCCCTGGTGTTGTGCGGCAGCAATGTTAACCACTGTGCTGCCCAGACTTTGTAAAATCAGGTGTTGAATCGAGTGACACAGAATTTCCATCTCTCAGCTTCTCTGTCACTGCAGTAGTGCATGCGGCAGGTCCAGTTAAGTTTCTGTTCAACTGCAACCTCCCCCGCTCCCCCCCCCCACCGAATGTAAAAACAAAGGAATGAGCTAACCTAATGCCATTGAAGGTGATGGGGACGATTCTCTCTTGTTGGAGATGGTCATTACCTGACAAAAGCAAAACAGTGAAGGTGCTGGAAATCTGAAACAAAAACAGAAAATGCTGGAAATGCAGGACTAATAGCATCTTGCCGAGAAACTGAATTAATGTTTCAGGTCAATAACCTTTCATCAGTACTCGACATGGAGTATATAGCTGGACAATTTTCCACTTTATCTGCTAGATGCCAGTGTTGTACCTGTACTGGAACAGTTTTGCTAGAGGCTCAGCTAGTACTGAAGCACAAATATTCAGCACAACAGCTGGGATGTTGTGGAGTCCAGACACAGCCTTGCTGTATACTCAGCCATTTGCTGCTATCCACTTGGCACTTCTAATTGAAGATAATTGCAAACACTTCAGCCTCGTCTTTTGCACTCATGTATTGAGCTCCACCTTCTTTGAAGATGGGTATGTTAAACCTACTCTGCCTGAGCTCATTTACTGCTGAAACTCTCATACACCTTGTTATATTACCATTCGCGTGGTCATATGTTGTGTTCTTCGTCTTTTCGTCCAGAATGATCCGATGTGTTGTTGACAAAGAATCCACAATCAAAATATTGAAACAAAACTAATTTATTATAATACTATTAATTAAGTGAAGTTCGCACACTCTACTAAGCTACAGATAATAATTAAGTAATATTGAATCTGTCTAGCAGTACTCAATAATCTAAATAGTCACTAACTGCACTATGATCTAACCTCATGTTAACTCTGTTAATCTAATCTTCTTCTAATGCTGTCACCATGCTTTCTCCCTATGCTACTTCCAGAATTCCCTCAGAGTCTGACTTAAATACAGAGAAGTGGTAGTGCCCTCTGGTGTTTGATTTACACAGAGATGTAATAATTAACCCTTGACTAACCTGACTATATACATTTCATTGCACACCTCTTTTGTTACCTCTCTAAGCATGGCTATTCGAAGGCACTTCTGGCCAACCTCCCACAGACTAAGTCATTCAAAACCCTGCTGCTCACGTCTTAACTCACACCAAGTCCCATTCACCAATCAGCTAATCACTAATCTACCCTGGTTCCTGGTTAAACAACACCTTCATTTTAAATTTGTATCCTTGCTTTCAAATCCCTGTATGGCCTCACTATATCCCTAACCCTGTAATTCTCCAGACACAATCTACTGAGGCATCTGGACTCCTAATTCTTGCCTCTTGAAGATCCAGGATTTTAATCATTCCATCATTGGTGCCATCCACTGCCAAGGCCCTAAGCTTAGGAACTCCCTCCCGCAACTCTAACTCTCCACCTCGCAATGTAAATTTGCTTTTTAGTGTCCCATAAAATACTTTGGGAAATCTATTATGTTATATAAATACAAGTTGATGTTGAAGCCTCCTTCTCTTGAAAGCTGCTTTAAGTGTCGACCACCATTCATGGCTGGATGAGGCAAAACTGCACATCAATCCGATCAATCTGTTGGTTTTGGACGCACATAGTTCTCTCTACTGCATGCTTTTCTGTTATAGTGTGTTGTACCCTGTGTTGTAGTTTCACCAGGTTGGCACCTCATTTTTACATACACTTAATGCTGTTACTGGCATGCTCTTCTGCACTCTTCATTGAGCAAGGGCTTGATAATAATGGTAGAGTGATGGATCTGCCAGAACATGGGGTTACAGATTCAGGTTCAGCACAAATCTGATTGTGGCAACCCACAGCAACTCATGGATGCCCAGTTGTGAGCTTCAAGGAGTTTCTAGAGGCCTCTGAACGTGGATTACCAGGAGACATGCAAGAAGGGTGTTAAGGATCTGTTTTGATGGCATCGCGATAGGTTCAACATCGAAGCTCCTTTGTTAATATGGATTGCCCTCCATTGTGAGTCGATAATCAGCTGTCACAAGGTCAAAACCGCACATATGCAAAGCCATGATTATAAACTTGCTTGTTTGTTACAGCAAAGTGTCTGCAGAAGGCAGTAACATCCAGGAGAAGACTGCAGAATACATCATCTCTCTCTCTCTCCCTGCTATTCTCAAGTTTGAAAACCTATCTCTGTTGCATGTGGAATACATCACAGAGATTGAGACTTTTAATGTAAAGGTGCCTCAAATGTCATGGCATCCACTTTGGAATAAGACAGATTACATCTTAAAAGATACAGTCTCCAGAAAAACAACCAGCTTACATCAGCTGCAACACTCCTGGAATCTCAAGACCACCAAAGGAACACCAGAAATATATATTTCATTTTTATCATAACGTCCATCAATTCCACCTCCTCCTCACTGCAACAACTTTTGCTTTGCATGTTAGTGTGCGTCTGCATATGTCGTGGAATTTGGAATGTGTTTTTAGCTTTTTCAACTTATATTTTTGCCCCAGTGAGTTTTTAGACAATAAAATTAACTCCTTACTTGTTAATTCAAGAGATCTGGCTGGCTTATTTCTTCATATAGCTTCACATATGGTCCAGTACATACTGAATTGAAAAATCACAAATTTTAAAAAAACATTCAAACTCTGTCATAGCCAACCCTCTGGACTTGATTGTATCAAACCACATATTATAAATTACTTACCTGAAAGCAGACTGCATATTTTTAAAATGGACTGCCTCCTATTATACCTACTATATCAGTAATTTCAGAGTATTTACTGCTAGCACTTTCAACAAAACACACTACTTCAAGCAACAATTGACAGAACTGCCTTCAGATTTCTTACAAGCTAGTGTTTAATTAATGGCTTTGGCTGCTTCATTGCACTTTCTGGGACTATCAGATCTGGCACAAGATCAGGGACAGCAATTTCACAATCGATAGATACACTACTGACTTTAAAGTACCTAATCAATTCCAGACTGCTGGAAGGAACAAGAGTATGTACCCATTTCATACCAGCTCCTTCTCATCACTAACTTCTCTGTGAAATAAGGAAGTGATCCACAAAATGTGTATTGGTTCTAAATATTTTTTAAGCAGTTACTGTGTTGCCCTATTACATATGCTTCAAAAACAGTGCTTAATAAATCATTTGGAATGTAAATCATGAGCAAGGGTGTATAATGTATCCAATAAATGATCCTAAGAGCACAAAAGATGCGTTGGAATTTTTGTTCCTTTGCATTTAGAAACCAATACTAACATAGGTAATATTCATGCTGCACAAGTACCAGGCAATGACCATCTTTTAAAAAAATATATATTTATTAAAGTTTTTTAACACAATTTTTCTCCCTTACCAACAATACCCCCCCCCCCGTAACAAAAAAAAACGAGAAATCGTGCAGAGCAAGATATATACATGGCAAAATGATATATTTACACAGCTTTGTACACTGGCCCTCACCCGTACGTGCCAGTTTCCCCAACCCTTCATGTTATCTCTTGCTCATCCACCCTCCCAGGCAGTCCCCCCTTTCCCCCCCCCCCCTCCCAGGACGTCCCCTCTTCCCCCCCCCCCCCCCCCCCCAAGGTTGCTGCTGCTGCTGCTGACCGACCTTCCTCTAACGCTCCGCGAGATAGTCTAGGAACGGTTGCCACCGCCTGTAGAACCCCTGCGCAGACCCTCTCAAGGCGAACTTAATCCTCTCCAACTTTATGAACCCAGCCATATCATTTATCCAGGCCTCCAGGCTGGGGGGCTTCGCCTCCTTCCACATTAGCAAGATCCTTCGCCGGGCTACTAGGGACGCAAAGGCGAGAATGCCGGACTCTTTCGCCTCCTGCACTCCCGGTTCGTCCACTACTCCAAATATTGCTAGCCCCCAGCTTGGCTTGACCCGGACTTTCACCACCTGAGATATTGCTCCGGCCACTCCTCTCCAGAACCCCTCCAGTGCCGGGCATGACCAAAACATATGGACATGGTTCGCCAGGCTCCCTGAGCACCTTCCACATCTGTCCTCTATCCCAAAGAACCTACTCAACCTCGCCCCCGTCAAATGCGCTCTGTGGACCACCTTAAATTGTATCAGGCTGAGCCTGGCACACAAGGAGGAGGAATTAACCCTACCTAGGGCGGCAATGACCATCTTCAACAAGAGAATCTAACTGTCTCCTCTTGACTTTCAACAGCATTACCAACACCGACTCTCCTACTCACATGCTGGAGTTCAGCATTGACAAGAAACCTAACTGAAGCAGCCATTTAAATGCAGTGGTTATAAAAGTAGGTCAGAGGCTGGGAATTCTGTGGTAATTACCTCACCACCTGTCTCACCAAAGCCTGCACGAGTTCAGTTCCAACAACACTCATCCTTGATCAGCACTCCATGCTCTACCTTAAAACAATCATTGCCCTCCACCACCGTAGACAGCAGCAGCAGTATGTACCATACACAGGATGCATTGCAGCAACTCGTCAAGGTTCCATCACCAGTAGCTTACAACCCACGCCCTCTATCACTTAGACAAACAAGGGCAGCAGAGGCAATGGAGCACAAGGTTCCTCCAGGTTTCCTTCCAAGTCAGGATGGTGTGCGAATTGGAAATATATCTCAGTTCTTTCACTGTCACAGGGAAAGAACCCCAGGATTTTGACCCAAACAGTAATGTGGTTGATTTACACCATGGGGACTGCAGCGTTTCAAAATGACTTACCACCATCTTCTCAAGGGCAATTAGGGATGGACAATAAATACTGACCTGGCCAGCAATGCTAAAATCCCATGAAGGACTTTTTTTTTTAATGTTTCACTCTCCTACTGCAGTAAATCACATGATTTAACCCAGTGAGCTAAATACATCAAGTGCAATAATTCTCATTATGCCTGCATAATATTCATCACACTGATTCACAATTTGGTCCGTGCACAGCTTTATAGAATTTCTATCTCCTGTTTCTATTAGTTTAGAGAAACAGAGCTATCAACATTTGAAACCCCCCACCCCCCAAAACTATCCCCTCCCTCCCCAAACACCCACTCTTTTTTTTTCTGTGGAACTAGATTATGAAATGCTGAATTTCCCGGTTATCCAGACACTGCAAGTTATACTTGGATTTCATACAGCAGCTTTTTATTTACTGTCAAATACTAACTTCAAGCATTTCCTTCAACTCATATATTATCATAATAGAGAAAAGGCTGCCCATTTTCATCCATGTGCTTGCTTGATCAGTAAGAGCAATGATTCGATTCAAAAAAATGTCAAAGAACCCAGCAGGGCTGAGATTACTTCCATTAAGATAGCAAAGTAAAAATGACATCTGACTATAGCCTTAGAGAACATGCAGAAAATAACATTTCCATATCACGCTCGAATAGATTCAGCTAGGAAGGGAATTTTAAATGGAAATTAATTCTTTATCAGCTGTCACAAAGTATGGGCATCGTTTAACTTGAAAAACCATAATAGATACTCTACGTCTATCAACAAGCAAATATAATTAACCCAACATAAAACTTATTAATAAAAGAGACTATTAAGCTAGTCGATCACAATATTATGGTACAATCTGCTTTTGTGGTGAATACAAGGAAGATACTTCTTTAAAAAAAAATCTAATATACTACACGACGATTGACAGGGATATCTAACCGTCTGTGCAATATTGGAATAGGTCATTAAAGTAACAGACAATATTTTAAATGTAAATTTATTCAGAATGCACTGAATGGAAACGCATTTTCTATAGCCCTCAATCATTCTGCACAATTGCAACAAATACATTCCGTAATATTGTCCCAAAACGGGAATTACAATATGTATAATGTTAAACAGCTTCTTTAGTAACAAGGTTAAGTAGCATTGCTTTATCTAATATTAAATTCATATATTTATGACAAAACATTGAACCAGGTCAGTTATTTAGAGGGTGGTGACTTAGTTCTAGATTTTTCTTCTCCCCCTCCAAAACATACTGCAGTAGAGAGCCCTAAAATGTGAAAACTGCTTATCTTCACGTTGAAAACCTTTAAGAGCAGAAATAATTTTACCCATCTGCTCTGTAAAGATTTTCGGTTCCTTTTAAGCAATTTGCTATTTTTAAGCAATGTAGAACAGAGATAGTACACAAACCATTTAAATTTTTTTAGTCAACCTAAAACATTTATGACAAACGCCAAGAAAAAGAATTCACTTTTTCAAAATAAATTGAGAGTACCCAATTATTTTTTTCCAATTAAGGGGCAATTTAGCGTGGCCATTCCACTTACCCTGCGCATCTTTTTGGGCTGTGGGGGTGGAACCCACACAGATACAGGGAGAACGTGCAAACTACACACGGATAGTGACCCGGGGCCAGGATCAAACCCAAGTCCTCGGCGCCGTGAGGCAGCAATGTTAACCACTGCACCAATGTGCCACCCGGAAAAAAACACTTTAACAAAGTAGCACATATTTTAATCAAAGAACAGGGGGATTCACTTTTTCAGAAGTAGCCAACAGTTAGGAACATAAAGCAAGGACAGGCACATGTTCGCCCTGTTCAATTCCCAATTGAAGTTAAACACAGCCTGATTACAAGCTACTGTAATTCCAATTTGGGGGAGGGAACTATCAGAGGGGAAAGTCACACCTGCTTTCCTAAAAAATCCAAGTTGCCAGCTGCATCACGGTGGCAGTTTTAGCACTACTGCCTTGCAGCACCAGGGACCCGGGTTCAATTTCGACCTTGAGTGACTGTAGAGTTTACACATTCTCCCCATGTCTGCATGGGTTTCCTCCAGGTGCTCCAGTTTCCTCCCACAGTCCAAAGATGTGCAGGTTAGACGAATTGGCCATGCTAAATGGCCCCTCAGTGTCCAATGGTTCGGTGGGCTAAGTAGGGTGCGCTTTCAGAGGGTCGGTGCAGACTCGATGGGCCAAATGACCTCTTTCTGCACTGTAGAGATTCTATGGTTATGACTGACAGAAACTTCCAAGCAGGGTGTGCACATGTCACTTGATATGCCAAATGCACAAAGGTGATCATGTTATCATGTTGCAGAGTGGAAAAGAGAAGGAAATACGCCCAACCAAAAACTGCGACACTGCTTCCCCCACCCCCACTTCCCAAAAGTCCCTTTTAGAACTTGAACTTTAAATATTAATGGTATACAGTATATATGCATAATTAATCAAATAAGCAACTGCACAATTGATCTACTGGATTTATTATGTGCTGACGAGTAGGGGCCTTATCTAGCGCACACAGGACTTGGGAGTTGATGTCATGCTGCTCAGGTCTAACCAGTGCTCACCTCCAATTCCTTAAGCTATTTCAGTCCTCCGGATGCCACAACGTGCCAATCAGAACGGCACCTTCTTACATAATTGTGTTCAATTATTAAGCATTCATTTTGAGTTTAATCATTTTCATATACCCCTCAAACTGAACAGCATGGACACAAACAGGTTTAATTTTTAACACGCGTGTTTATATTATTCTGCAAGAGATATTTTCCTTACTTTGGGCTCATTAAGCTTGCTGATACTGTCAACTTCATTTGGAATAGACCGGAGGAAAGCAATTTGAGGAATCAGATTTTGGTTGAGACAGTCGGATAACGATGGCACGGTGGTTAGCACTGTTGCTTCACAGCTCCAGGGACCCAGGTTAGATTCCCGGCTTGGGTCACTGTAAGTGCGGTGTCTGCACGTTCTCCCCGTGTCTGCGTGGGTTTCCTCCGGGTGCTCCGGTTTCCTCCCACAAGTCCCTAAAGACGTGCTTAAGTGAATTGGACATTCTGAATTCTCCCTCCGTGTAACTGAACAGACACCATAGTGTGGCGACTATGAGATTTTCACAGTAACTTAATTTCAGTGTTAATGTAAGCCTACTTGTGGCACTAATAAAGGTTATGATACAAAATTAGTGACAGTAGTAACTGTTCAGGTTTAACACTTATATACAAGAAACCATTATTAATTCCTTTTCACTTATTGCCCAATGTCAAAATCTCAAAGAAATATTTTTTCAATTCCAACTGGTTTTACGAACATATGAATAAATTGCCTATGTTGAACAAAAATAACTCATTAGGAGTAAGGTATAATACTTGAACTGTCCGGCTTCTGTTTTGCCTAAGTAGTGCACAGTAATACCTTTTAGTTAGAATCCTACATAAGCAAAATATGGTTGTGCGTATATTTAATTCCATCTGGATCACCATACTGGCCATGAATATTGAGTCTGTTTATCACAGATCAGGAGTGGAACTGACTGGATTACTCCAAGGAGAGGACTTGATGGACCAAATGGTTCCCAAATGACTATAATCCTATGATCATTGGTCATATCACGAGCTTCTTCACTAAAAATAAAAACTCATGAAAGATGTTGGCAGCTACTCTACAAAAACAGCAATCACTTCCGAGTAGAGAAATGAGAAAGAATGAGAGAGAAGAAACCTCCTAGCAGTATTCCAAGTAAAGGCAATTATGCAAGAGGAGCAATATCTTGAAGGCAAGATTTTCCCTGGTGTAATAATGCTGGGCAGGGATGCCATAGATGGAAAATCATTTTTGAAAGACTGCCACCGTCATCCAGGCTTTCTTATTTGAATGCAAAATGACGAGTAAATGTTCCTTGGAATAACCCTTAAACGCCGGTGGCGTCTCGGACTGGTAATACTATTTAAAAGGACTTTAATTTGAAATCTCCTGTTGCAATTCTACCAAGCAGGGCAGTCAGGTGATTATTGGCAGCTTTAAATCCTGCTGCCATCTTCTCCTCTTTGGAAATGTACATTCTCAATAAACGCTTATATAGAGTCCTGCTTCAGCAACATTAAAATTTGCTTTTGTGTAGCCATTTACCTTTCAAATAGGCAGGGACTTCAGCTACTTCTGTATTTGCACTGGCTCCTTTGCCACCACTTGTGCAAATAGGAATGCCTCTGGAAACACTCAAACCATACACAACTAGAATTGAAACTTTCCAACAGACAACTCTCACCCTGCTCATTCTGTAAGTCTTCATACTGGCTTTTGCTTGAATGACCATCAAACCAAGAGGCACCTAACGCTGGTTTTGGTCTTTGATCCAGACTGCCAAGATGGAACTAAATGTAATGTAGGTTGAGCACCCCTTATCAGAAATTCTAAAAGTTCTGATATCCACACTTTTGTTTTGAGCGCCAAAATCATGTTTCTAGTATTTTTAAAAATAGCATGGTCTTCTCCCAAGATCCACTAGCTATGTGACATTGCACAACTATATCTATTCCAAAATTCAAAAAATTCCCGAATTCGAGACACTCTCAGCGGCAAGCATTTCGAATAAGGGATGCTCAACCTACATCTCCAAATCTGAAGATGACACAAAGCTGGGTGTGAGGAGGATGCAGAGATACGTCAATGTGATTTGGACAAGTTGAGTGAGTGGGCAAATGTGGATAAATGTGAGGTTATCCACAAAAACAGGAAGGCAGATTATCTAAAGGGCTTCTGCACTGTAAATTCTGTGATTCTATAGACTGAGAGAGAGGAATGTGCACTGAGACGTGGGTGTCACTGTACACCAGTCGCTGAAAGTAAGCATGTAGGTGCAGTAGGCTACGAAGGCAGCAAATGGTATGTTGGCCTTCATTGCGAGATGATTCGAGTATAGGAGCAGGAATGTTTTGTTGTAATTATACCAATGAGACCACACCTGGAACAGTGTGGGCAGTTTTGGCCTACTTACCTGAGAAAGGATTTCCTTATTATGGAGGGAGTCCAGCAAACGTTTACCAGACTGATTCCTCGGAATGCGGAACTGACGTACGAGGAGAGATTGAGTCGGATAGGATTATATTCGCTGGAGTTTAGGAAAATGCGAGGAACTCATAGAAACCTACAAGGTTCTCCCAGACTAGACAGGGGAGTCTAGAAGTAGGGGTCACATTCTGAGGATATGGGGTATACCATTTAGGACTGAGATGAGGAGAAATTTCTTCAACCAGAGAGTGGTGATCCTGCCGAATTCTCTACCACAAAAAGCAGTTTAGGCCAAAGCATTGTAATGTTATCAAGAAGTAGTTAGATACAGCTCTTGGGGATAAAGGGATCAAATGATATGGTGGGAAAGCGGGAACAGGTTAGGCTACTGACTTGGACGATCAGCCACAAACTTAATGAATGGCTGAGCAGGCCCTCCTATTTTTCTATGTTTCTATGCTTTTTCTCATTCTGCATAGTGCTGCTTCTTGTCCAGCTCACCCTGCCAGACCTTGCGAGTGGTAACACTTTGCGCGCCTGTTTGATTTTGTCAGCGTTACAAATTGTTCTCCGTGACATAGGCGGTAGCCCAAAAGCTCTACCAATATCGAAAGCTCATTTTTCAACTTCAAAACACTTTAACGTCCAATGACACTGCTGGGGAGATAGCTTTTTAAAAATTTCTTATGAGCGGCAGACTCACTGCTATCAGTTGCTGGGCATTTCTGACTCACATTTAAGAGTGATTCCCAAGGGGTTTCAGGAATAAAATCAGTTAAGCCTGCAACAAGGATGTTGAAACGACTCCTCTGCCTCAACTTCAGCAAATGGTTGTCCCACTGACTTTAAAATGGTCCATCTTCCTGACCTGCCGCAGGATTGAATAAGGCTTGTGGCTCCAAAATTGATCAGAAAAATACAGCGCCAGGCTCTTGCAAGGCAAGTATTGCACCCTTTATTTTTTATCCAAACAAGCTCCAAGACAAGGAAAGCATGCAACAGCACAGAAGGATTGTGGTGTAGTGGTAATTTCACTGGACTAGTAATCCAGAGACCAAGTTAATGTTCTCGGGGCACAGATTGAAAACCCACCAATTCAGCTGGTGGAACTTAAATTCTATTCATAAAAATAATCTGGAATATAAAGTCTCCGTAATACTAACCATGACAACTATCATTGTTCACTCATGTCCTTTAGGAAAGGAAATCTTCCCTGGTCTGAACTCCATTATGGAACTCTAGACCCACAGCAATGTGGCTGACTCTTAATTGCTCTCCGAAATTGCCTACCCAGCCGCTCAATTCACGGGCAATTAGGGATGGACAACAAATGGTGGCCTTGCCAGCGACACTCACATTTCGCAGAATAAAAAAAAAACTCACAGACCTTAAAATAGCCTCTCTGTCTCCTCATAAGTAGACACACCTGGAGCTCCAAAATTAAAATCAGAGTCAAGAAATTGACCTTTTCCTTGCTTAAAAAAAAGGTTTGAATATTCTTCTTGAGGACTTTGCTTCAGAGATTTTTGAGAAAGAGAAATCGTAAATGTACACCGTTGATCACACTTACTTCAAAACGATTAGGCCACGGAATCCAACATCACACTGACACGAAACAACGTGAAATGACGTCCAGTCACTACGTGATATTGATGATGTAAATCATGGATGCCAGCCCTAAAAACTGCTGAGCTTAAAGCATAACGACAAAGTAGGGGGAACTTAAAGCATAACGACAAAGTAGGGGTAACTTAAAATGGGGACTTGCTGTAAATGCCAGAGGGGTAAAGGTAGTTGGCAAAGTGGAGTGGTTAAGGCGAAGCCTTCAATATTATCACCTGGGACAAAGAAATAAGGGCATAGCCTTCAGAACCACATAAAAGGCCTCTTTGCAATCTACAAGAAAAAGGTGTTGAGACACTGAAATAAGAACACAGAAAGGAGGTCAATTTATGATTTGAGGATCTGAAGTCTCAGTGAATTATTTCAGAGATTTTCAACCACTGGAAGGGCTTGTTATTATTAAACGATGGACTAATAATAACATGAAGTCTCTTTTTCATTTTCAGATAGATGTATGATTCTGAATTATAATAAGTTTTAAAAATTGATTTTAAAACATAGATCTGGGATCAAATTATCTTGCTGAAACCTATCTTTGCAGGACATAATTAATTTTGGATTTCTTCTGAAATCCTTCTTCTTTATCTTGGCATAAAAACTGAGCTCAGAATGCAGTTCACTAACAGTCATGGGGAAATAAAAATCAAAACACAAGAAATCAAATTTCATGTTATTGTGCTTGGTGCTGGAACTTATTTCCAAAATCAAACTAAAGAACTCTACTGCCCTCTGAAGTTTTTTGTTAAAACATACACAGATTGAATATCATTGCAAAATACAAGTTAAGCTCAAAGCAAGATTCTTTTTTTGGACTTTAAAGCGAAGTACTCAATGTTGAAAATCAAATGAATGGATGAGAGGAAAATGTATATCATAGTTCCGTAGATCTCAAGTTGGAACCTTGGATTCAGTAGGCTGATGTAACCCAACGTAATAAAATAAATTATGCATCAGTTGGGTGTATATATACATCAACATACACACTTTAAAAGCAGTTTTTCTTAACACCTGTATCATTGTTACAAGTATTATCCCCCAAGACATTTGCCAAGTCTTCAGAAAACTATTACTTTCTCTGAAACTTCCTTCGTGTTGTACACAATGTCGAAGGGAGCTATGTTGGTCCACACTATAAATAGTGGAAGTTTCGACAAAATTAAAATTGCAAGCCACTTCTTTTTGGTTTTCTTGAACACATTACAGTCTCCCAAAGGGGTGTTTTGTCAACAAAGAGAGTGGATAATACTAGCATTTTACATCAAGGAATATCCATAATTCATGAACGACTACAGGATACTAGGTTTCCTTGCCATTTTGTCACCTCTAGCCTCCTGCACCTCCATCCCACATCCCACCACCCGCCTATTTGTTTCCCTTTGCTTTGTTTACTGTCCCATCCCACTTTTCCAAATGCATTTGCCCAAATGCTATTGAACAATAGCACTTTTCCGGTCTGATGAAAGATTGGCAATGAGAAATGAGAATGGCTTCTCAGTACGCATAAATGCTTCCTGATTTGCAGAGTATTTCCAACATTTTCTATTTTTGTTCCAGATTTCTAACATCAGCAGTATTTAGCTTGTAAATGATGTGCCTCGTTGTGTTTATAAAATGGGCAAGCTTAAACCTAAAGTAATTTTAACATTAAAATGATCCTTTTAAATACTGAACAGTCAAGACAATTAAAATGATTGACAATGTCAGAACAAAGCTACAGTATCCGCATGAAATTATAGGTTCTTTATAAATTGTGGGACAGTGAAAATGGTATTATGACCCGGCCCACGAGGCGGGTAGAGCAGAATTCTCCCATTTGAAGTACGGTAATGAGTGGTCCAGCGACACCTTTCCCACTGGTCAGAATGGCAGGATCCCACACCAGTTTCTGCAGCTGGAGGCTCATTAATTATGCAAAGGCGCATTCACCTCCGAGTCACCTGGTGGGCTAGCAGCTAATTCATCAACCCGCTATCAGCTGGCGGGTTCAAAGGTCCTGGTGCCATATTTAGATACCAGTTCAGCACACTCATATTACTCCCTCCAGCCCACCTGTCTTCACCAGGCCATGCAGGGTGTCAGCAAAGGAGAGGGAAAAGGCTAGAAGCCTCAAGAAGAGGTTTGTTCCTCAATTCAACCATCCTCCCCCGAGCCCATCACCTGCAAGGTGCCCATGTGCCACCTGGACCTCTACCCAACACATCTGCAGTCTTTGTGCAGTCCCTTCCAGAAAACTATGTGGTATCCCTTTGACTCCCTTGTCTGTGAGCTTTTCATATTGCCTTGTTGGGATCCTGTTTCCCACCCTTCAATCATCCCTCTGCCTTCCCATTGTTGATCTTCTTTATCCACCTGCTTGGCTGCCATGAGCCCCGCAGCACCCTCCTATCCAAATGGAATTTGTGCGTAGCACCAGGGACAAGGAGACGTCTGTACTCCATAATATGAGGTGCAGCACTAATCTGAGCTGGTGGCACAGGAGGGTCAATGGGTCGGGCAGCACGATACTGTCCATGAAAGATCAGCTCGGCATGGACATAGAGGGCAGGAAACGTTCTGCCCCCACAGAGTGATGAACAACGCATCAGGAGCAGAATGGCACTGTAACAGTGTCGCACTCACCCTGAAGTCTATGGTGAGCTGAGGACTACCTTGTGCATGCTACTCCTTAGCAAGCAGGTTTGTATCTATGCAATCTCGCGCTGGTGTGACACAAGATCAAAAGGCCTGCCACCCAAGGCTGCAGATTGGTGAAATTTCTCAAACTGGAGAAAATAAAATTTGCCATCCAAGGGTTGGATGGGGGCTTTCACAAGGCGTGGAAGCCATTCACCAACTTGTTATAAGTTCTGTTTGTAGCCAGCAACCAATAGAGCAAGGAAGAGACACTAGCGAGTCACGGGATAAAGGTGAAAAGGAAAGGAGGCGTGGAGGGGGGAGGACACGCAAGGAAAACGAGAGGGACAAGGAACTAAAACTGTAGATAGGCATCTGTAAATATGCACCCCGGCCAAACTAGGAACTGCAACAAAGGTACGCTGACCAAAGGGGGCGGGGGGAAGGAATGCAATTGTATGGAAATATCTGTAATTCTGCATGCCTTTTTATCTCCTTTTATTTTCTTTATTTATTGCTCGTTTTTTCCTCTGGTCGGCGCAGTTATATAAAGTGTAACATTTGACTTGTGAAATACAAAATGGTGAAAACCCAATAAAAACACGTTTTTTTTTTTTTAAAAATCAATATTCACTGCGTTGTCTTTTTCCCAAGACCACAGAATCTCTCGTATATTCACAAAGGATCTAGTACATAAAGTGTCACAAAACATACTGATTAATTGCTTAGGTTCCATGGATATCAGGATTTCTTTTTCCACCTGGGAGACATTAGCATTAAGATGCAAAGTTTGAGTTGTAGATATCTAATAGAGGAGTATCTTGAGATATCAAATTGTTAATATTGTTGCTCAAAAGGTAACAAGGAAACACCACTAAACATATCACCCAGCCCAAGACCTCTTGCCCTCCCGATATCAAATCCATGTCCATAAGACCTTGTGGGAAATCCTGGTGGGATTGCGCTGACCAGCAGAGAGAGCGCGGAAGTTAAATTAGATCTCCCTTTCAACTCACGGACTAATAATTAAGAGTGTTAATTATTATAGGTTTTTCACATTTGACAGGCACACCCTTGAAATCCCTGAGAAACAACAGGGCCTGTAAGGAGTACACAGACTGGCCAGCTTCAATGTCGAGTCACATGGAGGGAGGGTCCCCTCTAACCCATTCTCAGATGAATCGAAGATAAGAAGCTAAGTGATACATTTAATTATTCGGTACCCCTAACTCCCCCTTTGAACTGGGAAGCTGCTGTTCCACTAGTTTGTTCCATATAAATGAACTGAGCATGCCATTAAAGTCCTTTAGGACCTTGACAGAACGGACACCTTTGCCCCATACAAATGGCTGAGAGAGGGTAACAGAAATACCCAAATACGCAACCCTGAGGAGGGCATCTAAATGGGAAATTAGCAAAGGGGGGGAGATCTCCCCCTAAGCCTTTCAGAGGCATAGCCACAGACTTGCTGAAATTGATGTGATAACCCAAGAAAAGGCTACATCATGTCAATAATAGGGGAAACAGAAACTTCCAGCTTCTGTACAAATAGCAACACGTCATCCGCGTAAGGCCTAATCTTATGTTGATTTCCTCTATTGAATAGGCCAAATACGGAGGGATCCTGTCCAATTGCCTCCACTACGGGCTCAATAGTTATTGCGAACAATAACGGGGATAATGGGCCACCCTGCCTAATACCTTGTTGGAGACTAAAATTGTCAGATATGTAACGCGAGTAAGAAATGCCGCCAGTGGATATTTATAAACCACTTGCATTCACTGAACAAACTCCCCTCCCAAACCGAGGGAGCCTACAAAATAAATAATTCCATTCCACCCAGTCAAAACCTTTCTCTGCACCTAAAGAAATCACTAAACCATCTAAAACCCACTTTAGGAAGACCTGACTGATATTTAATAACCTCCTGACGTTGTTACATGAATTCCAGCCCTTTAAGAACCCAGTCTGATCGCCCTGGGTGATCATAGGGAGGATTCCTTCTAGGCACCCCACCACCACCTTAGACAACAATTTCAAATCCATATTCAGGAGCAAGACTGGACTATAGGATCACCACTCCTCAGGATTCTTACATGCCTTCAAAATTAAGGAAATATTTGCTTCACAAAGAGACTACGGCAGCAGTCCTGCTCCTAATGGCTGGAATTCACGGGCAGCACGGTAGCATTGTGGATAGCACAATTGCTTCACAGCTCCAAGGTCCCAGGTTCGATTCCGGCTTGGGTCACTGTCTGTGCGGAGTCTGCACATCCTCCCCGTGTGTGCATGGGTTTCCTCCGGGTGCTCCGGTTTCCTCCCACAGTCCAAAGATGTGCAGGTTAGGTGGATTGGCCATTCTAAATTGCCCTTAGTGTCCAAAATTGCCCTTTGTGTTGGGTGGGGTTACTGGGTTATGGGGATAGGGTGGAGGTGTGGATCTTGGGTAGGGTGCTCTTTCCAAGAGCCGGTGCAGACTCGATGGGCTGAATGGCCTCCTTCTGCACTGTAAATTCTATGAAATTCTATAATGAGTGGTTATACTCACCAAAGTATCTACAGTAAGTCTTTAAATTCTTTATAAAATATACAACCAAAACCATTGAGCCCCAGGGCCTTCCCAGATTGAAGCTCCCTTAGGGGAAGAGCTACTCCATCTAAAAATGGGAGCATTCAGCATCGACCTTTGGTCATCAGAAATTTTTGGGAGTTTAAGGGAGAAGAAACACTCCACAGGTGTCACTGCACCCCCAGGCTGGTCTGTTTTAAGTAAGTCGCCAAAAATTCTTTGTGCCTTGTTAATATTTTCTGTTTACATGAGCCTATTACCCTTGAGTTTAGCACAGAGGGAATAGCCTTAGAGTCTGCCCTCTTCCTCGTAAGAAAAGCCAGGTATTTACTTGGTTTATTTTCAAACTCATACTTTTTTTTGGCAAACCTTATACTCTTCTCAGCACGTTTAGTCAACAAGGAGTCCAAGTACCGTTCGAGTTGCATTAATTTCTTTCAGCAACGAACCACTACTCCCTCTCTGCTTCAGCCAATTTTACCTCTGCTGTCAATCTAGCATTTTACATCTTTTGGTGGTCGTATACAAAATGAGCAAACCCCTAGCCTGAATCGTGCACATTTCCAACAGGATCGAGGGCCTTACATCAGAGAGAGAATTGGCTGAATAGAAGAGATCAAATTTAGCCTTCAAGTACTAGATAAAATTATGATCTCTAAACAAAGACGCATCAAATCACAGAGATCTGGACCGGGGAGTGAATCCCCCGAATAAAAGTTCCAGGAAGACAGGCAAGTGATCAGAAATCTCAATACCACCTCTACAGCAGGAAGTCACTTGAGTGTAGGATTGTTTTTGACATGGAAAAATAGTCAATTCTAGTTTGACATTTGTGAGGAGCAGAGAAGAAGTGATCTCTATCTCTAGGTTGCAGAGTTCTCCACTATATCCAAATACCCTACCTTCTCGCAAACCAATGCTAAGGCCTTTGCCGGCTGGGAGGGGGGATTCTTAGTTATGGGGAGTTTGCCCATCAAAGGGTTAAGAGGACAGTTGAAGTCCCCTCCCATAAAGGAATTTGTTGACACTGGCTCTACAAAGTTCATGAAGACTTTAGTAACAAAACCAGGAAATAATTCAGGGGCCACAGACATTCATTATCGAGATATCTTCCCCATACACTAGCACCTTGACAATCACATACCTACCTCCCTTATCCTTCAAACAGTCCTCCATTCTAAAAGGTCCATTTTTATTGACAAACAATGGAACCCCTCGGCTGTTGGTCGAGAATGAGGCAAAGTACACCTGCCTCGCCCAGTCGCTCTTCAATAGCTGCTCCTTGTCAGCAAAATGAGTTTCTTGCGATAAAGCCTCGTCAACTTTTTCCTATTTTTAAACGAAAGACAAAATCTTTTTTCTTTTAATTGGATGATGTACTCCGCACACATTCCAGGAGCAAAATTTCAAAGCAGCTACTGCCACTACTTAATCAGCCAAAGAGAGTGTAGGATATTGACACAAAGAGAAAAAAGACTTCCAAGCCAGAAATGTTTGTGCTGTGCTCGGGCATGCACCAAAACATACCTCCCTCAGCTCCAACTTTACCAAAAGCGCTACTGACACATTGTAAAGTATTTTTCTAGGATTATGAGACCTACCTACACCTTTGCAAGCACTAGTTACCCGTTCTTTAACCCCAAAATTAAAAAAATACAAAAAATATGCGAAGTCATAAGTTCTAAAGGCTTCATCAAATGTGAGGACTAGTCGGATTATACCTACACTTTCCATCAGTATATAAAGGAGTCTGTTCGCTCAAAAAGTGAGATATACCACATGTTTTGACTTGCCCCAAGATTGCTGGGTTCTGGACTGCCTTCTCCGAGGCAATGTCCAAGGTTGTGGGACTGAGGGTGGAGCCATGCCCAATAGTGGCAATCTTCGGGATATCGGAGCAGCCAGAGCTACACATGGGGAAGGGGGACAACGCCCTAGCTTTCGCTTCCCTAATCGCACGCCGGAGAATCCTGCTCGGCTGGCGATCAGCAGCACCACCCAAAGCTGCAGACTGGCACGCTGACCTCTCGGAATTTCTCTACCTGGAGAAGATTAAGTACGCCACCCGAGGGCGGGAGGAAGGCTTCCTAGATACTTGGGGGCAGTTTGTTGGTCTGTTCCAAAACCAGTTCGAGGCCAGAAACAAGGAGTAAGTCAGGGAAAAAAAAAGAAGAACCAAAGGACTGCGCAACCAGCGGCAGGGGGCAGCGCACTCTTTAGAGAAGGAGCATGCTGAAGGGTGTTTTCCATTCAAGATAAACGGAAGTCACAGGTATTCTTGAAGATAAAACATTAATTGTAGCGCTCAATTACTAAATCATTCCCATCAACTTGTTAAGTAACAACACAGAATCAGGAAGGAATTATAATGACAAGGGATATAGTCCAAAATTTACTGTGAACTGTAGATTGTTGCTCCAAATTATGGTCTTTCACCGAGTTCAACAAGCCTCAGCCGGATTCATAGAATCACAGAATTTACAAAGCAGAAGGCCATTTGGCCCTTGGAAAGAGCACTCAATTAAGCCCACACCTCCACCCTATCCCCTTAACCTAGCAACCCCACCTGACCTTTTTGGACACTGGTAATTTATCTTGGCCAAACCACCTAAACTGCACATCTTTGGACTGTAGGAGGAAACCGGAGCACCCGGAGGAAACCCACGCAGACACAGGGAGAACGTGCGGACTCCGCACAGACAGTGACCCAAGCCGGGAATCGAACCTTGGGACCCTGGAGCTGTGAAGCAACTGTGCTAACCACAGTGCTACCGTGCTGCCCTGATTTACATCTTTACACAGCTGTCAGATATCACCCTCAGTGTAGGAGGATATAGCTGGGCATATTGCACTCAGATAGCCTTCAGCCATTTTCTAACTTAATCGAAGCTCTGCCACTTTCCTTGTAGCGCTACAGGAAATCTTGGAAGAAAGAGACCCTCACTCAATCATAGAACAAAGCCCCATTACGTCTCCCTGCTTCCAATACTCTTTGGTGATCTCTAAAGTTATGGGTCGGAGACACTGATTGTCCCTTGGTCTCAAAGACTGAATACGATGTGTCATTTCCAACTTCAGCCCAGCTTTCATGGTAAGAAAACGTGGTCGCAAGCTCTCAAAGAATTGAACTGGGAGCTTACCCTCAGCTGCGTCTGGTAAATCAACAACCCGGACATTTATTTGGTTTACCAGAGCATCCAGGAATTCTGACATACCATGTAGCCGAGTAAGTTGCATTTTCGACAGTAAGGAGTCACTCCTCCGCTTCATAGAGTATTCAGCAGTTCCAAAGCATGAGCACTGATATTCTGCACTAACAAGCCAAGTTTCTCATCAATGACCTTAATAATATTAGCAGCCATCAGCTATAATGCATTCACAATTTCCGGATTGAGAGTCTGTTCAAGGAGTAAGTCGCCATGTTGAGGAGTTGGCTCCAGACCAGTTACTTCTGACTGCTCTCTTTTGTCGTTGATTTTCTTAGGATTTCACGTCATTTTGTCAACGGCGTTTAGCCAGAAATATTCCAGGAACATAATAGAGTCCTCACACCCAAATTAATAAATATTGGCTGTGCGATCATGATATATGAGAGATTAAAGTATGAGTAGCACGAGAAACACCGCTATACCCACGCTCGTATCACATGACCCACAGGCACCATGTTTTTAAGCTGCCTTCCTTAATTCTAGTCTCTCTCACACGGAGAAACATCCTCTTTGTAACCACCCTGTCAAGTCCCCTCCGGAACTTGTATGTTTCAATAAGATCACCTTTCATTCTGAAGGGCGGCACGGTAACACAGTGGTTAGCACTGTTGCTTCACAGCGCCAGGGACCCGGGTTCGATTCCTGGCTTGGGTCACTGTCCGTGCGGAGTCTGCACGTTCTTCCCATGGCTGTGTGAGTTTCCTCCAGGTGGTCCGGTTTCCTCCCACATGTCCCGAAAGATGAGCTTGTTAAGTGAATTGGGCATTCTGAATTCTCCCTCAGTGTACCCGAACAGGTGCTGGAATGTGGCCACTGGAGGCCTTTCATGGTAACTTCACTGCAGGTGTTAATGTAAGCCTACTTGTGACAATGAAGATTATTTTTTGATTCATGCACCAAGATACCTCTGCAAAGTGTTGTGATATTTCTCTATTTAAATGGTATATTGCTTTTCTACTTTTCCTACTAAAATGGATGAGTTCACATTTTCTCACATTTGCCATTGGTTCCCCACTCTTAACCTATCTAAATCCCTTTGTAGACTCTTTGTCCTCTTATCTACTTTCCTATCTATTTTTGTGTCATTAACAAAGTTGCAACTAATCCGTCTCTTCATTCTAGTCATTTATATCGATTGCAAATAGTTGATTCCCAGCACTGATTCATGTGGCACTCCACGAGTTACATTTGCCAACCCACATAATTACCAATTTAACCCTACTCTCCGCTTCCTGGTAGCTAACCAATCCTCTACCCATATGAACATGTTATCCTCTATACCGTGAGTTCCTATTTTACAGCAAGTTATTGTACACAAAGTCTCCACCCTCTGCCAGCTCTTAAGGGTACTATGTAAAATCGCCCAACTGCGATTGCTTGTGGCCTACAATTCAGCAACAAATTGCATCCTCACGCACAGGCGGAGGCTAGGTGGAGCAGGAAATTGGAATAACCAAGAGCAAGTGATTCTTTAAATATCATTTGGTTGACTCAGCAGATTTGAAGCAGACCAGCTCTGCTGTAAACCTTGGCTATTTTAATAGGTTTCTAGTTGGCACCATTTATGTTATGCGTGACCCAACATTATATGGAGTCAGAGTAAAGTCATAATTGTTTCATTGCTCAAGTATAAAATTAGATTTCCTTCAATATAACAGAAACTAGGAAGAGAAAAGGCAGGATAGAAAGGAGCTACTTGACATTTTCAACAAATAGCACACTCTGTTTTAAAAGATATTAATTGGCACATGGGAGTACTAAGTTCAATACCAAAAGGTTATAAGAATAATCTTTATTAGTGTCACAAGTAGGCTTACATTAACACTGCAATGAAGTTACTGTGAAAAGCCCCTAGTCGCCACACTCCGGCGCCTGTTCGGGTACGCTGAGGGAGAATTCACAATGTCGAATTCACCTAACAAGCACGTGTTTCGGGACTTGTGGGAGGAAACCGGAACATGAGGAGGAAACCCACACAGACACAGGGAGAATGTGCAGACTCCGCACAGGCAGTAACCCAAGCTGGGAATCGAACCTGGGACCCTGGTGCTGTGAAGCAACTGTGTCAACCACTATGCTACCGTGCCGCACCACATCATGTAGACATAATGGAGGAAAGGAAAGCAGCCATGCATTACAGGTTCCCAGTTTAGTTAAAGTTACTGGGAAGCCATCTCAAAAATGAACATTCCTCATCTAATGTTTTAAGTGGCACTCGAGTCCAAATGAGTCAGGAAACACGTTTTATCCCATACAATTGTATAGTAGCCTGGTAGAGACAAGGCTCTAAACTTTTCACTTTGTTGAATATTTATGTATTTACATGCCAGTTTTTTATTTATTGGGTGGTCAGAATAATGCCTTAATGCATTTCCCAATTTGATGGAACAGCCTCGTCAATTTCTTCTTAAAAGTAGATACTCCTCACATCATGTGAAATTAGCCACACATCCAGCAATGAGCTTTCAGCTGAAGAGAAAGTCACAGTCTTCTCTCTCATTCTGTTCCACATTTCACTGCCATTACTCTCGGTCACTGACAAATCCAGTCTAGTACTTTGGAAGGAACGCAAACTCTAAGTAATCAAATAACCATTTTATCTCAATTAGCCCTGGCCTGAATGTGGTTACAAATGTATTTTTTTCAACTCCATTTTAATTCTTAAATTACAATCTGCCACCAATTTGAGATTTTAATTTTTCCTACAACATACACAATAATTATCCACTGCAGAGCAGACGAGTGTTATCCGTAGTTATAAGACACAGCGCAACAACGTGGTATTCACAGGATTGCATTTCCGGGTGTTTACTATTTTAGAGAAATTGCAAAGAAGCATAAAGCAGGTGTTTGGCCAAAGCATGGTAAATCAAATGACAAGCAGAATACACAACTTGTGATGCTCTTGATTTGCTTTATTGTGATTCCCCCAAAACTCCCAGGGGCATACTTTTCCCATCTTGAGTATGAGCATATATTGTGAGCAAACTATTGTCAGCATTATCAAAATTCCTTCATCCCATCCCCAAATGGAGATACAGAGCAGAATCCCACAAACAGCTAAATGGCAATCTGTTTGTGGTGATTTGTTTGGCAATGGTCAGCACTTGTAGTTGCCAATTGTACCAACAATGAGATTGAGCAACACAGGTTCACTGAAATCGACCATTATTCACAGCCAATCACTACTTCTGCACACACAAACCACCATACTTAAAAATTGTGAATGAGGAGGGAGGGGATAAGGTTCCAATGTGACTTTGTTACTTCAGGATATCTGCTAATTGATAAAGCCAAGGAATTCACTGAGGGGAGCATAGTGCCATATTAATTTTGCAGACATCATTAAGATTTGTTTTTTCAAAACATTTGGCATTTCTGTATAAGTCAATTGAATGAAAAATAGGATGGGTTTGCACTCTAACCAATTACTAGAGTCTCCAAACATTTTCAATTTCTGCAGTAATGCAACACATTTAAAAAGTGACTTTTTTTGCAGGGGTATAGAAAAAAGACGAGCACTAGGTCAGTCAGGTAAGGTTTACGTGGAGTGACCAGAAGCTGCGTCAAGTTGAGTTTTAAAGGACGACATTAAAGGAGAGAAAGGTATAGAGGTAGTCGACTTTAGGAAGAGAAGTTCCAGAGTGCGTTGTCTAAAAACACATCCATCAATAATGAAACAAAGTGGGGGAACACAGAGTGCCTCATCGTGAGACTGTGGTTCCTGGGTTAGAATAGGTGGGCTGGGAAGGTTGGGAGGTTTCGATTCCTGAGCAGAATGGGGGATAGGGCGGAAATAGATCAGAATGGGTACAGAAGATGTGGGTTGGAGAGTGGGGAATGGGGGAGGAAGCAGTTTAGGGTAGCGAAACAAATGGCTGCTATCTTGGTAACAAATAAGTCCCATTAGTTCTCTGCAACTTGTTGTAAGAGGCAAGAATGGAGGGAACAAGGAACGGGGTTTTCAGTACACAGGTTTGATGTGTAGGAACCCACGATTATGTTTGCCTTCCAAGGTGACCCAAAAGCAGCAGAAGTATTTAGCGTAGAAGAATAAAACAGAGTAGAGTTTAATGTCATGAACCTGACATGTTAACCATGTTTCTCTCTCCACAGATGGTATCAGACCTTTGTGTATTACCAGCATTTCCCATTTTTATTTTAGGGTAGAAGCTTGAATTTGTTTATTTTTATTCCTTCTTCCACACCTCCAACTCTAAATTGAAGCCTATAATCAACTGAATTATTATGCTGATGGCTGAAGTATTAAGTTATCCAGATTTTTATAATACCTTTTGGAGGAACAACATCTGTTGATGAATGTAGAAATTTGGAGAACTGAACACTATACAGCAAATAGCCAAGTCTATTCACCCAGCCTAAGGTCACAAGACAGCATTGTAATACATTTTAAATGTTAATAATGTTGTATGTATGCCGACTATGGTTTTGTTGTATGTACTTTAAATAGCCACCTTCCTCCTTTACATCAGCTGCCTGATGCAGTCTCGCGAGTGTGCAACTATTTTAAAATTCATTTTATGGGATGTGGGCATCAATTTGCTCGGCCAGCATATATTGCCCATCCCTAGTTGCCCCCAGAGGTGGTGGTGAACTGCCTTCTTGAACCACTGCAGTCCCTGAGGTGTAGGTACTTCGACAGTGCTGTTAGGGAGAATTCTAGGATTTTGCACAGTGAGAGTGAAGGAATAGCTATGGATGATGGCTTAGAGGGGAACCTACAGAAATGAAATGAAATGGAAAAAAATGAAATGAAAATCGCTTATTGTCACAAGTAGGCTTCAAATGAAGTTACTGTGAAAAGCCCCTAGTCGCCACATTCCGGTGCCTGTTTGGGGAGGCTGGCATGGGAATTGAACCGTGCTGCTGGCATGCCTTTGTCTGCTTTAAAAGCCAGCTCTTTAGCCCTGTGCTAAACCAGTATTGCTCCCATGTATCTGGTGCTCTTGTCCTTCTAGATGGTAGTGGTTGTGGGTTTGGAAGGTGCTGCCTAAGGAATTTTGGTGAGTTCCTGCAGTCCATCTTATAGATCAGTGTTCTTCAAACTTGTTTTCCGGGGACCCATTTTTACAAACCGGCCAACATTCGGGACCCAACCCGACCGACCTTCGCGACCCACGCCGGCCGACCTGTGCGACTTTTCTCTTACCTTGTTTGCTGCTGACAAAAATGGAGGAAATGGTTTTGGGTCCCTTTGGCCCTCGTACACACTCCTCCAATGGAACCTGTTGGATGAAGGTGAAGCCTTCCGGTGTCGGAAAGTATGGAGTCTCCATCTGTCCAAAGTTCTGCATTTCTTTCCTATAAAATTTTATCAAACCCCCCCCCCCCGCCAAACATGTAAAAAAAAATGAATAAAATAAATGAATAAAAACCACTACAGAACTTGTTAAACAAAAAGCTGCAACCGTTTAAAAAAATAGGGGGCGCACTACGCGTGTGTGCCCGATCATCGTGCGCACATGCGCAATGCGGCCAAATTTTTTATTTTTTTTTAAAAACATGTTCGCGGTCGCTTGCAGCCGGCGTTATGAAAAGCCGGCGTTATGAAAAGCCGGCTGCTGCGCGGGTATTTGCGCGATCGGGAGCACTGCGGACAACGGCTCCACGACCCTCCCGCGGGTCGCGCCCCCGGCTTTGAAGAACACTGTTACAGATAGTGGCAGCCGTGTGCACCATCAGTCAGGTGGTGGAGGGTTTGAATATTTGTGGAAGGGGTGGCAATCAAACGGCTGCTTTGTCCTGGATGGTACTGAGCTTCTCGAGTGTTGTTGGGAGTTGCACTCATCCAATCAAGTGGAGAGCATTCCATTACACTCCTGACTTGTGCCTTGTAGATTGTGGACAGGCTTTGGAGAGTCAGGAGGCGAGTTACTCATTGCAGGATTCTGAACCTTTGACCAGTTCTGATAGCCACAGTATTTATTTGGCTAATCCAGTTCAGTTGCTGATCAATGGTAACCACCAGGATGTTGAAAGTGGGGGATTCAGGGATAGGAATGTGATTGAATGTCATGGGGTAATGGTTAGATGCTCTCTTCTTGGAGATGGTCATACTTGGCATTTGTGTGGCACGAATGTCATTGGCCATTTTTCAGCCCAAGCTGGCCTAGTTAGGCTTCAGTAAAGATTTGGCTACCAATGGAAAGTATATGATGATGAGCCAAAACTGATGAATGATCCATATGGAGCAAACTCCCAAGAACCAATCAATTAGATTTTTTGATTTGCTCAAAAAGGGGTGTTGTAGCCTTTTCAAGTTAATGTTGGTTAATCCCACTGAGCACAATTATTAGAAATGTACGACAGGCACTGAATATGAAACGGTCGACTGTAAATCATGCAACGGAAGATATTAGGAGGATACTAAACTTTCCATTCATCTCTTAATACAATTAAATAATTGGCTAACGCCAAGTACAACTGTGAACCAAGAACAGAATTTGTGATCTGTGTATAAATTTCACAAACAATTCTACCAATACTAACAACATGGACTGCACACTGGACTAAGTTCAAAAATTGGTACTGTTCCAATGACAACTGTAAATAGTTCATCTGTCAACTGGGCTAGGTTTTCATCGTGCCATATTTATTTATGAGATTACAGACCACAAAACATAAGCAGCAAGAGAATTCTTAACTGCAAACAGCCAAGCAAGCATTCAGGGGGCCAACCTTTCTGAATTGGCTTTTCTAAGCCAGAAGCTATGGCTTGTGTATTTGTTTTTGTTAGTGTTTCACACAGTATGGCCCAGTCAAAGGAAATGACTCAAATTTATTTTCTAGCGCTATCTCAAAGTATTTTGTTCCAGCACACACATTTATCTCTTCTCATCACTTCTTTCATTTGTTGCTCCCAATGCTGTAACCCAAATATAGGTCTCCCTACAGCTTACCCTTTTCTCCATGGAGACCGTCTAGTAAATAGCTTTTCCTCCTTTTTAGCCAACATTGGGACCAGAGGCTGCTGATACACGCAAACAACATATCTTGGAAATTGTCTCCAAACAGTCAAGCTGAAAATCTAAGTCAAAGTTTCATTTTACAGCCTGTCGGTTTTCTGATGAGAAATTAATGAATGTGGTACTGAACAAATCCATCAAATCCAACATCAAAATAACTACGCTGTACTTTGGGGATGAACAAAAATACAATCTAAAGGCTAAAGCAGTGTTCTAACAAATGCCAATAAATGTACATTGGTTTTTCTTTTTAAAATAAGTAATTTACAAGTAGATATGCAGTAACAATTGTACACGAGTTAGAAAAGGGTTAAGTGAATTTTAAGTAACCTTGAGCTACAATGAATGACCAATTAAACAGGGTTGTACAAAAAGTACAAAGCACACCTAGAATTAATTTAACACTTACTATAGGGCACAGAGCGAGTCAGATAAGCATGGCATCATCACTAATGAAGTATTAATCAATATATACAGAAAACTCAATGGGCACAGAATTTCCAAGTACATCATTGCAAGAAAATTCATAACCTTCAATAATAGTGTCAACATCAACAATTATTCAGTTCAAAGTTGGCTGTGCATCGCAGCCCGGTTTTGCAGCAGAAATAATGATAAGGCTATCAGCATTAATTGTTGTTAAAGAGCAAACTAGACAGCAACTTAACAGTGCCTTACATATGCTAATAAATGCAGAAATCTAGAAGTTGCTGTCCAAATTCCCCCGCCTCCCAAAGCTGCGCTACAACAGTACCCGAATGAGAAACTGTGCATTCAAATACATGATTGATACCTACTAAATGCGTAGAAAAAGTTGATGGGAGTTTATTTTTTAATTTTTACTTTGCCTCTTTGATCTCTTACTTCTAACTCTATCCTTTTTCTCTTCTCTATTTCACATTTTGTAGTTCCTTAGGCATTGAATTAACTATTCTAGCTGGCATTTTCTGGTTCAGACTGTCTTCCGCAGTGAAGATTCTTCAGTCTGGTTGGCTAAGGAGCCACACCGTTCCTTGCCCTGCGTGACAGGCCTTAAGATCCCTTATAGAGGGCTCTGCACTTCACCGTTTTTGATTTCTAATGCCACAACTTCCAGTGCAAAAGTCCATAGAAAGCCTGTGGTCGTGTAAGTAAGCATAATGAACAGTCCACACCGAATTACAAAATCTTGGATTACATATTTCTAATTAGTGACCACATGAATTTTTCAACCAAATTAATCGCAAGTTAGACACAGAAATGAAAGTCAATTTGCCCATCTTCATACACCCGCCGGAAAGATCCTGCGTCAGAACATCCAGTTATTGCTTACATTATCCAGGGTTTTGCCTCCACTGCCCTACAAAGAAACCAACTTCCCATGTGGAACAGACTATCCTGAAATCATGTTACCATCTTGAAAATGCTCCCACTTGCATTTCTCCATTACCCTTAACACAATAATCAATTGGAGGTTTTTCAGATTCCTTGATTACAAGGTTTTCTACTCTCATATTCTGAAAGTAACCAAAGTGTAAAATTATTTGGAAGACGAGCATATTACAGAATAAAATAAGCCAAATAACTGGACCAACCAAACTCAAAAATACATCCATTCTTCTTTTTATGTAGGATTTCCAACAGCAGTGTTCATATGAAGTTACCTTCCAACTTGTAGCAGGATTAAGTGTGGGAATATATCAATAAAAAGTCAATGTGAAGCCAACCTATAACTTTCCTCCTCGAATGTAATATTTCTGTCTTGGTAATCAAAGAAGAAAATCCATTATTTAACCAGGGAATCCTATGAAATTATTTTCTTTTGGTACAGACTTTATATTTAGAAGATTTTGTATTTCTTCGACTGATCACAAATAACACTTGATGAACTTTGGAAACTGAACAACAATGGTCAGAAAATTATTCATAAAGCACCAACTCAAAAACTTCAATGTGACTTCTGCAAAAAATTAGATTATCTAGCGTAGGCAAAAGAAATATGATCGACAGATGTTGTCAGGCAAAATGTTGCCTGTGACAACTACATCTAAATATAGAAATTCATCTTTCATTTACTTCACTCCATACACCATGGCCAATGCTCTCCAACTAGTCTGTCTGGAGAGAGGCAGAAAACAGCTTGTACAAACATATTATGCAAATTACTTTCAGGAGTAAAAATTAGTCAATGCTGTTTCTAAGCTAAAGTTTAGGAATAACATTCATAATACATGAAATGTTCCAAGGAATGAGCAAGAAATGCACAAAACACTGCTTAACAAACACCTTGCAAGATTTATTACTTGAAACTAATGAACCGATTGACCTTGTCAGAAATATTTTGCAATCATTTAATGTAAAGAATATGATGCAATTTACCAATCATTGGAAACAAGTAATAAAACAATGGATGGTTCACATTAGGATGTCACTATTCAATCAACTGAGCAAAGAAACAAACCAAGCCAACCGATCTCACCAAATTTGTTAGATCAGTGGCAAAGCCACTCAGTTTTCTCAACCGCCCAACTCACACCATGAGGTACAGCTTATGAGTGTGGGAAAATAAATAAAATTATGCTAAGCAACTTATGCAAAATCATGAAGGTTTTAAGGAAAGAGGGTTTCGTAAACAGAAAAAGAAATAACAATCTTTATTATTTTCAAAAGTAGGCTTACATTAACACTGCAATGAAGTTACTGTGAAAAGCCCCTAGTCGCCACACTCCGGCGTCTGTTTGGATACACTGAGGGAGAATTCAGAATGTCCAATTCACCTAACAGTACATCTTTCGGGACTGCGGGAGGATACCATAGCACCCGGAGGAAACCCACGCAGACACAGGGAGAACGTGCAGACTACGCACAAACAGTGACCCAAGCGAGAATCGAACCTGGGACCCTGGCGCTGTGAAGCAACAGTGCTATCCACTGCGCTACCATGCTGCCCTAACAAACTGGGGAGAGTTAAAGCACAATCGACTGCTCCTTAAAAAAAAAAACGACTTTTCAGTCTTTGCCTACGAAGTGGCATACCCGTAACCTCCGAGCTCCAGGGCGTTGTATCTGGGAGATAATTGCCCTGCACTGGGAAGAAACCTACAATGCTATTTAAATCACAAACTTCAGATTGCTCACCACTGTTTTACAGTAATAGCTACCCAGAAAGTTAGAAGAATTAAATCCACTTTGAGCTTCTGGGTACTGTAACATTGTCCCACACCCGCCAGCGCCTGCCCCCAACCATTCACTCAAAAGTAGCCCCCACTCCTCGCCTGAGAATACACCCCCATCCCCTGACTGCCCCTGGAAACCCCGCCCAAATCCACCCCCCAATTCGGCCCTGCTTCAACAGACCAGCCTACACCAACCTCCCCTCCTCCCCACCACCACCACCTGATAACCCCCCAACCGAATGGCCACCAAACCTGCTCCACAAATCACCCTGTCCACCACCCCCCACCCCAATCCTGCCCACTTAACTTGTAAACTTACCTTCTACATGGATTTAAAGGGGCCTCGCAGCTGTTAGCATTCAGTTTGTGCTCACAGCATCCATTGCTGCTGCAGAGTTTGTAACCCAACGCCTCCTCTCACCCCAGCTTGGGAAGCCCTGCTTTATCCACGAGCATAAGACCGAAGTGTAATGTATAAAATCTGATTATTCAGAAAGAATGCATGGGTTAATCCAGCATTGATTAAGAGATACTTGTTAAAAAGTGAAGAAACACTTTCATTTTATATTGGTAATATATTCTTCATGATTATCAGCGAATTGATTTAATTTCCGCAATTAAATTGCGATCAATTGCTGCCAGAAACATGGCTGTTTAAAAGTCAGGAAGAGACAACAAGGCTGTTGCAACATTATGCAACAGGACTAAAGAACCTCAGAGGAATATACTTAGGACAAAGATACCCAAGAGGGCTATTAACTTTACTGCAAATACACAAAGAACAACAAATGCTTCCTTCCAAGGTCTCAGTGGATTCACACCATGCAAAATAATTCAGTATCATCTATCGTGGAACATACAAGTTAGAAACAGGAGCAGGCCAGTCATTCCTTCGAGCCTGCTCTGCAAATCAATAAGATCACAGTTGATCGGATTGTGGCCTCAACTCCACTTTCCTTTTTATCCCCTGTACCATTTGACTCCCTTGTCAGTCAATAACTTATCTACCTCTGCCTTAAAAATAATAATGATGACCATTATTAGTGTCACAAGTTGGCTTACATTCATACTAAAATACTGTGAAAAACCCTAGTCGCCACACTCCGGCTGATGAATTCAGAACGTCTAATTCACCAAACAAGCACGTCTATCGGGACTGGAAGGGAGGAAACCGGAGCACCCGGAGGAAACCCACGCAGATACAGAGAGAACATGCAGACTCCGCACAGATATAACCCAAGCCGGGAATTGAACCCGGGTCCCTAGCATATTCAATAATGCTGCCTCCAATGTGCTGAAACATTTTTCACAGATTCACGATCCTCCGAAAAAATGTTGTCTCAGCTTCATCTGAAATGGAAGACCCATTATTTTTAAAGTGTGTCCCCTAGTTTCAGTCTCCCCACTAGGGGAAACATCCCCTCAGCATTCACTCTGTCAAGTCCCCTCAGGATCTTATATGTTTCACAATACGATTGCTTCTCTTTCTTTGAAACTCCAATGGATACAGGCCCAATCAGTCCAACCTTCCTTAGAGGTTAACCTCCTCATTCCAAGAACCGGTCGAGTGAATTTTCGCTGAGCTGCTTCCATTGCAGGCACTTAACCTCCATTCTATCTAAGCCACACCACAAGGTGTGCAAGGAAACTCTTCTCCAAACTTCAAACATTGAACTTCAGGCAACCTGAAAAGGTCACATGGTTCACTTGATACCTCTCATTTTGCCTATCATAGAAAACCAAATACAGAATGTACAAGTTTAGATGGGCATTTTAACGGGTTCTCAGAATATCATCGGCAGCGGAAATATGGATTTAAGAAAGGAAAGTTTTATTTTACTCAGTTTTTTGTGGTCGTAACTAATACAGTACTTAAGGTGGAACCAATGAACATAGCATATTTGAATTTTCAAAAAGCATTCAAGAAGGTACCATGTAAGATATTATTACACAAAATTAGGATACATGGGATTGGGTGTTTAATATTAAGCACAGATTAAGGATTGGTTAATAGGCAGAAACCAGTAGGTACCAGTTTTGGGGTTGGCTGGCGGTAACTAGTGTGTTACCACAAGGATCAGTGCTTGGGCCTCAGCTACATACACTCTATACCAATGACTTAGGTGAGGGGACTGAATGTAACATGCCCAAGTTTAATAACAATACAAAATTAGATAAGAAAGTAAGCTGTCATTAGGACGCAAAGAGGTTGCGAAAGGATATGGACAAGTGTGCAACAGGAGTGTGACAGACAGAACATAAGCTGGAGAAAGGTGATGTTTTCCACTCTGAAAGAATAGAAAAGCAGAATATTTTTTAAATAGAGAGACTGAAAAATGCTGGTATTCAGATGGAATTCAAGTGTTCTTGCACACAATCACAAAGTTAACATGCAGGAATAGCAAATTATTCGGAATGCAAATGATGTGCTAGCTTTTATTACAAAGGAATTGGAGTATAAAAGAAGCTTTACTATAATTATGCAGGCATTAGTGAGGCCACACCCCAGAGTACTGGGTACAGCTTTGGTCTCCTTACCCAAAGATGGACATACTTAAGAGACAGTAAAATTAAAGTTCACTCGGCCAATTCCAGGAAACGTAGGGATTGTCTGATGAGGATACATTGAGTAGACCAGGCCGATATTTCCCATCTCATTCAAACATATAAAACCTTAAGGAGCTTGACAGGTGTAAATGCTGAGAGAATGCTTCCTCCGGCTGGGAAGCCTAGAACTAAGTTTCAAATTAAGCGGTCAGTCATTTGGAACTAAGATGAGAAATGTCTTCATTTAAAGTTGTGAACATTGGGATTCTCTGTAGCAGAGGGCTGTGGATGGTCAGTCATTCAATATACGCAAGACAGAGATTGACAGGCTTTTAGATACTATGGGAATCAAGTGATATGGGGATACAGCAGGAAGGTGAAGATGAGCTAGATTAACATGACCTTAGCGAATGATGAAGCGGGTTCGAAGGATTGATTGGCCTGCCTCTGTTCCTACTTCTATGTTCTTAAGGAGAGTTCAATAATACAAATGAATGCAATTGTTAAAGACCGACAAAGAAAACTGATTTTATCAAGACTTTTTTAAAATAAAATCCATACATGGTAATATAGCTTTATTGTAACTTAAAGTGATAAACATGATATGGTTGTAGAAAGGAAATCTGGGTGCCTTCATAGGTAAATTTCACAAGGTTAGCATGCAGGTACAGAAAGTAATTAGGTGGGATTAAGATTTCAAGTCTTCAGTAATTATTCAAATGCATACCCAGTCGTTTTTAGGGTAGGTGGATTGGCCACGTTAAATTGCCCCTTACTTGAAAAACAAAATAAGTGGGTATTCTAACTTTATTTTTTAAAAAACACCTTTATTTTCCCAAGGAACAGGAGTAAGCTATTATGCCCCTTAAGCCTGCTCTGTCATTCAGTAAGATCATGGCTGATCGGATTGTGGCCTTAACTCCACTTTCCTGCCTACCTGCCCCCCTTAACACTTAACTCCCTTGTTGATGAATAATCTGTCTAACTCAGCCTTGAACATATCCAATGACCCAGCTTCCACTCGCTGTGGGGTGGAGAATTTCAAACATCAATGACCCTCAGAGAAAAAAATCCTCCTCATTTCAGTCTTAAACCCCTTATTGTTGTTGTTGGCAGCGTATCTTCACACCCATACACTGGGTTTTTGTTTTGCCCTTTCGGGAATAGTGGGGGGGGGGAGTGGTGGAAGGATCGCCGAGCTGATTATCACCTCATTGAACATTCCTTCCGTGGCCCACAAGTCCTGACAGACTCTAACCTAGAGCTTCTGATCCAGCGGTAAGGGTGCTATCACTGCACCACAAGGCCTCCTAACCCCTTATTGTAAAACTGTGGCCCTAGTCCTAGATTTCTCTTCATTGGGAAACGTCCTTTCAACATCTACCCTGTCAAGCCCTTCAGGATCTTATATGTTTCAATACGTTCATCTCTCATTCTTCTAAACTGCAACAAATATATGCCCAACTTTTCCACATAAGAAATCGCAGGAATCAGCCTACTGAACATCCTCTGAACTGCCTCCAATGCAAGTGCCTCCTCCTTAAAAAAGGAAACTAAAAGTATAAGCAGCGCTTTAGTACTGGAGTACCAAATTGTCTCCAAGGCAAGTATATCCCTCCAGAAATAGGGAGACCAAAACTATAAAGAGTACTCTAGTACTACTCAGTTGCTAAAATATATGAGACTCAAAATATTAACTCTTTCTCTCTCCATAGGTGCTTCCAGACCTGCTGAGTTTTTTCAGCACCTGCAGTGTTTTAGGTGTAATTTCACCAACGCCCTGCATGGCTGCATCAAGTGTTCCCTACTTTTATACTCCAGCCCCTCTTGCATTAAAAGGCTAACATTCCATTTGCCATCCTAATTACTTGCTGCGCCTGCGTGCTAATATTTGTGAAATTCACCGACAAGGACACCCAGGTCCTTCCGTGCCTCAACATTCTAGTTTCTTTTCATTTAAATAGACTGCTTTTCTATTCTTTCTGGCAAAGTGGACAAGTTCACATTTCCCACACTTATACCCCACCTGTCAAATGTTTGCCCACACACTTCACCTATCTATATCCCTTTGCAGACCCTGTATCCGCCTCAGGACTTGCCCTCCTACCTATCTTTGTATCGTCCGCAACATTCCGCCCTTAGTTGTCTCAAAGAGTCAATGGAACCAGTGGCTTCTTTCTGTGATCATTTCTGATCCTCTTACAACAGAAAAAGTAATATTCCTGAATGTTAGAAAAATATTATCAAATCTGAATATTCATTGCAAAATGGTGGCTTTATCTGGAACCTTTGTCATGTCTAGCAGTGAAAACAAAATGTTCCAAATATTCTGACAACCTTAGAATCCAAACAGGATTCTTGAATACTTTGGACACAGTACAATAAATTCAACACAAATCTTAGCAAGGATTTCACCAGTACATTTTATTCATATTGTGTTTTCTCTTTAAATATCTTTTCTCTATTAAAAACATTTTCATTTCATGTATTTGGATGCTGCTTACTATAGAAATCCATTATCATGCTCAAATTACACACAGGTTCTTGTTACAATCTTTCACTATCAACAATACATTGGTATTCTGCTGCATTATTTCTGAAAGAAAAATTACTGTTCTAGTCAGTCCACTGCTGCGTAAAAGGTAACGAGTCATCAATTTAAATAAGTCTTACAAAAAAAATATTCATACTGAGAAACAGTAATCTGGATCAGTGCATTTTGCAGAGATTGCAAAAACATGAAGTTTCAGAAAATAATTATTTAACTCAGAGCTCGTGTATTATTTGCTATCAAAACATTATGCTTTTCAGACAGGGCTGGCCAATGGGGAAAGACGGAGTAGAATGACCTATATTCTCTGGAATTTAAGAAAGGGAAAGTGATCTCATTGAAACATTAAATTCTGAAAGGGCTTGACAAGAGTAGATGGGGAGACATGCCATATTCTCCCTGGCTAGTGCCTAGAGCTAGGGACAATAATCTCAGGATAACAAGTCGGTCATTTAGGACAATAGTGAAGACATTTCTTCACTCAGGAAATTGAGAATCTTTGGAATTCTCTATTCCAGAGGGTTCTGGACACTCAGCGGGTAATGTACATTCATACATTTTGAACTCTGACAGATAAAGGGATTTTGGGATCACAATAATAATAATAATAATTGCTTATTGTCACAAGTAGTCTTCAATGAAGTTACTGCGAAAAGTCCCTAGTCGCCACATTCCAGCACCTGTTCGGGGAACCGGTATGTGAATTGAACCCGCGCTGTTGGCATTGTTCTGCATTACAAGCCAGCTGTTTAGCCCACTGTGCTAAACCAGCCCAGGCAGGAAAATGGAGTTGAGGTCAAAGATTAGCCGTAATCTTACCGAATGGCAGAGAAGGCTCTCGGGGTCATATGATCTGTTCCAGATGGGGCAGCACAGTGGTTAGCACTTTGGCTTCACAGCATCAGGGTCCCAGGTTCGATTCCCGGCTGGGTCACTGTCTGTGCGGAGTCTGCACGTTCTCCCCTTGTTTGCGTGGATTTCCGCCAGGTACTCCGGTTTCCTCCCACTAGTCCCAAAAGACGTGCTGTTATGTAATTTGGACATTCTGAATTCTCCCTCTGTGTACCCGAATAGGTGCCGGAATGTGGCGACTGAGGGCTTTTCACAGTAACTTCATTGCAGTGTAAGCCTACTTGTGACAATAAAGATTATCTTATTTCTTATGCTTTCATCTGGCTACTCGCGATGTATTATTGCCTTCCGTTCCTCGGTTCTATGGGCACTATATTTCCTCTCACTATTTTTAACCATATTTTTACATACCTGTTCCAAAACTCCAATTATTACCGATCTATTTATGTCCTCCCTTACTTTTACCCTGTACTTTCCTGTTCGGTTTAGATTTGGGATTGTTTCATCTCTTGCAGATTCCCGCCCCTGTTTTACTAATTTAAAGCCTTCGCCACTTCCCAGTTTCCCTTTCTGAGAAGTACTGGTTCTGTGAAAAGGAATCTCTCTTTTCCACATCAGACCTATGGCTTGGTGTGAATTCTCCTAATTTGTCTCTCAGCCAATTTGCACATGGTGCAGGCGATAATCAAGAGATCATTAAGGTGCAGGAGCTGCTTTTTAAGTTAGCTCCTGACACCTGATACACCCTCTGCACGATCTCCTCCCTGTTTCTACGTGCTCCAACTGGGAGTATGACAACGGGGCTTTTAGTCACCCAATATATCACTTACCCTGGCACCAGGTAGGAAACACACCCTTTGGAACTTATATTCATGGTTGCAGTGGACAGTATTTATTCCCCTTAATTATAGAAACCCCTATCAGTACTATACTAGGGCAGCACCATAGCACAGTGGTCAGCACTGCTGCCTCAGTGCCAGGGACCAGAGTTTGATTCTGACCTTGGGTAACTGCGGGGGTTTACTCCGGGTGCTCCGCTTTCCTCCCACAGTTCAAAGATGTGCAGGTTAGGTGGATTGGCCATGCTAGGTTGCCCCTTTAGTGTCCAACGGTTAGGTGGTGTTATGGGGATAGGGTGGGGCTGCAGCCCTCTTTCAGAGGTTTGGTGCAGACCCGATGGGCCAAATGGCCTTCTTCTGCACTGTAGGAATTCTATAAGTACCACATTTCTCTTCTGCTCTTTACCACTCACCCGCTACCTCCACCCCTGGCCATCCTTCTGACCCAGAGGATTTTGTTTCTATTCTGGCCATCTTTCCACCCTACCCCAGAAGGGGCAGGCAGTCAGTGTAGGAATCCCCTGTGGTTGTCCCCCTTTCGAACAGGTATACTCATTTGGATGCTGTCGGGGGGGGATAGCCGATCAGGGGAAAACAGCAGCAGCCAGAGCAGTGGCACCACGGCTGGCTCTGATGTTCCGCAGGGAGGGTCAAAGAGCAGAAGAGCAATAGTCATAGGGGACTCTATAGTCAGGGGCACAGATAGGCGCTTCTGTGGATATGAAAGAGACTCCAGGATGGTATGTTGCCTCCCTGGTGCCAGGGTCCAGGATGTCTCCGAACGGGTATCCGGCATCCTGAAGGGGGAGGGCAAACAGGTAGAGGTCGTTGTGCATATTGGTGCTAACGACATAGGCAGGAAGGGGCATGAGGTCCTGCAGCAGGAGTTCAGGGGGCTAGGCAGAAAGTTAAAAGACGGGACCTCTAGGGTTGTAATCTCGGGATTACTCCGTGCCACGTGCCAGTGAGGTTAGGAATAGGAAGATAGAGCAGCTAAACACGTGGCTAAACAGCTGGTGTAGGAGGGAGGGCTTCCGTTATCTGGACCACTGGGAGCTTTTCCGGGGCAGGTGTGACCTGTATAAGAAGGGCGGGGTGCATCTAAACTGGAGAGGCATAAATATCCTGGCCGCGAGGTTTGTTAGTGTCACACGGGAGGGTTTAAGCTAGTATGGCAGGGGGGGTGGGCACCGGAGCAATAGGTCAGAAGGTGAAAGCATTGAGGGAGAACTAGGGAATAGGGCCAGAATGGCTCTGAGGAAGAGCAGACAGGGGGATGTTGCTGAAAACAGCGGGTCTGGTGGCCTGAAGTGCATATGTTTTAATGGGGGAAGGCTAATTATAACGGAAAAGGCAGATGAACTTAGAGCATCCAGGAGAGCTTCTTAAAACAATACGTAGACTGTCCAACTAGGGAAGGGGCTGTACTGGACCTGGTATTGGGGAATAAGCCCGGCCAGGTGGTAGAAGTTTTAGTAGGGGAGCATTTCGGGAACAGTGACCACAATTCAGTAAATTTTAAAGTGCTGGTGGACAAGGATAAGAGTGGTCCCGAGGGTGAATGTGCTAAATTGGGGGAAGGCTAATTATAACGGGTAAGGCAGATGACTTCGAGCTTGGATTAGTACTTGGAACTATGATGTTGTTGCCATTACAAGAGACCTGGTTGAGGGAAGGACAGGTTTGGCAGCTAAACGTTCCAGGATTTAGATATTTCAGGCGGGATAGAGGGGGATGTAAAAGGGGTGGCGGAGTTGCGCTACTGGTTCGGGAGAATATCACAGCTGTACTACGGGAGGACACCTTAGAGGGCAGCGAGGTTATATGGGTAGAGATCAGGAATAAGAAGGGTGCAGTCACAATGTTGGGGGTTTACTACAGGCCTCCCAACAGCCAGCGGGAGATAGAGGAGCAGATAGGTAGACAGATTTTGGAAACAAGTAAAAACAACAGGGTTGTTCTGATGGGAGACTTCAACTTCCCAAATATTGACTGGGACTCACTTAGTGCTAGGGGCCTGGACGGGGCAGAGTTTGTAAGGAACATCCAGGAGGACTTCTTAAAACAATATGTAGACAGTCCAACTAGGGAAGGGGCTGTACTGGACCTGGTATTGGGGTATGAGCCCGGCCAGGTGGTAGAAGTTTCAGTAGGGGAGCATTTCGGGAACAGTGACCACAATTCAGTAAGTTTTAAAGTACTAGTGGACAAGGATAAGAGTGGTCCTAGGGTGAATGTGCTAAATTGGGGGAAGGCTAATTATAACAATATTAGGCGGGAACTGAAGAATCTAGATTGGGGGAGGAAGTTTGAGGGTCAATCAACATCTGGCATGTGGGAGGTTTTCAAATGTCAGTTGAAAGGAATTCAGGACCGGCATGTTCTTGTGCGGAAGAAGGATAAATGCGGCAAATTTCGGGAACCTTGGATAACGAGAAATATTGTAGGCCTCGTCAAAATGAAAAAGGAGGCATTTGTCAGGGCTAGAAGGCTGAGAACAGACGAAGCCTGTGTGGAATATAAGGAAAGTAGGAAGGAACTGAAGCAAGGAGTCAGAAGGGCTAGAAGAGGTCACAAAAAGTATTTGGCAAATTGGGTAAAGGAAAATCCCAAGGCGTTTTACACATAAATAAAAAGCAAGAGGGTATCCAGGGAAAGGGTTGGCCCACTGAAGGATAGGCAAGGGAATCTATGTGTGGAGCCAGAGGAAATGGGCGAGGTACTAAATTAATACTTTGCATCAGTATTCACCAAAGAGAAGGAATTGGTGGATGTTGAGTCTGGAGAAGGGTGTGTAGATAGCCTGGGTCACATTGTGATCCAAAAAGATGAAGTGTTGGCCATCTTGAAAAATACTAACGTAGATAAGTCCCCAGGGCCGGATGGGATCTACCCCAGAATACTGAAGGAGGCTAGAGAGGAAATTGCTGAGGCCTTGACAGAAATCTTGGGATCCTCACTGTCTTCAGGTGATATCCCGGAGGACTGGAGAATAGCCAATGTTGTTCCTCTGTTTAAGAAGGGTAGCAAGGATAATCTAGGGTACATGCAGGCAAGGGCATTTGTTCGGCGGCAGGTGGTGGAGTACCCTCTGTTGCCGCCACGCAGGGTCCAGGACAGGGTGCTGTCGGGGGTGTGGGTTTGAGAGGGGAGGATCTCGGCAACGTATCAGGTGATGCAGGAGGAGGAGGAGGCCTCGGTGGAGGAGCTAAAGGGTAAGTGGGAGGAGGAGTTGGGTGAGGAGATTGACGAGGGGACGTGGGCGGGTGCCCTGAAGAGAGTGAACTCTTCCTCCTCTTGCGCGAGGCTCAGCCTCATACAATTTAGGGTGCTGGGTAGGGCTCACATGACCGGGGCAAGGATAAGCCGGTTCTTTGGGTGCGAGGACAGGTGTGTTAGGTGCTCAGGGAGCCCAGCAAACCACACCCACATGTTCTGGGCGTGCTCAGCGCTGGAGGACTTTTGGAAGGGTGTAGCAAGGACGGTGTCGAGGGTGGTTGGTTCCAGGGTCAAGCCGGGCTGGGGGCTCGCAATATTTGGGGTGGCAGAGGGGCCGGGAGTGCAGGAGGCGAAAGAGGCCGGTATTCTGGCCTTTGCTTCCCTGGTACCCCGACGAAGGATTCTTCTTCAGTGGAAGGATGCAAGGCCCCCGAGCGTGGAATCCTGGATCGACGATATGGTGGGGTTTATTAAATTGGAGAGGGTGAAATTTGCCGTAAGGGGATCGGTGCAAGGGTTCTTCAGGCGGTGGCAACCGTTCCTAGACTTCCTGGCAGTGTTCGAAGATGGTCAGCAGCAGCAACCCGCGCGCGGGGGGGGGGGGGGGGGTTCATTTTTCTTGAGTGAGCGTGTATATTTGCTTTTTTGTTGATGAAGGCTGTTAATTTATTATTTATGTATACGGGGGGGGGGGGTTGTTCTTTTTTTTCTGTATTTTGTTGTTGATATTTTGTGAACATTTGAATAAAAATTATTTTTTTAAATAAAAAAAGATAATCCAGGGAACTACAGGCCGGTGAGCCTTACGTCAGTGGTAGGGAAATTACTGGAGAGAATTCTTCGAGACAGGATCTACTCCCATTTGGAAACAAATGGACGTATTAGTGAGAGGCAGCATGGTTTTGTGAAGGGGAGGTCGTGTCTCACTAACTTGATAAGAGTTTTTCGAAGAGGTCACAAAGGTGATTGATGCAGGTAGGGCAGTGGATGTTGTCGATATGGACTTCAGTAAGGCCTTTGACAAGGTCCCCCTCATGGTAGACTGGTACAAAAAGGTGAAGTCACACGGGATCAGGGGTGAGCTAGCAAGGTGGATACAGAACTGGCTAGGTCATAGAAGGTAGAGAGTAGCAATGGAAGGGTGCTTTTCTGATTGGAGGGCTGTGACCAGTGGTGTTCCGCAGGGGTCAGTGCTGGGACCTTTGCTCTTCGTAGTATATATAAATGATTTGGAGGAAAATGTGTCTGGTCTGATTACTAAGTTTGCAGACGACACAAAGGTTAGTGGAATTGCGGATAGCGATGAGGACTGTCAGAGGATACAGCAGGATTTAGATCGTTTGGTGACTTGGGCGGAGAGATGGCAGATGGAGTTTAATCCGGACAAATGTGAGGTAATGCATTTTGGAAGGTCTAATGCAGGTGGAAAATATACAGTGAATGGTAGAAACCTCAAGAGTATTGAAAGTCAGAGAGATCTAGGTGTACAGGTCACTGAAAGGGGCAACACAGGTGGAGAAGGTAGTCAAGAAGGCATACGGCATGCTTGCCTTCATTGGCCGGGGCATTGAGTATAAGAATTGGCAAGTCATGTTGCAGCTGTATAGAACCTTAGTTAGGCCACACTTGGAGTATAGTGTTCAATTCTGGTCGCCACACTACCAGAAGGATGTGGAGGCTTTAGAGAGGGTGCAGAAGAGATTTACCAGGATGTTGCCTGGTATGGAGGGCATTAGCTATGAGGAGCGGTTGAATAAACTCGGTTTGTTCTCACTGGAACAACGGAGGTTGAGGGGCGACCTGATAGAGGTCTACAAAATTATGAGGGGCATAGACAGCGTGGATAGTCAGAGGCTTTTCCACAGGGTAGAGGGGTCAATTACTAGGGGGCATAGGTTTAAGGTGTGAGGGGCAAGGTTTAAAGGAGATGTACGAGGCAAGTTATTTTTACACAGAGGGTAGTGGGTGCCTGGAACTCGCTGTCGGAGGAGGTGGTGGAAGCAGGGACGATAATGACATTTAAGGGGCATCTTGACAAATACATGAATAGGATGGGAATAGAGGGATACCGACCCAGGAAGATTTTAGTTTAGACGGGCAGCATGGTCGGCACGGGCTTGGGGGGGCGAAGGGCCTCTTCCTGTGCTGTACTTTTCTTTGTTCTTTGTTCTGCTCATTCTTGCAGGTATTGAGTACATCATACAGGCTGGTCAGGCCCACATTCTGCAGGACCTTATCTCAATCTGTCTTAAGTGACCGCTTTCTGATGCCCTGACAGCCACACCTACTCTATCATATACCTGTGCTTTCTTCTTTGGTGTGACTGAGTTCTGTATGAAGTTATCCTGAAATTCAACCCTGTCTTTATGTTTCAGAAAGTCTCACAGTGATAATAATAATCTTAATAATCTTTATTATTGTCACAAGTCTGCCTACATTAACACTGCAATGAAGTTACTGTGAAAAGCCCTTAGTCACCACACTCCGGCGCCTGTTCGGGTAGACAGAGGGAGAATTCAGAATGTAGAATTCACCAAATAAGCACAGGGAGGAAACCGGAGCACCCGGAGGAAACCCACGCAGACACGGGGAAAACGTGCAGACTCCGCTCAGACAGAGGCTCAAGCGGGAATCAAATCTGGGACCCTGGTGCTGTGAAGGAACAATGCTAACCACTGTGCTACCTGAAGTACCATCACCTTCCCCAACTCAATGGTTCTGCTCTGAAGACAGAGTCATTTTCTACAGATGAGAATTTGGAACAGTTTCACTAATCACACATTCTCTCATAATACAGTTCCAGCAAAAGACCTCTCCCTGTAATCTCCAGTCTTTTCCATTTATTTATAGCTGAATTAAAATTAACTAGCTGCTTTGTTAAGAACAAAATTACTTACTGTTTTAAAGGTAAAGTCGCCATAGTCCCAGATGACCATAGTCTGTGGGGAGAGCCGACTGGTGGCGATTTAACCTGAGGATCACCATACCTCAGGCCAGGGGCAAGGTTGAGAAGCGGAGCCTCATAAATAACCTCAGCCAGCATGTGAATTGAACTGCGCTGCTGGCCACGGACTGAGTCACGAACCAGCTGTCTAGCCCACCGAGTTAGAACGACCCCCTACTTACTGTTTACTCACTCTGTGACCTTCTCCTCCATGTTCACCTGGAAAGCACTTGACTTCCTCCACTTGATCGACTGTGAGGCCACTTTTGCTATGCAGTTTGCGACGTCCTCTCTCTCCTGCTGCTCTGTCACATTGCTGTTTTAATATTTGGGGCCACAGTCCTGTGTTCTCACAAAGTTTTGCTCAACTTGCCAGGAAAGGCCTTGTCCATTCCAGTGTAAGTACACTTTAACAGCGTCATGTGTCTTAATTAACGATAAACAAATTCCCTGGCAGTGAAAACTTTCTACCTGACACTTACTATTGAAATTCTTGTGCTGCTCATTAAACAATTCTTAATCTGATTGGTTAAGGAGTCCCAGTTCGTCTGTAGTGGGCACTGCACTTCTTGGCCGGTTGGATGACAGGAACTTCCAATACAGAAATTCAACGGGCAAGTGAAACAAATAACCACGGATGATAAAATCCAGGCCATATATATTAATATTTCAAACTAATATTACATGAAAGCAGAAACAGACTTTAAACCATATATTTCCTGAGACTGACACTTTTTTTTTTAAAATATGTTTTATTGAAATTTTTTTCCCAAACAACAATTTTTCCCCTCTTACAAAGCAAACGCAACAATAACAACACAGAAATTTTTAACAATACACAAGTAACAAAACCCCTTTATCTTTGACCTAAACTAAACTAAACCCCCTCCCCCCCCCTTCCCCCTGGGTTGCTGCTGTTGGTCATCTGTCTTCCCTCTAACGTTCCCCTAGGTAGTCGAGAAATGGCTGCCACCGCCTGGTGAACCCTTGAGCCGATCCTCTCAGGGCAAACTTTATCTGCTCCAGTTTAATGAACCCCACCATATCATTTACCCAGGCCTCCAGTCCGGGGGGTTTCGCCTCCTTCCACAGGAGTAGGATCCTGCGCCGGGCTACTAGGGACGCAAAGGCCACAACGTCGGCCACTTTCGCCTCCTGCACTCCCGGCTCTTCCGCAACTCCAAATAGAGCTAACCCCCAGTCTGGTTTGACCCGGGCCTTCACCACCCGCGAAATCACTCCCGTCACTCCCTTCCAATACCCTTCCAGTGCCGGGCAGGCCCAAAACATATGTGCGTGGTTTGCCGGGCTCCCGCCACACCTCCCACATTTGTCCTCCACTCCAAAGAACCTGCTCAATCTTGCTCCCGTTATGTGTGCTCTATGTAGCACCTTAAATTGAATCAGGCTAAGCCTGGCGCATGAGGAAGAGGAATTTACCCTGCTTAGGGCATCAGCCCACATACCCTCCTCTATCTCCTCCCCTAGTTCTTCTTCCCACTTTCCTTTTAGTTCGCCCACCGACTCCTCCCCCTCTTCCCTCATCTCTCGGTAAATCTCTGACACCTTGCCCTCTCCGACCCACACCCCTGAAAGCACCCTGTCCTGTATCCCCTGTGTCGGGAGCAACGGAAATTCCCTCACCTGTTGTCTAGTAAACGCCCTCACCTGCATATATCTCAAGAAATTTCCCCGGGGCAACTTATACTTTTCCTCCAATGCTCCCAAGCTCGCAAAAGTCCCATCTATAAATAAATCTCCCACCCTCCTAATTCCCAACTGGTACCAGCTCTGAAATCCTCCATCCATTCTTCCTGGGGCGAACCTATGGTTGTTCCTGATTGGGGACCCCACCAGGGCTCCCCGCACCCCTCTCTGTCGCCTCCACTGTCCCCAGATATTTCAATGTTGCCGCCACCACCGGGTTCGTGGTAAACCTTTTAGGTGAGATCGGTAGCGGCGCCGTCACCAGCGCCTCTAAACTCGTCCCTTTACAGGACTTTCTCTCCAGTCTTTCCCACGCCGCTCCTTCACCCTCCATCATCCATTTACGTATCATTGCCACATTGGCGGCCCAATAGTAATCGCCCAAGTCCGGTAGTGCCAATCCTCCTCTGTCCCTACTACGCTGAAGGAACCCCCTCCTTACTCTCGGAACTTTACCTGCCCACACGAAGCTCGTGATGCTCCTGTCTATTTTATTAAAAAAGGTCTTGGTGATTAGTATAGGGAGACATTGAAATACAAATAAGAACCTCGGGAGGACCATCATCTTAATTGCTTGCACCCTGCCCGCCAGCGATAGAGGCTGCATGTCCCACCTCTTGAAGTCCTCCTCCATTTGTTCTACCAACCGTGTCAGATTAAGTCTGTGCAAGGTTCCCCAGCTCCTAGCGATCTGAATCCCCAGGTATCGGAAGTTTCTTTCCACTTTCCTTAGAGGCAAGCCTTCTATCTCTCTGCTCTGGTCCCCTGGATGTATCACAAATAATTCACTCTTCCCCATGTTTAGCCTATACCCCGAGAAATCCCCGAACCCCCTCAAAATTCGCATAACCTCTATCATCCCCCCCGCTGGGTCCGACACATATAACAATAGGTCATCCGCGTATAACGAGACTCGGTGTTCTTCTCCCCCTCTAATCACCCCTCTCCATTTCCTGGAGTCTCTCAACGCCATGGCCAGAGGTTCAATTGCCAACGCGAACAACAATGGAGACAGCGGGCATCCCTGTCTTGTTCCCCTATATAGTCGGAAATACTCCGATCTATGTCGACCTGTAACTGCGCTTGCCGTTGGAGCCCCATAAAGAAGTCTAACCCAGCTAATAAACCCGTTCCCAAACCCAAACCTCCTTAACACTTCCCATAAATATTCCCACTCCACCCTATCAAATGCCTTCTCTGCGTCCATTGCCGCCACTATCTCTGCCTCCCCCTCCACTGGGGGCATCATTATCACCCCTAATAGTCGCCGCACGTTAACATTCAGTTGTCTCCCTTTTACGAACCCTGTCTGGTCTTCGTGCACCGCCCCCGGGACACAGTCCTCTATCCTCGATGCCAGTACCTTTGGAAACAATTTGGCGTCCACGTTCAATAATGAAATGGGTCTATAGGACCCGCACTGCAACGGATCTTTATCCCTCTTCAAAATTAATGATATCGTCGCCTCCGACATCGTCGGGGGGAGAGTCCCCCCTTTCCTGGCCTCATTGAACGTCCTCACCATCAACGGGGCCAACAAGTCCACATATTTTCTGTAATACTCCACCGGGAACCCGTCTGGTCCTGGGGCCTTCCCTGCTTGCATGCTTCCCAGTCCCTTAATAACCTCGTCCACCCCAATCGGTGCCCCCAGGCCTACCACCCCCCGCTCCTCCACTTTCGGGAACCTCAATTGGTCCAGGAACTGCCGCATCCCCTCCTCTCCCTCTGGGGGCTGAGACCTATACAGTTCCTCATAGAAGGTCTTGAACACCTCATTTATCTTTCCTGCCCTTCGCACCGTGTCTCCCCTTTCGTCTCTAATTCCTCCTATCTCCCTCGCTGCTGCCCTCTTTCGCAATTGATGAGCCAACAGGCGACTAGCCTTTTCCCCATATTCATAACTCCTCCCCTGTGCCTTCCTCCACAGTACCTCCGCCTTTCTGGTGGTCAGAAGGTCAAATTCCGTCTGGAGTCGTCTCCTCTCCCTGTACAATTCCTCCTCCGGGGTCTCTGCAAATTCCCTATCCACCCTTAAAATCTCCCCCAGTAATCTTTCCCTTTCCTTGGCCTCTGTTTTCCTTTTGTGGGCCCCAATGGAGATCAGCTCTCCTCTGACCACCGCTTTTAGTGCTTCCCATACCACTCCCACAGGGACCTCGCCGTCGTCATTGACCTCCAGGTATCTCTCAATACACCCCCGCACTCTTGCACACACTCCCTCATCCGCCATCAGTCCTACATCTAATCGCCAGAGTGTTCTCTGCTCCCTTTCCTCTCCTAATTCCAGGTCCACCCAATGTGGGGCATGATCCGAAACCGCTATGGCTGAGTACTCAGCTTCTTCCACCCTAGAGATCAACGACCTTCCCAAAACAAAAAAATCTATCCGGGAGTACACTTTATGGACATGGGAGAAGAAGGAAAACTCCCTAGCCCTAGGTCTAAGAAATCGCCATGGATCCACTCCCCCCATTTGGTCCATAAACCCCTTAAGTACCTTGGCCGCTGCCGGCCTTCTTCCGGTCCTTGAGCTGGATCTATCTAGCCCCGGGTCCAGCACCGTATTAAAGTCCCCTCCTAAAATCAAGTTTCCTACCTCTAGGTCCGGTATACGCCCCAGCATCCGTCTCATAAATCCCGCATCGTCCCAGTTTGGGGCATACACATTAACCAACACGACCTCCATTCCCTCCAGCCTGCCACTCACCATTACATATCTACCTCCGCTATCTGCTACGATGTTCTTTGCTTCAAATGCTACCCGTTTCCCCACCAAAATGGCCACCCCTCTATTCTTTGCGTCCAGTCCTGAGTGGAACACCTGTCCCACCCATCCTTTCCTTAGCCTAACTTGGTCCGCCATCTTTAGGTGCGTCTCTTGGAGCATAACCACGTCTGCCCTTAGTCCTTTCAAATGCGCGAGCACTCGGGCCCTTTTTATCGGTCCGTTCAGGCCTCTCACGTTCCACGTGATCAGCCTCACTAGGGGGCTACCTGCCCCCCTCCCGTGTCGACTAGCCATTACCTTCTCTAGGCCAGTCCCATATCCCGCCTCCGCGCTCCCGCTCGCTCCCCCAGCGTCGCACACCATCCCCGCCCACCCACACTTTCGCCATTTCCTTTTGGATTTCCGCAGCAGCAACCCAGTTGCCCCCCCCCCCTCCCCCTCCCCGCTAGATCTCTTTCTAGCATGATTGCTCCCCCCATATTACTTCCGTAAGTCAGCTGACTTCAACTGACCCCGGCTACTCCTGCTCACTCCTCGACCCCCCCAGTGTGGGGAACTCCCATCCGCCTTGCGCCTGTCTTCCCGCCTTATTCTTTCTGGCGCGGGAACATCCCTTTACCTGACCCGCCTCTTATGGCGCAGCTCCCTTTCCCCTCCCACCCCCCCTTCCCCATTCTCCAACTATGTCCCGTCTTTCCCCCCTCACCGGCGCCCACATTTCCCCAATGTCTCCCCCCTTCCCAATTTACTTCTCAATGAACTTCAACCATAACATTAACAATAACATTCCCTGCAGCATCAGTCCCTCAGTTCCGATCCAATTTCTCTTCTTTGATGAAGGTCCATGCTTCCTCCGCCGTCTCGAAATAATGGTGTCTCTCCTGATACGTGACCCATAGTCTTGCCGGCTGCAGCATCCCGAACTTCACCTTCCTTTTATGCAACACCTCTTTGGCTCGGTTGAAGCTCGCCCTCCTTCTCGCCACCTCCGCACTCCAATCCTGGTATACCCGTACCACTGCATTCTCCCATCTGCTACTCCGCACCTTTTTAGCCCATCTCAGGACCTCTTCTCTATCCTTAAGGCGGTAAAATCGCACGATTATCGCCCTGGGTGGTTCTCCCGCTTTTGGTCTTCTCGCCGGAATCCGATTTGCCCACTCCACCTCCAAGGGGCCTCAGCACCCATCAGTGAGCTCAGCATCGTACTTGCGTACGCTCCACAGTCCACTCCTTCCACACCCTCAGGGAGACCCAGTATCCGAAGGTTCTTCCTTCGCGCTCCATTTTCTAGGGCTTCGATCCTTTCAGTACACTTTTTATGAAGTGCCTCGTGCGTCTGTGTCTTAACCGCCAGGCCCAGGATCTCGTCCTCAATATCTGTCACCTTCTGCTCCACCACGCGGAGCTCTGTCTCCTGGGTCTTTAATGTCTCCTTGAGCCCCTCAATTGCCTGTAGCAACGGGGTCAGCACCTCCCTCTTCAGCAGCTCCACGCACCGTCTCACAATTTCATCCTGCTCAGGCCCCCATGTCGCCTGCGCTTTCTCCGCCGCCATCTTGTACTTCTCTCTTTCTGACCCTTTGGTCGACGATTCCTCGCGCTGCAGCCGCCGCCGCCGCCGTTTTTTTCCCTCCTTCGTTTGGGTGGGGGGACTCCCTTCTCACACACCCCACACCGGGTTGCGTCGTCGAAAAATTCCCCGTTGGGGCTCTTAAAAGAGCCCGAAGGTCCGTCGGAGCTGGAGCCGCCGAAGCGTGCGGCTAGCTAGGCATCACCGCAACCGGAAGTCCCTTCAGTGGCCTTGATGAGGTCTTTTCACAGTTGTTCCCTCTGCTGCTAGAATTCACCTTTGATACAGGCCCTCAGGTCAGCTTGCAGCTTTAAGCTTGCCCTTCCCCCGCCTGCATGCTGGAAGAGGCCCTGTTTATCCTGCAGTTGCAGCCAAATCCCTTACTGTTTATGCCGTGTCTGGCAACCCAGAGACATACCCTTCCTGGGGGACACTGTCGGGGGAATATTGCAGCCTTCTTCCCACACCGGGAAATGTCAAACAAATGCCGTGGGGGCCCTGTAAAAGAGCCCAAAAGTCCGTTCCAAGCAGGAGCTGCCGAATAGGCGACCTAGCTCTGCATAGCCGCACCCGGAAGAGACTGACACTTTTAATATCATTTTATAAATTACATAAAAGCTTGAAAAGTGTGCCATGAGGCTGTGCCTCTTTAAATTTGAAAATACAATTTAAACTTTCAATTTTGTAATTTGAAATGAGACAGAACAAAATACTTAAAAACGCACGGCCATATTCCAAGGTGAAAATGAAAAAACAAGTCACCCTCGTAGGAGGGCAAAGAGAGAGACATTTTTCATCATTCAGAGACCCATAAAATCACATCACTGTCTAAGAAAAAGACGTTAAAATGCAAAGTGCTGGCTATTGAAGCAATAGCTGCCACAGACAGAACCACCCAAAACCCCTTGGACATGCACAATGGTGAAGTAGAACCGACCAGGCTTCAGCCACTGCAGAGAGATTGCAACAACTTCAGCAGAAGAGACAGGCAGAAAGCTCTCTGAGAGCAAATGCATCGCCTGGTTCAGAAGCTAATATTACTAGAAATCTATCTGTTTTTGTTTGTTACAGGCAGAATATCACAGTCTGTACTCAATTAGCATGTGCTTGTAAAACTCAAAAGAAAATGATTGTTAGATGCAATTCCATGATTGAGCAGCACCTGCTAAACAATCCTGAGTGTCACCATTAACTAATTTAAGATAATCAGGCAAGCCGATAATGTGGCTCATTTACACTTTCTCGAGGCAACATGCACTCATACGCAGTGTCCCATTCCATCTTGCATGTTTTTTTAATTATCCAGGAGCTTGGGGAGCCAATAGTTCCCCCATTGCTTTCTCCATGACAATGTTTCAGCCAATCAATCGAGTTGCCAACCAATCAGCTTCCTTTTCTCCTATATCATAAATTGTTGGGATTGTTTGAAATTTGCCATTTTTGCATTTGTGCTGACGAATGCAAGACAAAAAGCTTTTCCAACATGTCTCTTTTTTCAGCAACATTAAATATGTGTATTATACACACATTATACACGCAATTTCCAAATGGGTGGCTTTGTTCTCTTTCCCTCATCCCAACCTCACAAGACATGTGTCTCTCTCACAGGCATGATGATAATAATAATAATAATAATAATAATAATAATAATAATAATAATAATAATAATAATCGCTTGTCACAAGTAGGCTTCAATGAAGTTACTGTGAAAAGCCCCTAGTCGCCACATTCCAGCACCTGTTCGGGGAGGCTGGTACAGGAATTGAACCCGCGCTGGTCTTGTTCTGCATTACAAGCCAGCTGTTTAGCCAACTGTGCTAAACCAGCCTATAATTAGTTGGGTTCAAAATTTACATAGTAATTTTGTTCCTGAAATTGATCCGTTTAGCATGAAGATCTTGCTTTCATTCATCTATCTCTTTTCTCAATATAATACTTTTCCAGCCTACAGCACACAAAGTAGAAGCTGCAACACATGTAAACTGAAAACAACTTCATTACAAAGGCAGACAGACTTTTTACAAAAATAGGAATCATTTGATTTATGATAAAACAAAGAAATGCTGTAAATACTCAGCATGTGAGGCAGCAGCTAAGGACAGGATGCAGATGGGTCATCACCTCTCTCCTCCTGCAGCTCCAGTCCTCTCTGCAGTACAATGCTGTGCGGAGCACAGCAGACCACTAGCATTCTAGGCACCCTTGCTGGTTACAGGAGATACAGCACCTGCCCTTTTACCTCCTCTCTCCTCACTGGTCAAGGCCCCAAACACTCCTTCCAAGTGAAACAGCGATTCACATGTACTGCTCTCAATTTACAGCGATTCACATGTACTGTTCGCTAATGGCTGCTCGCAATGCAAGCTGCTCTACATTGGGGAGACCAACAGAGGTGAGGTGACCACTGTTCAGAGATCGCCGTTCAGTCTGTAAGTATGACCCCAAGCTTCTGGTCACCTGTCATTTCAAATCTCAACCTCGCTTCCACTCTGATCCTCTGCCTCCTAATGTTCCAATGAAACTCAACTTTAAGTTGGAGGAACAGCATCTTTCAATTAGGACCTTTACAGCCTTCTGGACTCAACAATTTCAGACCGGAATCTCTGCCTCCATTTTGTTTCTTTTCTCATTGTAGGTTTTAGTTTATTCACTTATTCCTTGTTTTTCTTTTTTTGCTGTCAAACATCAGCTATTCATTATTCTGCCATTTGTTTCTATATTTGTCCTTTTATCACTTCCTGTGCCTTTTAACCACCAAACCTTGGTATTTAATCTCTCCCGTCTTCCACCCTATCATAGATCTTCCCTTTCCCACTCTCTTTCCCACTCTCCCCTCTTTCACTTGCTTAAAGCCCATTATATTTCTAACCTTTCCCAGTTCTGTTGAAAAGTCATCGACCTCGAAGGCTAACTCTGTTTCTCTTTCCACAGATGCTGCCTTACCGGAGTATCTCCAATATTTTCTATTCAGATTTCAGATTTCCTGCATCCTCAGTACTTTGCGTTTTTCTCAATTGTCTCCTAGTTTTTCTTCATGTAACTTCAAATGAATTTTGAAGCATATTTTGTTGTCATTTATTATTGTGCTTCAATTTTTATTGCAGCTGGCTAATTATAACAATTTTATTTTCCGCAGTGGCCTCCCAAGCTCCATTTGGCGCACTTTATAAAAGAAGCCGGAACCAAAACAAAAATGCAAACAACAAATCACAAACTCACCCTTATCTTTGTGCACAAATTAGAAATGTTATAAATTATGTCCTGTGATTTACACCAATACCTATCTGTCCCTGTAATACAATTTCCCTCACATTCTGCCAAAAGATGCTGAGAGCATATTCTACACACACATTTTGAGTCCTACACACACATTTAGCGTGAAGTCCAGAAAGTCCTGCTCCGAATTAGAAACCAGAGTAGGAACACAATGTCAGAAATAGGTAGAAACTATATCAACACACAACTAAGAAATTCTGCACTTTGGGAGAAAACAGGGGAATTGCAAATGGTATTCAAATATGAACAATAACACTGTAGAGAGAAAATAATAACCATAGTGTGTGCAAATTCTATGAAATCAGATCTTATCCAACTAATTGCAACACTTACGAAATAAAAATATTTCTAATTTACTGCAGCCATTTATCAAATACATATGCTGTACAATCTAACGAGACCACTAGTTGAATTAAAAAGCTAAAAGTTCAGATCCATCAACATATTGTGGTACAATATTTACCAAACTAAATTCACAGAAAAATGTCAAAAATGTCTGTGCAATCAAAGGAGATTTGGTGTTCGATAAGTTTTTTTTTAAAAACCTCTGTATCCATGCTGCATATATAAATAGGTAATTTTCAAATTCATATAATTTGCAAGGTCAAATATGATTCACTTTTCTTTCATTTATTTGTTGCAATAGGAATGTGATGACATTGATAATTTCACTGTATACTGTGCTACGGTTGAACATTGTTCAGAATATGCACTAATTAATAAAGGTTCATGGATATTGACACAATGAGGTACTGGAGCGGGACAGAACTATATCGGGCAGGAAGTTTACAATGGTTAGCCACCCTTATCAAAGATGGCAGATTCCCATTGAGGCAGATTGTACATCCAAGAGGAATTCACACGGAACATTTTTTTTTTTTTTTAAAAGAGAGAAGAATGATCGCTTTTGGGCACATCTATAATTTACAGAGCAATCTATTGGAAAGCTGGAGAAACAGACTTTGAAGGTTCCCACCTCTTTTTTGTTGCACAGACTCTGCTTTTTCTGTATGCACAGGGATTCAGAATGCAGAAGGCAGTTAACATTTTGAGACCTGACTTTTCCTTCAGGTGTCTTTTGTAAGGGGCAAAAGACAATCAATACATTCCACCTGCATTCCTTGCTGCCACTTACCAGTTTAGCTATTTTTCCATAATCAAGCCATCGAATGGTGGCGAAGTTTGTTGACTCAGCACAGTTGAATCCATGATTAAAGCCAGCATGGTATCCATAGGGGAAAGTGATCATGAACTGCCCTGCTTCTTGCGTAATCTGCATGAAATAAAGTGTAAAGCAGCTTGAAGTTGGAAGACTATTACATTTAATTTCAGAATTCAAACACAACATTTCTATGGGTTACCAGGACATAATTTGTGGATTCATTTACATGTATTGCATCACAACAAAGTTAACTGACAATGCTTACTTACTACAAAAAAAACCACGAGGATAGACACTAACATACATGAATGTCAATGGCTTTTTTTTAAAGTGCAGGAATTTATTTCATAAACAATCTTTTGTGTACATAGTCCATCACTTACAGTAAACAAGAAACAAAGTAACACCATTTTCCCTACTTATGAGCTTTTTTAACCACAGGTATTATTTAACTATCTGCATTAGTGTGTTTATATTCACATGCATATTTTAACTGTTACTAGAGAATGAGGAATGAGTGATGGGTGTAGAAGCAGAAAACAAAACAGCCAGGAGTTTAACATATTTCATTGTCCCTTAGGAGTACAAAACTGTGTATTAATGAAAAGAGACATGCTTTCGGATCATTTCACCTTGCACTCATCAGACAGACTAAAGAGTACTAAACTTTAAAGGGGACAACAATTCATACAGCATGAGAAAATTGTGCAGATTGGTTGGCAAGTTGACTCTGATTGATAGAGGGGTTCCCATGAAGAATGCTTCAGAAAACAGTTAACTGCCCCAAATTTTTTTTTTTTTTTTTTTTAATTCAAACCAGACAGGTTGACTCTGATTCTGGGGGAATGAATGAGGGAGTGGCTGTCCCCCAAGCTTTTGTTTAGTTGAAAAAGGTGCAAATGCGCAGACATGTTTTTTTCTTTGCAAAGGACAGGGGCAGTTTTATAGGACGGGACAGGATTATGAATACATGTTACTTCCAGTTTGCATAAATGAGCCACATTATGAGCCCAAATGTGAATCTTAAATTGGCTGTTAGTGTAATCCTTAGTCAAATTGGGATTGTTTAGTGTCTGCTGTCCAATCGCAGAATCACATCTCCTGTTGGACATTATTGTTTTAAGTTTTGCAAGCACGAGCTGGTTGAGTAGTCAATACTTTGCCCATTGCAAACAACTGAAGGGCGCTGCTGTGTGATACAAACCACCAGTTGTTGGGACGTACGGCCTACATACTTGGCATCACATGGCACTGAAATTTAGATACCGCATGACTCATTTGTGGAGCAGGCAGAACGTCTTTCTGGCTTGACTGCAGTATCCTGTGAGTGGAGAATACTACTCTTATTGCTACTGGATAGCAGTAGCGAGGAACGACAGTTCATTTGATATTCTTTACCATCTGGATTTGACTACCATTGAACAAAGATAAAATTATTTAGTAAATCACCAAATTTAAACAAAAGGTCGACACTAAATAAACACGTATGAAATCTCAAAATTGTATCATCACTTGTTCAAAGAGACACATCAAATTCAGGAAGAAATTTTTGGATTCACGACTATCAAATATGTGATTGGCTGCACTTAAATAATTTGAAGTCTAGTCTTCCAAGTTAAGCTACAAGAGTCAATGCCTGCTGGTCCACAAGCTTTGATGTCATTTACTGATGTAACAATATTTTTACATCGTGCTTTAATTATTTGTCAGTTTTGGAGCTAAATCAAAGTGGGGAAAAATAGACACGTAAACAAAATACACAGAATCTGAAATAATAATAATAATAATAGCTTATTGTCACAAGTAGGCTTCAATGAAGTTACTGTGAAAAGCTCCTAGTTGCCACATTCCGGCGCCTGTTCGGGGAGGCCGTTACGGGAATTGAACCCGCGCTGCTGCCTTGTTCTGCATTACAAGCCAGCCGTTTATCCCACTGTGCTAAACCAGACCCCTTGGGGTCAGGACCCCAATTTGAGAACAAAACGTTTTGAAATTGTGCCTGCCCTTCCAAATTCAATAAAAATATGGCTAGTAATATTTCTGTTAAAACATTGAACAATTATTAAATCTATTTAAATTTGCAGTTTCCAATGCATTAACTTCATCAAATGAAAATTGGCACATGTTAAAAAGGCTCATAATTCAGCTTCTTAAAAAAGTTATCCTACATTTCGATAGGATAATTCCCAAATTGCAGCTCCTTGGGAAAGTACACCAAACTGCTTATGATGTAACATGAAGGAAAGGGAAGCTCTATAAAATAGCCTTTGACTGAAATCAAACAGTAATTTTATTTAAAATAAAATTGGAGAATTACTTTGTGTAACGTCTCACATGAGTCGTCCAAAATATGGCATATGAAAGATAACATATTCAAAACAACCTTTTGAAACTCTTTCTTTTTTTAAACTGGACACAAACCAAAGTAATACTTAACACACACTTTTTCAAAAGAACATACTATTTATTTATTTTTTTAAATATTTTTATTCAAGGTTGTTTTTGCACATAGAGATGAAAATATCTGAAGACTAAAACATCAACATGAACAGAAACCACAAACCCCCAACGTCCCCCGATACCAACACCCCACAGCTCCCCGCCTTCTGAATGTTTTCCCGATATCCCTCCCTCCCTCTGATGCCCCCCACCCTCCCCCTCTATTGACCCCTCAATTCACCTTGAAGAAATTAATGAACGGTTTCCACCCCCGAGTGAACCCCACCTCCGACCCCCGCAAAGCGAATTTGACATACTCCAACCGCAAGAATTCTGCCAGGTCACTCACCCATACCCCCACCTTCGGCGGCTCCGAGTCCTACCAACACAACAAGATCCATCTCCGGGCTATCAAGGAGACAAAGGCCAATACGTCAGCCTCTCTCCCCACCTGGACTCCCCGATCTACCGACATGTCAAATATCGTCACCTCCGGACTCCACTCCCAGAATCTCGGATACAACATCTGGGAACTCCTGCCAGAACCCCCTCAGCTTTGGACATATCCAAAACAGGTGGACGTGATTCGCAGCCTCCTCCCCACCCCATCCAACAGCACCCACACCTATCCCCCACCCCTGCAAAGAACCAGCTCATCCTTGCAACCGTCATGTGGGCCTTATGCACAATCTTAAACTGGATGAGGCTTAACGTCACACACAACGAGGACATCCACATCCTGGCCTGCACCTCCCCGCCCAACTCCTCCTACCATTTGCGCTTAATCTCCTCCACCGGAGCACCCTCCCCTCTCCATCAACTCACTGGAGATATCCAACACTTTCCCCTCCCCAGTATCATCTTCCAACAAAACTTGTCCTGCAACACCGGAGGCAGCCCCGGGAAAGATGACACCTATCTCCTCACAAAGCCCCTCACCTGCAGGTATCTAAAACCCTAATCCTTTTGCCAACTCATACACCTCCTCAAACTCCTCCAGTCAAGCAAACGTACCCCCTTTAAACAAGTCCCTAAAGTACTCTATCTCCACCTGCAACCTCGCATCCAGCCCCGTCGACACAAACCTATGATTGTCACATATTGGCACCCACAACGACATGCCTTCCAAACCAAAATGCTGCCTACACTGGCCCCTCACCCGTAACGCCAAAACCACCACTGGGCTCACGGAGTACCTGATTGGTGAGAACTGGAGGGGCGCCAACAACATTGCCCTCAAACCCGCCCCCCGACACGACGCAACCTCCATTCGCCCCCACAACGATCCCCCCTCCACTTCCCATTTCCTCACCATTCCAATGTTCGCCGCACAGTAATAGTTAATCAAATTCGGCAAAATCCCGCCTCTTGAAATCTGCCTTTATTCGCTCCACCAGTCGTGCCAAGGTCAATTTGTATAGCTGGGCCCAGCTTCGCGCTACCTGGATTCCTAGATATCGAACACCCGCCCCAACCACCCAGAACGGCAACTCTCCTAACCTCCTCTCCTGCTCCCTAGCATTGATTGGAAACACCTCGCTCTTCCCTATGTTCAATTTGTACCCCGTAAACCAGCCGAATTCCCTCAAGGCCTCCGAGATCCTGTCTAAAGGTGCCCACCAGGTCCGAAATGTATAGCAATAGATCGTCCGCATACAGCGAGCTTCTGTTTCAACAACACCTCCACTCAATCCCTTTCCAACCCCCCGACGCCCTAAGTGCCATTGCCAACGGCTCTATCAGCAAAGCGAAAAGGAACGGGAAGAGCGGGCACCCTGCCTCATTCCCCAATGTAGCACGAAGTACCCCTATCTCGTCATGTCTGTCCGAACGTTCGCCAAGAGCACTCTGTACAGCAGCCGAACCCAATCCACAAACCCCTGGCAAAACCCAAACTGACCCAGCATCTCCAAAAAATACGCCCCCTCCACCCGATCAAGGCCTTCTTCGCATCCATTGCCACTACTACTTCTACATCCTGCCCCTCCGAGGGCATCTTAATAACATTAAGAAGCCTGCGCACATTCGCCGACAATTGCCTTATCTTCAGAAATTCCTTCTGGTCCTCCCCCATCACTTCTGGCACACAGTCCTCTATTCGCGACGCAAGCACCTTCGCCAACAACTCTGCAACAACATTAAGTAGCGATATCGGGCGGTACAATCTGCACTGCTTCGGGTCCTTATCTTTCTTCAAAATCAGGGAGATGGAAGCATACAACAATATGGGGGTGAGCTCCCCCCTCGGCCTCGCCTCATTGTACGTCCTCTCTAGCAGCAGTCCAAGCTCCGCACCAAACTTCTTATAAAATTCCACTGGGAACCCACCAGGTCCCGTAGCCTCCCCTGCCTCCCTTAACCCGATCAGGGCCCCCAGTCCCTGCACCCTCTCCTCATCCACACTGGGGAACTCCAACCCATCCAGGAACCGTCATCCCCTCCTCCCCAGGCTTGGGCTCAGGCTCCTGGACAAGGTCTCAAATACCCCTTTCACCCCCTCTGGATCCGTCACCACCTTACCCTCCTCATCCCTCACTCTACCGATCTCCCTGACCACTGCATGCTTCCTCAGTTGGTGGGCCAGCATCCTAAATGCCTTTCCCCGATACTTATATACTGCCGCTGTGGCCTTCCACAATTGTCGTGCCGCCTTCCCCGTGGACGCTAACCCAAACTTCATCTGGAGCCTCTGCCTCTCTTTTAACAACCCCTTCTTTGGTGCCACTCCGATCCACCCTCAGAATCTCATCTAGCAGCCTCGCCCTCTCCTCTCATTCCATCCTCTCCCTATGCACCCAGATCGAAATAAAGAACATACTATTTATTATTCTTCATTTTCTGCTAACAAATAAATATATCATTTTATACATAAATACACTTGCTTCATGGAGAATAATTCCAGGATTATGGGGCTGCAAAGGTCCCATGATTATAATCATTTTGTATGGATTTTTTTTTTAAAAAACATAAATTCAATACCTTGTCAAAAGGAATCCCATACTTCTTTAGTATGGAAGGAGAGATGAGCGTCATCTTGTGACGTAGGAAAGCATCACATCCTTGGGAACTACTTGGAAAGAAACCTGTAGATGAGAAATATTTTACAATTAAATTCTTTATATTACAATGGGGTAAATCATCTTATAAAATCAGACTGTATAGCCTCATGCAGTAACACAAACTCTAAAACTGCAATGATAGAGAGAGAGAGAGAGAGAGAGAGAGAGAGAGAGAGAGAGAGAGAGAATTCGTTAGATGAAAGTCTTGCTTTTAGTTGAAATATTGGAGGTGGATCATGATTTCAATGAAAACCAAAGATGATGGCACTGAAGCACACATGGTAATTGTGATAATTGTAGCATGCAGACAGGCTGACTGGAAAGTAGCAATGCTTTGCTTTTAATTTCCAACCAAGCAAAAATAATCTAGCTTTTCAAAAATGCCAATTGATCTTTTCTTCCATATATTGACAGAGCAGAATAAAGATAGTCCAATGTTATTTGGCTTTGTGTAATTGAAATAATGAAGATGCTGTAATGAGATATTTGTTCTCCTCTATGTAATCGGGTGTCCTACATTGGATGAACTCAGCCGAAGGAGATATAATGTTGTCAAAGCATCTGAACTTGCATTTTTCAAAATTATATTTTTAGTTTCAATTCCATGATATTGTTCACATAAGCATCTAGGGGGAAGGATATAAAAGTGATTGCATTCCCATCAAAAACAAATAAATGGCAATTAACTTTTCCCCTGTTTAATGTACTGATTTAAAACCAAGAATAATCATTTGACTGAAATTTCACTGTGTCAACCGTGTTGGTTTCAAATTTACATACTGCAATCTTCAGCCTAAAACTATCATATGGTCATACTATTCCTAACATTAAGGTTCATTTTTCGTTTTTAACAAATCCAATTTTATCCCCCTTTCCGAATGTTACCACTGGTACTATCATCCGATACCTATCATCTCCCGATACCTTATTCTCATAGCCATTGAAATCCAAACCTGGCGAGTGCCAGGCTATATACACGTTCATGAGGCATGATTTGTTATCTCACATAATCACCTTCCAATAAGATTAGCTAGGTGGCCTTCAGGAAAGGGAATTCAAGTAAGCTTTTTATTTGCTCCTAGTCCAGGGGCACTGAGGCCAATTATAACTTCCAAAAGACAGCAAGGACCAAAGATCAAAGATCAATTCTAGCATCTTCAGATTCCAGATGGACATGGTGCGATACTGGGCAGTTTACCCACCAGGAGATTGCAGGGGCTACTTCAGTTCCCTCATCATTACCATTAAAACAAAAGTACAACAACACGGAATCTTTTAAATCAGCTCTTGCACATCAATTCCATTTGCCCTGTCAGCCCCATTTTATTTCTAAACTATAGATGAAGTAGAAAAGGGTACAATTAAACTGATATTTTTCTTAAATTTCGCCCAATCATGAGGAGAACCATTTAGTTTTAAATGGAAAGAAAGTTTGTTTTACTTATTATAAACTGACCGTTCAGTGGTACAACCTTTTCCTCCAGTTTACGTTTGGGACAAAACAACAGAAGATTTAAACTTTCTCATTTACCTGGTTGTTTTTTTCAATTCCCATTTTGAAGTAAGGAATAAGCTGCAGGAAGTGGGTATTCATTGGTCAAAAAATTGTTTTACTAAGTCCCAGCAAGAAACTTTAAGACAGTTTTTTTTTAAAATAGGATAGGATATTTTACTGGCAACTAATAAATCTCCCAGCATGCTACTCACAGTAGAACAAGAGCATTTTACTATTTAATAAACAACACATCATCCTGCTGCCAAAGCAGCATGTAATTTGGTGCATACCTATAGATGACAATGCGCAAAGACTTGGTCAAACATAAGGTGATTCGTCCATTCTTATGCCAGACTTAATTTTTTAAGCTATAGACAGTACTGCAGATGCACATCAAAAGTTTCTTCAACCTCTGAAGTGGAGTTTGGAAACACCCGTGTGATACGCATTGGGGGAATTGAGGAGAAATCCACAGACCTTCAATTGGGTGCCATCTGCCACTTAGTTTCAGAGTGGGGTGTGGCTGACCATAGTTGACCTATAGGTTTGCAGCTATTGCAAATTTACTGAGATCGTTTTAGCACAAGATATATTTTGTAAACTGTGTTATCCTTGAGATCTGCATAAATTTGTGAAGGGATAGGTGGGTTCTAGGAGTATTGTAATATAGTCAAACTTTTCATGTTTAACAAATTTCTAATTCACTGCCTGGATAGCAAACTGGGTGAGCAGGTCACCTACCTGTTATACAACCCACCTGATTCTTATCCAATTAATTACAAAATATATCACACTGCTTTGAAAATAAGGGTTAAGGACGTTTAAAGCTACATAGTCGAAATGTCAACTGAACATTCAATGAAATCGCACAGGTTGAAGAGACATTGCAGTTCTCGTCCTTTCTATCTCTGTAGAGTTTTTCTCTACATTAGAAATAGCATTTTTTGGTTGCACTTGTATGTCCACATATATTGTGTTACACAAGTATGATAAACAGTTCGATATGCAGCATTGTGTTAATTATCTGCACAAGTACACACTCTACAAAAATATACATTATATATAAAACAAAGAACAAACTTGCACTTGTGTAACTTTTACACCCTCAGGATGTCTCAACGTACTTCACTCGGCCACTAAAGTTACCTTTGCAGTGTCGGAAATGTCATAGGGGAAATAAAAAGCAGACAATTCATGTAGAGTGAGATCCCAAAAGCAACAAGACGGCAGTTGAGAAATAAATGTTGGGCAAGATAGCAGACAAACTCCCCTGCTCTTAGAGTAATTCCAACTTCCCCTGAGAGAACAAATGAGTCTTTGTTTTTAAACGATTCATCCAACATTTCAGCCTCCAATAGTATCGAACTCCTTCAGTACTGCACATATATTTTGTATGGATTAGGCACCTATGTCTCTAGAACATCGTTTGGACTCATAACCTTCTGACTCAGATGACAATATGAGCCATGCACACAAATGTAAGTTCATAGAATTTACAGAGCAGAAGGAGGCCATTCGGCCCATCGAGTCTGCACCGGCTCTTGGAAAGAGCACCCCATCCAAGGTCAACACCTCCACCCTATCCCCACAACCCAGTAACCCCACCCAACACTAAGGGCAATTTTGGACACTAAGGGCAATTTATCATGGCCAATCCACCTAACCTGCACATCTTTGGACTGTGGGAGGAAACCGGAGCACCCGGAGGAAACCCACGCACACACGGGGAGGATGTGCAGACTCCACACAGACAGTGACCCAAGCCGGAATCGAACATGGGACTCTGGAGCTGTGAAGCAATTGTGCTATCGACAATGCTACCGTGCTGCCCCACGCTTGACATGTGCACCATCGCTTTGTTTAAGGACTTTGGAAACAAGCTATTTGTAAAATTCTGCAAGGGCAGCAGTGTGAAACTTCACATTTATTCATAATCCATGTAGGGAAGAATATTCTCTGGTGAAGAGTCATACAAACTTTATTTTCTCTCTCCGAGGCTGCTGACAGGCCTGCTGGGTTTTTTCATCATTTTCTGTTTTTGTTTCAAATTCCAGTAACCACAATCTTGCAATTGTGTCTCTCCCATATATCCTATGATTGTGAACCTGCCTCCACTTAACCTGAGGAAGGAGCAGTGCTCCGAAAGCTTGTGATTCAAATAAACCTATTGGACTTTAACCTGGTGTTGTGAGTCTTCTTACTGTGCCCGACGCAGTCCAACGCCGGCATCTCCACATCACATTCATTGGGGGCATTGATGGCTGCCGGTATGATAATAAAATCGAAACTCGAGAATAGAATTTTTATTTCCCACCCCAACTTCAAGTCTCTACATATTTTAGTTCTCTGAAACAAGAAAGATAGACGTGCATGCATTTCAAAGCACTTTTCAAGGCCTCAGGATATCCCAAAGCGCTATACAGCTAATTATGTGTTTTCTGAAATGTTGTGACTATTGTAATGCAGGAACCAGAAGAACAGATTAGCAATGATGTAATGGGCAGATAATTTGCTTTATGCTTTTGTTTAGGGATGAATATTGGCCAGGTACCAGAAGAATTTCCCTGTATTTGTCAAAGTAGTAGCCATTGGATTTTTAAATCTCCACTTGAGAGGGAAGACCATATCTCGGTTTAATGCCTCATCAGATTGATGGCACCTCAGTGCAGCACTCCTTCCGACTGTGCTAGGGTGGCAGCCTAAGTTATGTCCTCAAGTCTCTGTACTGGAACTTGAACGCACGACCTTCTGGCTCAAAACATTGAGAGTGTGATTATCAGTCACTCCACTCACACTGTTTGTTCCTATAAAGATTCACGTTCTAACCATTCTTCACATTCCAATCTGTAATTATCTTGCAATTGTGTCTCTCCCATATATGCCGTGAATATGAACCTGCCTCCATTTCACCTGTTGAAGGAGCAGCATTCTGAACGTTTGTGATTTAAATAAACCTGTTGGACTTAACCTGCTGTTGTGAGACTTCTTACTGTGCTCAATAAATGTCAAATTTACATGATTTTCAGTTTTACAAGGTTTACCCAACACATTCTTCTTTATATAATAGCTGCAATTCCGAATTAAGCCAAATTTAGTTAAGCACCAATGTATCCAAATTCCACTCGCAACGCTTCTTTCAGAAATTCTTTTTTTCAATACGTTAGGTTAAACATATTCTTTGACATCCTTTCAGTTATGGCATAGTGCCAAATGCAACTCAAAAAGCAATTTTAAATTCATCTGCCATCCCTACAATGGAACACTACCACCTGGAAGTTCTCCAAGCGAATCGCCAGCCTTACCTGGAATTATTTCGCCGTTTCTTCACTGTCACTGGGTCAAAATCCTGGAACTCCTTCCTGGACAGCATTGTGGGTGTTCATACACCATATGTCCTGTAGCGGTCCAAGAAGGCAGCCAGCCACTGCCGTCTCAAGGACAATTAGGGAATGGCAATAATTACAATGCAATCTAGGCCCAAAATTTCATGCATCAAAATGGATGACACAGGAGGAAGCACATGGCATTGTCCACCAACCTACTAGATTTCCATTGGGTCAATTAAACATATTGCCGAATAAAAATGGAAAATGTAGCACTAATAGAACTGAGATCTCGGTGTTCCGTTCTTCTGCAGCACGAGCGATATGAAGTACCACGAATCCTGAATTACTCTCATCCTTGGGTAATATATGTTAGGAACCGAAGTACATCTTATTTCCACAAAGCAAATTCAAACAAATGTACAAGTTTGTTACTCAAATCCGATCTCTTTAATGCAAGGAATTTGCATCAGTTCTACCAATCAAAAATGATCAAAAAGACAAAGATGCCCAGTAGGGTACTCCCAACCTTCACCCACCTCCGACAAAAGTTATAGTTCTGCACCAAAGAAAAGACTAAAGACTATCTCAAGTAAGTCTTGTAAATTGTATGTATGTATGTATGCAAGGTGAAAATAATACATTCAAGTTGAAAATTTAAAACATGACAACATTTTTTTAATGCATTACCTTGTGCAAGACGTTCCAGCCTCTTCCCTTGTTCTGGAGGTACTGCATACCTGAAAATGAAACAATGAACATGTCAATTCATCCCATTTCAGATCGAGGTTCCTGCCCTGTAGCTCAATACGGACCTAGGACTAAGCAAAACAAAAGCACACAGAATAGCAATATTTTTCAACATTACCAAGACAAATGCAAAACTATTGAACATGTAACACCTCCATAAATTACAGGACCAGTAAATATTTTCATACACTACTCACAAACGGGGGCTGGTTAGCTCAGTGGGCTAGACAGCTGGTTTGTGATGCAGAACATGGCCAGCAGCACGGGTTCAATTCCCGTACCAGCTGAGAATTCAGAATTCTCCCTCTTTGTGCCCGAACAGGTGCCGGAATGTGGCGACGAGGGGCATTTCACAGTAACTTCATTGCAGTGCTAATGTAAGCCTACTTGTGACAATAAAAAGATTATTATTATTGTTATTATTATTATTAAGTGCTAGCGTAACCGTTCAAGTGTTAAAAAGTGAATGAAAATGATTGTGCCATGTATTTTTCATGTACAATTATTCGGTTTCATTGAATTTAATGTTTAATTATCAGCAAACTCTAAGCAGAGCCTTATATCATTCAGTCAGATCTATAAACAGCTGGAGCTAAGTTGAATCTAGCACCAACTTGCTGACACTCATTATTCATGACGTGGCGATGCTGGCATTGGGCTGGGGTGGGCACAGTGAGAAGTCTTACAACACCAGGTTAAAGTCCAACGGGTTTGTTTTGAATCACTAGATAGGGTGAGGTGCCCAACCTGGGCCAAAGCTCCTTGTCAGAGAGGCTGCAAGTTAGATGGTAAACACCAGGCTGAGACTTTGCATTTCAGTAAGACAATATTACTGATTCCACAAGCCAGAGGCCCATGTCACATCATTCCCATCTCTCCACAATATCTTTGACAAAGGACATGTACCCCCTCATCTGGGTCCATGAATGTCTCAACCATCAAGTATTGGAAAAGGTGGTTGTAGGCTCCTTCATCTTAGCCAGCCTGGGTGAGGAAATGCAGATAATCTTTGCATAGCTCTCTTTGAATTTGATCTGTGCAGCTCTCAGGGTGTTGTCAGTGGCTCTTCGGGGATAACGATATGCAAGCTTCCCCAATACAAGGAGCTTCTTTTGTTCGGGGTCACAGACAGACAGATTCAGCTATTTTAGGTCTTTGTCCAGTTTGAATTTTTTTTAAGGGGAGATAGCAATGAGCGTATCTCTATATATTGTAAGGACCTTTCCTGTTTACTCCCTTAATTTCCATTTGTTTTATTTTGTCTTTATCATTTTTGGTCCATGGATCGTTCATGGAGACATACCTTTATGTTGAACAAAGGAAGCAAGGAACTCAAAAGTGTCAAAATAGTACACGGTTATAAAGTTTTGTATTTTGGGCAGAAGAATTCAGACTTTGTCGTACCCAAGAGATTGGAGGAGTTCATTTTAATTGGTTGGCTGGTGACCAATTGATTGGTCTGAGACAGTATTTTGCCTGGCAGCTGCTGCACGATCAATGACCACTAAAGCGAGGTTGTAGTCCAACTAAAGGCTTTAATAAGCTAGATGTTTCCCCCAGCAGCTCAGGTACAGAATGAAGGCTGCTGGGGTGGCACGGGCTCTTATACCCCCAACTAGCAGGGCGGAGCTACCGTACATCTTAACCAATAGAAAGCATACAGTTTCCACCAATGGTGCTCTAGCATACCAGGTACCGTAATACCTCTACTACCACATTCACCGCCTGTTAAAAAAGAGTCCAGCGGGGGTGGTGGCCTGATACTACAAACATGGCAACGTGGTAGAATTAGTTATGGAGGTACCGTAATACCTCCGTACAGCGTTTTGTAACTATTTACAATTCTAACAACTATTTACAATTGATGATTTAAATTTACAGTTTACAATTTAAAATTGAGCAATCAGTCGATCGGGGGCCCTGGTCGTCCTCTGTGATCGTCGGAGCTTCGATGGTGACTCCGGTGGAGGCTCGGGCGTCTGTGACTCCGGGAGCGTGGCTTCGATCTCTATGGCAGCTTCGACACCCCTAGACGGCGCTGGTGGGGAAAACGGTTGACCTGGGAACGGAGTGCCTGCGGGGTGCGTCGGTGGGCGTAGACGGAGCCAGCGGAAGGACCGATCCTCCTGTAAGGTGCCCTGGTGGAGGGGAGCGTGGGACTGGTGGCTGGGATGTGCGTGGGGCTCCGGCGGGCGGCAGGTCTCGTAGGGAGACCGTATCTTGTCGGGGTACGCCACGTAGGCGTACTGGGGGTTAGTGTGGAGAAGATGGACTCGCTCGACCAACGGGTCCGACTTGTGCGCCCGCACGTGTTTTCGGAGCAGAATGGGTCCGGGTGCTGCCAGCCAGGTCGAGAGCGAGGTCCCAGAGGAGGACTTCCTGGGGAAGACAAGGAGACGTTCGTGAGGTGTCTGGTTGGTGGTGGTACAAAGCAGTGACCGGATGGAGTGGAGGGCACCCGGGAGGACTTCCTGCCAGCAGGAGACTGGGAGATTCCTGGACCGTAGGGTCAGGAGGACGGTCTTCCGGATCGTTCTGTTCTCCCTCTCTACCTGCCCGTTACCCCGGGGGTTGTAACTGGTCGTCCTGCTCGAGGCGATGCCCTTGCTGAGCAGGAATTGAAGCAGTTCGTCGCTCATAAAGGAGGACCCCCTATCACTATGTATGTAAGCGGGGTACCCAAACAGTGCAAAGATGCTATGGAGGGCCTTGATGACAGTGGTTGCGGTCATGTCGGGGCAGGGGATGGCGAATGGGAACCGGGAGTACTCGTCAATCACGTTCAGGAAGTACGTGTTTCGGTCGGTGGAGGGGAGGGGGCCTTTGAAGTCCATGCTGAGGCGTTCAAAGGGGCGGGAAGCCTTTATCAGATGCGCTTTCTCTGGCCGGTAGAAGTGCGGTTTGAACTCCGCGTAGATTTGGCAGTCCCTGGTGGCTGTCCTGACCTCCTCGATGGAGTAGGGTTGCGGGTCTTGATAAAATGGAAAAAGCGAGTGACCCCCGGGTGGCAGAGGTTCTCGTGGAGGGCTCGGAGGCGGTCCACTTGTGCGGTGGCACACGTGCCTCAGGAGGCCCGTTTAGCTTCCCGGGACGATACAAGATCTCGTAGTTGTAGGTGGAGAGTTCGATCCTCCACCGCAAGATCTTATCGTTTTTTAATCTTGCCCCGTTGTGCATTATCGAACATGAAAGCAACCGACCGTTGGTCAGTGAGGAGAGTGAATCTCCTGCCGGCCAGGTAATGCCTCCAATGTCGCACAGCTTCTACTATGGCCGGGGCCTCCTTTTCGACTGCGGAGTGGCGGATTTCAGAAGCATGGAGGAAACGTGAGAAGAAGGCCACGGGTCTGCCCGCTTGGTTGAGGGTGGCCGCCAGAGCAACGTCAGACGCGTCGCTCTCGACCTGGAAGGGGAGGGACACGTCGATGGCGTGCATCGTGGCCTTTGCAATGTCTGCTTTGATGCGGCTGAAAGCCTGGCGGGCCTCTATCAACAGGGGAAAAGCTGTGGATTGGATCAGGGAACGGGCCTTGTCCGCATAGTTGGGGACTCACTGGGCGTAGTGACTGAAAAACCCTAGGCAGCGCTTCAGGGGCTTGGAGCAGTGAGGGAGGGGGAACTCCATAGTTCATAGCATGCGTTCAGGGTCGGGGCCTATAACTCCATTTCGCGCTACGTAGCCGAGGATGGCTAGGCGGTCGGTGCTAAACACGCATTTATCCTTGTTGTATGTAAGGTTAAGGACTTTTGCGGTCTGGAGGAATTTTCGGAGGTTGGTGTCGTGGTCCTGCTGCTCGTGGCTGCAGATGGTGACATTATCGAGATATGGGAATGTTGCCCGTAAACCGTACCGGTCAACCATTCGGTCCATCTCGCGCTGGAAGACCGAGACCCCGTTGTTGACACCGAAGGGAACCCTTAAGAAGTGCCCATCTGCCTCGAAGGCAGTGTATTTGCGGTCACTAGTGCAGATGGGGAGCTGGTGCTAGGCAGATTTAAGATCCACCGTGGAGAAGACCTTGTAATACGTGATCCTGTTTACCAGGTCAGATATGCGGGGGAGAGGGTGCACGTCCAGCTGCCTAAACCCGTTGATGGTCTGACTGTAGTCGATGACCATCCTATGCTTCTCCCCAGTCTTTACCACCACTACTTGAGCTCTCCAGGAGCTGTTATTGGCTTCAATGACCACTTCCCTCAGTAGCCTTTGGACCTCTGACCTAATAAAGATCCGATCCTGGGCACTGTACCATCTGCTCCTGGTGGCGACGGGTTTGCAATCCGGGGCGAGGTTCGCAAACAGGGAAGGCGGGTCGACCTTAAGGGTCGCGACGCCGCAGACAATGAGGGAAGGGGGGGGGGGTATAGGGCCGCCAAATTTGAAGGTTAGACTTTGGAGGTTACACTGGAAGTCTAAACCTAGGAGTGTGGCCGCGCAGAGGTGGGGAAGGTCGTAGAGACGGAAATTTTTGAACTCCCTTCCCTGGACTGTGAGGCTTGCTACACAAAACCCCTTTATCTCCACTGAGTGGGAACCGGAGGCCAGGGACATTTTTTGATTAACGGGGTGGACAAGGAGAGAACAGCGCTTTACCGTGTCGGGGTGTATGAAGCTCTCCGTGCTCCCAGAGTCGATTAGGCAGGACGTCTCGTGCTGGTTGATAAATACAGTCGTTGTAGCAGTTGAGAGTGTTCGAGGCCGGAACTGATCCAGAGTCACCGAGGCTAATCGCAGCAGTTGAGTGTTCTCTTCGGGCAGTGTGTGGTCAGCCGAGCTGGGGTCCTGGGGGTTCATCCAAGATGGTGGCTCCCATTGGTCGCACATGGCTGGGGGTGCACAAAATGGCGGCGGCCATCCCTCTAACGTGGTGTCCGCAGGACAAGGACACGATGGCGGCGCTCGGGTGCCGCACGTGGCCCTGGAGTAGGAAGGGCCGCTGGCCGCACGGGGACCGTGGAGAGGTTTGAGTTGGCAGTCGCTGGCGGATTTGTGAGGATAGCATACCTGCCGCGAAAGCGTCCCTGACCAAGAGTTCAGTGTGTTCGCTCGCCGAAACTTGCGGGCAGCTGCAGTTTCTCCCCAACACCAGGAGTGCACGGTAGAAGTGCACCAACTGCGATTGGTTCCTGTCAGCTGGAGTTTTCTGGTCGACCCAGAGAAGCCACTGGATCCTCATGGTGGAAACAGCTCTCTCTCTCTGCTGCGTACTGTCTGAAGCAGAAGCTCCTAGACCCTGAAAGAAAATGTCTCTCTCTCTCGCTCTCTTGAATTCTGTTTAAAAGGCATAAAGGGTGCAGAATTCTGAAAATGCATTCTTCAAATAGCTTTCTTCAATCCAACACTGGGCAAGCTCAACAAGAGGAACAGCAGTTCTGGACTTAGTTTTGGAGAATGAAGCTGGGCAGGTAAAAGCCGTTATCAGTGGCAAAGCATTTCAGTGGTAGCGATCATAATTTAGATAGTGCAGCTATGATCTATCTTTATTTATTATATTCCAAGAGTAAACGTTTTAAATTGGGGAGTGACTTTTCAAAAGTGGACGGAAGATAAATCAGTCAGACAAGTGAGAGACGTTCAGGGAGGAGACAGAGAGGGTTCAGAACAAGTATGTTCTCTCTAAGAAAAAAATCTAGAGCTCCTTGAATGTCAAAGACCATACAAAGTAGGGCTAGAAAGAGAAGCGCATGTTGGAGTTCAATGCGACAGAGAGCGAAGAATATAGAACGTGAGGGGGGAAATTAAAAAGGAAATTAGCCAAGAGTGGGCATTTAAAACCATTGGCAAGTAAAATCAAGGAAAACCCAAAGATGCTTTATAAATACATAACGAGCAAATGGACTACTGAGGAAGCAGCCTTGAAAGTGGATAAATAACCAGGCCTGAATGAAATGCGTCCCAGGCCATTAGTAGAAGCAAGGAAACTACTAGCAGAGGCTCGGTCTGTCATTTTCCACTCCTCTCTGCCTCCAAGTAGAGGACTAATAATGCTGTATTGTTGTCTAAAACCTGAGGAAGGGATAAACCAAGAAATGACACAGTCAGCTGCACCTAGATGGTGGACAAATTATTGGATAATCTTAGGAAATGATTGTCATTTAAAAAGACCTGAATTAATCAAGGATAGTCAGCATAGATTTGTCAAGGGATGGTCCTATCTAGCCTGTTTACATTTTTTGAGCAGGGTCGATGAAGGTGGCACATTTGATGTGCTCTACACCGAATTTAGCAAGGTCCCACATGACAGGCTGGTCAAAAAAATCAAAAGATCGGGCAATACGGTGGCGCAGTGGTTAGCACTGCTGCCTCGTGGTGCTGAAGACCCGGGTTCGATCCTGGCTCCGAGTCACTGTCCGAGTGGTTTGCATATTCCCCCAGGCAGCCACAAAACCAAAAAAGATGTGGAGGGTAGGTGAATGCCCTTTAATTGGAAATAAAAATAATTGGGTACTCTAAATTTATATTTTTTTAAAATCAAAAGATCATGGTCCATGGGAAATTAAGAAATTGAATTTAAAATTGGCTTGGCAGCAGGAAGCAAAAGGGTAATAGTCGACAGTGATTTTGTGGCTGGCAGGTCATTTCCAGTGGGGTTCCACAGTGCTCCCCAAAAGACATTAGTGAACCAGAAGGGAATTTGCAATAATGAATGATAGTTGTTACAGCACGGTGTGGTTAGCATTGCTGCCTCGCAGCGTCAAGGACCCGGGTTCATCTTTGGCCTTGGGTGACTGGCTCTGTGGAGTTTGCACGTTCTCCCTGTGCGTTTCCTCCGGATGGTCCAGTTTCCTCCCACAGTCCAAAGATGTGCAGATTAGGTGGATTGGCCATGTTAAATTGCGTCTTAGGGTCCAAAGATGTGCGGGTTTTGTGGGGTTACAGGGATAGGGCAGAGGGAGTGGGCCTGGGTAGAGTGCTCTTTCAAGGGTCGGTGCTGCCTCAATGGGCCAAATGGCCTCGTTGTACACTGTAGGGATTCTATGTTTCAGCACCAAGTGTCCTGTTGTTTGGGGTATACGTCAAAGATTAGATTTAAATATTAGGGAGGATGATCAAGAGGTTTTCATATGTCACAAAAGCTGACTGTGGTCGATAGTGAGAAAGAAAGTTGCATATTACAAGAACCTATCAATGGAATGGTCAAGAGGGCAGACAAGTGACAAATGGAATGCAACCCAGATAAGTGAATTTGGGGAAGGTAGACAAGCCATCTCATATAATAAACGATAGGGTACCGAGACATGTAGAGGAGCAGAGGGACCTTGTGGAGAGCTGATCCATAAATCCCTGCGGACGGGTAGAAAAGGCAGCATATGGGATACTTTCCTTTATTACCCGAGACATAAAACATAAGAGCAGACAGGTTATGCTGGAAACTATGTAGAACACTATTTAGGCCACAGCAAGAGTACTGAGCGTAGTTCTGGCAACTGCATAACAAGAAGGATGCGTTTTCACCAGAGAAGGTAACAGATTTATGAGGCTGCTGCCAGGATGTAGGGAATTTTAGCTGAGGAGAAAGACTGGATAGGCAGGATGTTCTCTTTGGAACAGAGGAGGCGGAGGGATATAAAATTATGTGGGACCCAGAGAGAATGAATAGAAAGGACCTATTGCAATTAGCAAAGAGGGGATGAAGCAAGGAACTCTGATATAAAGCAATTGGTTGAAAGGTTAAAAGGGAGTGGTGAACAATTTCTTTCGCCCAGAGGATGTTGGGTTTAGAATTCACTGCCCAAAAGGGTGGGAGAAGCACAATCCCTCATTTCATTTTTTAAAAAATAATTGGATATGCCCTTGAAGTGTTATATAACCTACAAGATTACAGACCGAGAGCTGGAGAGTGGGATTAAGGTTGGATAGCTCTTTTCCAGCTAGCAGACACAATGGGCGAATGGCCGTCTTCTGTGTTGTAAATATTCCCCATTCTTTTGGACCCAAAGTTAACCCTCTAGGAACACAACTGCAAAACAACTCTCAGTCAAAGAAAATTCATCCACCCTTTGCTTTCTGTCACTCAACACATTTTGCATTCATGCTACCATTTTCCCCTCAACTCCCAGAAATTTCTAACTTATTAGTAAGGCTCCACTTTCAAATAACGTCCAAAAGTTGACATATACACAGTATGGTACACAGTATGTACAGAATACCTTCATTAACCTTCTTTGCTACTTCATCAAAGAATTCAATGAAGCTACAGTAAGTCCATACTTAAGTTGTGGTTGCATTGCTGAAAATCAAGACTTCAATTAAACGACTTTAAGTGATGATGTGTTCCCATAGGAATCAATTTTCCAGCCAGAGTTACACCCCTTCAGACATTTTTTGCCCGGAAAAACAAATAAACAAGCTGACATACTGCGCCATATTTGTGCAATACCAGCCATTCCTAGCTGAAATAACTTGCAAAATAAAATAAATCACTAAATATAAAAGAAATACAATGTATAAGATATTTTAAAATTACAATACTCCTCTCAGATCACAGTATTTTTAAATTGATTAAACTCCACCTAGTGAAAAGAGGTAATTTAAGTCCTGACTAACTGCACTTGCCAACCTCTGCCACTAGATGGAGCCCAAGATTTAATTGTTCAGAATCATAGAATTTAATTTTTTAATAATCTTTGCTGTCACAAGTAGGCTTACATTAACACTGTAATGAAGTTACTGTGAAAAGCCCCTAGTCGCCACACTCCAGCGCCTGTTCGGGTACACTGAGGGAGAATTCACAATGTCGAATTCACCTAACAAGCACGTCTTTCGGGACTTGTGGGAGGAAACCGGAGCACCCGGAGATAACCCACGGAGACACGGAGAGAATGTGCAGACTCCACACAATGAACCAAGCAGGAAACAAACCTGGGACCCTGGAGCTGTGAAGCAACAGTGCTAACCACTGTGCTACCGTGCAGTGCAGAAGTTTACAGTGCAGAAGTTTACAGTGCAGAAGGAGGCCATTCGCACCGTCGGGTCTGCACCGGCCCTTGGAAAGAGCACTCTACTTAAGCCAACGCTTCCACCCTATCGCCATAAACTGGCGAGGGCCCCCACGGCGGGCTGAGGAGAACCCCAAAGATGCGCTGACGAGAGCAACAGGCCACAAGAGAGTTAATCTGGCAAACAAATTAAAACGATACTGGTGATAAATGAATATAGTGACATCACTCTATTCACAAAATTAAAATGAAACAACTTTAAGCAAAGACTTAATACACTCAGACTTGTTCACAAATCATTCTGGGAAATGCAGATTTCAATCCTCAAAAAATCCTTTACTGCATGAATCACATGTAGGAGACCAGTCCTGTCTGTGCTCATATGATGGCAGGTATACACGACTCACTGGTGGTGTACTTCCTTGCCAATACTTTGATTCCCGGCTTGGTCACTGTCTGTGTGGAGTTTGCACATTCCTCCCGTGTCTGTGTGGGTTTCCTCTGGTCCGGTATCCTCCCACAAGTCCTAAAATACGTGCCTGTTAGGTGAATTGGACATTCTAAATTCTCCCTCAGTGTACCCGAACAGGCGCCGGAATGTGGCGACTAGGGGATTTTCATAGTAACTTCATTGCAGTGTTAATGTAAGTCTACTTGTGACACTAATAAAAATGATTATTGAATACCTTTTGGGGATGTAAATGTCCACATGTTTTAGAAACTAATTTGTGAACATATAAAATGACATTCTGAAGCAGTGAAAGAGCCACAGGACAGAATGATTAAACTGAATGGCAGAATAGGCTGAAGGGTTGAACGGCACATCCCTGTTCCGATGAGTCAATACCATCAAGTATTTCTGGATGGCAACTGCTTCTCTTCCAAATTATTTTATTCCAGCTTTACATCACTTTTTCCCCCACTGCATTGACTCATTTGTACACCACTATGATACTTAGGAGACTAAGTTGTATGTCTGCTACAATACAGAAAGAGATGTTTTGAAACTATAATTACAAATTCGCACAGCGTTTTAGGAAATGAGCGGAATTGACAAAAAAGGGGACAAAGAGGAAGCGAAGAATGGGAAAAGGTTGGGGAGAGCGGAGTGTGGGGCGGGTGCCATTGGGGGGCAGGAACATGGGGTGGGTGTTACATGGGCAGTAGCAGGGGCCGCCAGGGTCAGAGCTGACTTGTGTTCTTGCGACTGATGCTGACCGACTGTTGAGCATTTTTGTTTATTCTATTTTTGTTTTAGCTTTATTTACGCAAAATCCAATTCATTATATAAGGTAATTATATTTGATGCACATAAGCAGTGCATGGGAAGTTGGAAAAACACGACGGATAGAATTCAATGGCGGTATATGAGAGAAACAAACAACAGTATTTTGAAATTGGAACGGAAGTTGTGAAAGAGCAGAGAACTTTGAAGGTACCTTCAGCTTGCTAATAGGGAAACAAGACGATGGAATTTTCAGCTTCATTTCAAGAAGTATGTATATAACATAAAAGTCAAAAGATAACAATGAATTTATATGAAATCTTAAAAATATCTTACTTAGAGCCATAATGCGCGCCACGCCATAGCAATGATATTTAGGCTTTAGAGAGAGCACAGATTCGCTATGATGTTTCCTAGTATGAGAAAAGGAAATACGAAGACTGACTTAAAAGTCTAGTCTCTTTCATTAGAGCAACAAAAGCATGCATTTATATAGTGCCTTCAACATAGCAATGTCCCAAGGCATTTCACAGGAGCATCGTGAAATGACATTTGACAGTGAACCACAACAAGCATGAGGATAGCTGACCATTTGGTCAAGGAGGTAGGTTTTAAGTAAGGTGTGCCTTAAAGGAGGCGAGGTAGCGAACTGGGGAGGTTTAGGGAGGATTTTCCAGAAATTAAGGCTGGCAGCAGAGGGCATGACCATCAATGGTGTAGCAAACTGGGAGAAAATGTGAAAATGGAGGAGAATTAAAAAAAAAATTTAATGGTGTAGCAAAGAAAATTGACAGTGACATGAAGCCAGAATTGGAGGAGCACAAAGATCTCAGAGGAGATTACAGAACAGGGAGGGATATTAAAATATGTGAAAAGAGGCACAGGGTAGATTAAAAATGTCTGTTAGTTATGATGTCTAGAACGAGGAGCATTGATGTGGGATTAAAGATTTAAAAAATTACCTGGAATTTAATGTGATCAGGATGAGTCACTCTTGTGGAGGACTGGTAGAATATCTACATTTGAGGTTATTTTCTGTATTTGGTGTCTACATCTTCGCATCCCAAATGGCAGCCTGATTATAAATTGCAGCAATCCCTGTCTGAAACAGTTTTAGAATAGCCTTTCCCTCAAAAGGAAATGGTTTTGTTCAACAAGTAAGTCAACAAAATCAGCAAAGTAAAAGAACGGAGTTAATCAGCCCATAACAAAGACCTGCAGATGCCCAAGACATTCATACTGTCAATAATTCTACAGGGAAGTCCCTGATTTCAATCAGCAATAATGAAATGGCACTTTGATAAAGACTGATTACAAAATACTACATAACTATGATAACCTGACCACAAAAAGGCAGCCAAAACGGATGCTAATCTTCTTTAATATGTAAAAATAACAAAGTTTAAAATACAGTATGGACTCAAAAACAGGAGCAGGTAGTTTAAACATCGAAATAACAAACTGAAAATAATCAGAACTAACAACAGTTAAATATGAATATACACAGGAAACAACTAACAGCACTTCATGAGCAATGAATTTAAATAAGATGTATAATAATACTCTAAAACACTTCTGCCCCTTCAATTTTAATCCCCCTTAAAGACAGAAATACAATGAAACTAATGCCTTAATTATACATTAGTCTTTCAGGGGCTTTGTGACCATGCTGTAATATCACTGGTGACTCATCAACTCTGGTGATGCTGGACTTAATTCAACTGAGCTTGTGGGCACAGGAGTAGGTCGAGTACCTGTGCATGAGTGTACCTCTCCTGAAGTAGAGCCCACTGGAAGTCCTGGTACAACAGGAACCACTTCTTGTTGAATTTCCACAGCTGCATTTCCTTCTACTGTGTTATCTGGAACTTTTGCTGCCTTCGAGTCATGGCGTAGATGGATATACTCTTGGTGCCTTCCATTGTTGAATTTCAATACCAAAGATACTGGACCAGTTCAGTTCAGAACAACCCCAACTCTTGGAACAACTTGCTCGTAAATGTTGTACCATTATCAGAAACAAGAGAATCCAGTAACCCTTGAGTTGTAAAGACTTGGTGTATCTTCGCTCTGGCACTGGGGGCTGCAATGTTGCTCATGACCACTTAGAATGCGCATCCACGATGATAAAAACATGTAACCTATGAAAGGACCTGCAAAATCCACATGAAGTCTTGACTAAGGGTGATCAGGCCACTCCCAAGGGTGTAATGGTGCTAGTGGCATCATCTTCTGGTTAGTTTGTCATGCAGAACAGGATTCACTGAAGCACTCACTGAAGATTAGGCAAGACTCTCTAGTAAGAAAATAGTCTCGGGAGGACACAACACCCGAGTTGGCAAAATCCGGTAAAGGGAGGCGATTCAATGCGCCAGCGTTAGCATTATCCTTCCCTGCCCTGTACATAGTGCTGTACTGACACACTGACAATGTAAGCGCCCAGTGCTGTTATCTCGCTGAGGCCTTGGAAGGAATACATTTTAACTCGTTGAAAAGACTCATCGACTGCTTATGGTCAGTACACATGTTGAACGAATGACCAGAGAGGTACCTTTTACTGCGATACCTAGGCCTTCTTTGTCCAACTGGGAATCCCCCTTTTTCAGCCTTTGTCAGCATTCTGGATGTAAAACCAATGGGTTTTTAAGACCCGTCCTCCATTAAATGACAAGTACTGCCCCAAAACCGTAGGGTGAGGCATCACACAAAATAATAAGTTCCCTGTCTGGATAAAATGAACTAGCAGATGTTTCTGTCACAATAATTACAAGACCAATTTGTTCCACCTGAAGAAACCAAACTTTTGATTTAAATGAAACTCCGAAACTTAATTTATTCATATTTCTCAATTGAAGATATTTTCATTTTTAATATATATATTTTTTTAAAAATCATTAATTATCAAATTGTGCCTTCAAGCACTGTCGAACTAGTGGTACATCAAGACTCGGGTGATTGCATCATTGTTGCACTCTAAAGTAATGTACTAGGTGATGCTGTGTCCTCTCGGCCAATATTTCCCAAATGGAACGTTTGCAAAGAAACCAAATGCAATGGAATCTGAAGCACAGAGGGAAAACAAATTCTAAGCAAATACTTTAGATACTTTCTCGCACCCAGCAGCAGAGCCCACACCATCCCTCCCACAGCCCATGACACACAGATTAGCTAGGCTCGTGCTGGTGGGAATTAGAAGCTGCAATTTCGTATTGTAGCACAATCCAGTCCTTGCCCCTTGCATCAAAAGTGTATTGTATTGACACTGCGATTTCAGGGAAGGTAATACTAAGTGGTAACCAATGTTTCCATTTATTGTGATTTCTGGCTGGTTGCTTGCACACAGCTTAACGAGAACACGGATGGTGACAAGAAATAAATGTATTCATTTCTTCAGATTTTAAAATAGCGAGGTTCAAATCGCAGTCCCCTCTCTTTGCTAAGTTTCAAAATGGAAACCCGAAAATGATCAAACTGTTAATAATGGAGCAATCCCACATATTTGGACATGAAATAAGTTTACTTTCTGGGCAACAGGTCTTATTTTGGATAAATGCACAAAAAATAGTGGAGAATAATCCATTATTATAACTTCCGAATAGAAAAGTAACAGGGCCCACTACCCTGTAAGCTGTTGTGTATTCATAGGTTACTTTAAGTTTGATCACGAGAAGGCGGCATGGTGGCGCAGTGGTTAGCACTGGGACTACAGCGCTGAGGACCCGGGTTCGAATCCCGGACCTGGGTCACTGTCCATGTGGAGTTTGCACATTGACCCGTGTCTGCGTGGGTTTTGCCCCCACAATCCAAAGATGGGCAAGGTAGGTGGATTGGTCACGCTAAATTGCCCCTTAATTGGAAAAAAAATAATTGGGTACTCTTTTGAACACGTGACGTATTGGTGACATCATCGACAGCTTGGTTGGGGGTGAGCTAACAATCAGGGTAGTCTAGCAGCCTGGAGAGAATACACCTTTCCAATAAAGCTCTTGTTTGCTTGTACCTCCGTGGTCTGCAAGCCTATCCTTTAAAAATACCACAAAGAAACTGGCGACGAGTTGGTTGATCGACACGGCAAACAACTGGAAAAAGAAACTGCAGAAATCCGGTGAAGTAAGAAAAATAGTTGATCCACGTTGCAGCCACCCAGAAAGGGATGACGAAAGCATTGCTACACCAAAGATGGCAACAGAAGGGTGCCGAATAATAGCAGCAACCATCAAAGGAACCAAAATTTAAACAATGATTTCTGTGAAAAGAGCACCAAAAGAAGGTTGCCATGTGCTCGGTCTAGAAAGTTCTGGAACAGTGTTCCTTATACTGCGAGTAGCAAGTAAAGTAACAAATACCCTGCAGCAATTAATGGAGAGTTTTGCAACACCCTTTGCAAAACTCTGAAAGGAACAGGCTACACTCAGGTGTCCCTTGTTTGAAAGGAAAAAAGTGAGGTTGTGCTGAAACCTTTGTGCACATTTGTAAAATGGCAGGAGTATTTGGCACCATGGGACGTATGACAAAAGCACCGAGCGTTGGAGAGCTCATACGCTGATACAAATACTTTGTTCAGGAGAACATACTAGTCCTTGACCTTCCTGAGCAAAATGGGGGGAGGAGGGAGAGTTTCAACCCCCTGCAAATAGAAAAACCAGGCTCGAAAGCATGTGGTGAGGTTGTGCCTTTTCCCACCTAAACCCTTGGTCATCACCGAGAGGTTCAGATTCCACAAAGGTAACCAACATGATGATGAATCAATCACACAGTTTGTAGCTCCTTTGAAGAAATTAGCTGAATACTGTGAATTTGGAGATGTTTTGATTGACACTATTAGAGATAGACTTGCATGTATGTTAAAAAGCGAAGCTATCCAGAAAAGACGGTTAACAAAGAGAAACTTAAGACCTAAAAAAGGCGTGAGTCGCAATTTCCCTGGAACTAGCAACTAAGGAAGCACAACAATTAAGCTCGAGCATTAAAATCCATGCAATTTCAGCTGAGACCCAAACAAAGACATCGGTTCAAAATAGCCATCCGTATGCAAATACTGACACACAGCAACTGATTGCTCGAGTAGAGATTCAAAATGCAAGAATCGTGGTAAGAAGGGGCATATTAAAGGTACAAGTTTCAAATTATAAAAAGCAAGAACCGAATACGTCAAGTGAAAAATCAAATCAAGGGAAGCGTATCCACGGAATACGAAGAGGGTGAGAAAAGGGACCAGAGACACAGTCAGATGACAAACTGTCTGGCCATTGGGGACGCAACAAACCGTTACTGGGTCACTCCTTTACTGAACAGACAACCAGTGAAAATAGAGGTAGACACTGGCACAGTCATTGCAGGGGTCCCCAAATCTGGTTATCATAGAATCTATGACATATCGCCTTGAAACCCTCAAAGATAATACTCAGAATCTACACCGGAGAAGTGTTTCTGCTGCGCGGCCATATCTATATAAATGTGCAGCTAAATGGACAGACTCTTCCCTGCATGTTTTTAATGGCAACTATTCAGCCACAACGGGGAAGAACCTGGCTGGAGAGAATCAAGCAAAACTGAGCCGAGGTGAATCTCATGTAGGAGTCCAAAACAGGTCTACCAAAGATTTTAAAGGACCATGTCGTTTGTCTTTAATGGAGAGCTGGGAAGCATGAAAGAGATCTCAGTTAAGATAAAGATCAAGGACAAAAATCAAGCATGATGCTTAAAGGCTAGGTCAGTGCCGTACGCCATCAGGCCTAAGGTCAAAGTAGAAATCGAGAGGCTGGTCAAGGCAGGGGTCCTCGAGCCCATCAATGTAAGTGACTGGGTCACGCCGATAGTACACAAGAAGATACTGTGTGTAGAGCAGAATCCTCCGGCTTTAATTGATGATTTATCTGCTGGGATGTCTGGAGGCTAGCATTTCAGTAAAGTTGACCTACTCAAGCTTATCTCCAGATAAATGTGCATCCAGATTCACAAAAATATTTCACAATCGTGACACACAAAGGGCTATTCAGATATGAAAGATTTCCATTTGACATCACGTCCACACCTGTGTTGTTCCAACATGCCATGGACCAAATTCTCAGTGGACTAGAAAGGGTACAGTACTGCTCAGACGATATCTTCGTTATTGGAAAGAATAAAGAAGAGCATCTCAAAATTTACACTGCAGAGACTAGAAGATTATGGATTACAAGTATGGAAGGATAAATTTGAATTCTTCAAATCTTCTGCTGAATACCTGGGGCACGTCGTAGATGCAATGGGACTGTACAAATCTCCTTCAAAAGTAAAAGCCACAACTGAGGCACCTGCACCTCAAAACATCAATCAATTTAGATCATTTTGGGGCTTAGTAAACTATTCTGGAATGATGCTTAAAAAATCTCCCTAATCTAGCAACTATTCTCAAGTCTTTCCACAACTTATCGTGTCAAAACAGGAAATGGAAATGGGTGGATCAATGCGAGGAGGCCTTTTAACAAGCTAAAGAGGCTCACTATGGATTTGACAGAAGGGCTCGAGGGGTAGCGGTAATGGTCAACAAAAGAGTACGCTTCCGGATGGAGAAGGTGGTGGCAGATCAGGGGGGTAGATATGTGATTGTGACAGGGGTACTGGAGGGGAAGTTAGTGGCGCTGTTAAGTGTATACAGCCCCAATTGGGACGATGTGGGATTCGCAAAGAGCACCCGAGGGAACGGGAGTACTCGTTTTTCTCAGCAGTCCATAAGGTTTACTCACGGATCGCCATTTTTGTGGTGGGGAGGGCTTTGCTGGCTGAGGTTAAGGGGTCGGAATACTCGGCAATTGCAGTGTCAGATCATGCTCCGCATTGTGTGGATATGGTGCTGGAGAAAGGGGTAGCGCAGAGGCCAGGGTGGAAATTAGATGTGGGACGTTCAGGGGACCAAGTGTTCTATGAGAAAATTGAAAAGGTAATTAAGGAATATGTAGGTTTCAACTGTACGGGTGAGGTGTCGAAGGCAGTTGTCTGGGAGGCTCTAAAGGCGGTGGTGAGGGGGGGAGGTGATTTTGTTTTAAGGCCTGGGTGGACAAAGAGGTGAGGTTGGAGCGGCAGACGGTAATAGATGAGATGTTGGAGGTAGATAGGAGTTATGCAGAAGATGGGGACCCAGCAAAGCTGGAAAAGAGGAAGGAACTACAGGCGAGCTTTGACTGACTATCTACCAGGAAGGCAGTGCACCAACTGAGAAGAGCAAGGGGTGCAGTTTACGAACATGGAGATATGTTAGTAGGTCAGCTCCGGAGGGAAGCAGCGGCAAGGGAAATTGTGCAGGTGAGGGATAGGGCATGGAAGTTGGTGGTGGCTCCGGATCTGATTAACACGGTTTTTGAGGAATTTTATGAGAGGTTGTACAGGTCACAGCCACCTGGGGGAGACTGTGAGATGCAGGAATTTCTAGATGGGTTGAAGTACCCGAGGTTAGGGGAGGGGGACAGGGCTACATTAGGAGGAGAGATAGTGGAGCAGGAGATAAAAGGATGCGATTGGGAGGATGCAGTCGGGGAAGGTGGCAGGGTCGGATGGGTTTCCGGTGGAATATTATAAAAAATTCAAGGATAAGCTGGCACCCCTGATGGTGGGAATGTTTGAAGAGGCGATAGGGAGGGGGGGTGTTGCCACAAACCTTGGGGCAGGCATCCATTTCCCTGTTGCTAAAAAAAGATAAGGACCCGATGGAATGTGGGTCGTTTCGGCCCACATCACTTTTGAATGTGGACGTAAAAGTATTGGCGAAGTTACTGGCGGGTAGGCTGGAGTAGTGCCTCCCGAAGGTGATAGGTGAAGTTCAGGCAGGGTTCGTGAGAGGGAGGTAGCTCTTTTCAAACATTAGAAGGGTATTGAGCGTCGTTATGGCACCGGCAGAGGGGAAGGAAACAGAGGTGGTTATGGCATTGGACGCTGAGAAGGCGTTTGACCGGGTAGAATGGGGGTACTTGATGGCAGTTCTGGAGCAGTTTGGGTTTGGAGCAAGATTTGTGAACTGGGTAAAGCTATTATATAAGTAGCTGAGGGCGAGTGTCCGCACAAACAACATCAGCTCGAGATACTTTTCTCTCCACCGTGGGACTAGGCAGGGATGTCCTATGTCCCCCCTGCTGTTTGCACTCGCGATTGAGCCGTTGGCCATCGCATTAAGACGTTTGGGGGTATGGAAAGGAATAGTGCGGGGAGGGAATAGAGCATAGGGTGTCCTTGTATGCCGATGACTTGCTGTTATACGTGTCGGAACCGAGTGTGTCGATAGGGGGAATATTGGAACTGCTTCGAGTGTTTGGGTCTTTCTCGGGGTACAAACTAAATCTAGACAAGAGTGAGTATTTTGTGGTGTCTCGGCCGGGGGTGGGGGCAGGGGTGGGGGGGGGGCTGCCATCCCGTAGGGCAGGGACTCACTTTAGGTACCTGGGGGTGCACGTTGCCCGGGAGTGGGGGGGGCTCCGCAGGTACAACATTTCTAGTTTGGTGGGGAGAGTAAGCTGATCTGGCAAGGTGGGATGGTCCCCCTCTGTCATTGGAGGGTCGGGTACAGGCGTTAAAATGAACGTGTTGCCGCGATTTCTGTTTATTTTTCAATGCCTGCCGATTTTCCTGCCAAAGGCTTTTTTCAGAGAGATTGAGGGAAGGATTACGTCGTTCATATGGGGAGGGAAGCAGCCAGAGTGAGAAAGGTGCTACTACAGAGGGGAAGGCAGGCAGGGAGTTTGGGTCTTCCTAACCTGATGTATTGCTACTGGGCGGCGAATGTGGAGAAGGTGCGGAGCTGGGTCAGAGGGGTTGATTCCCAGTGGGTCAGAATGGAGGAGAGTTTGTGCAGGGGGTCGGGATTGAAAGCACTAGCAACAGCGCCGCTCCCGATAGCCCCGGGAAAATACTCAGGGAGTCCGGTAATAATGAGAATTTGGAGGCAGTTTCGCCAACACTTCGGGTTGGGGGCAGGATCCAGGGGAATGCTGATTCGGGGGAACCACAGATTTGAGCCAGGGAGGTTGGATGGAAATTTTCAGAAATGGGAGGAGAAGGGGATTAAGGCACTTAAAGATTTGTTTCTTAGTAGTCGGTTTGCAGGACTGAAGGAGCTGGAAGCGAAGTATGGGCTGGAGCAAGTGGAAATGTTTAGGCACATGCAGGTTCGAGATTTTGCCAGAAAGGAGATACAGGGCTTCCCAGAGGAACCGGCCTCCACATTGCTGGAGGAGGTGCTGACAACACGGGGACTGGAGAAGGGGGTAGTGTCAGTGGTTTACGGGGCTATTTTGGAAGAGGAGAAGGCACCACTGGAAGGATCAAAGCAAAGTGGGAGGAAGAGTTGGGAGAGGATATGGAGGAGGGGTTCTGGTGTGAGGTGCTCCGGAGAGTGAATGCCTCCACGTCGTGTGCGAAGTTGGGGCTGATACAGCTGAGGGTGGTATACAGAGCACACCTCACGAGGGCGAGGATGAGCCGATTCTTTGAAGAAGTAGAAGATGTGTGTGAACGTTGGGGGGGGGGGGGGGGGGGGGGGGGGCCTCGAATCACATTCATATGTTTTGGTCCTGTCCAAAGCTAGAGGATTACTGGAAGGAGATTTTTAGGGTAATTTCGAAAGTGGTGCACGTGAAACTGGACCCGGGCCCCCGGGAGGCCATATTCGGGGTGTCGGACCAGCCAGGGTTGGAAACTGGTGCGGAGGCAGGTGTTGTAGCCTTCGCCTCGTTGATCGCCCAAAGGTGGATCCTGATGGGTTGGAGGGCAGCCTCTCCACCCTGTGCCCTCAGTGGCAGGGGGACCTGTTGGAATTCTTGACTCTTGAGAAGGTTAAGTTTGAACTGAGGGGAAGGATGGAGGGGTTCTACAATGCATGGGCATTATTCATTATGCACTTTCAAGAACTGGATAACATCAAACATTAGTTGGGGGGTGGGTGGGAAGGGAGACGGTGTGTGTTGATGGTGACTATCGGTGATTCCTGATTCCTTTTTGTCATTTATTTATGTGAACATGCGGGCTGATGTTTGGGGTTTGGTGGGAGGATGGGAACGTTGTTATTGATATGGGGATTGACATATTTGTTACTGATTATTGTTTATTGTTGGTGGGTGTAAATTCAGGAGAAAATGTGAAAAAGGAGGAGAATAAAAAATATTTAAAAGAAAAAAACAAGCTGAAGAGGCACTACCAAAGTTAGAAGTCCAGACGCACTTTGATCCAAAGTTATCCTTGCAGCTGGTTGTGGTGCATCGCCTTGTGGGGTGGGAACAGAGGTTTCTCACATAATGTCCAATGGTGAAGAGAAGCCTATTGCGTTTGCATCAAGATCCTTGAACAAAGCAGAAATGAACTATGCACAGATAGAGAAGGACGCCCGAGGCATCATCTTTGGGATCAAGCATTTTAACCTGTCTGAATGGATGGAAATTTACTTTACTGACAGATCATTGACCTCTGACAACGATACTGGGGCCACACAGTGATATTCCATCTCTAACAGCAAGCCGGATGCAGAGATGGGCTTCACTGTTGTCAGCGCCTACATGCACAATAAAATATCGTAAATCAAATCTCCATGGTAACACTGATGGCCTCTTAGATTACCTTTACCGAACAAATCTTCAATGAATAGCTTCAGTGGCAATATTTTCTACTTCAAAAAAGCTGATAGCTTCTGTAACAACAGAGCAAGTGAAGAAGTATAGCAGAAATGATCCATTACTGTCAGACGTTATGGAAATGGTGCTTCGTGGCAAGAGCATGGGAGCAAACCCAGAGTTGAAGCTATATGTTCCCCGATGACTCAAACTATCCATTCATCCTGGTTCTCTCCTCTGAGGAATGAGGGTCATCATTCCGCCATTGTTGAGGAAACGTGTCCTAAGCCAACTTCACAAAGGTTATTGTGGGATAGTAAAGTCCCTGATGACTATACGCTGCTTTCCCCTTTGAGGGGAAGAGCTGACAGGTGATGATTTAACCTGAGGATCATCACAACTCAGGCGAGGTGCAAGGTTGAGAAAGCGGAGCCTTCATGAAAAACCTCAGACGGTCCGGGAATTGAACCCGTGCTGTTAGCCTCATTCTGCATGACAAACCAGCTGTCCAGCCACCTGGGCTCAACCGGCTCCATACTGGGATAGTACGGAGATAGCCAGAAGCTATTTTTGGTGGTTGGGACTCGATAATGAAATTGAGGAGAAGGCGGGTATGTGTTAGGTTTATGCCACGAGCGCCATTACACCCATTGGAATGACCAGAAGGGCCATGCCAGAGAGCTCATACAGGTTATGCGGGACCAAAGGACGAATGTTTTTCATTGCAATCGACGCACACTCAAAATGGCCTGAAGTCATCCTCTGAGAACATAATAGAAAGACTGGGTGAGATTTTTGCAAGATGCGGTTAGCCTGAACAACTTGTTAGCAACAATGGGCCACGGTTCATTTCACAAGAATTTACAAATGATCTAATTAAGAACGGAATCCAACACATCCGATTCACTCCTTATCGCCCTGCCACAGATAAGTGGCGAACCGTCAGTTCGGCACAACGTTTGATTTGCAGAAGCTGCCTAAGACAATATATATTGTTCACTGACAATCACACAGGAATCAATGTCCTCTGAAATGCCTAACTGTTATGTTTGTTAATTATTCATATTGTAAATTTTGATCGTTAACATTTTACTGTGTTTCATTGCAGGAACCTCTGGTATAAAGGGGGAGGAAAGTCTTGTGTATTCATGTTTATTCCTAGTTGGAACAAGTTTGATCACGTGACATATCGATGCCATCATCAACAGTTTGGGCATGCTATTGGTCAGTCTATCCGATCAGCCTGGAGAGAAGGCACCTTTCCAATAAAGCTCTTGTTTTGTTTGTACCTTTGTGGTCTGCAAGCCTAGCCTTTCAAAATACCACACAAGTCTCACTTCCACACTTCTGTCCTCACCTGTTCTTTGCGTACATAGAACCATAATGGGGTCTCTTTTATCCTCAACTTCCACCCCACCATCTTCCACACATGAATGGTCATCCTCCATAGTTTCTCCTCTGGTGTGTTGCTACCGCCAAACACACGTTTCCCCTCCCTTTTTAGCATTTCAAAGTGACTGTTGCCTCCGCAACATCCTAGCCCAGTAGTCAATCACCACATCATCTCCTCCCCTTCCCATGCAAGGACATGGCCTTTTATTGCCTCCCTTTCCAACCACGGCCCCACGCACTTCTTCCAGGTAAAAGAGCTATTTACGTTTACTTCTTTCAATTTAGGATATGGTTTATACTGCTCACGACACAGTCTCCTCTACACTGGGGCAAGCAAACGCAGATTTGATTATTGCTATGTGGAACACCTTTAGTGTAGAAGTATGGCCCTTGAGTTTGTCATTTTATTTCCCTTCCTCTCTGCCCTTGGCCTTCCTCGTTGTTCCAATAAAAGTCATGGAGCAGGAGCTAATTTTTCAACTGGGCACTTGAAAGCCTTCTTGACTCAACGCAAGAGTTCAACAATTTAAAGTCATAGCCTTTCCTTACGTTTTTTTCCCACACATCAGCTGTTACTGATTCTGTTAATGTCATTTATACCTTCTCTCGACTCGTCTATTGTTCAGTTGCCCCATTACTATCCCCTTTTGTGTACCACCATCGTCTCGTTTGTCATTTTAATCCCTCCTATACCGTACTCAATTAGACTTTCGCTTTTGTTCTTCTTCCCCTTCCCTGTACCTGCTTAAAACCCATTACATATCTTTTTCCATTTCTGAGCGGACGTTATTGATCTGAGACTTTATCTGATTTTCTCTTGCCATAAATACTGTCTGACCTGCTGAGTACTTCCAGCATTTCATCTCACATTTTCAGCATCTGCAGAATTCTCTTTCGAAATAGAATTTGCCAGGAATTCAAAACTGCAAATGCTCCACCTTATGAAACAGACAGAAAATGCTACAAACAGTCAACAGGTCAGGCAGCATCTTTAGAAAGAATAGGTGAGCCTGCACGATATCAAATGCCTTGTCTCATTTGCTCTCGCCAAAGAGGATGCACAGTCTGCCGAGTGTTTCTGGGATTTTCTGTTTTTGTTTCACATCCACAGACTTCTCACTGTCTGTTCCTGCTTCTTCATATGCAGTCGACAACAAAAAGGGTGCCTGGTGGTGACGATCCCTTTCATCCTTTTCATATGATAACAGCTGGTGTGAAAGCAGAAACATGTTAATGACTCATATTTGTTCACAATGGACTCACGACCAAGATTTGGTGATTTTTCTGTTTGCTGGGGTAGTTTAAGCTTGGTACTTCCAATCAAAAAAAATAATAATTTGCTATTCTTCCATTACCAGTGTTTTAAAATGATTTGGGCCATTATTTCTTGCTACAAATTGTGCTTCCTAACACAGTGGCTGGAAAACAAGCCAGAAGGAAGGGATTTGAAACACTTTTTTTAATGTCAAGAGTGTACACAGGGCTAAATCACTGGCTTTGAAAGCAGACCAAGGCAGGCCAGCAGCACGGTTCAATTCCCGTACCAACCTCCCTGAACAGGCGCTGGAATGTGGCGACTAGGGGCTTTTCACAGAAACTTCATTAGAAGCCTACGCGGTTTTCATTTCATTTGGTACATCAATGGATTTAACAATTAATTATGTCCTTTTCTTTGAAGTGTAATGTACCATCCAGTAGGTGGCAGTGAAGCACTGCAATTCAAATCACAGGATTACATATGTGTTAAAGAGCAAACAGCACAGTTGTATACAGTATGAACTAAAAAGATACAACTCAAATACCGGTGTGTTTTCATCAAATCTGCTTATTTTCCAGAACAAGCTTGGTACTTATCTTCACAAACTATATATTGTACAACATAATCGGTAGATAGCAGTTGTAAATAGCATCACTAGTAAGGATCAGTCTGCATTACTTCCTGACCCATTATTATAGCTCCTGAATAGAAAGGCACACCCTAGCTGTCACTGTTCATTGTATATTACTTGTATTAAATTGGTGTTTCACTTGAGCATATATAAATGAGACATTTATTGAAATAGTGGGCGATTGCTAGGGGGGGGGGGGGTTTGCTAGAGCTGTTGGGGAGAGTTTAAACTAATGTGGCAGGGGGATGGGAACCGATGCAGGAAGTTGGAAGGTAGTAAAACAGGGACAGAAACAAAAGACAGTAAGGGGGAAAGTGTAAGGCAGAGAAGCCATTGTCAAAAATCAAAAAGGGCGACAGTACAAGGTACAGTGACTGAGGGGAGCTCAGTGAATAGGACCAGGAATACTAAAAGGAATAAAACGGGAAGTGAAAACATTAATGGTAAGCGACGCGGCAGGTTGTTACATGAAGATATCGGTTCGACGACAAGGAAAATTAGGAGAAGGGTTAAGAGGAAATATAACTTAGGAGAGGTTACTGATCAAGGTGTTAAGATTCAGAACGGAGGTAAAAAAAGCCAACATAAGTGTACTTTACCTGAATGCTCGTAGTATTCGGAATAAGGTAAATGAGTTGATGCCGCAAATCATGGTGAATGACTATGATTTAGTGGCCATTACTGAAACATGGTTAAAGGATGGTCACGACTGGGAGTTAAATATCCAAAGGTATCAAACTATTCGGAAGGACAGAGTGGATGGTAAGGGAGGTGGTGTAGCTCTGTTATTTAAGGATGACATCCGGGCAATAGTAAGGGATGACATCAGTGCTATGGAGGATACGGTTTAATCCATTTGGGTGGAAATCAGGAATAGTAAGGCGAAAAAGTCACTGATAGGAGTAGTCTATAGGCCACCAAATAGTAACATTATGGTGGGGCAGGCAATAAACAAAGAAATAACTGATGCATGTAGAAATGGTACAGCAGTTACCATGGGGGATTTTAATTTACATGTCAATTGGTTTAACCAGGTCGGTCAAGGCAGCCTTGAGGAGGAGTTTATAGAATGTATCCGCGATAGTTTCCTAGAACAGTATGTAATGGAACCTACGAGGGAACAAGCGGTCCTAGATCTGGTCCTGTGTAATGAGACAGGATTGATTCAGGATCTCATAGTTAGGGATCCTCTCGGAAGGAGCGATCACAATATGGTGGAATTTAAAATACAGATGGAGGGTGAGAAGGTAAAATCAAGCACTAGTATTTTGTGCTTAAACAAAGGAGATTACAATGGGATGAGAGAAGAACTAGCTACGGTAGACTGGAAGCAAAGACTTTATGGTGAAACAGTGGAGGAACAGTGGAGAGCATTCCAAGCGATTTTTCACAGTGCTCAGCAAAGGTTTATCCCAACAAAAAGGAAGGACGATAGAAAGAGGGAAAATCGACCGTGGATATCTAAGGAAATAAGGGAGAGTATCAAATTGAAGGAAAAAGCATACAAAGTAGCAAAGATTAGTGGGAAACTAGAGGACTGGGAAATCTTTAAGGGGCAACAGAAAGCTACTAAAAAAGCTATAAAGAAGAGTAAGATAGATTATGAGAGTAAACTTGCTCAGAATATAAAAAGATAGTAAAGGTTTCTACAAATATATAAAACAAAAAAGAGTGGCTAAGGTAAATATTGGTCTTTTAGAGGATGAGAAGGGAGATTTAATAATGGGAGATGAGGAAATGGCTCAGGAACTGAACAGGTTTTTTGGGTCGGTCTTCACAGTGGAAGACACAAATAACATGCCAGTGACTGATGGAAATGAGGCTATGACAGGTGAGGACCTTGAGAGGATTGTTATCACCAAGGAGGTAGTGATGGGCAAGCAAATGGGGCTAAAGGTAGACAAGTCTCCTGGCCCTGATGGAATGCATCCCTGAGTGCTAAAAGAGATGGCTAGGGAAATTGCAAATGCACTAGTGATAATTTACCAAAATTCACTGGACTCTGGGGTGGTCCCGGCGGATTGGAAATTAGCAAACGTGACACCACTGTTTAAAAAAGGAGGTAGGCAGAAAGCGGGTAATTATGGGCCAGTGAGCTTAACTTCAGTAGTAGGGAAGATGCTGGAATCTATCATCAAGGAAGAAATAGCGAGGCATCTGGATGGAAATTGTCCCATTGGGAAGACGCAGCATGGGTTCATAAAGGGCAGGTCGTGCCTAACTAATTTAGTGGAATTTTCTGAGGACATTACCAGTGCGGTAGATAACAGGGAGCCAATGGATGTGGTATATCTGGATTTCCAGAAAGCCTTTGACAAGGTGCCACACAAAAGGTTGCTGCATAAGATAAAGATGCATGGCATTCAGGGGAAAGTAGTAGCATGGATAGAGGATTGGTTAATTAATAGAAAGCAAAGAGTGGGGATTAATGCGTGTTTCTCTGGTTGGCAATCAGTAGCTAGTGGTGTCACTCAGGGATCAGTGTTGGGCCCACAACTGTTCACAATTTACATAGATGATTTGGAGTTGGGGACCAAGGGCAATGTGTCCAAGTTTGCAGATGACACTAAGATAAGTGGTAAAGCAAAAAGTGCAGAGGATACTGGCAGTCTGCAGAGAGATTTGGATAGGCTAAGTGAATGGGCTCCGGTCTGGCAGATGGAATACAATATGGAATACAATGTTGACAAATATGAGGTTATCCATTTTGGTAGGAATAACATCAAAAGGGATTATTATTTAAATGATAAAATATTAAAACATGCTGCTGTGTAGAGAGACCTGGGTGTGCTAGTGCATGAGTCGCAAAAAGTTGGTTTACAGGTGCAACAGGTGATTAAGAAGGCAAATGGAATGTTGTCCTTCATTGCTAAAGGGATGGAGTTTAAGACTAGGGAGGTTATGCTGCAATTGTATAAGGTGTTAGTGAGGCCACACCTGGAGTATTGTGTTCAGTTTTGGTCTCCTTGAGAAATGACGTACTGGCACTGGAGGGTGTGCAGAGGAGATTCACTAGGTTAATCCCAGAGCTGAAGGGGTTGGATTACGAGGAGAAGTTGAGTAGACTGGGTCTGTACTCGTTGGAATTTAGAAGGATGAGGGGGGATCTTATAGAAACATATAAAATTATGAAGGGAATAGATAGGATAGATGCGGGCAGGTTGTTTCCACTGGCGGGTGAAAGCAGAACTAGGGGGCATAGCCTCAAAATAAGGGGAAGTAGATTTAGGACTGAGTTTAGGAGGAACTTCTTCACCCAAAGGGTTGTGAATCTATGGAATTCCTTGCCCAGTGAAGCAGTAGAGGGTCTTTCATTAAATGTTTTTAAGATAAAGATGGATAGTTTTTTGAAGAATAAAGAGATTAAGGGTTATGGTGTTCGGGCAGGAAGGTGGAGCTGAGTCCACAAAAGATCAGCCATGATCTCATTGAATGGTGGAGCAGGCTCAAGGGGCCAGATGGCCTACTCCTGCTTCTAGTTCTTATGTTCTTATGTTATGATTGAGTAAGCTTGTAAATGTTCACCTCAAATAAATGTAAGACTGAGTAAAGATGGCACCAACTGTTGGAGCTGAACACTGAGGTCGGCTGCAGCATGGCTTTGTCAGGGGGAGGTTAAGTCTAAGAAATGTGACTGCATTTTGAGGTGACGAGTAGGTGTATAGATGTGGGCAGTGCGGTTGATGTACTCTACATGGACTTGAATAAGGCTTTTGACAAGGTCCCACATGGGAGACTGATCATGAAGCTAAGGGCCCATAGGATCCAGGACAATTTGGCAAATTGGATCTAAAATTTGCTTAGTGGCAAGAAGCAGATGGTTTTTGGTCAACGGTTGTTTTTGTGACTGGAAGCCTGTGTCAAGTGGTGTACATTTGGGATCGGTGCTGGGTCCCTTGCTGTTTGTAGCATACATTATGATCTAGATGTGAATATGGGAGATATGAAAATTGGTGATGTGGTAAATAACGAGGAGGAAAGCGTTAGATTACAGGGCAATATAGATGGGCTGGTCAGATAGGCAGAATGATGGCAAATAGAATTTAACCCTGAAAAGTGAGAGTTGATGCATTTTGGAGGACTAACAAGGCAAGGGAATACCCAATGAATGGTCGGACCAGGGTGGCATGGTGGCACAGTGGTTAGCACTGCTGCATCACAGCACTGAGGACCCAGGTTCGATCCCGGCCCAGGTCACTGTCCGTGCGGAGCTTGCAAATTCTCCCAGTGTTTGCATGGGTCTCACCCCCACAACCGTAAGATATGCAGGGTAGGTGTTGAAGGCCGGAGCCGGTACACAAAGGATGTGTTTCTTCTTCTGGGCCAACAACATCACAGGGAACAAGCGCCAGATGGTCATACTGTTGATGGCCTGCGGGGCACACACGCGTGGCGTGATCAGGACTCTTCCGTACCCGGCAGTGCCAAATATACACTCGGCCAACTCGTGGCACTTATGGCGCAACACTTTAACCCAACGCCGTCAGTGATTGTTCAAAGGTGTTGTTTGAATATGGCAGTGGGTTCCCCCGGTGAGTCCATCACAGAGTTCATATCACAGCTATCTTCCATGGCCGTGATATGAATTTTGTGAATATGGAACTGCTTTATCGGATATGCTCTGTAATCGTTTGGTCTGCGGTATAAATAATATGGAACACAAAACGTTTGGGCGATATCTTCTTGAATTTTCAGCAAGTGCTGCAGATTTCTTTGTCTCAAGAGAACGCGCGCGGAATGCAGCAAATACAACTGGTGCAGCATCCCAGAAATACAACTGATGCAGCTTCCCAGAAATACAACTGGTGCAGCTTCCCAGAAATACAACTGGTGCAGCTTCCCAGAAATACAACTGATGCAGCTTCCCAGAAATACAACTGATGCAGCATCCCAGAAATACAACTGATGGAGGTGAACATTTTGGGTATCACCACAGACCAGACCGACGGCCGCAGTCACACCGGCAACTGGACCAAACGCCGGCCGTTGAGATGTTGGACGTCTCCAAACTCGGCTGAAGGAGATTCCAGCCCATGTGCAACGTGCGGGCGGTCTAGCCAAAACAGCAGGCAGGAGGGCCGGCACTCCAGGCACCTGGTCGAGGTAGGCGCCAGCCCAGAGCCAGGCCTTGTACCTGGATGATGCAAAGAGGCAGAGAATGAGGCTAAGGTGCAGGTAAACAGTTTGGCAGCGCCCCTTGTGGTCACTATTCGTATTCCAATACAGGTGCGTATGCTGCAAATGGAGTTGGATACAGGCGCTGCCATTTCTGTCGCGGCGCACAGCACCTTTTATCTTATTAAACGGGGTGCACACACTTTGACTTTGGCTGGCACCGCGGCTCATTTGGCCACTTATACTGGGGAACGACTGAATATTGTGGGGACGACACTTACCCCAGTTGACTACTGGCACCAATCAGTTTGTGTTCCCCCTCATTGTTGAGAAAAGAAGTGGCCCTAGCCTAATAGGCCTCGATTGGCTACACCAGCTGCAGTTGGATTGGCAACACATCCTCCAGTGGGACCTGGCAGTCGGTGTCCAGTACCGAGCAAGTTCCCAGAGGTTTTCCAGCCTGGTTTGGGTACAATTAAAGAAGCCGTGGCCAAGATCCGGGTGGACCCAGAGGCCCAGTCATGACATTTTCATGCTCGCCCGGTTCCCTACGCTTTTGTGGAGAAAGTATAGACCGAACTTCGTCGCTTCGAGATCTGGACACCTTTAGGTCTGTGCACTTCACCAATTGGGCGGCGCCAGTAGTTCCCGTCATTAAGCTGGACAAGACTGTCCGCCTCTGCAGAAACTAAGGGCGCGATTTTCCAGACATATTTCGAAGTCTGGTAGCGAGTGGGAATTGGCTCAGCGAGGTCAGCAGCGCAATTCAACGTGAATTGATCCACTTAACGAGGTTGCCCCGGAACGGGAAAAAGATCCAGGGGTTGGCATGGTGGTGCCGGGAGCAGCCCCCCACCCCCGATCCCCCCAACCTCCTATGGCGGCCCACTCCTGCGAAGAGTCCCACACCCCCAGCCAAGAGTCCTCCACCCCCCACCAAGCACTGGGAAGGCAAGCCCAGCAGCCCTCGGCTCTTTGTCCACGAGCAAAGATGGCTACTTCCCTCCTCGGCTCCCCACAGAAGCCCTTCACCAGATTCAGGTTTGTCAAAAGGGGTACTAATCGGCGCCAGTGTGAGCACTTGCAGGGGAGGCTGCTGGACTTGGGGTGGCTCCTGATAATTGGGTTCTCTCCTTGCTACGGCGAGATCCCAATTTCGCCTATGGGAGCAGGTTAGTTGTATCGCAAACGGATTGGCGGCCAGGCAGTCTTGCTGAAGGACCTTCACAACGGGCCCCCCGAAATGTCCAATAGTTCTCATTTTTGGCCTCTCCCGCTATTCACCGGCTTCGTTTCACTTGAACGAGAGCACAACGAGGCCGGAAGATCACACCCTATAAATTGACAGTGAACATGGCTTTCTGGTTAGACTGTTATCCTTTACTCCGCATCAAGGATCTTTATGCTATATTGGCAGGTGGCTACACATTTACAAAATTAGACATGAGCAACACGTATCAACAGCTGCAGCGCGATAAGTCCTCACTGAGGTATATCATGATCAATAGACACAAAGGTCTCTAACGAGTATGCCCGACTACTATTCAGAATATCCTCAGCGTGCGCAGTCTTCCAACGAGTCATGGAGAACATCCTGCGCGGATTGCGGTGCTTTGCGGTTTACTAAGGTGACGTGCTAGTCATGGGGACCATGGACCAGGAGCAGTTACACAACCATGAAGCGGTGTTGAAGCGCTTTTCCGAGTATGGGCTCTGCCTGCGCCGAGTGAAGTGTTTCATGCAAAAGTCAACATCTGTTTGGGATATTGGGTGGACCGGGACGGTCTGCACCTGGCCGTCGAGCCAGTGATCATTCTTTTCTTGGATTCATCAATTATTATAGCAGGTTCAGAATTTGGCAACCATCCCGGCCCCTGTTTAAGAAGCGCCAGCCTTGGATTTGGAGCAAGGCCCAAGATGAGTCATTTTAAAAATTGGTTGTTCTCTTCGGGACTGTTGAAGCATCTTGATCCTTCAAGGCCACTATTCTAATGCATTGCCTTATCTGCAAACCCCCCTACAGCGAACAAAGTGGTCACTGTCCTAAATTTAATGGACACCTTGACCATCAGAAAATCGCGTATGCGTGGCTGGATGCAAACCGACATTGTCCTTGCCAAGGTGCGGCATCTGGTGCTGTACAATGAGCAGCATCGACAGCTACCAGGGAAGTTGAAGGCTTTCTCCTCGAAGTTCTTGCAGCTGACCATAGAAGGCAGTATCCGCATGTGGGGCACGAGGGTTATTGTTTCGGCGAAGAGCCAGGCAGTCTTGCTGAAGGACCTTCACAACGTTCCCCCCGAAGTGTCCAAAATGAAGTTGCTGCCGATAAGTTATGTCTAGCAGCCAGGTTTGGACACAGATATAGACGTTGGCTCAACAGTGCTCCACCTGTTGAGAGCACCAAAGCTCTTGCGGCGGCGGCACCCTTACACCCTTCAGAGTGCTCCGAGCACCCTTGGGCTCCCATACAATTCACTAGTCCATTCCTGGGTTTGATTTTTCTCGTCCTGGTGGATGCCCACTCTGACCAAGAAAAACACTGCAGGGTCTATACTTCCCCAGGAAAATAAGGAAATTCGGCATGCCCACGTTGACTCTTACCAATTTATACAGAACTGCTCCGCATGCAGTAACTGGGGTGGCTTCTGCTGAGATGCTTATGGATCATAGGCTTCGTACACAACTCAGTGAGATTCTCCCAGGCTGCGAAGGTGCGCTGTAACCAGAGGTGCAAGGGCATTGCTTGATTTGATTCCCCCGAGGGGAGGGGGAACTCCAATTAGCATTGCATAAAAGGTTCTCCACGAAGGCATCAATCAAAAAGTGTCAGGGTAGGGATCTACCGGGAAATGCTATATCGTTTTGTAAATAAATCAAACTTCTTTATTTTACTCAGTGTGGACTCACAGTGTCCGTATTAAAGGCACTATTTTGAAGAGCAACAGGGGTGCTTGCCCAGTGTCGAATTATTTAAAATGTATTATCAACAATCGGCATGTATGATGGAACCCCTTCAATCAACCCACGAACGGTGTATTTGAGCTTCTCGAGGTGCAGGAACTCCACCAAATTTGTACACGCCAAAGCCTTCGGCAGTGCCACCAACCACCAGCCCACCAGGATGCGCCTCAGTGCTATCAATGAAGCGAAGGCCAGGACATCTACCCCTGTCCCCATCCGCAGTTCCGGCACATCGGAGAGCTTAAAAAACATCACCAGTGGGGAGGGTTGCACCCTCACAATCAGGATCACCGACAAGGTGATTGGTTGAACACACTGGTTTAGGAGCTGGTTTAGCACCCTGGGCTAAATAGCTAGCTTGTAATGCAGAACAAAGCAGCAGCGCGGGTTCAATTCCCGTACCAGCCTCCCCAAACAGGCGCCGGAACGTGGCGACTAGGGGCTTTTCACAGTAACTTCAGTGAAGCCTACTTGTGACAATAAATTATCATTATTAATGTGTCAAAAAAGGATCCCCAAAACTCCTCCAGTCTGGGACACAAACAGAACATGCGTGTACACTATGGGGCCCACTCGAACAGCGCTTACAACGGTCCTCCGTCCCTTCAAAAAAAGCGGCTCATCCTTGCTTTTGTAAGATGCTCTCGATAAACTGCCTATAACTGAATGAGGCTTAGCCATGCGCACAATGTCACATTCAACCTCAACACCTCATATATCCCTTCTTCCAGTATCAAGCCCAACTCCTCCACCCATTTTGCCTTCCCCTCCTCAAACTTAACCCAGCATTCCCTGCATCTCTTGCATAAAATGACAAGAACCGGCCTTTGTTGGGGCCAAACAGAGCTGTATGTAAAAGCTTCCTAGCTTTTACCTCGATTTATGAAGCCCAAAAATTCCATATTCTGTGTTAATCACTCTCTCAATATGTCCTGCCACCTACACAGATCTGCTCATATTTCCCTCTGTGCCTGCGCTCTTTAGAATTATGCCTTTTGGTGTATATTGCTTCTCCCCATCCCCCCTACAAAATGAATCACCTTTTCGATATTAAATTCAATCTGCTACTTTTCTGCCCATTCTACAATTCTACCTATGTCCTGTTGCAGTCAATTCCCATCATCCCCAATGTTTGCCACTCAAGTTTGGTATTATCAGCAAATTTTGAAATTTGACTACGTGTTCCAAGTTCCATATCATTGATCTATAGAACAAAAAGTGCTCCTAGCCCTGACCACCACCAGTCTGAAAAACCACCATCTACCATGACTCGCTGCTTTTTATCCTTAAAATAACAGTTTAATCCAATCTCACATTGGCCCTCCTATTGTATAAGCATTGATTTTTTTTTTTTTAAACCAGTCTTTAATGTGGTAACTTGTCAAGTGCTTTCTTAAAATCCATATCAACATTATCCACCGTCTTCCCTTCACCAAACTTGTTCATTACTTCAAAGAACTCAATTAGATTAGTCAAGTGTTATCTGCCTGCTACAAATCCATGCTGGCTCTCCTTAATTAATCAAACCTCTCCAAGTGCCTATTGATTCTTTCCCTGATTAAAGAATCCAAAACCTTACCTGCCCCTGATGTTCGACTAACTCAACTGTAGTAGCTAGGACTGTCCTCGCACCCTTTCCTGAATCAGGGATCATATTAGCCACTCCTTAATCCTCTGGCACCTTCCCCATATCTAGGGAAGCTTGAAAAATTAAGGCAAGCCCTTCCACTATCTCCACCCCCACTTCCTTTTGCAACATGGGATGCAAGCCACCCAGACCAGATGACTTATCTACCTACCCTACGCATAGGCCAACAGCATCGCCCTTTCAATTTTCACACGACTGATTGCTTTCGCTATCTCTGCTTCTACCAATATTTTGTCAAATTCCTCTTCCTGAGTAAACATCAATGCAAAGAACTCCCCAAGTATTCAAGCCTTGCCCTCCACATATCACCCTCTGACCCCTAATATGATCCACTCCACCTCTTACTACCTGCTTGCTATTTATATGCATGCTTTTTTAGTCTTATTTTTCCTTACACTGTTCTGGTGTATATTTTCAATATTGGTCTGTTGTTTCAGATTTCCAATATTTGTATTTTTCCCTTTTTTATATCATAGATATTCCAGCATTTGGCTCAGTAGTGGCCCTCTTGCCTCAGGAGACCGTTGGTTCCAGTCTCACGCAGAAGCAAATCACCTAGGTTAACATTTCAGTGCTACTGAGGGAGCGCTGCACGGTCAAGAGCTGCTTTATTTCACATGAGATCTTCAACCAAAACCCCAAGTGTTTGCTCAACTGAGTGTAGAGGATCCCATTGCACTTGGCAAACAAAAGTAGAGAAGCTCTCTCACAGTCTGGCCAACATTTACTTTTCAACCAAGGCTAATGGAACAGGTTAGCTAGTCACCTAATAATTATGGGACCCGGTTTTATGCAAATTGAATATATTTGATTATATCACAACAGTGACTAAATTTCAGAAGTACTTCATTGGCTGGAAAGTAATTTGAGCATGAAATACACTAATTGCAAGTTTCTGCACAAGATTTGGAGGTTGATGATATTATAGAGCTATAAATGTTCATCAGCAAACTTACAGATCCAGTAAAAGATCCTGATTTTGATACTTTCGTAGATGTAAAAAGTGGTCATATGTGTGAACTGGTAATAGATTAGGAACATTCACTAATGTTAACACAATATTCAGTTCCATTCATAAACTCCTCAGATAATGAAGCAGCCAATGCCTGCACTTAGCAAGGCCCGGACAACATTCAATCTTGGCCTGATAAATGGCAAGTAAAATGATAGTCTCCAGCAAGTGAGAAACAACAACCTCCTCTTGACATTTAACTGCATTATCGCTGAGCCCTCTCTCATTAACATCGTGGGGGTTACCATTGACCATAAATTTAGCACAACGGCCATATAAATACAAGGGCTGGTTTAGCACACTGGGCTAAATAGCTGGCTTTTAAAGCAAACCAAGGCAGGCCAGCAGCACGGTTCAATTCCTGTACCAGCCTCCCCGAACAGGTGCCGGAATGTGGCGACTAGAGGCTTTTCACAGTAACTTCATTTAAAGCCTACTTGTGACAATAGCGATTTTCATTTAATTTAATTTCAAGAGCAGCTCAAAGGATAGGAATTCTACAGCAAGATACCCATCTCCCGATTCCCCAAAGCTTGTCCACCATCTACAAGGCAAGAGTGTGATGGAATACTCCTCACTTTCTTAGATAAGTGCAGCAGTGTGCACCATCTACAAGGTCCGCTGCAGCCACTTACGAAGGCTTCTTCGACAACATCTTCAATACCAGTGACCTCCACCACTAAGAAGGAAAAGGGCAGCGCAAGAATAGCACAAGCTGCACGTTTCCTTCCAAGTCACATGCCATCCTGACTTGGAATGTTCTTTCCTCATCAGTGGGCAAAACTCCTGGAACTCCCTCCCCAACAGCACGGTGGTGTAACTATACTAAACGGATTGCAGAAGTTCAAGAAGGTGCTTAACAGTATCACCTACAGGTGGACAATAAATGCTGCCCTTGCCAGTGACCCCCACATCCCATGAACATTTTATTAACCTCCTACTCTTTCATTCTTTATTTCACTCAGCTTGGAATAATCTGTTACTTGGACACAATTCATTACTGCCATTTACATTTGTGAAAATCGGAACCTTCCATTAAATCTTTTAAGGATATTCTTAGGACAGTTCTTAAAGCACATACAAATAAATAATTTGAGATTCTGTATGTCTACCAAAATGTGTAATCTGGCCCACTTCAATCAAACAGCTACTTATACTAGCTGCTTATTAAGTGCACAATTTTAGCTGCACATTTAAATAATTTGTGACACATCGCAAGCATAATATAAAAACAATACAACAGAGACATGTATTATCATTTCAGCTCGAGTTTATGCCAGTACCTATTATACCACTCAACGCAAAGCACATCTATCTTGGATCATATTCCTTTGACTACTGGAAGAAAGTTCTCTTTTCACACCTTTGTCTCCACGTGTTAAAAATGTGATGAATCTAAAATAGCTGACTTTATGACACGGGTGAAAAGGCGTTTAATGAAGGTGTGTTATGGGCATGTAAAATTACAGTAAAACTGCCCTGCTCCTTCTATCCAATATCCATAAACCACTTTCCCATCCCAGTTTCTAAAATTTGCATTATCAACACAAATTATTGATGGGGACAGATCCAAAAAGAACACAAGAAGCTATGAGATAGAAAGAAGTTCGCCCTGCAAAATCCTGCAGTCACAAAAAAAAGAGTGGAGTGTTCTTACAAATCGATTCACATGCTTAGCTAGCATATTACTGGAAATATATTTTCTTCGTAATAAATAAGTGCATCACAAGCGATTCAGAGTAATGACCTAACAAGTTTGAAATCAGAAGTCAGATAGCAAGATACTTTACATCAAACAAAAGCATGCTCATAGTTTTTACTCAAATACTCTGGCCTGACAAGTTCAGTTCAGACTGGCAAATGATGGTAACCCTAGATATAAGAGCAATTAAGGAATATTTATTTCATAAAGAGTACAGCATTTGAATTGCACAATTGAAGTACTCACTCTGTGCCACTAGGTGACACTGGAGAGAAACTCAAAAAACATCCACAAAAAATGTGCAACAATTGCTTGCGGCAATCAACAGCATCAGCAAGAGGGACGTGGCTTTTGTGCCTCATTTGATCATGAGCTGTGAGTTGCCAGCAGTACTTAGCCTGATTGTGGGTGAGCAAAAAATCAGGCAGCGGTAACATCATTTAAAAGCAGCCTTACACTTGGGAGTGCACAGCACGGTCGAAGGTGCTCCTTCTTACAGATGTCATGCAAGAGTGCCTTTAAGAAATGGATGTGTAAGCAATGTACCTTTAAGAAAACAGTGATGTCAGAGAGTGGGTGGAGCTGGGCTTTGGGTCAGCCATTTTGCAGGTTTTTAGTTTCAGTTTAAAAGCAGTGTCTGTGTGTTTCCAGAGAGCTGCAAGTTTTGCAGTTTGGTTTTGCTGAGAGCAGCTAAAAAGTAGAAAGCCAGAGTGCGACAGTCTCTGCCATTTTACAAAATATATATATATATATATATCCTTTAACCTGATGTGATACTGTTTAAGGGTGTTGAGTCTCTTGGAAGTTTGAAGGAACATTTTAAGGAAGTATTTACTGTTGCAATGTTTTCTGAGTTATCTTTGAAGGGGTTTTGGGAGATCCAATGTTTATTTGGGATGTTGGGTTGAGTTCATGGAATAAACAGTGTTTTGTGTTTACAAACCCACGTGTCCATAGTTGTAATCCCACACCTAGGGAAAAAGCCATGTGCTCGGTAAAGCAACAAATCCATTAAAGGGGGAGGTTGGTTGAACTCCATGATATATTTTGGGGTTCAGAAAGACCTCGCCCACAACACAGATGAGACAACAAATCAAGCCTTCATCTACCTTCTTGGGTTAGTGCAAAGGTTCATTTGGCACTACTCAAAAAGAACAAGGTAATTCTTCCCAGTGGCCTGGACAACATATACCAACGCCTAAAGTAGATTAAAGCAAATTACTGTGGATGCTGGAATCTGAAACAAAAACAGAAAATACTGGACAATCTCAGGGCGGCACGGTGGCATAGTGCAGCCTCACAACTCCAGGATCCCCTTAGTGTCCAAAAGGTTAGATGGGGATTCGGGGTTAGGGTGGAGGCATGGGCTTAAGTAGGGTGTTCTTTCTAAGGGCCGGTGCAGGCTCGATGGGCCGAATTGCCTTCTTCTGCACTGTAAATTCTATGATTCCAAGAGGTCTGACGGCATCTGTGGACAGAGAAGGGAGCTAACGTTGCGAGTCTGGATGACTCTTTGTCAAAGTTTTTTCTGATTTTGTAGCTAAAAAAAATCGTTTGATCATTTATTTCACTGCTGTTTATAGAAACTTGCTATGGATAAATTGGCTGCAGCATTTCCAACACTACAGGTGTAGCACGTTTCAAAAAGTCGTTAATCAGTGTTAAGCATTTTGGGACAACCTGCAGTTGGAAAAGGTGCTAACTAAAATGCAAGTCTTTCTTTCACACAATACTGAAATTCCTTGTGCTGCTACTTGCACACTCTACATTTACTACATTCCGCACAGTTACTCCTCTCACTTCTGCCCATCTGCGGCAACTTTCAAACACCACAAGCAGAATTCTTTTTTTAAGATTTCCAATTAAGCGACAATTTGGTGCGGCCAATCCACCTAACCTGCACATCTTTGGGTTGTGGGGGTGAGAACCACGCAGATATGGGGAGAATGTGCAAACTCCACACGGACAGTGACCCAGGGCCGGAATCGAACCCGGGTCCTCGGCGGCGTGAGGCAGCAGTGCTAACCACTGTGTCTCCATGCCACCCTCACAAGCAGTCTTTTAACCCTGACACACATCTTCACAGGCGTTAAGCAAGTCACCCAAATATTACCGACTTTCTTCTTTGAGAACGAGCTGGCACACAACAGCATGCAGATGAAAGCAGAAGTACTCTCAAGCCTTAAACACCATTACTAACAGTGTGCTGCAACCTTCAAATGCATCAAGTCAAACTTGTCAGGTTTCTGGGATAGTTCCCTGAATAATTTCATATCCCATATGTTTAGTTTGGTGCTGCCTCAAAAGTGCACAGGTTCAGTCAGACTGGTATGTGATTATGATTGGCACCATCTCCTGGATATAATCAGAAACAGAATTGAACATATAAGCTAAAAATACGCTCCAAGTATTTACCCACCAGGAAATACCACCACAAACATGATTAATTATACATTCTGATAGTATGACAAAGACATTTCTGCAACCTTCTTCAAATTGGGATGGTAGTACACAGCTCAAAACTCAGATTATACGTTGCTCTTAAAATAAAGAATGTCAGAGCTAGAAACATGTTTTTTGTACCAAAATTGTGGAGCAACCAGTTATCTTCCACAAGTGTCCTCGGGCAAGAAGGGTTAATGCTTGGTTCACAGGGTATTATGGAGTGTGCACTCACATATACATACACACAAATATACACAAAAACTGGCATGCAGGTACAGCAAGCAATTAGGAAAGCAAATTGCACAGTGCTTTGCTGTGGTCACACTTGGAATACTGTGTAATTTTGGTCTCCATAGTTAAGGAAGAATATACTTGCACTGGAGGTAGCACAGCAAAAGTTTACTAACTTGGTCCCCCAGGATGAGCGGGTTCTCCCATGATGGGAGCTGAGTAAATTGGGTCTACATTCTCCAGAGTAAAAGTAATAATTCAGCTTTCACGAACACAACACTCTTGAAATGGTGCACCTGGGTTGTTGGGACTCCCCTGTCCATCACTGACAGCTGCATTCCACCAATGGCAAAATGATCAAATGGAAAGCCACAAGACAAACTGTACTCATCAGTCAGAATAACATACACAAACTTATCTCAAGTTATGGTCTACACCTTAGGGTCCTAAGAGAGACAGTTCCAGGGATAGAAATTTATGCTGTGACTGGATCCCCAAGATTGAAAGTTAGTAAATGTGACATTATTCAATAAAGGAGGGAAGTGATATGACAGGAAACTACAGGGCAGTTCCCCGACAACGCTGGAATCTATTATTAGTCGTCTTTATTTATTTATTTTTTTAATTTTAATTTTCCAAATTAAGGGGTAATTTAGCGTGGCCAATCCACCTACCCTGCACATTTTTGGGGGGTTGGGGGTGGGGGGGTGGAAGAGAGAGACCCACGTAGAAACGGGGAGAATATGCAAACTCCACACGGACAGTGACCTGGGGCCGGGATCGAACCCGGGTCCTTGGCACCGTGACGCAGCGGTGTTAATTAACCACTGCGCCACCACACCGCCTTATTATTATTAGTCTTAACAATGCACTTAGAAAAATGTAGTATGACGAGAACAAATCAGCATGATTTTACGAAAGGGAAATCCTGTTTGACAATTTTTTTGACTTATAAATAGCATTCGATAAGGTGCCACACAAAAGATTATTAAACAAGATAAAGTTCATGCAGTTGAAGGTGATATATTAGCATGGCTAGAGGATTATTTGATGGATAGGAATCAGAGTAGGGATAAATGGGGCATTTTAAAGTCAGCAGGCCATGGCTGGGATCATGCTGGGACCTCGGCTATATGTTGAGAGAGTGACAAGGTGACAAATGCGAGTACAGTCTGAAAAAGTGAGGTTTCATAGATTATCATAGAATTTACAGTGCAGAAGGAGGCCATTCGGCCCATCGGGTCTGCACCGGCTCTTGGAAAGAGCACCCTACCCAAGGTCAACACCTCCGCCCTATCCCCATAACCCAGTAACCCCACCCAACACTAAGGGCAATTTTGGACACTAAGGGCAATTTATCATGGCCAATCCACCTAACCCGCACATCTTTGGACTGTGGGAGGAAACCGGAGCACCCGGAGGAAACCCACGCACACACGGGGAGGATGTGCAGACTCCGCACAGTGACCCAAGCCGGAATCGAACCTGGGACCCTGGAGGTCATTCACTTTGCTGTACAACTGGAAAAGCAGAATATGTTTTTAAAAAGCATGGAACTTATAAATGTTGATGTTCAAAGAAGCTTGGCTGTAATGGTACGAGGAACACAAAGTTGTAATACAGGTCCAGCAATTAGGGAAACAAATTGTACGGAGATTATAACTGGAAAATTTTGATCTCAATATTTAAGAAAGAATGTACTTGCATCAGAGGCAGCACAGCCAAGGTTCACTAAATTGGTCCCTGGAATGAGAGGTTGTCCTATGATGAGAGCAGAGTAAATTTGGTCCATTTCACTGGAGTTTAGGAGAATGAGAGATGATCTCATTTGAGGGAAGCGAGTGGATATTGTGGAGGCACTGCCCCTAATTTTTCAGTCTTCCTTAGATGGTAGAACTGCAAATGGTACACCCTTGTCGAAAAATGGCCTGAAAGTCCAGTGACTACAGACCAGTCAGTTCAACTTTGATGGTGGGAAAACTTATAGAAACAATAATGCAGGAGAAAATTAATAGGCACATGGACAAGTTAATCTAGGAAAGCCAGCATGGATTTCTCAAGGGGAAATCGTGTTTAACTACCTTGGAGTTTTCTTTTTTGAAGGGGTAAGGGAGGGGGTTGATGAGGGTAATGCTGTTGATGTGGTGCACATAGACTTACAAAACACACTTGATACAGTGCCACACAACAGGCTAGAGCAAAGTTATAGCTCATGGAATAAAAGGGACAGTAGCAACATGGATCCAAAATTGGCTGAGTACAGGAAACAAAGTAGTTGCTTTTCAGCCTGGAGGAAAGTTTGTAATGGAGTTCCCATAAGTCTGGGGCCCTTGCTTTTCCCAAAATATTTTCATGACCTAATGCTTGGTGTACAGGGCACAATTTTGAAATTTGCAGATATAGAACTTGTATGCATTGTGAACTGTGAGTAGGATAGTGTAGAATTTCAAGTTGGTGGATTTGGTGGACAGGTGACACATGGAGTTCAATGCAGAGACATATTAAGTAATTCATTCTAGTAAGAAGAACAAAGACAATATAAAATGGGTACAATTCTAAACGGGTTGCAGTGGGACCTGCGTGTATATGTTATTTTGGCAGGACAGGTTGAGAGAGCAGTTAATAAAGCATACAGTATCCCAGGTTTTGTTAATAAGGGCATAGAGTACAAGAGCAAGGCGGTCATGTTGAACTTCTATAAAACACTAGTTCAAACTCAACTACCATACTGTGTCCAATTCTGGGGGCTGCACTTTAGGAAGGCTGCGAAGGCATTGGAGAGCATGCAGAAAAGTTTCTTAAGAATAGTCCAGGGATGAGGAAGTTGAGCACGCGCCGCGTCCTCGGACCTTCTCTTTTTGGCTCTGGCTCTGCTGCGAGCGGTGGAATGGCTCCTCGTAAGGGCAAGGAAAAGAAGGAGAAGCAGGTGAGTAGCCTGGGACCCCAGGTGGCTGAGGGAGAGAATGTTTTTGGAGTTTGCCACATCTTTGGTTCCTTCAACGATACTTTTGTTCATGAAACACACCTGTCCCCTGCAAGGAAACCACCTGCCGTGTCACTGGGGGTATGAAGGTGAAGGCAGACAGAGACGAGTCCTCCCCCTACGCTGCCATGTTGGCTGCTCAGGACATCTCTCAGAAATTCAAGGAGTTGGACATCACTGCACTACAAATCAAACTGGAGGCAATAGGACTAAGACTCCTGGACCCGGTGCCCAGCCAGCCCCGAGGGCCCTTGCTCTATCTGGGATGCAAATTGGCTGGAACAAGGACGTTACTCCCATTCTGTCAGACAGCACTCGCAGAAAGGGAGGTCGCCGTTTGTAAATGTTTTCTGTGTGTACCATTATAACTAATAAAAGAGTTCTGCTGAAAAAAAGCTCTTGTGCAATTACAGAACTCATTCTCCCCCCCCCCCCCAACTCAATCGCTCACACTGACCCCCAAACTCCTCCCTTGACCTCTTTCCTCCCCCCCCCCCCCCCCCCCCCCCCCCCCCCCCCCCCCCGACTAACCAAGCTGACTGGACTAGTTCTCCAATGACCCTTCCCACACCTGACTACCCCATATAAACCAGACCAATCCTCCCAATCTACTTGCCACTTCAACCACCTTCTACCCTGCCCATTCATCCAATCACCAACGTTCCTCCATTTATAAACATTCACACTGGATCACAAACTTACCATATGGCAGCTAGTATTGCAAAAATCGGTGTTTCGTTTTTTTTTCTCCCAGTGCTACAACATTGGAGTGCTCATCGGGACATTGCGCTCTGCATTTCTGGAGAAGTCACGCTTGGAAGACTCAGCAAGAAATGCAAAGCATCATCGAGGCGTGGAAAAGTTCAAGCAGGGTGGCATGATTGTCACTCTGCAGAAGATCCAGACCACTGTTTCTCTTCAACCATACGAGGTACCACCTTATTACAGAAAATGCAGTCTGTGGATCATTCATTGTATGAGTTTGTTTCTAATCAGTGTATTTTTCAGGAGTGGGGGAAAATACACATTGCCAGGCCTCAAATATATAGCAGAAAGAAATAAAACATCAATGCAACATAGTCATTATACCTACCAAGATTTTGGTCCTCCAAAATGTAGATAATTAATGCTGTACAGATCCATATCTTCAGTATGCCAAGCAAAAGTTGTTTTCCACATGCCGAAGTATAAATATGGTGTGTTCACACCTTCGATAGCAATGCCGCTTTCTTCTGCTACTACATCCAAAATTGTATTCAAACGGCTGATATTCCATTCGTCAATATCCTAGGAAATAATTACATTTCAAATTAATCATATGGATAGTACAACAAAGAAATGGAACCTACACTTTACACTGGTTTGATTCTCGTAATGAAGGGGGCCAAAACCCAGTCTGAATATTTTGCCAGGATAAATATATCTGAAATTTTAAAAAGTCAACACCTTATTAAGTTTTGTTAGACCTGCGGTTGTACAGCAAACGCACATCACTTGCCCAATTACAACCAGTTCCAAGTCAAGCCAAAGCTTGACTAGACTTCTTAGGTATTGTGCTCAAGTCAGTGGTTAACTGCAGTCAACAACAATTCAGTGGAGAAACACTGCACCAGGAAATAAAGTGAGGGAAGCTGCCTTTGCTGGTCATGTGAAGGGGCATAATCTGGTTTCCAGCTGTCAAAAGAGAGATGAGCGAGGAAGTAAAGATGCATACCACATAAAGCACAAATATCCAGCGGCACAGGGTAATGAAAGCGATAGAATACTGTGGATCTGAATCAAAGTTGAAAAGGCAGTGTGCAACTCATGGCCACAAATCTGGAGATTGCACCAACTGCTTATTCTAAATGAATTGGCAATGACCCTTGTATTTGGCTGTGCAATACAGGTATTATCATGACACCTTGGAAGCAAAAGCTGATGGGTACAAAACAAAATGGGAACAGCTCCAGCAGTAGCTGTAGTGGCTCATATTCACTAAGGTTTAGATGATCCCCACAGTTAATTTTCTTCTGCTTTGTGCACAGGTGACAATAAAATTGCTTTTTTTTTCTACAGAGATTAACCCAAAGCCATTTTTCAGCATTCCAGCAACAATGGCAAAACCGAAAAATGTTAAAGAGGCATTTCCTGTCAAAGTATAGTTCACCACTTAAATATGTTCTTTGATAGCTTAAAGATAGGATAAAACTTTTTGGAAGTTGCTTGACATTTGGATCGATTTCTTCCATTTACATTCTACATCATTTCAAGCCATCACCCTCTTCCCCCAGAATAGAGAGGAATTTACTCAGCTGGAACCTGCGTCGGGTATCTATTGGATTTGCATCTTCAATTTACATTGAATAGTAAGTACAGATGGCTCAGCTAGCAAAAGTTAGTTCTGATACGAAACCAAATAATCAGTTAAATCTCAGTAAACAAGTGGTTCATTTTAACCAGCAATTCTCAAACTAGGTTCTTGCCAACCCTGGGGTTCTGTGGGACTCACCCAGAGGTTCCTCAGTAGGTCTGGCCGTTTTAAATTTGAGAAACGCTGTCCTTCCAGCTTGCCTAATCAAAGGCGGTTTTCACACTGCGTTGGCTAGTGATAGGTGCACTAGTCAACCTATCAGCAGCCAATGCACTGAGAAGCCGGCCTTCGTTTGGACGAGCTGGAAATAAAGGCAAAGTCAGTCATCAGCAAAGTCAGGACAAAAGCGGCTGGATAGCGGAGCGAGGTAGGCCACAGTCATGAGGAGGAAGTGGAGGCCAGAGTTGGATGCTGGGAGTGGAGGGCAACGGGCATGGAGTGAGTGCGAATGTTTGAATGTAAGAAAGAGAAGTGAGTGAGAGACAGAGTGTCAGAGTGAGAGACAGTGTGTCAGAGTGAGAGACAGAGTGTCAGAGTGAGGGACAGAGTGTCAGAGTGAGGGACAGAGTGTCAGAGTGAGAGACAGAGGGACAGAGTGTCAGAGTGAGGGACAGAGTGTCAGAGTGAGGGACAGAGGGTCAGAGTGAGGGACAGAGTGACAGAGTGAGGGACAGAGTGAGGGTCAGAGTGAGAGTCAGAGTGAGAGTCAGAGTGAGAGTCAGAGTGAGAGTCAGAGTGAGAGTCAGAGTGAGAGTCAGAGTGAGAGTCAGAGTGAGAGTCAGAGTGAGAGTCAGAGTGAGGGACAGAGTGAGGGACAGAGTGAGGGACAGAGTGAGGGACAGAGTGAGGGACAGAGTGAGGGTCAGAGTGAGGGTCAGAGTGAGGGTCAGAGTGAGGGTCAGAGTGAGAGAGTGAGGGTCAGAGTGAGAGAGTGAGGGTCAGAGTGAGAGAGTGAGGGTCAGAGTGAGAGAGTGAGCGCGTTCAGAGTGAGAGAGTGCGCGCGTTCAGAGTGAGAGAGTGCGCGCGTTCAGAGTGAGAGAGTGCGCGCGTTCAGAGTGCGCGCGTTCAGAGTGAGAGAGTGCGCGCGTTCAGAGTGAGAGAGTGCGCGCGTTCAGAGTGAGAGAGTGCGCGCGTTCAGAGTGAGAGAGTGCGCGCGTTCAGAGTGAGAGAGTGCGCGCGTTCAGAGTGAGAGAGTGCGCGCGTTCAGAGTGAGAGAGTGCGCGCGTTCAGAGTGAGAGAGTGCGCGCGTTCAGAGTGAGAGAGTGCGCGCGTTCAGAGTGCGCGCGTTCAGAGTGCGCGCGTTCAGAGTGCGCGCGTTCAGAGTGCGCGCGTTCAGAGTGCGCGCGTTCAGAGTGCGCGCGTTCAGAGTGCGCGCGTTCAGAGTGCGCGCGTTCAGAGTGCGCGCGTTCAGAGTGCGCGCGTTCAGAGTGCGCGCGTTCAGAGTGCGCGCGTTCAGAGTGCGCGCGTTCAGAGCGCCCGCGCGCGTTCAGAGCGCCCGCGCGCGTTCAGAGCGCCCGCGCGCGTTCAGAGCGCCCGCGCGCGTTCAGAGTGCGCGCGTTCAGAGCGCCCGCGCGCGTTCAGAGCGCCCGCGCGTTCAGAGCGCCCGCGCGTTCAGAGCGCCCGCGCGTTCAGAGCGCCCGCGCGTTCAGAGCGCCCGCGCGTTCAGAGCGCCCGCGCGTTCAGAGCGCCCGCGCGTTCAGAGTGCCCGCGCGTTCAGAGTGCCCGCGTTCAGAGTGCCCGCGTCAGGGTGAGTGCGTGTCAGGGCGAGAGCGTGTCAGGGCGAGAGCGTGTCAGGGCGAGTGTCAAAGTGAGTGTCAGAGCGAGTGAGTGTCAGAGGGAATGAGTGTCAGAGGGAATGAGTGTGAGAACGAGTGAGTGTCAGAGCGAGTGTGTGTCAGAGCGAGTGTGAGAGTGAGAGTGTTGAGTGTTATGTCTGTGTATGTATACATGTCGAATTGTGAGTATCCAGCCCACTAACAGCACTCCTTTTAACAAAATTGTAATCAAAAGTATCATTCCTCCTGTTAAAAATGACAAAGGTAAGACGTAAGTATTTGTTGAACAAGAGAACTTTTTAATGATATAATAAATGTATATAAATACATGCAGAGCTCGGTCTTGGTGTTTAAAATAGTCCTGAAGTTAGAAGTGCTTTTATTTCTTCTAACTCTTTCAGTGTTCAGGATAAATTTCAATTTACAGCTTCACTTGGCATGAGTTGTTTCAATGTTACAGCCCTGGTCACATTTTTTTTTTTTAAAAAAGAGTAGAACCAGTACATTCCTTAAAGCAAATGATGGGTTACATAAGAAAACAATCCAAGAGCAGATCAAAACATTGCTTTCTTTAATTCATACTTTGGGTAATTTGTGCACTATAGTCCAGGGTTATTGTATGGTATTTGGGGAAAATACAAAATGTTGCTGTCGCAGTTCTGTAGTTTGGAGGTCAGGGTAATTTGGTGGCATCAGATGATGAGATTTCAAGAGTATTGCTGACATAAACACCCACCCCACACTGGCACAGGAACGGATATTATTCCCTGCAACTACATAGTACAGAAGAAAACAAATCAACTCATCATGCCTGTGACAGCTCTATGAAAGAGCTATGCAATTAATCCCACTTTCCTGCTCCCTTGGCTCCAGAAATTGTTCCCTTTCAAGTATTTATTCGATTCCCTGAAAGGTGCCTTTCAGGCAGTATGTTCCAGACCAGAACAATTCACTGCCTAAAAAAAAATCCAATCTCTCCTGATTCTTTTACCATAAAAGCTATGTCATCAATACTTCAATCAAAGCCGTGGCCAACTCCATCTCACTTTGCATTAAAACAGGGGATTGCAACACACCTAACATTACTGTGCATGAAACATGAAATTCAAACTGTTTGCAGCACATTGGATGCTGCTAACTCAGATTGGTGCAATCACAAAGATTAGCCCAATAGTTTATTTTGTGGTATAATGTCTAACAGACATTTGTTTTCCAATCTTTCCTTCTTAGGTCAAGTCTATTTTACTCAACTCCAATTGATTATTCATTTTTGTTCACTGTACATTACACAAATCTTTCTTTTCTCCAATTATAACATCACTTTTATTTTCTGAATCACAATTCCTCATCCACTTCACTACACACCCCACAGAATACGACAAAATCATTGGCAAAAACAAAACAACACCCACATACGGCTCCATTCTCCTGCCACAATTGACGGGACATGAACATTCTTGAATCTCGGTACATGCTCTCCCATACTTCATGATCCCAACCTAGCCACAGTTCCATATTCAAAAATTTTCCGATGCTGAACAATGTATCCCCAGCCCGGCCCAGGAGGCGGTCTATTGGATTTGACACAATTCTCAAAAGGTGACCGTCATATAACTCTAACACGTGCACTAAGTAATGAATTTCCTCTTCATCGAAAAATTCCAATACAATCAAGTTCAGGGCAGTCACATCCTATGTAATCAATGCTTCAATATTTAAATATATGTATTGTTTAAAATCGTGTTTTAAATAATAATTTTATAAAAATGGAATAAAGTTGACTTCAAAAGGGCGGAAAGGTGATGCAGAGGTTAGCACTGCTGCTTCGCGACACCAAGGACCCATGCTTGATCCCGGGTCACTGTCCATGTGGAGTTTGCACATTCTCTCCATGTCTGCGTGGGTCTCACCCTCACAATCCAAAGATGTGCAGGGTAGGTGGACTGGCCATGCTAAATTGCCCCTTAATTGGAATTTTTTTTTTTTTAAGTTGACATCTAATAAAGGAAAAGATTACATAAGCATTTAAAGAAAGCAGTGTTCAATGTATGAACGAAGCACTAGTTGAGAACTCAGCTCATATCCCTGATCGCTATGCACAATCATTTTTTAAAAATTTGTGCACAGGATATGGATGATCCTGATAAGGTAGTGTTTATGCCTGAGGGCTTCAAGGCTCAACTGCAGTGTAGACCTGGAGTCACATATAGGTGAAATCCTTTGCCAAATGGCATTGCAAAATTGTGTGGTTTAACAAAATAAGAAATTTTCATGGTAATTATCTGGTGCAAACCAATTACCAAATCTACTGAATTTAGTTTAATAATCTGCAATTGGATGATTTGAACCCTTGATTACTAGCCCAGCATCAAAGCCATTAGGCTACCATACACACACAGTCCTGGTCAGGGTCACTAGGGAAGGATAGCTGCAAAGAGTACCCATCACTGGGGTTCAAGAGGTGGAGCATTTTCCATAGAGATGTTGTTTTGTCATTAGGTTCTAGGCCATGAACTCCAGATAAAAGCAAGGTCATTCTCATGTTAAAAAGGGAGCACAAGGAAGGCCAATTTCTTGTCCTGACAAAGAAAGAAACTACGTTTTAAAATTTCAGAAGTTGATAGGTCTACTTAGTACATCTGGAATCGCCTCCTTTTATTTCAGAATCCCACTATTTGTGTAATCAGCGTTATAGCTGTACGTTCAGATCCTGATCATTCTCCTTTAATGATAACATAAATTTACCTAGGATCTTTATAAAAGGGTAGTGTCAATCTATGTTTCACAGAGACACAAGAGAAAACTAGATTCAAAAGAGATATTAGGATAGGGTGACCAAAAACTCTAAGAACGGTCATAAAAAGAGAGAAGTGGACAGGTTTATGGAAGGAATTTCAGAACATAGACCCGAGACTATTCAAAGCAAACCTGCAACAGGGTAGGAAAAGACTGTGGAAGAATTTAAACACAATCACGAGAGTTGTAAAATCGAGACATTGCGAGACCAGTAGCCAACGTCGCAGGCCAGACGATTGTCAATTTAAGACTAAACTATTCAAACAAATAAATTATTTCAGGACTAAGAAAGGTCAAGGTAAAGGCAAAAGTGGGTGATGTTAGAAGTGGAAGATCAGGTGGTCTTTTGTGATGGAACGGAAATGGTCAGAAGCTCAGTTCAGTTCAAATAGCGTTCGAGAAAGATCTGGTCCCATCTGAGGAGACGGCCAGGCAAGACCACTGAATTAGTTGCAAAGGTTGGCTTATGGTATGGCCAACAATGACCTCAGTCATTCTAACTTTTAGCTGGAACAAATTGCGACTGTTCAAAGAATGCTGCTGGACATGTAGTCAGAGAGCAAAAAGACAGTGGAGGGTTAAGTATTGGTGGAATAAAGCTTGGTATCACAGAATACCACATGCATGCAAGCTGACCTCAAGGATGCAGACATCGTCACCAAGGAATAGTGCCAGAGGACTCGAGGACAGCAAATGTAGTCCCTTTGTTCAAAAAGGGGAGTAGAGACAACCCCGGCAACTATAGACCGGTGAGCCTCACGTCTGTAGTGGGTAAAGTCTTGGAGGGGATTATAAGAGACAAGATTTATAATCATCTAGATAGGAATAATATGATCAGGGATAGTCAGCATGGCTTTGTGAAGGGTAGGTCATGCCTCACAAACCTTATTGAGTTCTTTGAGAAGGTGACTGAACAGGTAGACGAGGGTAGAGCAGTTGATGTGGTGTATATGGATTTCAGCAAAGCGTTTGATAAGGTTCCCCATGGTAGGCTATTGCAAAAAATACGGAGGCTGGGGATTGAGGGTGATTTAGAGATGTGGATCAGAAATTGGCTAGCTGAAAGAAGACAGAGGGTGGTGGTTGATGGGAAATGTTCAGAATGGAGTACAGTCACAAGTGGAGTACCACAAGGATCTGTTCTGGGGCCGTTGCTGTTTGTCATTTTTATCAATGACCTAGAGGAAGGCGCAGAAGGGTGGGTGAGTAAATTTGCAGACGATACTAAAGTCGGTGGTGTTGTCGATAGTGTGGAAGGAAGTAGCAGGTTACAGAGGGATATAGATAAGCTGCAGAGCTGGGCTGAGAGGTGGCAAATGGAGTTTAATGTAGAGAAGTGTGAGGTGATTCACTTTGGAAGGAATAACAGGAATGCGGAATATTTGGCTAATGGTAAAGTTCTTGAAAGTGTGGATGAGCAGAGGGATCTAGGTGTCCATGTACATAGATCCCTGAAAGTTGCCACCCAGGTTGATAGGGTTGTGAAGAAGGCCTATGGAGTGTTGGCCTTTATTGGTAGAGGGATTGAGTTCCGGAGTCGGGAGGTCATGTTGCAGCTGTACAGAACTCTGGTACGGCCGCATTTGGAGTATTGCGTACAGTTCTGGTCACCGCATTATAGGAAGGATGTGGAGGCTTTGGAACGGGTGCAGAGGAGATTTACCAGGATGTTGCCTGGTATGGAGGGAAAATCTTATGAGGAAAGGCTGATGGACTTGAGGTTGTTTTCGTTGGAGAGAAGAAGGTTAAGAGGAGACTTAATAGAGGCATACAAAATGATCAGGGGGTTGGATAGGATGGACAGTGAGAGCCTTCTCCCGCGGATGGATATGGCTGGCACGAGGGGACATAACTTTAAACTGAGGGGTAATAGATATAGGACAGAGGTCAGAGGTAGGTTCTTTACGCAAAGAGTAGTGAGGCCGTGGAATGCCCTACCTGCTACAGTAGTGAACTCGCCAACATTGAGGGCATTTAAAAGTTTATTGGATAAACATATGGATGATAATGGCATAGTGTAGGTTAGATGGCTTTTGTTTTGGTGCAACATCGTGGGCCGAAGGGCCTGTACTGCGCTGTATTGTTCTATGTTCTAAGGGTGATCCATGCTGGCAAGGAAGAGGAAAGACATGAACAGATTGCAGAGATTAGAGTACAGGAGTGATTGGTGAAGATGTTCTTGATGGATAAAAGCACTATCAGTCCATTCCCAATTTTTAATACCACCAATCAATTCCTCTTCATAAAAGTGTAAATTAACTGCTGAACCATTCACTTCAGCTCCTTTGAAGTTTTATTGTTATACTGTGCTTAGTGTCATGCCAGTGTCACTGGTTCCCATTACATGGATCTCATGTAGCTGCAGAAAAGCAAAGTAAACCCAATAGATTTGACAAGACCAGTAGCAGGTGCACCACATTTAAAAAGAAGTTAATTTATTTGATTTACTTGCACCTTTTTCAATTTACTGTACTATATTTACTGCTCGTAAGACATGCTTCCTTTACACTGGACAGACTAAATGCAGACTAGGTGACCACTTTGTGAAGTAGCTCAGAGTTTGCAGGTATGACCGGAGCTTACAATTGCCTGTCATTTTAATTCTCTGCTCCACTCCCACTTCCCGTCTCCTATACTGGCCCACTGAAGCTCGAGGAACAGCAGTTCACCTTTTCATCCCCCAGTCTGATCACAAGTACAATGAATGGGAGGTAGAGTTCCAACTACAATATCCAGAGTACCATCAAAGAAAACTAGTAAAAATAAATGGTTTCTGAGATAGTGAGAGGGACACGGAGGTTTGCCATATTCAAATGTTCCATTTGGAAAAGAAGAGGAATTCAATATAGCAAATAATGAGAAAAACTATCAGACATCAGAAGAAGGGTCTATAACCAGAGAGTGTCGTCAGGGTGGATTTACAATGAAACACACCATGCCTTGGCACAGAGCACCGACCAACTGGGTGACCCTGCAGCCAGCCAGCTGCCCTGTTATACCACTGAGCCCAGTACTAGAACACTTAGTCAGCTCAGCTCGGATGTACATCAACATGGCCACCACAATTGTCAGGGCATCCAGAGGCTGACTACTCCGTGCATTTTCTGCCGATAGCAAATGCAGAGCGAAATCCGACTCGGATTGGATGAGAACCAAAGAGCGGGAAGGTAAGTAACAGTTGGCAACAGGCATGCACAAGACCACGAGGGCGGGGCCTAGCGATCGGCCACGGCGAGGGAAGCCCAGGTTTGTGCCAGCAGCAGACCAGACCCCCTCCAAGCCAGCAACAGGCACACAACGCCCATGGCCAACAGAACGGGGAAGAAAAGCAGATGTTTGCGCCAGCAGCAGACCGGACCGCCCCTCCCCACGCCCTCTCCAAGGCCAGCAACAGGCATATGAGGCACGGAGGTGAGGGATGACAAAGACGTAGTTCAGGCATGGCATACGGCCTCAAGGACCCCAGCTGGGCGAGGTGAGAATGAGGGGTTTGGGGAGGGGAGGGGGGTGAGATTGATGGGATGCGTGGTGGTGGGGGTGCAATAAAAGAGTGTGAGGGCATGAGGGGAAGAGGGTGCAAGAGGGTCTGGTTGCAGGGAGGGAGAGTGTGGGAGGAGGGGGTTGCGGGTAGAGACGGCATGTGAGGGGGTTGAGGGGAGAGGGAATGTTTGTGTTATTTGAAATCCATGATCTGAATCACAGCTTCATAGCTAAGAAATTAATCCCATTTTTGCAGAGCCTGATTTTTCAGACACTTTATTAGCTGCCTAAAATCAAGGTCACTTTTTTTAGCAACATGAAGTGACATTATCTTCTGTGGGACAAGCTGTAAGAGGATATGGCGAGTCATCATTGTAAAATCGAAAAGGTAATTTTTTAAGCCTGCCCCAAGCGTGACTGCAACATGTTCCTCCGATTTGTGGAAACCAAAAAAAAGGCATACACATTTTGAACAAAGTTTTTTTAAAATGTACAGCTCCCTCACCGGATTCAGCTGCAATGTTGTTGATGATTACGTTCAAAGAGTGACTGCAACATGGGATGAATAATGCACGGGTTTGCATTGTTGATTATTGCTTGTGGACCTCTCAGTAAGTTTGCTGAGCTTCTCTTCTCTATATATATATTTTTTTTTATTTTTTTTTATTCTGTGTACATAACTGTAAATATACCTTGTTCAAAATCCCAATAAAAAATATTTATTGAAAAAAAATTTGCTGACCTTCTCAAAGAGCATTTGAAAAGTTAATCAATATCGTGGCTCAGAGAAGACCAACATTTTAACACATCAAACCTACGATGATGTCATCACTATGATGATGTCATCACTATAATGGCAGAGCAGCTCAGAAATCAATTCACGAATTAAGTAAAAGATGCCAAATACTATTCCATAATAGATTCAACACCAAATGCAAGTCATGTGAATCAATTAACATCAATTTTAAGATATGTGTCCAATGATTGTGTAGTTGTAAAGCGGTTCCTTTGTTATGTCCAGTCTTCCGAAAGTCTGGAGACAACTGTTTTGGGAATCATTGCAAAGTTCAATGTGGACATCAAAAATTGTCATGGCGAGATTCAATAATGCTGTAAATGTCAGGAAAATATTCAGGTCCACAAGCAATAATCAACAATGCAAACCCGTGCATTATTCATCCCATGTTACAGTCACTCTTTGAACGTAATCATCAACAACATTGCAGCTGAATCCGGTGAGGGAGCTGTACATTTTTAAAAAACTTTGTTCAAAATGTGTATGCCTTTTCTTGGTTTCCACAAATCGGAGGAACATGTTGCAGTCACGCTTGGGGCAGGCAAATGAAAAACATTTGAGTCAAAAGAATTTGTCACACCAGGTGGTCTGCACTTGCAGGTGCTGTTTTGGCTTTGAAAATGAACTTTGCTGCTGTAAAGGAAACCTTATTGGACATAGCCGCATCAAATTCAGAAGAACAACATATGAAAACTGAAGCAAAATCCTTAGGGGAGAAGTTTGAAAAGTATGATATTGCTGTTTTTACTCTTTTGTGGAACCTTTTACTTCAAGAATTAATGCCATCAGCAAATCATTACAAAATATTGATACAAATTTATTGAATGTTGCATTGTTAGCCTCAGTTAAACATTTGTCATGGACGTTCAAAATGACTACAGCTTCGAAGCAGAGGCACTAACATGAACAAAAAATATAAGTTCCTCTGAAATATCTGATGCGATGCGTACAAGACGCAGGAGATTATTTTTGATGAAATGCAAGTCAATGAAATCTATTTAAAAAGGAAATAAAAGATCATTGTTGAGACTGTCAATGTTATTTGTGACACAATAATGGTGCAATGCAGAGTAAAAATGAATCCCTGAAGAAAACTGCGGTGTGCTTTTGACTGCTTTTTGACAGGGGTATGGGCAAAAGTGCTAAAAGCCACAGTAGGAAGTGAATTCGATCGGGAGAACAGACACAAATCGTTTTGACGATGCAGTGAAACAATTCATTCATTTTATCGATAATGAGTTCTGTGCTTTGAGATCACCAGTTGATTTGTACAGTCTTGTACGTGATGGTTTGCAGGCAACCTTTGTTACGTAATGGGTTAAGAGACATTGCAATTAGTTGTCTCATTTATATTAAGTATCCATTAATTGACACTGATATGTAAAGGGGCTTCAGGTGGCCTCTGTCAGGTGGTGTGTTGTTAAGAGTTTTGTGTAGAGGCTGTGGAAGTGAAATAAATAGTGTTTGGTGAAAAGGAACAAGAACTTTAGACTCTTCATTTCACAGCAACTAAAACGTCTAACAATGGAAGCAGAGGATGGTTGCTGTGCAAATGTTTGAAAGATACAACTTTTCCTGATCAAACCAAGGAGTGAGTAAGAAGGGAAAAAAAAAAGATACATGGCTGAACCCAGCAAAAAGATGGCTGGATATGACTATCCTCCCTTATTTTCTGAAAGGGAATCGTACGACCAATGGAGAAGTGCAGTAGTTATGTGGACTAAAGTACCTGCTTTGGGAAAGAGAAAACAAGGTATGGCATTGGCTCTTTTTCTACCATATGGCAGTAAAATCCAAAACAAAGTGCTTTCTGAGCTGGAATTGGAAGAGTTAGACTCAGTTTGTTACATTATATGGATAAGATTTATAAGAAAGATGACTTGTTAAGAGCGTATGAAGCATGGTCGGATTTTGATAAGTTCCAGAAAATCGAGGATATCTCCATGGAAGACTATATAATGGAATTTGGCAGACTATATAAAAGGCTGCAAAAACACAATCTGGAATTTCCACAGTCTGTGTTCGCCTTTAAATTACTTGACTGTGCTAGAGTGAGCAACATGGATAGGCTCCTGGTTTTGACAGGAGTTCCTGGTTTTGACAGGAGTTCAGTTTACTGATAAGGATACCTTATCCGAACAGATGACAAAAGCTTTACAAATGTTTCTGGGGAAACATTCGATTCCGATGGCTCTGATGACCCAAATAGGTCAGCCTGCAATAAGGCAGAATATGGAAGATACACTAGTAACAGGATGGCAAAATCGTATGGCTACGAACAGGGCTCAAGACTATAGAAAGAGACCAAGACAATGAAATAATGAAGACAGAAACCCAGTTAGAACCTACAATAGGAAGATGAACCCCAGAAATGCACGGGGCATGATAAATCGATGTTTTCGATGTGACTCTCAATACCATTATGCTTTCAACTGTCCAACTCGTTATGGGTGTGTTTGAAGCAACACATGACACGGAAAAGTCAGAAGCGGAAAAAGATGGTGCCCAGAAAGAAGGCATTGTCCTATTGACAAGCAATTTTACGCCGGTAATGAGGGTGTTGGTTGCAGAATCCTTCAACTGTGCTGTATTGGACTGTGGCTGCACATCTACTGTGTGTGGAATTGACTGGTTAAAATGTTACCTGGACTCTTTGAATGCTGAAAATCGTAACAAGGTTAAGGAATTTGAAAGTTCCACAAGTTTCAGGTTTGGGGATGATAATACTCTGAAGTCGCTGAAAAGGGTGGTGATCCCTTGCAATATTGCCGGAGTGAATCATTTCATTAGCGTGGATGTTGTATCAAGTGAGATACCTTTGCTTCTGAGCAGACCATCAATGAAGAAAGCACACATGAAACTGGATATGGAACAGGATAAGGCAACAGTTTTTGGAAAGACGGTGGACTTACAATTTACACAGTCGGGACACTATTGTATTCCATTACTGACAAATAATTTTTCAAGTAGAGTGGTTAAGGATGTGTTAATGGCAGTTGAAAATGGGACTTTAGCTGATAAAAAGCTTGTGGTATTAAAACTGCATAGGCAATTTGCACATCTGTCTCCTCGGAGGCTGAAAAATGTATTAAGGGATGACTATACTAAACTGATGGAACAGATTAGTGACCGCTGTGAAGTTTATAGGAAGTACAGAAGGACACCAGCATGACCAATAGTAACCCTACCTTTGGCCAGGGATTTTAACAACATTGTGGCCATGGACCTTAAGATCTGGGATAAAGCAAATAATATATTTATTTTGCATTTTGTAGATTTAGCAACCAGATTTAGTCAATCAACGATTGTACGAAGTAAAGAAAAGAGTAATTCTGGATCAAATCATGGAAAAATGGATAGGGACAGGAGTGGGTCCACCGGCAAAATTCCTTACGGACAATGGGGGAGAATTTGCTAATGATGAGTTTAGGAATATGTGTGAAAACATGAATATCAGAGTTATGAATACGGCTGCAGAAAGCCCATTTAGTAATGGTGTCTGTGAAAGAAATCATGCTGTCATCGATGACATGCTTCGAAAAATTTTGGCAGATCGACCAAATTGCAGGCTAAATTCAGCTTTAGCATGGGCAGTACATGCAAAGAATTCATTGCAGATGGTTGGGGGCTATAGTCCTTATCAATTAGTGTTTGGTAGAAATCCTAAAATTCCGTCCATTTTGGATGACCAGCCTCCAGCTTGGGAGGAGACTACAATTAGCTCTGGTTTTGCTGAACATTTAAATGCATTACAAAGCAGTAAAAAAGCTTTTTTGGAAGCAGAAGTCTCTGAAAGAATTCGCAGAGCTTTAAGACATAACGTACGGCCATCAGATGCCGTTTTTCAGCAAGGAGGCATGGTATACTATAAGAGAGACAATTCTAATGAATGGAAAGGCCCAGGGAAGATCATAGGCATAGATGGCAAAACAATTATTTTGCAACATGCAACTGTTACGGTCCATTCATCAAGGATAATGGGTACAGATTTCAAATTTAGACGGAGCAGACAGACATGACGAGGAACCAGAGTCATCTGGTACGCATGTGTTACAGAACTATGAGGACCAATTAACTGATATAGACAGGGTTTCTGTGGAGGAACACAACACTTCTGGTGAATTAAAACCGGCCATTTTTCCGAAAGGGAATCTGCCAAAAGTTGGTACAAAAGTGACATACTTGCCTGAAGGGTCTAGTCAATGGAAGGATGCAACTGTTATTAGTAGAGCAGGGAAGGCCACTGGAAAGTATAAACATTGGTTGAATGTACAGCATTCAGGGGAAGGAGTCAAGACAATGGATTGGGAAAACAAAGTTCAAAATTGGAGGGCACAGAAACACAGTGCCAGTTCAGATAGTACATCGGATAGTGAACAGGTCCACAGGAAAAGGTCGAGAACTATTGAAAGGACATCCCACAGCAGAAGGGAAAGATCAAGCAGTAGCAGTACAGAACGAGATACCAGGCGGGAAAGGGGACGTAGTTTGTCAAGATCTCTGAACGCGAGTAAGACTACGAATACAAATAGGAGTAGAAGCCCACATGCACGTGAGATTTTGGTGGCTTCAAATAAATTCGATGAAAAAGTTATTAAAGAAGCTAAACAGCAAGAATTGCATAGTTGGAGTGAATTTGGGGTATACACGGAAGTACCGGATAGGGGACAAAGAGCTCTATCCCACAGATGGATTTGCACGGAAAAGGTTCTTCCGGATGGAACTTATAAGGCAAAGGGGATTTGAAAACAACTTAGAAGATCAGGATTTAAGGGTAGATTCACCTACAGCAGGAAAGGTTATTTTAAAGATCTTCTTGGCTCTATTAGCCATAAAGGCATGGGAATGCAAATCTATAGATATAAAAGCTGCCTTTTTGCAGGGGCATCAGCTCCAGAGAGACATTTTTCTCCGTCCCCCTAAAGAAGCAGCTAACACAGAAGGGGTACTCTGGAAGTTGAACAAATGTGTATATGGATTAAATGATGCATCTAGAGTCTGGTATTTTTCGGTAAGGTCAGTTTTGTTAAAGTTAGGCTGTTGCCAGTTGAAAGCAGATCCTGCAATGTTTTACTGGCACTATAAAGGAAATCTTTCTGGCATTTTTATGATGCATGTCGATGATTTTTTTGTGGGGCGGGACTAGTGATTTTGAAGCTATTGTAATCTCTGGTTTGAGGAAAGAATTCAGGGTTGGAAGTCAGGCTTCCGGTGCATTTAAATATATTGGACTGGAAATTGGACAGACTAGGTTAGGGGCAACTTTACGTCAGCAATCTTATTTGGAAAGCATCACCCCAATAGCAATTAGTCGTGGTCGAGTTTCACAAAAAGACCCAATGGTTTCAAAGATAGAAAAAGAGCAACTGCGAAGTTTAATTGGTCAACTGAACTGGTTAGGTAGACAGAGTAGACCGGACGTGAGTTTTGATGTCTTAGAGTTGAGTACAAAAATGAATGATCCCAAAGTGGAAGACATAATAAGAGCAAATAAAGCGTTGGCCAAACTAAAAATGCAGGAGTGTGTTTTGAAGTTCCCGGTTTTAGGTGACCTTAAGCACTTGAAACTCATAGTTTATAGTGATGCATCCTACGCAAATTTATGTGATGGGGTTTCAATCACAGGAGGTTTTATAATTTTCCTTTTGGGGAACAATGGTAAATGTTGCCCACTTGTGTGGGAAACAAAGAAAATAAGGAGAGTGGTAAAAAGCACTGTGGCTGCTGAGACGTTAAGCCTTGTAGAGGCGGTGGATATGGCTTTTTATATAAGTATGATATTGACAGAAATTTTGGGATTAGGAGATTTGGGTAATATACTTATTGACTGTCACATTGACAAATCCCTGTGGGAAAATGTGCACTCTACAAAAAGTGTCAATGAAAAGAGGTTACGGATAGACATCGCAATTTTGAAGCAAATGTTGAACAGAGGGGAAATAACAAAAATTAAATGGGTTGACAGGAGCTATCAATTGTCAGACTGTTTTACGAAAAGAGGGGCGAGTTCACAGAAACTTTTGGAAATTGTTAATGAAGGGCGCTTGTTTCTGTGACTGTTTTTTTTCTTTCTCGTCCAAACAAAAAAAAGGGGGAGGACATCATGTGTGTGTTTGTGAGTTTCTTGAAATTTTGTTTTCACCTAATTTTTTTTTCTCCAAGGAAGGGGAGACTGTTAAGTAATGGGTTAAGAGACATTGCAATTAGTTGTCTCATTTATGTTAAGTAACCATTAATTGACACTGATATGTAAAGGGGCTTCAGGTGGCCTCTGTCAGGTGGTGTGTTGTTAAGAGTTTTGAGTAGAGGCTGTGGAAGTGAAATAAATGGTGTTTGGTGAAAAGGAACAAGAACTTTAGACTCTTCATTTCACAGCAACTGAAACGTCTAACAACCTTTCCAAATGTAGAAACCATTCTGAAAATAGTTTTAACAATACCGGTCACAAATGCTTCTGTGAACTTACTTTTTAGTTCTTTTCAATACAGAAAAAGAATGAGTCAGGAACATTTGACAAGTTCAGCGATATGGACAACTGAAAGTGCGCCTTTACAAGATATTACCTACAATTATGTAATTGGTGATTTTGTAAATAAAAAGTTTAGATACCAACAAGGGAGGAAGCAAGAAAATCTTTAAAATCTGTCCCTCGTCCATATTCTTGTTTTTTTTTTTCAAAATGGACCATTGCTGCGCTTATATAATAGCTGAAGCTGGTCAGATGCTGATTGTCCTAACCAGCATTGCTCTCAAAACTGTCCTTCATAAAGACTCTAGGATAAAGAGCAGAATCCTGCTGGACAAAGCCACTGATATTGAACTTGGACTCCACTTATGTGAATCTATGGTAATAACTTCTTTGAATTCGAGAGAGGAAGTTAATTTTTAATTTTAATTTTTAATTTTAAAATTGAATGCGACTCTGTGACATAAACTGACCGGCAGGGTATGCATCTTGATGGTTGGAGTTTTTGCTCCCACACTGGCCCATTCTGAACAAATTTGACTTGTGATGCATTAATCTTTTTAAATAAAGAGTTGCTCGGCAATGTATTTTCTAGTGGTACAGGTCTGCATTACAGTGATGTCAGCAGCTGATTTTTCCATATCGTTTTCATCAGTAAGTTCCATGTTTGCTCGCCTCAAAACTCACATCGCAATATTAGCAGTCTTTACCACCATTCGGACAAGAAGTGAGCTTGGATTCAGCAAGACGATTATTCGTACAGGCATGTTTTTACAAGTGAAAAATCAATGATCAATTTGTGTATTTTTGTGGCTGCACCTTTGCTTTCTGTGGGGCAAAATGAAGGTCAGCACAGGAACCTGAGCATCATGCAACCAATCACTTGGAGGCAGAGTATTTTTTTTTTTTATACACAGAATTACATACTGATTAAAACACTGAAATTGGCCATACAGGCCAACCCATCTGTTAGCGTTTATCCTTCTTATGACCAGTGGTCCTGATCCATATGTCCACCATGCTCCCAAATTATTATTTCTTCTCCTTTAAAACATCGATTAAATCAATTTGAGAATATTGACATACTCATTAAGTTTACTCGCATATTACACCTCCTGCAAGAAAAAGCTTCACCTGCTTCCATTCTAAATTTCCAAAATTTAATATTGAGTCTGGGTTGTAGCCATTTATTCACAATTCCGGTTTTGATGCAATAATTCCTTAAGAACATTTCCTCTCCCCCAAGCCTCTTATTGTAAAAATTTGTTCCATTTCATCTCATTCATTGCAATTCCTGATTGCGTGCAAATCAGACATACACAAAGTCGACTTTAAGCAGGCTCATTACCTTTAAATGAGAGGCTTCCACCTCTCAATCTGATTACATTGGGTGATCAATCTGCCCAGGAACTGGTTTGATCTCATTTTTAATTGTTTGTTATTGTTGTGCTGTCTCAAATGGAAGCTGAATTCCCAGATGATCAACAAAAAAAAAGCACAGAGGCTCGTCACTGCATTGAGCAAGTGAGTGTTTGAAGAGAGTGAGGTTTCAAAAGCTTGTCCCATATTAAACATGGTGTTTGAGTCATGGGTTTCTACAATTCTGCAAAGAAAAACAGATGTCTCGAAAGACTGAAAAAAGCAAAAACTGCACCAGCAGATACAAGCGTGAAAGTAATGTGGCCACTATTGGTCAAGTGCTGCTTTTCAGGAAGAGAATTTGATGTGCTAATGGAGAAAATTAAGAGGTTGACGATTTAAGATTGGAATCAAAAACAAAAGTTAGATAATTATTTACAATGTAGAAGAAACTCATGAGGCATAGGTGTTTAAAAAAGAATCGTAACAATTGTATAATCATTTTGCTGTATAAAGAACTCATAAAATGCAAGATTAGGACAAAAAGTGTTGGAAATACTCAGCAGATCAAACAGCATCCATGAAGAGAAATTGACCCTTCAGGTCATCACAACGTAAAACAGAACTCCGTTTCTCTCCACAGGTGCTGCATGACCTGCTGAGTGTTTCTAGCATTTTCTGTTTGTATTTGATTTCCAGCATCTGCAGTATTTTGCACTCATAGTAAGATGTGAGAATTTTTCTATCCTTTTTAAAATGTAATTTTGCAGTGTTATACTCTGTTTCCCCCCTCGTTGTACTTGATAGTGTATGAAATTCTGGCTAAAATAAATTATCATGCACCTGACCAACTTTGATTTTGTTATTTCCTTTTTTGTCCCAAGTCATTGCATTTAAGCAAATTGTATGTCATCTTGTTACATATCCCTCACCACAATTTTATTCCATCTGTAACCCACCCTTCACTCCTCTGTTCCTGAAAACTACCTAAATCTTCAACCCCCTTTCCTCTCGAAGTCCCCCAAAGTGCTGTCACTGGCATGTTAAGAAACACTATAGACCACGAGCCCGGGCTGAGTTTGCACACTGTTTGACTGACTTCCAAACCTGGCTGAGCTACAAGGTCTTCCAATTAAACAGTGGACAGACCAAAATACTTGTCTTCTGCCACGCCACATCAAAACAAATTCCCACGCCAAATCAAAATAAATTCAATGGAAACATTATCCCAGGTCAAAAACTGTATATATTGTAAATACTGTATACCGTATAGACTCAGGGAGGCAGTGGCATAGTGGTAATGTCACTGGGCTGGTAATCCAGACACCTATGTTAATGCTCTGGGGATCCAGGTTCAAAGCCCACCGTGGCAGATGATGAAATTTGAATGCAATTTTAAAAAGTCTAATTGTCGATTGTTGCAAAAACCCATCTGATTCACGAATGCCCTTTAGCGAAGGACATCTACCATCCTTACCTGGTCTGGACCCACAGTAATGTATTCACTCTTAACTGCCCTCTGAACTGGCCTGTCCTAGCAAGCTGTTCAGTTCAAGGACAATTAGGGATGGGCAACAAATGCTGGCCCAGCCAGCGACGCCCACATCCCATGAATGAATAAAAAAAATCAATCAAGACCATAATTTTATAATTACAAAATACTGAGAGGTGAGGTCCAAGCTCGATGGGATGATCAGTCTGTCTCCGTGCTGCAATTTTCTAAGATTCCACTAAGTTTTGAATAAAACTCATACTGAACGTCCCACTTTTCACAGGTTCAATTGTTCACCGCAAAAGTCCCAGCAGGTACACAGATCTAGATTTCACAATAGTCGTCATCAAGCTGACATTGTGATACATGGTACGAGCATAGTCATTAATCAGAAATTATTTTTGGAGCTGTAGGCATTAACATTTTAAAATCAGGAGTACAATGTAATTTCTTTTGTTCATTTTCCCTCAGGAAATGGGGCAAGTAAAGTAGAAAATCACACCGGGTATTATTTGACTGTATCCAGGATCGTTCTCTGCAGCAACATGGCCAACAATGGAGCATGCCATATAAATTTAGTAATATGTAATGAGCCAAATTTACTCAGCAGCCTATTGGCACATGAACATTTATCATATTGTATTCACCATTAACTAAGAGTTCAGTGAACTGTTGGAAGGGGAGAAAAGCAAAACCGCTAAGATTCAAGATTTCAATGGGATGAGACAGACCGTTCGCAGCAAATATGTAAAGCATTAAACTATGGAAAGTCTCTGAAGGTGTCAAAAAGGAACTTGTGGGACTTCCGGTTGCGGTTGTGCGGAGCTAAGTCGCACATTCGGCAGCTCCAGCTAAAAACGGACTTGCTCTTTTTAGGGCCCGTAACGGCGCTCGTTCGACATTTCCCGGTGTGGGAAGGGGACAGCAACATTCCCCCGATAGTGTATGGATTGGACCAGGAGCGGGGTGATTTAAAAAAGTGGCATTGAAGCAAAGAAAGGTGCGAGGGAAGAGGACCAAGATGGCGGTGGGCGGAGACCAGACAGCGTGGACGCAAGAGCAGCAGGAGCTTCTCCAGCGCTGTTTTAAGGAACTGAAAGCAGAGCTGCTGGAGCCGATAAAGGCTTCAATCGATAAGCTGCTGGAGACCCAGTCGGCCCAAGGGGTGGCGATCCGGGAGGTCCGGCAGAAGGTCTCTGAGAACGAGGACGAGATCCTGGGCCTGGCGGTAAAGGTGGAGGCGCATGAGGCGCTCCACAAGAAATGGCAGGCGAGGCTCGAAGAGATGGAGAACCGGTCGAGGCGGAAGAACCTGCGGATCCTGGGTCTCCCGGAGGGGCTGGAGGGATCGGACGTGGGGGCCTACGTGGTCACCATGCTGAATTCGCTGATGGGAGCGGGGGCCTTTCAGGGGCCCTTGGAGCTGGAGGGGGCCCACCGAGTGCTGGAGAGGAGGCCCAAGCCCAGCAAGCCGCCGCGGGCGGTGCTGATCGAGAGTGTGTGTTAAGGTGGGCCAAGAATGAGCGGAGCAGCAGGTGGGAGAACGCGGAGGTGCGGATCTAGCAGGATTAGAGCGCGGAGGTGGCAAAGAAGAGGGCCGCTTACAACCGGGCGAAGGCAGTGCTGCACAGGAAGGGGGTGAAGTTCGGTATGCTGCAGCCGGCGCGTCTGGGTCACCTATAAGGATCAACACTATTATTTTGAGTCCCCGGAGGAGGCGTGGACCTTTGTTCAGGCTGAAAAACTGGACTCGGACGAAGGGTCGGGGACGAGGGATGGTTGGGGATTGATGGGTTGTGTTTCGAGGGGGGGGTTCTTTGTTTTTCGGGGGTTGATTGGGCATTGTTTTGATTAGGTCCACCGGGTGGGCTCGTTTGGGGGGGGGGGGGGTAGGTAAACGGCTTGGGGGGTTGATGGTCACTGGGTAATTTGATTGAAGTTTTAAACATATTTAATACGTTTAATATTATTATTTAACATATTCTTGATTAATAAGGGGATCAGGGGTTATGGGGAGAAGGCAGGAGAATGGGGATGAGAAACATATCAGCCATGATTGAATGGCGGAGCATTCCCGATAAGCCAAATGTACTAATTCTGCGCCCATGTCTTATGGTCTTATTAAGGGTGCAGACAGGGTAGAAAAAGAGAAACTATTTCTCCTGGTTGGGGAGTCTCGGATGAGTGGATACAAGGGTGGCACGGTGGCTAGCACAGCTGCCTCACAGTGCCAGGGACCCGGGTTCAATTCCGGCTTCGGGTGGACTTCACACTTTCTCGCCAGGTCTGCGTGCGGTTTCCTCCCACAGTCACAAAGACATGCCGGTTAAGTGGAAATGGACATGCTGAATTGTCCCATAGGGGTGTGGTGGGGCGTGAGCATAGGTAGGGTACTCTGTCCAAGGGTCAGTGCAGGCTTGATGGGACGAATGGCATCCTGTGCTGTAGTGACTCTATGATTCTGTGACGCAGCACAGATCATCACAATTAAATCGATCTGGAATACAAGACATTTCCTCAGCTCCAAACAGTGTGTTTTTGCATCTGCTCATTGTACAAGTTGACCTTCCTTTGCAGCCATAACATCCTTTACTCGCATTAGTTGTCAGTCTCAGTTTTTCACCCCACAAATGGATTTTACAATCGGGTGTAAGCAGCCGATATGGGCTGCGTTGTGAAGATGCGTAGAAGTTTAAGATAAGCTCACATAGAGCAGACCCTGTGTGGCGAACAACAAAGTTTGTAACCATCCACATCCACAACGGAAGTTTAGATTGTTACTTGGCATATAGGTTAATCCTGGCTTCAGGAGGGATTTTTCAAGGTTACAAAAGTCGACAGCCACAATAGTTTAAAATCAGACCCAGACTTTTCAAGAGTGAAAGGAGAAAACATTTCCTCACATAAAGGGTGGCAGAAGTTTGGAACTCTCTTCCACAAATGGCAATTGGTGCGAGATCAATTGTTAATTTGAAAACTGAGATTGATAAAATTTTTTGTTAACCAATCATCTGGGGCCAGGTGAGTTGTATGGAGTTAGGCTGTGATTATGTTCTCATTGAATGAAGGAGGAGGCTTAAGGGGCTACATGACACAATCTTGTTTATACGTGCAATGTTCTCCACAAGCAGCAAGTGATCAGAATTCATTCCTCCTTCCCAGTGAAGTGCTGAATAATGATGGTGAACACTAATTTGTTGTGGCTACTAAGCTAAGGGGAGACTGACTAATTCAGTACAGTAGTGGTCCAACCCGAAACTTTTGCTCTGTGACCATTATTGACACACAGGTGATGCATTTATCCATGAGACAAGCCCAGCTGGTCTTGGTGTAAAATGCAAAAAAAGGCTTTAAAGCAGTACAGGAATTAAGAATTTCCAATGTTATAGAATTTATTATTTTATTCAACCTTTGTTGGCTCAGCACACACTAAATAAAGTGTGCAATACATATGCTGAACGCGAGCCTGATACAACTTCAACCAAGTAGGTCCATCAAACTTATCTTCACCCAATATACATTGTTTCCATTAGAGAGTAATCAGAGATTGGCATCATATAAATTTACTACAAAATAGGTATTCAAATTTAATTTTAGATTAGCACAGTGCCTGCTTCCAATTCATACAAGAGAGAAAAGTACAATGTTATATGGCATTAATGTTTCCCTGCTTACTTTATCTACTGAGTTTATCTGCTTTCCTTTTGATGCATGCCACACGTCATGTTGAAGTAATAACCTCCACTAGGGAGTAGGGGGATTGGAGTCATAAATCCTGAAACGCCTCAAACAGGGGATTTAGTTCCCTTAGGAATTTCTACTCAACAACAAACAAGAGCTTCATTCAAGGTTTATGATCCACAACCTACAAATTGACGACAATAAGAAGCTTGCTAACGCAGGAGTGCATTCTGGTTAAAACAAATCTGGAGTATTCAATTTGCACAATACATATTGCCGAACTTGTGATGCGCCACGGTTAGCATTGGATTCCTATCAGCGCACACGTGGCAGCTGCAACATGCACAAGTTATGTTAATAAGAGACTAATTAATTTCTAACGCATAAAGCACTTACCTCATCGTAGAGACTGCCACTGACATCTGCTCCATAGATTGGTGCAACAAAGGTCAAATTTTTCCAGTATTTACGTTCAAGATCTTCATAATCTAAGTGTCGAGGAGTGCAATATCTGCTTAAACATAAAAGGAAATGAATGCACTTTTAAAGTAAAACAGAAAAAAAAACACTTTAAAGTTATACAAATATGGGGGCGGCACGGTGGCGCAGCAGTTAGCACTGTTGCCTGCGGCACTGAGGACTCGGGTTCGATCCCGGCTCTGGGTCCCTGTCTGTGTAGAGTTTGCACATTCTCCCCGTGTCTGCGTGGGTTTCACCCTACAACCCAAAAGATGTGCGGGTTAGGTACATTGGCCACACTAAATTGCCCCTTAATTTAAAAAACATAATTGGGTACTCTCAATTTATTTTTAAAAAGCTATAAAAATATAGAATATGTACACTTCAATATTTGCACAGCAGTGCCTGAACATGAACATCGATAGAGGTACTGCACTCCAAAAAACAGACTCAGCAATCATTCTGGGGGCTCTTACATAACAGTATTGAAAGTTCAGCCTCATTTATCTTTCCCTTTTCTGACAAAGCGGGAGTGTGGGGGGACATGGCGGTGGAAGTCAGTTTGCCTTTCAGCTATCTTGCAAGCAACTAGTCTCAAAAAATTGCAAAAATAGAGAAGCAGTAATTCCACAGGTACCAGAGTTGAAGCAATATGCAACAGTTCTATCTGGGAGATTGATCTCTAATTAATTTATTTATCGCCATGCATGGACGTTAGCAGATTTGTCAAAGCCAAGAATCGGAACCAATGTTTATATCAATTGGGGGGCAAAGAAAACTACTTTGGGGCACTGACATGGACTGCATCAGTGGGGAAAATTGGAAATCACCAGAGAAACATTCAGATCTGGTCATTCATACAATTGAGAAAATGGAGGTTTAGGCCCCAGGTCCTCGACACTCTTTCAAAATAACGTAGAAGATTACTTTGTCAAACCGATATCAAGTTGTCTTCGTCATATAGCGAAATAAAGCTCTAACTTTCTATTTCCTTAAAACTAGTTGCTTCATTTAGGACAGCAGGAGTCGCACTCAGAAATGTCTGCTGCTGGGAATTAAACAAGGCAGCTTATCAGATAATGTTCATCACCAGGAAAGGTTAGTGGAACATAGAAAAATTACAGAAGTCAGGTGAGGTGGATCGAACTGAGGGTGCAAGTCTTGGTCAACAAGGTTAATTTAGTTATGGGATTCTGACTTTGGTCACAATCTAACATAACAAAAATTTGAATTAAATAAAAGTCAAACAAAGTGGAACAATATGCCCATAAACGTTAATGATCGAATTGTGGAATTTCAAATTTCTGCAGAACTGATCAAAAGAAAGGCAATGGAGCAGGCCCTTTAATATTATCAGAAAATAATGAGGATGAATAATCCCAGAACAAAGCAGGCACACAACGCAATGTGAGGCTACAAAATAACTAGATCTTGGAATTGGTGAAAATCCATCTTGAAAGGCGACCCGAAACTTGACCAGCTCCAGCATATCTGAAGGCAAGGACTCTTAAAAAGGCTGTATTGCAAAAGGTCCGACAGCAGATCGCCATATCAACAAGAACATGTCCAAGCCAGCTTCAGATTATTTTGAACACCTGCGTGAATTATGGTGTGGACACAAACAAATTAAAGTATCGATCGTAAACTATTGTTATCAAGTCACTGCTGCAGAGGTGTAGTTCTAGGTTTAAAAAACATATAAAGCTAGATTTTTGAGAGTGAAAAAGACACCGATTCACTGCATGTGCTCCAAACTTGCTTTTCACACCCTGGCAATAAGACTTCACCTGGCATCTCCTTCCTAACTGCTCAGTACCTCAAAGGTTCATGCCTCAACACAGGATTACAGATTGCCTGTGTAGCAAATTACCTGACTGCAAACCAAAATCATGCTGACCTACAATGTGATCCATCTAAATAATCTGTTCTCTTCCCAACAAGCCTGAGCCAACCATGACTATATAGCTTTTGCTATGGGGTAGCCTGAGATAAGCATTTAATTTCTAAATTGGAAGTGTTTGTACTAATTCATGAATAAACGCAAGATTTTTTTAAGATCCAACTGCCAATTTCTGAAATGAGTAAATGATTGCTTTCTTTAAATAACCATGGCTTGTGCGTAAAGTATCTTCAGGAACTGGTCACCGTTAGTTGCTAAAGGGGGGTGGGGGAGAAAGAGGGATTAACTGTGTTCTTTTTTGTAGTGGTGGGGTTAGGGTCTGGGGGGGGGGCTTATATGCTGACTGGTTGTGATGTTTTGTTTTTTGTATTATGTATAAAATGAAAAAAGTTGAATAAAAATATGCATATTTAAAGTATCTTCAGGAAAAAAGTCCATTAAGTCAAAATAAAATGAGATCACGTGGTGACAAAAAAGGTATTTCTCCAAATTGAAGTGCAAAATCACTTGGCATCTTTTTGCACCTACAGAATGAAAGTAGAATGAAGTTGAAGGTTTCCCCTATATCCTCTTCTTTTTCCACTGCATGGAAATTTACCAAGAGGGTTGGCCATTCAGCCCTTCAAGCCTGCTCGGTCATTCAATAAGATCATGACTGATCTTCTACATCAACTCCACCTTCCCACATTAGTGCAATATCCCTTAATTCCCTTCATATCCAAACGTCTGCCGAACTATATCTTGAATATACTCAAGTAAGCATCCACAGCTGTGGTGGGTAAAGATTTCCAATAATTTACAAATGAAGCAGTGAACCTCCGTGGCACTCATTCTCAGCAAGCATATCCTTCCTTAGGTGACAAAAACAAACTATGGACAATACCTCCAGGTGCTGCCTCACCAATGCCTTATATAATTGTAGCATGGATTAGTTACTCTTGTATTCTAATCTCTTTAGAAGAAAAGCTTACATTCCATTTGCCTTCCTTTTGTCTTTAAATATATTTTATTCCAAGCACACTCCAACGCAATGAGTGCGCAAAAATTAACATGGTACATACAATTTGTTCTATTTTTCCCCTTTTAACTCTTTCCCCCCCCCCCCCCCTCCCCCCTCACCCCAGCAACAAACAGTTCCTCACACATGAACAGAAACAGTCTTCACTGCATGTAGCACCCCCTCTTCCCAACCCCCAACCAACCCCCCCCCCCAGGCCAAACTTTATCTTCTCCAACCTGAGGAACTCATACAAATTCCTCAACCACGTTGCGACCCCCAGTGGAGCTGCCGACCTCCAGGTCAACAGTATCCAGCGCCAGGCAATCAGAGAGGCAAAGGCCACTTCGGACCCTTCCCCTCCTGCAGCCCCGGCGCCTCCGAAAACCCAGAAATCGCCATCATAGGGTCCGGGTGTTATCTTGACCCCCGTAATCGCCATTAGACTCTCAAACACTGCATCCCAATATCTATCCCACTTTGTACTCCCCCAAAACATATGGACATGGTTAGCCGACCCCTCCCACACACACCACACACTCATCCAGGTCAGAGTCATATGAACGCAATGTACCGCCTTAAATTGTATAAGGCTCATCCGCGCACAGGAGGAGGTTGAGTTGTCTTGCTGCATTATTTCACTCCAAATTCCCCACCCCATCTCCAACCCCAACTCTTCCTCCCAATTCTGCTTTATCTATTTTACCAAAGCCGCCCCCTTTTCTCACAACCACACAGAGATATTCTCAATCTTCCCTTCCCCCAACTCAGCAGCAACTCGCTCCTCCTTGGCAGCTCAAACCTATCCCGCACTGCCACCAAGCCCACTTACCCTCCCCAGTCACTTACCTTCACTATTCCTTCCACCCGCCATCTCCCATAAATCATATCCATCCACCCACCCACCCCCCACCGCCGCCGCAAACCTGTGATTCCCAGGGGTCAATACTGACATGTGCCCCAATTTAAAATGCCCCCTCAACTGGTTTCAAATTCTAATTGAGGATTCCAGCACCGGGTTGGTCATTACATCTTCTGAGCACTCGCTGCCCAGTAATAATGTAGCAGTTTTGGGAGCGCCAGCGCCCTCCTCCTGCCTTTGTCTTTGCAATACGGCCCTACTGAGCCTTGGTGTCTTGCCAGCCCAAACAAACTCAAGAGATCAACTTGTCCACCCTTCGGAAAAAAGCCTTGCAGAGAGAAATCGGGAGGGACTGAAAGATGAACAGGAATCTTGGCAGAAGATTCATCTTTCCCACCTGTACCCTCCTTGCCAATGTCAGGTGCAGGATATCTCACCATTTGAAGTACCCTTTTACCCTCTCCACCAGTTTCATTTGTGCATAGTAGCCCAACCATGTGCCACATGAATCCCCAAATACCAAAACATGACCCTAGCCACCCTAAACAGCAGAGCCCACAGATTTGCACTCTGCCCCAGAGTATTCACCTCGAAAATCTCACTTTTCCCAACATTCAATTTGTGCCCGGAAAGGGCCTCACATTTCCCCCAACAGAGCCATAATTCTCCCCATACTGTCAAGCGGTTATGCCACATACAACGGTAAGTCATCGGTGCACAAAGACACACTATGCTTCCTACCCCCCCCCACCCCCCCCGATCCCCTGCCACTCCTCCAAAGCTGGGAGCGCAATCACCAAAGGTTCAATCGCCAACGCGAACAACAATGGTGACAACGGGCATTCCTGCCTTGTCCCATATGCAATCCAAAATACCCTGGGTTTGTCTCATTCATTCTCACCCTTGCCATAGGGACGCATACAGTAGCCGTATCCAAGCCACATACTTCATTCCAAACTAAAACCTTCCCAGGATCGCGAACAGGTCACCGGGACTCGCCCTTCCGACGGGGTCATAATCACATTTAATGGCCTCCTAATATTACCCGAGAGCTACCACCCATTCACGAATCCCGTCTGATCCTCCGATACTACCTCCGCAACGCACCCCTCCAAGCTGTCTCGCTAACACCTAAACATCAGTGTTCAACAACGGGCTAGGCCTGTAGGACATATATGCCATCGGATCCTTGTCCTTTTTCGGAATCAGCAAAATAGACACCTGTGCCAACGTAGCCGGCAGTTACGCCCCTTCCCCACCCCCTCATCAAACATACTCAGAAAACGAGGGGCCAACTCCCCCACGAACTGCTTATAACATTCCGGAGAGCCATCCGGCCCCGGCGTCTAATCTGACTGCATCATCCCAATACACTCCAGTAAGTCCTGCCGTTTCCCCTCCTCCTCCTCAGCTCCGGGAACACCAACCCATCCAGAATCTGCCCATGGCTGCTTCCTCCTTCCCACCCCATCCGCAGGCTCAGTCCTGTACGACCTCCGGTAAAAGGCCTCAAACCCCATTTATTTTCTCCGGCTCCGACACCCCCTCCTTCCCCCAATTGCCCGCACCTGCACAATTTCCTTGGTCACTGCCTGCCACCGCAGCTGTTGGGCAAGCAGCCAGTTCATCTTCTCACAGTACTCCTATTCGTAGCCATATCACTGTATTCATATTCGTAGCCATCGTAACTTCCCCGTTGTCAGCCAATCGAACTGCCCCTGCAGCTTCTTCCTCTCCGCCAGCAACTTCCTAGTTGGGGTCACCGAGTGCCTCTGATCCACCTCCACAATGCCTTCCAACGGCCCTTGCCTCTCCTCCCTCACAACCTTGTCTCTGTGGGCCTTAAACAAAATAATTCCCCCCCCCCCCCCCCAGACCATTGCCTTCAATGCCTCCCAGAACTTGGCTGCCTATTTTGATTCAGATCAACATGGTTCTTAATTGCCAGTGCCACCTTACCACAGAACTCCTGGACCGCCAACAATGTCAATTCTACCCTCCACCCCAATCTCTGTGCACCCCCCCCCCCTTCAAGTAGTGTGGTGCATGGTACAAGATCACTATTCCCGCACATTCTGCTCCCATCATGCCTATCAACACTGCCTTTCACAACAAAAAAATTAATAGTGTCATGTGAGGGTCCTTTTAAGAAGTGTGTGTTTTTAGCAAATGGTTGCAGTGATGTCATTGTGTGGGTGGAGCTGAGCTGTGATTCTGTCTTTTACTTTTGTTTTGAGCTGGAAGCTGCTTAGTGGTTCTGAGTTTTTTGGTTTAGTTTTCAGTTGGGAGCTGAATTCAAACAAAGGTGGTGTATTTTTGGTCTCTCTCTCTCTCTGCATGCTAAAGAATGTCTCCAGACCACTTGATAACTTCAAAGTAATACCTGTTTTTCTGTAAGGAATTCACACCTACTGTTTTTGTGGAAAAAGGGTGTTTGGCTTATGGATGTTGTTACGAAAGTTATTCAGGGTTACCTATAGAGTACTGTATCTTTGGGGGGGGGGGGGGGGGGGGTATTTGTGTTGGTGGTTGATAAGATGTTTACTGTGTGTTCATAAAATATTAACTGGTTTCATAAAATAAACATTGTTTTGTTTAAAAATACTTAAGATCTCTGTTGCATAACACATGGAAAGTGGTCCCTGGTGCTCCTCATAACCAAAATCTATTAAAGGTTGTAGGTCAGGTGAACTCCATGATATATTTTGGTGTTCTCTAAACCCTGGCCCATAACAATCGGGAGTACATCTGATGGACATGTGAAAGAAGGAATATTCCCTCTCCCCTGGGTGCCAAAACTTCCACGGGTCCAGCATCCCCAACAGAGGTGAGGAGACATTTTTACAGAGATGAGGAGTCATTTCTACAGGGATGAGGAGCCATTTCTTCACCCAAAGAGTGGTGAGCCTGTGGAATTCATTACCACAGGAAGTAGTTGATGCTAAAACATTGAATATATTCAAGAGGCGGCTAGAAAAAGCACTTGGGAAGAATGGGATCCAAGGCTATGGGGAGAAAAAAGGATTAGGCTATTGAGTTGGATGATCAGTCATGATCGTAATAAATGGCAGAGCAGGCTCGAAGGGCCAAAAGACCTCCTTCTGCTCCTATCTTCGATGTATCTATGTATCTGATTCATAAACACCACCAACTCCCTCCCCATCCCCAACCTTACCATTGATTTAGGACTCGATTTGTCTGCCCTGGGCACAATTACACAATTAAAGTCTCCGTTGGAACTTATGCATATGCACAATAGCCACGCTTGGCAGCTCCCCCATCTTAGCTTTTGAATCAAGAACCTGTGGGTCCAGAACATCTCCGGGGCCTTGTCGAACATACTCCCCTCCACCAACTTCACGAACATTTTTGTGACATAGCCCATGGCAGTCATTCCCTCCATGCACTCTGGGAGGCCCAAAACAAAGATTCTGCCGCCGAGACTGATTTTCTTGATCATCCACCCTCGCACGCAGCACCTTAGACATTCCCCAGGATTGCCATCTCCGCCTCAAGCAACACAATCCGGTCACTCTGGTTGGACACCACCTTTTCCACTTCTTGGATCGCCACTCCTTGTGTCGCCAAGTGCTTCGCCACCCGATCCAAGGTCCCGCAAAGAAGTGCTACTGCCCCCTCAATCGCACTTGACCGGTGCCCCTGCATCTCTTTGCGATGCTGTTGAAATTCTTCCTGAATGAAGGTCATCAATTGTTCCATTGGCAATTTAACCATCGATGATGACCCTTCCCCCTCCACCATCTTCCTAGCTTGTGCTGTGTCACAAGTCTCCTCCAACTCTTGGGCCAGGGCTTTCACCGATTTTAACCAGTTTTGATATCCCGTAGATATTCCAATCCAGGGAGAACTAATAACCCTCCATTTTCCTCACACTATATTCATAAAAATCCCCCATTAATCGAGTAGAAAGGACCAAAATCAACTCTTCCAGGCAGGAGACACCTTGCGTGCGACCGATTAGATCATGGCTGCCACTGGAGGTCGCACCATTTTGCCCTCCTCGTTGCTTGCTGCACCTACAAGTTAACAACAGGTCTCTCCAATTCACACAACAAGCTTGTTGGCAAAGTTAAAGCTCATGGAATAAAAGGAACAGCAGCAACATGATTACAAAACTGGTTGAGTGACAGGAAACAAAGTAGTGGTGAACAGTTGCTTTTTGGACTGGAAGGTTCATAATGGGAGTCCCAGGGGTGGTTGCTAGGACCTCATCTTTTCTTGATATGTCAGAATGACCCTAAACATGGAGTACAGGGGCAAGGTTTTGGTGATTTACCAGGAGCTGCAGGAAGAGGAGGCGGCCTCGGTGGAGGAGTTAAAGGACAAGTGGGAGGAGGATCTTGGGGAGGAGATAGATGAGGGTCTGTGGGCTGATGCCCTGAGTAGAGTTAATTCTTCCTCCTCTTGCGCCAGGCTCAGCCTAATACAGTTTAAAGTTACTCACAGAGCGCATATGACAGGGGCGAGGTTGAGTAGGTTCTTTGGGGTGGAGGACAGATGTGGGAGGTGCTCGGGGAGCCCAGCAAATCACGTCCAAATGTTCTGGTCGTGCCCGGCGCTGGATGGGTTTTGGAGGGGTTTTGCGAGGACTATGTCCAAGGTGGTGAACACCCGGGTCTAGCTGAGCTGGGGATTAGCATTATTTGGGCTATCGGACGAGCCGGGAGTGCAGGAGGCGAAAGAGGCAGGTATTCGGGCATTTGCGTCCTTGGTAGCCCGGCGGAGGATTTTGTTACTGTGGAAAGATGCGAAGCCCCCTAGTGTGGAAGCTTGGATCAATGACATGGCAGGGTTCATCAAGCTGGAGAGGATAAAGTTTGCCTTGCGAGGGTCTGTGCAAGGGTTCTCCAGGCCGTGGCAACCGTTCCTAGACTATCATGCGGAGCGTTAGGAGGAGGTCAGCAGCAGCAGCAGCCCAGGGGCGGTTTGGGGTGGCTTTTGGGTTAAGGTGGGGGGTTTCCCTATTTGTGTTTTTACTGTTGTATGGGGGGTTATTGTATATGGGGGAAAATCCAATGTATAATTTCTGCTTGTTGTGTTCTTGTTTTGTTTTTCTTGTTGGGGGGGGGGGGGGGGGGGTTGTTGAAAATTTGTTGAAAAATTTGAATAAATATATTTTCAAAAAAAAAAACATTGAGTACCGCGTATAATTTCAAAATTTGCACATGGAACTATTAGGAGGAGGACAATATGTTAAACTTCAAAGGACATAGGCAGGTTAGTGTAATGAGAGCACAGGTAGCAAACAAAATGTAATGTAGAGAAGTGTGAACGGATTTATTTTCATATGAAATAAAGGCAAAAATTCTAAATTGGGTGCGGGAACAAAGATTTATGAGTATATGTACCCAAATCGTTGAAGGTGGCCAGGCAGGTTGAGAGCGTGGTTAATAATGCATAGCGGATCCTGGGCTTTATGAATAGTACAAAAACAAGTGATAAAACCTGTACAAAACTACGGGGCTGGTTTAGCACACTGGGCTAAATAGCTGGCTTTTAAAGCTGACCAAGGCAGGCCAGCAGCATGGTTCAATTCCCGTACCGGCCTCCCCGAACAGGCGCCGGAATGTGGCGACTAGGGGCTTTTCACAGTAACTTCATTTGAAGCCTACTTGGGACAATAAGCGATTTTCATTTCAAACACTGATTCACCCTCAACTGGAATATTGCGGTCAGTTGTGGGCAGCCGCTTTAGGAAAGATGTGAAGGCATTAGAGAGGGTGTAGAAAAGATTCAAAAAAAATCTTCCAGGGATGAGGAACTTCAGTTACATGGATAAATTGGAGAAACTGGGGCTGTTCTCCTCGGAGAAGAAAGAGTTGCGGGAAGATCCAATAAAGGTTTTTAAAACCATGAGGGATCTGGACAGAATGGATAGGAAGAAACCATTCCCATTGGTGGAAGGATCGAGAATCAGAGGACACTGATTTAAGGTGAAATGCAAAAGAACCAAAGGTGAAATGCGGAAAACGTCTATTATTTTTAAAAATATTGAGTGTTTAGGATCAAGAATGCACAGCTCGCGTGGAAGAAGGTTCAATGGTGCCTTTCAAAAGGAAATTGGATTATCTGAAGAAAGAAAACTGCCGGGGTATGGGGTAAAGGCAGGAGAGTGGCACTAGGTGAACTGTTCTTGCAGAGAGCTGGCACTCCTTATGTGCTGTAACCATTCTATGATTCCAATTTTACTTTATTTTGTGTCCATTAACTGACTCTCATATATTGCATCAAATCCCACAAATCCTAGTTGTGTGTATTAACCTCATAGGTAGCACTTTTTTGAATGCCTTTTGAAAATCCAAATATATCACATCTACTGGTTCCCCCTTTTCCATCTTAAGAGTTCTTTGAGGATGAAACTGGTAACTGATGTCATTATTGACTCTGCTTAATCATGTCATGATTCTCAAGATACTCCGTTGCCACATCCCTAATAATAGATTCTAACACGTACTGTACTGATATTAGGCTATCTGGCCTACAGTTCCATGCTTTCTCTCATCCTCCTTTATTAAATAGCAGTTATGTTTGCCATCTTCCAATCCGTGGGAAGTATTTGAATGTAAGGAATTCTGGAAAATCAACTTACTTTGTCTGAACCTTCATTGACTACAGTAAAGGCGGAACAATACATCCACTATCTCTGTAGCTACTTCTTTAAAAACCTTAGAATGGAGATCATTAGATTCACAGAACTTTTTGCCACATAATCCCATTAAAGAAATATTAGCAGAGAAATTACTTGAACAGATTTCTTTAAGTGTCTTATTCTTGCTAGATAATTGGTTTCCCATTACCGCCGGAATACTATTTGTCTTCTATCGTGAAGACAAATTCATAATGTCCCCACCATTTCCTTATACCCATTAAATTTCCCATGCGTGTCTCTGACAGGTTCATATTTACTTTTAATAACCTCGTCCTCTTTTATCTATATATATTATGTTTCTCATATTCTTTTCTCTTAATCAATATCTTGGGTCTTCCTTTGCTGAATTATTTTTAACATCCATTTAGAGTACCCAATTCTTCTTTTTCCAATTAAGTGGCAATTTAGCAAGGCCAATCCGCCTACTCTGCACATCTTTGCGTTGTGGGGGTGAGACCACAGACAAGGGGAGCTTGCAAACTCCACAAGGTCCGTGACCCAGGGTGGGGATCGAACCAGGATTCTCCAGTGCAGTGATGCAGCAGTGCTAACCACTGTGCCGCCCTTTCTTTGCTGAACTCCTCCAAAAATTCAGGCTTATTACTCTTTTTAGCAAAATTATTAGCCCCTTTCTTTGACCTCTCGTTAGTCATGGTTGGACAGTTTTTTCTAAGACGTTTCTGTGCCTTGTGTAGTGAACAAGGAACAATGTAAAGAATCCTAACACAATGATAAATCTACTTATTTTGTCTGAGCCTTCATTGACTACAGTAAAGGCGGAACATTAGCTTCTTCTGTGAATTTACCCTTATCTTTGCAAATGAGCTAATTTGACCTTGATAAGTTATCCCACTTTCCAGTATCAGATCAATAACTTCACTTTTCTTTCATCCGCTTTACTCATGATGATATGAAAAAAAACAATGAATTGAAAATCGCTTGTCACAAGTAGGCTTCAAATGAAGTTACTGTGAAAAGCCCCTAGTCGCCACATTCCGACGCCTGTTCGGGGAGGCTGTTACGGGAATTGAACCGTGCTGCTGGCCTGTCTTGGTCTGCTTTCAAAGCCAGCGTTATCTATAACTGAATGGAATTGGTTATCTAACAACCACTCCAGTAATCAGAAGGTTGTAGAGAAATCTTCGGAGTCCTATGTGGAGGACATGATCCAATTGTTGGGATAGGGCACTGATATTCGTCACAACATTTCAACTACTGGTTCGACAAGAACTTTGACATTTTCGGCCAGAATAGATTTTATTCCAATGACAATTACATTTTCCAATTCCACCATGTAGTCCTCACTTGCAGCATCCACATATAAAATATGTAATTTCCATACCTTACCTTTTACACTCTGACCTGCAGGAAAAAGGTTCCTGCCCTGAACCAGTCTGCCTTCAAATAAACCTAGCCACATAAAAGCACTACTAAGCAACATAATAAAAGCTGTAAATTGGCATGATTGGCAATGAACACAAGTGACCGAGTGTCCAGTGACTTCATGTTTTACCACGTTTGTGTTCCTCAAATCATAAACCTAGTCTCAAGAACGGACCTTACATTCCTGGGAGAAAACAGCTCCCTAAGAAAGGTTGGACTGGTTCAGCTTCTCAATTGATGCAATGCATCTCGACTGGGAAATAAAAATAAACAAATTAAATCGAAATGGGACCTCAGCCAATTGCGTTATAATGAAAAGCCAGTATCAGCCAAAAATAAACAGAAATTAAATGTCTTTACCCAATAATAACATTTCAGCAAACCAGAATGAGTGATTAAGTGAAATAATTCTTCGTAATAATGCAATTCCCATAGGCTGTTCTGCACCAAAATAGTCTAGATGTAAAACAATTCATCAGGTGCATTTTCTTGCTAAATCATGAAGGCTGGGTGGTGGGGAGCACTCACTAGGTTTCTCCACTAAGAATTCTTGCCTATGTTTGGCTTCATCAACTTCGGAGATGCACACCATTCCTTCTTACCTCCCAACCTTGGTTACGTGCAAAAGATAAAATGGTTTTCTGCTAACTACTGTAAGCTTCCTACTTGAACATCTTTCAAACAGTTGTTTTAAGCTTCACTGACTCACCTGTCAGCTGGTGCACCACATCAGAGAAATATCAACTGCGTTGACAAGAAGGTTTGCAGCACAAATGCTTGCTAACTGCAGAATTGTTGAAACTGAACGGTTCCAGGGCAGTACATTAAACATGCAAACTTTAAGCAGAATGTAGTCCAATTGAGATGGTATTTTTAAATACATTTACAGAGCATTTTCTCTGAATTTTCTTACAGTAAAATGACAACACATGGAAAAATACATACTCAAAATTGTACTTACTTATCACTATTGGCCAAGCATTTGAACTCCTTCACAGTCAATTGCTTTTTCTGTATGTTATATTGGGTGAACAGACCCGACTGTCCAGTGACCATTTGTTGAATCGGAGAAGGAATAACCAAGTTATCAATGTTATCATAATTTCCTCGAGGTTTCCAACCCTTTGGTGGAATCACCTGGGCAAAAAAAAAAAATTTTAGAAGATGAAAGCATTCCTGCACCTAAGGATATTGATATAATCCGAACTGTAATACATTCATACTGCCAGATATCAATATTCTACTGGTGTTTTTTCCCATATTTGAGGAGTGGTGTGAGGGAGAAGTGGGGATTGAAGGAAATGGGAAAGTGGGCAGAGTGAGAGAGTGGACGAGCGAGGGAGGATAGGGAGACAGGGAAAAAGGAGGATGGAAGATAAGGATGGTGTGCAAGAGGGGAAGCATTGAGAGAAGAGGGATGTAACACTTCTACGCATTTGTCATCTGCAGGTGCAGGTGGCAAGCCTTTATGTTATACCCAAAGAAGCAACTCAGAGTGCCCCAAAGAATATGTAAAAACACAAATCTACCAAGCAAGATTTGAAGTAACCACCCTGATAAAGTAGGAGTGTTGTTCAATTAAAAATTAATTACTCCTGCACATTTTGTCAGGACATATTTCAATGTCAGTAAATTTGCACGCACAACCACCAGTATTTTAGGAACACCTTACAAATTGTTGTTACTGGTCCACAAGTGAAGTTCCACAAATTTGTTAACCCAGGCGAGATTCCGCAGTTTGTTACCATCTGGATGGGATACCCCAAAATGTTATGTCCTGGATGAGGAGGGATGAACTGACTATCTCTTTATCCAACCGTTCTGCTGGTCCCAACAAGATTAATCTTTTGTAAAGATTGTAAGATTTGTAAAGATTTGTAAAGATTGTAAAGATCCGCCTTCACGGATCATTTTTTCCAATCTCGATATTTACAGGCCAGTTAAAAATACAGGCCAGTTAACCTGGCTTCAGTCAATGGGGAAATGTTGGAATCTATTAAGAATGTCTTAACAATGTGCTTAGAAAATCATTGTATAATCAAACATAGTAAACCTGTTTTTACAAAATGTAGATCAGATTTGTCAAATGTACTGAAGAATTTTCATGAGGTTGTAACTGATAGGGTAGAATAGATAAAGGGGAACCAGTCATTACATAAAGTATATTTGGATTTTCAAAAACCATTCAATAAAGTGCCAGATTGTCGGTTAACACACAAGATAAGGACTCATGGAATTGATGAGAGGCTGAGTCAATCGAGATTGAGCATGGATGGAAAATTGATTAACAGATGGGAAGCAGAAAGTTGACATTTTCAAATAGGTAGACTGTAACCAATGGAGCGCTTAAAGTGGCAGTGCAGGGGTCTGAACTATTTACAATCTATGTTATAATAATAATCTTTTTTGTCACAAGTAGGCAAACATTAGGACTGCAATGAAGTTACTGTGCAAAGCCCCTCGTCGCCACATTCTGGCGCCAGTTCGGCACCTGTAATGACTTAGACAAAGAGACCAAGAGTAATATATCAAAGCTTGCTGATAGAAAGGTCAGTGCAAATGGAAGCGGTGAGTAGGCTGCAAAGAGATATAGACTGGTTAAATGAGTGACAAAAGGTGGCAAATGGAGTATGATGAGGGGGAAAGCATGAAGTTCAGTTTGGTCGTAAAAATAGAAAAAGCATGAAACTTTTAGATATCAATGTTCAGAGAAACCTGGTTGTAGTCGTACAAGGAATGTGTTCCAAAAGCTGAAATAAAAGCAGAAAAAGCAAGATAAACCCGTCTGGCAGCCTATCCAGCATTCTCCATTCTCTGTTTTTATTTCAGATTTCCAGCATTCACAGTATTTTGCTTTTATTTGAGTGTTCCAAAAGCTAGGGTGAAGATATAGCAAGCAATTAGGAAGGCAAAAACATGTTGGCCTTTCTTGCAAGGGGACTGGAAGTACAAGAATAATAATGTATTGCCACAATTTTACAGGACTTTGGTAAGACCACATCTGGTGTACTAGACACAGCTTTGGTTCCCATATCTTCGAAAGGCATAACAAATGTTCACTAGATTGGTTTGTGGGGTGAAGGGGTTGTCCTATGATGCAAGGCTGCGTAAATTGGGACTGTACTTTCTGAGTTTCGAAGAATCAGAGGACTGAAGATTCTGAAGGGGTTTGACAGGGTAGTCACAGAGGTTATTTCCCCAGCTAGGGAATCTGGTTTGCAGGGGCACAGCCTCAGGATAAGGAGTCGATCATTTAGTACCGAGATGAGCAGAAATGCCTTCACTTCAATCGATGTGAATCTTTGGACTTCTCTAACACAGCACAATGTGGATGATCCATCATTGAATAAATTTAAGGCCAACTTAGGCAGATTTCCTAAATGTTCCAAGGCAGTGTTTTTCAAACTTTTTGCCCGGGACCCATTTTTACCAACCGGCAATCCTTCGCGAACAACGCCGGCCGACCTTCGCGAACCACCATTTTCTCTTACCTTTAATGTGAGGCGTGAGCCTGCTTGATCCTTCCGATCTCACTCCAATCAGGTTTAACAGGAGTAGGTAATGAGCATATCGGGTGTAGGATTCAGCCAGTTCCTTTGTGCCGTCTTCATCTTTGTGAGGACGGAAAATCCAGCTTCATACATGTACGTCATTGTGAAGGGCAACAGCAACAAAATGCTTGTTTTACTCAGCTCCAGATACTTGTTGGAGACAGTACTCCAGAATGCTGACAGCCTCATTGATTTGTGCTGTGTTTTTAATGTACTGTCACAGCTGAGGCACAGAAGTTCAGTTTCTTCATTTGGAGTCAGCTGCAAGTTAGTAACTGATTCTCAGATCTCAAATGGTATTTTTCACTCACCTCGTCTCGCTCTCAAAATCTTAAACTTGTCCTCTGGAAAGTAGTGACAAAAACTGTTGATCAGAGCAACCAGATGCGACCGAATACGGCTTTACAGTCCATTTACAGTTTTCTTACTAATGCTGTTTTCTCCGATGTGTCGCAGCAGTGTGAGGAACATGAAGTAATTGTGGCTTTGCACTCGCAATTGCCAAACTTTCAATGTCATTTGGAAAGCTTCAATTTCTTCACAAATGCCGAAAGCAATCACCATCCTTCCCTTGTAATTTGAGGTTCACTTCATTTAGAATTGAAAAGACGTCTGCAAGGCAAGACATAGTGAGCATCCATGTTTCATCAGCAAACGAATCAGCCAGACGGAACGATTTCTCGAGGAGGAAAGGGTGGATTTGCTACCTCAGTTCATAAACTCTGACTAGCATCCAACCCTTTGACAGCCAACGTACCTCTGAGTGGAACAATAAATGTGTGCGCTTGGCCCCCATATCAGAACACAGAGTCTCAACAAGTCTGGTATGGAGTGGGCTGCGTTTAATGAAATTCACAACTTTCACAATTTCTTTCAACACCACTTCGAGATTGGTTGGAATTTGTTTCGATGCCAGTGCCTCACAGTGAATAAAGCAATCATTTCAAACAATGGCCTGACCAGCTGCCTCCTTAATCCTCATTATAACTCAGTTGTTTTTCCCAGTCATGTTGGCTGCTCCATCACTTATGATTCCTCTGCAAAGAACCCAGTCGAGACCGCACTTTCCAACCACGTAACTATTCAATGCTTAAGAAATCTCTGCACCAGTCATGTGGGTTGGTAATGCCAAGCAGCACAGTAAATCCTCAACAAATTCATTGTGCCAAACATAACGTAAACTAGCACGGTTTCACAATCTGAAACATTTGTACTTTCATCCAGTTGTATTGAGAACTCCTGTGTTGATTTCAAACAGGAAATAAGCTGGCTTATAAATTCTCAGCAACATCACAAATTTGGCAATCCACTGTGTTATCGCTAAGTGGGATGCATTTCACTTTTTCAGCAAATCTTTCATCTCGGACCGTACGAACTACGGCTAAAGCTGCAGAGAGAATTAATCTCACTGCTACAGTGTGGGGCATTTTCTCTTTAGCTACAAGGTAAGCTACCATGTAAGAGGCTAATTGTGCTTTGTCGTTCAATGTAACATTTCTGCTGAGGACTTCAGCTGATGACTTAAGTTTGCGCTGCATCCTTCAAAAAAAATCAAGGGATTTTGTCCTCGAACACCCCATGCTTAGTCTTCAAATGCCTTTGAAGTTTTGAGGGTTTTAAACTTTCAATTGGCAATACTTCCCTGTATATAACACACATGGGCTTCACATCCTGATTTGCATTGACACAATTAATAAAGCCATACCTTAAAAAATCATCTTTACACTGCTTTGTGCCTGATTTCAGCTTCTTCTTAATGGGCTGTTCACCAGAGGCCCTGGAGCTCACACCATCACTGCTTTGTCCTGCTATGGATTCTCCGGAGGCAACTCTCTCCAGCAGGTTTAGTTGCAAGATCCTGGACTGTTGGTATCTCAGACCCTCTCATCCTTTTTACAAAACAATCCATTTTAAAGTTTTCAGTCCTGTTTCTTGTTTGCAGGAGGAATCGCAATCACGCCCAGAGCACGTGACATCACTGTTCGGGGCGCGTGACCTGCTCTCTGCCGTTGCTTCAGGCAGAAAGACGGCATTGAATTTTTTTTAAAATCTTCTCCTGGGTCAGCATGGTGACGTCAGGAGGAGGCAGTGTTTCTCGCTGGGCTCCGGGCATGCGCACTGATGAGTGGGCATGGATGCGGAGCACGCCCGCATTCTGAATGCAGGTTGCAGCCATCATTTTTAAAACCGGTCGCAGCCGGCATTTTTAAAAGCTGGCTGCTGCGGCCGTCGGGCATTAATTCCCGCGATTGGGAACGCCGCGATTCTTTAAAAATATATATATTTATTCAAATTTTCAACGATTTTCAACAAAACACTCCAACCAGAAACAAAAGAAAGAATAAAGCACAAAACAAGCAAAAATTAGACATGAATTTTCCAACAAAATACAATAACCCCCATTTAACAAATGAACACGCCAGTAAGGAAAAAACGCCCCACTCTAACCTAAACAAAACAGAAAAACCAAACGCACCCCCCCCCCCCCCTCCTGGGTTGCCGCTGCTGTTGACCTCCACCTAACGTTCCGCGAGAAAGTCTAGGAACGGTTGCCACCGCCTGGAGAACCCTTGTACAGACCCTCGCAAGACAAACTTAATCCTTTCCAGCTTGACGAACCCTGCCATATCGTTAATCCAAGCTTCCACGCTTGGGGGCTTCGCATCCCTCCACATTAGTTGGATCCTCCGCCGGGCTACCAGGGACGCAAAGGCCAGAAACCGGCCTCTTTCGGCTCCTGCACTCCCGGCTCGTCCGATACCCCAAATAATGCTATCCCCCAGCTCGGCTTGACCCGGATGTTCACCACTTTGGACATAGTCCTCGCAAAGCCCCTCCAGAACCCGTCCAGTGCCGGGCATGTCCAGAAAATGTGGCCGTGATTTCCTGTGCTCCCCGAGCACCTCACACACCTGTCCTCCACCCCAAAAAAACCTACTCATCCTTGCCCCTGTCATATGCACCCTATGGACAACTTTGAACTGTATTAGGCCGAGCCTGGCGCAAGAGGAGGAAGAATTAACCTTACTCAGGGCATCAACCCACAGATCCTCATCCAGCTCCTCCCCCAGCTCCTCCTCCCAATTACCCTTTAACTCCTCCATCGAGACCTCCTCCGCCTCCTGCAGTTCCTGATAGATCGCCGAGACCTTGCCTTCTCCAACCCATACACCCGAAATCACCCTGTCCTGAATCCTTCGTGCTGGGAACAGCGGAAATTCCCTCACCTGCCGTCTCACAAACACCCTCACTTGCATGTACCTAAAAGCACTCCCGGGAGGTAACCCAAATTTCTCCTCTCGCGCCTCTAGGCTCGCAAAAGTCCTATCGATGAATAGGTCCCCCATTCTTTTAATCCCTGCACGATGCCAGCTCAGAAACCCCCCATACATCCTACCCGGAACGAACCTGCGGTTCTCTCATATCGGGGACCAGGCCGAGGCCCCCACCTCACCCCTATGTCGCCTCTACTGCCCCCAGATCTTCAGAGTCGCCGCCACCACCGGACTCGTGGTGTACCTTGTCGACGGAAGCGGCAACAGTGCCGTCACCAGCGCCCCCAGACTCGTACCCACACAAGATGCCACCTCTAGCCTCTACCACGCCGCCCCCTCTCCCTCCATTACCCACTTACTGATCATCGCCATATTAGCTGCCCAATAATAGCCACATAGATTCGGCAACGCCAGCCCCCTCCTGCCTCTGCCACGCTCCAAAAACACCCTCTTCACCTCGGGGTCTTATTCGCCCATACGAATCCCATAATACTCATGCTTACCCGTTTTAAAAAAGCCTTGGGGGTTAGGATGGGCAGGCACTGGAACACAAAGAGGAACCTCGGGAGGACCGTCATCTTGACCGACTGCACCCTACCCGCCAGGGAGTGGCAGCATATCCCATCTCTTGAAGTCCTCCTCCATCTGCTCCACCAACCATGTCAAATTGAGCTTGTGCAGGGCCCCCCAGCTCCTAGCTACCTGGATCCCCAGGTATCGGAAGCTCCTCTCCGCCCTCTTCAGCGGTAGCTCGTCTATCCCCCTTCCCTGGTCCCCCGCATGCACCACAAAGAGCTCACTCTTCCCCACGTTGAGCTTCTAGCCCGAGAAGTCCCCAAACTCCCTAAGGATCCGCATGACCTCCGCCATCCCCTCCACTGGGTCTGGAACATATAACAACAGGTAATCAGCATATAATGACACCCGGTGTTCCTCTCCCCCCCCCCCCCCCCCCCAACCCCCCCACCGGACCAATCCCCTCCAGTTCCTAGACTCCCTCAGTGCCATGGCCAGGGGCTCAACTGCCAGTGCAAACAACAAGGGGATAAGTCCCGCGGTACAACCTAAAGTACTCCGATCTCCGCCGGTTCGTAGCTACACTCGCCACTGGGGCCCTATACAACAGCCTGACCCATCCTATGAACCCTTCCCCGAACCCAAACCTCCCAAACACTTCCCAGAGATACTCCCACTCCACCCGATCAAAGGCCTTCTCCGCGTCCATTGCCGCCACTACCTCCACTTCCCCCTCCACCGAGGGCATCATGATCACATTTAAGAGCCTTCGCACATTCGTGTTTAACTGCCTGCCCTTCACAAACCCCGTCTGGTCCTCATGGATCACCCCCGGGACACAGTCCTCAATCTTCGTAGCCAGCACCTTCGCCAACAACTTAGCATCTACATTGAGGAGCGAAATCGGCCTATACGATCCACATTGCAATGGATCCTTATCCCGCTTCAAAATCAACGAGATCAGCGCCCGGGACATTGTCGGGGCAGGGTCCCCTCCTCCCTCGCCTCATTGAAAGTGTTCTCACCAGCAACGGGCCCAGCAGGTCCACATACCTTCTGTAAAATTAAACCAGGAACCCGTCCGGTCCCGGGGCCTTCCCCGCCTGCACGCTCCCCAATCCTTTAACCAGCTCCTCCAGCTCAATCGGCGCCGCCAAACCAGCCACCTGCTCCTCCTCCACCCTCGGGAACCTCAGCTGGTCCAAGAATCGACGCATCCCCCCCCCGGTGGCTCAGACCTATACAGATCCCCATAGAAGTCCCTAAATACCTCGTTTATTCTCACCGCACTCGACGCCGTATTCCCCCTCTATCTCTAATTCCACCAATCTCCCTCGCTGCCTACCTCTTACGAAGCTGATGTGGCTCGCCTTCTCCCCACTCATATACCTCCCCCTGCATTCTCCTCCACTGCGCCTCTGCTTTTCCCGTGGTCAATAGATCAAATTCCATTTGGAGGTTTTGTCGCTCCCTAAGCAACCCCTCCTCGGGGGCCTCTGCATAGCTCATGTCCACCCTTAATATCTCCCCCACCAATCTCTCCCCTTCCCTCCTCTCTCTATTCTCCCTATGGGCCCTAATGGAAATTAGCTCTCCCCTAACCACCGCCTTCAGAGCCTCCCAGACTACCCCCACCTGCACCTCCCCATTGTCGTTGGCCTCCATGTATCTTTGAATACACCCCCGGATCCGCCCGCACACCTCCTCATCTGCCAACAGTCCCACAGCGAGGCGCCACAACGGGCGCTGGTCCCTCTCCTCCCCCAACTCCAGCTCCACCCAATGCGGGGCGTGATCCGAGATGGCTATAGCCGAATATTCCGTTCCCTCCACTTTCGGGATTAGTGCCCTACTCATTATAAGAAATCTATCCGGGAATAGGTTTTATGGACGTGGGAGAAAAAAGAATATTCTCTGGCCGGGTACGGCGCGATTGATGGGCTTTCAACCCTCCCGACACCCACGGATCGCGACCCCGACTTTGAAAATAACTGTTCTAAGGGATAGGGCAAGCGGACAGCAAAGTGGAGTTGAGGCACATCAGCCATTAATAGCGAAGCAGGCTTGAGGGGGTCATATGGTTCATTCCTTTTTTTAAAAATTCTTATGTATTGTGATTAGATTGAACTCACTAATTTACTTTCCTGACAAAGACATGATTTAAAAAATGTTCTTTAAACTACATAAATTTACAAACAGTTATTTTAATTATCCACTGGAAAGCATTTCAAAGAAACTCTGGTAAAGCCAAGTATCAGCATTGAAACTATGGTCAAGAGAGAAGTGCAGAACAAAGCTTCTTCATTAAGCTATCAGGTACCACTCCACCATATAGAACAAGTATGGTTGTGGCAGTAGAACTTGGCCTCTTCCCTACCCATAGAAACTAAACCCCATTTCTGCTACAATTCTATATTACAAATGCACCAGTTCTCATTATAAAACAATACACAGTTCTGACAGTGATAAGGGAATTGGGTAGAGGCAACTGCATGAATGAATAAACAGTGGTATGGCTAAGTAAGAGAGAAAAACAGTCAAATGAACTCATGGCCATGTAACAGGAACATTATATGAAATAGTTTAATAAACTGTAATTGACATTCAGTCGAACAGACCCCTCTCCAAATAAACCCTCTGCACGACTCTCTCAATACAGTCCCATATCCTTCGGACTCAGCTGTACTATTTGATGTTTACCACAAAAAGGGAAGCAATAAAATACTGAGAACACGATGTTTCATTTATACATTGCCTTTAACGGATTAAGGCATCCCAAGCCACTCCATAACAGCATCAGCAAACAAAATTTGACACCAATCCACATAAGGAAATATAAACACGCACAGGGCAGCATGGTAGCACAGTGGTTAGCACTGTGGCTTCACAGCTCCAGGGTCCCAGATTCAATTCCCAGCTTGGGTCACGGTCTGTGCGGAGTCTGCACATTCTCCCCTTGTCTGCGTGGATTTCTCCGCGTGTGCGTGGACATTCTGAATTATCCCTCTGTGTACCCGAACAGGCGCCGGAGTGTGGCGACTAGGGGCTTTTCACAGTAATTTCATTGCAGTGTTAATGTAATCCTACTTGTGACAATAAAGATTATAAAAAGAAGTACATTTTAAAGGATCATCCTGAAAGGAGGAAAGAGTAGCAAAGCGGTTCGGAGAAGCAATTCCAGAGCTTAGGGTTTAGGCACAGCTGTCAATGGTGGAGCCATTGAAATAGTAGTTTTGCAAAATGCCAGAGTTGGAGGATCAGGGGTTATGGGGTGAAGGCAGCAGAATGGGGATGAGAAAATATCAGCCATGATTGAATGGCGGAGCAGACTCAATGGGACGAGTGGCCTAATTCTGCTCCGATGTCTTATGGAGGAGCGAGGATTATCTTTAAGGGTGGTAGAAAAGCAGGGCGACATAGTGACACAATGGTTAGCAGTGCTGCCTCACAGCGCTGAGGATCCGGGCTCGATCCTGACCCTGGGTGACTGTCCGTGTGGAGTTTGCATATTCCCCCCGTGTCTGCGTGGGTCTCACCACACAACACAAAAGATGTGCAGGGTAGGTGGATTTGCCACGCTAAATTGCTACTTAATTGGAAAGGGGTAATTGGGTACACTAAATTTATTTTTAAAAGAAAAAGAGGTAATAGAAAAGGTTGCAGAGATAGGGAGGAGGAGACCATCAAGTAGTGCGAAAACAAATGTGGGTTAGCAAACACATGGGTGATAGGTGAATGGAGCCTGGCGCGAGTCAGGCATGTGTTACGACACCCTGGGATAGTGTGCGGTCAATTCCAGCCTCACTCGACCCAGAGTCGCAACACGGTTGAAATAAACAATTACTTCTTGGAAAATATCTGATCTCCGGTCTTTTGATGGCAAATAACTGCAGTCGCCAGGTTTGTAAGTTAAAACACAATTATTTGTTATTAATAACTGTAATTAAATATGCAAATACAACTGGTTAACTCGTCCCCCCTGTACACACACTCAGAAGACAGACAAACAGAGGGGAAAAGAGGTAGAAAATAATGGTGAAATGAAAAGGATAAGAGTCTTTGTTTCAGATGGTTGTCTTCCTCTGTCCAGGCTTTCAGATAGAGGTTTCTGCTTTCAGTCTGTAATGGTTTTCACAATAGATTCATTCAGGTCTCAAGACATTCTCTGCAGGTTCAAATCAGCAATAGACAGGAATTTATAAGCCTGGAGATGTTTGAGCTAAGGGGGTCGGAGGATGGGTTCTGCGCGTGGTGGTATCCATTCCTATCCATGTTTAAGGAACTATTTGTCACCTTGGGAGGGGGGGGGGGGGGGGGGGAATAAAGGGGACACATTTGTACAAACTGTGTATTCTATTGTCTGGGTGGATGTTCTCTGCAACACAGTTGGCTTCAGTTTGGAATAAAACACATTTAAAAAAAGAACTCAGCAGTAGGCAGGCAGAGGGGGGGGGCAGAGGCAGAGAGGTGGCAGAGGCAGGGGGGCAGAGGGATGGGCAGGGGCAGAGAGGTGGCAGAGGCGGGGGGGCAGAGGGATGGGCAGGCGCAGAGAGGGGGCAGGCGCAGAGAGGGGGCAGGCGCAGAGAGGGGGCAGGCGCAGAGAGGGGGCAGGCGCAGAGAGGGGGCAGGCGCAGAGAGGGGGGCAGAAAGATGCAGGCAGACAGACAAGCAGAGAGAGTCTATGATTCCTCCACAGCGTTTTACAGCAATCACCAAACTCTTGCAGCAACTATGTGAAAGTACAGTGAATTGCTGATTGGACACTACTTATGTGCCACCACAGAATACTCAAATTCACAAGAAAACAGAATCAACACACTTCTCAGAATCCCTGATAGGGAGCTGTCCACTAAAACGCTCAGATCTTTCTCCAGCTTCAAAACCGTTGCATTTATAACATCCATGTAACCTTCCCACTTCCAAATCTAAAAGCCTTACACTTCCCTGCATGAAATGACATCTGTTCCAACCACCGATCAAACATGTTGGTTTCGTTGCAATATGCATCATTTTCCACTTTGCTCAATTTGGTATCCTAATCAAATGTGCACACTGGGACACAATTCTTTCCACTAACTGATAAAAATAATTAATAACTCCAGCACTGAGTCTTGTGCATTTCACTGGTAACTAGCTGCCAACCTAACCATACACCACTACACATTGTCCATCACCAGTCATTTGCCAGTTAACTTCAAACCATTTCCAACTATTCCATGGGCTTGCACCTTACGTAGTGCCCAATCAGGTAGGACAGTGCTAAACACCTTTCTGAAATCCAAGCAGATAACATCCACTGTCTACCCTCTACCTTCTCGGTTTGTCATCTCTTCGAAAGAAATGCAACAAATTAGTCAAGCCTGGCCTTCCATCCAAAAAATAAGCTGATCATCTTGGATTAGTTAATTGCTCAAGAGACACCTTCATATTATTTTCTAAACAGTTTGCCAAGTAAGTCTTGAAGACCTATAATTTGATGGTTCATCCTTTTTTCAAATGGGAATCAAACGTGCTCTTTTTATATCCTCTTGGATTTGGTCCAAAATTTGTGAAATTTGAACAATACCCACTAGAGGACTCTCATTCATTTGCGCCAATTCCTTTAGAACCCTACAATGAAAATTATTAGAGCCAGGAGCGTTAAACTTAACAATCTTCTCAATATGTCCTCTTGAAATTGAAAATGTTCAGTCTAAATTTAACTTTCATAGTTTCATAGAATTTACAGTGCAGGAGGCCATTCGGCCCATCGAGTCTGCACCGGCTCTTGGAAAGAGCACCCCACCCACGGTCGACACCTCCACCCTATCCCCATAACCCAGTAACCCCACCCAACACTAAGGGCAATTTTGGACACTAGGGGCAATTTATCATGGCCAATCCACCTAACCTGCACATCTTTGGACTGTGGGAGGACACCGGAGCACCCGGAGGAAACCCACGCACACACGGGGAGGATGTGCAGACTCCGCACAGACAGTGACCCAAGCCGGAATCGAACCTGGGACCCTGGAGCTGTGAAGCAATTGTGCTATCCACAATGCTACCGTACTTTGAGCATACTGCCACAATTCTGGTAACCCTCACCAATTTTTTTGTGAACCCTCTTGCAATAACAGTTAAGTACTACAGCAATTTCTTTATCTTCAGATACCATTTTCCCATTGTGATTTGTTAGTAGGTGAACCGCTCAATGCTTTATTGTGGATTGTTTCAAGATTTAGTTTTCCTTATGATTCACCTTTGCAGTGCTCAAGTTAATGTCATTCTTTAATGGTTTTATAAATTTAGCAGTTTGGATCAGAAATTGGAAGAAGACAAAGGGTGGTGGTTGATGGGAAATGTTCAGACTGGAGTCCAGTTACTAGTGGTGTACCACAAGGATCTGTTTTGGGGCCACTGCTGTTTGTCATTTTTATAAATGACCTGGAGGAGGGCGTAGAAGGATGGGTGAGTAAATTTGCAGATGACACTAAAGTCGGTGGAGTTGTGGACAGTGCCGACGGATGTTACAAGTTACAGAGGGACATAGATAAGCTGCAGTGCTGGGCTGAGAGGTGGCAAATGGAGTTTAATGCAGAAAAGTGTGAGGTGATTCATTTTGGAAGGAATGACAGGAAGACAGAGTACTGGGCTAATGGTAAGATTCTAGGCAGTGTGGATGAGCAGAGATCTCGGTGTCCATGTACATAGATCCCTGAAAGTTGCCACCCAGGTTGAGAGGGTTGTTAAGAAGGCATACGGTGTGTTAGCTTTTATTGGTAGTGATTGAGTTTCAGAGCCATGATGTCATGTTGCAGCTGTACAAAACTCTGGTGCGGCCGCATTTGGAGTATTGCGTGCAATTCTGGTCGCCGCATTATAGGAAGGATGTGGAAGCATTGGAAAGGGTGCAGAGGAGATTTACCAGAATGTTGCCTGGTATGGAGGGAAGATCTTATGAGGAAAGGCAGAGGGACTTGAGGCTGTTTTTGTTAGAGAGAAGAAGGTTAAGAGGTGACTTAATTGAGGCATACAGATGATCAGAGGATTGGATAGGGTGGACAGTGAGAGCCTTCTTCCTCGGATGGTGATGTCTAGCATGAGGGGACGTAGCTTTAAGTTGAGGGGAGACAGATATAAGACAGATGTCAGAGGTAGGTTCTTTACTCAAAGAATAGTAAGGGCGTGGAATGCCCTGTCTGCAACAGTAGTGGACTCGCCAACACTAAGGGCATTCAAATGGTCATTGGATAGACATATGGACGATAAGGGAACAGTGTAGATGGGCTTTAGAGTGGTTTCACAGGTCGGCGCAACATTGAGGGCCGAAGGGCCTGTACTGCGCTGTAATGTTCTATGTTCTAAATATCCATACTCTGTTCTTTTTGGGAAACATGGAGAAATTTATGTTTCTTTCCGTGTTCCTGAGTGCTTTCCACAATTTGCTACTAAGCCAAACTAGGTGTACTTTTCTAATCTGTATCTGTCCTGTCAGAGAAAGATTAATTTTACATCTTTAAAACTATCCCACTTTCCCTCCTTTACATCTTTTTCTTTCAGTATCACTTCCCTTTTCACCATTCTCATGCATGCTCGTGGTCTTTAAATCAGGTTGTTTAAATGCAGGCTTTTTAATTGCCTTCCTTTTGTTTTCCATCCTCATGTCCACTCTAGATTGTCGGAACATTACGATCGCCTTGCTATTGCTTTCTCCTCATTGATAATTTTGTTATTTAGCATCACCCAATGCAGGTAGGTTCCTTATCTACTATATTAGAGATAAATTCCTCATAATTTGCCTCAGTGCTGAGGATCCGGATTCAATCCCGGCCCCGGGTCACTGTCCGTGTGACGTTTGCACATTCTCCCCGTGTCTGCGTGGGTCTCACCCCCACAACCCAAAAAGGTGTGCAGGGTAGGTGAACTGGCCACGCTAAATTGCCCCTTAATTTGAAAAAAATGGGTACTCTAAATATTTTTTTCAATTCCTCACTTTTTTTTTTATTTCCAATTTACATGCAGGGTAGGTATTGTGCAAGATTGAAATCCCCACCAAATTATAACTCGAGCACAAATCAGTCTTATCCTCTCTCACAAATCTGCACCACCTGCCCTTTGATTATCGGGTGGCTGGTGGCATAGTTCGACTGCTAATTTTTTCAATTTGCCATTCTCTAATTCAGGTTTTTTCAAAGTGCGGGTCACGACCCCAAGTAGTTGTAAAAAGGGTCACGGTGCACCCTGAAATCAACATAAGTGTCTCAACTGCCGGACATATCAGCAGGATGGCAAATAGAAAGAGTGCCATGAAACTGGCTTTCGCGACGGGAGGTACGAGAGAATGCATGGCCCAGGACCGAGAAGCAGACAGACATCCCAACAGCAGGCCAGATGGTTAGCTGTAATTCAGAACCATCACACGGATAAGATTGAAGCCGATTAAAGGGACATCTGATTGTCACCAATCAATCCGATTCTTCACTGAACTGAAGTCTTTCATTCAACTAACCTTAAATAGAGTAGCTTTTCAGGATCACCCAACAAGAGACTCAGTCCCCATTTCTGTAGAGAAGTTAGCACAGATCCCCACCCTGCACGTCCTCCACATACACACTTTCCCGGAGTTCTCTTGTTGGAAGGAGCTATTGGGAAGCCAAACACCAGGTTGGAGAGTTTACCCATCTGTTCAAAATGCATTGAGGGCAATAGGGTTTGGAGAAAACTTTCTCCTTTCTTTCTGACTGGGTGTCAATGCTCACCCGCAGCAAAACTCACAGCATTTACCTGGTTAAACCTAAATTAAAGCTAGAGAGGAGATTGCAGAGCCTTTGGCTTTGATCTTTATGTCGCCATTGTCTACAGGAATAGTTCCAGAAGACTGGAGGATAGCAAATGTTGTCCCCTTGTTCAAGAATGGGAGTAGAGACAATCCCGGTAACTATAGACCTGTGAGCCTTACTTTTGTTGTGGGCAAAGTCTTGGAAAGGATTATAAGAGATGGGATTTTTAATCATCTAGAAAGGAATAATTTGATTAGGGATAGTCAACACGGTTTTGTGAAGGGTAGGACGTGCCTCACAAACCTTATTGCGTTCTTTGAGAAGGTGACCAAACAGGTGGACGAGGGTAAAGCAGTTGATGTGGTGTATATGGATTTCAGTAAAGCGTTTGATAAGGTTCCCCACAGTAGGCTATTGCAGAAAATACAGAGGCATGGGATTGAGGGTGATTTAGCGGTTTGGATCAGAAATTGGCTAGCTGCAAGAAGACAGAGGGTGGTGGTTGATGGGAAATGTTCAGCCTGGAGTTCAGTTACTAGTGGTGTACCACAAGGATCTGTTTTGGGGCCACTGCTGTTTGTCATTTTTATAAATGACCTGGAGGAGGGCGTAGAAGGATGGGTGAGTAAATTTGCGGATGACACTAAAGTCGGTGGAGTTGTGGACAGTGCGGAAGAATGTTGTAGGTTACAGACGGACATAGATAAGCTGCAGAGCTGGGCTGAGAGGTGGCAAATGGAGTTTAATGCAGAAAAGTGTGAGGAGATTCATTTTGGAAGGAGTAACAGGAATACAGAGTGCTGGGCTAATGGTAAGATTCTTGATAGTGTGGATGAACAGAGAGATCTCAGTGTCCATGTACATAGATCCCTGAAAGTTGCCACCCAGGTTAATAGGGTTGTTCAGGTGTACGGTGTGTTAGCTTTTATTGGTAGAGGGATTGAGTTTCGGAGCCATGAGGTCATATTGCAGCTGAAAAAAACTCTGGTGCGGCCGCATTTGGAGTATTGCATGCAGTTTTGGTCACCGCATTATAGGAAGGATGTGAAAGCATTAGAAAGGGTGCAGAGGAGATTTACCAGGATGTTGCCTGGTATGGAAGGAAGTACTTATGAGGAAAGGCTAAGGGACTTGAGGCTGTTTTCGTTAGAGAGAAGGGTAAGAGGTGACTTAATAGAGGCATACAAGATGATCAGAGGATTAGATAGGGTGGACATTGAGAGCCATTTTCCTCAGATGGTGATGGCTAGCACGAGGGGACATAGCTTTAAATTGAGGGGAGATAGATATAGGACAGATATCAGAGGTAGGTTCTTTACTCAAGAGAGTAGTAAGGGTGTGGAATGCCCTGCCTGTAACAGTAGTGGACTCGCCAACATCAAGAGCATTTAAATGGTCATTGGGTAAACATATGGATGATAATGGAATAGTGTAGATGGGCTTTAGATTGGTTTCACAGGTCGGTGCAACATCGAGGGCCGAAGGGCCTGTACTGCGCTGTAATGTTCTAATGTTCTAAAACCTGGCACAGAACAATCACATTCAGACTCTTTCACAGCAGCTCTCAAAGGAAAATCCTCCAAACTTTAAGGAAACTCACTGCCTTTGTCTGCATCTCCTCCCCACCCCCCAAAACAATTTTGCATTGTTAAGTGAAAATATTCTTTATCAGTCCTAAAAGCGGCCTTCGAGTTTAAACCTGTATCCCTTTGTCCTCATCTCACAGTTTAATTTACAATAATGGGCTAGATTCATTATTCCCAAACACTTATTAGCAGAATTCATCTTCCCCTGCAAGATTATCTTGAAGAGCTATTAAGCCTAGATTTCTATAGCCTTTCCTGTGTTAGTTGTGGTGCAGTGGGTAATGCTCTTGTCTCTACATTAGACAGTTGTATGCTCACCTCCACATCTATGCTAACACCCCAGTGTAGTACTGCAGTTAGAAATGCTGTTTTCCAGATACCATGTTAAATGGAGGCTCTGTCTCCCATGGGATTACATTAAATAAGAGCAAGGAGCTATTCCTGATGTGCTGACTAATATTAATCCCTCAATAAACATCACAAAATAAATGATCTGGTCTTTATCACATTGCTGTTTGTGGGAGCTTGCTGTGCATAAATTGGTATAACTTATTTGTAATCATGCAGTTGTGAAGGTGCTAGCAAAATGCAAATTTTGTTTCTTTCCATAATTCAAACATTGACATCAACCGTGTGGCTCATTGAATCTCTATACTTTCACAGAATCAGAGATTTACATCACAGAAAGAGGCCCTTCAGCCCATTGAGTCTGTGCTGGCTTCACAAAAAAACAGCGGCGGACAACAGGAGAGGTTAGGGACAGCATAAAACTAAAAGAATGGGTTCACAAAAACGCAAGACACAGCACAGAGCCAAACGAATTGGATAGGTACAAGGGTCAGCAAAGGGTCACAAAGCAGCTTATAAAAGCTACTAAAAGGGAATATGAAAAAAAACTTGCTAGGGGCATCAAAAGCAATAAGAAGAAACTTTATAGTTTTAGAAAGAGAAAGCAGGTGGTGAAGAGCAATGTAGGGCCACTAAAAGCTGAAAATGGAGATACTGTCAGTGATAATGGGGAAATGGCAGACGTGTTGAACAATTACTTTGCCTCAGAATTTACAGTTGAAAAGGAGGATAACTTACCCAAGTCCTGAAAACATTAATAGTCGATAAAGTGCAGGGACTTTAATACAATTAACTCAAGTACAGCATCAGTAACTAGGAAATTAACAGAACTAAAGAGGTCCCCAGGACCTGACCGTTTCTATCCGCGGGAGTGAAAGGAAGTAGAGGAGCACATTGTAGATGCCCCAACTATAATCTTCCAGAGTTCCATAGGTTCAAGAGTAGTCCTTCTGGGTTGAAAATTTGCACATGTCACTCCTTTAAGAAGGGTGAAAGGGGGAAACCAAGGAATTATAGACCAGTGTTATGGGCCAGGGTTTAGAGAACCCCAAAGTGTAGCATGGAGTTCACCTGACTCACAACTTTTAATAGATTGTGGTATGGGGAGCACATGGCCCACTCTACAGGTGTGGTACAGCAGAAATGGAAAAGTATTTTTTAAAAGCAAAACAATGTTTATTCTATGAACTCAAGTTAACCTTTTTAAAACATAGTGAACATCTTAGCAACCATCAATTCAAATACAACCCCCAAAGAATACAACACTAAATAATCCTTAATAACTTCCTAAACAACATCCAGAAAACAGAAGAAACACCTTTCAACAGAAGCACATCAGGTTTACATTCACTACTGAAAACATTTATAATTCTGAATTCACCAAATGATCAAGAGATAGTCTTTTCATGGCAGAGAGATCAACAGTACACCTGCTCTGTCTGGCTTCAGCTCCAACACAGAAAACGAAACTAAAACACACCCTGCAGCAAACAGCCTAAAACAAAAGTAAAAAACTGACAGTTAGCTTTGACATCACTCTGACATCACTGATAAACACCCATTTCTTTAAGGTACTTTTCTTAAACACCCATTTCTTAAAGGTATTCTCACATGACACCTCACATGACTCTCATATGACACCGCATTATTTCCCTTCGTCTTGAGGGTATCGGAAACTCCTCAATAACTGTTGGTTTCACATCCCGTGTGACCATTCGACCCTATCCAATTGTATGGCCAAGGAAAGTGACCTGGGCTTCTCTAAATTCACTTTTGGCTAGGTTTACCACCAAACCCGCCTCCTGAAGTTGTTCGAATAACTCCATCAGATGTTTTAAATGTTCTTTCCATGTCTGGCTGAAAATTACCACCAGATCGTCGATGTATACCGCACAATTGGGTAATCCTGAAACAACTTTGTTAGTTAACCGTTGAAATGTGACTGGGGCGTTTTTCATGCCAAATGGCATAACTTTGAAAAGGTATATACCATCTGGAGTCACAAAAGCTGAAATCTCCTTCGCCCTTTCGGATAAAGGTACCTGCCAGTAACCTTTAAGTAAATCCAGTTTGGAAATAAAAGCGGATTGTCCCACTTTCTCAATGCAATCCTCCAGGCATGGGATAGGATATGGGTCCATTCTTGTAACTGAATTAACCTTTACATAGTCCACACACAACCGTTGGGTACCGTCTGGTTTTGGTACCATCACTATGGGTGAGCTCCATTGGCTGCAACCCACTTCAATTATGCCATTTTTAAGCATACTCTCAACCTCTTTGTTAACCTGTGCCAATTTTAAAGGGTTAAGTCTATATGGATGTTGTTTGATTGGAACAGCCTTTCCCACATCCACATCATGTATAGCCATTTTAGTACTTCCCAATTTATCTCTACAAACCTGCCCATGTGATATCAATAACTCCTTCAGGTCAGTCCGTTTTTCCTCTGGAAGGTAACTCAACAATTTATCCCAATTTTTAAGAACATCCTCGTTTTCCAATTTAATTTGAGGTATGTCAAATTCACAGTCATCTGGATTTGGTTCGTCACTTTGAGTTAGAATCATTAAAACCTCCTCCATTTTCTCTCCTTCCCTTTCAAAGTACCTTTTAAGCATATTCACATGACACACTCAGTGAGTCTTCTTTCTATCTGGTGTTATAACCACATAACTCACCTCACTTAACTTCCTGTCAATCTGATAAGGTCCACAAAACCTTGCTTTAAAGGTTCACCTGCCACTGGTACCAATACTAAAACTTTATCTCCACTGGCAAAACTATGAACTTTGGATTTCTTGTCCCTATCCGTTTCATCACATGTTGTGCAACTTTTAAATGATGTCTAGCCAATTCACCTGCTCTATTTAATAGTTCCCTAAAATTTGACACGTAATCCAATAATGTAATTTCCGATTTCTCACTTACCAATTTTTTCTTAATCAATTTAAGTGGTCCTCTTACCTGATGACCAAAAATTAGTTTGAAAGGACTGAATCTGGTTGACTCATTAGGTGCATCCCTACGTGTAAACAGTACAAATGGAATTCCTTTATCCCAATACTCTGGATAAGCTTGACAATAAGCTCTCAACATTGTCGTTAATGTCTGATGCCACCTTTCTAACGCTCCCTGCGATTCTGGAAGTTACGCAGTTGATTTAAATTGTTTTATTCCTAAACTATCCATAACTTCTTTGAATAACCTGTAGGTAAAATTCGATCCTTGATCCGATTGTATTTCTGTGGGTAGTCCATACCTAGAGAATTTAAGTAACTCCTCCACAATCTTTTAGCTGTAATATTACGTACTGGAATGGCCTCTGGAAACTTAGACGACACATCCATTATCGTCAAAAGATATTGATTCCCACTTTTGATTCCTCAATTTATCAGTTCTGCCACAGTCCTTCTGCTTTCGCAAATTCCTCCGCTGCTTCCGCCATTCCAAAATAAAAGTCCCTGAGCTTGTAAGTCACCCTCAGCTTCGCTGGATATAAAATGCCGCACCGCACCTTGCTAATGTACAGTGCCCTCTTCACCCGGTTGAAGGCAGCCCGCCTCCTTGCCAGCTCCACCCGTAAAGTCCTGGTATACACGTATACCAGCTCCAGCCCACTGCACCACCCGCTTCTGCTTGGCCCAGCTCAGGACCTTCTCCTTCACACTGTACCTATGGAAGCACAGAGTCACTGCCCTTGGCGGCTCACTCACCTTTGGTACAGGCCTCCACGACTGATGAGCCCGATCCAGTTCATATCGGGAGGGATCCTCCCCCTCCCCCAATAGTTTTGCCAGCATCGCAGCAAAATACTCAGTCGGCTTCGGTCCTTCAACTCCTTCGGGCAGCCCCACAACCCTCAAATTCTGTCGCCTGGATCTGTTTTCCAGGTCTTCCATTTTTCCTCGCAGATCCTTGTTAGTATCCATCACCTTCCGCATCTCTTTCCCCATCGAGGCAAGTTGATCACCGTGCTGCAATAACGTCTCCTCCACTTCCTTCAGCGCCTCCCCTTGCTCTCGCACCTCCGCCACTGCGCTCGCCACCTCCGTCCTCACCGGGGAAACCGCCTCCTCCACCAGCACACTCAAAACCTCCCTCATACTCCTTCCTCGCCGTCTCCATGCATTTCGCAATCTGCGCCAACTGCTTTTCAAATTCCGCAGCCATCACCTTAGTTATTTCTTCAGCCGTAAGCAGTGCGGCCTTCCCTGGTGCTCCAGCCTCCATTTTCCTTGGTGACCCCGCGGTGACCTTTCCACTCCCCGACGGACCTTCAGCTGTTTTTTTTTTTCAGCTGTTTTCTTGCTCACCCTCGACATTTTTCTTTGTTCTTTTTTCCTCCAGTGTCTTCACTGTGCCTCCTCCGTGCCTTCTCCCTGCTTCTGCCGCCTCCGTGGACCCTGGGACCGGGCTTAAAGCCCCGAAAATGCCGTTGCCAAATGGGAGCCCTCCATTGTGCGGCCGCCTCCCGCCCGCCGTCACCGGAAGTCCCCGAACACCCAATTCTTAAAGGTACTCTCACATGACACCAGTTAGCCCAACGTCGGTAGTGGGGAAATTGCTGGAGTCTATAATCAGGAGTGGGGTACTTAACACCTTGAAAAAGTTGTCAGTCAGTCAGAGAGAGCCAGCATGGATTCACGAAGGGAGAGTCATGCTTGACTACTCATGTTGAATTTTATGAAGAGATGACTACGGTAGTGGATAGGGGAATGTCTATGGATGTCATTTATATGGACTTACAGAAGGCATTTGATAAAGTCCCACACAAGAGATTGTTAACTAAGGTGGAAGCCCACGGAGTTGAGGGCAAATTATTGACGTGGTTAGGAAACTGGTTGAGCGGCAGGCAACAAAGTAGGGATAATGGCAGGTGGTGACTAGTGGTGTGCCACAGAGATGTGTGTTAAGGCCTCAATTATTCCCACTATTCATTAATGACTTGGATAATGGCATACAAAGTTACATATCCAAATTTGTGGATGATACAAAGTTAGGTGGCATTGCAGACAGCCTAGATGATAGCATAAAATTGCAAGACGATATTGACAGACTAAGTGAATGGGCAAAATGAGGCAGATGGAATTTAATGTAACTGTGAGGTTGTCCATTTTAGACCAAAAAGAGGATAGAGCAGAGCACTTTCTGAATGGAAAAAGTTTAGGTGCAGTGGATGTCCAAAAAGTCTTGGGGATTCAGATGCATATGTCTTTAAAATGCCAGGAACAAGTGCAGAAAATAATCAAAAAGGTTAATGGAATGCTAGCCTTTATATCTAGAGGATTGGAAGATAAAGACATAGCGGTTAGACCGCAAGCGGAACACTTCTGGGCACCACATCTTAGAAAAGATATTTTGGCTTTGGAGGGAGTGCAACGTAGGTAAACCAAAACGATACCTGGATTACAGAGATTGAGTTACAAGGAGAAATTATTCAAATTAGACCTGCTTTCGCTCTAATTTAAAAGGCTAAGGGGTGATCTGATCAAAGTATTCAAGATATTAACGGCGAAAGACAGGGTAGATAAAGATAAACTATTTCCACGGTTGGAGATTCTAAAACCAGGAGGCATATTCTAAAGATTAGGGCTAGACCATTCAGGAGAGATGTCAGGAAGAACTTCTTCACTCAAACGCAGGGCAAGGTTTGGCACTCTCTCCCACAAACAGCAGTTGAAGGTAGATCAGTTGTTAATTTTAAATCTGAGATAGATAGGTTTTTGTTGAGCAAAGATATTAAGGGATATGGGCCAAAGGCAGGTAGGTATATGGAGTTAGGAGGTCACAGATCAGCCATGATCTCATTGAATGGTGGGACAGGCGCGCGGGGCTGAATGGTCTACTCCTTTTCCAGACATCAAGTGGGCCCAGAAGATCGGCCAGTGGCAAAAGTGGATTCCAGGGAAAGAAGTCTGAAAAACACTGCTCTAATTCCTTCCAAAGAGATTGAGTGCCATTCCCTCACTCAATGATAATCATGCCCAATCTGACCAACAATGTCCCCATATCTCTACATTATCTTCCTAGTTCTTCGCAAAATGCACAACACGGCCATTATTAGATTTCAGTCTGATTTTAGACACTCCTACAACTTTTATTTGCTCCTTAAGAGGTTAAGTTATCCCATTCCTGATTATAGACTCCAGCAATGTTCCCACCACAGATGCTGGGCTAACTGGTCTGTAATTCCTTAGTTTCCCCTTTCATCTTCTTAAAAATGGAGTGACATGTACAATTTTTCAATCCAGAGGGACTACTCCTGAACCTAGTGAATGCTGGAAGATTATAGTTGGGGCATCTACAATGTGCTCCTCTACTTCCTTTCACCCCCGCGGATGTCATGAAGTTACAGCTTACCCATTTTGTTCCTTTTACAACTTGCATTCACACAGAATTTTTCAGGTCATACTTTCATATCTTTACTTCCCCTTTCCTAATTATTCTTAGCCTACAGATCACTTCCGCTGTCCCCTTCCAACCCACTTCCCCTCAACCCACCGTACTAGTTTTATTTATTCTCACTGCCTTATTTAACCTTTCTGTAAGCATCTTAGTATGCCTCCATTAGAGGTCAATAACCAGAGCTGATTCAGTTTCCTCCCACAGACAAAAGATATGAAGGCACAGTGGATTGGCCATGCCAAAATTGCCCTTTGGTGTCCAAGGATGTACAGATTAGGTGGGGTTACAGAGATAGGGCATGGGAGTGGGTCTGGGTAGGAAGCTCTTTCAAAGGGTCTGTGCCGACTCGATGGGCTGAATGGCCTACTTCTTCACTGTCAGGCTTCTTTGGATCCCAATGTTCTAGGAATCTTAAAACTTCCCTTCTGCACCATCTTTCAATCCAGCCATAATGAATCTAATGTGCCCTTGCCTAACCTGTCCAAATAATGACACTGGAACTAGTTCCAAGCTTACCACCTTTGACGTCTTGTTCTCCAGCCTCCACCCTAACTACTCACACTGTGCCCGCTCAACCTCCAGACCACTGTTTCCGATGTCACTGATTTCTGCATCTACTACAAAGTCAGGTGGCTCTCAAATGTTATCGACTTACTCCATTGCTGTTATTGTAGCACCAGCGAGGCACCAGAAAAGGTCAGTTAAATCTCCCACCACCATCACTCATTTTTTTCTCACCTTTTTCTATGTTCCCTTGAGGGAACAGCTTGCTTTGCAGCACCGGGACTTTTCTTCTCGTTACCCTTCCCTGTATCTCCAACCTTGCCCTCATCACAAGCACAATAGTGAATAGCCATTCAGATGCCCGGCTTCTTTCTTTACCCCATGAGAATGTCACCCAATCATCAAGCTCCCAGCTGCTTTCTGCCAGTGGGGTAACCACATCCTTAAACCCTTCCTTCAGTAGGATGTGGAGTGTGCTCAAGCTCAGCATTCTGCTGCTTGAGCAATATAACCTCCCAATACTCTCACTGGAAATCTAGCAGGGTCAACATCATTCATGCCAAACAGGTAACTGGCACTGCTATTACTTTTGTTGCAGAGAAATTTTCAGCCTGGTTTTCAAATCCCTCCATGTCCTTGCCCTTTCTGATCACTTTAATCTCCTACAACCTCACAACGAAATATCTGCACTCCTCTCATTTTAGCCTCCTGGGCATTCTGAATCATAGTACTCATAGAATCATAGGATTTACTGTGCAGAAGGAGGCCATTCGGCCCATCGATTCTGCACCAGCCCTTACAAAGAGCACTCTACTGAAGCCCATGTATCTACCCTAGCCCCGTAACCCAGTAACTCCCACTTAATATTATTTTTTGGACACAAAGGGCAATTTAGCATAGCCAATCCACCTAACCTGCACATCTTTGGACTGTAGGAGGAAACTGGAGCACCCGGAGGAAACCCACGGAGACACGGGGAGAACATGCAGACTCCGTACAGACAGTGACCCAGCCGGGAATCGAACCTGGGACCCTGGAGCGGTGAAGCAACTGTGCTAACCACTATGGAACCGTGCTGCCCACGTACTGTACTCCACGACTGATGGCCATTCATTCAGTTGCCTCAGCCCCAAACTCTGGAATTCATTCTCGGCCTCCTAACCTCACTTTTCTCCTTTGAGCCACTTCTTAAAACGTCTCTTTGACCAAGCTTTTAGCCATTTGGCCCAATAGCTCCTTATGTGACTCAGTGTCATGTATAATGTTCTTGTGAAGCACCTTGGGATATTTCATTCCATAAAAGTGCTGTTTCAATACAAGATGTACAAACTAACTCTTCTATCTTAGTTTCTAAACATCCTTTTTTTTTCCATTTGGTGGGTGGGAAAGGAAAGGGGTGGTAGTGATGTGGTGTTGTCGTTGGACTATTAATCCGGTAAGCTCTGGGGACCTGGGTTCAAATCCCACCACAGCAGATGGTGAAATCTAACTTCAATTAAAATCTGAAATTAAAAGTCCAATGATGACCGTCTACCCATTGTCGATTGTCGTAAAAATCCATCTGGTTCACTAATGTCTTTTAGATAAGAAAATCTCAGTTCAAGGGCAATTAGGGGTGGGCAAGAAGTACTCATGAATGAAATTTTTTTTTTAAACTATAAAATTTACAGTTCACATTTCAACTCATGGTGACTCAGTATGCAAATTTCTGGTGTATCCATACATTCCCTCATAGTGGGATATTAGCTGTGAAATTAGTGGCACATTGCAAATTTAGAGGCTGCACATACTCTATATAAAATTAAATTCCTTCCCAAGAGTAAGACTGGATTAACATTTTGACTACTTTCTGATTGACCCATGTGTACTGACTGCATTTCAGGTGTGCAGCATTTACAATCTATAATTCAAATTAGATCTATTTAGAATCAATTAAAATTAGTGTTTTGACAATTTAAGCAATTTTATCCTCGAACATTAACCTATTTTTCTTCCCAGGATTTGTTTCAAAATGCCTTCCTCAACTATCCCAAGCCAAGGCCAGTAATCTCCCAAAAGGGAACAAGATCAAACATGGGGCTATTTCTGCATGCCTCCTGTAAGCGTAATGACAATGACAGCATTATGGCAGCACACTGGATTTTGAAGCCGCGACAAGAGAAAATCTATGGATCAGAAAGTAGGTCAGAAGTAAATATTCACCAAGAAAAATCTTAATTTTAAATGAATAAGGTAGTTGAATAAAATAATATACATCTGTTTCTTCGTAACAGTTTTGATGGTTTTGGGGGGAAATTCAAGACATTGAAAGTGGATAGATAAACCATAAAGACATTTAGTGAAACATAAAGACCAGGATTATCCCAAATTCAATCCCTTCTCTGTTTGAGCTAACTGGCTGCATTTAAGACACCAGTAGAATACTGTAAAAGAGGAGATGGTTCAGGTACAGTTGGGGTACAATCCCACATGGGGAAAAAGATTGGAAAACCAAAGTCAGAGCTTCCTGGATGATGATGAAGGAGCAAGATGAAGCAGGAAAAAAAGGCTGCAAATGGCAGATCTCAGATTGACAATTTCAGTGAGAACCATGCTGACTGTAGAAAGCTCAGAGCAAAAATGAAAACGGAAATAAAAGAACCAAAGAGAGAATGTGAGAAGAGACTGCCAGCTAACTTAATAGAATAATCACTTATTGTCACAAGTAGGCTTCAATGAAGTTACTGTGAAAAGCCCCTATTCGCCACATTCCGGCGCCTGTTCGGGGAGGCCGGTACGGGAAAGGAATCCTTAAATCCTTACAAAGGAATTTCTTAAAAAGGAATCCAAAAATATTCTCCAGGAACACAAATAATAAAACAAGTAGTAAGAGAAAGAATGGGGCTAATTAGACTGTCACCTAAGTCTTCGTAAAAGAGGTGGTAGTTGAGATAATGGGTCAGCTAAACATTGATGGGAGTTATTAAAAAGGCATGTTCTATGTAAAGTTTAAGTCACCAGGACTCAAAGTCAAGCGACACTAGAGTGGAAACTGGGGATGCAGTGACCATAGTCTTTCAATTCTCCTTACATATGGGGTGATGCCAGAAGTCTGGTGAATTGCAAATGATCGACCCTTGGTCAAAAATAAGTACAAGGATAAATCCAACAACTACAAATTAGTTAGTCTAACTTTGGCAGTCGGAAAGCTTTAGAGATGTTAATCAGGAACAAAGTAAACAATCATTTGGAAAGGTGTGAATTAATTAAGGAACGTGAGCATAGATTTGTAAAGCAAATTGTGTATAACTAATTTGATTGAGATTTTGATGAGGTAACAGAGAGAGTTGATGAGCATAATACGATTGATGTGGTGTAAATGAACTTCAAAAGGCATTTGATAAAATGTCACATATTAGACTTGCCAACAAGTTGAAGCTCATGGAATAAAAGAGACATTAACAGCATGGGTACAGACTTAGCTGAGTGGCAGGAAAGAGTATATTAGTGAGCAATTGATTTTCAGACTGGATAAGGATGTAGAATTATAGAATGGTTACAGTACAGGGGGCCAGTCGACCATCATGTCAGTGTCTGTTCACTGCAAGAGTAACTAATTTAGTCCAATTCCCCTGACGTTTCTCTGTGGCCCTACAAATACTTTTCTCTTCCAAGCTTACTCAAATACCTTTTGAAAGCCACAATTGAATCCAGCTCCACCACTCTCAGGCACAGCATTCCAGATCCGAACCACTCCTCAAGTAAAAATGTTTTTCCTCAGCTCAAAGTTGTGTCCTCTGGTTTCTGTATAAATTGGGGTTCCCTCCAGGGTCAGTACTAGGACCACCACTTTTTTGGACACATATAAACGATCTAGACTTGGGTGTAAATGGTACCATTTCAAAATTTGCAGATTTCAAAACTTGGAACCATTGTAAACTGTGAGGAAGATAGTTTGACTGAAAGAGTATATAGACAGGCTGGCAGAATGATCGGACACACGACAGATGAAATTCAATGCAGAGAAGTGTGAAGCGATCCATTGTGTAAGAACAAGAAGGAGCGGCAATATAAAGGGTACTATTCAAAGGTGGGTGAGGATGCAGGAACAGAGAGACCTGGTGTGTATGTACACAAAGAATAGTATGATGAACACTGTGTTAATCACAAGTTCACTCTCAAGTGGCGTACTCTGTCCAATTCTGCACACCACACTTTAGAAATGTGTAAAAATTTACATGGGTAGCTCCAGGGACGAGCGACTTCAATTGCATGGATAGATGAAGAAACTGGGGCTGTTATCCTTCGAGAAGTTTGATCGGAAGGATTTGGTGGAGGCTTTCAAGATTTTGTGAGAAACTGTTCCCATTGGCGGAAGAATAGAGTCAGAGGACACAGACTTAGGACCAATGCAATAATAATCATCTTTATTATTGTCACAAGTAGGCTTACATTAACACTGCAATGAAGTTATAGTGAAAAGCCCCTAGTCGACACATTCTGGCGCCTGTTCAGGTACACAGAGGGAGAATTCAGAATGGCCAATCCATCGAACAAGCACACCTTTTAGGACTTGTGGGAGGGAACCGGAGCACCCGGAGGAAACCCACACAGACACGAGGAGAATGTGCAGACTCTGCGCAGCCAATGAACCAAGCCGGGAATCGAACCCAGGTCCCTGGTGCTGTGAAGCAACAGTGCTAACCACTGTGCTACCCTGCCGCCCGTAGAATCTAGAATCTATGGTGACATGAGGAAAAAAAATCTTTTATGCCATGTGCGGTTAGGATTTGGAGTTCACTGCCCGTGTGTGTGGTAGAGGCAGATTCAATCGTGGATTTCAATGGGAACTGGATAATCATCGGAACAGAAAAATATTGCAGGCTACGGAGAAAAAAATGGACTGGAGCTAGTTGAGATGCTGTCATCAAGAGCCAGCACAGAAATGATGGGCCAAATGGTCATCTCCTGTTCCGTAACCATTCTATAATTACACGCGTGATAGACTATTCAACCCGATTCCAATACCAAACTTCTGTTCAAGGTACACAAACGGTAATTTATTTCTTACCTTTGCAAGGCCAGCCCTATGTGCACCCTGAGACTCCATGTATGCAATGTACTTCGAAAAATTCTTGAACTCTTCCATTGTGGGCTGGAAAGTCATGATTTTACATGTAGATTTTGATGAAGACACTGATTCTTCTGTAGCCATGATGGCAAAATCATGTGTTCTTCCTAAAATAAAAATACATTTTTTTTTACTATTTAACAGAAAATAGAAACAGATCATTCCCCATAATGGATTTCCCCATGTCTGCGTGGGTCTCACCCCACGCAGACACAGAGTCTGTACTCAAGTATTCACTGTGGTAGTGTGGTACATAACCGACAAGTCATCAGTTCAATCGATCAGGTGCTCGACTGGTTGAACCACCTTTGTTGCCTGATGTGGTCTTTTTTCTGTACTTGCGGTGTCGATTTTCTGTCTCGGAGAACAGAGAATATAGAACATAGAACATACAGTGCCTTTCAGCCCATCGAGTCTGCACTGACCCACTTAAGCCCTCACTTCCACCCTATCCCCATAACCCCTCCTAACCTTTTTGGACACTAAGCGCAATTTAGCATGGCCAATCCACATAACCTGCACATCTTTGGACTGTGGGAGGAAACCGGAGCAACCGGAGGAAACCCACGCAGACACGGGGAGAACGTGCAGACTCCGCAGAGTCAGTGACCCAGCAGGGTCCCTGGGACCCTGGCGCTGTGAAGCCATAGTGCTAACCACTATGCTACCGTGCTGCTCTTAAGTGGAGAATTGCCCTAAAAACCTGTTTGCTATCAGTTTTTTATCAAGGGCCAACTCTTCTAGACTGTTGGAATGACTTATTTTCTGACTATACAATGTCCTTTTCTTCCTGGCATTTGTGCCACCATGCGTGAACTTGGTATGGTCTACACACACATCTGTCTGTGTTATATCGAATGGTAGATCTTTTTTTATACACTGTCCTGCAATCACTTTTTTCCCCCCAAGTGCACTCAGTTGCCATCTGGATTGCTTTCCATACTGTATCGTTTGTCAAGCGTGACTGCAAGTCCTAACACATTGTTTCCATTGAATTGCAATGCATTGGTTAGTTGTCCTTCCGTTTCAAAGCCGTACACCTTTGTGTAAATTCTGTTGTTCTGCAGTTACTCTGTGTTCTCCAGATCAGTTTCTTTTGGATTATCTGATGTATCTTTGAGTTTTTTTAATATCAGTTGCCTTTGGGTGATCTGACGTATCTTTGAGCTCTTTGTGATTCTTATCTGGAGTCAACTTTTCCAAGATGTCTTAATTTTCTTGGTGGCTGTTCACAATTGATGTGCTCTCAATTGATCTGTGCACTGTTGCACTTTTAGTATCAGCCTCTGTGCAGTCCAGCTGAGATCTGCCAGTCTCGCCGTTGTCCTGCACAGCTTGTATGCTACTTGTGATCACTTTGTCACTACTAGCAAATAACCTACATAGGCCTTCATATTCTTCTTCCGGCTCATCATCTGTCTTCATTGAATGATTGCGGCATCATATCCCGTGGCCAGTTACAATGATCCTCTGTCTTCACACTGTCTGGAGGATACATTTAAAGAGGTTCAGGCCTTTTCATGCTTTCGCTCCCAATAGTGACTCTTGCCCACAATGGCGAATTGCACAATGACTTTGATCGTCCACTCATGCTTCTAGGTTACATATCCCTTATGTTTCAACCGCATTCCCACTGTAGGCGATTAGCCGTTTCGTTCGATCAAAAACTGTCGGTGGAACTCTCAGGGGGGTTCAAATCGGAGAGGCTGAGGAAATTGTCACTTGTTCCAGTCCAGTGACAAGCTTGCAGTTGATTAATGTGGCATTCATCATCACTGGAATTCTCCATTCATCGAGACTTGGAACAACTGTGATTGGGTTTATTTTTTCAGCTTCTGAAATATCCTGTGGACCTTTGTCTACACTTTCATGTGTATTAATATAGAATATATCTTCTAAATCTAATTCATCTTCTATGATGTCGAGTTTATCCCATTTATTTTTAGATTTATTAAAATTTTCTTCTTGTTTTATGCTGCAAACCTCTTGTTCATCTATGTGGTGAAGTTTCACCGATGTTCTGCATTGCGAGGCAAAATGATTCAGTTTGTTGCACTTCAAACACATTCTTTCAAAGGCTGGGCATTCTTTAAGTAAGCGTGGCCACAGCATCTACACGTCATCACGTCATGCGCAAACGTCTCATGCGCATGCGCAGAACGGTAGTCGTCCGGATTGCGCTCTATTTTCAAGTGTGCATGCGCAACATTGTCGTGCATATGCGCACAACGGTCAACTTCCGGATCACGCTTTTTCTTCAACTGCCCATGTGTGAAATGTCCGTCTTCCAAAGCGTGCTTTTTTTTCCCCCCAAGTGCGCTTGCACAAACTGGCCTTCTTCTGCAGCACTCTGAATTCAAGCTGCACCACAGCTTCAACAGAGTTAGCCCCGATGTGGATTTTCACGCCACTTTCCCCAGAGAATTTTTCAGAACATCTATTTTCAGTTTCTTTGCTCGCACGGGATATATTACTAGGATCTTCTAGCATTACTTTTTATTGCCTTTGCAGTCGTTCACGCAGCTTTTCATTTATTTTAAGCTCACAGTAGCTATCAAAATTTTCAATTACCACGTTAAACTTATTTTTCTCAAATTCATTCTCAAAGTGGAACGAGTAATACAGTTCTATAGCCAGTGGTCCAGCCAGCTTTAGTAACAGCGCAATCTTTTGCATCTCACTGACCGCTTCGAGGTTTAAGACTGAGAGGTACTGTTCAAGCTAGTTTGAAAATTTTCCAGTTCACATCTACTTTACCCGATGTCCTGAAAGACTGGAGTCTGCAGACCCTCCATGAAGCTTTGACTGGGTATTTATTTTTCAATGCTGCTGGCTGTTGCTGCTGGAGTCTGGGTGAGATTTTGTTTCGCAAGTTTTTTTTTCTTTGAACAGATTTTTTTCTTTCTCCCTAAACCTGACTATTCTACTTTAGGAAGCACTCCTGGTACCATGTGTTGTTCTCTGTTTTGCTTTTAGTCAATATACACATCATGACATTGCTGTGAGCCAATTGCTGCCATATTTTCTACATTACAGCAGCGATTACATTCAGAGATATTTCTTTGCTGTAAAGATCGAAGGGTGTCCAGCAAGCGATGTCATCAAGCAGGTTAAGCAGCCAGCTAACCAACCACGTTGAAAGATTCTCACAGACAGCAAGCCAGGAAGTCAAATGCATGGATTATCTTTCACTTTTTATAAATTTTACTGAGAGCAAATTAGATTTTGCAGCATACACATTAGAAGTTGAGGTATCATAAACTGTTTTAAAAAAGTTACATTACAAATATAGAACGCGGAAATAAGTGTGGCAATACATTAAAATTAGTTTACCAGGGTTGGAGAGGTTCTTCATTCGTAGTTATGACCAAGTAGGCCATTAAAAACCCAGTTGCACATCATTAACAAAAAAGGATTTAACAACAATATCACAGCATTATTGGGGAAGCTCTTGCCAGTGCAGTGATTTCTAAAGATTGAATTCTGCAAGGTCTTCAACCGTACACCCTATGGAGGAGCAGGGTCACTGACAGCAACTTGCAGACTTCTGCATGTAACAGCACAAGTGCAAATGCCAGAAGTTACTATCGATTTCACAAGTGATAACGTTGATAATTTCGCTGACAATTATGGAAACCGGAAAGTCAACATGAGGGTGTCAATAAATACAGGAAAGGTCTCAATGGGTCAGAAAAGAAAGTCAAAATGATAGTATCTTCAATAAGACTGCTATCTTCCCAAAAAAATATTTCAACTCATCATTTTGCACATTAGCCATTTTTAGTTCCTCAGTTTCAACCTCATTTGTCTTTTATTGGGATTTCAGCTATTCAATAAACCTAATCGCTTCCTCTGTTTTTCCTGATTGAAATGCAGAATACTGTGGATGCCGGGAATTTGAAGTGAAACCAGAAGAAGCTAGAAATACTCAGCAAGTTAGGGCAGCATCTGTGGAGAGAAGAGAGTTTATGTTTGAGGTCTATGCCCTTTGACTGGAACTCTGATGTAAACACGGAGTTCTGATGCAAGATCACAGACCTGAAACATTAATTGTTTCTTTTCATAGAAAATGCTGGAAATTCTCAGCAGCATCTATTTTCACTCCTGTTTTTAACTACAGAAACTGGCTTTCAAATGTTATCCTTGTTGCTTGTTCCCTCTTTGCTCCTCTACCTCTTTTTCGGGAGGTCGATGCAGTTTTTTCCCCCCCGAATGGCCTTCGATCGCCCCTTTTTTGTACTTTCATATAGCTTATTTATTCATCAAAATATGTTGTATATTGTCTTATTTGTCTATTTATAACATTTGTCCAGTTTGTGCTTACTAGTTCTTGGTATTACTTCCTCATTTGCAGTAGTACATACTTAGAGATACTCAATTTGCCTTCAAATGAACATACTTCAATGTACTGGTGCAGTTAATTTGTTCAAGCTTTTTAAATTACATGAACATAAAAACAAATTACTGCGGATGCTTGAATCTGAAACAGAAACAGAAAATACTGGACAATTTCAGCAGGTCTAACAGCATCTGTGAAGAGAGAAGGGAGCTAACTTTTCAAATCTGGATGACTCTTTGTCAAAGCTAGAGAGATGGGGCCAGCGATAGATGGAGATTTTTCTGTCCACAACATCTTTGTCAATCTCCACCTATCGCTGGCCCCCTATCCAGCCCCACCGCTTCACGCACCCCCTCCCCTACAACAGTGTAAATATGACACATTTCCAGTTCTCTCCAGCTTTGACAAAGAGTCATCCAGACTCAAAAGGTTAGCTCCCTTCTCGCCCCACAGAAGCTGTTAGACCTGCCGAGATCGTCCGGTATTTTCTGGGGGGGGTTCAATTATACCTTGGTTTTTAAGATTGGACATCTGAAGCATTGGTTTATTCCATGTCCGTGGCAAATTTCATCATGTTATGGTCATGATCATCAACAGGTTATCTTCTTCTCGTGCAGTCGCCCCAGACCGAGGATGATTTGCTTCCATTTCAATTCGATGCGTTCTGAGATTTTAATTTGCGATTTCCAGGTTCAGTCACGTGTGGGGCAGGTAATGCTTGAAGGGTCAGATTTGTTTTGTGGAGGTTGTGAGATAATTTCCCCAAATATATCAGCAGGAAACACCAGCAATGTTGACAAATAAGGAGCAACGTCAGTGAGGGAAGCAAGCAACAGCCAAGAGAGTGGGCTGTGTGGTAGCCCAGACAAGTGGATTGCAACGGAGGCGCAAAGGAAAAAAGTGTTATAGATTCTGTGTTTGGCGGACAGAAGAATTTTGATTTTACTGAAAGGGACCCTTCAACATTTCTGGGACGGTAAGGAATCAACAAACCTAATATGCCTCAGGGTAGGCAACAAACGCAGACAGAGCTCATTAGTCCTCAGTTTTCAATTAAATGTTGCCTCTGCTCATTAGTGCCGCTGAAGTGTTTAACAATGGAAGGAGAGGAACAGGAGTAAGCCACTGGAGCATGGTGCACATCATTGCTATTCTGTACCTCTGCTCAATTTACCCAAATTTATCTACCTTCCATGTTACTCTTCACTAACAAAAAAATAATCAAACTGGGTGTTGAAAATTTTAATTGACCCAGTGACGACAGACTTTTATGGGGATAGTGGAAAGGAGAAGAGGTCTGAAAATGTCCACTCGCCCGTGTGAAAAGCTGCTTCTAGATTTCAATCCCGAATGGCTGAGCTTTAATTTTCAGTCATTGTTTAGGACCCCCCACGATAGGAAACAGTTTCTCTGTTAACTATGTTATCATTGTAAGCATTTAGACTCAGAAAAATACAAGCCAAATTTATGTGAATTGTCCTTCATAATTTAACCCTTTAAACCCTGGTATCATTCGGACTAATCTCTGTCATGAACCAGTCCAAGGATAATATATCCTCCCTGAAGTGTGGTGTGATGCAGTGAAAGGACAGGCTGCCGCATTTACACCTGAAAAACATCAGACCAAAAACATGCCTTGTTTTCGTAGGGTCTGTCTCACCCCCATTTAAGACATGTAAGAAAGCAAGCACACAGACACTTCTTCGGCTACTAGTATCCAACATTCCAGTCCTGTTGCTCAAGGTATGGGAAACAACTTGCCAGAATCACCAGAACATTATGCAAATAAACCTCAATATTTGGGGCTGTCAACTTGTGCCAAACAGGAAACGATTTGAGACTTTTAGTCAACTGTGTAATATGAATCAAGTCCAGATTTTACTTCAAGGGACTGACTGATAACGGTTATAAATGTGTTCTGCAAATATTAAAACCTCAGCTTTTGCATGCAAAACTTGACACTATGAAAACTGCACAGTTCAATGAATATGTAAATACTTTATTAGTAAAGAACGTGAGTGAGATGTATGTTTAATCAGTGTTTAATAGCATGAGGAAATCTCTTGATGGTTTTGGAACACCTTTCAGCTTTGATGGCTATAAAAGCTTCTTTTTTTTCTTTTTCTTAATCCATGTCTCAATGCCCATGGCGTCTCATGGTTGCCCTGTCGAGTTGCTAGGTCTGTTCAAAATCTAGGCCATTTAACACGGTGGTGATGCCACACAACACGATGGAGGGCGTCATCGATATGAAGGCAGCACTTCATCTCCATAAGAACTACGGTGGTCATTCCTGCCGATACCGTCATGAAGAGATACATATGCAGCAGGTAGGTTGGTGAGGGTGAGGCCAAGTATGTTTTCCACTCTTGCTTCCCCCACCACAGACTTAGTCTAGCAGTTCTGTTCTTTAGAACTCAACTAGCTCAGTCAGTCGTACAGCTACCGAGCTAACCTTGATGAAGGACATTGGGCCACCCTCAGTGCTTCATCCAAGTGGTGTTCATCAGCCATGGGTGGGTACATGGTAAGCAGCAGGAGATTACCTTGCCCATGTTTGACCTGATGCCTTGGGGTTTCATGTGATCCACAGTTATGTTGAGGACTCCCAGGGCAACTCCCTCCTGAATGGATGCCACTGTGCCACCTGCTGGTGGGACCGGACATACGCAGGGATGGCGATGGTGGTGTCTGAGAGGTATGATTCCATGTGGATGACCGTCAGGCTGTTGCTTGACCAAGTTTGTGAGATAGCTCTCACAATTTTGGTACCAGCCCCCAGATGTTTGCAAGAAGGCCTTTGCAGGGTCGACAGGCTTGCCATTGTCATTTTTAAAATAAATTTAGAGCACCCAATTCATTTTTTCCAATTAAGGGGCAATTTAGCACAGCCAATCCACCTAGCCTACACATCTTTGGGTTGTGGGGGTGAAACCCACGCAAACACGGGGGGAATGTGCAAACTCCACACGGACAGTGACCCAGAGCCGGGGTCAAACCTGGGACTTCAGCGCCGTGAGGCAGCAGTGCTAACCATTACGCCACCTGCCGTTGTCATTTCTGAAGCCGGGTGGTCAATCCACATTAATTCCTTTGAGACTTTTAGGAGTTTATTAGAACTTGGCTTGCTGGGCTATTTCAGAGGATATTTAATGGTCAGCTGAGAGTCTGGAGTCACATGTGGACCAGAGCAGGGAAGGACAGCAGATTTTCTTCTCGAAAGGACTTTATGAACCAGTTCGGTTTTTGAAGCAATTGACAATGGTTTCATGGTCACGGTTAGACTTTTACATAGAGAAACATCTACATTTACATAGAACATACAGTGCAGAAGGAGGCCATTCAGCCCATCGGGTGTGCACCGACCCACTTAAGCCCTCACTTCCACCCTATCCCCATAACCCAATAACCCCTCCCAACCTTTGTGGACACTAAGGGCAATTTAGCATGGCCAATCCACCTAAACTGCACGTCTTTGGACTGAGGGAGGAAACCGGAGCACCCGGGAGGAAACCCACGCAGACAAGGGGAGAACGTGCAGACTCCGCACAGGCAGTGACCCAGTGGGGAATCGAACCTGGGACCCTGGCGCTTTAAGCTATCCACTTGTGCTACCGTACTGCCCTAAAAATTTTTACTTCCAATTTTTTTTATTGCGTTCAAATTGAATTTGAACCCTCGTCCCCAGAGCATTACCTGGCTCTGGATTACTAGTCCAGCAACAATACCAGTACGCTACCACTGCCCCTAGGGCAGCACAGTAGCACAGTGGTTAGCACTGTGGCTTCACAGCGCCAGGGTCCCAGGTTCGATTCCCGGCTGGGTCACGGTCTGTGCGGAGTCTGCACGTTTTCCCTGTGTCTTTGTGGGTTTCCTTCAGGTGCTCTACTTTCCTCCCACTAGTCCTGAAAGACGTGCTGTTATGTAATTTGGACATTCTAAATTCTCTCTGTGTACCCGAACAGGCGCCGGAATGTGGGGATTCAGGGCTTTTCACAGTAACTTCATTGCAATGTAAGCCTACTTATGACAATAAAGATTATTATTATTAGAGGCTACAACAGCAGGTCCAACGCTGGGAATTCAGTTGCAAGTAACTCACTGTAACTTCTGTAACTTCGGACTCTGCAATGCACGGTCCCTAGGTGAAGGGAGACCCCAGAGTGCAGGGGACTACCCGCGTGGCAGACGCACAGTAGGCAGCTATGTCGGGTGCCCCCTGGACAAAGGGAACCCCCGGAGTGCAGGGACCCAACCGCATGGAGAGAGCAGTGACAGCGGCCATCCTGGACGGCCCCCTAACAAAGGGAAACCCCATGGGCAGGGGCACGTCCACCAGGTAAGTGTGGTTAATCCCACAGGAGCGAGGGGACAGAAGCCCCCCACAGGATAGTCACCTGGAACGTAAGGGGACTCAACGGCCCAGTGAAACGATCCAGAGTCCTCACCCACCTAAGAAATATGAAGGCCGACATAGTCTTCCTTCAAGAGACACACCTGAGAGAGCAGGACCGACTGCGGGTAAGAAAGGGCTAGATGGGACAAACGTACCATTCTTGCTATGGGATAAGGGCCAGGGGGGTGGCAATACTGATCAGCAAGAGGATGTTTAGGGTGACAAAGACTGTTACGGACCCAGTGGGATGGTACATCATGGTCAGCGGGGCCCTGAATAGGGCACCGGTAGGACTCGTTAACGTGTACGCACGAGCGTACATTAAGACACGACACGAGCTTCATTAAGAAGACCATGGCAGAAATCCCGGACATAGTGACGCACCGACTAATCATGGGGGTGGACTTCAACTGTATACAGAATCCAACGACAGACAGATCAAACCCCAAAACGGGGAAAACCTCAAGCATGGCAAGGGAATTCAGTCACTTTATGGAACAGATGGGAGCGGTGGACCCCTGGAGGTTCGCCCACCCAGGGGAGAAGGAGTTCTCCTTCTTCTCCCCAGTACACAACGTATACACTAGAATTGACTTATTTGTGGTAGGGAAAACGGTGCTTCCGGGGATAGACAAGGTGGAATTTACTCCGCAATTGTGATATCAGACCACACTCCATATTACATGGACGTGAGGCTGGAGACGGGCAGGGCCCAACGCCCCACATGGAGGCTGGATATTGCCCTACTAGCTGACAAGGCCTTCAACGAAAAGATATCTTGGGCCATAGCAGAGGACACCGAGAACAACCAGAACGGGGTGGTCTCGCCCTCCACGTTCTGGGAAGCGCTAAAGGCCGTACTAAGAGGGAAAATCATCGCTTTCAAAGCACAAAGAGATAGGGAGGAAAGGGCAGCTAGGCAGCAGCTGGTCGACTCCATACTGGAAGTAGACAGTAAACACTCCGAGGCCCCGACCGTAGAGTACCTGGCGGAGAGGAAAGAGCTACAAAGGAACTTTGTGCACCAACTCCACCAGGCACATGGGACCCTATATGAACACTGAGACAAAGCCAGCCGCCTGTTGGCATACCAACTGAAAAAGCAGGCAGCCACCAGAGAAATTGCACAAATCAAGGATACCAGAGGCACATTAGAAACAGAACCAGAAAAGATCAACAAAACTTTCAAGGCCTTCTACAAAGGGCTGTACACCTCAGAGCCCCCAATGGGGGAATCCAGGATGAAACGGTTCCTTGATGGACTGGACATACCAGTTGTGGGGGAGGGCAGAAAATGGGGCCTTGAAGCACCACTAGCACTGGGAGAGATTATGGACAGCATTAGCTCCATGAAGGCGCCGGGACCTGACGGGTTCCCGGCGGACTTCTACAAAAAATCTGCGACAGCACCTGCAGGTAATGTTCACAGACTCGCTAGCTAGGGGCACACTGCCACCTACGCTAGCACAGGCCTCAATCACGCTGATACCCAAGAAAGACAAAGACCCAACGGAATGTGGGTCATACAGATCCATCTCACTGTTGACGCAGATGCCAAAATATTGGCCAAAATCCTAGCCAAAAGGCTAGAAGACGGCGTACCAGAGGTGGTCGCAGAAGACCAGACGGGCTTTGTCAAAGGTAAACAGCTTACCTCGAACATCAGGCGCCTGCTGAACGTGATAATGACCCCCTCCGGGGAGAGAACACCAGAGGTGATCGTCTCCCTAGACGCAGAAAAGGCCTTCGACAGAGTCGAATGCTAATACCTCAGAGGTACTGGAGCGGTTCGGGCTTGGAACAGGGTTCACCTCCTGCGACACTGGGTAAAACTCCTATACAATGCTCCCATGGCGAGCGTACGGACCAACAACTGCAACTCCCGATACTTCCAGCTGCACAGGGGCACCAGACAAGGATGCCCACTGTCCCCGCTGCTGTTTGCTCTAGCGATCGAACCACTAGCAATCACGCTTAGAGCAGCAAAAAGCTGGAGGGGGATCCGAAGGGACGGCAGAGAGCACAGAGTCTCACTCCATGCAGATGACCTGCTCCTCTACATTTCGGACCCACAAAGCAGCATGGACGGAATCATCGTGCTCCTGAAAGAATTTGGCATCTCCTCGGGCTACAAACTCAACAGGAGTAAAAGCGAGATCTTCCCGGTACACCCACAAGTAGGGGGGCAGCATTAACGTGACTGCAATTTAAACAAGCCCGACACAAATTCCGCTACCTGGGGATCCAAATAGCCAATGACTGGAAAGGGATCCACAAATGGAACCTCACCAGTATGACAGAGGAAGTAAACAAAGGACCTGCAAAGATGGAACACACTCCCACTCTCCCTCGCGGGGAGAGTCCAGATGATCAAAATGAATGTACTGTCCAGGTACCTCTCCCAAACCTACAATTCTACCACTGGACGGCGACGGCCGAGCGAATAAGGGGATGGATCAAGGAGCCAGAAGCCGAGTGGGTGCACGCGGAAGAGGCCTCCTGCATGGGGACCTCCCTCCGGGCCCTCGCCACAGCAGCACTCCCATCCCCACCCAAAAAACACTCCAGCAGCCTGATGATGATAGCCACCCTCCAATCCTGGAACCAGCTACGGCAGCAATTTGGCCTGACCAAAATATCGGACAAAGCTCCCATCTGCAACAACCATAGGTTCACGCCAGCGCTGCCTGACGCCACCTTCAAAAGGTGGGGACAGGACAGAAGGACACTGACAGTCAGAGACCTATACACGGACAGCAGGATCGTAACACTGGACGAACTGACAGAAATTCCAGCTAGCCAGGGGGAACGAGCTAAGGTATCTACAACTCAAAAACATCCTACGAAAGGAGACAAGGACGTACCCACAACCGCCACGACAGACATCACTGGAAGAGTTATTGGACGCAAGCATACTAGATAAAGGAAACTGTAGCGACATGTATGACTGACTGGTAGAAAGGGCCAACACTGTACTGGATGCAACAAGGAAGAAATGGGAGGAGGACCTGGGGATTGAAATAGGGTGGGGACTCTGGAGCAAAGCACTGCACAAGGTCAACACCACTTCCACGTGCGCAAGGCTCAGCCTGACGCAACTAAAAGTGGTACATAGAGCCCACTTAACAAGAACCCATATGAGTAGGTTCTTCCAGGAGGTGGAGGATATATGTGAACGGTGCCAAGGAGGCCCGGCCAACCACGCCCACATGTTCTGGTCTTGCCCCAGACTAGCGGGGTACTGGACAGCCTTCTTCGAGGCAATGTCCAAAATGGGTGGAGCCATGCCCGAAAGTGGCGGCCTTCGGGGTTTCAGACCAGCCAGATCTATTCCTTTGCCTCCCTGATCGGCCGCCGTAGAATCCTGTTTGGCTGGCGGTCAGCAGCACCACCCAAAGCTGCAGACTGGCTGTCCGACCTCTCGGAATCTCTCCAAATGGAGAAAATCAAATCCGCCATCCGAGGGTCAGACGACAGCTTCCACAGAACGTGGGAGCCATTCACGCAATTGTTCCGGGACCTGTTTGAGGCCAACAAACAAGCAGAAGAATAGCCAGGTAGCCAAGAATCAGGGGAAAGTAGCCAAAGCATGAGAGGGAGAGATAGACCAGGAGAGGAGGGCTAAACCGAAGAGGAAAGAAAGGCGAACCGGGGGTGGGGGGGGGGGGGGGGGGGGGGGGGGAGAGAACGAAGGGACAGGGAACAAGAGTGGAGAACCAGGGTGGTGGGGGGGGGAGGCAGAGAAATGATAGCCGGAAGGAGGGTACGGGATACGATAACAAACTTGGCATCTACAGGGACAGAGAACAAGGAGAATACAGGCAAAAGACGGGAAGAACGCTGAAGCGGAGGCGAGCACAAGACGACAACGGCAGCGAGATCCGTCCGGGAGAAGCAAGTGACAACACCAAACCCATTCGAGTATTGCCCACTGTAATTCTTTCTCCGGCACCCAAATGTATATCTACCTCCCCAGCCTCCAACCCCCCCCCCCCCCCCCCCCCCCCCCACCCCGCTCCCTCCCTCCCCCCCACAAACAGTTGCCTACTTATGTATTGTAAATAATTTTGCCAGTTGTACAGAGTTGCTGCTGTTGAGCTGGTGCACAATACCCTACCTGTTATTCTATTTTATTTTATTTATTATTATTACTTTTTTTTGGTCTGTTTGGGTGTGCCCTTCTCTTCTATATATTTCTTATTCTGTGTACATAACGGTAAATATACTTTGTTCAAAAACCCAATAAAAAAACATTTATATTAAAAAAAAGATTCTGCAATGCAGCTATCTACTAGACACAAATCAGGGTATTCTACACTTGCCTGGATAAGTGTGGCTCCAACAACAACCAACCCCATGTAGGATAAACCGGGCCACTTGATCAGCATCACACCCACCACCTTAAACATTCACTCCCTCCACCCTCCTTCAATATGTTTTTATCTACAAGATGCACTGCAGAAACTCACCAAGACTATCTGACACTATCTCCAAAACCGACAACCCCGACAATCTGGTAGGGCAAGGGTAACAGAATCATGGGAATGCCATCACTGTCCCATTGTACAATGGGATCATGGCTGATCTGTAGCCTAACTCCATGTGCCATATCCCTTAATATCTTTGTAACAGAAATCTATCTCAGATTCAAAACAAGCAACTGTTCTAGCTCCAACTACTGTTTCTGGGAGAGAGTTCCAATCCTCTGCTACCCTTTGAATGAAGAAGTTCTTCCCAACATCTCTCCGTAACGGTCTAGCCTTAATTTTTAGACTATGCACCCTAGTTTTAGAATCTCCAACCAGTGGAAATAGTTCTTTATCTACCCAGTCCTTCCTGCTAATATCTAAAATACTTCAATCAGTATTGAACCCCTTAACCTTTTAAATTATGGCGGAAACAGGCCTAATTTGCATAATCACTCCTTGTTACTTAACCCCAGTAGCCCAGGTGTAATTTTTGTAAACCTACGTCGCACTCCCTCCCAAGGTCAAAATATCCTTCCGAAGGTGTGGTGCCCAGAACTGCTCACAGTTCTCAAAGCGGAGTCTAACAAGTGTTTTGTCTTGCTTCAGCATCATTTCTGTATCTTTCATAGAATCCCTACAGCACAGATGGAGCTAATTTGGCCCATTAAGTCTGCACTAACCCTCTGAAAGGGGACCCTACCTAATCCCACTCCCTGCCCTATCTCCCTAACCGGCACATCTTTGGACACTAAGGGACAATTAGATTGGATTGGATTTGATTTGATTTGTTTATTGTCACGTGAAGCGAGGTAGTGAAAAGTATTTTTCTGCGAGCAGCTCAACAGATCATTAAGTACATGCGAAGAAAAGGGAAGAAAAAAAAATACATAATAGGGCAACACAAGATATACAAGGTAACTACATAAGCACTGGAATCGGATGATGCATACAGGGTGTAGTGTGAATGAGGTGTAGCCACCTGAGTTGGCCACTTCCCGACTTAAAATGGAGAACCGCAAAGGCTGAAGGGAAATTCAGCCAACACAGGCAAAGACTAGCAAATACACAAATCATGTGTATTGAAACCTGTAAGGAACCAGACAGCACTGAAACCAGCAGCCATCTGCATAGTAATACAGCAGCCATCTGCATAGTAATGAGCGATTCCAGGGCACAATGGCAACAGTTAAGGTGAATAAAGCCAAGCCAGACTCCTCGGCGCCAGCAGGAGCCAAGACAAAGGAAGGCCAACGGACATTTAGGGACCGCCCAACGATCAGAGAACAACTCCAGTATTGGAGAAACCGATCCAAGTGATCGGAACGCAGTCCAATCACTTGGAACCAGGTACGGGGTCCGCCCCGAAGGGCGGGAAGCCCCTGGGGACTATAAAGTAAAGCCCCCAAGTTCAAATCATTCTTCTTTGGCAGGGTCACTCAGCAACTTGAACCAACCCTTGACAGTGACCTGCCTCGCTGCCTCCAACCAAGTAAGTCTCAAGTCAACGCTCACTATGAGATAGGCGCTCCTAGCTACCAGTCCATACCAGCTTTTGAATCCTGCAGACTCAGGACCTGAACGAAAGGCCATTTGTTCCCCTGACCTGGTGGGCCAGTCCAAAGCTAAATATAGGCCTTTTAGTGATAGGAATAGCCTAGAAAGTAGAGTTTATGCATGAGTAGTGATTTACTGTGTATAATAAATATGCTTTGATTTGAATCTTACTAATTGGTGTATTGAGTTATTGATCATTACTTGAACTTGAACCTCGTGGTGGTATCGTAAAGATACCTGGCGACTCTAGAGCAAAGGTTAAACAAACAGAGCAAATTACGAATTAAGAGCCAACCAAAAGTTAGCAACAGAGGTCAGTCCATAAGAGGGTCATTTAGGAGTCTGGTGACAGTGGGGAAGAAGCTGTTTTTGAGTCTGTTCGTGCGTGTTCTCAGACCATGGCCAATCCACCTAACCTGCACATCTTTAGACTGTGGGAGGAAACTGGAGCAGCTGGAGGAAACCTACGCAGTCTCAGAGAGAAAATGCAAACTCCACGCAGTCACCCAACTTCAGAATTGAACCAGACTCCGTGACGCTATGAGGCAGCAGTGCTAACCACTGTGCCACCGTGCCACATTCCAACCCTAAAGATATAAAGGCTACCATTCCATTAGCCTTTTTGGTTATCTTCTGCACTTGTTCGTGGCACTTTAAGCATCTATCCACCTGATCCCCAAGTCTCTTTGGACACCCACTGTACCTAACCTCTTTCCATTTAGCAAGTATTCAGTTCTATCCTTTTTTGGTCCAAAATGGATAACCTCACACTTGCTTGCACTGAACACAGTTTCACCAGCAACACCAACATCCTGTGAACGCAAATGCGGGGTTATAGCAGGTGTGTTTTAATTGCTGCTCTCATCACCATGGCCACTCCATTGTAGTACAAACGTGGAGGCATGTTTGTGAATTTCCTCAATATGTGTTTGCCTCGGAACTCCTGCATGAGTTACTTAAGAATACTCATAAAACCACGAGACAACAACTACAATTTCACTCTCAACACTTCCTCTGATGTAATGAACAGGCCTGTTTTCAGCTCTGCTATCATTACTGTGAGAACTAATTCGATACGACGTCTCTTCACTCCGACCCATTCTTACAGCATCCGTGTCAATGACTTATGGACAAATATTGTATGATTAGGTAATGAGTCACACATTATACAAATATTACAAAAAACATGCACCAATAGCACATGTTTACTGGTCACTGTATACAGCAGAGGGGGTCACATCCACATGAACTTGTCTGTTCAAAGCAATGCAGACCAGAAAGAAATAATTGTAGGTGCCAAACTTGTAAAAATAGTTGTAGCTTGTATCAGCAATTTACTGCACTATAATCTCTCAAATCCAAAACTCCCAAATCCGGAATCACCAGCTGTCTGGAGTTTGTTTTTTATATAAGCACCACTTCTGAAGCTGCGACAGAGTTAACGTTATGTCTTTAATGGTAAATCTCTGGAGCGTTTCTAGGATACTTTAAAGGTCTTTGTCAAGTAGAAGTTCCTCTAATAACATACTCAAGCACGAGGAATGGACATAGAAGGGGATACAATGAAAGTAATCAGTTTCTGTCCCGTTTCCCCTCGTGTGCGTGGACACATGTACAAACTCGCTGGTAAATGTGTCTTCTAAATGTTAAAAAGCGCAGTACTTTGGATGAATAAAACAATGGTTTATTACTGCATTATAATGCGTTGTCATTATTTTAGGTATCAGGTCCACATTTATATCTGATTCTCACATGTCCTTCGGCATTCTAACATTGTTCCAAAATCCAGAAAAGCCTTTATCAAAGGCATCCCGAACTAGAACGGTTACAGTGTATTTATATAGCGCATTTGTTAAGAACCCCACTGATATTACCTGCGAGTGTGTCTCAAAACCCTGATGGATAGCTTGAAATGCTGGTTCTTAGTGCTATATTTTTGTTTGAAATAATGTGAGGAACAATGTACAACCTAGTGAGGAACCAGACCAGTCGTTGCGTAAACAATTCATGAAAGAGGATTTATTAAAGTAAAACACATGACAAAAAACTAATATGCACTATGACACTTAAGTATATGAATAACCAAGGCAGCACAGTGGTGTAGTGGTTAGCACTTCTGCTTCACGGCGCTGAGGACCCGGGGCCACGATCAAACCCGGGTCACTGCCCGTGTGGGGTTTGCACATTCTCCATGTGTTTGTGCGGATTTCACCCCCAATCCAAAGATGTGCAGAGTAGGTGGATTGGCCACGCCAAGTTGCCCCTTGGATTTGGATTGGTTTATTGTCAAGTGTACCGAGGTACACTGAAAAGTATTTTTCTGCAAGCAGCTCAAAAGTTCATTAAGTACATGAAAAGAAAACACATAATAGGGCAACACAAGGTACACAATGTAACTACATTAACACCGGCATCGGGTGAAACATACAGGTGTGTAATGTAAATCAGGTCAGTCCATAAGAGGGTCGTTTAGGAGGCTGGTAACAGCGGGCCCGGAAGAAGCTGCTTTTGAGTCTGTTTGTGCATGTTCTCAGACTTTTGTATCTCCTGCCTGATGGAAGAAGTTGGAAGAATGAGTAAGCCGGGTGGGAGGGGTCTTTGATTATGCTGCCCGCTTTCCCCAGGCAGCAGGAGGTGTAGATGTTGTCAATGGATGGGAGAGAGGTTTGTGTGATGGACTGGGCTGTGTTCACGACTCTCTGAAGTTTCTTGCGGTCTTGGGCCGAGCAGTTGCCATACCAGATAGGATGCTCTCTATGGTGCATCTGTAAAAGTTGGTAAGAGTTAATGCGGACATGCCGAATTTCCTTAGTTTCCTGAGGAAGTATAGGCGCTGTTGTGCTTTCTTGGTGGTAGCGTCGAAGTGGGTGGACCAGGACAGATTTTTGGAGATGTGCACCCCTAGGAAGCTGCTAACCATCGCCACCTCGGCCCCGTTGATGTTGACAGGGGTGTGTACAGTCCTTTGCTTCCTAAAGTCAATGACCAGCTCTTAGTTTTGCTGGCATTGAGGGATAGATTGTTGTCGCTGCACCACTCCACTACGTTCTCAATCTCCTTCCTGTATTTGGACTCGTCGTTATTCGAGATCTATGGTCCTATCGTCAGCAAACTTGTAGATGGAGTTGGAACCAAATTTTGCCACGCTGTTGTGTGTGTACAGGAAGTATAGTAGGTGCCTAGTACACAGCCTTGCCACAACCACCGAAAGTGCTAGTGACCCTTAGTTAGGAAAAAAAGAGAATTGGGTACTCAATTTTTTTTTTTTTTTTATTTAAATTTATAAGTATATGAATAACTAAAACACACCATTTTATCTGAAGTTACCTCTTGTTCCCAAAATGTACCCATATTCCCTGAACTCACTGAGTCACTTCATTTCCTAAACAATATCCAATTTTAGTCACTCCAAAGGTCAAATCCAGTTAAAAGTTGCCAGACAATACCACTTAGGCAACCAAATCTGAGAAAACGTCTCTTCCTGGTTCAGCGAAGACACAAAACGGAGTGTTTAGAGGAGGATATCTGCAATCTGTCATGGCTCTAAATGTTAGGGTTCTTAGTTTTGGCCCTTCTACCTGATATATGGGCAATGTTTTTGAAGGAAATTGGTGAAGTTGGATGGAATAAGTTTCCCTCAGTCGAGTAATGTCCGGTAAAATTAACTGGCAGAAGTCGGGCAAGGGATTGTTGTCTTTTGAACCTCAGCAGGGAGGAACATGGCGGCGGATCCTATGGTGTCGGCGCCCACTCAGTGGACAACTGAGAAGTTGGTTAGCTTCTTGACCGACAAATTTAAGCAGCGGCAGGTGGTCGCTGAGGATCTGGAGAAGGCAATGGAGGGGGCTTTTCCCCCAATTCGAGAGGCCGTATACAATATGGATCAGTGGGTAGAGGTATAAGGGGCAATGATACAGAAGGTGACGCTCTCTGATCATAGTGATCGGATTGTCTCTCTGGAGGCAGAGATGGTGTTGTTGGCTGAAGAGCGAAAAGCATTAATGACCAAAGTTGACGATCTGGAGAACTGCAAAACGGGCTGCCGGAGGGAATGGAGGGCTCCAGCTCCATGGACTATATGCCTAAGATGTTCGAAAAGTTGGTGGGGGAGGCGGTCTTTTGGACCCATCCGGAGTTGGACTGGGCTCATAGATCGCTTTGAGGCAGAAGCTCAGATCAGGGGAGCCACCACAGGTGATCATAATTAGGTTTTATCAATAGCTGGATAAGGAGCGGGTCCTGAGATAGGCGAAGGACCATAGAGACTGTAAATGGGAGGGCCATTTCATCAGAATATACCAAGGTGGTGGGGCAGAACTGGCGAGAAGGCGTGCGATATTTAACAAGGCCAAAGCCGAGCTGTACAAGAGCAACATGAGGGTTAGAGTGATGTACGCGGCTCGTCTTCGGTTGACTTAAGGACGGCGACTATTACTTTGATTTGCCAGAGGATGCAAATAACTTTTGTCAAGAACTGGGGCTGAACTAAAGAGCTTAAGGACTATAGAGTTTGTTGTTTGAGTTCATTTGTATTTTTTGAGAGATTTTTGTACAGTAGGGGAATTCTTGGGGATATCCCCGGGCTTGTTGAGGGGTGGCTTTTTTCTGGGTGAATTTGGGGCTGGTATACTGCACTCCTTTTGTTAGATGGGTTTTGCCCATTTGCCTAGCCTGTCGATATCTCTTTACAATGTTATGCTATCACCAAGGCTGTTTACAATGCCACCTAACATTGTATCATCAGCAAATTTGAATACATGATTTTCTAAGCCATCATCGAAGTCATTAATGAATAGTGGGAATAATTGATGCCACAACACAGATCCCTGTGGTACACCACTAGTCACCACCTGCCAATTTGAGTAATTACCCATTATCCTCACTCTCTGTCGCCTGCCACCCAACTAGTTGCCTAACCATGTCAATAATTTGCCCTCAACTCCATGGGCGTCCACCTTAGTTAACAATCACTTGTGTGGGACTTTATCAAATGCCTTCTGGAAGTTCATGTAAATGGCATCCATAGACATTCCCCTATCCAAGTCACCTCCTCAAAAGATTAGTCAGGCATGGCCTTCCCTTCACAAATCTATGCCTGCTCTCCCCGGTAGACCAAAATTTCCCACGGTGTTCAGTTACCACATCCCTGATTAGAGATTGCAGCAATTTCTCCACCACAGACGTTGGACTAACCGGTCTGTAATTTCCTGGTTTCCCCCTTCACCCTTCTTAAAAAGTGGAGTGACGGCAGCACGGTGGTGCAGTGGTTAGCACTGCAGCATCACGGCCCTGAGGTCCCAGGTTCGATCCTGGCTCTGGGTCACTGTCCATGTGGAGTTTGCATATTCTCCCCCAATTTGCGTGGGTTTCACCTCCACAACCCTGCAGGGTAGGTGGATTGGTCACGCTAAATTGCCCCTTAATTGGAAAAAATTAATTGGGTACTCTAAGAAAATTTTTTTTTAATTGGAGTGACGTGCAATCTTCCAATCCAGAGGGACTACTCCTGAATCGAGGGAACTCAGGAAGATTATAGTTAGGGTATCTCCACTGTGCTCCCCTACATCCTTTAACACCCTCGATGGAAACAATCAGGTCCTGGGGATTTGTCACTCTTTAGTTCCATTAATTTACTAGTAACTGATGCTGTACTTACGCTAATTGTACCAAGTCTCTGTCCTCTATCGACTATTAATTTTTTCGGGATATTCGGTAAGTTATCCTCCTTTGCTACTGTAAACACTGAAGCAAAGTAATTGTTCAACATGTCTGCCATCTCCCCATTATCAGTGACAATATTTGTTTCTCTGGTGGTTGTTTGTTTGGTTTTCCGGGTGGAGTGGAGCTGGGAGGGGTGGACTGCTGACTCTTTTTGGGCTGGCTTGATGGGGGATGTGGCGGCCATCTTCGGAGGGGAATTTGAGTTTGTTGTATTATCACGTGTACCGAGGTACAGTGAACAGTATTGTACTGCGTACAGTCCAGACAGATTATTCCATACATGAAAAAAAACATAGGGCATACATAAATACACAATGTAAATATATAGACATAGGCATCGGGTGAAGCCTACAGGAGTGAAGTACTACTCAGTAGAGAAAATGAGTAAAGAGATCAGGCCAGTCCATAAGAGGGTCTTCAGGAGTCTGGTAACAGTGGGGAAGAAGTTGTTTTTGAATCTGTTAGTGCGTGTTCTCAGATACATTTTGTATCTGCTGCCTGATGGAAGAAGTTGGAAGCGTGAATAACCCAGGTGGGAGGGGTCTTTGATAATGTTGCGTGCTTTATCAAGGCAGTGGGAGGTGTAGACAGAATCAATGGCTGGCAGGCGGGTTCGCGTGATGGACTCTCTGTAGTTTCTTACTGTCTTGAATGTGAGGGGGCTGAATGGACCAGTAAAAAGGTCCAGTTGTTTGCGCACCTGAGGAGTTTGAAGACAGATGTGGCTTTCCTACATGGGGACCCATATGAAAATCAAAGATCAAACTAGGTTGCAGAAGCGTTAGGTAGGGCAGGTATATCACTGTTTTGATTGTAAAGCGCGGGGGGCCGCTGCGTTAATCAATAAGAGGATGGCTTTTTCTGTGTTAATATATGCGCATACCCAGGTGGGACGTACAAAATCAGTGGTTCGCTGGCGGGTATGTCACTGGTGTTGGTTCATGTGTACGCACTGAACTGCAATGACACAGCATTCATTAAGAAGGTCCTGGCATCTATCCCACACCTTGATTTACATTGGTTAATTATGGGGAGGTTTACTCCCGGATTGGCATCTTCACGGTGGGAAGGTCTCTTTCTCCCGGAGAAGGGGCAGGGTACACGACGATCATGCTCCACATTTTGTGGACTTTTGATGTTGGAGCTGAGCCACTCTCAGCATGCTTCACCCGATGCCCGTGTCTATATATTTACATTGTGGTTGCCATTATCGAGGTGGACCATCAGTACTTAATCGTCCCAACACCAGAGTTATTGGCGGAAAGAAAAAAGCTGCAAACGGATTGAGAGTTGGGCAAGGCAGTGAGCCAGCTACGACGCTCGAGGGGGACATTTTATGAGTAGAAGGCCAGTCGTCTGTTGGCTCACCAGCTGGTGCGGCAAGCTACCTCGCAGGGATAGTGCAGGTTAGGGACTTGGGTGGCGGGTTGGTTTCTGCCCCTGAGGTGTTTGATGCTTTCTATCGTGGATTGTACACATCAGTGGAGCAATTTTTGGATGGGTTAACCTTCAAAGGTGCAGCAGGAAAGGCAGCAGAAGTTGGAGATTCAGATACGGCTGGAGACGATTAAGAGCTGTATTCAGTCAATGCAGATGGGTAAAGCTCCGGATCTGGACAGGTTTCCCATTGAATTTTACAAACATATTTGCTGGTCAGTTGATCCCACCTCTGCTGGATATGGTTAATGATTGCTTGTCATGAGGAGTGATGCCAGCCACATTGGCGCAGGCATCGATCTCCTTGGTCCTGAAGAAGGACTAGGACCCCAGGGTATGTGGCTCAAATTGGCCTATCTCATTTTAAAATGCCAACGCTAAGTTGTTGGCTAAAATATTGGCAATGCATTTGGAGCCCTGCCTACCTGGGGTGATCTCGGAGGAGCAGGCTCGATTTGTTAAGGGCCAGCAGTTGTTTGCCAATACTAGGAGATGGTTAAATATGGCTTTGTCCCCCTCCCTAGGAACCGATCCAGAGTTGATCATTTTGATGGACACGGAAAAGGCGATTGATAGGGTTGAGTCGGGCTACCTCTTTGAGATCCTTGGCCGGTTTGGCCTCAGACCAAAATTTATTTCACAGATTAGGTTTTTGCACATAGCCCCCACAGTGAGAGCACATACGAACACCCTGAGCTCGGGTTATTTCCAACTGAAGAGGGGCACAAGATTGGGGTGTCCATTGTCTCCGTTTTTGTTTGCCTTAGCAATTGAGCGACTGGCCTTTGTCTGAGGTCGACCACCAAGTGGAGGGGGATTTTTTTGGGGGGGGGGGGGGGGAGAGAAGAGAAAGAGAGAGAGAAAGAAAGAAAGAAAGATAGATAGAGTGAGAGAGAGAGAACAGAGTGCCCTTATATGTAGACGATTTGTTACGATGTGTCACATACCCACTCTCCAATGTGGGGGAGATAATGGAGTTGCTCAGGAAGTTTGGCTCCTTTTCGGAGTACAAGTTCAATCTGGGCAAGAGTGCATATTTTCTGGTGAACCCCCCCCCCCCCCCCAGGTGTGGGGAGCTGATCTGGGTGGGGAGTTGATCTGGGGTGGATGCCGTTTCATCCGGCCAGGACCAGATTCCAGTATCTGGAAGGCCCATGACTGGGCCTCGCATCATAAACTTAAACTTTTCCACTCTGGTGGATGGGGTGAAGGCCGATTTGAAAAGGTAGGTGGGCCCTCCCTCTGATCTGAGACGGAGGAGTACAGATGGTGCAGATGAATATTCTCCTGAGGTTTTTGTTCCACTGTCTCCCAGTCTTTCTTCCCAAGTCTTTCTTTTGCAGGGTTAATAAATTGATATCTGCTTTTGTTTGGGCTGGTAAAATTCCTCAGATTCGCAGGGCGTTTTTGAGAAAGGATAGATAGTGGGGGGGGTTTGGCACTACCTAATCTGTTGTGTGTTTTTTTTAAGATTTTAGAGTACCCAATTATTTTTTCCAATTAAAGGGCAATTTAGCGTGGCCAATCCACCTAGCCTGAACATCTTTGGGTTGTGGGGCGAAACCCACGCAAACACAGGGAGAATGTGCAAGCTCCACACGGACAGTGACACACTGTGAAACCTGGGACCTCGGCGCCGTGAGGCAGCAGTGCTATCCACTGCGCCACCGTGCCTGTTGTGTTAATACTGGGCAGCAAGTATTAATAAGGTGCGGGGGTGGTTCAAGGATCCGGACTCTATATGGGGGCTGTTGGAGGTGGTTTTGTGAATAGGGTAGAGTCTGAGGGTCCTGGTTACTGCATCTCTCCTATTTACCCCTGCTAGATTTTCAAGCCGGTGGTGATCGCCACTTTGAGAATTTGCAAACAGTTGAGAGAGAATTTTAAACTGGGCTCTATGTCACTTCTGGCTCCGATTGCAGGAATCATAAGTTTGTGCCATCTGCTTAGATTCATCATTTAGGGCATGGGACAGAGAGGGGTTGGAGAGGTTTAGGGACATGTTACTGTAGATTCGCAGACCTAGACGATTTGTTAGAGAAGTTCCAGCTCCCGAGAGGGAATGTACTCAGGTACTTTCAGGTGTATGATATTTTTTATGCAAGGAGCTTCCTTCATTTCCTTTGGTACCATCCTCTTTGCTTATAGACAGGGTCTTTGTCCTTGGTCAAGTTAGGGGAGGAGAGGATTTCAGTGGTCTATAGGTCTACAGGCAGATGTTGGCGACGGAGCAGGTGTCGTTGGAGGAGGTAAAGAGGAAGTGGGTGAGCTGGGTTTGGTCTTGGGAGGGGGAGGTGGAGTGAGGCTCTTCACAGGGTTAACTTACACCTCCTAATGTGCGAGGTTAAGCAAGGTGGCGCACAGGGTGCACCTGACTAGGGCGCATACGAGTGGGTTCTTCTCGGGGGTGGAGGATACTTTGTCTGACTAAAACAAATTTTTTAAACTATACAACTGAATGCCACACACCCCCATCCCTCCTCTTGAACACTGACCCCTCGACTCCCCACACCCCAGACTTCACCCCATAATCCATCTCACCCACCGACACAATGCCCCCTTCTCCCACTAACATAGCTCTCCGCCCCCCCCAACACATCATGACTAGACCTCAGCACTTAACTACTGACAACCCTTCCTCCCTTGGACCCCATCTGACTAGCTTCTATCACTCAACTCCCTCCGAACTCATCTCCTCCTCCCCAGCTCCCCCCTCAAACAGGACTTGCCTTGCCCCACCACTCAACTCCCTCCTTGATCAAACCATCGCCCACCCCACCCCGACACCCTCTCCTGACCCAACCTCACCAGCCTACCCAGATGGGGCCCTGCCCAATTGTTACCCTACCTCCTTACCCAGTTACATCACCTATCCTACTTCCTTACCCACTTACCTCATCCACCCTTCCCATTTATACACATATACATTCACCCATCACTGACACACCGCAAGGCTTTGGTACATTTTCCTGTGCTGTGTTTTACAGGATCCTCCATCAGAAGTTTGGCCAGACAAATCGGAGGGGCACAAGTGAGCAATTATTTTTCTGTCTGATCAGAGTCGGAAGCATGGGTTACAATCCTGATTGGAAGACTTGAGCCATTAGAGATTTCTCCGCAAAGTAGAACATGGGATATGCTGAGAACTTGTAATACAACAAATTGAGAGGGAAGAAACAAACATTTGAGAGGCGCCAACTGTTTCCCTGAGCTTTTGACACTATAACAAGCAGCCAAAATAGTGTTCTGCTTCATGACAGTGAAACAGAAATGCCTGCTCCCTGCCACAAAATCTATACAGCCAAATTGCAAAATCTGGAAACAAAGTTTATGAAAATATTAAACCACTGATGGGCTATTTTTGCTGTTCATTGTATAATACAAAACTTTTAATTCTGTTGCATTCAGCAAGGAGACTAATAAATGATCAAGAAAAGAAAATGAGATGACAAGTGGAAGAAAGGCAGCAGTACACAGGTTCACTGTAAATACCTTCACAAGCTCAGCTGCTTCCATAGCACGCTCAGCACCTTATTTTCGGCAAGTTGATTTATACCATCTTAGACATTAGCAGGCTGTTACTATACACACTAACTCGAACGGGTTACTCATATCTTTGGCAACTGATGCTTTTCTTCAATCTCTCTGAAAGCTGACCAATTTAGCAATGGATCAAAGGCAGAAACAGAGAAGGCAGAGTAAAAGGGGCTAGCCAATAAATGCTCACCGTCTTAGTGATGCTCAAATCCCATTAATGACTTAAGAAAATGAGGTGTGGCTGGAATCAGTAGCCTGTTTTATTTCACAGCAGTTGAAAATAGAGTAATTGATTCGATCAGATACTCTTCGTTCAATACATCTACAGTAACTTATCACCATATAATCTCAGGAATTTAATTCCTGACCAATCGGTATATTTTGTTAAAACAAACTTTAATTTAAATACATAATTAACCACACTAATGTTATTCTGTGCTAGCCGACCTCAGTGGGCAGTCTCAGTATATGAAACAAATCACTTCCTTTCCATTCAATTATTTTTCAGCAGCTCTTCTGCCTCAGTTTCATAAACTGTTGATTTTAACAGCTAACATTCGATTTTTATTCCCGGAGCAGTCAGAAATAAATTTTAAATGGTCTAAAACAATGGTTGTGAGGTGTTTATCAATTGTGATGGCAAGCCATAAAATTGTTCATTGTTCACAATCTATAGGAAACAACATCAGGACTAGCTATTTGCCATTTTAACAACCTTATATTTCAGGCTCATCTTACTCACATTTTTTGTATTGATTCTTTGCATTCAAAATAACCTATTAAAATATCTTCTGTGGAGAAATTGGTCAAAAATGGTCAATGGGAATGAGATGAAAGTATAATAGATAAGATGTAGCCAAATTAACTATTGGAAGTGACATAAACAGATATCTAATTGATAAGTTAAAACTGTCATCATGTCACATTCTAGGAACATAGGAACAGTGTTACAAATGCAGAGTTTTCTCAGATTATGGGTGCTATGATTTGGGACTGTATTTTATTACAGGATAAAATGGAGGAATGAGTTCCGAATTCTGCTGACAGCAAACCACGGTGGTTTGATTCAGTGGTGATAATTAAAGACAGGGCAGGTTGTTTTACTGGGAAGGTTTAAGGTGTTCACACTGGAGGACAATGCAGGAGCATCTGTGCTGACAATGGATAGACTAATTGTCTCCAAAGTCCCAGGAAGGTGTTAAGAATCAAAGCTGTTACACTTTACCTGTTGTTAGAATATCGGACCAGACCCAACATTTGTTACATGACCGGATAAGAACCCAGAACAATATTTTTGAATTTGTATAACTGTGAGGAAAGTTAATTCATCCCAGAGTGATGACACTGACCAATAGGTATATTTTGTTAAAACAAACTTTAATTTAAATACAGAATTAACCACACTAATGTTAAAGAAATAGCTTTACAATTATCACTTAACTAGTTCTTCAACAAAAGGAAAAGCTTGAACTTACTATCTATACCACCTAACTCCAATTAAGCAACCCAATACAATTCAAATGGCACTTATAAATAAAGTTAACAAACAGATTACATGCTTAGCTGTGTAGAAAGCTACACAGAAATAGAGACATCCTTTCAAGAGCAGAACCAGTACACTTCTGCTCAACCTAGGAGTATTTGGCAAAAACGGCTGTTCAATTTAAAATCCTTCTGTCTTGTCAGACTCAAATCCTATGGCAAACTGCAAGACTACAGACAGATCTGGCTCCTCCCATTAATTACATCATCTGTATCCCACTAAGGTCACATGACCTGCTAAAAGCTAGGACTAAATGCAACCCTTCATAAATGATCTACTCTCCAGGGAATCTCCAGCAATCATAATAATGTTCCATTGGCATCCATATGAAAACAAGTAAATAGTTAGAATAAATCATGACCTCACCTTTTACAACTTTTTAATTATCGCTTTAGCAGATAGATAGTCTGGATACCGTAACTAGCAGATAGAGTCTAGATACCTTAACCTAGGTTATTTAGTAATATTACTGCAACCAATATATACCTTAACCCAGGCTTTTAAAAACCTTACTGCAACAGATACAAAATACCAATTTCTACATTCATCACATTGTCCTTATAATTTCAAGATAGAATGAAGTTGAGCCAAAGGATAGTTAACCAGCATGCTTGGTCACCAGGCCCATGTGATTCACATTGTCATGGAGATGGGCTTTGAGAAAGGAAGGGTGCGGTGGAAGCCACTGAAGGCTCGGATTACAAGGCTCTCCTAAAAGATATCCCTTAGTTTCACAGACAGGTCAGCCTGCCAGATCCAGGAAAGAGGGAGCAGACAGAAGCAGTAAGTCTTGGTGGTTTGCCAAGGTGGAATGCAGTTGGGAGCTCTCACTTAGAATGAAAAGACCAAAATCATGAGGATCTAAATAAGGCTGGAAGATTCACCTAGCTTGAACTAGTGGGGGAATCTCTCGGCAAAAGCCCTCACCATGAAAGAGGTTCTGGGTGAGGAAAAAAAAAACAGAAGTAAGCCCATCAGGAGATAAGAATCATTTCGACTGGTGGCAAGATAATTGAATGTCTACTTAAGGGACAATGTAAAGCATAACTGTAAAGCAGAAAGTTTCTGGTTGGTTCAAATATTTAGTGGGTAAAGTTCTGTTCTGTGGTTTCAAGTATAAACTGCCTACTTATATAGTGTTTAGTCAATATTGCTTTTAGTTTGTTACAAAAAATGTCTTAAAATACAAAATCTTGGTATTGCCATCCTTACAACTATTCACTGGGTTTTATTTTATTTTTTTAATTGGTAATTTAAAAATAGTAATAAGATCAAGGATAGTCTCCATATATCCACATGTTCCCCTTTTTAACCTTGGTTGACAAAAATCTACCAATCTCGTGATTTAAATTTTACAACTGATATTACATTAATTGCTCTTTGTGGAAGAGAGTTCCAAACTTTTTAACTACCCTTTGCTTGTAGAAGTGTTTCCTAATTTATTACGTGAAAGATCTGACTCCAATTTTTAGACTCCTTAACCAGTGGAAACAGTTTTGCTCTATCTACCTTATCTGCTCCCCTTAACACCTAATTATGTGGGGAAATGATAAAAGTGTGCACACCCTGCACTGTTGCCTTGCAGTGCTGGGGACCCGAGTTCGATTCTGGCTCTGGGTCGCTTTCCTTGTGGACTTTGCACTTTCTCCCCGTGTTTGCTTGGGACTGGCCCCCACGGCCCAGGGACATACAGGCTGGGTGGATTGGCCACGCTAAATTGCATTTAAAAAAATAAAAGTGTGAACATCCTTTTAAAAAAGTATATCAGATCTCCACAACATTTGTCATGGCTGTTTCTGAACAATATGAAGGACAGTGCCATGTCAACGCCAAAATCAGAGCCACAAATTAACAGTGAGAATAAGTTCAAATTAATTGTTATTACGTAAACATTCCAGGATTGTTAACCAGTGGTTTTGGTATTGAATTATCCATGTATGTTCATTATTGTGAAAAATGACTTTTGTTTTACATATGGCCCTTTACATTTGCATCTAGAATTTATTCCATGTTCTATTTCAAACAAAGATTTCACTGCGAGAAAGTAGCAGGTTTTCCAATGAGGATAAAAAAAGGTCCTATTTTAGCACTGGAATTCCAGTTAGAATGGTTCACACAGTATTTGCACCGTCAAGTCAGAAACAAGAATGAGAGGTTCTGGACAGGATACAGACATGACAGACAAGTTTTTTGATTCATACTCCAACAGATTGAATTCTCTTTCAGTGGAACACACAAAATGAAACCTGCTCCAATGAGGTTATCTCATCACTACAGATTCTAAAAGCTCATTGTTAGCAGGCAACTTTCACACTCTTAAAAATGTATTCGGCAAGATCCATAGAAAAGTCGTGGCACTGGACATAAAAACAAAAGTGTAAATTCAAAGTGGGGTAGAGAAATTAAAAGTAAAGTGATAGCAATAAAATTATCTCCAACACCGAAAAGATAGAAAATTGTCTACCAATTAAATGTCAAATAGAAAACACGTCTTTCAGTCTTGTGTTCAGGAGCGAGAATCAGCAGGCATTAGCATGGTGCACCATATTAGTACATCAGCACAGCAGTCACTCGTATGTTCAGCCACAGAGCAGCTGGTTAAATGTTTTTGACTGATAACCAATAGCATGATATCTGCATTCTAGTGCATGCAACATACCAAGGAATTTACAATCGAAAACAAAAATGAATAAATGTTACACTAAATATGTACCTCTATCATGCAATGACATTGTGGCCTGCTACATCAAATATATCTGTCAGGAGATTGGGGAAACAGTCGCAATGGTGAAGAAAGAAACCAAGATAATTTTCTACATGTTGCTTCACTCTGCAATGCCCCACAATGGGAAAATGGACTTTGGTGACTCAGTGTGAGAAATTGCAGGCACAAATCTGCATTTATCGCTCCATAATGCATGTACTGCCATTTTCCAGGTTTTAAATTTTGAAAGATGCATTCTGACAGCTGCAATATCAATTCACAACAGTGCTATTTACAGCGGATGTACTGTATTTCAGTGTCAGATCCCAACTGCCAGTGGAATAATGTGCAGCAAGATTTCCTTACCTAATTTCACTTTTGTCCATTCTGCAATGACTTCTCTTCCCACTTCCACACCATTACCCCTGGAGTCCCTCAAGAGCATATTTCTCAACTCCACGTTATCTGCCTCCAATTTCCACCAGAAACAGAAAAGATTCACATGTATACCGACACATGTAGCTCTGCCTCACCATCTCTCTCCACATTTTCACGATCTCTGATATGTCAGATTGCTCGTTCCCACATCCAGGATTGCATGAGCAGAAATTAAATTTTGGAAAGGCCAAGGCTATTACTTTCAATCCTCGCTACAAACTGTTTCCTCTGCACTGAATCTCTAGCCTGGCAATTGTCTGAGGTTAAACCACACAATTCACAACCTTGCTGTCCTATTTCACCCCGAGCCAAACTTCTGACCTAATATTCCCCAGGAAGACTCGCACCTCCGTAGCATTGTCCTACTCCACTCGTGCCTCAGCTCAGCTGTTGCTGAAACACTCATCCATGCCTTTGTTACTTCTAAACTTGAAAACTTCAATGTTCTCCTGATCAGTCTCCTCACCGACTAGGCTCCACAAACTTGACCTCATCTAAATCTCTGCTATCTGTATCATAACTCTGACAAAGTCTCGTTCATCCATCACCCATGCACTGACTTCCAATGGTACCCGGATCAACAACATGTCAATTTAAAAATTCTCATTCTTGTTTTCAAATCCAACTCATTGCATCGCTCCCCACCTCTGACCTCCTCTAGCCTGATGACTCTTCACAATATCGGTGCATCTCCAATTCTGACCTCCTGCCAACCCCAATTTTCATTGCTTCACCATTGCTAGCTAACTGCCAAGACCCCAAACTCTGGAATTCGATTCTTGAATCTTATTCTCCTGCTTTTAAGATGCTTCTTAAAATCTACCTCTTTGACCAAGCTTTTGGTTAGCTGTCCTAATGGCCCTCTATGTGATTTACTGTCAGCGTTTGTCAATATTCCTATGAAGCCACTTTGAAATGCTTTACTACATTAGAAAAGTGTTATAAATTGAAGTGGGTGTATCGTTGACACAGACTCATACTGCTTTGGAGTCACCAAATTTTATACTCCACCGGTTCAGTATTACCCTGAAACAACTTGCCAGTCAGCAAATCTGAATTCCCCCTCTGTGCTACAAGGGTGTACAAGCCACCAAAAGACCAAATCATTTCCCAAACTGTTTCATTCCAGTTTGTGAAAGAAATGACTTTGGACTTTACTAAGTGTTTCAAAGAGTAATGCACATATGGTGCATTCTGGATGCTAAAGAGCAAGAAATATCCCAAACTCAATCCTTGATCTGCTCAACCAGTTGTCTTTATATACTTAACCAACCTTCAAGGCACATTGTTGATACAACAGAATGAGCAAGGAATGAGGAGGGGGGAAACAAAATTGTTTCCAATCGCTCCAATATGTCGAAGTCCATGGTGACTATGCTCAGGTTCGAATGTGATCCATGTCGTGGTTAATAACCTACCAACAACATTTGTCCATTCTTTTGCAAGAAAATGGCTACAGACAATGAACACTGCCAGTAGAATTATTTGTCAATTTGAAGCACCACTTTCAGAACACCCACACCATCCCCTAACAAATAACACTAGAAATTAAGCAGTACAGATCAATTTACAGCTTTTGTTGCCTTGTTACCTTGGAAAATATATGTCATGTGCTTAGTAGTCACCTCTCTCTTCTGTTTTCACCTGAATCATCTGATTACATTTGGGGGGAGGGCTGAATGCAATTAAAGCTTTGTTGGGTGGGCAAAAAAAACACAAGCAAATTTATCTTCTACTTCTCTCTATGACAATATGTTGGCAAAGTTGCATGCAGTGATAGAGAAGGTTTTTTAAAAAGATAAACACAGGGAGCATCATTGCTTTGTGCCCATTTACCAATAGCACAAGTTTTATATATTGTATTGAATAGATACATTAATGCATTAACATGATTTAATATCCTGCACAATGCCAAAATACCCTGGCTGATCAAGGTTATGTGAAATGTTAAAATAACCAACTAGAAGCATACTTTCCCAAGCAAATTAAATAGTCCCAGAAAACTATCATTCCCATCCTTACCAAGCACACAACATCCCTAATTAAAAATGCTCATTAATGAGGTCATGCATGACTTAAATCTCAGCACATGCTATCAAAAATTGAAGGAAACTTTTGGCAAATTAGTTTTAAAAATCACTAAGGAACTTAGCAAATTAGGGGTGGCACGGTGGCTAGCACTGCGGCCTCACGGCGCCGAGGACCCGGGTTCGACCACGGCGCCGAGGACCCGGGTTCGACCCCGGCTCTGGGTCACTGTCCGTGTGGATTTTGAACATTCTCCCCTTGTCTGCGCGGGTCTCACCCCCACAACCCAAAGATGTGCAGGGCAGGTGGATTGGCCATGCTAAATTGCCCCTTAATGGGAAAAAAATAATTGGGTACTCTAATTTAAATGAATTTACAAGAAAAGGTTCAATTGAAAGATTCTATCTTTTTTTGAAACATTTGGCAATAAGCGACTATTATTATTTCAGAAAAATATTATGCCAGATTTTGCAGTCAAAATAACAGGGAGGCTAAAGGCACTTGCTGCTGTTGTAAATGGCACGGCTACATCTGGTGAGGAACAGATGTGTATTTAAATGCAAATATCTTAAAACTACTGTCAGAGCTGCACTGTTGTTAGCTTTGTGAAATTGGCATCTCTGCATCACTGTTGATATGCATTCAATGTCATGAAATTGCTGTATTTGCATGGGAGATTTTGGATCCTGAAACCAGTCATTAGAAATGTAGTATTCTTTTGGTATTAAGTTGTTTGCCAATTAACCTCTCGCACCAAAAATTATCTACAAATGTGCAGTCTCGTTCCTTAAAGGTTGTGAATTGTTTTAATAGATAATATGTCAATGGCTTATTGCTTGACCTGTTCTTTCAGATCACAGATGTCTTATTTCTCTCACTATTCAGCCCACACTTTCAACTATTTAATGGACAAAGTGTTTTTGAGCTAAAAGTTGCTGAGGGAGTCTAACAACAGACATTGGTATATATAATGCTGCAACAAAATCTGCTCCATTAAGTATACTGAAACCAATTTAGCAGCATTTAACATTTTTGCAGTTCCCTTCTTTATGTTGGTCCATTTTCTCCCCTATCCTGAAAGCAGACTTCTTTCTTGTGTGCAAAACACGCACAATTCCTTCATTCCCTGCCTAAGCGGTCATCCTTCTGTTCAAACCTAAACAAACATTGGTCAGCCATTTGGTCGCTCAGCACTGTAGCTGAGTCCTGTCATGTCCTCCAACGTCCACACGACAATTGAAGCGGAGCTCCACCAGTGAGAATCCTGATGGGTTTTCCCTCATTAATCCAGGAATGATGAAGCAAACTAATATGTCCCACTACAAATACAGCTGAGGTCTCCATGGACTGTATGTGCACTATTCATTGCTTTAGCACCTGAACCATAAGGGAAGCTTTCACTTTTATTGGCACAAAATTTCTATCTGCTTAACGCAAACCATAATAACTTCACAACACACATTCATCAATCTGCCACATCCTAAACATTTAATTTTCACTCAGTACAAGGTTATCTAGAAATTTGTTTGTTGTTAAAATCTTGTTAAAAAGTGGAAGACCACCGAATCACCAATTTACAAAGACCTGCATTTAGATAGTATCTGTGGCACAGTAAAACTTCCCAAGGCCCTTCATAGTAGTGCTATCAAACAAAATGACACCGAGCCATATGAGGCGATATGAATATGAATGAAAAAATGAAAATCGCTTATTGTCACAAGTAGGCTTCAATGAAGTTACTGTGAAAAGCCCCTAGTCGCCACATTCCAGCGCCTGTTCGGGGAGGCTGGTGCGGGAATTGAACCGTGCTGCTGGCCTGCTTTAAAAGCCAGCGATTTAGCCCAGTGTGCTAAACCAGCCCCTGGAACAGATGAGCAAAGGTTTAGTCAAAGAGGTAGGGTTGAAAGAGCGTATTAAAGGAAGACAGTGAGGCAAAAATGTTTTGCTTAGGGCCTTGACCGCCATTAGTGGAGCAATTGGAATCAGGAATTCTCAAGAGTCCAGAATTAGGAGTGCAGATATCTTAGGAGAGTTGTGGTTCACAGGGAGAGGGAGCAATGAGGCCATGGACATTGGATAAAAAGGGTGAAAATTTTAAAGCAAACCACTCTTATTCAAATTACACCAAACTGAAATGTATTTTAACTGAACAATATAGAACATACAGAAAGGTTAAATATTTTAATTTGCAACAACAGCCCTCAAGGCTCAGCCTGAACTGATACTCTACCTGAGCCAAATGGGTCTATGAATGGTCTATGAATTTTTTTAATGTGTGGTGCGGAATCCTGAACAGTAGTAATTACATGAATAAGTACTTTTGTGCAGTGTTATGGAACTGAGATGTACGACGGATGCTGTTTACACCCATGAGTCCCGCAATCTCAATCAGATTGGTTATAATAGAGAATACAATGTGGAAATCAACCATGAAAACATTTTGAAGAATGGTCCAACTTTCCTCTGTTACATATTTATAGACAGTCAAGAATTGTGCGGATAGGTAGAACAATTAATAACTTTCTGCTCACATCTCCATTCCTTGGTTGGCTACTGTATCACTTAAAGAGGACCACAAACCCTCCAATGTACATTTTTTAGTCAAGGCTAAAAATCCATTTCAAAACAGAATCTGAAATCATGAACACCAGATACAAAAGGAGGCAAATCTCTTTCTAATTCTGTGCTAGTTTTTGAACACCAGTCAAAACATTCAATTAGAGGCCATCCAGGAATGTCATCGTTTTTTTTTAAAAGAAAATCTTGGCTCACCCCTCTTCCTTGTTGTAGAAAGTCAAGCACTTTGTTCACTTTGCTTCACAGTACTCGAGTCATTATTATTGAGGAAATGACAAGTTAGAAATGGTTACTAAACAGGAAGTCAATCTTTCAATGGAGTGCATTTAATAAACTGCATAGCTTTGGTTCCAAGGAGTCTTATACCGAGAACTTTGACAGATTTTGGTTTCAAATGTTGACAGCCTGCTGCTTATTTCCAAAGTTATTGAAGTTAAATCCAATTTCTAGCATTTACAGTTTATTTTCCCACCTTTATTTCCAAGCTTTAGTGTCTATTTACAGATGCCCTTGAAGGCAACAGCATATTTGTCACATTTCATTACTATACAAATACTTTTCAAATACAACACAACCCTCTTCAACTCCAATCCTCAATTGATTAAACAACTCCAATCAACAAAATTTGCAAAATGGCAATTCATTCCACTTCCATTACCCACAAGATTAAACAATTATATCTTAAAAGTTGTGTTTAAATTCCAAAATATTGCTATTTCATAATAGCACACATAGAACACCCTGCCGTGATCCAATATCCAGATACAACTTGAAAAATACTCAAAAGCAGACTTGAATTGAAATATTAAACTGTTTGTACAACAGATTCTTGCAACAATAATAAATGCTCATTCACTTTCTGCCTAATGCTTCCCCTTTGTCGGAGGTCTGAGATTCGGAGTATCAAACTCTTTTGAGTGGAAATGAGCTGAATGACAAGGCGGAAAACGTACTGTCCATATTCTAAATTGCATTTAATATCAAAAGAACAATCACTAGATATATAAATAAAACCCTAACAGAAAAGTTGACTTCCTTTATAAAGCTTGTTTTTAAACGAACACATTTGACAGTTCCTTCTGAATATACATTTAGAGCCGTAGACAAATTGCGGTACAGAAAGAGGCCATTCTGCCCATCGCGTCTGCACCAGCCACACAAAAAAAGAGAAAAACAGAAACTAGCGATTCGTTTTAATCGCATTTCCCAGCACCTGCGTTTCACAGGGCCTCGGACACTGAGGGAGCAAAACACACAGTCTGCAAGGAGCAAACTTCGGCAGCAAGATGCATCTGGGCACAGCCGGATTTGAACGGGCCAGAAGGAGGAGGATTGAATCACTGCAGCCGAAGAGGAGCCGGGCTGACAAGGCAACCGGCCGGCCGGCTGACAACACTGAGAGGCCTGCGCTTGGCGACGGCCTCCCCACCGCCCTGGGATGTCACTCGCAAGCTGACAGCAGCGACAAGTCCCATCAGTCACCCCCACAGCCCGGGGGAGGGGGAGACCCCGGACCGACAACTCTTCCATTTACACAGGATACAGCAGTGCCGCTGCCGCCGGTCCCCCCGGGGGGGTCCCACAGCGGCCCTGGGACACAAGTTCTTCGCTCGCCGCCGTCAACATCAACACCAGGACTCCGGGCCCAGAGTCATCACTACCCTTCCCCCAGGGTCTACCCCTCGGCCGCGGCCGGATGTCACTACAAGAGCCCCGACAGGGGCAGGTGAAAGTCAAAATTCATCACTTACGGTGAGGCGCAAAGGGGCTCGGACGGGACAGACAGGCCTCAACTTGGGGCCCAACACAGCCGCCTCCGCTTTCAGTTGTTGTTGTTTTTGAGACCAGGCCGCGCGCAGGCGCACAAACCATCCCCAGACAGCGCCCCCGACAGGATCTACCTAAGCACTCCAGGCATCCCCAGACAGCGCCCCCGACAGGATCTACCTAAGCACTCCAGGCATCCCCAGACAGCGCCCCCGACAGGATCTACCTAAACACTGCAGGCATCCCAGACAACGACAGAGCATTGCAGGCACCCTACACAGCGCCCCCGACAGGATTTACCTAAACACTGCAGGCATTCTTAGACAGCGCCTCCGACAGGATCTACCTAAACACTGCAGGCATCCCCAGACACCGCCCCTGACAGAATCTACCTAAACACTGCAGGCATCCCGGGCAGCCACAGAGGACTGCAGGCATCCCAGACAGCGCCCCCGACAGGATCTACCTAAACACTGCAGGCATCCCAGACAACGACAGAGCACTTGAGGCATCCCACACAGCGCCCCCGACAGGATCTACAGAGCACTACAGACAACTCAGACAGCGCCACCGACAGGATCTACCTAAACACTGCAGGCATTCTCAGACAGCGCCTCCGACAGGATCTACCTAAACACTGCAGGCATACCAGACAGCCACAGGGCACGGCAGGCATCCTAGACAGCGCCCCCGACAGGATCTACAGAGCACTACAGGCAACTCAGACAACGCCCCGACAGGATTGACAGAATACTGCAAGCATACGCAGACAGCGCCGCCAGCAGGATCGACAGAACACTGCAGTCATTCACAGACAATGCCCCCAACAGGATCTACCTAAACACTGCAAGCATCCCCAGACAGCGCCTCTGACAGGATCGACAGAACACTGCAGATATCCCACACAGCGCCATTGACAGGATCTGCAAAACACTAACCATTCCCAGGCAACTCTGTTTCGTGCCCCTCCTCAGTTGGACGTTTTTCAAACTGAAAGCGTTTGTGTGGATGCTTGCAGTGGGCCCTTATATAAGAGTTGGATCCAATATATAAATCCAGGCCCAAAGCCAGCCTCACCAAAAGCTCCAAGGGTCTGCTCCCCCCATCTGCCCCATAACGGCCAACATTGTCTTTGCCATCCCAGAAGGCTTTAGACCATAAGACATAGGAGCGGCCCATCGAGTCCACTCCACCGTTCAATCATGGCTGATTTCAACTCCATTTACCCGCTCTCTCTCCATAGCCCTTAATTCCTCGAGAAATCAAGAATTTATCAACTTCTGTCTTAAAGACACTCAACGTCCCGGCCTCCACCGCCCTCTGTGGCAATGAATTCCACAGACCCACCACTCTCTGGCTGAAGAAATTTCTCCTCATCTCTGTTCTAAAGTGACTCCCTTTTATTCTAAGGCTGTGCCCCCGGGTCCTAGTCTCCCCTGCTAATGGAAACAACTTCCCTACATCCACCCTATCTAAGCCATTCATTATCTTGTAAGTTTCTATTAGATCTCCCCTCAACCTCCTAAACTCCAATGAATATAATCCCAGGATCCTCAGACGTTCATCGTATGTTAGGCCTTCCATTCCTGGGATCATCCGTGTGAATCTCCGCTGGACCCGTTCCAGTGCCAGTATGTCCTTCCTGAGGTGTGGGGCTTTGATGCCTTAGGCCTCAACTTATCCAGTCAGGGATCCAATACGCAGTTACAGTCCCCCCCCCCCCAATGATTAACTGGTGCAAATCCAAATCTGGGATCAAAGACAACTTGTTAATAAAAGCTGCGTCATCCCAATTTAAGGCATATACATTGACCAGCACCAACGGTGCACCCGCTAACAACCCACTAACCGACTTCCGGTGGTGACCATGCTGTGAACGGTCGCACATTTAGCAGCTCCCGCTCTTGGTGGTTTTTTGACGGCTTTTAAGCTGGATTTGCTCGGAAATGTTTTCTAACATAAGTGGATAAAAGTGAGAGGAGAAGAAGGCGACCCCTATCCTATGGAACTACGCTCAAAAAGTAATCATAAAAGAAGGAATGAAAAGCTGGTTGGAAGTGAGGTTCTGAGTTTGGTGGCTGCAATGGCAGAGAAGCGAGATCCGGCCCCGTCGGCTCAATCAATGGTCGATGGATCGGTTGGTTACATACCTGGATGAAAAGTTCGCCCAGCACCGCAAGGAGTGTGCAGAGGATCTGACCAAGGTGGTAGCCTCGATTAAGGAGGCTGTCGAGCGGATGGAGGTGACAGTGATGGCCCAGGGACAGTCAATCCAAAAGCTACAGGAGCAGGCGACGGAACAAGAGGAGCAGTCCACTGGGATGGCACTACAAATTGGCATTTTACAGGATCGGCAAAAGCGGCTGCTGAAAAAGGTGGAAGACCTGGAGAATCGTTCCCGCAGGCAGAACATTTGGATCATCGGTCTGCCAGGGGGAAAGGAAGGATCGGATGCCGGTGCGTATGTTGTGAAGATGTTCAAGAAAATGATGGGGGCAGAGGCATTCGACAGGCTGTTGGAGGTGGACCGGGCTCACAGGGCACTTATGCGCAAGCCCCAGGGTCGTGAGCCCTCGAGGGCAATGATGGTGAGGCTGCATCGATTCCTGGACAAAGAACGCATCATGAGATGGGCTAGGGAGACGAAACGGTTCGTATGGGAAGAAGCTGAGATCCGGGTCTACCAGGACTTGGGAGCAGAACTTCCCAAGAGGGCGAGTTTTAATAAAGTTAAAGCGGCCCTGTATACAAAGGGAATAAAATTTGGACTGCTCAACCCGGCCTGTCTTTGGGTAACCTACAAGGGAACTATATTTTGGCTCACCAGAAGAAGTGGCGGTCTTTATGAAAGACAACAACCTGGGGGACCCATAAGGACTTAAAAACAAAACTGATCGGTAGCGATTTGAATCAGAAATTTCTGTGGTGCACTGTAACTTGAGTTGCGATGACCAGGAAGAGAAGGATTTCTCTGAGCTATCTAACTTTGACCTTTTAGTGTATGTACCAAGGTACAGTTTCTTCCTTTTTTTTTGTGTTTGTTAAAAAGAAAAAAGAAAAAAATGGAGGGAGGTGAAGAAAAGTTATCAAATTGAGATGTTCGAGGAAGGAAAGACATCTGTCTGAGTTTTTACATGCATAATTTTTTCTGTCTCTCCATTTATCATGTTTGTTTTCACTTCCATTGTTTGGGGCTCTGTTTGAAGGTGATGGGATTGATAAGATGTTGGAAAGGGGGAGGGGTTGGCCTTTGAACCTAGACCTTAAGTGGATGAATTGTTTGCTTTCTGTGTTTGGTGCTATTGTTTTGAAAACTTATGTTAAGAGTTGGGCGGTAAAGATCCAGCAGGTGGTATAATCCTAGGTGCCAGGGGCGAACCTCCTAGGCTAGCTGGTAAAGCTGGTACATGGGAGCAAAGTGGGGGGTGAGCTAAAAAGTGACAGGGTATGGGGGGGGGGGGCTGCTGATGATTAGGGGACTTCCAGGAGGCTGGAGATGGAGACTAGATGGCGGTGGCTGCCAAGGGGCGGATCTGGGGAGGTGCGGGCCATGGGCTAAGGGCTGGCCTAGGAAAGGTCATGGCTGATCGACAGGGGAGGGGAGCAAGAGCCCCCCCCCGACCAGACTGGTTACGTGGAATGTTCGTGGCTTGAATATGCCGGTCGAGAGGGCCCGTGTGTTCGCACACTTGAGACAGTTAAAGGCGGATGTGGCCATGTTACAGGAGACACACTTGAAGCTGGGGATCAATTTAGACTGAAAAAGGGATGGGTCGGGCAGGTGGTTCATTCAGGATTGGACTTTAAAATAAGGGGGTGGCCATCCTGATTAACAAAAGCGTGGCGTTTGAGGTGGGGAAAATGGAGACAGACCCGGGAGGCAGATTTATTATGGTTAGCGGGAAACTGGAGGGAATGGCAGTGGTGCTGGTGAATATATATGCCCCAAACTGGGATGATGTCGCGTTTGTTAGGAAGATGCTGGGAAAAATCCCAGACCTCGACTCGCACCGATTGATTATGGGGGGTGATTTTATGGGGGGGATCCTAGGATGGACCGGTTGAGATCTAGGTCGGGGAAGGTATCAGCAATGGCAAAAGAGCTGCGGGGGTTCATGGAGCACGTGGGAGGTGTTGATCCGTGGAGATTCGATAGGCCACGGAGCAAGGAATATTTATTCTCCTTTCATGTGCACATGGCATACTCCAGGATCGATTTTTTTATATTGGACAAAACATTATTAGCGGGGGTAGTGGACACAGAGTATTCAGCAATCGTTGTATCGGACCATGTGCCACATTGGCTAGACCTACAGGTGAACACGGGAAACTCTCAGCGCCCACAGTGGAGGCTAGATGCAGGGTTGTTAGCAGACGATAAGATATGTGAGAGAGTGAGGGAGGCCATTCGGGGGTATATAAACACCAACGACACGGGAGAGACGACGGCTGGGGTGGTGTGGGAGGCATTGAAAGCGGTCATCAGAGGGGAATAGATTTCGATTCGGGCCCATAGGGAGAGGGCTGAATGGGCGGAGCTCGATAGGCTAGTAGGAGAAATCTTGCGTGTGGATAGGAGATATGCGGAGTCTCCGAATGAGAAGCCCCTGAAGGAGCGTCAGAGACTCCAAATGGATTTTGGGCTCCTTCCCACAGGCAAGGCGGAGGAGGGTAAAAGGGGCAGTATATGAATATGGGGAGAAAGCTAGTAGGATGTTGGCGCATCAGCTGAGGAAGCAGGAGGCGGCGAGAGAGATAAGGAAAATGAAGGATGTAAGGGGGGGAAGTAGTGAGGGACCCGGGGCGGTTAATGACGTGTTTTGTGAATTCTATAGTCATTTATATGCGTCGGAACCCCCTGTGGGGGAGGAGAGAATGAACCAATTCCTGGAGAGGCTAGAATTCCCGAAGGTAGATGAGGAACGGGTGGAGCTGGGCAGGCTAGTAGGGGAACTCTTACATGTGGATAGGAGATATGGGGGGCCCAATTTGGGGGGCCCAATCGGGCTCGGTGAAGAGATAGACGGATTGGGGGCAATGCAATCACGTAGGGACCCGGGACCTGACGGGTTCGCAGTGGAATTTTATAAAACGTTTTCGGGGCTAGTGGAACCGCTGTTAGTCAAGGCTTTCAATGAATCCAAGGAGGTGGGAGTGCTTTCCCCAACGCTATCACAGGCATCAATCTCTCTCATCCTGAAGCAAGACAAGGACCCAGAGAGCTGTGGATCGTACAGACCAATTTCTCTTTTAAATGTAGATGCTAAATTACTGGCAAAGATCTTGGCCACCAGAATAGAGGATTGCGTCCTGGAGGTAATAGGTGAGGATCAGACGGGATTTGTGAAGGGCAGGCACCTGACGTCTAATATTAGACGGCTTCTCAGTGTTATAATGATGCCAGCCGAGGGGCGGAGGCTGAGGTGGCAGTAGCCATGGACGCGGAGAAGGCTTCCGACCGGGTGGAGTGGACATACTTATGGGATATTTTAGGCAGGTTTGGGTTCAGGCAGGGATTTGGGGACGGGGCCCGGCTGTTGTGTCAGACCCGGTGGCAAATGTAAGAACCAACCGAACCCAGTCAGAATATTTTAATCTCAGGAGAGGGACAAGGCAGGGATGCCCGTTCTCCCCATTGCTGTTTGCCCCGGCCATAGAGCCTTTAGCAATGACCCTGAGAGTATCGAGTGCGTGGCAGGGAATGGCGAGGGGCAGGTGGAGCATAGGGTTTCTCTTTATGCGGATGACTTGCTGCTTTATGTTACAGACCCGGCGGGGGGGTGACCAAAATCATGGAGGTACTGGGAGAATTTGGGCGATTTTCAGGCTACAAGTTAAATACGTGAAAGAGCGAGATGTTTGTGATCCAGGTGCGGGGGCAGGAAAGGAGACTGAGGGAGTTACTTTTAAAGTGGTGGCAGGGAGGTTTAGATATTTAGGGATTCAAGTGGCTAAAGAGTGGGGGCAGCTCCACAAGTTAAATCTGAGCAAAGCGGTCGACCAAATGAAAAGGGATTTCCACAGATCGGTCATGCTCCAAGGGTACAGGTCCAGACGGTGAAGATGACAGTCCTCCCAAGACTGCTTTACTTTTTTCAATGCCTTCCGATATTTATCCCAAAGGCTTTTTTTAGAAATATATAAGTGGCGATTACAGGTTTTGTGTGGGCGGGGAAAACCCCGAGTGTAAAGAGGGCACTCCTGGAGTGGGGTCGCGTGGAGGGGGGCCTGGCCCTCCTGAACTTTATTAATTATTACTGGGCGCCCAACATATCGATGGTCAGGAAGTGGGTAGTGGGGGATGATGTGTTGTGTGTTCTGGATCACAAGCAGGTCACCAACACTGGAAGTGGTGCAACTCTATTTTATTATAAGGTTAACTATATTAACATACTTGAACTGTGGGCAAATGCAATACCAGCTTTTACTGATAGTCCTTGCCTAGTCCTACCCAGGTGATGCACTCAGCACATGGTGAATGTCTGTGTTGCAGGCTGTGAGCTCAGTGCTCCGAGTTGGCTGCTACTAGAATGAGCGGGAACTTTCCTGTCCCCTGTCTTTACAGTGCGTGTGCTCTCACTGGTGATTGGCTGCGGTGTTGTGTATGCTGATTGGTCCCACTGCATGTCCATAAGTATGTGTGTGTGTGTCTGCACCATAATATACTGGTGTATATTATGACATCCCCCCTTTTATATAAAGAACATGTGCCTGCGTGACAATAAATATTGTGTAGTGAATGTACCTGACTATGTGTGTGCATTTTATTTACATGACTATATACATGAGGCTAATCTATTTACATGGGAAGGTGCCTGGTGCAGAGAAATAGGGTGTCACACCAACAACGAAATGAACATTATATACAAACTACTGGAACGATGAAACAGGATAACAGAGCAGATCAAAGAGTCCAACATTGTAAACCTCATAAGTCAAGTCTCTGAGGTGGGCGACGAATTCTGGTTGACCGTCAGGGTGGCACACCACTCGTCGTCTGGATCAATGCTGTGCACCGACAGCGGCTGGTGGTTTTGATTCGGGGACAGCCAGTTCTTTGTTACAACAGGGACTCGAAAAGGCTCCCTCGGGTCCTCGGTGTCACTGATCTGCGGGAAGTCGGAATCGGACTCGGTGAACGTGGGTTGAATTGCCCGAACGTTCCTGCGAGGCTGGCTGAAGCGATGCGAATTGGCAGGCTGAGCTGGTCAACAGCAGGCAGCATAGTGGCCAAGTCTGCCACATCGTAGGCATTGTCGCGATTTTGCAGGACATTGCCTCTTTAAATGGACGGAGCCACAGTTGCCGCACGTCATGACGTCAGTACGCTCGTTGCGCCACCGCGCATGCGCAGTGCGGTCCTGCGTGGTGCGTGCCTGCGCATCACGTTCCTCCACGTCACCGTCCCCTCGTTTGGCGCATACAAGCGCGGGAGGTCATGAAAAGCGCGCAAAATAGCCGTCCTCATCCAGGCTGGAGCCTTGGAGGTGTTCAATTGTTTGGACCCATTCCGCCTCGTGGGGACCTTGCCGCGCCGTTTCAGCCACCTGTATGTGGGAGTACCGGCTGGTGGCATTTTCATGCACGACACAGGTCTCGATGGCAGTCGCTAGGGTGAGTTGCTTATTTTTGAGGAGCTGCTGACGCAGGGGGTCCGACAGAACACCAAATACGATCTGGTCGCGTATCATGGAGTCGGAGGTGGGCCCGTAGCCGCTGGACTGCACAAGGATGCGGAGGTGTATTAAAAAGGATTGGAAAGGCTCGTCCATACCCTGCAAGCGCAGCTGGAACAGGTATCGTTCAAAGCTTTCATTGACCTCTATGCTGAAGTGGGTATCGAATTTTGAGGAGAACCGTCTTGTTCTTTGTCTTGGCCTCGTCGTCTGCGAATGTGAGGGAGTTGAAGATGTGGATGGCGTGTTGCTCGGCCGTGGAGAGGAGCAGAGCAATCTTCCTGGTGTCCGAGGCGCTCTCCCTGTCCATGGCTTCGAGGAAGAGCTGGAAGCGCTGTTTAAAAATCTTCCAATTGACCCCGGGATTGCCGGCGATGTGGAGCGGCGGCGGCGGGTTGATGTTCTCCATGCTGCAAGATGCCGGAATGCTGATCAGTTGCAGGTGGGTCTCAGAAGTGCTAGTATGCAACCACTCCTTGTACCATGATGTGTTGGGTGTTCTGGATCACAAGCAGGTCACCAACACTGGAAGTGGTGCAACTCTATTTTATTATAAGGTTAACTACATTAACATACTTGAACTGTGGGTAAATGCAATACCAGCTTTAACTGTTGACCCTTGCCTAGTCCTAACCAGGTGATGCACTCAGCACATGGTGAATTTCTGTGTTGCAGGCTGTGAGCGCTGCACTCTGAGCTGGCTGCTACTAGAATGAACGGGAACTCTCCTGTCCCCTATCTTTATAGTGCGTGTGCTCTCACTGGTGATTGGCTGCAGTGTTGTGTATGCTGATTGGTCCCACTGCATGACCATCAGTGTGTGTGTGTGTGTGTGTGTGTGTGTCTGCACCATAATATACTGGTGTATATTATGACAGGGGAGGGGTCAGCCTGGGAGCTAGTGGAAGTGGCATCCTGCAAGGGTACGCGTTTGGAGGCTTTACTAACGGCGCCCCTGCCGTCCTCGCCGGCTCGGTACATTACAAGTCCTGTGGTGGTGGCAGCCCTAAGGGTGTGGGGGCAATGGAGGCAGCACGTGGGATTGGAGGGGGCGCTGATCTGTAACAATCACTGGTTTATCCCGGGGAGGCTGGATGGGGGTTTCAGGAGATGGCAGCAGGCAGGGATCGAGAGATTTGGGAATTTATTTATCCAGGAGGGCTTTCCGACCTTGAAGGCACTAGAGGAGGAGTTTGAGCAACCGGGTGGGAATGGGTTTCGATACCTTCAGGTCCGGGACTCTGTAAGAAGGCAGGTTCCAAGCTTTCCTCGCCTCCCATTGAGGGGACTACAGGACAAGGTGATGTCAAAAACGGGGGTTGGAGAGGGGAGGATTTTGGAGATATATAAAGAGTTGATGGAGTGGGAGGGGGTCCCGATCAGGGAGGTGAAGCGGAAGTGGGAAGAGGAGCTGGGAAGAGAGCTGGAAATGGAAAAGTGGGAAAAAGCCTTGAAGAGCGTCAATTCATCCTCGTCCTGTGCCAGACTTAGCCTGATCCAGTGCAATGTGGTCCACAGGACCCACATGACAGCAGCCCGGATAGGCAGGTTCTTTGAAGAGGTGGAGGACAGATGTGGGCGGTGTGAGGGTGGCCCGGCTAACCATGTACATATGTTTTGGGCATGTCCGAAGTTGAGGGGATTCTAGCAGGGATTTGCAGACGTTATGTCAGAAGTCCTGGAAGGGAGGGTAACTCCGTGTCCAGAACTGGCAATATTTGGGGTATCGGATGATCCGGGGGCCCAGGGGGGGAGGGAGGCCGATGTCCTGGCCTTCTCCTCCCTGGTGATGGATTTTGCTGGGATGGAGGGACTCGGAGCCCCCGAAGTCAGGTGTGTGGGTCAGCGATATGGCTGGGTTTCTCAGCCTGGAAAAAATCAAGTTCGCCTTGAGACGATCAACTCAGGGGTTCGCCCAGAGATGGCAACCGTTCATCGACTTCTTCAAGGGAAATTGAACGTCAGCAGTAAGGGCGGGGCGGGGGGGGGGGGGGGCCGGGGGGGGGGGGGAGAAAACAGGAGGCATGAATATGTTAGATAAGGGCGGGGAACTCAGTATAAGAGTAATTAGGGATTAGGGCGGGGGTAGTAGGGGACATTGTTTTTTAGGTGTTTTCCGTGTGTCGGCCCACGCGATTGTTTAAGAAATGTTAATGTGTTAAACTGTGAAAATTACAAATGCATCAATAAAATATTTTCTGGAAAAAAAAACCACTAACCACACATACCTCCCATTTGGATCCATCAAAATCTTCCCCGCCGAAAAGGCTCTCTTCTTATTTTTTTTATTTTTTTTTTATTTTTAGAGTACCCAATTCATTTTTTCCAATTAAGGGGCAATTTAGCGTAGCCAATCCACCTACCCTGCACATCTTTGGGTTGTGGGGGCGAAACCCACGCAAACACAGGGAGAATGTGCAAACTCCACACGGACAGTGACCCAGAGCCGGGATCGAATCTGGGACCTCGGTACCGTGAGGCAGCAGTGCTAACCCACTGTGCCACCATTATTAATCAGGATTGCTGCCCCCATGCCCCACCCATCCCCGCCGCAACCATATCTGATCTCTAACTCACAAATGGGTCTCCTGCAACAGCGCTACATCAGCTTTCAAAGTCATTGAGCATGCAAACACACTAGACCTCTTTAACAGGCCACTCAAACCCCTCACATTCCATATGACCATCCGGATAGGGGTTTGTCTACCCGCTCCTTACCAGAGTCAGCCATTACCGCCTCGTGAGGCTGACCAGCAACCCTCCGAGAAGGGCCGACGCCAGCCGACCCAAGATGGCCACCTCATCCCCAACACAACAGGAAAAAGAAAAGTCCCCAGCCACCGTCAGAAGACTAACCCACCCCACCGCCCTTCCTCCTACCCACCAACTCCACACCCAAACCAAGCAAACCCCAACCAAGCCCCACATACCACCCCTCCACAAAACCCCAACCACCCAATAACCATAACGTCTAAGCTCATACCAAATAGACCCCCCACAGCACAGGCCACAGATAACCACATCCCTTCACTTCCTTTGACTGACTATTCTAGCTAGCGAGGTGGCCTCCACACAGAGAACCATTCATAGTACCCAATTCCTTTTTTTTTCTTTCAATTAAGGAGCAATTTAGCGTGGCCAATCCACCTAACCTGCACATCTTTGGGTTGTGGGGGTGAAACCCACGCAGACATGGGGAGAATGTGCAAACTCCAGAGACTCGATCTGGACAGAGTAACCTCCACCTCCTGCCGTTCTGCACCCTGCTGCCTCACCACCTCGTCCACCTTAGAAAGGACCTCGCGAATCGAGGAAATCACCACCTCGATCGGCTTCTCAGGGCCCCCCACGACCCCTCACCACAGTTTCTGCAGTTCAACAGCTAAAATGGCTTTTTTAATTTAGAGTATCTAAATCTTTTTTTCCTATTCAGGGGCAATTTAGTGTGGCCAATCCACCTACCCCGCACATAGATCATAGAATTTACAGTGCAAAGGAGGCCATTCGGCCCATCGAGTCTGCACCGGCTCCCGGAAAGAGCACCCTACCCAAGGTCAACATCTCCACCCTATCCCCATAACCCAGTAACCCCACCCAACACTAAGGGCAATTTTGGACACTAAGGGCAATTTATCATGGCCAATCCACCTAACCTGCACATCTTTGGATTTTGGGAGGAAACCGGAGCACCCGGAGGAAACCCACGCACACACGGGGAGGATGTGTAGACTCCGCACAGGCAGTGACCCAAGCCAGAATCGAACCTGGGACCCTGGAGCTGTGAAGCAATTGTGCTATCCACAATGCTACCGTGCTGCCCCATATATGATTAAATAATGTCCAGTTTTCTCAAGCAAACAATTCTTCGCCAAGTAAAATCAATGGCATCTAGATTTGACCCACAAATCCAGGTCTCAAAACAGCTCCTTTACAAGCTCCTCCAGTCACAGGTAATGCCACCTCAGCCACATAATTAACTTCTATAACTGGCGCAACATTTTCTCTCCATATTTAGATGGAATTCATATTGCATTGTTAGAGAAGCCAAAAGCTGCTTTAACTGTCTGCACGTGTGGCAGCTTAATTAAAGCAGCTGAGTTATCGTTCAAACAGAACACAACCACAAACCACAAACCACATTAACCCTGAGGTGTCATGATTCAATGTCTGCATGAGGGTACCTTTTGAAAAGTAAGTTCAAAAGGTTCTCTTCATACCACCCTTGTCAAGCTAAGCTGGGCAGTACGGTAGCACAGTGGTTAGCGTTGCTGCTTCACAGGCGCCAGGGTTCCAGGTTCGATTCCCGGCTTGGGTCACTGTCTGTGTGGAGTCTGCATGTTCTCACCGTGTCTGCGTGGATTTCCTCCGGGTGCTCCGGTTTCCTCCCACAAGCCCCAAAAGACATGCTTGTTAGGTGAATTGGACATTCTGAATTCTCCCTCTGTGTACCCGAACAGGTGGCGGAATGTGGCGGCTCGGGGCTTTTCACAGTAACTTCATTGCAATGTTAACGTATGCCTACTTGTGACAATAAAGATTATTATTATTATAAGTCAACACCCCCCAAACCACCCCATGGCCTCTCATGCTCCCCATGCCAAGCTAAAACACTTCCATGCCTATTCACCCACTATAATAGTATAGAACCAATAAACCCAACTTTGACAAGATGTGTTTCATTGGTTACTTACTAATTTATTTTTAAAATGTAGGCTTGGCTGAGAGCTCAGGAATCCATTTGTAGTGGAAACACCTGAGTCCCAGGGAAAACATTGCTTGATTGACAGCTTTAGACCTCTGATTTCTGCTGTCAATTTCACAATGTTCGTTGACACAAGATAAAGAGGTTTCAACTGCCTGAATTTCCAACTATTGATATTTCAAAGGGCCTGAATGATTGGCACTTTTATTGGTCTGGGATAAAAATTAATTTTTTTAAGAAGATGGGAGTTATCAATGAATTGCTGTTTTTTAAAGTTCTTCCCCACATCCAAAGATGTGCAGGTTAGGTGGATTGGCCATGCTAAATTGCCCTTGGTGTCCAAAAAGGATAGGTGGAGTTACTGGGTTACGGGGATAGGGTGGAGGTGTGGGCTTAGGATGCTCTTTCCAAGGGCCGGTGCAGACCTGATGGGATGAATGGCCTCCTTCTGCACTGTAAATTCTATGATTCTACTGTGGCGATCAGATTCATTGTTTCTTCACAATGCATAGTGGGTGAATGGGCATGGAAGTGCCACAGCTTGGCAAGGGGAGATGTAAGGGGCCACAGGGGCTGCTTAGAGCATAGTTTGGCATGGGGCATCATGAGGGGCAGGGGCATAAGGTGACATGGATGGGACGGGGGTGGGGGGGTGTAGGGCTCGGGGGGGGATGTGAGGGGTGAGAGCTGGACATTAAACTGAGGCCCCATCTTCCTGCCTGGGTAGATGTAAAAGCTAACATGGCACTATTTTGAAGAAGGGCACGGGCGTTATCCCAGTGTCCTGGCTAATATCTACCTCTCAAACAACATTACAGAAAATAGGTTAAATCATCACATTGTTGTTTGTTGGAGTTTGCTAATCACAAGCTGGCTTCTTCTACACTTCCTACATCACAACTGGAAGGTACTTCATTAGCTGTAAGGCACTTTGACACATCTGGTGCTCATGAAAAGTGCTATAGAGATGCAAGTCTTTCAATTTTTTCTTCCCTTTTCAACCTCCAAAGCGTGTTACTTATTGTTACTGGCTAGTGGCCAGCTGGCATCTATCTGTCTGAATAGCTCCCATTAAAAGAGCTTGAATAATAATTGTCTTTCCCATTATCAGTACATAACGCAGAGATTGGAAGTTTTTCACATAGCGTCGCTTCTAGTGAATAATAATGACTGCATTTTGTGGTCGCAGTAGCGTGAACACTGGAACGTTCACCACCATTGAGGTTCGCTACAGGGCTGCAGCATCCAGTGATCACGCTTGTGTCAAAAAGCAGAAATTGTGTCGATTGCACCTCAAAAGGGGGAGTGCTACCGTGGGCAGCACGGTAGCATTGTGGTTAGCACAATTGCTTCACAGCTCCAGGGTCCCAGGTTCGATTCCCGGCGTGGGTCACTGTCTGTGCGGAGTCTGCACATCCTCCCCGTGTGTGCGTGGGTTTCCTCCGGGTGCTCCGGTTTCCTCCCACAGTCCAAAGATGTGCAGGTTAGGTGGATTGGCCATGATAAATTGCCCTTAGTGACCAAAACTGCCCTTAGTGTTGGGTGGGGTTACTGGGTTATGGGGATAGGGTGGAGGTGTTGACCTTGGGTAGGGTGTTCTTTCCAAGAGCCGGTGCAGACTCGATGGGCCGAATAGCCTCCTTCAGCACTGTAAATTCTATGATATGATCTATGGACACTGATGCTCCAGCTGGGCTGCTTTGTAAAGCGGCAAGAACCAGTAATTGGAGAATTTGGGCGGCTTGCACAGTTTTCACGGATTTTCATGCAGCTTTATTTGGAACTGGTATCAGCAAGTGCAGTGCCTGCCCATCAGCCCATCCACATTTGTAAACACCATAAATATACTGTTCCTGTTTAACACTCACTTGGCGCCTTCGCTTGTGTTCAAAATTGAATCTAATTCAATGGGCGGGATTCTCTGATCCTGAGTCTAAGTGTTGACGCCGTCGAGAAACGCGACGGCGTTTCCGACGGCGTCAACGCGGCCTCAGGATCAGCAATTCTGGCCCCTACAGGGGGCCAGCACGGCACTGTAGTGACCCACGCCACTCCAGCTGCTGATCCCGGCGTCAACTGGGCACCGCGGGGTCCGCGCATGTCCAGTGGCACCGGCGCCAACGAGCGCATGCGCAGTGGCTCCCTTCTCTGCGCTGGGCCCGACGCAACATGGGGTAGGGCGACAGGGGCCGGCGGGGAAGAAAGGAGGCCCCCAGCCGAGAGGCCAGCCCGCCGATCGGTGGGCCCCGATCGCGGGCTAGGCGACAGCGGAGGCCCCCCCGAGGTTGACCCCCCCCCCCCCACTGGCCACCCCTGGACCCTTCCACACCGAGGTCATGCCGGCTGAGAGCAGATTAGAACGGCGCTGGCGGGACTCGGGTTTTTTGCTACGGCCGCTCGGCCCATCCGGGGCCAAGAATCGGTGGGCGGGGGGGCGCGTAGAGCGGCCCTCGACCGGCGCCACGCCGGCATCTGCGGAGAATCGCATCCCGGCGGCGTGGCGCGATTCGCATCGGCCGCGGGGATTCTCCGGCCCGGTCCCGGGCTGAGAGAATCCCGCCCAATGTATTTTGACCATTTTCTGAAGAAGTGTTTAATTTGATTGAATCTGCTCCATTCTGATTGGTATAATTTGTTTCTGAAGAGTTCTGCTTCAGACACCATGAAGTAGGTTTCGTAGTTGTTGAGTCCAAGGAAGCTTAGGAATTGAAAGATTTATTTACAATGAAACAAAGACTCTGGCCACAATCAGATCAAGTGGGAACTATGTCCCGTAGCGAGCATGTTTAACCATGGGTTTCCCAGCACTCGCACTTCGTCACGTTTCCTGCACTGAGGAGACCCACTCACTAAACTCCTCAGTGCAGGGAGTGATCAGGGCGTAACCCCCAAAGGCCCCCCCCTCCAACCCCAACTCACTGTAAGGTGGTCCCCAGGGCCCCCTGCAACACCCAACCCAGGCAGGGCAGCCCCTGGCTTGATCACTGCCATGCAAAAAATGCCAGCTTGGCACCTTGGCATGTCAGCCTGGCCTCCTGGCTATGTCTCTTTCAGCTGGCAGTGCCACTTGGGCACCTTGGCAGTGCCAGGCTGGCACCCAGGTGGTACTGCCAGGATGCCAGACTGGCACTGCCTAGGTGGCACCGGCAGTGCCAGATTACTACCCTGCTGAGAGGGAATGCACCTAGGGTCCTCCAATCCTAAAAAAGGAAGCCCAGAATCTGACCAGTTTGGGGCAGGAACAAAAGATATGCGTATGGCTAGCTGGGGCAAGCGAAGAGCGATCACATCTGTCCTCAACGTTTGAAAAAAAACATTCATCCTGGCCTTGGTCAAGTGCACCCTATGTAACACCTTATATTGAATTAGGCTCAACCAGGTACATGAGGGTGTGGAGTAGACCCTGAAAAGAGCCTCCCTCCAAGCCTCACTAATAAGTATAGGACCCAGATCACTTTCCTATTTCATCCTCACCCCATTTAGTGGGGAGGGATCCGACGAAAGAATATGGCAATCTTAGTCCGAAATAGACCCTTTGCCAGACTGAGTCAAGAATGAAATGCTCTTCAGCAAAGAGGAAGATTGGGGCCAAGGGTAGGGGCCATTGAAGATAGGGAAAGGATTGTTGAAACTGTTTCCAAATCCTCAGAGAGGAGACCACTACTGGGTTTGAGTAAAATCTAGCGGGGGAGAAGGCCAAAGGTGCAGTAACTCTGGCAAGGAGAGTGGGAGTAGTGCAGGAGTGAGCCTCTATTTGGCCCCAAATAGAATGGGGGTCATTGATCCACAACAATATTTTTTGGATGTTAGCAGCCCAGTAATAAAACAATATCTGGGAGGGCAAAGCCCCTTGTCTATCTGTCCCCTTGGAATAGGACACTATGGATTCTAGTTATCTTACCCGCCCAAATGAAAGCAGATATCAATTTGTTAACCTTAATAAAAACAGAATTGGGCAGATAAATGGGGAGACATTAAAAGAGAAATAAAAACCTAAGGAGTATGGTCATTGTTGTTCCACCTCTCGCGGTCCGTTTTAATATTATTCATCAGGTTCAACTTATGAATTTGGGACGTCACGGTGGCACAGTGGTTAGCACTGCTGCCTCATAGCGCCAAGGACCCAAGTTGAATTCCGGCCTTGGGTGACTGACTGTGTGGGAGTTTGCAAGCTCTGCCCATGTCTGTGTGGGTTTTCTCTGAGTGCTCCGGTTTCCTCCCACAGTCCAAAATGTGCACGTTAAGTGGATTGGCCGTGCTAAATTGCCCCTGAGTGTCCAAAAGTTTTGGTGGGGTTTCTGGGTTATGGGGATAGGTTGGGGCATGGGCCTAAGTAGGGTGCTCTTTCAGACGGTCAGGACAGACGCAATAGGCCAAATGCCCTCATGTTGCACTGTGGTGATTCTATGAAGTGAGGCCAAACTGTGGGCTACCCTGACCTCCAAGTAGTGAAAACCTGTGTTAAAGAGTCAGAAATGTAACGTGCCTAATTGGGCTCGCTTTCCAGGGGGTTAATTCTCAACCTTGCCCCTCTGCTAAGTTGTGGCGATCCTCAGGTTAAATCTCCACCAGTCAGCTCCCCCCCTCAAAGATAAAAGCAGCCTATGGTCATCCGGGACTATGGTGACATTACTTTTATATCTTGCCTAAATTTACTTTATAGCCAGAGAAGGAGCTGAATGTATTAAGTGTCTTCATTATGCAGTCGATGGAGGGAGTTGGGTCTGTAATATATAGAAGTAGGTCATCTGCATAAAGAGGCTATCCGATGCTCCACCCCATTATAACTAACTAATACCCCTCCATTGACTAGAGGCCTTCAACGCTATAGGGAGCGACTAAATTGCCAGGGCGAACAAAAGTGGAGAAAGTGGGCAACCCTGTCCAGTGCCCTATTCAATGGGAATTAGTCTGAGTACAGATTGTTCGTATGAACGCTGCCCGTGGGAGCATTATGTAACAAGAAGATCACCGCAGGTTTGGGTGCAGGGGAGGGAGAAAGACAATTGTCAGCCCTTTACTAAGCCTGTTTGATCTTTCAAATTTATACTCAAACACCGGAACGCCAGAACCTTAGCCAGCAGCTTAACATCTGCGTTTAAGAATGAGATGGGTCGGTATGAACCACACTCAGTGGGGAAATTGTCCCTCTTAAGAAGTAAGGAAATAGAGGCTTGAGCGAGGATCGGAGGCAATGAACCCGGATAGGGAGTCATTAAAAATATCCAATAACAAAGGTACGAGCTGGTCCAAGGACATTTTGTAAAATCTTATCAGAAAGCCATCTGGACCAGGGTTCTTGCCAGCCTGCATTAGCCCAACACATTTTAAAATCTCACTGGGGCATAAGGGGGAGTCCGCCTCATAGCTCTTGTCCACCTCAACAGATTGGATGGGCAGACTGTCCAGAAGATCAGGTGTGATCGATTTATCTGCAGAGGCTCCGTTTTATACAGGTTGTAGTCATAGGATAAAAGTCACATTGACTTGGAGGTAGGTGGAAACGAGATTGCCGCCCAAATTGAGTACATGAGGGATCTCATGGGAGGCAACCTGATGTTTGGAGGTGACTGGCTTTCTCCCTGTACTCATAAAAAGTGCCCCTGGAGTGCTGTAACTGGAGTACAGCCTTGTTAGTGGATGTTAGCTCAGGCCTGTAATTCTTTTCTGCTTGCCAATAGCTCTGGAGGAGGATGGAGTGCGTACTGGTGATCCACCTCTAGATTGGAATCCACCAGCCTCTGCTGCTCCAACTTTGTTGTCCTCAGCATGTACGCTCTATAAGAAATACTTACCCCCAACCCTAAGAACGGCCTTCAGAGCCTCCCACAGTGTGGAGGGGGAGATTGAGTCTGACCTGTTTAATTTAATGTAGTCATCAATGGAGGAGGGCCAACGCACGCAAACTCTTTATCGGCCAGCAAAGTAGTATCTAATCTCCAGGGTAGGCGCTGGGAGGGACTGGACTCCAGCAACAAGGGAGTCCGCATCTTCCAGTATGTCAGAAAAAGTGGTAATTTTCCCCAAATGTCACTCGAAGGCGAAATGGATAGATCATCCTGAACTTGACTCCATTCTTGCGGGAAGGATCAAATACATCCTCACCCACCATCTTATGGAAAATGCCGAGAAATATTCAGCCGGGGTGCGGCCTTCAATTCCCTTCGGTAACCACACAATCTGAATATTCTGTCTCCTGGATCTGTTCTCCAGGTCATTCAGCTTGTTTTTTTAATAATTTCTTGACTTCAACCACCGAAGCAAGATCGGACTCCAGAGAGGTGGTCTGATCCCTATGTGTGGTGGTCACCACTGTTGTATATATCATATACGAGATGTAATACGGTAAGGCTCCTGTTCGACAGGTACGGGGGATAAATCCCTGCCTGCCTACTCTCGTCACGTCGTAATTGTTAGTGCATCAATTTACCAACCCCCCCCCCCCCCCGCCCTCTCCCGAGGTACATGTGCCAGCGCACAAGTGGACCGACTCCGGACCCTACTCGACGCTCTCTGTCACCCAGGGGTCACCCAGTTCCTTCACTTCATAAAGGCCCGCAATCTGCCCTACTCCATTGAGGAGGTCAGGGCTATCACCAGAGACTGCCAGGTCTGCGCAGAGTGCAAACCGCACTTCTACCGGCCAGACCGGGCGTACCTGGTGAAGGCCTCCCGTCCCTTTGAACGGCTCAGCATGGATTTCAAAGGGCCCCTCCCCTCCACTGACCGAAACACATACTTCCTTAACATGGTCGACAAATACTCCAGATTCCCCTTCGCCGTCCCATGCCCTGATATGACGTCTGTCACCGTCATCAAGACCCTCAACACCATCTTCGCCCTGTTTGGTTTCCCCACCTACATCCACAGCGACCGGGGATCCTCCTTTATGGGTGATGAGCTGCATCAGTACCTGCTCAGCAAGGGTATCGCCTCAAGCAGGACGACCAGCTACAAACCCCGGGGAAACGGGCAGGTGGAGCGGGAGAATGGGACGGTCTGGAAGGCCGTCCAGCTGACCCTACGATCCAAAAATCTCCCGGTCTCCCGCTGGCAGGAGGTCCTCCCCACCGCCCTTCACTCCATCCGATCGCTACTTTGCACGGCGACTAATGCAACCCCCCATGAACGTCTCCTTGCCTTCCCCAGGAAGTCCACCTCCGGGGATTCGCTCCCAACGTGGCTGGCAGCTCCAGGACCCATTCTCCTCCGCAAGCATGTGCGGCACCACAAGGTGACCCGTTGGTTGAGAGGGTACAGCTGCTCCATGCAAACCCGCAGTACGCCTACGTTGCGTACCCTGACGGCCGCCAAGACACAGTCTCCCTCAGGGACCTGGCACAAGCTGGGTCCCCAACCCCCCCCCCCCCCCCCGCCCCAGCGCCACCCTTCCTTCCCCCCAGCGCACCACACCACAGCCCCCGCCCCAGGACGATCCGTCCTCCCCTTGGTCCCACCCGGGGATGAAGATGAGGTCTACACGCTCCCGGAGTCACCGGTGACCGAGCCGACGCCTGCATCGCCACCGGAACTGCGGCACTCACAACGGGGGATCAAGGCACCCGATCGTCTGAATTTGTAAACTTTTCCCAAAATGTTAACCTTAAAATACATGTGAATAGTTTTCCACCACCCACGCTGGACTATTTTTTAACGGGGTGAATGTGGTAGTCACCACTGTTGTATATATCATATACGAGATGTAATACGGTAAGTCTCCTGTACTGCAGGCACGGGGGTAGATCCCTGCCTGCTGGCTCCACCCAGTAGGCGGAGTATAAATGTGTGTGCTCACCGAGCTGCAGCCATTTCGGCGGCGGCTGCAGGAGGCAACACATCTCTGCTTAATAAAGCCTCGATTACTCTCTACTCTCGTCACGTCGTAATTGATAGTGCATCATTATGACCCGATAATACCACTTCCATGGTCTTAATTGTGGTTCCATGAGCTTCGACGCACTTACTTGTGGTTTGAAGAACCAAACGAATGGGGGCCAAGGCCTCTTCGATTGATCTTTTAAGATCCACCGAAAGGTTTTGTTGGTGTCACCAAAATGCTGGTGAGAGCCTCGACCATGAGTGGGGTGGTCGGAGAGGAAGAAGCTACTTCCGCCATCCTACCCCCAATAGATCCCTGAGAGGCTTCAAAATCAGTCGACCGTTCTTTTGTGAGGGCCACGGAGAATCCAGCACGAGTTGAAGGATAGAAAGAAATAACATTTATTTACAATAACATATATACACAACAGCAGCAGCAACTCATTTGCTGCTCACTCCTCCCAAGCTGGTTCCAAATTGGCCAGCTTTATTTATGCAGGGAATCTGCTAATGATTTCTCCGCCCCCCTCATTGGGGAAGCTCATACACCAAAGGATTGTGGGATTGCCATTAGTCCCCAGCCAGTGGTAAGCAGGCACGTTATAACACATTCAAAACGTTTTTGGCTCTGCCTCCCTTGGGCATCTCAGCGAAGGGAGAACTCCACCCGACTAAACCGAGAATTAAAAGACCAGTTCCGCTAGTAAAAAAGGTAAAAAGATCAGTTTACAAAATAAACAAGTCTGTGTAGACCAGATACAATTTGCAAAAGCCCAACATTGAAAATAACCCCCCAAAGCCCCAACTTCTTGATCCCTTTCCCCCACCCCCACTTTTATTTTGTCATTTTGAAATATTTTTATTGGAATACATAGTTTACAAAAGATGATTCTCATGTATTTACATATGTATATTTATTTCGCCTCCCCTTCCACTCTTTCCCCCTGTCAATTGACCCCCTCATCCCCTCCTTGTTTTAGGTGTTCCTTTGGGGCCTTGTTCTATTTCATATTATTTACTTTTATCCCTCTCTCCATGCCCACCCCTTCCCTCTTTTCCTCCTGTCATAATATCCACTCATGTATATAATGGGATGCAGACAGGCAGTGATTGACACATAGGATGACCAGTAAGCATACAACACAGCACAGCCAATCACCAGACAGGACACTACCACTATAAAGCCAGAGGGCACTAGGTTTCCCACTCTCTCGGGACCCAGCTAGTGAGACAGTCAGAGTCCACGAGCTAGCAAGCACAAACACCATGCGGTAGCTAGTAAGTCTTGTCAGGCTACTACAAGGTCACTAGTCAGATCAGTATAGTGTCGACTCACAGCTGAATATGTACAGCAGTTCATCTAGTTGAATAAAACAGTGTTGGATCTTCTCCTGTGTTAGACGTCTGTTTCTAACTTCCCTGCATCGAGTGCAGTCCACACCGAACCTACCTGCCTAACACATCATGGTACCAGAGTGATATTGATCTTGACGGACCTACCTCGAGTGAATCAGCATCGACCAGCAAGCAGCCATCCAGCGAAATGGAAAACATCCAGCCTCCTCCGCAACTCCGCATCTCCGGCAATCTCGGCGCCAACTGGAAAATCTTCAAGCAAATGTTCCTCTTGTACATCGAGGCCTCCGACCTCGAGGCAGCATCGGATGCCAGGAAGATCGCGCTATTTCTCTCCACTGCGGGAGACCACGCCATCCATATCTACAATTCACTTACGTTCGCCGACGGCAAAGACAAAACAAAATTCAAAACAGTCCTGCTGAAGTTCGACAGCCACTGCGACATTGAGGTGAATGAGAGCTTTGAACAGTACATCTTCCAGCAGGGGCTTCAGGGTAAGGATGAACCTTTTCAGTCCTTCTTGACCCATCTCCGCATCCTAGCGCAGTCATGTAACTATGACTCGACGGCTGATTTCATGATCCCGGATCAGATCGTTTTCAGGGTCCACTCCGACTCCCTTCGGCAGCAGCTCCTTAAAATCAAACAGTGGACCCTCTCTGTCATTATTGAGACGTGCGTTGTCCATGAGCATGCCAAGAATCGTTACTCCCACATCAGAGCGGCAGAAACTGCAAAGCTGGCCTCCCACGAGGCAGAACGGGTGCAGGCCATTGCACAGATGCAGTGCCTGAGCATCGAGGAGAGTGGCCGTTTTGCGCGCTTTTCTCGGATCCCTGCGCATGCGCGCCACGACCGGGTGGACGACGAGACCGAAAACCCGACTGCGCAGGTGCGTACGACGGCTGACCGCACTGCGCATGCGCGATGGCGCACGGATCGCGCTGACGCAGCGTCATGACGTGTCCGAATTGTGGCTCCGCCCACTTAAAGCACAATGTCCGGCAAGAGGATGCCAACATCTCCAGTGTGGCAGGCATGGCCACTACGCAGCCCTCTGCAGATCTGCTCCACCGCTCAGCAGCCAGCGATCCCAGCTGCGGCGCAGAAGTATCCGCTCAATACAACAAGGCATGCCAGATTCAGATCCCGGCAGCTCAACAGACCCTGATGCTGACTGCCTCAAGTCTCCATATCGGGTGGGCATCATAACCACACATGAGCTGGCCTCCACCACAGCTGCGCAATGCCTCTCGATCCTCAGTGTGGATCCTGACGACGAGTGGTGTGCTGTCCTCACAGTTAACAAGGCTCGCATCCGATTTAAACTGGGCACCGGCGCGTCTGCGAACCTCATCTCACAATCAGACCTCAACACCATCCGGGCCCGACCAAGCATTCTTCCACCGGCCTGCCAGCTACTTAAAAAAATTTTTTAAAAATAAATTTAGAGTACCCAATTCATTTTTTCCAATTAAGGGGCAATTTAGCGTGACCAATCCACCTACCCTGCACATCTTTGGGTTGTGGGGGCGAAACCCACGCAAACACGGGGAGAATGTGTAAACTCCACACGGACAGTGACCCAGAGCCGGGATCGAACCTGGGACCTCAGCGCCGTGAGGCTGCAGGGCTAACCCACTGCGCCACCATGCTGTCCCTCCTGCCAGCTACTTGACTACAATGGCAATGCCTTAGCTGCCAGTGGTTCGTGTCAACTAGGGGTATCCAACAAGGCGATCAAAGCAACGTTACGATTTGAAATCGTCAGGCCTGACAGGGCATCCCTGCTCGGTGCTCGCGCCCGCAAGCTCCACACCATGTCATCGTCACCAACGACAGCCTCGCCCGATGGAAATTTGCAAGCCGACATAAACGACATTATCACGCAGTACCACAGTGTATTCGATGGAATGGGCACTCTCCCGTACCGATACAAAATACTGCTCAAGCTGAACGCCACCCCTGTAATCCATGCACCACGCCAGGTGCCGGCGCCCCTCAAGGATCGTCTGAAAAAGCAACTACAGGACCTCCAAGACCAGGGTATTATCTCGAAGGTCACGGAGCCAACAGACTGGGTCAGCTCAAAGAAGCCATCAGGGGAGCTCCGCATTTGCATTGATCCCAAGGATCTAAACCGCAACATCATGCGGGAGCACTACCCAATCCCGAAGCGTGAAGAGTTAACCAGTGAGATAGCTCATGCCAAATTCTTCACTAAGCTGGACGCCTCCCGGGGTTTTTGGCAAATACAGCTGGATGCGTCCAGTCGCAAGCTGTGCACGTTCAACACCCCGTTCGGCCGCTACTGTTACAACCGCATGCCTTTCGGTATCATATCTGCCTCCGAAGTGTTTCATCGCATCATGGAGCAGATGATGGAGGGCATCGAGGGGGTGCGAGTATACGTGGACGACGTGATCATCTGGTCCACAACGCCCCAGGAACACATCGCTCGCCTCAAGCAGGTCTTCCAACGAATTCAGGAACATGGTCTCCAGCTCAACAGGGCCAAGTGCTCATTTAATCAATCTGATATAAAGTTCCACCCTGGTGGTGTCTTGGCGATCAACACCATGAAGACCCCGGAGGACAAGAAGGCGGTCCTCCGCTTCCTCGGGATGGTCAACGTTCTCGGGAAATTCATTCCCAATAAGGCATCCCACACTACGACCCTCCGCCATCTCGCCAAGAAGTCAACGGAGTTCCAGTAGCTGCCCACACATGAAGCGGAATGGCGTGAGCTGAAGGCAAAGCTCACCACAGCCCCAGTTCTAGTGTTCTTCGACCCAACCAAGGAAACCAAGTTATCAACTGATGCTAGCCAGGACGGCATTGGGGCGGTGACTCCTCGTCCTGGGCTCCAGTGGCATATTCCTCCAGGGCCATGACGCCCACTGAGCAATGGTACGCTCAGATTGAGGAGTGTCTGGGTCTCCTGACAGGAATAGTCAAGTTTCATGACTACGTTTACGGCCTGCCGAAATTCACGGTGGAAACGGACCACAGGCGTCTAGTCCACATAATCCAGATGGATTTAAATGACATGACACCTCGGTTACAGTGAATTTTTCTTCGACTCCGCCGCTATGACTTTGAACTTGACTACACGCCAGGCAAAGAGCTGATCATTGCAGATGCCCTATCCCGGTCCATCACCACACTGTGTGAACAAGGTGACTTCATCTGCCACATAGAAGCGCAAGTGCAATTGTGTACCACCAACCTCCCAGCCTCTGACGAACGGGTGGTCCAAATTTGTGAGGAAACGACCAAGGATCCTTTACTGCAGCGTGTGATGCAGCACCTTACCCATGGCTGGCCGAAGGGACAATGTCCCCAATTCTTTAATGTTAAAGACGAGCTGACGGTTGTGGAGGGAATCCTTCCGAAACTCGACAGGATCGTTATTCCTCAAAGCATGCAGGCTATGGTGCTGGGTCAACTCCATGAGGGTCACCTTGGAGTAGAAAAATGCCGTTGCAGAGGTCGGGAGTCGGTTTACTGGCCGGGCATTAACCAGGATATTGACAACACGGTCCTCAACTGCCCCACCTGTCAGAAGTTTCAACCGGCTCAACCCAAGGAACCACTGCAACAGCACGAGATCGTGACCTCTCCGTGGTCCAAGTAGGTGTAGACCTTTTTCACGCCAAGGGGCGTGACTATGTACTCCTGGTCGACTACTTCTCCAGTTACCCAGGAGTACTGAAACTGCCCGACCTCACGTCGAAGGCGGTCATCAAAGCCTGCAAAGAAACGTTCGCCAGGCACGGGATACCGCTCACGGTAATGAGCGACAACGGTCCATGCTTTTACAGCCAAGAATGGTCTGATTTTGCACAGTCCTACAACTTCCGTCACGTTACCTCCAGTCCCCACTACCCGCAATCAAATGGGAAGGCCAAAAAGGGGTCCATATTGTCAAGCGGTTGCTGTGCAAAGCTGCAAACTCAGGCTCCAACTTCAACCTGGCAACGCTGGCATACAGGGCAACCCCACTGTCCACTGGGTTGTCTCCAGCGCAGATGCTCGTGAATCGCACTCTGAGGACCACAGTTCCAGCCATCCATGTTCCAGACTTTGACCACCTCACGGTACTATAAAAAGTGCAGCAGTCACGGGCCCAACAGAAGGCCACATATGATGCTCATGCCACGGATTTACCTGAGCTGGCTCCAGCCGATCATATTCGCGTCCAGTTGCCTGAGGGCGGTTGGTCAGCCACAGCTGTTGTTGTCAAACAAGTTGGCCCGAGATCTTTCATTGTTCGCATGGCTGATGGCTCCCTGCTACGGCGCAACAGACGGGCATTGCGAAGAGTTCCACGCCCACCACCTGACCGCAGTGCTCCGCCGGCTATCATGCTTCCTCCGGACGTACACTGCCACGAGGCCACCGATCTGCCAGCGATCCTGCCGGCCCACGCGACCACCGCATTGGCAGCAATCCCACCTCTCCACGTGCAGGCGGCTCCTGATGCACCTCTGCGGCAATCGACAAGAATTTGTTGCCTGCCACAAAGACTGAATCTGTAGACTTAACCTTTGTAAATTTTTGTGACTGAATCCATCGCTCTTGTAAATATTGCTTAGTTTGCCATGTATCTGCACTATCAACACCTTCCCATGTATATACGTTTGTTCAATCACCGTTTGTATATAGTCAGGCATATATATAGATATATACACACCTCAGTATTTATTTAACTCAAAAAAAAAGGGGGGAGATGTCATAATATCCACTCATGTATATAATGAGATGCAGACAGGCAGTGATTGACACATAGGATGACCAGTAAGCATACAACACAGCACAGCCAATCACCAGACAGGACACTACCACTATAAAGCCAGAGGGCACTAGGTTTCCCACTCTCTCGGGACCCAGCTACTGAGACAGTCAGAGTCCACGAGCTAGCAAGCACAAACACCATGCGGTAGCTAGTAAGTCTGGTCAGGCTACTACAAGGTCACTAGTCAGATCTGTATAGTGTCGACCCACAGCTGAATATGTACAGCAGTTCATCTAGTTGAATAGAACAGTGTTGGATCTTCTCCTGTGTTAGACGTCTGTTTCTAACTTCCCTGCATCGAGTGCAGTCCACATCGAACCAACCTCTTCCTGTTCCCTAGTGTCTTGTTGGCCCCTGTGTGCCCTGCCCCCTCCCCTCGCTCTATTGGGTGTTGGCTTTAAACAGGTCCTGGAACATGTTGGTGAATGGCCTCCACGATTCGTGGAAGACCTCCTCTGACCCCGGAAGCTAGCCAGCTTTGGGTGGTGCTGCTGATCGCCAACCGAGGAGGATTCGGGCATCAGCCCTGTTCCCCATAAATAGCTCTGGCTGGTCCATTACCCCAAAGACTGCCACTTGTGGGCTTGACTCCACCCTCACCCCCACAACCTTGGACATTGCTTCAAAAAAGGCTGCCCAGAACCCGACAAGTCTGGGGCAGGTCCAGACCCTGTGGGTGTGGTTGGCCGGGCCACCCTGGCACCGTTTACATTTGTCCTCCACCTCCGGGAAGGACCTGCTCATTCGGGTTCTTGTTAGGAGCGCTCTGTGCACCACTTTCAATTGAATGAGCCTTAGCCTTGCACAAGTGGAGGTGGAGTTAGCCCTGTTCAGTGCTTCGTTCGGTGACGGGGCAGAGAATCCCTCATGACGCCCAAATCGTGGGCAGTGCCACTTTTGCGATGTTCCACCCCCTGAAAAGCGCCGCACGCCTTATCCACGGCCTCAGGCCATTGCCTGGGACCCGCCCCACAAAGCACCGTCCCTGCCCGGCCAAGTTCCCAACGGCGTGGGACACGTGTGGTCTCACCCGTCGTGAATTCAGCGTGGCGGCTGCGGACTCAGTGCGGCACAGCCACAGTCGTGGGAGGGCCAATCTGCGGGCATGGGGGGCTTCAATCAAGGCTAGGGGTACTGCGGGTAGGCGGTCCAGGGTACGCGAGTGGGGTACTATTTTTGCGGTCAGGGTCCTTGGGCTGCCTCCGCCATGAAGCACGGTGTGGCCACTGCGGGACACCGCTGTACACATGCGGGGCCATGGACCCGGCAGTTCTGCAGGCCATATCGGCAGCTAGAGCCGGGTGCTCTACGCTGCCTCCCTGCTAGGCCCCCCCAGAGCAGGGAATCGGTGGTCGTTTTGCGCCAGTTTTCTTGGCGTAAAATGCCACCGTTTTCACGCCAGCGTGGGGACTTATTCTCCCAAACGGAGAATCGAGCCCCATGTCTTTCGGGTCTTGTGGGAGGAGACCCGAGCACCCGGAGGAAACCCATGCAGAATGTGCAGACTCCCACTCCCACCCCAAAATTGCTCACGTCCGGTAAATCCTCTAACATTGTGTATCTCGGGGTCTGTGGGTATGATGCCGTCTCCTTGCGGAGGAAGTTCTTCACCTGTAGGTGTCGCAGTTCGTTCCCATTGGGTAGTTGTAATTTTTCTGTCGGTTCCTTTAAGGTCACTAGCTTGTCCTCTGTGTAGAAGTCCCTAAAGTCAATGACGCCCCCCCCCCCCCCCCCCCATTCTGCCTCCATCTCTTAAAAGTGGTGTCTAGCATGGTTGCCGCAAACCTAAGGGTGCCGCAGATGGGGGCCATAGTGGACATTTCGGTTAGGCCGAAATGATGTCAGATTTGGTTCCAGGTTCAGAGTGTGGCTATCACAACTAGGCTTGTCGAGTGTTTGGCTGGCAGGGATGAGAGCGCTGCCGTGGCGAGGGCTCAGAGGGTCATCCCTGTACAGGAGCTCTCCTCCATCCTCACCCATTCCAATTTCAGTCCTTTCACCCATCCCCTCACTCTTTATGCAGTGGAGGTATTGTAGGTTTTGGAGGGCAAGCTCCCCTGGTTCTTTTCCTTTGTAGGATCTTTTTTGGGATCCTTGCATGGTGGCCAGCACCTCCGTCACTGCTAATTTGACCGCCACCTTGATTTCTGTTTTGTTATCCTCCTTCATCTCTTTTAGTTCCCTCGTGAGGAATGTCTTCCATTCATCCTCTGGCGGAGATGGGGGAGAGCTAATTTTTCAGGTCACTGGTCTCCCTCGCTCGGGAGTTGCTGGGGACCCCTCGCCTCGTGGGTCCACTGACTCGCTCGCTCGCCGCTTTCCGTTGTCTCTGCGGCCTCTGGAACTGCTGCCTGGCATTCCTGCTGTTCTTTGTATTGTTGGGGGTGAGGGGATGTTTTAGTCTGGTTTTTGTGGGCTAAGTTCGGCAAAAAAGTGCCTATTTTCTTGTCTTTCGGAGGAGAGCCACCTGATGTGTGACAGCTCAGCACATCCCCGTCACCAGAAGTCTCGACGAATACCATTTCTTTCCACCCCAGAAGAAATGACCAAGAGTAACACCAACAATACACTGCCAGACCAGTCAGATCAACCAGGCATGGTTTAACGTCAAGCAATGGAAGATGAAACCATACCCAAACACCAATCAAACCTCCAAGCCAACAATGAGAACAACCAACACTCTACCAACAGAACGGCGAGCGAGATATGGAAAGGTCTCGAGACCGCCTGAACCTCTCACGTCGAGGACTTGAAGGGGATGAGATGGGGTAGTGAGGATGGTGTTGATATTGTTAATGTTAATACTGCAAGAACAAAAATGTTAGAATAGCATTAATGCGATAACAATAAGTTTAATGCACAAGACTTTATACAATGTAAGACTTGAAGTAAACTAAAGTAACTACATCCACACGATAAAGTCTTGGGGGGAGGGGTAGTATAAGGGTCTGGTAGATACAGAGTTAATGTGGGACCGAGCAGAGTACCACCCGCACAGGGATGTCAGAAGACACGTGACTCAGGGCCAGGGTCAGTCTAAAGTTGGACAGAGTTGGGTAAAGACCTAGACTGAGGTCAGCTCAGTACCTGTACCCTCAACTGTAAATAGATATGTGGTTATAAGTTGTCAATAAACATAACAGTGAGGGCGGCATGTGGCACAGTGGTTAGCACTGGGACTACGGCACTGAGGACCCGGGTTCGAATCCCGGCCCTGGGTCACTGTCCATGTGGAGTTTGCACATTCTCCCCATGTCTGCGTGGGTTTCACCCCCACAACCCAAAGATGTGCAGGTTAGGTGGATTGGCCATGCTAAATTGCCCCTTAATTGGAAAAAAAATAATTGGGTACTCTAAACTTATTTAAAAAAAGGTAAACTTCACGGTGGCACAGTGGTTAGCAATGCTGCCTCACAGCGCCAGGGACACGGGTTCAATTCCGGCCTTGGGTGACTGTCTGTGTGGAGTTTGCACTTTCTTCCCATGTCAGCGTTGGTTTGCTCCCAGTCCTCCAGTTTCCTCCCACAGTCCAGAGATGTGTACGTTAGGTGGTTTGGCCATGATAAAATTGCACTTTAGTGTCCAGAGATGTGAAGGTTGGGTGGGGTTACAGGGATATGGTGGGGGAGTGAGCCTAGGTAAAGTGCTCTTACAAGGGTCGGTGCAGACTCGATGGGCTGAATGGCCTTCTTCTGCACTGTAAGGATTCTATGGTTCAAATATACCCAAGACTACTGTTGGAACCTACATGAGACCCATGGGGTCGGGTCGGGCCAGGGGGATCTCCTCATCAGCTGGAGAGCAAATCTGGTCATAAAACCCCTGACCCGAGTGTGGGCTGGGTGTGGGTAGTCCTTTCTGGGACCAGTGTACATAGAGTGCATGATCTACGGACCACGCTGCGCCCAAAAAGCAGCATGCCAGGGCACAATGTGGCCGGTAACTGCCGGTAGATCCCGCTCCCGGGGTCTACCGAGCTCGTCATGCCTCGCGAAATCCAACGCGATCTCACTAATTTCGCAATGTGAATGAAGCCTGTCCATTGAGGGCAGGATCCCTTTTTGGCAAATCTGCATTTAAACGAGACAGCTAGTCTCACTTTAATTTTTTTTTAAATTTTGGGTACCCAATTCATTTTTTCCAATTAAGGGGCAATTTAGCTTGGCCAATCCACCTACCCTGCACATCTTTGGGTTGTGGGGGTGAAACCCATGCAAACACAGGGATAATGCGCAAACTCCACACGGACAGTGACCCAGAGCCAGGATTGAACCTGGGACCTCGGCACTGTGAGGCAACAGGGCTAACCCACTGCGCCACCATGCTGCCCTCAGTCTCACTTTAATATGCAGTTCCCTGAGGTAACGGTGCTGATGCCAGAGGCTATCTACAGTGAGAAACATTCCCATAAGGTCATCAAGGAAAAAGTTCACAGGAGAGAGAAGTGATTCCCCTGAAGGGCCGAATTGAAGTGGCTGCGCAATGGACAAACAGCAGATTTGCACTACACATAGTGAAGAATAACACGATGGCACAGTGTTTAGCACTGCTGCCTCACAACTCCAGGGACCCAGGATCAATTCCGGCCTCGGGTGACTGTCTGTGTGGAGTCTGCACGTTCTCCCCGTGCCTGCGTGGGTTTCCTCCGGGTGCCCCGGTTTCCTCCCACAGTCCAAAGTTGTGCAGGTTAGGTGGATTGACCATGCTAAATTGCCCCTTAGCGTCCAAAAATGTGTAGGTTAGGTGGGGTTACAGTTATAGGATGGGGGAGTGGGCCTAGGTAGGGTGCTCTTTCCGAGGGTCAATGCAGACTCGATGGGCCAAATGACCTCCTACTGCACTGTCACGATTCTATGGATACTCTGCCTTGATGGGTGGTGCATAGTTGGAGAAAAATTGACTGAACTGGGCAGAAGCACTCTGTTTTTAAATGGAGAATTAGGGACTATGAAGGACATTATAGAACATAAAACATAGAACAGCACAGCACAGAACAGACCCTTCGGCCCACAATGTTGTGCCGAGGTTTGTCCGAAACCAAGATCAAGCTATCCCACTCCTTGTCATTCTGGTGTGCTCCATGTGCCTATCCAATAACCGCTTGAAAGTTCCTAAAGTGTCCGATTCCACTATCACAGCAGGCAGTCCATTCCACACCCTAACCACTCTCTGAGTAAAGAACCTACCTCGGACATCCGTCCTATATCTCCCACCCTGAATCTTATAGTTATGCCCCCTTGTAACAGCTACATCCACCCGAGGAAATAGTCTCTGAGCGTCCACTCTATCCCCCTCATCATCTTATAAACCTCTATTAAGTTGCCTCTCATCCTCCTCCGCTCCAAGGAGATAAGCCCTAGCTCCCTCAACCTTTCCTCATAAGACCTGCCCTCCAAACCAGGCAGCATCCTGGTAAATCTCCTTTGCACCCTTTCCAATGCTTCTACATCCTTCCTATAGAGGTGACCAGAACTGCACACAATATTCCAAATGTGGTCTCACCAGGGTCATGTACAGTTGCAGCATAACCCCACGGCTCTTAAACTCAAGCACCCTGTTAATAAACGCTAACACACTATAGGCCTTCTTCACTGCTCTATCCACTTGAGTGGCAACCTTCAGAGATCTGTGGACATGAACCCCAAGATCTCTCTATTCCTCCACATTCCTCAGAACCCTGCCATTGACCCTGTAATCCGCATTCAAATTTTTCCTTCCAAAATGAATCACCTCGCACTTATCAGGGTTAAACTCCATCTGCCATTTTTCGGCCCAGCTCTGCATCCTATAAATGTCTCTTTGCAGCCTACAACAGCTCTCCACCTCATCCACTACTCCACCAATCTTGGTGTCATCAGCAAATTTACTGACCCACCCTTCAGCCCCCTCCTCCAAGTCATTGATAAAAATCACAAATAGCAGAGGACCCAGCACTAATCCCTGTGGTACACCACTGGTAACTGGTCTCCAGTCTGAAATTTTTCCATCCACCACCACCTTCTATGTGATAGCCAGTTACTTATCCAATTGGCCAAATTTCCCTCTATCCCACACCTCCTTACTTTCTTCAATAGCCGACCATGGAGAACCTTGTCAAACGCCTTACTAAAATCCATGTATACGACATCAAATGCTCTACCTTCATCTACACACTTAGTTACCTCCTCAAAGAATTCAATCAAATATGTGAGGCAAGACTTACCCTTCACGAATCCGTGTTGACTATCCCGGATTAAGTTGCATCTTTCCAAATGGTCATAAATCCTATCCTTCAGGACCTTTTCCATTAACTTACCGACCACCGAAGTAAGACTAACCGGCCTGTAATTGCCAGGGTCATTCCTATTCCCTTTCTTGAACAGAGGAACAACATCACCACTCTCCAGTCCTCTGGCACTATCCTTGTGGACAGTGAGGACCCAAAGATCAAGGCCAAAGGCTCTGCAATCTCATCCCTTGCTTCCCAAAGAATCCTATGATATATCCCATCTGGCCCAGGGGACTTGTCGACCCTAAGGTTTTTCAAAATTGCTAATACATCCTCCCTCAGAACATCCACCTCCTCCAGCCTACCCACCTGTATCACACTCTCATCCTCAAAAACATGGCTCCTCTCCTTGGTGAACACTGAGGAAAAGTATTCATTCAACGCCTCCCCTACCTCTTCTGACTCCATGCACAAGTTCCCATTACTGTCCTTGACCAGCCCTAACCTCACCCTGGTCATTCTTTTATTTCTCACATAAGAGTAAAACGCCTTTGGGTTTTCCTTGATCCGACCTGCCAAGGACTTCTTATGCCCCCTCCTAGCTCTCCTAAGCCCTTTTTTTAGCTCATTCCTTGCTACCTTGTAACCCTCAAGCGACCCAACTGAACCTTGTTTTCTCATCCTTACATACGCTTCCTTTTTCCTCTTGACAAGACATTCAACCTCTTTTGTGAACCATGGTTCCCTCACACGGCCATTTTCTCCCTGCCTGACAAGGGACATACCTATCAAGGACACGCAGTATTTGTTCCTCGAACAAGCTCCACTTTTCATTTGTGCTTTTCCCTGACAGTTTCTGTTCCCATCTTATGCTCCCTAATTCTTGCCTAATTGCATCATAATTACCCCTCCCCCAATTATAAACCTTGCCCTGCTGTCTGGCCCTATCCCTCTCCATTGCAATAGTGAAAGACACCGAACTGTGGTCACTATCTCCAAAATGCTCTCTCACAAACAAATCTAACACTTGGCCCGGTTCATTACCCAGTACCAAATCCAGTGTGGTCCCACCTCTTGTCCGCCTATCCACATATTGTGTCAGGAAACCCTCCTGCGCACACTGTACAAAAACTGCCCCCTCCAAACTGTTTGACCAATAGAGGTTCCAATCAATATTTGGAAAGTTAAAGTCACCCATGACACCTACCCTGAGACCTCCACACTTATCCATAATCTGTTTTGCAATTTCTTCCTCCACATCTCTATTACTATTTGGCGGTCTATAGAAAACTCCTAACAACGTGACTGCTCCTTTCCTATTTCTAACTTCAGCACATATTACCTCAGTAGGCAGATCCCCCTCGAACTGCCTTTCCGCAGCTATTAAACTATCCTTGATTAACAATGCTACTCCTCCTCCTCTTTTACCACCTTCCCTACTCTTACTAAATCATCTATACCCCGGAACTTCCAACAACCATTCCTGTCCCTGTTCTAACCATGTCTCCATAATGGCCACAACGTCGTAGTCCCAAGTACCAATCCACGCTCCAAGTTCACCTGCCTTATTCCGGACGCTCCTTGCATTATAGTTGAACTAAAAAGAAAATATGGAAGCCAATCAAAATGTAGGTCAAAGGTGGAGGCTGACGTGGCGCAGCTTTTGAAGACTGGAATTTTGGAACTTGTCAATGTCAGCGAATGGGCTATGCCTATTGTTCCAGTCATCAAGAAAGATGGCTCCATGATAAGTTGCGGGGACTTCAGGGTCACCATAAATCCAGTGTTATGTGCTGAACAGTACCCATTACATCACATTGAGGACTTGTTTGCAGGATTGGTGGGAGGCCAAAATCTTAGCAAAATTCACCTGAGCCAGGCCTACTTGCAGATGAATGTGGACAAGAAGTAACAGGAATTTTTGACAAACACGACACACAGTGGCTTGTTCCGATATCAAAGATTGGCGTTTAGTATCACATATGCTCCTGTATTGTTTCAAAGGGCAATGGGTCAGATCCTGAGCGGAGTCCAGTGTTATCTGCAGGACAGCCTAGTCACTGGAAGAGATGCAGGGGAGCACTTTCGGAACTTGGATGTCACTCTCCAGAGATTGGAAGATTATGGTCTGAGAGTCCGTAAGGTCAAGTGAGTTAATCCAATCCTCCGTTGAGTACCTGTGACATGTGATCGACGCCATGGGCCTTCACAAATCTCCTTCTAAGGTTAAGGCCATCGCAGAGCCACCCGCACCTCAGAATATAAGCCAGTTGCATTCCTTCCTAGGATTGTTGAATTATTATTGAAGATTTATCCCAAACTTGGCAACAATACTGAAATCGTTACATAACCTCTAGTGCCAGAACAAGATGTGGAAGTGGTCAGACTAAGGTAATAACGCCTTCATTCAGGCCAAAGAAGTGTTAGTTAAGTCTGAAGCTCTCACCTTGATCTTACTTTATCTTTATAATTAGCTTAGGAGGTGGTCTCCCACATCATGCTATCGAGTGAAGAATGACCCATTGTTTTTGCTTCTCGAACCTTGAAGAATATAAAGAAAGTAGGAAGGAACTTAAGGTCGGAGTTAGGAAGGCTAAAAGGGGTCATGAAATGTCATTGGCAAACAGGATTAAGGAAAATCCTAAGGCGTTTTATACATATGTAAAGAGCAAGAGGGTAGCCAGAGAAAGGGTTGGTCCATTCAAGGATATTGGAGGGAATCTATGTATGGAACCAGAGTAAATGGGAGAGATACTAAATGAATACTTTGCCTCAGTATTCACCAAAGAGAAGGACTTGGTGCATGAGGAGTATAGGGTAGAGTGTGTAGATATTCTGAGTCATGTTGATATTAATAAAAACAAGGTGTTGGGCATCTTAAAAAGCATTAAAGTAGATAAGTCTCCGACCTGATGGGATCTACCCCAGGATACTGAGGGAGGCAAGCAAGAAAATTGCTGGGGCCTTGACAGTAATCTTTGTATCCTCATTGGCTCCAGGTGAAGTTTCAGAGGACTGGAAAGTAGCCAATGTTGTTCCATTGTTTAAGAAGGGCAGCAGGGATAATCCAGGAAATTATAGGCCAGTGAGCCTCACGTCAGTGATAGGGAAATTATTGGAAAAGATTCTTAGAGATAGGATTTACTCACATTTGGAAACAAATGGACTTATTAGTGATGGACAGCATGGTGTTGTGAAGGGGAGGTCGTGCCTCACTAATTTGAGCGAATTTTTCGAGGAAATGACAAAGATAATAGATGAGGAAATGGCAGTAGATTTTGTATCCATGGACTTCAGTAAAGCCTTTGACAAGGTACCTCATGATACACTAGTACAAAAGGTGAGGTCACATGGGATCAGAGGAAAGCTGGCAAGTTGGATACAGAATTGGCTTGGGCACAGAAGACAGTGGGTAGCAGTGGAAGGGTGTTTTTCTGAATGGAAGGCTGAATAGCGGCGTTCCACAGGGATCAGTTCTGGGGCCTTTGTTGTTCGTGATGTATATCAATGATTTGGAAGAAAATGTAGCTGGTCTGATTAGTAAGTTCACAGACGACACAAAAATTGGTGGAGTTGCGGATCGTGAAGAGGATTGTCAGAGGATACAGCAGGATATAAACTGGTTGGAGTCTTGGGCGTAGAAATGGCAGATGGAGTTTAATCCGGACAAGTGTGAGGTAATGCACTTTGGAAGGTCCAATAAATGTAGGAATTACAGAATAAATGGTAGAACTCTCGCGAGTACTGACAAGCAGAGAGATCTAGACGTGCATGTCCACCGATTACTGAAAGTGGCAATGCCTGCGGATAAGGTGGTCATGCCGGCCTTCATCGGTCGGGGTATTGAATATAAAAATTGGCAAGTAATATTGCAGCTGTACAGACCTTAGTTAGGCCTCATTTGGAATATTGTGTACAATTCTGGTCGCCACACTACCAGAAGGATGTGGATGCTTTGGAGAGGGTACAGAAGCGGTTTACTGGGATGCTGCCTGGTATGGAGGGCATTAGCTATGAGGAGAGGATAGAAAAACTCGGTCTGTTCTCACTGCAACGACGGAGGTTGAGAGGCGACCTGATAAAGGTCTACAAGATTATGAGTGGCATGGACAGAGTGGATATTCAGATGCTCTTTCCTAGGGTAGGAGAGTCAAGTACAAGGGGACATAGGTTTAATGTGCATTGGGAAAAGTTTAGAACAGATGTGTGTGACAAGTTTTTTACACAGAGGGTGGTAAATGTATGGAACGCGCTGCCTGGGGAGGTGGTGGGAGCAGGTACAATAGCGGCATTTAAGGGGCATTGAGACAAATATATGAATAGGGTGGGAATGAAAGGATACGGACTCCGTAGGTGCATACAGTTTTAGTTTAGGCAGGCACCATGGTAGGCGCAGGCTTGGAGGGCCGAAGGGCCTGTTCCAGTGCTATATTGTTCTTTGTCCTTTGTTCTTAAGCAAGGCTGAGAGCGATTCTATCCGAATTGAACAGGGAGCATTGCGGACCATCTTTAGCATCAAGAAATACAATCAATCCCTTGGGAGAGAGTTTACATTGTTCATCATCCTCTCACTACAATTTTTGTACCACACACAGGAATTCCATCTTTCGCTGCAAGTAGGATGCAACGATGGACATTACTCCTGACGGCACATCCGTACACCATTAAATACAGCCAGTCTAGTTTACATGGTAACGCAGATGGACTTTTAAGATTATAATAATAATCTTTATTGTCACAAGTAGGCTAAACACTGCAATGAAGTTACTGTGAAAATTCCCTAGTCGCCACATTCCAGTGCCTGTTCGGGTACACAGAGGGAGAATTCAGAATGTCCAATTCACCTAACAGCATGTCTTTCGGGAATTGTGGGAGGAAACCGGAGCACCTGGAGGAAACCCACGCAGACACGGTGAGAACGTGCAGACTCCGCACAGTGACCCAAGCCGAGAATCGAACCTGGGACCCTGGTGCTGTGATGCAACAGTGCTAACCACTGTGCTACCATGCCGCCCACACTACTTGGCTGTTCTTCAGACTGCTCAATAGGGAATATTTTCTACTTTAAACAAGTAGACAACACACCAGTCACTTCTATGAAAGTGAGAAAACACACTCGGGATGACTTTGTGCTCTCGGAAGTGATGGACATGGTTTTACAAGGAAAGACTTCAGGGTGAACACCAAGCCTGAAATCCGACTACACCAGGAGAATGGGGCTCTCAGTTAGAGTCATAGAGTCATAGAGGTCTACAGCACAGAAAAGACCCTTCAGCCCAGCGCATCTGCGCCAGTCAAAAACAACCACCTAACAGTTCTAATCCCATTTTCCAGCACTTTGTCCAATAGTTTGGTCAGGGTTTCTTCTATGGGATCTCAGAGTGATTTTTCTGCCATCATTGAGGAAACGGGTGTTAGAGAAGTTACATGAAGGCCACTGTGGAGCCGTACGCATGAAGGAAATAGCAAGAAATTATTTGTGGTGGCCTGGACTTGATGCTGAGATTGAAGAAAAAGCTAGAACATGTTCTTCCTGTGCAACAGTTAGAAACCTGACACACTTGGCACCCCTGCATCCATGGGAGTGACCTGAAGAGGCTTGGCAACTTGTGCATGTAGATTTTGCAGGACTTCTCGAAGCACATGTTTTTAGTAACTGTTGACGCTCACACCAAATGGCCAGAGGCCGCTGTGGTGACATCTACCTCACCTGAAAAGACCATTGAGAAGCTGGGAGAAGTGTTTAACCACTTTGGATTTCCAGAACGGCTGGTGAGCGACAACCCACCTCAATGCATCTCTCAGGAAATTGAAAACTTCCTACAAGGGAATGGTATTCAATACATTACATCTGTGCAATCTCACCCTGACACTGATGGATTAGCAGAGCGCTTCATCCAAACCCTGAAACATGCTTTGAAAACAACCAACAGCTCATCCAACTCTTACTGGTTTATCGGAACACTACACATGCCACGGCCAAGACCTCTCCTGCATTACTCATGGTGAAAAGGCAGCTGTGCTCTCCATTTGGTCTTTTAAAACCTCCAAAAACCAAGGAGATTGTCCGACGACAACAAGTGGAATGGCGTGAAAACAAGGCTCAGAAATGCTCCTCAGGGGTGAAATAGATTCCTGCCAAACTCCTTGTGTAAACAGGACCTGTTTCGACCTCAGTTGACATTATCTGAAGATGACATGCAAACCAGTTACTGGCGAGACAAACAGATCTGCTAAAATCGGAGCCTGTTCAGGATTCGGGTTCAGAGTTTACAAAGTCAGGACTTTCCTGTGACCGCTACACCACCAGATACCGTTGAGGAAGCCCATACCTCATCCTCTGTACAGGCGCAGAGACAACCTCCAGTTTCCGTGGCAACATCGGTTAAACCAACCACTCCTGACGTAAGTGTGAAGACGAAAACACCAGAGGATCACCATCAATCATTTCAAGAGCGTTGACACCTTCAAGCGCAGACTGCTTGAATTTAAAATAGTGAATGATCTATTGACTACTGTTCATGTTTAACTTGCTTTGGATACATTTTAATTAAGGGGGGAGAAAATGTATTTGTTCCTTTGGCTCACGGTAGAACCCTGCTATAGTAATATATGCAAGGAAGTGATGTAATGCGATGTAGTGCGGGAAACAGAGAAGCAGCAGGTATGAGAAAGAACACACCACAATAAAGTTATGTTCATTTAGGCAGCATGGTGGCGCATTGGTTAGCACTACATCACTGGAGTTTGTGTGGAGTTTGGACATTCTCCCCGTGTTTGCTTGGGTTTCGCCCCCACAACCCAAAGTTCCACATTCCCGGGTAAATGCCAGTGTTGTAGTCTTAGTGGAATAGCTTGTCTGGGGTCGCGGAACGTTCTGGGGCACAAGCCTTCAGTATTACTGTGGGAATATTGTCGAGGGCCCATGGCCTTTGCAATACCCAGTGCCTCCAACCATTTCTTGATATCACATGGAGTGAACCGGGTGGGCTGAAGACTGAACTTGTGAGGGTGGGGACCTCCACAGAAGGCCGAGATCGATCATCCAATTGGCACTTCTGGCTAAAGATTGTTGCAGATGTTTCAGCCTTGTCTTTTGCACTGTTGTGCTGGGCTCCCCCATTATCGAGGATGGGGATATTTGTGGAGCCTCCTCATCTAGTGAGTTGTTCAATTGTCCACCACCATTCATGGGTGGATGTGGCAGGACTGCAGATCTTAGTCTCATTCTTGGCCCTTTCGGCTTCTTCCTGGAATAGTGAACATTCCAGAGCCTTCTCTGAAAACCAAGTCGTCAGTTCTTTCAGAGCGGCATTAAATTCACTTTGCACCGCTTTGCAATGATCCCGTAGGACAAACTCAGACCTGTGGGATCCTTGTAGCACGTAAAGCTACTACAACAGGTTTTCTCTTTTGGTGTGAAGCTCGAGCATTTCATCTTGAGTTTTCTTGTAATTTAGCAGGGTATCAGTGAGTTTGTTCTGCTGTTCTGCCACTCTGCCACTCAACGTGTTCTTTATTCCATTGTGTTGCCAAAATCTAATGGATTGTTTCTGAATATGATCTTGAAGGACACTCAGCTACTCTATCAATTGTTTATTTTCTTGTTCAGCTCTTGTCTTCTGTATCTGTCAGTGCATAGCTTTGTCATTGCTGATAGCTCTAACATTGCTTTTTCTGAAGTAGCGTTTATCATCTTTTCCAACTCCTCATGTTTTCCAAGGACACGTATTGTAAAGTCAAAGAGTCTTTCAAGGCAATGAGCTCTGTGAGTGCCTTTCTTGTCTGCTGTCGTGTCTGGCTATACTTGAGGTTGCCCAGCTCTGGTTTGATGCAAACATTTTCTGAGTGAATATCTGCTTTTTCTTGGTCTGCCTGATTCAGGGCCTTTACCATATCAGTCACTAGCAGCCATTGGTACAGCTCTGGAAAAGTGTCCACGTCTTTGAAAACAAAATAATTTGTGACTTCTGCTTCAGACTCCCCATAAAGACGTATGACTGGGGTTTCTGGATGGTTCCATGTCTCTCTGGCCCCCTCATGTGGTGAAACAGTCTTTCAATTCAATCTACTGAATTCGCTGCTCGCAATGTGGTCTTCTCTACTTTGGAACACAAACCGAGGACTAGATAAATGCTTTGTGGAACACCTACATTCAGTCCATAAGCATAACCCCGAATTTCCCATGGCTGGTTATTTTAGCTCTCCACCTTGCTCTCACGCTGGCATCCCTGTCCTCAGCCTGCTGCACTATCCCAGTGAAGCTCAACATAAGTTGCGGAATAGCACCTCATCTACAATTAGATAATTTTGAGCCCTCAAGACTCAACATTCAGTTCAACAATTTCAATCTGCCAACTCTGCCCTCCTATTTTGTTTCCTTTTCTTTGCATGTTTCAATTCCTCCCCCCTCATTTTCACTTTCAGTTAGTAGCACATCTGCTCCAGGCACATCTTTTATTTCTTTGTTTCCTTTCTTGCCCCGTCAACCATTCCCTGCGGCCATGGAAGACTGACGCTTCTGTCATTCAATCCCTCCTGTCCTCCACCCTTTCTCAGATCTTCCTATTGATCTTGTCCCGCCCAGCCCTTGCTCAAAACCAAGAACATCACTAACTTTTCCCAGCTCTGCTGAAAGGAGGTCATCAAAGTGAAACATTGTGCCAAATCTTCCAAGGGATGGGAATTACCGTGTGATTGCCACTCTGCTCCTGTTTTCTGACCCAACGCCAGAGCTCTACGTTTGTGGCCTGGACGTCCAGGCCAAGCCTCTTCAGAAATGCAGAGTGTACCTGCTCTCGGGGTTCTTCTTGATAGTGCAGCATTGTCAGGGGGAGTCCAGCCACCCTCCCCTTGTTACGGCACTAGCTGCTGTATTGTGGTAGGTCTCCACTGCAAAGCTTTGGGATAGTTAAGTAGCTCTCCACTGCGTTATTGAATGAGTGTGAGTGAGAAAAGTGCGTAGGGTCCCAGCTTTGTCAGGTAAGCAGAATGGATAGCACTGTGGTAGGTGGCAGGTTTGGTAAGGTGATGCGTGACAGGATGGTAGGGTGGGTAGGGTGCCAGTTACCTGATCCATATTGTTACAATGATTAACTCCTTTCTTTTCTCGCCATCTGTCCATAAGCAGAAGTGTTTTCATTTTAATAATAGGCTATAGGTGTAATATATTGGCATGGATAGAAGAAACAGAGAATAGGCATAAATGTTTCATTTGCAGGTTGGCAGGATGTGATGAGTGGTATGCCATAGGGATCGGTTCAGGGGCCTCAACTCTTTACAATTTATATAAGTGACTTGGATGAAGAGACCGATGATATGGTTGCTAAATTCGCTGATGACACAAATATAGGTCGGAAAGTAAGTTGTGAAGAAGACATATGGAGGCCACGAAAGGATGCAGATAGCAGATAGAAGGCAAAGATTTGGCAAATGGAGGAGAATGTGGGAAAATGTGAGGTTGTCCATTTTGGCGGGGTGAATAAGAAAGAAGCTTACTATTTAAATGCTGAGAGATTGCAGAGCTTTGAGATGCAGAGGGATCTGGGAGTCCTAGTGCATGAACCGCAAAAGGTTAATATGCAGGTGCAGCAAATAATTAGCAAAGCTAATTGAATACAAAAGGAGGGTGGTTTTGCTTCACTTATACAGGGCATTGGTGAGACCACATCTATCCTTTATGACGAGAGGAGTTGAACATAAAAGTATGGGTGTTATGCTTCATAGGCATTGTTGAGACCACATCTGGAGTACTGAGTACTGTATTGGTCTCCTTATTTAAGGAAAGATGTAAATACGTTGGAAGAAGTTCAGAGAAGATTTACTCGACTAATACGTGGAATGGGTGGGTTGTGTCCACTGGAGTTTAGAAAAGTGAGAGGTGACTTGACTGAAACATGCAAGATCCTGAGGGGATTTGACAGGTTAGATGGGGATTACGGGGTTACGGGGCTAGGATGGGGGCATGGGCCGAGGTAGGCTGCTCTTTTGGAGGGTCGGTCCAGTCTCGATGGGGCGAATTGTACTGTAGTGATTCGACGGTTCTATGATTCAAACACACTTGCAGATTAAATCAAAAATGCTGTTTATTCATGCATTCAAACCCTGGGGATGGTGACAAATTTCCACACAAACACACACGTGCACACATACACATGCACGCACACACAAATAAATACACACATGCACGCACACACACACAGATGATAGGAAAAATAAATTTTCATGGCTGTGAATAACTTAGAAGAAAAAAAACATAGCTTTGGATATCAGTCCATATGATTGCCAGGGTCCAGAAAGCCTGAGTCCAGTGAGGGTCCCTTCACGAGGAAGTTACGGTTCAGGTGGGTTCAACTAGCTGAAGAAGGAGGTGCAGAATTCCTTTAAAGTTGATGGTGAAGCAGTGAGATAAGTTTGGTATACATAGACTTGGTCTATTCAGCAGGTGATGGCAGGAATCTGCCAGAGAAGCGGGCTTTGAGGAGGCCTTGACTTGGTGCAGCCTGGAGCCCGGCTGTGGCATTTGTTGGCTGAAGATTAAACAGAAGATTGAGTTATCAGTGTTGAGATGTAATTTTAAAACTTTCCAAAGGCCTGAAGCTTAGGTCATGTGTTGTTGCCCATTAATGAGACAGTTGCAGACTGAAGAGCAGTTCTTATGACACTGGTTCAATTCCATTTTCTACCTTAGATAATAGATGGTGGCTGTTATCACCTCTGCAGGTATAACAAGTTTTGTTGGCTCTTCCTTTCTTATAGTACCAGGATAGGGAGACAGATCGTCTGCGGGTCCCTGGGTCGATTCGCTGTAATACATCCTCACAACGAGAGGTGTGAGATTTCACAAGGTTGAGGGTTGAGCTTTTGTCCTGTGACTGCTGTTGAAAATTCCTAGAAACTGTAGGCCAACTTGTGAATCATGTTATAGTCATATGGCTCGTGACTAACATCTTAAAGCATGATGGGAAAAAGTAGCCAACCTCACATCAGCGTAAGAGGTGTGGAGGAAATGTGATTGCAGCTTAATGAGCTAGCCAGCCGTGCAGTCTTGTGATAAGTATCTATTTAACATGGAATTGCTGCAAATATTCCTGCATAGAGCACTGAAGGAGGAACAATGGGCAAACATCTCCTGTAATAAGGAAGCAATTGAAAGAAGGATGTTGTACATTAAAAGACGTACATGTTTTATTTTTGTTTATGTTATTTACACTGGAGGGTCTGAGGGGGTGTATACACCTGTTGTGTTAGGTCGGGGTGTTAATGTTAATTTATTATTTATGTACAGGGGGGAGGGGTTTGGGGGGTTGCTTTTTTAGATTGTGTTTTATACTTAACCCTGTTGGGTTCTTTTTTCTTTCTCATTTTGTTATTGATATTTTATGAAAACCTTTAATAAATTTTAAAAAAAATTTTTTTTAAAGACGTACATGTCAAAGGAGGAATTGCAAGAATCAGCATAACCACCAGACAGGCACAGGCTTGCCAAACCAAAGGGGGTGGGGGCAGAGGCAAAGGGTGACAAGAGACACAGAGGGCTCAGAACATCAGGTAGGGAAGCAGGATCAGCTACAGAAGGTGACATCTCATGGGAGAGGAGAAAGAAGAATCCCGCAGGAGGAGCCATCATGCAAGACTCAGTGAAGACCCTTCGTAGGAAGAGCCTGATCAGCTCCACCTCATCGGGATGGTACCCTTAACTCCAAGCCGCTGAATCTTATTCTTATCAGTTGTTAATAAATGCTCATTTTCTTTCTTATATTGCTCAGTAAGTGTGTGTCTAAAGCACAGTGGTTAGCATTGTTGCTTCACACCAGGGTCCCGTGTTCAATTCCCCGCTGGGTCACGGTCTGTGCGGAGGCTGCACGTTCTCCCCGTATCTGCGTGGGTTTCCTCCGGGTGCTCCGGTTTCCTACCGCAAGTCCTGAAAGACGTGCTTGTTCTGTGAATTGGACATTCTGAATTCTCCCTCCCTGTACCTGAACAGGCGCCAGAGTGTTGCTAACTTTTGGTTGGTTCAATTGGCTCTGTTTTATAACCTTTGCTCTAGAGTCGCCAGGTATCTTTATACCGCCACGAGGTTCAAGTTCAAGTAATGATCAATAACTCAATACTCCAATTAGTAAGATTCAAATCAAAGCACATTTATTATACACAGTAAATCGCTACTCATGCATAAACTCTACTTTCTAAGCTATTTCTATCACTTACAGGCCAATACTTAGCTTCTGACTGGTCCACCAGGTCAGGGGAACAAATGGCCTTTTGTTCGGGTTCTGAGTCTGCGGGATTCAAAAGCTGGTATGGACTGGTAGCTAGGAGCGCCTATCTCAGAGCGAGCGTTGACTTGAAACTTACGTTCTTGGAGGCGGCCGGACAGGTCACTGTCAAGGGTTGCTTCGCGTTGCTGAGTGACCCTGTCAAGAAGGACGATTTGAACTTGGGGGCTTTACTTTATAGTCCCCAAGGGCTTCCCGCCTTTCGGGGCAGACCCCGTACCTGGTTTCAAGTGATTGGACTTTGTTCCAATCACTTTGTTCAATTTCTCCAATACTGGAGCTGTTCCCTGATCATTGGGTGGTCTTTAAGTGTCCGTTAACCTCTTTTGTGTTGGCTCCTGCTGGCGCCGAGGAGTCTGGCTTGGCCTTGTTTACCTTAAATGTTTCGATTGTTCCTGGGGATCGCTCATTACTATGTAGATGGCTGCTACATTACTATGCAGATGGCTGCTTGTATCGATGCTGTCTGAGTTTTTGCAGCGTCTAATACACAGTAACTTGCGTCTGCTAGTTTTTGCCTGTGTTGGCTGAATTTCCCTTCAGCCTTTGCTGTTCTCCATTTTAAGTTGCGAAGTGGCCAACTTAGGTGGCTACACACCCTCCTTGTGATCCTAACGTGAAGTATGAAGGATAACATAACTGCGTTGTCTTCATTCCCTGACCCGGCGAGCACACTTCTATGGCCTCTACACTGACCATATCTATGCAAGAAAATTTTAACTGACAATTCTAAGTGGCGCTATATCAAAACAGGGACATGCATTACAAAATAAGAAAAACGGTACCTCTAACTGTCCTTAATAAACTACACTCACTCAAACATTCAATCATACTAACTTCCTTAATGATACAAACAAAATCATAGCAGCATTATTCACATTTTTCCTGGCTTGGCAGTCAAGCTCAGGATTGTACAATCGCTCATGTAACACATTTCTTGATTCACAAAAAGAACGCAAACAAATGTTCTTTATTATAGATCGCGGGGGTCTGGTCATAACCAAAGATAAATGTTCATTAGGGTGATGAGCAACACGGAGGATGCCCACATGGTTCTTCTTTCTCTTCTGTAGCCACTTAAAATGGCCAACTCCTGATTCAAAATGGCGAACGGCAAAGGCTGATGGGAAAGTCAGCCAACAGGGCAAAAATGAGCAGCTGCAGGTTGACTGTGTATTTACCTCTGGAAAGGCTAGACAAGATCGATACCGGCAACCATCAGCATAACAAAACACCAGCCATCTGCATACTAATGAGCAATCCCCAGGAACAATGAGCAACATTTAGACACATAAAGCAAAACCAGACTCTTTGGCGCCAGCAGAAGCCTACACAAAAGGTGAACAACCACCTCAGGACCACCCATCGATCAGGGAACCGCTCCAGCATTGGAGAAAATCGAACCAAGTGATAGGGACAAAGTCCAATCAGTTGGAACCAGGTACAGGGTCCGCCCCGAAAGGCGGGAAGCCCCTGGGGACTATAGGAATTGAGCCCCAGGTTCAAGGAGCTCTCTTCCAGCTCTCTTCCACCGCTTGCAGCTCTCTTCACTCGTTCTTCACTCTTCAACAGCCGCTCAAAATTGTAAGTCTTACTTCAATGCTCGCTACGAGATAGGCGCTCTTAGCTATCACTCTGTGCCAACTTCGAATCCCGCAGGCTCAGAACCCGAACAAAAGGCCATTTGTTTCCCTGACCTGGTGGGCCAGTTCCAAGCTAAGTATAGGCCTGTTAGTTGTAAGAAGTAGCTTAGACGTAGGATTTGTACGTGATAAGTGATTACTGTGTATAATAACTGTGCTTTGATTTAAATCTTACTAAGCGGTGTATTGGATTATTGATCATTACTCGGACTTGAACCACGTGGTGGTATCATAAGGATACCTGGCGACTCAAGAGCAAAGGTGATAAAACAGAGCAATTAAACGAAGGCAAAGTTAGCAACACTTCTCTTCTCTTTTCTTCTCTTCGTCTCTTTTCCTGGAGCTTCTGGGGTTCTGTGGGATCAAGAATAGTGTCTGTTACTATCTTGGTTTAATATCTCGTCTGTTAGTATGTCTGTCCTTTTGTGCCAATTCTCCCTTTATAATTTGTCACGATGTGTGACTCCCTCATTTTTTTTTTTAAACCGAATATTCCGGACAAGACACTTAACAAATACTGAACCAGTGCGAGCCGTCTCGCAGGCTGTGCGATTTACCATCCAAATGTTTGAGGATGTAAATAGCAGAGGGTTGGCAACCTAAGGGTTACCTGAAAACAAAACAAAACTTTTTGAACAAAACTTTCCAAAATGAGGTGCGTATGGGCCGCGACGGGTAAGATTTGGATGGAATCCCCGGGTAGGACGGCGACAATGCCTTGTGTGCTCTCCCCGAGCGTAGCTGACCAGAGGGGGGTTTCCCAGGCAGGGCGGGTCCCAATGCCGTTTCTCCACTGCCTGAGCAACCGACAAGTACGGGCAAAAATGTAGTCATCGTGGGGGGAGGCTGCTGTATTGGTTCTTCCTTCGAACCAGAAGGGCAGTTACGAATGGGGGTCTGTGTTTCTGTCGACAGACGAGTTCCTCTGAACTGGCGCCTGGGACATTAACAAGTCTCTGTGGACAAACTAGTTCCTGTGAACTAGCGTCCGGGACAAACTAGTTTCTCTGACTGCCAGTGGGCGTCAAAAGGGTAGTGGCGTGGGGCCGTGGACATTTTTTTTCCGATCTTACAAACAACATTAAGCAATACCACTACAAACAACATAAAACATGCTGCAGGTTCCATCAGAAAGGACACCGTTTTCTCTCTAGCGGTTCCTTTTTAAAACATCATCTGGACACCTCAGTTATTGGTTGCGAACAGGGTCGCAAAGGGGTTCTCGTTTTGGGAGTCAGACTCAAAGTCGTCATCTTCTCTCGGATGCCAAACTCTCGAGTGTATCAGGGCGGATAGGGTTGCATGGTGTGATTTGGGATCCCTCTCGTCATTCCGGACGTGTCTGTATGAGTTATCTCGGTGCCAAAAGGTGGTGTCTAGTTCTGTGGGGACGGAATCGGGGTCGTCATTGTAGGTCGGTGGTCGGTGGTGGGGTTTGTTTAGGAAAGTGATCATGAAGGGATCACTCGAATCGTGGTCAGATTCGCTGGGTGTGGGTCCTGTTGCATGGGGGTTGTAGGGAGGCGTGCTGTGGCTATTGCCCGAGTGACAGTCGCTGTCGCTGCTGCAGCAGTCTGTGGGCATTCCGGGTCGGAGTCTAGAGTTCGGGGGAGGAGTTGGGGTTGAGTCTGTGGATGTGGTGGGTGTGTTGGGGTGGGGGGGGGGGGGGTAGGGTTACGGTGGCTGTGGGCGGGGCGTGGTCTGCTGCGCCGAGCATTACGTGGTGTGTGTGGTTCGACTGTGGTCCATATGCCTTAAGCTGGTTGATATGGAACCACTCAGTCTTTCCGTTGGGGAACTTTATTTTGTACACGGAGGGGCTTACTTTGTCCGCAATGGAGTACGAACCCGAATATCTAGGTGACAGGAATGTGCTGGGGTTGTATACGGAGAGCATGACTTGCTGTCCTACACTGAACACAGTCGCATGTACTGTCTTATCGAAACAGGCCTTGCTCTGTTTCTTTTGTGATCCTAATCGTACCGCGGCTGCTAGCTGAGCCGTTTTAATATTCTCTACCAGTTGTTCGACTGCTTTCTCATGTGTGAGGGCCGCCACTTCGGGGCTGGTCAAATCTAATCCCAATAAAAATTCTGTGCCTTTCATGGGGTGTCCGGTCATGAGGGTGTGCGGGGTGTAACCTGTGGATGTGGAAACCGTGTTTCGCAAAAACATCAGCGCGAAAGGGAGGACGGAGTCCCAAGTGGTGTTGTTTTGCTGGACCATTTTCCGGAGGGTAGCTTTTAGGGTCCGATTCATGCGCTCCACGATACCACTTGACTGGGGGTGGTATGCAATGTGGAATTTTTGGATAATGCCAAATATCGTGAGGACGTTCTTCATGACACGTCCCGTAAAATGGGAACCTTGGTCAGATTCAATGCTGCGGGGGAGACTCCATCTCGTAAAGATGTGGTGGGTTAAGATCTTGGCTGTGGTCTTTGCCGTGTTCGTTCTGGATGGGAATGCCTCTACCCATTTTGTAAACGTGCCTATCACAACGAGTACATACTTATAACCATTCCTGCAAGGGGGCAATGGTCCTATAAAATCTGTGCCATTAACGGGGCGGGTGTGACTAAGTTGAGCTTTCTTGGCATATCTGTCCGGATTGTTCTGGGCACAGATAAGGCAATTCTCAACGTAATGTGTTACGTCTTCTTTTAAACTTGGCCACCAACAGAGCTGTCTGAGGTGGGCTGTAGTGGGATCAATTCCCTGATGTCCATGACCGTCATGGAACAAACAAATGAGCTGTTTAGGAACCACATAAAGTGTGTCTTTTAACACCACACCGTCATGTGTGGTCAGACCATTTTTAAATCTATCGTAGAGTGCTGGGAATCTTCCTTTTAAATTCTCCCTGAGATTGCTGTCCTGCTTCTGGGCCTGTACTAAATCCTCGATATTAGTCTGCGAGACCTGAACTGCATTCACTGGTGCACTTTCGAGGGGTGTCCAAAAACATCCGTGCCTGGAACTTGCTTTAGCCAGTGCGTCGGCTTTTACATTTCCGGGGGGGAGGAACGATGGTGACTACGAACTTTGACAATTCCAAATGACCTGTTCTGTGCCTTTTCTAAGATGTGACGGAGCAATGGGGCTGAGGGGAGGGGTGTTCCGTCTGCGGAAACAAATCCTCTTGCTTTCCACAGGGGTAGGAACTCTGTAAGGCTGTTGCAGACATAGAGGCTCTCCGTGTATATGTCTGATGGGCTGGGAAAGGAATCTGGGTGTTCTACAATGTACGCCATGGCTGCAAGTTCTGCCGCCTGTGTGCCTAAGTGTTCTGGAAGTTTTATTGCTATTTCCTCTAGGGCGCGTCCCTGCGCGTCCTCGACATAAATGCCGCATCCTGTTATGCGCTTCCCTTCTAATATTGTGGGAGATCCATCCAAGGGGTTGGTTTATCTCACTGGGCTAAATCACTGGCTTTTAAAGCAGACCAAGGCAGGCCAGCAGCACGGTTCAATTCCCGTACCAGCCTCCCCGAACAGGCGCTGGAATGTGGCGACTAGGGGCTTTTATGAATTCCCACAATCTGTCCTTTGATCCAGTCAATCAATGTGTCTGGAAAATGGCAAAATCTGCAAGAGCCCCCGCAACTTCATTGAAGCCTACTCGTGACAATAAGCGATTTTCATTTCATCCACATATATTCTTATGGGTTCGCACGTGTCTGTGTGCTTGGGGCTCTGAGTTGAACTACCTATCTTTCTGGGGGATGTTTTTGCAATAAAGGGGCCTGTGTTGTGGTGCTGTGAGATGACTTCACATTCGTGGGGATGCCTGGGTACTGTAGGTTATCTGCTAAGAAAATGTGGGTCTTGGTCCTTTTAACAGTGATGTCCCGTCCCTGCAAAAGAAGGGTCCATGTGGCTGCTCTTATCTGACCAACTGTACCGTCCTTAAGTCGTCTGTCCAATAAACGTTGGGCGGGGGTGTGTTCAGTGAGGATTGTGATGGGGTGTAGTCCGGTTATGTAAGAAAAATACTGTACTGCCCAAAAAACTGCAAGCAGGTGTCTTTCACAGGCTGAAAATCCCTGCTCCACAGCATCTAAGACTCTGGAGGCGTAAGCCACGGGCCTTAACCGTTCGTGCCGTTCCTGGAGGAGCACGGCTGAAAGGGTGCGGTCTGTGCTTGCTACCTCTATCGCATAGGGGGAGAGGGGGTCTGGAACTTGTAGTGTGGGGGCTGCTATGAGTGCTCTTTTCAACGAGTCCACAGCATCCGTATGCTGCGGAAGCCATTCCCAGGGGGCTCCTTTCTTTAGGAGGTCTGAGAGGGGCGTTGCCTTGCTGGCGAAACAGTCAATGTGGTTTCGGCAATAGCCAACCAGTCCTAAAAACGACCGGAGGGCTGAAACGTTCTGGGGAAGGGGCAATTTGGCAATCGAGTCAATCCTTTTATGCTCCATCTCGCGTTTACCATGTGTGATAATTGTACCCAAATATATCACCTTGTTTTCCAAAATCTGGGACTTTTTGGGGTTTACTTTACAACCAATTTTCTGTAGGAGTTCCAGGAGTTCGGCCAGAAGCTCGATGTGCTCTGCCTTGGTGTCTGTCTGCAGTAATAGGTCGTCCACATACTGGACCAGACATTCGGGGCGAGAAAGTTTTGATAATCCATTTGCCAGCTGTCGGTGGAAAATGGAGGGGGAGTTGTGGAATCCTTGTGGAAGGCATGTCCACGTATACTGCTGATTTTTAAAAGTGAAGGCAAATTTGTACTGGCACGCTTTTGCCAATGGAATGGACCAGAATCCATTACTGACGTCCAAAGCCGTAAAGTATTGTGAGTTGAGTCCTTGTTTGAGCATGGTCTCGGGACTTCTGGCTACCGTGGGGGCTGCTGCGGGAGTGACTTTGTTGAGTTCCCGGTAATCGATGGTCAGTCGCCATGATCCATCGGGCTTTCTCACTGGCCAAATCGGGGCATTATTAGTAGAGGCTACTGATCTTAGTACGCCCTGCTCTAATAAACTGTCGATAATTTTTGCGATTTCTCCCTCTGCCTCTTGGGGAAATCCATATTGCTTTTGGGGTCTGGGGTCAGGTCCTGTGATTTGTACTGAACCAGTCATTCGGCCACAGTCGTGTTTGTGGGTCGCGAATGCTGTCCTGTTCTTTTGTAACACTGCCCTAACCTGCTTGTCCGTGCTAATTGTGGTTGGGTCAAACCAAAATTCACCTACTGCGCTAATCTTGTTTGCATGTTCTCCTATGGTGAGCGTTGCGGGGGCTCTTGCAGATTTTGCCATTTTCCAGACACATTGATTGACTGGATCAAAGGACAGATTGTGGGAATTCATAAAATCTATGCCGAAAATGTGTTCTGCTGTGTGGGGTAGATCGACTAAAACTATGGGGTGCTTGGTGGTGATGGTGCCGATTTGAATGGGTACAGGGGCTGTGATGTGTCCCTGCTGTGAGTGGCCTGTGAAGCCGCTGAGGGTGATAGAGGCTGTAGTGGGCCACGTGTCCTTTTGAAACATGGTGGAGGAATTGATTGTGGTGCGGGACCCTCCTGTGTCCCAGAGAAACTAGATGGGCTGTCCCCGTATTTTTGCTGCAACTACTGGTCGGCCTGACCTATCCCAAAGGGTGTCGCAGACCCAACTGGGGGGGCCTGAACACTGTCAGTCCGTTCCGTTCAGGTCCGTCTGATCTGAACGGGTGCTAACGCGATGTATTGGCTTTGTCCTGGTTTTATTTCGAGTGCCTGTCTGCTGGGCTCTCTGTTGCTTTTGTGGGGCATTGCATTCTCTTGCAAAGTGTCCTAAATGTCCACAGTTGTAACACTCCTGTGGCTTTTGTGGGTGGCTGTTCTTCCCTTCATTTATCCATGCGGGGTTCTGGTGTGCCTTAACCGTGTGTATGTCTGCTTCTGCCTGCTGTTCTTTGTGATTGTTATTCGTGGGTTTGTTTTGAACAGATTGCTCCCAGGTGCAGGACAATCTTTTTACAACCTATTAATTATGAGCCTCCTCTGAGGGATCATAATTGGCACAAGCTTTTTGTCCTGTTTCTGTGGCATGGGAGATAAGGGTGCGGGTCCATTTGGCCATGTTGTCTGGGGACAAATGGGCACGGTCTAAGTCTCCGAAAACTGCTGCGAAATGGATCCACGGGCGTCCAGCAAACGCTGTGGGGTGCTCGGTTTTCGTTTGTCTGCACTTATTGAGGCCATCTACGGGGTCACCTCTGTTACACCCGATCGCGTCTAGGATCGTGGTATGCATTTCTGCAAGGGTGCCTCCTCCTACATTCTGTGGGTCGGGAAGGGCTGCTACGACCGAAGGGTCGAAACTCAAAACTGTGAGCTTTACTTGCTCTCGCTCATCCAGGCCGTACATGGTAGCCTGCAGTTTTACTCTGGCAAAGAAGTGGTGAGGATCTGAGGTGGGGAGGAACGGTTTAATTCTATCGCACCCGTCCCGTAATTGGGTCACTGTTAAGAGGGTGGTGTACAGAAATTCCGTGTCGTCCGATGTGGCTGAACGGTGGGTGGTGACAGGGTTCATTGGAGCTTGAACTATCTGCTCTGTGGGGGGTTGGGGTGCTTTTCTCTACTGGGGCTTTCCATGCGCACATGTTCCCTGAACGTATCTCTGCACTGTCTCACTCAATTCTTCCCAATCAGGGCCATCTTCCTCATCTGGCTGTGATGCAAAGGTTTCCTGGAATCCTTTTTAAACTGAACGCAGAGATTGCAGTTCTGCAATCTGCTTCCGGCACTTTGCGTGGTCTAATGAGCTTTGTCTTTGCTCCGTGGTGGCAGCATGGAGTGCTCTTAATGTGGCCTTCAAGTCACTACACTGCCTCTGCAATGCCTCTTCCTGCTTCTCGGTTTCCTCTCGTACCAGGACTGCACGTTGCATGTCCTGATAGGCCTTTTCGTACTGGGATTGGAAGCTGCTTAAGTGCGCCAGACAAGACTGGTGCGCCGTCTTGGCATCATCCACCTCTCCGTCCTTTGCTGCTAACTGCCTCCTTAATTCTACATTCTCTTTCTCTTCCTCACTGACATCGACCTTGCTCATTCGATGTATGCCTTCTATCTCTTTTCGGAGCGTCCTAACGACCTCCTCTGTGCCTCGCAATTGTGCCAAACAGGACACGATTGCCATCGGTTTGCGAGCTGTTCGTAACCTCTTCTTGTGAATCTCGCTCAGGTTCTCCCACCAAGTATGTCCCAGGACCTGTTTCCTCATTTTCACAGAATTCGCTCCAAAGGGGCCATCCTTTCCCTTTGAGGTACTTTCTGATTTCCTCTTCCCAAACGGGACACTGTCCTACTCTGCTGCTGGTCGCTGCGACCACAAATTCTTCGGGGTTCATGAGGCGTTGCATTGCCTGCATTGCCATCTTTCCTCTCTGAATGCTCTTTTAAAATTTGGAACAAGGGGTATTAAGGCGGTGCTGCAATTACGGGTACGGCTTTCGCTAATTTCCGAAATACAAACTCCCGACAGTTTTGTCGCAACAAAAAATCTATCAGTATTACCTTATCGCCCTGTTAGTTACGCATGCATTAACACACTTCCGAATTATGAGGAATGATCAGAACTGCTTGAACACTTGTGGTTTTTCTGTTCCCAATTGGATTTCTAATTCACATTTTGGGCCACTTCTAGATCGGGTCCCGTCAGGATGTCGCCAGTAATATGTTGCTAACTTTTGGTTGGTTCAATGATATGGCGGGGTTCATTAAACTGGAGCAGATAAAGTTTGCCCTGAGAGGATCGGCTCAAGGGTTCACCAGGCAGTGGCAGCCATTTCTCGACTACCTAGGGGAACGTTAGAGGGAAGACAGATGACCAGCAGCAGCAACCCAGGGGGAAGGGGGGGGGGGAGGGAGGGGGGAGGGGGGGGTTTAGTTTAGTTTAGGTCAAAGATAAAGGGGTTTTGTTACTTGTGTATTGTTAAAAATTTCTGTATTGTTATTATTGCGTTTGCTTTGTAAGAGGGGAAAAATTGTTGTTTGGGAAAAAAAATTTCAATAAAACATATTTTTTTAAAAAAACTTTTGGTTGGTTCAATTGGCTCTATTTTATAACCTTTGCTCTAGAGTCGCCAGGTATCTGTATGATACCGCCACGAGGTTCAAGTTCAAGTAATGATCAATAACTCAATACACCAATTAGTAAGATTCAAATCAAAGCACATTTATCATTCACAGTAAATCGCTACTCATGCATAAACTCTACTTTCTAAGCTATTTCTATCACTTACAGGCCAATACTTAGCTTCGGACTGGCCCACCAGGTCAGGGGAACAAATGGCCTTTCGTTCAGGTTCTGAGTCTGCGGGATTCAAAAGCTGGTATGGACTGGTAGCGAGGAGTGCCTATCTCGTAGCGAGCGTTGACTTGAAACTTACGTTCTTGGAGGCCGCCGGACAGGTCACTATCAAGGGTTGCTTCGCGTTGCTGAGTGACCCTGTCAAGAAGGACGATTTGAACTTGGGGGTTTTACTTTATAGTCCCCAGGTGCTTCCCGCCTTTCGGGGCGGACCCCATACCTGGTTTCAAGTGATTGGACTACTTTCCAATCGCTTGGTTCGATTTCTCCAATACTGGAGCTGTTCCCTGATCGTTGGGTGGTCTTTAAGTGTCCGTTAACCTCTTTTGTGTTGGCTCCTGTTGGCGCCGAGGAGTCTGGCTTGGCCTTGTTTACCTTAAATGTTTCGATTGTTCCCAGGGATCACTCATTATTATGTAGATGGCTGCTACATTACTATGCAGATGGCTGCTTGTATCGATGCTGTCTGGGTTTTTGCAGAGTCTAATACACAGTAAACTTGCACCTGCTAGTTTTTGCCTGTGTTGGCTGAATTTCCCTTCAGCCTTTGCTGTTCTCCATTTTAAGTCGGGAAGTGGCCAACTCAGTTAGGGGATTTTCACAGTAACTTCATTGCAGTGTTAATGTAAGCCTACTTGGGACACTAATAAAGATTATTATTATTATTATTTATCCGCAATTCCAGTTGAGCAGAGTGGGACTCTGACCCTCAACTATCTGGCACCCTCGTGGTGGGCTCGATTGCAAGTGACCCCTTGTAGTCAACAATGGGCAAGAATCATCAGAATTGAGAATAAACTGTTGGGAAAGTTCAAAGAACTACTAGTAAAACCTCGGGACTCGGGGAGTGCCGACGTTAGGGGTCTACAATCTCGTGTGGATAAATTGAGTAAGAAAACCTTGAGAAGTAGGAAAGGAATATGAGTAATCTGTCAGGGACTGACTGGAAAAAAGGTGCCCGAAAAGTCCCTAAATCAACAGTGGCCCAAATGGGTTGATTATGCATTCCAGGGTGTCAGAACCAGTGGTGAGCAACATTGGGAAGTAGCTCGGGCAGAGCAGGGAAAAAGGGGCATCCAAAATGAGTAAGGTTACATGCTACTTGCATGTGGGAGCTTCGTGAAATTGAGTTGGAAATAGATATAAAACAGAACTAGAGTGACATAAGAAAGACAATGAACAAATGAGGGATAACCTGAATGCCGAGCAGCTTAGCTAATCAACTCGATCTGAGAAATCTGGGACATTGCAAAGCACTGCTGAATGAGGCACACAGAGGAGGAACGAGCTGAAAATCAAAAGTGGAAATCAGAAGGTGAGGTAAAACAGTTGCGGCAAACGTGTACTGGCTTGCAGAGTACTGTGAGAGTTTAATGGGCAGCACGGTAGCACAGTGACTTGCAGAGTACTGAGAGAGTTTAATGGGCAGCACGGTAGCACAGTGACTTGCAGAGTACTGTGAGAGTTTAATGGGCAGCACCGTAGCACAGTGGCTTGCAGAGTACTGAGAGAGTTTAATGGGCAGCACGGTAGCACGGTGACTTGCAGAGTACTGTGAGAGTTTAATGGGCAGCACCGTAGCACAGTGGCTTGCAGAGTACTGAGAGAGTTTAATGGGCAGCACAGTAGCACAGTGACTTGCAGAGTACTGAGAGAGTTTAATGGGCAGCACGGTAGCATAGTGAGTTGCAGAGTACTGTGAGAGTTTAATGGGCAGCACGGTAGCACAGTGACTTGCAGAGTACTGAGAGAGTTTAATGGGCAGCACGGTAGCACAGTGACTTGCAGAGTACTGTGAGAGTTTAATGGGCAGCACCGTAGCACAGTGGCTTGCAGAGTACTGAGAGAGTTTAATGGGCAGCACGGTAGCACGGTGACTTGCAGAGTACTGTGAGAGTTTAATGGGCAGCACAGTAGCACAGTGGCTTGCAGAGTACTGTGAGAGTTTAATGGGCAGCACAGTAGCACAGTGGCTTGCAGAGTACTGTGAGAGTTTAATGGGCAGCACGATATCATAGTGACTTGCAGAGTACTGTGAGAGTTTAATGGGCAGCACGGTAGCACAGTGACTTGCAGAGTACTGAGAGAGTTTAATGGGCAGCACGGTAGCACGGTGACTTGCAGAGTACTGTGAGAGTTTAATGGGCAGCACCGTAGCACAGTGGCTTGCAGAGTACTGAGAGAGTTTAATGGGCAGCACGGTAGCACGGTGACTTGCAGAGTACTGTGAGAGTTTAATGGGCAGCACGGTAGCACAGTGGCTTGCAGAGTACTGAGAGAGTTTAATGGGCAGCACGGTAGCACAGTGGCTTGCAGAGTACTGTGAGAGTTTAATGGGCAGCACGGTAGCACAGTGACTTGCAGAGTACTGTGAGAGTTTAATGGGCAGCACAGTAGCACAGTGGCTTGCAGAGTACTGTGAGAGTTTAATGGGCAGCACGATATCATAGTGACTTGCAGAGTACTGTGAGAGTTTAATGGGCAGCACAATAGCACAGTGACTTGCAGAGTACTGTGAGAGTTTAATGGGCAGCACGATATCATAGTGACTTGCAGAGTACTGTGAGAGTTTAATGGGCAGCACGGTAGCACAGTGACTTGCAGAGTACTGTGAGAGTTTACTGGGCAGCACGGTAGCACAGTGACTTGCAGAGTACTGTGAGAGTTTAATGGGCAGCACCGTAGCACAGTGGCTTGCAGAGTACTGAGAGAGTTTAATGGGCAGCACGGTAGCACAGTGACTTGCAGAGTACTGCGAGAGTTTAATGGGCAGGACAGTAGCACAGTGACTTGCAGAGTACTGTGAGAGTTTAATGGGCAGCACAATAGCACAGTGACTTGCAGAGCACAGTGAGAGTTTAATGGGCAGCACGGTAGCACAGTGACTTGCAGAGTACTGAGAGAGTTTAATGGGCAGCACGATATCATAGTGACTTGCAGAGTACTGAGAGAGTTTAATGGGCAGCACGGCAGCACAGTGACTTGCAGAGTACTGTGAGAGTTTAATGGGCACCACGGTAGCACAGTGGCTTGTAGAGTACTGTGAGAGTTTAATGGGCAGCACGGTAGCACAGTGACTTGCAGAGTACTGTGAGAGTTTAATGGGCAGCACGGTAGCACAGTGACTTGCAGAGTACTGAGAGAGTTTAATGGGCAGCACGGTAGCACAGTGACTTGCAGAGTACTGCGAGAGTTTAATGGGCAGCACGGTAGCACAGTGACTTGCAGAGTACTGTGAGAGTTTAATGCGCAGCACGGTAGCACAGTGACTTGCAGAGTACTGAGAGAGTTTAATGGGCAGCACAGTAGCATAGTGGCTTGCAGAGTACTGTGAGAGTTTACTGGGCAGCACGGTAGCACAGTGGCTTGCAGAGTACTGTGAGAGTTTAATGGGCAGGACAGTAGCACAGTGACTTGCAGAGTACTGTGAGAGTTTAATGGGCAGCACGGTAGCACAGTGACTTGCAGAGTACTGTGAGAGTTCAATGGGCAGCACAGTAGCACAGTGACTTGCAGAGTACTGAGAGAGCTTAATGGGCAGCACAGTAGCACAGTGACTTGCAGAGTACTGTGAGAGTTTAATGGGCAGCATGGTAGCACAGTGACTTGCAGAGTACTGAGAGAGTTTAATGGGCAGCACGGTAGCATAGTGACTTGCAGAGTACTGTGAGAGTTTAATGGACAGCACAGTAGCACAGTGACTTGCAGAGTACTGAGAGAGTTTAATGGGCAGCACGGTAGCACAGTGACTTGCAGAGTACTGTGAGAGTTTAATGGGCAGCACAGTAGCACAGTGACTTGCAGAGTACTGTGAGAGTCTAATGGGCAGCACGGTAGCACAGTGACTTGCAGAGTACTGTGAGAGTTTAATGGGCAGCACAATAGCACAGTGACTTGCAGAGTACTGAGAGAGTTTAATGGGCAGCACGGTAGCACAGTGACTTGCAGAGTACTGTGAGAGTTTAATGGGCAGCACAGTAGCATAGTGACTTGCAGAGTACTGTGAGAGTTTAATGGGGAGGACAGTAGCACAGTGACGTGCAGAGTACTGTGAGAGTCTAATGGGCAGCACGATATCATAGTGACTTGCAGAGTACTGTGAGAGTTTAATGGGCAGCACGATAGCACAGTGACTAGCAGAGTACTGTGAGAGTTTAATGGGCAGCACGGTAGAATAGTGGCTTGCAGAGTACTGGGAGAGTTTAATGGGTAGCACAGTGGCTTGCAGAGTACTGTGAGAGTTTGATGGGCAGCACAGTAGCACAGTGACTTGCAGAGTACTGTGAGAGTTTAATGGACAGCACGATATCATAGTGACTTGCAGAGTACTGAGAGAGTTTAATGGGCAGCACGATAGCACAGTGACTTGCAGAGTACTGAGAGAGTTTAATGGGCAGCACGGTAGCACAGTGACTTGCAGAGTACTGAGAGAGTTTAATGGGCAGCACGATAGCACAGTGACTTGCAGAGTACTGAGAGAGTTTAATGGGCAGCACGGTAGCATAGTGACTAGCAGAGTACTGAGAGAGTTTACTGGGCAGCACGATAGCACAGTGACTTGCAGAGTACTGAGAGAGTTTAATGGGCAGCACGGTAGCACAGTGACTTGCAGAGTACTGTGAGAGTTTAATGGGCAGCACGGTAGCATAGTGACTTGCAGAGTACTGTGAGAGTTTAATGGGCAGCACGATAGCACAGTGACTTGCAGAGTACTGTGAGAGTTTAATGGGCAGCACGGTAGCATAGTGACTTGCAGAGTACTGTGAGAGTTTAATGGGCAGCACGGTAGCACAGTGACTTGCAGAGTACTGTGAGAGTTTAATGGGCAGCACGGCAGCATAGTGACTTGCAGAGTACTGTGAGAGTTTAATGGGCAGCACGGTAGCACAGTGACTTGCAGAGTACTGTGAGAGTTTAATGGGCAGCACGGCAGCATAGTGACTTGCAGAGTACTGTGAGAGTTTAATGGGCAGCACGGTAGCATAGTGACTTGCAGAGTACTGTGAGAGTTTAATGGGCAGCACAGTAGCATAGTGACTTGCAGAGTACTGAGAGAGTTTAATGGGCAGCACGATAGCACAGTGACATGCAGAGTACTGAGAGAGTTTAATGGGCAGCACGATAGCACAGTGACTTGCAGAGTACTGAGAGAGTTTAATGGGCAGCACGGTAGCATAGTGACTTGCAGAGTACTGTGAGAGTTTAATGGGCAGCACGGTAGCATAGTGACTTGCAGAGTACTGCGAGAGTTTAATGGGCAGGACAGTAGCACAGTGACTTGCAGAGTACTGCGAGAGTTTAATGGGCAGCACGGCAGCATAGTGACTTGCAGAGTACTGTGAGAGTTTAATGGGCAGCACCGTAGCACAGTGGCTTGCAGAGTACTGAGAGAGTTTAATGGGCAGCACGGTAGCACGGTGACTTGCAGAGTACTGTGAGAGTTTAATGGGCAGCACAGTAGCACAGTGGCTTGCAGAGTACTGTGAGTGTTTAATGGGCAGCACAGTAGCACAGTGGCTTGCAGAGTCCTGTGAGAGTTTAATGGGCAGCACGATATCATAGTGACTTGCAGAGTACTGTGAGAGTTTAATGGGCAGCACCGTAGCACAGTGACTTGCAGAGTACTGTGAGAGTTTAATGGGCAGCACGGTAGCATAGTGACTTGCAGAGTACTGTGAGAGTTTAATGGGCAGCACCGTAGCACAGTGGCTTGCAGAGTACTGAGAGAGTTTAATGGGCAGCACGGTAGCACGGTGACTTGCAGAGTACTGTGAGAGTTTAATGGGCAGCACGGTAGCACAGTGGCTTGCAGAGTACTGAGAGAGTTTAATGGGCAGCACAGTAGCACAGTGGCTTGCAGAGTACTGTGAGAGTTTAATGGGCAGCACGATATCATAGTGACTTGCAGAGTACTGTGAGAGTTTAATGGGCAGCACAATAGCACAGTGACTTGCAGTGTACTGTGAGAGTTTAATGGGCAGCACGGTAGCACACTGACTTGCAGAGCACTGTGAGAGTTTAATGGGCAGCACAGTAGCACAGTGGCTTGCAGAGTACTGTGATAGTTTAATGGGCAGCACGATATCATAGTGACTTGCAGAGTACTGTGAGAGTTTAATGGGCAGCACAATAGCACAGTGACTTGCAGAGTACTGTGAGAGTTTAATGGGCAGCACGATATCATAGTGACTTGCAGAGTACTGTGAGAGTTTAATGGGCAGCACGGTAGCACAGTGACTTGCAGAGTACTGTGAGAGTTTACTGGGCAGCACGGTAGCACAGTGACTTGCAGAGTACTGTGAGAGTTTAATGGGCAGCACCGTAGCACAGTGGCTTGCAGAGTACTGAGAGAGTTTAATGGGCAGCACGGTAGCACAGTGACTTGCAGAGTACTGCGAGAGTTTAATGGGCAGCACAGTAGCACAGTGGCTTGCAGAGTACTGTGAGAGTTTAATGGGCAGCACGATATCATAGTGACTTGCAGAGTACTGTGAGAGTTTAATGGGCAGCACAATAGCACAGTGACTTGCAGTGTACTGTGAGAGTTTAATGGGCAGCACGGTAGCACAGTGACTTGCAGAGTACTGTGAGAGTTTAATGGGCAGCACAGTAGCACAGTGGCTTGCAGAGTACTGTGATAGTTTAATGGGCAGCACGATATCATAGTGACTTGCAGAGTACTGTGAGAGTTTAATGGGCAGCACAATAGCACAGTGACTTGCAGAGTACTGTGAGAGTTTAATGGGCAGCACGATATCATAGTGACTTGCAGAGTACTGTGAGAGTTTAATGGGCAGCACGGTAGCACAGTGACTTGCAGAGTACTGTGAGAGTTTACTGGGCAGCACGGTAGCACAGTGACTTGCAGAGTACTGTGAGAGTTTAATGGGCAGCACCGTAGCACAGTGGCTTGCAGAGTACTGAGAGAGTTTAATGGGCAGCACGGTAGCACAGTGACTTGCAGAGTACTGCGAGAGTTTAATGGGCAGGACAGTAGCACAGTGACTTGCAGAGTACTGTGAGAGTTTAATGGGCAGCACAATAGCACAGTGACTTGCAGAGCACAGTGAGAGTTTAATGGGCAGCACGGTAGCACAGTGACTTGCAGAGTACTGAGAGAGTTTAATGGGCAGCACGATATCATAGTGACTTGCAGAGTACTGAGAGAGTTTAATGGGCAGCACGGCAGCACAGTGACTTGCAGAGTACTGTGAGAGTTTAATGGGCACCACGGTAGCACAGTGGCTTGCAGAGTACTGTGAGAGTTTAATGGGCAGCACGGTAGCACAGTGACTTGCAGAGTACTGTGAGAGTTTAATGGGCAGCACGGTAGCACAGTGACTTGCAGAGTACTGAGAGAGTTTAATGGGCAGCACGGTAGCACAGTGACTTGCAGAGTACTGCGAGAGTTTAATGGGCAGCACGGTAGCACAGTGACTTGCAGAGTACTGTGAGAGTTTAATGCGCAGCACGGTAGCACAGTGACTTGCAGAGTACTGAGAGAGTTTAATGGGCAGCACAGTAGCATAGTGGCTTGCAGAGTACTGTGAGAGTTTACTGGGCAGCACGGTAGCACAGTGGCTTGCAGAGTACTGTGAGAGTTTAATGGGCAGGACAGTAGCACAGTGACTTGCAGAGTACTGTGAGAGTTTAATGGGCAGCACGGTAGCACAGTGACTTGCAGAGTACTGTGAGAGTTTAATGGGCAGCACAGTAGCACAGTGACTTGCAGAGTACTGAGAGAGCTTAATGGGCAGCACAGTAGCACAGTGACTTGCAGAGTACTGTGAGAGTTTAATGGGCAGCATGGTAGCACAGTGACTTGCAGAGTACTGAGAGAGTTTAATGGGCAGCACCATAGCATAGTGACTTGCAGAGTACTGTGAGAGTTTAATGGACAGCACAGTAGCACAGTGACTTGCAGAGTACTGAGAGAGTTTAATGGGCAGCACGGTAGCACAGTGACTTGCAGAGTACTGTGAGAGTTTAATGGGCAGCACAGTAGCACAGTGACTTGCAGAGTACTGTGAGAGTCTAATGGGCAGCACGGTAGCACAGTGACTTGCAGAGTACTGTGAGAGTTTAATGGGCAGCACAATAGCACAGTGACTTGCAGAGTACTGAGAGAGTTTAATGGGCAGCACGGTAGCACAGTGACTTGCAGAGTACTGTGAGAGTTTAATGGGCAGCACAGTAGCATAGTGACTTGCAGAGTACTGTGAGAGTTTAATGGGGAGGACAGTAGCACAGTGACGTGCAGAGTACTGTGAGAGTCTAATGGGCAGCACGATATCATAGTGACTTGCAGAGTACTGTGAGAGTTTAATGGGCAGCACGATAGCACAGTGACTAGCAGAGTACTGTGAGAGTTTCATGGGCAGCACGGTAGAATAGTGGCTTGCAGAGTACTGGGAGAGTTTAATGGGTAGCACAGTGGCTTGCAGAGTACTGTGAGAGTTTGATGGGCAGCACAGTAGCACAGTGACTTGCAGAGTACTGTGAGAGTTTAATGGACAGCACGATATCTTAGTGACTTGCAGAGTACTGAGAGAGTTTAATGGGCAGCACGATAGCACAGTGACTTGCAGAGTACTGAGAGAGTTTAATGGGCAGCACGGTAGCACAGTGACTTGCAGAGTACTGAGAGAGTTTAATGGGCAGCACGATAGCACAGTGACTTGCAGAGTACTGAGAGAGGTTAATGGGCAGCACGGTAGCATAGTGACTAGCAGAGTACTGAGAGAGTTTACTGGGCAGCACGATAGCACAGTGACTTGCAGAGTACTGAGAGAGTTTAATGGGCAGCACGATAGCACAGTGACTTGCAGAGTACTGTGAGAGTTTAATGGGCAGCACGGTAGCATAGTGACTTGCAGAGTACTGTGAGAGTTTAATGGGCAGCACGATAGCACAGTGACTTGCAGAGTACTGTGAGAGTTTAATGGGCAGCACGGTAGCATAGTGACTTGCAGAGTACTGTGAGAGTTTAATGGGCAGCACGGTAGCACAGTGACTTGCAGAGTACTGTGAGAGTTTAATGGGCAGCACGGCAGCATAGTGACTTGCAGAGTACTGTGAGAGTTTAATGGGCAGCACGGTAGCACAGTGACTTGCAGAGTACTGTGAGAGTTTAATGGGCAGCACGGCAGCATAGTGACTTGCAGAGTACTGTGAGAGTTTAATGGGCAGCACGGTAGCATAGTGACTTGCAGAGTACTGTGAGAGTTTAATGGGCAGCACAGTAGCATAGTGACTTGCAGAGTACTGAGAGAGTTTAATGGGCAGCACGATAGCACAGTGACATGCAGAGTACTGAGAGAGTTTAATGGGCAGCACGATAGCACAGTGACTTGCAGAGTACTGAGAGAGTTTAATGGGCAGCACGGTAGCATAGTGACTTGCAGAGTACTGTGAGAGTTTAATGGGCAGCACGGTAGCATAGTGACTTGCAGAGTACTGCGAGAGTTTAATGGGCAGGACAGTAGCACAGTGACTTGCAGAGTACTGCGAGAGTTTAATGGGCAGCACGGCAGCATAGTGACTTGCAGAGTACTGAGAGAGTTTAATGGGCAGCACGATAGCACAGTGACTTGCAGAGTACTGAGAGAGTTTAATGGGCAGCACGGTAGCATAGTGACTTGCAGAGTACTGTGAGAGTTTAATGGGCAGCACGGTAGCATAGTGACTTGCAGAGTACTGGGAGAGTTTAATGGGCAGGACGGTAGCATAGTGACTTGCAGAGTACTGCGAGAGTTTAATGGGCAGGACAGTAGCACAGTGACTTGCAGAGTACTGTGAGAGTTTAATGGGCAGCACGGCAGCATAGTGACTTGCAGAGTACTGAGAGAGTTTAATGGGCAGCACGATAGCACAGTGACTTGCAGAGTACTGAGAGAGTTTAATGGGCAGCACGGTAGCATAGTGACTTGCAGAGTACTGTGAGAGTTTAATGGGCAGCACGGTAGCATAGTGACTTGCAGAGTACTGGGAGAGTTTAATGGGCAGGACGGTAGCATAGTGACTTGCAGAGTACTGCGAGAGTTTAATGGGCAGGACAGTAGCACAGTGACTTGCAGAGTACTGAGAGAGTTTAATGGGCAGGGCGGTAGCATAGTGACTTGCAGAGTACTGGGAGAGTTTAATGGGCAGGACGGTAGCATAGTGACTTGCAGAGTACTGCGAGAGTTTAATGGGCAGCACGATAGCACAGTGACTTGCAGAGTACTGAGAGAGTTTAATGGGCAGCACGGTAGCACAGTGACTTGCAGAGTACTGAGAGAGTTTAATGGGCAGCACGATAGCACAGTGACTTGCAGAGTACTGAGAGAGTTTAATGGGCAGCACGATAGCACAGTGACTTGCAGAGTACTGAGAGAGTTTAATGGGCAGCACAGTAGCACAGTGACTTGCAGAGTACTGAGAGAGTTTAATGGGCAGCACGGTAGCACAGTGACTTGCAGAGTACTGAGAGAGTTTAATGGGCAGCACAGTAGCATAGTGACTTGCAGAGTACTGTGAGAGTTTAATGGGCAGCACGGTAGCACAGTGGCTTGCAGAGTACTGTGAGAGTTTAATGGGCAGCACGATATCATAGTGACTTGCAGAGTGCTGTGAGAGTTTAATGGGCAGCACGGTAGCATAGTGACTTGCAGAGTACTGAGAGAGTTTAATGGGCAGCACGGTAGCATAGTGACTTGCAGAGTACTGTGAGAGTTTAATGGGCAGCACGGTAGCATAGTGACTTGCAGAGTACTGTGAGAGTTTAATGGCCGCACGGTAGCACAGTGGCTTGCAGAGTACTGTGAGAGTTTAATGGGCAGCACGATATCATAGTGACTTGCAGAGTACTGAGAGAGTTTAATGGGCAGCACGGTAGCATAGTGACTTGCAGAGTACTGTGAGAGTTTAATGGGCAGCACGGTAGCACAGTGACTTGCAGAGTACTGTGAGAGTTTAATGGGCAGCACGGTAGCACAGTGACTTGCAGAGTACTGTGAGAGTTTAATGGGCAGCACGGTAGCATAGTGACTTGCAGAGTACTGAGAGAGTTTAATGGGCAGCACGATATCATAGTGGCTTGCAGAGTACTGTGAGAGTTTAATGGGCAGCACGGTAGCACAGTGACTTGCAGAGTACTGCGAGAGTTTAATGGACAGCACAGTAGCACAGTGACTTGCAGAGTACTGGGAGAGTTTAATGGGCAGCACGGTAGCACAGTGACTTGCAGAGTACTGTGAGAGTTTAATGGGCAGCACGGTAGCACAGTGACTTGCAGAGTACTGCGAGAGTTCAATGGGCAGCACGGTAGCATAGTGGCTTGCAGAGTACTGAGAGAGTTTAATGGGCAGCACGGTAGCACAGTGACTTGCAGAGTACTGTGAGAGTTTAATGGGCAGCACGGTAGCACAGTGACTTGCAGAGTACTGTGAGAGTTTAATGGGCAGCACGGTAGCACAGTGACTTGCAGAGTACTGCGAGAGTTTAATGGGCAGCACGGTAGCATAGTGACTTGCAGAGTACTGTGAGAGTTTAATGGGCAGCACGGTAGCATAGTGACTTGCAGAGTACTGAGAGAGTTTAATGGGCAGCACCATAGCATAGTGACTTGCAGAGTACTGTGAGAGTTTAATGGGCAGCACAGTAGCACAGTGACTTGCAGAGTACTGAGAGAGTTTAATGGGCAGCACGGTAGCACAGTGACTTGCAGAGTACTGTGAGAGTTTAATGGGCAGCACAGTAGCACAGTGACTTGCAGAGTACTGTGAGAGTCTAATGGGCAGCACGGTAGCACAGTGACTTGCAGAGTACTGTGAGAGTTTAATGGGCAGCACAATAGCACAGTGACTTGCAGAGTACTGAGAGAGTTTAATGGGCAGCACAGTAGCATAGTGGCTTGCAGAGTACTGTGAGAGTTTACTGGGCAGCACGGTAGCACAGTGGCTTGCAGAGTACTGTGAGAGTTTAATGGGCAGGACAGTAGCACAGTGACTTGCAGAGTACTGTGAGAGTTTAATGGGCAGCACGGTAGCACAGTGACTTGCAGAGTACTGTGAGAGTTTAATGGGCAGCACAGTAGCACAGTGACTTGCAGAGTACTGAGAGAGCTTAATGGGCAGCACAGTAGCACAGTGACTTGCAGAGTACTGTGAGAGTTTAATGGGCAGCATGGTAGCACAGTGACTTGCAGAGTACTGAGAGAGTTTAATGGGCAGCACCATAGCATAGTGACTTGCAGAGTACTGTGAGAGTTTAATGGACAGCACAGTAGCACAGTGACTTGCAGAGTACTGAGAGAGTTTAATGGGCAGCACGGTAGCACAGTGACTTGCAGAGTACTGTGAGAGTTTAATGGGCAGCACAGTAGCACAGTGACTTGCAGAGTACTGTGAGAGTCTAATGGGCAGCACGGTAGCACAGTGACTTGCAGAGTACTGTGAGAGTTTAATGGGCAGCACAATAGCACAGTGACTTGCAGAGTACTGAGAGAGTTTAATGGGCAGCACGGTAGCACAGTGACTTGCAGAGTACTGTGAGAGTTTAATGGGCAGCACAGTAGCATAGTGACTTGCAGAGTACTGTGAGAGTTTAATGGGGAGGACAGTAGCACAGTGACGTGCAGAGTACTGTGAGAGTCTAATGGGCAGCACGATATCATAGTGACTTGCAGAGTACTGTGAGAGTTTAATGGGCAGCACGATAGCACAGTGACTAGCAGAGTACTGTGAGAGTTTCATGGGCAGCACGGTAGAATAGTGGCTTGCAGAGTACTGGGAGAGTTTAATGGGTAGCACAGTGGCTTGCAGAGTACTGTGAGAGTTTGATGGGCAGCACAGTAGCACAGTGACTTGCAGAGTACTGTGAGAGTTTAATGGACAGCACGATATCTTAGTGACTTGCAGAGTACTGAGAGAGTTTAATGGGCAGCACGATAGCACAGTGACTTGCAGAGTACTGAGAGAGTTTAATGGGCAGCACGGTAGCACAGTGACTTGCAGAGTACTGAGAGAGTTTAATGGGCAGCACGATAGCACAGTGACTTGCAGAGTACTGAGAGAGGTTAATGGGCAGCACGGTAGCATAGTGACTAGCAGAGTACTGAGAGAGTTTACTGGGCAGCACGATAGCACAGTGACTTGCAGAGTACTGAGAGAGTTTAATGGGCAGCACGATAGCACAGTGACTTGCAGAGTACTGTGAGAGTTTAATGGGCAGCACGGTAGCATAGTGACTTGCAGAGTACTGTGAGAGTTTAATGGGCAGCACGATAGCACAGTGACTTGCAGAGTACTGTGAGAGTTTAATGGGCAGCACGGTAGCATAGTGACTTGCAGAGTACTGTGAGAGTTTAATGGGCAGCACGGTAGCACAGTGACTTGCAGAGTACTGTGAGAGTTTAATGGGCAGCACGGCAGCATAGTGACTTGCAGAGTACTGTGAGAGTTTAATGGGCAGCACGGTAGCACAGTGACTTGCAGAGTACTGTGAGAGTTTAATGGGCAGCACGGCAGCATAGTGACTTGCAGAGTACTGTGAGAGTTTAATGGGCAGCACGGTAGCATAGTGACTTGCAGAGTACTGTGAGAGTTTAATGGGCAGCACAGTAGCATAGTGACTTGCAGAGTACTGAGAGAGTTTAATGGGCAGCACGATAGCACAGTGACATGCAGAGTACTGAGAGAGTTTAATGGGCAGCACGATAGCACAGTGACTTGCAGAGTACTGAGAGAGTTTAATGGGCAGCACGGTAGCATAGTGACTTGCAGAGTACTGTGAGAGTTTAATGGGCAGCACGGTAGCATAGTGACTTGCAGAGTACTGCGAGAGTTTAATGGGCAGGACAGTAGCACAGTGACTTGCAGAGTACTGCGAGAGTTTAATGGGCAGCACGGCAGCATAGTGACTTGCAGAGTACTGAGAGAGTTTAATGGGCAGCACGATAGCACAGTGACTTGCAGAGTACTGAGAGAGTTTAATGGGCAGCACGGTAGCATAGTGACTTGCAGAGTACTGTGAGAGTTTAATGGGCAGCACGGTAGCATAGTGACTTGCAGAGTACTGGGAGAGTTTAATGGGCAGGACGGTAGCATAGTGACTTGCAGAGTACTGCGAGAGTTTAATGGGCAGGACAGTAGCACAGTGACTTGCAGAGTACTGTGAGAGTTTAATGGGCAGCACGGCAGCATAGTGACTTGCAGAGTACTGAGAGAGTTTAATGGGCAGCACGATAGCACAGTGACTTGCAGAGTACTGAGAGAGTTTAATGGGCAGCACGGTAGCATAGTGACTTGCAGAGTACTGTGAGAGTTTAATGGGCAGCACGGTAGCATAGTGACTTGCAGAGTACTGGGAGAGTTTAATGGGCAGGACGGTAGCATAGTGACTTGCAGAGTACTGCGAGAGTTTAATGGGCAGGACAGTAGCACAGTGACTTGCAGAGTACTGAGAGAGTTTAATGGGCAGGGCGGTAGCATAGTGACTTGCAGAGTACTGGGAGAGTTTAATGGGCAGGACGGTAGCATAGTGACTTGCAGAGTACTGCGAGAGTTTAATGGGCAGCACGATAGCACAGTGACTTGCAGAGTACTGAGAGAGTTTAATGGGCAGCACGGTAGCACAGTGACTTGCAGAGTACTGAGAGAGTTTAATGGGCAGCACGATAGCACAGTGACTTGCAGAGTACTGAGAGAGTTTAATGGGCAGCACGATAGCACAGTGACTTGCAGAGTACTGAGAGAGTTTAATGGGCAGCACAGTAGCACAGTGACTTGCAGAGTACTGAGAGAGTTTAATGGGCAGCACGGTAGCACAGTGACTTGCAGAGTACTGAGAGAGTTTAATGGGCAGCACAGTAGCATAGTGACTTGCAGAGTACTGTGAGAGTTTAATGGGCAGCACGGTAGCACAGTGGCTTGCAGAGTACTGTGAGAGTTTAATGGGCAGCACGATATCATAGTGACTTGCAGAGTGCTGTGAGAGTTTAATGGGCAGCACGGTAGCATAGTGACTTGCAGAGTACTGAGAGAGTTTAATGGGCAGCACGGTAGCATAGTGACTTGCAGAGTACTGTGAGAGTTTAATGGGCAGCACGGTAGCATAGTGACTTGCAGAGTACTGTGAGAGTTTAATGGCCGCACGGTAGCACAGTGGCTTGCAGAGTACTGTGAGAGTTTAATGGGCAGCACGATATCATAGTGACTTGCAGAGTACTGAGAGAGTTTAATGGGCAGCACGGTAGCATAGTGACTTGCAGAGTACTGTGAGAGTTTAATGGGCAGCACGGTAGCACAGTGACTTGCAGAGTACTGTGAGAGTTTAATGGGCAGCACGGTAGCACAGTGACTTGCAGAGTACTGTGAGAGTTTAATGGGCAGCACGGTAGCATAGTGACTTGCAGAGTACTGAGAGAGTTTAATGGGCAGCACGATATCATAGTGGCTTGCAGAGTACTGTGAGAGTTTAATGGGCAGCACGGTAGCACAGTGACTTGCAGAGTACTGCGAGAGTTTAATGGACAGCACAGTAGCACAGTGACTTGCAGAGTACTGGGAGAGTTTAATGGGCAGCACGGTAGCACAGTGACTTGCAGAGTACTGTGAGAGTTTAATGGGCAGCACGGTAGCACAGTGACTTGCAGAGTACTGCGAGAGTTCAATGGGCAGCACGGTAGCATAGTGGCTTGCAGAGTACTGAGAGAGTTTAATGGGCAGCACGGTAGCACAGTGACTTGCAGAGTACTGTGAGAGTTTAATGGGCAGCACGGTAGCACAGTGACTTGCAGAGTACTGTGAGAGTTTAATGGGCAGCACGGTAGCACAGTGACTTGCAGAGTACTGCGAGAGTTTAATGGGCAGCACGGTAGCATAGTGACTTGCAGAGTACTGTGAGAGTTTAATGGGCAGCACGGTAGCATAGTGACTTGCAGAGTACTGAGAGAGTTTAATGGGCAGCACCATAGCATAGTGACTTGCAGAGTACTGTGAGAGTTTAATGGGCAGCACAGTAGCACAGTGACTTGCAGAGTACTGAGAGAGTTTAATGGGCAGCACGGTAGCACAGTGACTTGCAGAGTACTGTGAGAGTTTAATGGGCAGCACAGTAGCACAGTGACTTGCAGAGTACTGTGAGAGTCTAATGGGCAGCACGGTAGCACAGTGACTTGCAGAGTACTGTGAGAGTTTAATGGGCAGCACAATAGCACAGTGACTTGCAGAGTACTGAGAGAGTTTAATGGGCAGCACAGTAGCATAGTGGCTTGCAGAGTACTGTGAGAGTTTACTGGGCAGCACGGTAGCACAGTGGCTTGCAGAGTACTGTGAGAGTTTAATGGGCAGGACAGTAGCACAGTGACTTGCAGAGTACTGTGAGAGTTTAATGGGCAGCACGGTAGCACAGTGACTTGCAGAGTACTGTGAGAGTTTAATGGGCAGCACAGTAGCACAGTGACTTGCAGAGTACTGAGAGAGCTTAATGGGCAGCACAGTAGCACAGTGACTTGCAGAGTACTGTGAGAGTTTAATGGGCAGCATGGTAGCACAGTGACTTGCAGAGTACTGAGAGAGTTTAATGGGCAGCACCATAGCATAGTGACTTGCAGAGTACTGTGAGAGTTTAATGGACAGCACAGTAGCACAGTGACTTGCAGAGTACTGAGAGAGTTTAATGGGCAGCACGGTAGCACAGTGACTTGCAGAGTACTGTGAGAGTTTAATGGGCAGCACAGTAGCACAGTGACTTGCAGAGTACTGTGAGAGTCTAATGGGCAGCACGGTAGCACAGTGACTTGCAGAGTACTGTGAGAGTTTAATGGGCAGCACAATAGCACAGTGACTTGCAGAGTACTGAGAGAGTTTAATGGGCAGCACGGTAGCACAGTGACTTGCAGAGTACTGTGAGAGTTTAATGGGCAGCACAGTAGCATAGTGACTTGCAGAGTACTGTGAGAGTTTAATGGGGAGGACAGTAGCACAGTGACGTGCAGAGTACTGTGAGAGTCTAATGGGCAGCACGATATCATAGTGACTTGCAGAGTACTGTGAGAGTTTAATGGGCAGCACGATAGCACAGTGACTAGCAGAGTACTGTGAGAGTTTCATGGGCAGCACGGTAGAATAGTGGCTTGCAGAGTACTGGGAGAGTTTAATGGGTAGCACAGTGGCTTGCAGAGTACTGTGAGAGTTTGATGGGCAGCACAGTAGCACAGTGACTTGCAGAGTACTGTGAGAGTTTAATGGACAGCACGATATCTTAGTGACTTGCAGAGTACTGAGAGAGTTTAATGGGCAGCACGATAGCACAGTGACTTGCAGAGTACTGAGAGAGTTTAATGGGCAGCACGGTAGCACAGTGACTTGCAGAGTACTGAGAGAGTTTAATGGGCAGCACGATAGCACAGTGACTTGCAGAGTACTGAGAGAGGTTAATGGGCAGCACGGTAGCATAGTGACTAGCAGAGTACTGAGAGAGTTTACTGGGCAGCACGATAGCACAGTGACTTGCAGAGTACTGAGAGAGTTTAATGGGCAGCACGATAGCACAGTGACTTGCAGAGTACTGTGAGAGTTTAATGGGCAGCACGGTAGCATAGTGACTTGCAGAGTACTGTGAGAGTTTAATGGGCAGCACGATAGCACAGTGACTTGCAGAGTACTGTGAGAGTTTAAGGGCAGCACGGTAGCATAGTGACTTGCAGAGTACTGTGAGAGTTTAATGGGCAGCACGGTAGCACAGTGACTTGCAGAGTACTGTGAGAGTTTAATGGGCAGCACGGCAGCATAGTGACTTGCAGAGTACTGTGAGAGTTTAATGGGCAGCACGGTAGCACAGTGACTTGCAGAGTACTGTGAGAGTTTAATGGGCAGCACGGCAGCATAGTGACTTGCAGAGTACTGTGAGAGTTTAATGGGCAGCACGGTAGCATAGTGACTTGCAGAGTACTGTGAGAGTTTAATGGGCAGCACAGTAGCATAGTGACTTGCAGAGTACTGAGAGAGTTTAATGGGCAGCACGATAGCACAGTGACATGCAGAGTACTGAGAGAGTTTAATGGGCAGCACGATAGCACAGTGACTTGCAGAGTACTGAGAGAGTTTAATGGGCAGCACGGTAGCATAGTGACTTGCAGAGTACTGTGAGAGTTTAATGGGCAGCACGGTAGCATAGTGACTTGCAGAGTACTGCGAGAGTTTAATGGGCAGGACAGTAGCACAGTGACTTGCAGAGTACTGCGAGAGTTTAATGGGCAGCACGGCAGCATAGTGACTTGCAGAGTACTGAGAGAGTTTAATGGGCAGCACGATAGCACAGTGACTTGCAGAGTACTGAGAGAGTTTAATGGGCAGCACGGTAGCATAGTGACTTGCAGAGTACTGTGAGAGTTTAATGGGCAGCACGGTAGCATAGTGACTTGCAGAGTACTGGGAGAGTTTAATGGGCAGGACGGTAGCATAGTGACTTGCAGAGTACTGCGAGAGTTTAATGGGCAGGACAGTAGCACAGTGACTTGCAGAGTACTGTGAGAGTTTAATGGGCAGCACGGCAGCATAGTGACTTGCAGAGTACTGAGAGAGTTTAATGGGCAGCACGATAGCACAGTGACTTGCAGAGTACTGAGAGAGTTTAATGGGCAGCACGGTAGCATAGTGACTTGCAGAGTACTGTGAGAGTTTAATGGGCAGCACGGTAGCATAGTGACTTGCAGAGTACTGGGAGAGTTTAATGGGCAGGACGGTAGCATAGTGACTTGCAGAGTACTGCGAGAGTTTAATGGGCAGGACAGTAGCACAGTGACTTGCAGAGTACTGAGAGAGTTTAATGGGCAGGGCGGTAGCATAGTGACTTGCAGAGTACTGGGAGAGTTTAATGGGCAGGACGGTAGCATAGTGACTTGCAGAGTACTGCGAGAGTTTAATGGGCAGCACGATAGCACAGTGACTTGCAGAGTACTGAGAGAGTTTAATGGGCAGCACGGTAGCACAGTGACTTGCAGAGTACTGAGAGAGTTTAATGGGCAGCACGATAGCACAGTGACTTGCAGAGTACTGAGAGAGTTTAATGGGCAGCACGATAGCACAGTGACTTGCAGAGTACTGAGAGAGTTTAATGGGCAGCACAGTAGCACAGTGACTTGCAGAGTACTGAGAGAGTTTAATGGGCAGCACGGTAGCACAGTGACTTGCAGAGTACTGAGAGAGTTTAATGGGCAGCACAGTAGCATAGTGACTTGCAGAGTACTGTGAGAGTTTAATGGGCAGCACGGTAGCACAGTGGCTTGCAGAGTACTGTGAGAGTTTAATGGGCAGCACGATATCATAGTGACTTGCAGAGTGCTGTGAGAGTTTAATGGGCAGCACGGTAGCATAGTGACTTGCAGAGTACTGAGAGAGTTTAATGGGCAGCACGGTAGCATAGTGACTTGCAGAGTACTGTGAGAGTTTAATGGGCAGCACGGTAGCATAGTGACTTGCAGAGTACTGTGAGAGTTTAATGGCCGCACGGTAGCACAGTGGCTTGCAGAGTACTGTGAGAGTTTAATGGGCAGCACGATATCATAGTGACTTGCAGAGTACTGAGAGAGTTTAATGGGCAGCACGGTAGCATAGTGACTTGCAGAGTACTGTGAGAGTTTAATGGGCAGCACGGTAGCACAGTGACTTGCAGAGTACTGTGAGAGTTTAATGGGCAGCACGGTAGCACAGTGACTTGCAGAGTACTGTGAGAGTTTAATGGGCAGCACGGTAGCATAGTGACTTGCAGAGTACTGAGAGAGTTTAATGGGCAGCACGATATCATAGTGGCTTGCAGAGTACTGTGAGAGTTTAATGGGCAGCACGGTAGCACAGTGACTTGCAGAGTACTGCGAGAGTTTAATGGACAGCACAGTAGCACAGTGACTTGCAGAGTACTGGGAGAGTTTAATGGGCAGCACGGTAGCACAGTGACTTGCAGAGTACTGTGAGAGTTTAATGGGCAGCACGGTAGCACAGTGACTTGCAGAGTACTGCGAGAGTTCAATGGGCAGCACGGTAGCATAGTGGCTTGCAGAGTACTGAGAGAGTTTAATGGGCAGCACGGTAGCACAGTGACTTGCAGAGTACTGTGAGAGTTTAATGGGCAGCACGGTAGCACAGTGACTTGCAGAGTACTGTGAGAGTTTAATGGGCAGCACGGTAGCACAGTGACTTGCAGAGTACTGCGAGAGTTTAATGGGCAGCACGGTAGCATAGTGACTTGCAGAGTACTGTGAGAGTTTAATGGGCAGCACGGTAGCATAGTGACTTGCAGAGTACTGAGAGAGTTTAATGGGCAGCACCATAGCATAGTGACTTGCAGAGTACTGTGAGAGTTTAATGGGCAGCACAGTAGCACAGTGACTTGCAGAGTACTGAGAGAGTTTAATGGGCAGCACGGTAGCACAGTGACTTGCAGAGTACTGTGAGAGTTTAATGGGCAGCACAGTAGCACAGTGACTTGCAGAGTACTGTGAGAGTCTAATGGGCAGCACGGTAGCACAGTGACTTGCAGAGTACTGTGAGAGTTTAATGGGCAGCACAATAGCACAGTGACTTGCAGAGTACTGAGAGAGTTTAATGGGCAGCACGGTAGCACAGTGACTTGCAGAGTACTGTGAGAGTTTAATGGGCAGCACAGTAGCATAGTGACTTGCAGAGTACTGTGAGAGTTTAATGGGCAGGACAGTAGCACAGTGACTTGCAGAGTACTGTGAGAGTTTAATGGGCAGCACGATATCAGAGTGACTTGCAGGGTACTGGGAGAGTTTAATGGGCAGCACGGTAGCATAGTGACTTGCAGAGTACTGCGAGAGTTTAATGGGCAGGACAGTAGCACAGTGACTTGCAGAGTACTGCGAGAGTTTAATGGGCAGCACGGCAGCATAGTGACTTGCAGAGTACTGAGAGAGTTTAATGGGCAGCACGATAGCACAGTGACTTGCAGAGTACTGAGAGAGTTTAATGGGCAGCACGGTAGCATAGTGACTTGCAGAGTACTGTGAGAGTTTAATGGGCAGCACGGTAGCAGAGTGACTTGCAGAGTACTGGGAGAGTTTAATGAGCAGGACGGTAGCATAGTGACTTGCAGAGTACTGCGAGAGTTTAATGGGCAGGACAGTAGCACAGTGACTTGCAGAGTACTGTGAGAGTTTAATGGGCAGCACGGCAGCATAGTGACTTGCAGAGTACTGAGAGAGTTTAATGGGCAGCACGATAGCACAGTGACTTGCAGAGTACTGAGAGAGTTTAATGGGCAGCACGGTAGCATAGTGACTTGCAGAGTACTGTGAGAGTTTAATGGGCAGCACGGTAGCATAGTGACTTGCAGAGTACTGGGAGAGTTTAATGGGCAGGACGGTAGCATAGTGACTTGCAGAGTACTGCGAGAGTTTAATGGGCAGGACAGTAGCACAGTGACTTGCAGAGTACTGAGAGAGTTTAATGGGCAGGGCGGTAGCATAGTGACTTGCAGAGTACTGGGAGAGTTTAATGGGCAGGACGGTAGCATAGTGACTTGCAGAGTACTGCGAGAGTTTAATGGGCAGCACGATAGCACAGTGACTTGCAGAGTACTGAGAGAGTTTAATGGGCAGCACGGTAGCACAGTGACTTGCAGAGTACTGAGAGAGTTTAATGGGCAGCACGATAGCACAGTGACTTGCAGAGTACTGAGAGAGTTTAATGGGCAGCACGATAGCACAGTGACTTGCAGAGTACTGAGAGAGTTTAATGGGCAGCACAGTAGCACAGTGACTTGCAGAGTACTGTGAGAGTTTAATGGGCAGCACGGTAGCACAGTGACTTGCAGAGTACTGAGAGAGTTTAATGGGCAGCACAGTAGCATAGTGACTTGCAGAGTACTGTGAGAGTTTAATGGGCAGCACGGTAGCACAGTGGCTTGCAGAGTACTGTGAGAGTTTAATGGGCAGCACGATATCATAGTGACTTGCAGAGTACTGAGAGAGTTTAATGGGCAGCACGGTAGCATAGTGACTTGCAGAGTACTGTGAGAGTTTAATGGGCAGCACGGTAGCACAGTGACTTGCAGAGTACTGTGAGAGTTTAATGGGCAGCACGGTAGCACAGTGACTTGCAGAGTACTGTGAGAGTTTAATGGGCAGCACGGTAGCATAGTGACTTGCAGAGTACTGAGAGAGTTTAATGGGCAGCACGATATCATCGTGGCTTGCAGAGTACTGTGAGAGTTTAATGGGCAGCACGGTAGCACAGTGACTTGCAGAGTACTGCGAGAGTTTAATGGACAGCACAGTAGCACAGTGACTTGCAGAGTACTGGGAGAGTTTAATGGGCAGCACGGTAGCACAGTGACTTGCAGAGTACTGTGAGAGTTTAATGGGCAGCACGGTAGCACTGTGACTTGCAGAGTACTGCGAGAGTTTAATGGGCAGCACGGTAGCATAGTGGCTTGCAGAGTACTGAGAGAGTTTGATGGGCAGCACAGTAGCACAGTGACTTGCAGAGTACTGTGAAAGTTTAATGGGCAGCACGGTAGCACAGTGACTTGCAGAGTACTGTGAGAGTTTAATGGGCAGCACGGTAGCACAGTGACTTGCAGAGTACTGCGAGAGTTTAATGGGCAGCACGGTAGCATAGTGACTTGCAGAGTACTGTGAGAGTTTAATGGGCAGCACGGTAGCATAGTGACTTGCAGAGTACTGAGAGAGTTTAATGGGCAGCATAGTGACTTGCAGAGTACTGTGAGAGTTTAATGGGCAGCACAGTAGCACAGTGACTTGCAGAGTACTGAGAGAGTTTAATGGGCAGCACGGTAGCACAGTGACTTGCAGAGTACTGTGAGAGTTTAATGGGCAGCACAGTAGCACAGTGACTTGCAGAGTACTGTGAGAGTCTAATGGGCAGCACGGTAGCACAGTGACTTGCAGAGTACTGTGAGAGTTTAATGGGCAGCACAATAGCACAGTGACTTGCAGAGTACTGAGAGAGTTTAATGGGCAGCACGGTAGCACAGTGACTTGCAGAGTACTGTGAGAGTTTAATGGGCAGCACAGTAGCATAGTGACTTGCAGAGTACTGTGAGAGTTTAATGGGCAGGACAGTAGCACAGTGACTTGCAGAGTACTGTGAGAGTTTAATGGGCAGCACGATATCAGAGTGACTTGCAGAGTACTGGGAGAGTTTAATGGGCAGCACGATAGCACAGTGACTAGCAGAGTACTGTGAGAGTTTAATGGGCAGCACGGTAGAATAGTGGCTTGCAGAGTACTGGGAGAGTTTAATGGGTAACACAGTGGTTTGCAGAGTACTGTGAGAGTTTGATGGGCAGCACAGTAGCACAGTGACTTGCAGAGTACTGTGAGAGTTTAATGGACAGCACGATATCATAGTGACTTGCAGAGTACTGAGAGAGTTTAATGGGCAGCACGATAGCACAGTGACTTGCAGAGTACTGAGAGAGTTTAATGGGCAGCACGGTAGCACAATGACTTGCAGAGTTCTGAGAGAGTTTAATGGGCAGCACGATAGCACAGTGACTTGCAGAGTACTGAGAGAGTTTAATGGGCAGCACGGTAGCATAGTGACTTGCAGAGTACTGAGAGAGTTTACTGGGCAGCACGATAGCATAGTGACTTGCAGAGTACTGTGAGAGTTTAATGGGCAGCACGGTAGCACAGTGACTTGCAGAGTACTGTGAGAGTTTAATGGGCAGCACGGTAGCACAGTGACTTGCAGAGTACTGAGAGAGTTTAATGGGCAGCACGGTAGCACAGTGACTTGCAGAGTACTGTGAGAGTTTAATGGGCAGCACGGTAGCATAGTGACTTGCAGAGTACTGTGAGAGTTTAATGGGCAGCACGATAGCACAGTGACTTGCAGAGTACTGTGAGAGTTTAATGGGCAGCACGGTAGCATAGTGACTTGCAGAGTACTGTGAGAGTTTAATGGGCAGCACGGTAGCACAGTGACTTGCAGAGTACTGTGAGAGTTTAATGGGCAGCACGGTAGCATAGTGACTTGCAGAGTACTGTGAGAGTTTAATGGGCAGCACGGTAGCACAGTGACTTGCAGAGTACTGTGAGAGTTTAATGGGCAGCACGGCAGCATAGTGACTTGCAGAGTACTGTGAGAGTTTAATGGGCAGCACGGTAGCATAGTGACTTGCAGAGTACTGTGAGAGTTTAATGGGCAGCACAGTAGCATAGTGACTTGCAGAGTACTGAGAGAGTTTAATGGGCAGCACGATAGCACAGTGACATGCAGAGTACTGAGAGAGTTTAATGGGCAGCACGATAGCACAGTGACTTGCAGAGTACTGAGAGAGTTTAATGGGCAGCACGGTAGCATAGTGACTTGCAGAGTACTGTGAGAGTTTAATGGGCAGCACGGTAGCATAGTGACTTGCAGAGTACTGCGAGAGTTTAATGGGCAGGACAGTAGCACAGTGACTTGCAGAGTACTGCGAGAGTTTAATGGGCAGCACGGCAGCATAGTGACTTGCAGAGTACTGAGAGAGTTGAATGGGCAGCACGATAGCACAGTGACTTGCAGAGTACTGAGAGAGTTTAATGGGCAGCACGGTAGCATAGTGACTTGCAGAGTACTGTGAGAGTTTAATGGGCAGCACGGTAGCATAGTGACTTGCAGAGTACTGGGAGAGTTTAATGGGCAGGACGGTAGCATAGTGACTTGCAGAGTACTGCGAGAGTTTAATGGGCAGGACAGTAGCACTGTGACTTGCAGAGTACTGTGAGAGTTTAATGGGCAGCACGGCAGCATAGTGACTTGCAGAGTACTGAGAGAGTTTAATGGGCAGCACGATAGCACAGTGACTTGCAGAGTACTGAGAGAGTTTAATGGGCAGCACGGTAGCATAGTGACTTGCAGAGTACTGTGAGAGTTTAATGGGCAGCACGGTAGCATAGTGACATGCAGAGTACTGGGTGAGTTTAATGGGCAGCACGGTAGCACAGTGACTTGCAGAGTACTGGGAGAGTTTAATGGGCAGCACGGTAGCACAGTGGCTTGCAGAGTACTGCGAGATTTTAATGGGCAGGACAGTAGCACAGTGACTTGCAGAGTACTGTGAGAGTTTAATGGGCAGCACAATAGCACAGTGACTAGCAGAGTACTGTGAGAGTTTAATGGGCAGCACGGTAGCACAGTGACTTGCAGAGTACTGTGAGAGTTTAATGGGCAGCACGGTAGCACAGTGACTTGCAGAGTACTGTGAGAGTTTAATGGGCAGCACGGTAGCACAGTGACTTGCAGAGTACTGCGAGAGTTTAATGGGCAGGACAGTAGCACAGTGACTTGCAGAGTACTGTGAGAGTTTAATGGGCAGCACAATAGCACAGTGACTAGCAGAGTACTGTGAGAGTTTAATGGGCAGCACGGTAGCACATTGACTTGCAGAGTACTGTGAGAGTTTAATGGGCAGCACGGTAGCACAGTGACTTGCAGAGTACTGTGAGAGTTTAATGGGCAGCACGGTAGCACAGTGACTTGCAGAGTACTGTGAGAGGCTTTATTAAGCGTGACTGTTCCCCCGCAGTTCAGTAGTAGACTGCCTGCGGGGGACGACTCCTGGTTCTTATACTCCACCTTCAGAGCGGAGTTAGAGGTCAACGGCCAACCAGGACCCGGGATCTGTCAGCCAATGACATCACGGCTTCACAGTCCCACATGGCCCCTAATGCATACTACCACATTCACCCCTTGTTAAAAATGAACCCGGCGGGGTGATGCTTCGCATGGTGGTAAGGGTTTACAAGGCTGGTCCTGGGAGGAAAACTTTTGCATGTTATTACAGTATGTACAAGGTTTTTTTTTTGTTTCGAACTATTTACAGTAATCGTCAGGAGAAAAAGACACAATGTTCTCGTTAAAGTCCACATATTGTAGTGTTAGATCGACGCCACGAGTCGGTCGGGCGGTCTGGTCGTCCGTGTCGATCGCCTCGGCCCCGGTGGTGGTGGTGGTGCTTGTTCCGGTGTTGTCGTCTCCGGGAGCCTTACGGTTTCAGCTTGGGCTTCACTCCTGGTCGGGCCTGGGAGGAGGACCGATCCTCCTGGGAAGGGGGCGGTCGCGGGGTGCGGCGGTGGCAGGAAGGGGGTGATTGGTGTCGGGGGGATGTGTGTGTTGCCAGCGGGCGCCAGATCTCGCAGGGAGACCGTGTCCTGTCGGCCGTCGGGGTACTCCACGTAAGCGTACTGCGGGTTCGCGTGAAGAGGTGAACCCTTTCGACCAACGGGTCCGACTTGTGCGCCCGCACATGTTTTCAGAGCAAGATGGGTCCTGGGGCCGCCAGCCAGGTCGGCAGCGACGTTCCAGAGGAGGACTTCCTGGGGAAGACAAGGAGGCGCTCATGGGGCGTTTGGTTAGTGCTAGTGCACAGTAGTGACCGGATGGAGTGGAGGGCGTCCGGGAGGACCTCCTGCCACTGTGAAACCGGGAGGTCCCTGGACCGTAGGGCCAGTAGGACGGTCTTCCAGACCGTGCCGTTCTCCCTCTCTACTTGCCCGTTCCCCCGGGGGTTGTAGCTGGTCGTCCTGCTCGAGGCTATACCGTTGCTGAGCAGGAACTGGCGCAGCTCGTCACTCATGAAGGAGGACCCACTGTCGCTGTGGACGTATGCGGGGCAACCGAACAGTGTGAATATGGTGTTCAGGGCTTTAATGACTGTGGCTGCGGTTATGTCAGGGCAGGGGATGGCGAATGGGAAGCGGGAGTACTCGTCCACCACATTAAGGAAGTATGTGTTGCGGTCGGTGGAGGGGAGGGGTCCTTTGAAATCCAGACTAAGGCGTTCAAAGGGGCGGGAAGCCTTAATCAGGTGCGCACCATCCGGCCTGAAAAAATGCGTTTTGCACTCTGCGCAGATGTGGCAGTTCCTTGTGACTGTACGGACCTCCTCCAAAGAGTATGGGAGGTTGCGGGACTTAATAAAGTGGTAGAACCGAGTGACCCCCGGGTGGCAGAGGTCCTCGTGGAGGGTTTGGAGGCGGTTAATTTGTGCGTTGGCACATGTGCCGCGGGATAGGGCATCAGACGGCTCGTTCAGCTTTCCGGGACGACACAAGATCTCATAGTTGAAGGTGGAGAGCTCGATCCTCCACCTTAAGATCTTGTCGTTTTTGATTTTGCCCCGCTGTGCATTATCGAACATGAAGGCTACCGACTGTTGGTCCGTGAGGAGAGTGAATCTCCTGCCGGCCAGGTAATGCCTCCAATCTCGCACCGCTTCCACTATGGCTTGGGCTTCCTTTTCCACTGAGGAGTGGCGGATTTCTGAAGCGTGGAGGGTTCGGGAGAAAAAGGCCACGGGTCTGCCCGCTTGGTCAAGGGTGGCCGCTAGAGCTACGTCGGAGGCCTCGCTCTCGACCTGGAAGGGGAGGGACTCGTCGATGGCGCGCATCGTGGCCTTTGCGATACCCGCTTTGATGCGGCTGAAGGCCTGGCAAGCCTCTGTCGACAGAGGGAAGGTCGTGGTCTGTATTCGGGGGCGGGCCTTGTCTGCATACTGGAGGATCCACTGGGCGTAGTATGAAAAGAACCCCAGGCAGCGTTTTAGGGCTTTTGAGCAGCGCGGGAGGGGAAATTCCATGAGGGAGCGCATACGTTCGGGGTCGGGGCCTATTATCCCATTGCGCACTACGTAGCCCAGGATGGCTAGCCGGTTGGTGCTAAAAATGCACTTGTCCTCGTTGTACGTGAGGTTCAAGGCTTTAGCGGTCTGGAGGAATTTTTGGGGGTTGGCGTCGTGGTCCTGCTGATCGTGGCCACAGATGGTTACATTGTCGAGATATGGGAACGTGGCCCGCAACCCGTGTTGATCAACCATTCGGTCCATCTCTCGTTGGAAGACCGAGACCCCGTTTGTGACGCCAAATGGGACCCTTAGGAAATGGTATAATCGCCCATCTGCCTCGAAGGCTGTGTACTTGCGGTCACTTGGGCGGATGGGGAGCTGATGGTAGGCGGACTTGAGGTCCAAGGTGGAGAAGACCTTATATTGGGCAATCTGATTGACCATGTCGGATATGCGGGGGAGAGGGTACGCGTCTAGTTGTGTGTACCTGTTGATGGTCTGGCTATAGTCTATGACCATCCTTTGCTTCTCCCCTGTCTTTACTACTACCACCTGTGCTCTCCAGGGACTATTGCTGGCCTGGATTATGCCTTCCTTCAGTAGCCGCTGGACTTCGGACTGAATGAAGGTCCGGTCCTGGGCGCTGTACCGTCTGCTCCTAGTGGCGATGGGTTTGCAATCCGGGGTGAGGTTTGCAAACAAGGATGGGAGCTGAACCTTGAGGGTTGCGAGGCCGCAGATAGTGAGTGGGGGTATTGAGCCGCCGAATTTGAAGGTTAGGCTCTGTAGATTGCACTGGAAGTCTAATCCCAGTAATGTGGGGGCGCAGAGTTGGGGAAGGACGTAGAGCCTGTAGTTTTTGAACTCCCTCCCTTGCACCGTTAGGGTAACTATGCAGAAGCCTTTGATCTGTACGGAGTGGGATCCTGCAGCTAGGGAAATCTTTTGTGCGCTGGGATGGATGGTCAAAGAACAGCGTCTTACCGTGTCGGGGTGGATAAAGCTCTCCGTGCTCCCGGAGTCGACCAGGCATGGTGTCTCGTGCCTGTTTATCAGCACCGTTGTCGTCGTCGTCTGGAGCGTCCGGGGCCGTGCTTGGTCCAGCGTCATTGAAGCCAGCCGTGGTTGCAATGGTTGAGCGTCTTCTTCGAACCCCGTGGAGCCGTCGACGCTGGGGTCCGTTGTTGCCGTCCAAGATGGCGTCGGGGGTGAACAAGATGGCTGCCCCCATGCATCGCACATGGCTGGGGGGTCACAAGATGGCGGCGGGGGTGGACAAAATGGCCGCCCCCATGCGTCGTACAGGTCTGGGGTGGTCCAAGATGGCGGTGTGGTGTTGGGTGCTCTGGTGCACAGATGAGCCAACACAGTTGTATGTGGTACAACTCTATTTTATTATAACTCTTATAATACAGTTCGTTCTGGATACTCTGCACGTGCTGTCTCCCTGAGTGTGTTTGGCAATAGATGTGTCCTGGTTCTCCTCTGCAGCTAATACTGACCACCGGGGGTCGTGTCTGTGCTTTTATATCTTTCTGTCATTGGTTGTGGTGTTGTGTGTTCTGATTTGTCTGTTGGTGTGTCTATCATGATGTGTGTGTTTGAATATCATGACATCCCCCCTTTTTACAAAGATAAGTGCCTACGTGGTTATAAATATAATTGTGTCGTGAGTGCATCTAAGAGTGTGTGTGTGTGTTGTGTACAGCGTGTGTTTATGACGTAACTATTTACATGGGGCGATGTCGGGTGCGTCACACTAACAAGGTTGTACCATAACAAAACTTGGATGCGAGAGAAAAAAAAAAAACTTGAACATTGGTCCGGTCAGACGATATCTGGAACAATAAACAACAACAGGTTATAATACAGAAGTGTTTGACTTTTTGAACGTATGAACAGCGTTATAAGTCCAGTCTAATGGGTGACCGCCTCAAGAATGGGCTGGTCCTCAAGCCGGTTCAGCTGTGGAGATTTGGGGTCACACTGGTTCACCTTGGACTGTTGGAGGTGATGCTGTTGCCGAAGTCTCTACTTTACCATTTGTTGTACTTCGTGCAGTGCTTGGTTTTTTCATTCGTGCAAATATAACATTCAACATCTTTGTTAGTGGTGCCCTGGCTATGGTTTGGTTCTGGTGGCGATGGAAGGGGCATGATCCGTGGCATCTCCACGAAGTCATCCTTGGGAACCAGTGGAGGATCCGGCGTGTGCGTACGGTGCAGTTGCGAGCGTGGAAGGCGGCACAAAGCCCGCTGATTGCGCCTACGCACCAATCCATCCGCCCTGTATGCCAGGAACAAGGTGGAGTCTGTTTTCTTTTTATGTTTGTGGTGGACGGCATCTTGTAGCCGATGGGTCGTTGCCATCGAAGTAGCACCATCACTAATATCATGCAAGGCGATGACTGTGCCAGATGTGGAAGTTGGCCGAGACCGTGTACGCTGGTTCCGGCCACCTGCTGTGCCGGAAGGGCGACTCCGCAGAGAAACGTCGAAGCATGTCTCCTTGGAGAGAGAATTGTTGCTCGCATCAACGTCTGGCGATGGCGCGAATTGGTGTGTCCATCTTGGACCGCCGGTGCTGGTTGCCACTGCCGACCCAGTGGGACTGCCACGCGATCCATTCCCTGTCGCCGTGGCATCTGCCGTCACCCTGAGCGTGCCATCACCGAGGCCGCGACACCGCCCGTCCGGAGCAAGGTCTGGCGTGCGCAAATCAGAGTCGGCGCTTGGCTGCTCCCCATCTGGAGTCCGGTCTGCCTTCCGTCGATGCCCCCCGTCCGGAGTCCCAACAGGTTCACTGGAGGCAGCCGAGATTCCCTGAAGCTGCACTTCTGGAGTCGGAACATGCAGGAATGCACCAACCAGTGGAGAGGCTCGAGCCATCGAGGGTGGAAGCGGTGCGCCGCCACCGCAGTCGTCAGTGGTCCCACCGTGATCGTCGAGTGCCTCGGTACGCACTAGGCGAGGTCTGTCACCTTGCACCTTTTGCATGGGAAGTGGGATGCTGTCGTCACTCGTCTCACATCCCGTGGATAGATCGTCATTAGCAGCTTGCTGTTCACTAGGGTTGGGTAAATTGTCAGAGTTTTCATCTGGTGGTGCACACCATGTCGGTGGACTGTCATTGTCTTGCCATTGTCCTTCATTTGGGCTTTTCTTCTTTGGAACTTTAAATCTTCCCCCAGACATTGCAGAACCTTGTTTATTACCCCCAAATTCTCCCATATGTATGGTCTCGAATATAGGATCCACTGTTTCTATCGACATTGTACCATTTTCCAAAGAACATTCCGTTTCACTTTTCTTCTCAGGCACCTCATATGTAACTTTGTTTAATGTACATGCCTTCATGGTCTCTGGGTCTGATTTTGCTGGGACTGGCATGGTCACAGTCTCTCTTTTACTGTTCTCAATTGCCCACATTATACTCCCCATACATAACTGCTTAATCACTGGGGTTAGTGTGGTACAATGGATAATCGGGTCGACCTTATCTGCATCTTCACCATTAGTGGAAAGCACACTTGGTTCACTTGAAATTGCTGTGGGTTTTAAATTCGTTATCTGGCTACTCGATGTCGGTGTCCTCAGGATTCTTGCTCCAATGTTCTGCTCAATAATCAGTGGAGTGTGTATAGGTTCAATGCAATTAATGTTCCCCTCAAGGTTTGAAGAGTCATTACTGACTAACTGCTGGTCTCCGAAGTTGGGATTTTGCGGCATTGTGTTGAAGGGAGACATTTGTCCCTGCTGTAGATATGATTCAGGTTGTGTTATTTCCATTACCTGAGGATCAATGTCTTGTCCATTTTTTCGATCCGTACTAAAACACTGGCAATTCTCAGTCTGCTTCTTGCAAGTTAAACATTCAATTAATTTCGTTAGCAAATCCTCAGCATCCTTCTGTGGCCGTGCAGCATTATTAATCTCTGTTCGGCTACAATGATCCTGAAGGTCAGCGCATAAACCTTTTTTCTTCGGGCTTGGACGAGGCGATTCCTTTGGCTTGTCTTCAGTTGGGCTTGAACAGTCTTCAGCGCTGTGCCCTTCATTGTAGCATGAGAGACCGTCATGGTCATGCTGCTGTGTAGTGGAGCATGGTAGGCTGTTATAGCCTTCTTGCTGTTCACGTGAGCATGGCAGACTTGCATCGTCTGCCGCTGGTTGGTCAGGAGAGGTTGCTAGACCCTCATGGTCTTGTTCCTGCAAGGACTGCGCTCTGGAGTCTTGCGTTCCTTCCATCGTGGAGTCCGTCCACGAGCTCTCTGTGGAGGCTTGTGACACTGGAGTCACTTCTTGTTCGTGCAAGGACTGCGCTCTGGAGTCTTGCGTTGCTTCTATCGTGGAGGCTGTCCACGAGCTCTCTGTGGAGGCTTGTGACACTGGAGTCACTTCTTGTTCGTGCAAGGACTGCGCTCTGGAGTCTTGCGTTGCTTCTGTCGTGGAGGCTGTCCACGAGCTCTCTGTGGAGGCTTGTGACACTGGAGTCACTTCTTGTCCGTGCAAGGACTGCGCTCTGGAGTCTTGCATTTCTGCAATTGTGGAGTCTGTCCACGAGCTTGCTGTGGAAGCTTGTGACACTGGAGTCACTTCTGGTTCATGCGAGGACTGCACTCTGGAGTCTTGCATGTCTTCTTTCATAGAGTCGGGAACGTTGAGCGGGACGTGGACCACGCTCTGTGTGGCAGCAGGGCACTCTCCGTGTGCTTGCACCGCTCCCTGTCTGTTAATGTCAGGCTGCAGCATCATCCGGTACTGATAAGTTGGAACGTCATATCTGCTGGATTGAAGATCCTCAAATCCGAAAAATGAATCCGCATCTGCTTCGGATTCAATGTGGGGGCCGCCAATGTGCAACACGAAAGGTTCGTCCGAGTCATAGTCATATAGGACCACGGAGCTATCATTGGGCTCGCGAGGTCCGGAAACACTGTAAAAATCGTCATCGAAGTATTCAAGGTCGGAATCATCGGCTTGTGCGTAGGTAACTGCTTGTCGGAGGGTTCTTCGGAGGTCAAATTCATCTCCTGGGTCAATTTGCGGCACTGTGCTGTCATTCCAGGTGAGGGAAGGTTGTTTTACAGCTTTAACAGATTTTTGTTTTTTTGATTTGGGACGTTTCCCTTTTAAATTGGATTTGGGACATTTCCCCTTTAAATTGGTGCAGTCTGGGGCCTCTGACATCCTGACGCTCGGTATGTAGCACGTAGGAAGCGACTGCGCATGCTCAGATCGCTGTTCCTTTACCGATGGCCGTTTTCTTGACTGCGCATGCGCAGCATCTCGCGCATGCGCAAACGAAACTTCCGGTTCTGCGCACTTCTCGCGCAACTGTGCTAGCGTTATACCTTTAGCAAGATGGCCGCCGACCTCGACCCAGCCTTCTCTCAGGCCCGGGATTTCGGGCTCCGGGATCCCAGCCACGAGGTGAGTACTGCAGCTTTTCTTACCTTTAAGTGCCCATTGGATTGCGTATTCTTCACAGTACTTGGAGAATTTGCCCAGGACTGCCTGGTAATCGTACCTTTGCTGCCTCCTGAAGAACCTGAACCTTCTGAATATTTCTCTTGCCCTTGCACCGGCGACGGTGAGGAGAAATTCAATTTTTTCCTTATCATCCAGGTCTTTGAGTTCAGCTGCCACCAGGAACAATTCGAAATTTTGCCGGAATCGCCGCCAGTTTTCGTGGAGGTCGCCGTGGCACTGGAGCGCCTGCGGAACCGGGAGCTCGTACATCATGCCTGGGCACTGCTGGTTGTCTGTGTACACTGAGGTATGCCGGCAGGTATCGATCCACTCCTGTACCATGTGGTGTTGGGTGCTCTGGTGCACAGATGAGCCAACACAGTTGTATGTGGTACAACTCTATTTTATTATAACTCTTATAATACAGTTCGTTCTGGATACTCTGCACGTGCTGTCTCCCTGAGTGTGTTTGGCAATAGATGTGTCCTGGTTCTCCTCTGCAGCTAATACTGACCACCGGGGGTCGTGTCTGTGCTTTTATATCTTTCTGTCATTGGTTGTGGTGTTGTGTGTTCTGATTTGTCTGTTGGTGTGTCTATCATGATGTGTGTGTTTGAATATCATGACAGGCGGCGCCCCTCCTCCCCTCGTGGTGGCCGGGACCCAAAATGGCGGCGCCTGCGGGTCGCACATGGGGCGCTGGGGGGGTTGGGGAGCGTTAGGAACACGCAGGACTCCCTCTTCTCTGGGGACAGCGGTGGCCGGGACCCAAAGTGGTAGCGCCGGCGGGTCATACATGGGGCGCGGGGGGGGGGGTTGGGGAGCGTAAAAGACGTGCAGGGCTCCCTGTTCTCCGGGGAGAGCGGTGGTCGGGACCCAAGGTGGTTGCGCCTGCGGGTCGTACATGGGGCGCCGGGGGGGTTGGGGAGCGTAAAAGGCGTACAGGGCTCCCGGTTCTCCTGGGACCGCGGAGACATCCCGGGACCGGCACACAGCCGCGAAATGGCCCTTTTTCCCGCAGCTCTTACAGATCGCTGCGCGGGCCGGGCAGCGCTGCCGGGGGTGTTTCGCCTGGCCGCAGAAATAGCAGCGGGCTCCCCCGGTGCGACTTGGCGTTTGAACCGCGCAAGCCTGTGGGGTGTCCGGGGGGAGGGGTGGGTCTGTCGCGACGGGTGTGTACGGAGCCCAATGGGCTGCCGCGCGGTCGGGGCCGTAGGCGCGGGTGTTTCGCGCGGCCACGTCTAGGGAGGCTGCTAGGGCCCGTGACTCTGAGAGTCCTAGCGACTCTTTTTCTAAAAGTCTTTGGCGGATTTGGGAGGAGTTCATACCTGCCACAAAAGCATCGCGCATTAACATGTCCGTGAGTTCATTTGCGTTCACCGGCGGGCAGCTGCGGGCCCGTCCCAAAATTAGTAGCGCGGCGTAGAATTCATCTATCGATTCTCCGGGACTTTGCCGTCTCGTTGCGAGTTGATAGCGAGCGTAGATCTGGTTTACTGGGCGAACATAGAGACTTTTTAGTGCTGCGAACGCCGTCTGGAAATCCTCTGCGTCTTCGATGAGGGAGAAAATCTCCGTGCTTAACCTCGAGTGCAGGACCTGTAGTTTTTGGTCTTCTGTGACCCGGCCGGGGGCCGTTCTGAGGTAGGCCTCGAAACAAGTCTGCCAGTGCTTGAAAGCTGCTGCTGCGTTCACTGCGTGGGGGCTGATCCTCAGGCATTCCGGGATGATCCTGAGCTCCATAGTCCTTTAGTCACGCTTAATAAATTGTAGCGCACAAAGACTCCGAGAGACGAATAGAGTGACGTCGATGAGGCTTTATTAAGTGTGACTGTTCCCCCGCAGTTCAGTAGTAGACTGCCTGCGGGGGAGGACTCCTGGTTCTTATACTCCACCTTCAGGGCGGAGCTACAGGGCAACGGCCAACCAGGACCCAGGATCTGTCAGCTAATGACATCACGGCTTCACAGTCCCTCATGACCCCTAATGCATACTACCACACACAGTGACTTGCAGAGTACTGTGAGAGTTTAATGGGCAGCACGATATCATAGTGAATTGCTGAGTACTGTGAGAGTTTTAATGGGCAGCACGGTAGCATAGTGGGTTGCAGAGTATTGTGAGAGTTTAATGGGCAGCACGATATCATAGTGACTTGCAGAGTACTGTGAGAGTTTAATGGGCAGCACAGTAGCACAGTGGGTTGCAGAGTACTGTGAGAGTTTAATGGGCAGCATGATATCATAGTGGCTTGCAGAGTACTGTGAGAGTTTATTGGGCAGCACAGTAGCACAGTGGCTTGCAGAGTACTGAGAGAGTTTAATGGGCAGCACGATATCATAGTGACTTGCAGAGTACTGTGAGAGTTTAATGGGCAGCACGATATCATAGTGACTTGCAGAGTACTGTGAGAGTTTAATGGGCAGCACGGTAGCATAGTGACTTGCAGAATACTGTGAGAGTTTAATGGGCAGCACGGTAGCATAGTGACTTGCAGAATACTGTGAGAGTTTAATGGGCAGCACGATATCATAGTGACTTGCAGAGTACTGTGAGAGTTTAATGGGCAGCACGGTAGCACAGTGGCTTGCAGAGCACTGTGAGAGTTTAATGAGCAGCACGATATCATAGTGACTTGCAGAGTGCTCTGAGAGTTTAATGGGCAGCACGATATCATAGTGAATTGCTGAGTACTGAGAGAGTTTAATGTGCAGCACGGTAGCACAGTGGGTTGCAGAGTATTGTGAGAGTTTAATGGGCAGCACGATATCATAGTGAATTGCAGAGTACTATGAGAGTTTTAATGGGCAGCACGGTAGCACAGTGGGTTGCAGAGTACTGTGAGAGTTTATTGGGCAGCACAGTAGCACAGTGGCTTGCAGAGTACTGAGAGAGTTTAATGGGCAGCACGGTAGCACAGTGACTTGCAGAGTACTGTGAGAGTTTAATGGGCAGCATGATATCATAGTGGCTTGCAGAGTACTGTGAGAGTTTATTGGGCAGCACAGTAGCACAGTGGCTTGCAGAGTACTGAGAGAGTTTAATGGGCAGCACGGTAGCATAGTGACTTGCAGAGTACTGTGAGAGTTTAATGGGCAGCACGATATCATAGTGACTTGCAGAGTACTGTGAGAGTTTAATGGGCAGCACGGTAGCATAGTGACTTGCAGAATACTGTGAGAGTTTAATGGGCAGCACGGTAGCATAGTGACTTGCAGAATACTGTGAGAGTTTAATGGGCAGCACGATATCATAGTGACTTGCAGAGTACTGTGAGAGTTTAATGGGCAGCACGGTAGCACAGTGGCTTGCAGAGCACTGTGAGAGTTTAATGAGCAGCACGATATCATAGTGACTTGCAGAGTGCTCTGAGAGTTTAATGGGCAGCACGATATCATAGTGACTTGCAGAGTACTGTGAGAGTTTAATGGGCAGCACGGTAGCATAGTGACTTGCAGAATACTGTGAGAGTTTAATGGGCAGCACGATATCATAGTGACTTGCAGAGTACTGTGAGAGTTTAATGGGCAGCACGGTAGCACAGTGACTTGCAGAGTACTGTGAGAGTTTAATGGGCAGCACGATATCATAGTGACTTGCAGAGTACTGTGAGAGTTTAATGGGCAGCACGGTAGCACAGTGACTTGCAGAGCACTGTGAGAGTTTAATGGGCAGCACGGGAGCACAGTGACTTGCAGAGTACTGTGAGACTTTAATTGGCTGCACAGTAGCACAGTGACTTGCAGAGTACTGTGAGAGTTTAATGGGCAGCACGGTAGCACAGTGACTTGCAGAGTACTGTGAGACTTTAATTGGCAGCACAGTAGCACAGTGACTTGCAGAGTACTGTGAGAGTTTAATGGGCAGCACGGTAGCGCAGTGACTTGCAGAGTTCTGTGAGAGTCTAATGGGCAGCATGGTAGCACAGTGACTTGCAGAGTACTGAGAGAGTTTAATGGGCAGCACGGTAGCACAGTGGCCTGCAGAGTACTGTGAGAGTTTAATGGGCAGCACGGTAGCACAGTGACTTGCAGAGTACTGTGAGAGTCTAATGGGCAGCACGGTAGCACAGTGACTTGCAGAGTACTGAGGGAGTTTAATGGGCAGCACAGTAGCACAGTGACTTGCAGTGTACTGAGAGAGTTTAATGGGCAGCACGGTAGCACAGTGACTTGCAGAGTACTGAGAGAGTTTACTGGGCAGCACGGTAGCACAGTGACTTGCAGAGTACTGTGAGAGTTTAATGGGCAGCACAGTAGCACAGTGACTTGCAGAGTACTGTGAGAGTTTAATGGGCAGCACGATAGCACAGTGACTTGCAGAGTACTGTGAGAGTTTAATGGGCAGCACGGTAGCTCAGTGACTTGCAGAGTACTGTGAGAGTTTAATGGGCCGCACGGTAGCACAGTGACTTGCAGAGTACTGAGAGAGTTTAATGGGCAGCACGGTAGCACAGTGGCTTGCAGTGTACTGTGAGAATTTATTGGGCAGCACAGTAGCACAGTGACTTGCGGAGTACTGTGAGAGTTTAATGGGCAGCATGGTAGCACAGTGACTTGCAGAGTACTGTGAGAGTTTAATGGGCAGCACGGTAGCACAGTGACTTGCAGAGCACTGAGAGAGTTTAATGGGCAGCACGGTAGCACAGTGACTTGCAGAGTACTGAGAGAGTTTAATGGGCAGCACGGTAGCACAGTGACTTGCAGAGTACTGTGAGAGTTTAATGGGCAGCACGGTAGCACAGTGACTTGCAGAGTACTGTGAGACTTTAATTGGCAGCACAGTAGCAAAGTGACTTGCAGAGCACTGTGAGAGTTTAATGGGCAGCACGGTAGCACAGTGACTTGCAGAGTTCTGTGAGAGTCTAATGGGCAGCATGGTAGCACAGTGACTTGCAGAGTACTGTGAGAGTTTAATGGGCAGCACAGTAGCACGGTGACTTGCAGAGTTCTGTGAGAGTCTAATGGGCAGCATGGTAGCACAGTGACTTGCAGAGTACTGTGAGAGTTTAATGGGCAGCACGATATCATAGTGACTTGCAGAGTACTGTGAGAGTTTAATGGGCAGCACAGTAGCACAGTGGGTTGCAGAGTACTGTGAGAGTTTAATGGGCAGCATGATATCATAGTGGCTTGCAGAGTACTGTGAGAGTTTATTGGGCAGCACAGTAGCACAGTGGCTTGCAGAGTACTGAGAGAGTTTAATGGGCAGCACGATATCATAGTGACTTGCAGAGTACTGTGAGAGTTTAATGGGCAGCACGATATCATAGTGACTTGCAGAGTACTGTGAGAGTTTAATGGGCAGCACGGTAGCATAGTGACTTGCAGAATACTGTGAGAGTTTAATGGGCAGCACGGTAGCATAGTGACTTGCAGAATACTGTGAGAGTTTAATGGGCAGCACGATATCATAGTGACTTGCAGAGTACTGTGAGAGTTTAATGGGCAGCACGGTAGCACAGTGGCTTGCAGAGCACTGTGAGAGTTTAATGAGCAGCACGATATCATAGTGACTTGCAGAGTGCTCTGAGAGTTTAATGGGCAGCACGATATCATAGTGAATTGCTGAGTACTGAGAGAGTTTAATGTGCAGCACGGTAGCACAGTGGGTTGCAGAGTATTGTGAGAGTTTAATGGGCAGCACGATATCATAGTGAATTGCAGAGTACTATGAGAGTTTTAATGGGCAGCACGGTAGCACAGTGGGTTGCAGAGTACTGTGAGAGTTTATTGGGCAGCACAGTAGCACAGTGGCTTGCAGAGTACTGAGAGAGTTTAATGGGCAGCACGGTAGCACAGTGACTTGCAGAGTACTGTGAGAGTTTAATGGGCAGCATGATATCATAGTGGCTTGCAGAGTACTGTGAGAGTTTATTGGGCAGCACAGTAGCACAGTGGCTTGCAGAGTACTGAGAGAGTTTAATGGGCAGCACGGTAGCATAGTGACTTGCAGAGTACTGTGAGAGTTTAATGGGCAGCACGATATCATAGTGACTTGCAGAGTACTGTGAGAGTTTAATGGGCAGCACGGTAGCATAGTGACTTGCAGAATACTGTGAGAGTTTAATGGGCAGCACGGTAGCATAGTGACTTGCAGAATACTGTGAGAGTTTAATGGGCAGCACGATATCATAGTGACTTGCAGAGTACTGTGAGAGTTTAATGGGCAGCACGGTAGCACAGTGGCTTGCAGAGCACTGTGAGAGTTTAATGAGCAGCACGATATCATAGTGACTTGCAGAGTGCTCTGAGAGTTTAATGGGCAGCACGATATCATAGTGACTTGCAGAGTACTGTGAGAGTTTAATGGGCAGCACGGTAGCATAGTGACTTGCAGAATACTGTGAGAGTTTAATGGGCAGCACGATATCATAGTGACTTGCAGAGTACTGTGAGAGTTTAATGGGCAGCACGGTAGCACAGTGACTTGCAGAGTACTGTGAGAGTTTAATGGGCAGCACGATATCATAGTGACTTGCAGAGTACTGTGAGAGTTTAATGGGCAGCACGGTAGCACAGTGACTTGCAGAGCACTGTGAGAGTTTAATGGGCAGCACGGGAGCACAGTGACTTGCAGAGTACTGTGAGACTTTAATTGGCTGCACAGTAGCACAGTGACTTGCAGAGTACTGTGAGAGTTTAATGGGCAGCACGGTAGCACAGTGACTTGCAGAGTACTGTGAGACTTTAATTGGCAGCACAGTAGCACAGTGACTTGCAGAGTACTGTGAGAGTTTAATGGGCAGCACGGTAGCGCAGTGACTTGCAGAGTTCTGTGAGAGTCTAATGGGCAGCATGGTAGCACAGTGACTTGCAGAGTACTGAGAGAGTTTAATGGGCAGCACGGTAGCACAGTGGCCTGCAGAGTACTGTGAGAGTTTAATGGGCAGCACGGTAGCACAGTGACTTGCAGAGTACTGTGAGAGTCTAATGGGCAGCACGGTAGCACAGTGACTTGCAGAGTACTGAGGGAGTTTAATGGGCAGCACAGTAGCACAGTGACTTGCAGTGTACTGAGAGAGTTTAATGGGCAGCACGGTAGCACAGTGACTTGCAGAGTACTGAGAGAGTTTACTGGGCAGCACGGTAGCACAGTGACTTGCAGAGTACTGTGAGAGTTTAATGGGCAGCACAGTAGCACAGTGACTTGCAGAGTACTGTGAGAGTTTAATGGGCAGCACGATAGCACAGTGACTTGCAGAGTACTGTGAGAGTTTAATGGGCAGCACGGTAGCTCAGTGACTTGCAGAGTACTGTGAGAGTTTAATGGGCCGCACGGTAGCACAGTGACTTGCAGAGTACTGAGAGAGTTTAATGGGCAGCACGGTAGCACAGTGGCTTGCAGTGTACTGTGAGAATTTATTGGGCAGCACAGTAGCACAGTGACTTGCGGAGTACTGTGAGAGTTTAATGGGCAGCATGGTAGCACAGTGACTTGCAGAGTACTGTGAGAGTTTAATGGGCAGCACGGTAGCACAGTGACTTGCAGAGCACTGAGAGAGTTTAATGGGCAGCACGGTAGCACAGTGACTTGCAGAGTACTGAGAGAGTTTAATGGGCAGCACGGTAGCACAGTGACTTGCAGAGTACTGTGAGAGTTTAATGGGCAGCACGGTAGCACAGTGACTTGCAGAGTACTGTGAGACTTTAATTGGCAGCACAGTAGCAAAGTGACTTGCAGAGCACTGTGAGAGTTTAATGGGCAGCACGGTAGCACAGTGACTTGCAGAGTTCTGTGAGAGTCTAATGGGCAGCATGGTAGCACAGTGACTTGCAGAGTACTGTGAGAGTTTAATGGGCAGCACAGTAGCACGGTGACTTGCAGAGTTCTGTGAGAGTCTAATGGGCAGCATGGTAGCACAGTGACTTGCAGAGTACTGTGAGAGTTTAATGGGCAGCACGATAGCACAGTGACTTGCAGAGTACTGTGAGAGTTTAATGGGCAGCACGGTAGCACAGTGACTTGCAGAGTACTGAGAGAGTTTAATGGGCAGCACGGTAGCACAGTGACTTGCAGAGTACTGTGAGAGTTTAATGGGCAGCACGGTAGCACAGTGACTTGCAGAGTACTGTGAGAGTCTAATGGGCAGCATGGTAGCACAGTGACTTGCAGAGTACTGTGAGAGTTTAATGGGCAGCACGGTAGCACAGTGACTTGCAGAGTACTGTGAGAGTTTAATGGGCAGCACGGTAGCACAGTGACTTGCAGAGTACTGTGAGAGTCTAATGGGCAGCATGGTAGCACAGTGACTTGCAGAGTACTGAGAGAGTTTAATGGGCAGCACGGTAGCACAGTGACTTGCAGAGTACTGTGAGAGTCTAATGGGCAGCATGGTAGCACAGTGACTTGCAGAGTACTGTGAGAGTTTAATGGGCAGCACGGTAGCACAGTGACTTGCAGAGTACTGTGAGAGTTTAATGGGCAGCACGGTAGCACAGTGACTTGCAGAGTACTGTGAGAGTCTAATGGGCAGCACGGTAGCACAGTGACTTGCAGAGTACTGTGAGAGTTTAATGGGCAGCACGGTAGCATAGTGACTTGCAGAGTACTGTGAGAGTTTAATGGGCAGCACGATAGCACAGTGACTTGCAGAGTTCTGTGAGAGTCTCATGGGCAGCACGGTAGCACAGTGACTTGCAGAGTTCTGTGAGAGTCTCATGGGCATCACGGTAGCACAGTGACTTGCAGAGTACTGATAGAGTTTAATGGGCAGCACAGTAGCACAGTGACTTGCAGAGTACTGTGAGAGTTTAATGGGCAGCACGAGAGCACAGTGACTTGCAGAGTACTGTGAGAGTTTAATGGGCAGCACTGTAGCACAGTGGTTTGCAGAGTACTGAGAGAGTTTAATGGGCAGCACGGTAGCTCAGTGACTTGCAGAGTACTGTGAGAGTTTAATGGGCAGCATGGTAGCACAGTGACATGCAGAGTACTGTGAGAGTTTAATGGGCAGCACGGCAGCACAGTGACTTGCGGAGTACTGTGAGAGTTTAATGGGCAGCACGGTAGCACAGTGACTTGCAGAGTACTGTGAGAGTTTAATGGGCAGCACGGTAGCATAGTGCCTTGCAGAGTACGGTGAGAGTTTAATGGGCAGCACGGTAGCACAGTGACTTGCAGAGTACTGTGAGAGTTTAATGGGCAGCACAGTAGCACAGTGGCTTGCAGAGTACTGAGAGAGTTTAATGGGCAGCACGGTAGCACAGTGACTTGCAGAGTACTGTGAGAGTTTAATGGGCAGCACAGTAGCACACTGGCTTGCAGAGTACTGAGAGAGTTTAATGGGCAGCACGGTAGCACAGTGACTTGCAGAGTACTGTGAGAGTTTAATGGGCAGCACAGTAGCACAGTGGCTTGCAGAGTACTGAGAGAGTTTAATGGGCTTCACAGTAGCACAGTGGCTTGCAGAGTACTGAGAGAGTTTAATGGGCAGCACGGTACCACAGTGACTTGCAGAGTACTGTGAGAGTTTAATGGGCAGCACAGTAGCACAGTGGCTTGCAGAGTACTGAGAGAGTTTAATGGGCAGCACGGTAGCACAGTGACTTGCAGAGTACTGACAGAGTTTAATGGGCAGCACAGTAGCACAGTGGCTTGCAGAGTACTGTGAGAGTTTAATGGGCAGCACGGTAGCACAGTGGCTTGCAGAGTACTGAGAGAGTTTAATGGGCAGCACGGTAGCACAGTGACTTGCAGAGTACTGTGAGAGTTTAATGGGCAGCACCATAGCACAGTGACTTGCAGAGTCCTGAGAGTGTTTAATGGGCAGCACGGTAGCACAGTGACTTGCAGAGTACTGTGAGAGTTTAATGGGCAGCACCATAGCACAGTGACTTGCAGAGTACTGTGAGAGTTTAATGGGCAGCACGGTAGCATAGTGACTTGCAGAGTACTGTGAGAGTTTAATGGGCAGCACGATAGCACAGTGACTTGCAGAGTACTGTGAGAGTTTAATGGGCAACACGGTAGCACAGTGGCTTGCAGAGTACTGTGAGAGTTTAATGAGCAGCACCGTAGCACAGTGGCTTGCAGAGTACTGTGAGAGTTTAATGGGCAGCACGGTAGCACAGTGACTTGCAGAGTACTGAGAGAGTTTAATGGGCAGCACAGTAGCACAGTGGCTTGCAGAGTACTGTGAGAGTTTAATGGGCAGCACGGTAGCACAGTGACTTGCAGAGTACTGAGAGAGTTTAATGGGCAGCACAGTAGCACAGTGGCTTGCAGAGTACTGAGGGAGTTTAATGGGCAGCACGGCAGCATAGTGACTTGCAGAGTACTGTGAGAGTCTAATGGGCCGCACGGTAGCACAGTGACTTGCAGAGTACTGAGAGAGTTTAATGGGCAGCACGATATCATAGTGACTTGCAGAGTACTGTGAGAGTCTAATGGGCCGCACGGTAGCACAGTGACTTGCAGAGTACTGAGAGAGTTTAATGGGCAGCACGGTAGCACAGTGACTTGCAGAGTACTGAGAGTTTAATGGGCAGCACGGTAGCACAGTGACTTGCAGAGTACTGAGAGAGTTTAATGGGCAGCACGGTAGCACAGTGACTTGCAGAGTACTGAGAGTTTAATGGGCAGCACGGTAGCACAGTGACTTGCAGAGCACTGAGAGAGTTTAATGGGCAGCACGGTAGCACAGTGACTTGCAGAGTACTGAGAGAGTTTAATGGGCAGCACGGTAGCACAGTGACTTGCAGAGTACTGTGAGAGTTTAATGGGCAGCACGGTAGCACAGTGACTTGCAGAGTACTGTGAGACTTTAATTGGCAGCACAGTAGCAAAGTGACTTGCAGAGCACTGTGAGAGTTTAATGGGCAGCACGGTAGCACAGTGACTTGCAGAGTTCTGTGAGAGTCTAATGGGCAGCATGGTAGCACAGTGACTTGCAGAGTACTGTGAGAGTTTAATGGGCAGCACAGTAGCACGGTGACTTGCAGAGTTCTGTGAGAGTCTAATGGGCAGCATGGTAGCACAGTGACTTGCAGAGTACTGTGAGAGTTTAATGGGCAGCACGATAGCACAGTGACTTGCAGAGTACTGTGAGAGTTTAATGGGCAGCACGGTAGCACAGTGACTTGCAGAGTACTGAGAGAGTTTAATGGGCAGCACGGTAGCACAGTGACTTGCAGAGTACTGTGAGAGTTTAATGGGCAGCACGGTAGCACAGTGACTTGCAGAGTACTGTGAGAGTCTAATGGGCAGCATGGTAGCACAGTGACTTGCAGAGTACTGTGAGAGTTTAATGGGCAGCACGGTAGCACAGTGACTTGCAGAGTACTGTGAGAGTTTAATGGGCAGCACGGTAGCACAGTGACTTGCAGAGTACTGTGAGAGTCTAATGGGCAGCATGGTAGCACAGTGACTTGCAGAGTACTGAAAGAGTTTAATGGGCAGCACGGTAGCACATTGACTTGCAGAGTACTGTGAGAGTCTAATGGGCAGCATGGTAGCACAGTGACTTGCAGAGTACTGTGAGAGTTTAATGGGCAGCACGGTAGCACAGTGACTTGCAGAGTACTGTGAGAGTTTAATGGGCAGCACGGTAGCACAGTGACTTGCAGAGTACTGTGAGAGTCTAATGGGCAGCACGGTAGCACAGTGACTTGCAGAGTACTGTGAGAGTTTAATGGGCAGCACGGTAGCATAGTGACTTGCAGAGTACTGTGAGAGTTTAATGGGCAGCACGGTAGCACAGTGACTTGCAGAGTACTGTGAGAGTTTAATGGGCAGCACGATAGCACAGTGACTTGCAGAGTTCTGTGAGAGTCTCATGGGCAGCACGGTAGCACAGTGACTTGCAGAGTTCTGTGAGAGTCTCATGGGCATCACGGTAGCACAGTGACTTGCAGAGTACTGATAGAGTTTAATGGGCAGCACAGTAGCACAGTGACTTGCAGAGTACTGTGAGAGTTTAATGGGCAGCACGAGAGCACAGTGACTTGCAGAGTACTGTGAGAGTTTAATGGGCAGCACTGTAGCACAGTGGTTTGCAGAGTACTGAGAGAGTTTAATGGGCAGCACGGTAGCTCAGTGACTTGCAGAGTACTGTGAGAGTTTAATGGGCAGCATGGTAGCACAGTGACATGCAGAGTACTGTGAGAGTTTAATGGGCAGCACGGCAGCACAGTGACTTGCGGAGTACTGTGAGAGTTTAATGGGCAGCACGGTAGCACAGTGACTTGCAGAGTACTGTGAGAGTTTAATGGGCAGCACGGTAGCATAGTGCCTTGCAGAGTACGGTGAGAGTTTAATGGGCAGCACGGTAGCACAGTGACTTGCAGAGTACTGTGAGAGTTTAATGGGCAGCACAGTAGCACAGTGGCTTGCAGAGTACTGAGAGAGTTTAATGGGCAGCACAGTAGCACAGTGACTTGCAGAGTACTGTGAGAGTTTAATGGGCAGCACAGTAGCACACTGGCTTTCAGAGTACTGAGAGAGTTTAATGGGCAGCACGGTAGCACAGTGACTTGCAGAGTACTGTGAGAGTTTAATGGGCAGCACAGTAGCACAGTGGCTTGCAGAGTACTGAGAGAGTTTAATGGGCTTCACAGTAGCACAGTGGCTTGCAGAGTACTGAGAGAGTTTAATGGGCAGCACGGTAGCACAGTGACTTGCAGAGTACTGTGAGAGTTTAATGGGCAGCACAGTAGCACAGTGACTTGCAGAGTACTGAGAGAGTTTAATGGGCAGCACGGTAGCACAGTGACTTGCAGAGTACTGACAGAGTTTAATGGGCAGCACAGTAGCACAGTGGCTTGCAGAGTACTGTGAGAGTTTAATGGGCAGCACGGTAGCACAGTGGCTTGCAGAGTACTGAGAGAGTTTAATGGGCAGCACGGTAGCACAGTGACTTGCAGAGTACTGTGAGAGTTTAATGGGCAGCACCATAGCACAGTGACTTGCAGAGTCCTGAGAGTGTTTAATGGGCAGCACGGTAGCACAGTGACTTGCAGAGTACTGTGAGAGTTTAATGGGCAGCACCATAGCACAGTGACTTGCAGAGTACTGTGAGAGTTTAATGGGCAGCACGGTAGCATAGTGACTTGCAGAGTACTGTGAGAGTTTAATGGGCAGCACGATAGCACAGTGACTTGCAGAGTACTGTGAGAGTTTAATGGGCAACACGGTAGCACAGTGGCTTGCAGAGTACTGTGAGAGTTTAATGAGCAGCACCGTAGCACAGTGGCTTGCAGAGTACTGTGAGAGTTTAATGGGCAGCACGGTAGCACAGTGACTTGCAGAGTACTGAGAGAGTTTAATGGGCAGCACAGTAGCACAGTGGCTTGCAGAGTACTGTGAGAGTTTAATGGGCAGCACGGTAGCACAGTGACTTGCAGAGTACTGAGAGAGTTTAATGGGCAGCACAGTAGCACAGTGGCTTGCAGAGTACTGAGGGAGTTTAATGGGCAGCACGGCAGCATAGTGACTTGCAGAGTACTGTGAGAGTCTAATGGGCCGCACGGTAGCACAGTGACTTGCAGAGTACTGAGAGAGTTTAATGGGCAGCACGATATCATAGTGACTTGCAGAGTACTGTGAGAGTCTAATGGGCCGCACGGTAGCACAGTGACTTGCAGAGTACTGAGAGAGTTTAATGGGCAGCACGGTAGCACAGTGACTTGCAGAGTACTGAGAGTTTAATGGGCAGCACGGTAGCACAGTGACTTGCAGAGTACTGAGAGAGTTTAATGGGCAGCACGGTAGCACAGTGACTTGCAGAGTACTGAGAGTTTAATGGGCAGCACGGTAGCACAGTGACTTGCAGAGTACTGAGAGAGTTTAATGGGCAGCACGGTAGCACAGTGACTTGCAGAGTACTGTGAGAGTTTAATGGGCAGCACGATATCATAGTGACTTGCAGAGTACTGTGAGAGTTTAATGGGCAGCACAGTAGCACAGTGGCTTGCAGAGTACTGAGAGAGTTTAATGGGCAGCACGATATCATAGTGGCTTTCAGAGTACTGTGAGAGTTTAATGGGCAGCACGGTAGCATAGTGACTTGCAGAGTACTGTGAGAGTTTAATGGGCAGCACGGTAGCACAGTGGCTTGCAGAGTACTGTGAGAGTTTAATGGGCAGCACGGTAGCACTGTGGCTTCCAGAATACCGTGAGAGTTTAAGAGTTTAATGGGCAGCACGGTAGCACAGTGGGTTGCAGAGTACTGCGAGAATTTAATGGGCAGGACAGTAGAACAGTGACTTGCAGAGTACTGTGAGAGTTTAATGGGCAGCACAGTAGCACAGTGACTTGCAGAGTACTGTGAGAGTTTAATGGGCAGCACGGTAGCACAGTGGCTTGCAGAGTACTGAGAGAGTTTAATGGGCAGCACAATAGCACAGTGGCTTGCAGAGTACTGAGAGAGTTTAATGGGCAGCACGATATCATAGTGACTTGCAGAGTACTGTGAGAGTTTAATGGGCAGCACAGTAGCACGGTGACTTGCAGAGTACTGAGAGAGTTTAATGGGCAGCACGGTAGCATAGTGGCTTGCAGAGTACTGTGAGAGTCTAATGGGCAGCACGGTAGCACAGTGGCTTGCAGAGTACTGAGAGAGTTTAATGGGCAGCACAGTAGCACAGTGACTTGCAGAGTACTGTGAGAGTTTAATGGGCACCACGGTAGCACAGTAACTTGCAGAGTACTGTGAGAGTTTAATGGGCAGCACGATATCATAGTGACTTGCAGAGTACTGTGAGAGTTTAATGGGCAGCACAGTAGCACAGTGACTTGCAGAGTACTGAGAGAGTTTAATGGGCAGCACGATATCATAGTGACTTGCAGAGTACTGAGAGAGTTTAATGGGCAGCACAGTAGCACAGTGACTTGCAGAGTACTTTGTGAGTTTAATGGGCAGCACGATATCATAGTGACTTGCAGAGTACTGTGAGAGTTTAATGGGAAGCAGGGTAGCACAGTGACTAGCAGAGTACTTTGAGAGTTTAATGGGCAGCACAACATCATAGTGACTTGCAGAGTACTGTGGGAGTTTAATGGGCAGCACAGTAGCACAGTGACTTGCAGAGTACTTTGAGAGTTTAATGGGCAGCACGATATCATAGTGACTTGCAGCGTACTGTGAGAGTTTAATGGGTGGCACGATATCATAGTGACTTGCAGAGCACTGTGAGAGTTTAATGGGCAGCACGGTAGCACAGTGACTTGCAGAGTACTGTGAGAGTTTAATGGGCAGCACAGTAGCACAGTGACTTGCAGCGTACTGTGAGAGTTTAATGGGCAGCACGATATCGTAGTGGCTTGCAGAGCACTGTGAGAGTTTAATGGGCAGCACGATAGCACAGTGACTTGCAGAGTACTGTGGGAGTTTAATGGGCAGCACAGTAGCACAGTGACTTGCAGAGTACTGAGAGAGTTTAATGGGCAGCACGGTAGCACAGTGGCTTGCAGAGTACTGTGAGAGTTTAATGGGCAGCACGGTAGCATAGTGGCTGGCAGTGTACTGTGAGAGTTTAATGGGCAGCACGGTAACACAGTGACTTGCAGAGTACTGTGAGAGTTTAATGGGCAGCACGGTAGCACAGTGGCTTGCAGAGTACTGTGAGAGTTTAATGGGCAGCACGGTAGCACAGTGGCTTGCAGAGTCCCGTGAGAGTTTAATGGGCAGCACGATATCATAGTGACTTGCAGAGTACTGTGAGAGTTAAATGGGCAGCACGGTAGCACAGTGACTTGCAGAGTACTGTGGGAGTTTAATGGGCAGCACAGTAGCACAGTGACTTGCAGAGTACTGTGAGAGTTTAATGGGCAGCACGGTAGCACAGTGACTTGCAGAGTACTGTGAGAGTTTAATGGGCAGCACGATATCATAGTGACTTGCAGAGTACTGTGAGAGTTTAATGGGCAGCACGGTAGCATAGTGACTTGCAGAGTACTGTGAGAGTTTAATGGGCAGCACGGTAGCACAGTGACTTGCAGAGTACTGTGAGAGTTTAATGGGCAGCACGATATCATAGTGACTTGCAGAGTACTGTGAGAGTTTAATGGGCAGCACGATATCATAGTGACTTGCAGAGTACTGTGAGAGTTTAATGGACAGCACGGTAGCACAGTGACTTGCAGAGTACTGTGAGAGTTTAATGGGCAGCACGATATCATAGTGACTTGCAGAGTACTGTGAGAGTTTAATGGGCAGCACGGTAGCACAGTGGCTTGCAGAGTACTGTGAGAGTTTAATGGGCAGCACAGTAGCACAGTGACTTGCAGAGTACTGTGAGAGTTTAATGGGCCGCACGGTAGCACAGTGACTTGCAGAGTACTGTGAGAGTTTAATGGGCAGCACGATATCATAGTGACTTGCAGAGTACTGAGAGAGTTTAATGGGCAGCACGATATCATAGTGACTTGCAGAGTACTGTGAGAATTTAATGGGCAGCACAGTAGCACAGTGACTTGCAGAGTGCTGTGAGAGTTTAATGGGCCGCACGGTAGCACAGTGACTTGCAGAGTACTGTGAGAGTTTAATGGGCCGCACAGTAGCATAGTGACTTGCAGAGTACTGTGAGAGTTTAATGGACAGCACGGTAGCACAGTGACTTGCAGAGTACTGTGAGAGTTTAATGGGCAGCACGGTAGCACAGTGACTTGCAGAGTACTGTGAGAGTTTAATGGGCAGCACGGTAGCACAGTGACTTGCAGAGTACTGTGAGAGTTTAATGGGCAGCACGGTAGCACAGTGACTTGCAGAGTACTGTGAGAGTTTAATGGGCAGCACGGTAGCACAGTGACTTGCAGAGTACTGTGAGAGTTTAATGGGCAGCACGGTAGAACAGTGACTTGCAGAGTACTGTGAGAGTTTAATGGGCAGCACGGTAGCACAGTGACTTGCAGAGTACTGTGAGAGTTTAATGGGCAGCACGGTAGCACAGTGACTTGCAGAGTACTGTGAGAGTTTAATGGGCAGCACGGTAGCACAGTGACTTGCAGAGTACTGTGAGAGTTTATGGGCAGCACGGTAGCACAGTGACTTGCAGAGTACTGTGAGAGTTTAATGGGCAGCATGGTAGCACAGTGGCTTGCAGAGTACTGTGAGAGTTTAATGGGCAGCACGGTAGCACAGTGACTTGCAGAGTACTGCGAGAGTTTAATGGGCAGCACGGTAGCACAGTGACTTGCAGAGTACTGTGAGAGTTTAATGGGCAGCACGGTAGCACAGTGACTTGCAGAGTACTGAGGGAATTTAATGGGCAGCACAGTAGCACAGTGACTTGCAGAGTACTGTGAGAGTTTAATGGGCCGCACGGTAGCACAGTGACTTGCAGAGTACTGTGAGAGTTTAATGGGCAGCACCGTAGCACAGTGACTTGCAGAGTACTGTGAGAGTTTAATGGGCAGCACGGTATCATAGTGACTTGCAGAGTACTGCGAGAGTTTAATGGGCAGCACGATATCATAGTGACTTGCAGAGTACTGTGAGAGTTTAATGGGCAGCACGGTAGCACGGTGACTTGCAGAGTACTGTGAGAGTTTAATGGGCAGCACGATATCATAGTGACTTGCAGAGTACTGTGAGAGTTTAATGGGCAGCACGGTAGCACAGTGACTTGCAGAGTACTGTGAGAGTTTAATGGGCAGCACGGTAGCACAGTGGCATGCAGAGTACTGCGAGAGTTTAATGGGCAGCACGGTAGCACAGTGACTTGCAGAGTACTGTGAGAGTTTAATGGGCAGCACGGTAGCACAGTGACTTGCAGAGTACTGAGGGAATTTAATGGGCAGCACAGTAGCACAGTGACTTGCAGAGTACTGTGAGAGTTTAATGGGCCGCACGGTAGCACAGTGACTTGCAGAGTACTGTGAGAGTTTAATGGGCAGCACCGTAGCACAGTGACTTGCAGAGTACTGCGAGAGTTTAATGGGCAGCACAGTAGCATAGTGACTTGCAGAGTACTGCGAGAGTTTAATGGGCAGCACAGTAGCATAGTGACTTGCAGAGTACTGTGAGAGTTTAATGGGCCGCACGGTAGCACAGTGACTTGCAGAGTACTGCGAGAGTTTAATGGGCAGCACGATATCATAGTGACTTGCAGAGTACTGTGAGAGTTTAATGGGCAGCACGGTAGCACAGTGACTTGCAGAGTACTGTGAGAGTTTAATGGGCAGCACGATATCATAGTGACTTGCAGAGTACTGTGAGAGTTTAATGGGCAGCACGGTAGCACAGTGACTTGCAGAGTACTGTGAGAGTTTAATGGGCAGCACGGTAGCACAGTGGCATGCAGAGTACTGTGAGAGTTTAATTGGCAGCACGGTAGCACAGTGACTTGCAGAGTACTGAGAGAGTTTAATGGGCAGCACGGTAGCACAGTGGCTTGCAGAGTACTGTGAGAATTTAATGGGCCGCACGGTAGCACAGTGGCTTGCAGAGTACTGTGATAGTTTAATGGGCAGCACGGTAGCACAGTGACTTGCAGAGTACTGAGAGAGTTTAATGGGCAGCACGGTAGCACAGTGACTTGCAGAGTACTGAGAGAGTTTAATGGGCAGCACAGTAGCACAGTGGCTTGCAGAGTACTGAGAGAGTTTAATGGGCAGCACAGGAGCACAGTGGCTTGCAGAGTACTGAGAGAGTTTAATGGGCAGCACGGTAGCACAGTGACTTGCAGAGTACTGTGAGAGTTTAATGGGCAGCACAGTAGCACAGTGGCTTGCAGAGTACTGAGAGAGTTTAATGGGCAGCACGGTAGCACAGTGGCTTGCAGAGTACTGTGAGAGTTTAATGGGCAGCACGGTAGCACAGTGACTTGCAGAGTACTTTGAGAGTTTAATGGGCAGCACGATATCATAGTGACTTGCAGAGTACTGTGAGAGTTTAATGGGCAGCACAGTAGCACAGTGGCTTGCAGAGTACTGTGAGAGTTTAATGGGCAGCACAGTAGCATAGTGACTTGCAGAGTACTGTGAGAGTTTAATGGGCCGCACGGTAGCACAGTGACTTGCAGAGTACTGCGAGAGTTTAATGGGCAGCACGATATCATAGTGACTTGCAGAGTACTGTGAGAGTTTAATGGGCAGCACGGTAGCACAGTGACTTGCAGAGTACTGTGAGAGTTTAATGGGCAGCACGATATCATAGTGACTTGCAGAGTACTGTGAGAGTTTAATGGGCAGCACGGTAGCACAGTGACTTGCAGAGTACTGTGAGAGTTTAATGGGCAGCACGGTAGCACAGTGGCATGCAGAGTACTGTGAGAGTTTAATTGGCAGCACGGTAGCACAGTGACTTGCAGAGTACTGAGAGAGTTTAATGGGCAGCACGGTAGCACAGTGGCTTGCAGAGTACTGAGAGAATTTAATGGGCCGCACGGTAGCACAGTGGCTTGCAGAGTACTGTGATAGTTTAATGGGCAGCACGGTAGCACAGTGACTTGCAGAGTACTGAGAGAGTTTAATGGGCAGCACGGTAGCACAGTGACTTGCAGAGTACTGAGAGAGTTTAATGGGCAGCACAGTAGCACAGTGGCTTGCAGAGTACTGAGAGAGTTTAATGGGCAGCACAGTAGCACAGTGGCTTGCAGAGTACTGAGAGAGTTTAATGGGCAGCACGGTAGCACAGTGACTTGCAGAGTACTGTGAGAGTTTAATGGGCAGCACAGTAGCACAGTGGCTTGCAGAGTACTGAGAGAGTTTAATGGGCAGCACGGTAGCACAGTGGCTTGCAGAGTACTGTGAGAGTTTAATGGGCAGCACGGTAGCACAGTGACTTGCAGAGTACTTTGAGAGTTTAATGGGCAGCACGATATCATAGTGACTTGCAGAGTACTGTGAGAGTTTAATGGGCAGCACAGTAGCACAGTGGCTTGCAGAGTACTGTGAGAGTTTAATGGGCAGCACAGTAGCACAGTGGCTTGCAGAGTACTGAGAGAGTTTAATGGGCAGCCCGATATCATAGTGACTTGCAGAGTACTGTGAGAGTTTAATGGGCAGCACCGTAGCACAGTGACTTGCAGAGTACTGTGAGAGTTTAATGGGCAGCACGGTAGCACAGTGGCTTGCAGAGTACTGTGAGAGTTTAATGGGCAGCACCGTAGCACAGTGACTTGCAGAGTACTGTGAGAGTTTAATGGGCAGCACGATATCATAGTGACTTGCAGAGTACTGTGAGAGTTTAATGGGCAGCACCGTAGCACAGTGACTTGCAGAGTACTGTGAGAGTTTAATGGGCAGCACAGTAGCACAGTGACTTGCAGAGTACTGTGAGAGTTTAATGGGCAGCACAGTAGCACAGTGACTTGCAGAGTACTTTGAGAGTTTAATGGGCAGCACGATATCATAGTGACTTGCAGAGTACTGTGAGAGTTTAATGGGCAGCACCGTAGCACAGTGACTTGCAGAGTACTGAGAGAGTTTAATGGGCAGCACGATATCATATTGACTTGCAGAGTACTGTGAGAGTTTAATGGGCAGCACCGTAGCACAGTGACTTGCAGAGTACTGTGAGAGTTTAATGGGCAGCACAGTAGCACAGTGACTTGCAGAGTACTTTGAGAGTTTAATGGGCAGCACGATATCATAGTGACTTGCAGAGTACTGTGAGAGTTTAATGGGCAGCACGGTAGCACAGTGACTAGCAGAGTACTGTGAGAGTTTAATGGGCAGCACGATATCGTAGTGACTTGCAGAGTACTGTGAGAGTTTAATGGGCAGCACGATATCATAGTGACTTGCAGAGTACTGTGAGAGTTTAATGGGCAGCACAGTAGCACAGTGACTTGCAGAGTACTGAGAGAGTTTAATGGGCAGCACAGTAGCACAGTGGCTTGCAGAGTACTGTGAGAGTTTAATGGGCAGCACGGTAGCACAGTGACTTGCAGAGTACTGAGAGAGTTTAATGGGCAGCACAGTAGCATAGTGGCTTGCAGAGTACTGTGAGAGTTTAATGGGCAGCACGGTAGCACAGTGGCTTGCAGAGTACTGAGAGAGTTTAATGGGCAGCACGGTAGCACAGTGACTTGCAGAGTACTGAGAGAGTTTAATGGGCAGCACGGCAGCATAATGGCTTGCAGAGTTCTGTGAGAGTCTAATGGGCCGCACGGTAGCACAGTGACTTGCAGAGTACTGAGGGAGTTTAATGGGCAGCACAGTAGCACAGTGACTTGCAGAGTACTGTGAGAGTTTAATGGGCAGCACGGTAGCACAGTGACTTGCAGAGTACTGTGAGAGTTTAATGGGCAGCACAGTAGCACAGTGACTTGCAGAGTACTGTGAGAGTTTAATGGGAAGCACGGTAGCACAGTGGCTTGCAGAGTACTGTGAGAGTTTAATGGGCAGCACGGTAGCACAGTGGCTTGCAGTGTACTGTGAGAATTTAATGGGCAGCACAGTAGCACAGTGGCTTGCACAATTGCTTCCCAGCACCAGTGTCCCAGGTTCGATTCCGGCTTTGGTCACTGTCTGTGCGGAGTCTGCACGTACTCACCGTGTGTGCGTGGGTTTCCTCTGGGTGCTCCGGTTTCCTCCCACAGTCCAAAGATGTGCAGGTTAGGTGGATTGGCTATGTTAAATTGCCCTTAGTCCAAAATTGCCTTTAGTGTTGGGTGGGGTTACTGGATTATAGGGATAGGGTGGGCGTGTGGGCTTGGGTAGGGTGCTCTTTCCAAGAGCCGGTGCAGACTCGATGGGCCGAATGGCCTCCTTCTGCACTGTAAATTCTATGATTTAGAATTGAGAAACACCATCCTCATGGCAGTGCGGTATGATAAGGGTAACCACGTAGATGGTCTGAGTAAGTGTCACCAGAGAAAGGGCAAACGCCCCACAGCCTTTGCAGCTCTGCTCTGGGCCCATTTCACCGATGTGTACGGCAACATGGACCATGCAAATTTGGGAGGAAACCTGGGGAAACAGACTTGTATATTAGTAGCTCATGGTACGGAGTATGTTCGGAGGGCGTATGATTTCTGTGACCCGACCGATACAACAGATAATCAAGCTTGGGTAATCTGATGGATAACTCAGGTTTGGGAAAGGGAGAATAAGAAGCAGGGGAATCAAAAAGGGTAAGATGCCAAAGATCAGGGGCTGGATTCTCCATTCCTGGACTAAGTGTTGACGCCGGAGGCAGGATTCGGGGACTTCCATGTCTAAAAAAGTGGCACTGCACCTGGACTGATTCCGCTACTGTTAAGGGGCTAGCACCAGCGCCACGTGCTGTACATACACTACGACTAAGTAAACACGAGAGGGAGCACCAGAGACGTCATGACATGCAGACATACAGCCAATGAACACATAGAATAGCACACGACCAATGGGCAGTCAAGACACCCAGAGGTGACACTACCACAAGGGGGCATTACACAACCCATATATAAGGACAGGGCACACATGCTCTGTCTCTTTCCACAGGCGACACTCAGAGAGAAGGACAGGGGCAGATCAGAAGCATCACACCCACCGCGTGGCCTAGAGCAGACTGGTTAGTTAGACTGAGTTACTACAGCAAGATTAGCAGGAAAGTCGAACTCATAGAGAACTGTGCTAATGGTTCAATAAATCACATCGAACTTACTTCAAAGTCTGGAGTATCTTTTGGTCAAAGCTGCATCAAGTTGCAGCCTGTGTTATCCCAGAGTACATAACACAACAAAACCCACGCAAACACAGGGAGAATGTGCAAACTCCTCACGGACAGTGACCCAGAGCCGGGATCGAACCTGATACCTCGGCGCCGTGAGACAGCAGGGCTAACCATTGCGCCACCATGCTGCCCATACAGCGCTGCTCCTGAGCGTGGCCCAGTCACAGCGGGCCATGGCTTGGCGTGTCGGCGGCATTGCCCAGAGACTGGCCGACGTGGCGCTGACACAGTGAGAGATGGCGCAGTCCCTGGCTGATATGACACAGATGCAGAAGGTGGTGGTACAGTCACAGCGTGATGTGGCACAGACCAGATGGAGGCGATCCACTCCCTGTGCTCTATGGCCGTGAGCATGCAGACCCTGCTGAAGGCGAGTGGTCCTTCAGGTCTGGCAGCTTCAGGTGACGTGGGAGCCTCAGGGGCTAACTCCACTCACACCCTCATCCCATGGAATAGCCCAGGGGCCATTAGGCACCCTGGGGGAGGAGGAGGTGATGGGGCCCGGGCCAGTGACTCCCGCAGCGGAGGTACCGGAACACTGCAGAACATCAGACACCCACCCTCCTGATCCTGGCACAACTGGTGGGCTGCAGGCAGAACAAGGCAGCGCCTCACCACCTGGGACACCCAAGCAGCAGCCGGGGCCATCCCAGGCCGGTCACCCCAGAAGATGCCCGCCAAAGTGGACCCAGGTCGCAGGGCGGGAATCACAACAGGTCGCCTGCACTCTGATGTACCTTCTGGGGACCCACCAAGATGTAGTGTTAGGGCCCGTAAGGCCAGAAAGTTAGGCACCAGTTAAGTTGGCACGGGTGCAGGGCATAGTATAGCAATAGGTGCTAGCGCACGACTCTGTATATATCTGTTCCCATTAAACACCTGTGCACAACATTACAAACCTGCCTCGGTGCTCAGGAGGGTGTGAGGTGTGGACTGGTCTGGGCTGGCCGCAGAAGGGGCGTGGGTGGGGAGGAATGGGTAGACGTTGGGTGTGGGCTGTGCTCAGGGACCGCAGTTCAGCCACTGCTCCCCACTGCAGTGCCCCCCCCCAACTGTTCCCACCCCCCATTGTCCCCACCTCCGCCACCCCAGGGATTTGTTGGGACTGTGTGATGGATAGGCCAGCTCACATGCAGGGATCACCCAGGTGTACGGCGGGAAGTGCTATCGTGGGCAGGAGTCAGACGTTGTCAAGCGATATGGAGTACCAGAGCTCATCGCAGAACGGGTTGTCATCATCCTCCATCCCATAGGCCATACCCACTGTTACTGCCAACGCAGGGACCTACCCCATTGTGAGGCAGATATGTATCATGAAGGAATCTGCGGGCAGGGGGGTTTGGTGGCTAGGGGGTTGGGGGGGATATGGGGGTGGGATGTGGTGTCCGTGCCTTTGCTCAGTCCCCCCCCTAGTCGGTGACCCTGGAGGCGATCAGAGCGTCCCATGCACGTAGGCCCTGGTGCACACATTGTGCGGCCTCCCGTGCCTGCCTGGGCCCATGTCCTGCCCATCCTCCCCCTCACCACATCCTCCTCCTCCAGCATGTCGTCCCCTCTGCTGTACGATGTTGTGAAGGGAGACCCTCCCAGCGCCAGACTGGAGGGCCCGTCCAAAATGGTCCAGGCACCTGAAACGCATCTTCAGGATGCCGAAACACCGCTGGATCAGACCCACTGGTTGCTGCTTAGCATCGTTGTAGTGGGTCTCCGCGTTGGTCTGTGGCCTCTGGATAGGTGTCATCAGCCATGATCACAGCAGATAACCCCTGTCACCCAGTAGCCAACCCCCCATCTGGGGGTGCGCCTCAAAGAGGCTGGGAATCTTGTGAGGAAAATCGTGCGCAGAAGTGCACAATGCGCAGCTTATGGTCACATATCAGCTGCACCTTCATCGAGTGGAAGCCCTTTCGATTGGTGTAGAGTGGCCTGTCATCTGCAGGTGCTCGTAGGGTGACGGGCATCCCGTCGATCACCCCTGGACCTGGGGCATCCCATCAATGGCGGCGAACCCTACTGCCCGGGCATCCTGGTGGGCACGGTCCACATAGATCATAGATGCAATCATAGAATTTACAGTGCAGGAGGAGGCCATTCTGCCCATTAAGTCTGCACCGGCCCTTGGAAAGAGCACCCCACTTACCCCAGACTTCCAACCTATCCCCGTAACCCAGTAAACCCACCTAACCTATTTGGACACTAATGGCAATTTAGCACAGCCAATCCACCTAAGTTGCACAACTTTGGACTGTGGGAGGAAACCGGAGCACCCGGACGAAACCCACGCTGAGAATGTGTAGACTCTGCAGAGGCAGTGACCCAAGCCGCAAATCAAACCTGGGACCGTGGAGCTGTGAAGCAACAGTGCTAACCACTGTGGTACCGTGTGTCATGATATTCAAACACACACATCATGATAGACACACCAACAGACAAATCAGAACACACAACACCACAACCAATGACAGAAAGATATAAAAGCACAGACACGACCCCCGGTGGTCAGTATTAGCTGCAGAGGAGAACCAGGACACATCTATTGCCAAACACACTCAGGGAGACAGCACGTGCAGAGTATCCAGAACGAACTGTATTATAAGAGTTATAATAAAATAGAGTTGTACCACATACAACTGTGTTGGCTCATCTGTGCACCAGAGCACCCAACACCACATGGTACAGGAGTGGATCGATACCTGCCGGCATACCTCAGTGTACACAGACAACCAGCAGTGCCCAGGCATGATGTACGAGCTCCCGGTTCCGCAGGCGCTCCAGTGCCACGGCGACCTCCGCAAAAACTGGCGGCGATTCCGGCAAGTGTTCGAATTGTTCCTGGTGGCAGCTGAACTCCAAGACCTGGATGATAGGGAAAAAATTGAATTTCTCCTCACCATCGCCAAATATTCAGAAGGTTCAGGTTCTTCAGGAGGCAGCAAAGGTACGATTACCAGGCAGTCCTGGGCAAATTCTCCAAGTACTGTGAAGAAAACGCAATCCAATCGGCACATAAAGGTAAGAAAAGCGGCAGTACGCACCTCGTGGCTGGGATCCCGGAGCCCGAATTCCCAGAGGCCGAAATCCCGGGCCTGAGAGAGGGCTGGGTCGAGGTCGGCGGCCATCTTGCTAAAGGTATAACGCTAGCACAGTTGCGCGAGCAGTGCGCAGAACCGGAAGTTTCGTTTGCGCATGCGCGAGATGCTGCGCATGCGCAGTCAAGAAAACGGCCATCGGTAAAGGAACAGCGATCTGAGCATGCGCAGTCGCTTCCTACGTGCTACATACCGAGCGTCAGGATGTCAGAGGCCCCAGACTGCACCAATTTAAAAGGGAAATGTCCCAAATCCAATTTAAAAGGGAAACGTCCCAAATCAAAAAAACAAAAATCTGTTAAAGCTGTAAAACAACCTTCCCTCACCTGGAATGACAGCACAGTGCCGCAAATTGACCCAGGAGATGAATTTGACCTCCGAAGAACCCTCCGACAAGCAGTTACCTACGCACAAGCCGATGATTCCGACCTTGAATACTTCGATGACGATCTTTACAGTGTTTCCGGACCTCGCGAGCCCAATGATAGCTCCGTGGTCCTATATGACTATGACTCGGACGAACCTTTCGTGTTGCACATTGGCGGCCCCCACATTGAATCCGAAGCAGATGCGGATTCATTTTTCGGATTTGAGGATCTTCAATCCAGCAGATATGACGTTCCAACTTATCAGTACCGGATGATGCTGCAGCCTGACATTAACAGACAGGGAGCGGTGCAAGCACACGGAGAGTGCCCTGCTGCCACACAGAGCGTGGTCCACGTCCCGCTCAACGTTCCAGACTCTATGAAAGAAGACATGCAAGACTCCAGAGTGCAGTCCTCGCATGAACCAGAAGTGACTCCAGTGTCACAAGCTTCCACAGCAAGCTCGTGGACAGACTCCACAATTGCAGAAATGCAAGACTCCAGAGCGCAGTCCTTGCACGGACAAGAAGTGACTCCAGTGTCACAAGCCTCCACAGAGAGCTCGTGGACAGCCTCCACGATAGAAGCAACGCAAGACTCCAGAGCGCAGTCCTTGCACGAACAAGAAGTGACTCCAGTGTCACAAGCCTCCACAGAGAGCTCGTGGACAGCCTCCACGATAGAAGCAACGCAAGACTCCAGAGCGCAGTCCTTGCACGAACAAGAAGTGACTCCAGTGTCACAAGCCTCCACAGAGAGCTCGTGGACGGACTCCACGATGGAAGGAACGCAAGACTCCAGAGCGCAGTCCTTGCAGGAACAAGACCATGAGGGTCTAGCAACCTCTCCTGACCAACCAGCGGCAGACGATGCAAGTCTGCCATGCTCACGTGAACAGCAAGAAGGCTATAACAGCCTACCATGCTCCACTACACAGCAGCATGAACATGACGGTCTCTCATGCTACAATGAAGGGCACAGCGCTGAAGACTGTTCAAGCCCAACTGAAGACAAGCCAAAGGAATCGCCTCGTCCAAGCCCGAAGAAAAAAGGTTTATGCGCTGACCTTCAGGATCATTATAGCCGAACAGAGATTAATAATGCTGCACGGCCACAGAAGGATGCTGAGGATTTGCTAACGAAATTAATTGAATGTTTAACTTGCAAGGAGCAGACTGAGAATTGCCAGTGTTTTAGTACGGATCGAAAAAATGGACAAGACATTGATCCTCAGGTAATGGAAATAACACAACCTGAATCATATCTACAGCAGGGACAAATGTCTCCCTTCAACACAACACCGCAAAATCCCAACTTCGGAGACCAGCAGTTAGTCAGTAATGACTCTTCAAACCTTGAGGGGAACATTAATTGCATTGAACCTATACACGCTCCACTGATTATTGAGCAGAACATTGGAGCAAGAATCCTGAGGACACCGACATCGAGTAGCCAGATAACGAATTTAAAACCCACAGCAGTGTCAAGTGAACCAAGTGTGCTTTCCACTAATGGTGAAGATGCAGATAAGGTCGACCCGATTATCCATTGTACCACACTAACCCCAGTGATTAAGCAGTTATGTATGGGGAGTATAAGGTGGGCAATTGAGAACAGTAAAAGAGAGACTGTGACCATGCCAGTCCCAGCAAAATCAGACCCAGAGACCATGAAGGCATGTACATTAGACAAAGATACACATGAGGCACCTGAGAAGAAAAGTGAAACGGAATGTTCTTTGGAAAATAGTACAATGTCGATAGAAACATTGGATCCTATATTCGAGACCATACCTATGGGAGAATTTGGGGGTAATAAACAAGGTTCTGCAATGTCTGGGGGAAGATTTAAAATTCCAAAGAAGAAAAGCCCAAATGAAGGACAACGGCAAGACAATGACAGTCCACCGACATGGTGTGCACCACCAGATGAAAACTCTGACAATTTACCCAACCCTAGTGAACAGCAAGCTGCTAATGAGGATCTATCCACGGGATGTGAGACGAGTGACGACAGCATCCCACTTCCCATGCAAAAGGTGCAAGGTGACAGACCTCGCCTAGTGCGTACCGAGGCACTCGACGATCACGGTGGGACCACTGACGACTGCGGTGGCAGCGCACCGCTTCCACCCTCGATGGCTCGACCCTCTCCACTGGTTGGTGCATTCCTGCATGTTCCGACTCCAGAAGTGCAGCTTCAGGGAATCTCGGCTGCCTCCAGTGAACCTGTTGGGACTCCGGACGGGGGGCATCGACGGAAGGCAGACCGGACTCCAGATGGGGAGCAGCCAAGCGCCGCCTCTGATTCGCGCACGCCAGACCTTGCTCCGGACGGGCGGTGTCGCGGCCTCGGCGATGGCACGCTCAGGGTGACGGCGGATGCCACGGCGACAGGGAATGGATCGCGTGGCAGTCCCACTGGGTCGGCAGTGGCAACCAGCACCGGCGGTCCAAGATGGACACACCAATTCGCGCCATCGCCAGACGTTGATGCGAGCAACAATTCTCTCTCCAAGGCGACATGCTTCGACGTTTCTCTGCGGAGTCGCCCATCCGGCACAGCAGGTGGCCGGAACCAGCGTACACGGTCTCGGCCAACTTCCACATCTGGCACAGTCATCGCCTTGCATGATATTAGTGATGGTGCTACTTCGATGGCAACGACCCATCGGCTACAAGATGCCGTCCACCACAAACATAAAAAGAAAAAGACTCCACCTTGTTCCTGGCATGCAGGGCGGATGGATTGGTGCGTAGGCGCAATCAGCGAGCTTTGCGCCGCCTTCCACGCTCGCAACTGAACCGTACGCACACGCCGGATCCTCCACTGGTTCCCAAGGATGACTTCGTGGAGATGCCACGGATCATGCCCCTTCCATCGCCACCAGAACCAAATCTCCACAGCTGAACCGGCTTGAGGACCAGCCCATTCTTGAGGCGGTCACCCATTAGACTGGACTTATAACGCTGTTCATACGTTCAAAAAGTCAAACACTTCTGTATTATAACCTGTTGTTGTTTATTGTTCCAGATATCGTCTGACCAGACCAATGTTCAAGTTTTTTTTTTTCTCTCGCATCCAAGTTTTGTTATGGTACAACCTTGTTAGTGTGACGCACCCGACATCGCCCCATGTAAATAGTTACTTCATATACACACGCTGTACATAACACACACACACACTCTTCGATGCACTCACGACACAATTATATTTATAACCACGTAGGCACATATCTTTGTAAAAAGGGGGGATGTCATGATATTCAAACACACACATCATGATAGACACACCAACAGACAAATCAGAACACACAACACCACAACCAATGACAGAAAGATATAAAAGCACAGACACGACCCCCGGTGGTCAGTATTAGCTGCAGAGGAGAACCAGGACACATCTATTGCCAAACACACTCAGGGAGACAGCACGTGCAGAGTATCCAGAACGAACTGTATTATAAGAGTTATAATAAAATAGAGTTGTACCACATACAACTGTGTTGGCTCATCTGTGCACCAGAGCACCCAACACCACACCGTGTATTGTGCGACTGGACATATAGGGCCTTCGTGACATATAGAGCCTCTGTGGCAGCACTGATGCACCTGTGCATCAAGCTCTGTGAGATCCCGGACAGGTCCCCACTCGGCGCCTGTAAAGATCCCCTGGCGTAAACATTCAGGGCGACCGTCACCTTGACGAGCGAGTGACCACCCCCCTTGCCCTGCGGTGCCAGGTGCTCCATGATCTGTCAGACATGTCGCACTGTCCCCTGCTCAGCCCGGAGTCTTCGACATGCCCGATCCGGCATGCGCTGCCGGTATACTCTTTTTAAAAAATATATATATTTATTAAAGTTTTTTAACACAATTTTTCACCCTTACAAACAATAACCCCCCCCACTCGTAACAAAATGACAAGAAATCGCACAAAGCAAGATATATACATGGTAAAATGATATGTTACATAGCTTTATACACTGGCCAGTTTCCCCAATCCTTCATGTTATCTCTTGCTCATCCACCCTCCCAGGCAAGCCCCCATTCCCCCAACCCCCCCCCACAGGACATCCCCCCGGCGAGGTTGCTGCTGCTGCTGCTGACCGACCTTCCTCTAACGCTCCGCGAGATAGTCTAGGAACGGTTGCCACCGCCTGTAGCACCCCTGCGCAGACCCTCTCAAGGCAAACTTAATCCTCTCCAGCTTTATGAACCCAGCCATGTCGCTTTATGAACCCAGCCATGTCGCTTTATGAACCCAGCCATGTCGGGCTGCCGGTATACTCAAGACCTTTGCACCTCCTCCTCCTCCTGGGCCTGTTGCGCGACCGGCTCTCCATCCTGGGCGGCTGCCTCCTGTTCCGCTGCTGGCTGCTCCGCTGCTGCAGCTTCCTCCTCCTCCTCGACCAGCTCCAGCTCGGACAGCCGCAGGACATCCCCAGGGCTGTGGCGACTAGGAGGAAGACCACCATTGCTGGTTGCATTCCAATATGCATTGTCTGCAGGGGTGAAAAGCCGACACATTAGCATGGTGCCAACCCCATGCCAAACCAGGTCCAACATCAACATAGTGGCACCGGTTTGCACTGCGGGCCCTGCGCCCACATGTCCTTCCCCCTTCTTGCCGCACCCCAGGCCCAGTCAGTGGCCGGAACCATAGGGGCCTCTGGCACTGGCGCCCATCCTTTCTGCCAGAAGGTACCGTCGACTGATGCTGTCCTTGCCAGCGGTATGCTCAGTGGCGACACTCGCTGTCGGGAATTCGTCCCAGTGGAGATGGAGAATCGCCGAGGCCCTGGCGAATACTGGGTCAGACCTGCTAATGATAAGCGAACGGCGTTTACTGTACATGAAAAAATGCATTCTAAAACAAATTGATGCCACTATTGAGGAAATGGAGAATTGCGATTTGGCGTGAAACCGATGCCCACCATGGTTTCAGCATCTAACCCGATTCTCCACCCAATCGCATTTCCCGAATCCAGCGTTGGCCAACGGAGAATCCCCCCCGATGTACTCAATATCTCCCAGCAGAATCAACCATCCTAGAAAAATGAAGGCGACTGACAAATGGAACCAGGGGCCCACCCGATAGGAGTTCTCCACCTCCAGATGTGGAGGATCCTAGGGAACGCCGGAATTATCGATTTCAACAGGTGAAGTGTTTCAATTGGGGATGAGTAGCCACTTTGCTCGGGAATGGTGGTTACCTCCTCGAATGGAGATTAATGTATTACAGACAGGAGGAGGGACAGCCATCGCCGGTCCAGGTCCACTCACTCTTGAGGGTCTAATGAGGACTAGCCCTGTGAATCCTTTTACAGGAAATTCATTACATGCCGGTCCCGACCAGCAGGATCCACAAGCATGAAGATGTCCGGCCTCGGTTGAATGGGTGTGTTCCACTAAATCGGATAGTGTGGGTAGACCTGTAGCGGAGGTAGGAGGGAGCCGCGCCAAATTTCTTTGGGACACTGGAGGCTCCCGCATCAACTGGGACACCTCTAAAGAACTTGAATTTGATTGGCAACACCAGAGCAAAATTATATTGAGTGGATTTACAGGACACTCAACGAAAGGAGCAGTTGCAAAACCTTTTGCATTGGGCAAGCTATCTTGTTAGCATCCTGTTGTATTAGTTAATCTACATCCAGAAGCGAAACATATAGTGTGTTCAGATTTTATGCGAGAATACAGGTTGTCCTTTGATCCAGTAAACTGTTGTGTTTGGCAAATGAACAAAACAGATGGGATTCCACTGGAGGTGCTGGTGGGGACATATGTAGAAATAGTTTTTACATTGAGGGAACTGTGGGTTTAACCAGAAGAAATGTCAGATGACTTAGGGGCACGGGGATTGATTGCTCAACATGAATCCATGTTTACAGCTCATAAACATGATTGTGGATGTATATTAGAGGAAGTTGGTTTGGCAACCCTGACCTAAAACCATTGAAGCAATATGGGCTCTCCAAATCAGCAGAAGCAGATGTTAGGTCTCAACAAATTACATAATGAGCCCAGTGGTAGCGGCCACGCTGAGAACGTGGACCCAGCTGAGACAATACTTCGGGATAACTAAAATGTCCCCCATCTGCGACAGTCGCAGATTCCCCCCAGCCAGGCTAGATACCACCTTCAAACGATGGAGGCTGGATGGGGGCATACTGACGGTCGGGGACTTTTACGTAGGGCACAGACTGGCGACACTGGACAAACTGAAAAGGAAGTGGAAACTAGCAAAAGGACAGGAAATGAGACACATCCAAATAAAACACTTCCCCCGCAAAGAGACAGTAGGGTACCCCGGGGCCCCAGAAACCACACTACTAGAGGACCTGATAGGAACAAGCAACAAGAAGGGGGGCTCTGTGGGAAAATATACGGACAGTTGCTGGACTGAGCGGGGGAAGACGGAGGGAAGGTGGAGAAACCACAAAAGAAGAGAAGTGGAGGGAGATTTCCCGAGGGGGGGGGGCAAGAGGGGGAGGGGTGGGAGAGGGAGGGACGAGACCAATCCAGAGGACAGCAAAACGTATATAAGGTCAATTAAATGAAAGACAAAATAAACCTCCCTGTATAATAAAGTAAATTAACGTAAGAAAAATGTGATGTATATGTACTATTGTTTGTAAATATGAGAAATGCCAATAAAAATATTTTTTTTAAAAAGAAGTAGATGTATGGAAAATGATAGACGGTGTGTTGGGACAAATCGTGCTACAACTTTTAGTCTCCACAAATAATTGTCCCATATGGCCCGTATGGAAACCATATGGTTCCTGGCGTTTGACTATCGATTATCGGGAATGAATAAAGTCAAAGTCACTTCTTGTACTGCTGTCGGCACAAGTCCTGAGACAATGATGAAACACAACTCTCGAGCAAAGGTTTTTACTGTTATGGATATTAGAAATGGTTTTTGGTCGCTTTTCCTCACAAGAGACCGCCAGTATAAATTTGCTTCCAACTGAAAACACCCCCATTCAGTTGCTTTTGGATAGTAAAATTAAAGTTGGATCAGTTAGTCAGAATAGGATTGCCAGATGGATGCTGATGCTACAAGGAAATCAAAACAACCACATTTCTGGCAGATAATTTACACGATGAGGGAAGTCCCCATGAATATCAAATAGTGACGTAGGGACCATTTGTGTCAAAAAGAAAGGGGGGAATGCAGGAGTGATTGAATAAAGGTATAAAGCCCTTGAAAACTTTTATTGATGGTTCCTCCAGGGTCTAAGATGGTGTCAGGAAAACAGGGTGTGGTATTTATGTGGAAGATTCTGAAGAACGGCCACTGGATGAAATAGTTCTTAAACTATCAAGTGGTATGAATGCTCAGGCAGCAGAATTGGCAGCAGTAGCAAACGTAGTCTCCTGCCCAGAGAGGTTTCCACCCCCAGCTGATATCTGCTCGGATTGCATGTACGTCTGTAGTGGTTTGACAGACTTTTTGCCCTTATGGGAAGCTAGAGGTTTTATATCAGCCAACGGTAAACCACGGCCTTCTGCTGCTATGTTGGCATACATTTTCAAGGTGATTAAAGGTAGTCTAGATGGGATTGTTAAAGCACAGAGTAAAACGTTTCCATTCGGCAATAAAAAGGCAGATGAATTGGCAAAATTTGGAGCTAATGGAGTGGGCTGGCATCACTGTTAATAATAACCTTTTAGTGTCACAAGTATGAAGTTACTGTGAAAAGTCCCTAGTCAGACTAGACCTGAGGATTTGAAAGATGCACAACAAAAGGATGAGGAACTAAAAAAGATTAATAAGAGAGTATCATGGCCAGCATAATATAAGTGGAAAGCTAAAATTCAGATTAAAGATGGGTTCATCCTAAAGGATGGTAGGTACATGGTACCGACACAGAACAGAAATGAAATTATCTCCCAATGCCATGACTTCAAGGGATTGAGAATACTACAAGAAGAATCAAAAATCTATGTTGGTGGCCAACATGGACAAATATATAAAACATTATCTGGACAACTGTCTAGTGTATGCCCAGGATAACCCTGTCCACCAGCTAACAAAAGAGGATTGAGACATACAAGACCCGTCAATGGCCCTTGGACAAATTTGCAGATAGACTATGTAGGATCTTTGTCACCATTCAAGGCGGGGTGATATAAGTATATCCTAGTCATAGTAGATACCTTTAAGAAATGGGTGGAAGCTTTCCCAACCAGGACAGACTCTGCCAAGATAACAACCAATATTTTATCCAGCATGTATTCACTCGCTTCCGCCTCCCAAGAAGCATTATATCTGATCAGAGCATTCACTTTACAACGCAGGTTATGCAAAAAAGTTATGAGACTATTAGGAATCAATCAGAAGTTTCATATTGCCTACCATCCTCAATCCAGTGGTATTGTAGAAAGGGTGAATAGAATTTAATTTGGAAAACGGTCCAACAAAATAGCACCACATGAAATATAGTACCACCCTTGATGTTGATGTTACTCGGAAAAGCTCTATCCGATTTCACAGGTGTAACCCCTCACGTCCATATGGCGGGATGACCTATGAGAGGAATTAACCTCTGTTGGGTCCGGTGGCACAGTGGTTAGCACTGCTACTTCACAGCGCCAAGGACTGAGGTTTAATTTCGGCCTTGGGTGACTGTGTAGAGTTTGCACGTTCTCCCCATGTCTGCGCTGGTTTCCTCCAGATGCTCCGATTTCCTGCCACAGTCCAAAGATGTGCAGGTTAGGTGGGGTTACGGGAGGTAGAATGGGCCGAGCTACGGTGCTCTTTCAGCGGGTCGGTGCAGACTCGATGGGCTGAATGGCCTCCTTCTGCACTATGAGGATTCTATGTTAAGGCTAGATTAATCAGAACCTGAAGTAACCGCCCTAAGTTATGAAACAACAATTACAACAATTACTAGAGAATGTACAAGCTGCATAGATGACAACCGCAGCACAAATAGGATAGCAAAGGAAGAATAGAAAGGCTTATTTCGATGGGAAAGTGAATCTTGTGGAATACAAAGTAGGGGAACAGATGATGCTAAAACAATTCCAGCCTAATACCTTTTTATGGCCATGATACATGGGACTATACAAGATAATTGACAAGGCAGGTCACGGTAGAATGGTGGTTAGCACTGTGGCTTCACAGCTCCAGGGTCCCAGGTTCGATTCCCAGCTTGGGTCACTGTCTGTGTGGAGTCTGCATGTTCTCACCGTGTCTGCGTGGGTTTCCTCCGGGTGCTCCGGTTTCCTACCACAAGTCCCGAAAGATGTGCTGTTAGATAATTTGGACATTCTGAATTCTCCCTCTGTGTACCCGAACAGGCACCGGAATGTGGCGACTAGGGGCTTTTCACAGTAACTTCATTGCAGTGTTATTGTAAGCCTACTTGTGACAATGAAGATAATAATTATTATTAAACTATTATTGGGCACAGGTAAAACAGGCTGATACAATGTTTGTGGTGATCTGCCTGTAGATAGTGTTACATGTATTCAAATATATTTAGCAGTGTGACCTCCCACCAGCAGGTGGCGTCAGATATCAGTCAGATGGCATCCGGCAAGCAGCAGAAGATTGTAAGGCGTACACGAGGACAGTCAGAGAGTCTAAAGTAACTGTCAGAATTTGGTCTGTATAAGATTCTGATCGACACCTTACCATCTGTACATTAATAAATCATCGTTCTGACTAAGTCATGTTTGTAAAATAAATTTAAATTACCCAATTCATTTTTTTCCCCAATTAAGGGGCAATTTAGCATGGCCATGCCACCTAATCTGCGCCTCTTTGGGTTGTGGGGGTGGGTCCACACAGACATGGGGAGAATATGCAAACTCCACGTGGACAGTGACCCGGGGCTGGGATCGAATCCGGGTCCTTGGCGCCGTGAGGCAGCAGTGCTAACCATTGCACCACTGGTGCAGGTCAGGGAAGGAGACCCTCCGGGAGTGGTGGTATTTGACTGTGAACCTGTAATAAACCTCTTTGTGCTCTAAACTACTGCTGAGACGTGGTGGCTTACCTCCAATCTAACAGTAAGTAACCGGCGATCGCCAATTAGGTTGCATCTGTCTCCACCTAGACCCAGAGGAAGGTCCGGCTATGACAAACTTCGAGCCTGGAAGAAACATTTTTTAAAAACTATGTGTGTAATCATAACCAATGCAGATAAAAATTCCCTATCAGGACCAAGAATATTTTCCTGACTATTGGAAATGGAGTAGTTTAATATACGTATCGGATTGTAAAACTGTAAATAAGAGCATATACTTTCTTGATCTCAATAATAGGTGTGAAAGGATGTACAGGGAAACATACTTCGTCATTATAAGTGTGGTGACTCTTGGGACAGATGGAGGCATAACATCAACAGAAATAACCGTTTATGAGAATTGCGCCAAAATATCCGGGACTCTTGAAGAGGTAACACATATCGCATCAGAAATTAGAGGCCATCCACACCATGAACCATTACAAACAATGGGCGTAGAAGCCAACATAACCTGTGCAATTCTTACATGGTGTGTACTAATATGGGCGTATGTATGTACAACCATTAAGATCCCATTAAATAGGAAAGTGTGTCTAAATTGCCCTTTAGAATTTCCTGAACTCATGTCTGTGGAATGGCCAGAGCTGGATGGGGTTTTATGTCAACTAATACCTAAATCAGGTGCCTGCTTTGGAAAACAGAGGTTAAATATGGATGTGCTGATCCTAAACCTAATGGGAGAAGGCAAGACCAGACTTTAGAAATGTACCGACAGGCCAGCTGTGCAAGCACAATAGTGTTTATGCGGTGGGATGGGTTACCAGAAGGAACTGGAAGGGACATACAGAACCTATATGGAAGTAGAACAAACGGCTAAGGGAACTAAGAATGATATTGAAGTAATTGAAGAAACAAGAGACGAGTTGTAGAACTGGAGAACTAATGTTCAGGCTCATCCCTGGCTCCATATATTATCTCATGTTGCTGTGATCTTAAATTTCTGTACTTTGATATATCTGATATTTACTATGGTTATGTTTGCTCAATGGGAAAAGGAGATAACTCAACAATGGAATATGGAATTAATATTGAGAAGGCGGGATCAATTGATTTGAATATTTGCATATGAATTATTGGAAGTAGCTTAGACTTGGGTATTGCACAAGGATGAAAAGATGATATTGTTCTGTGGTCCATCTCATTATAACTCAATGGATCAAAGGGAGGACGATAGCCATATCGAGTTTCAAAATTCATTTTTACAGGATGTGGACTTCACTGGCTAGGCAGCATTTGTTGCCCATCCCTAATTGCCCTCGAGAAGGTGATGGTAAACTTCCTTCTTGAACCGCTGCAGTCCATCTGGTGTAGGTACATCCACAGTGCTGTTAAAGAGAGAGTTCCAGGATGTTGACCCAGCGACAGTGAACGAACAAAGTCAGGCCGGTGAGTGGCTTGGAGGGGACCTTCCAAGAGGTGGTCTTTCCATGTAACTGCTACCCTTGTCCTTCTAGATGGTAGTGGTTGTGGGTTTGGAAGGTGCTCCCTAAGGAGCCTTGATGAGTTCCTGCAGTGCATCTTGTAGATGGTACACACTGCTGCTACTGTACGTCGGTGGTGGAGGGATTGAATGTTTGTGAAAGGGGTGCCAATCAAGCAGGATGCGCTCTCCTGGATAGTGTTGAGCTTCTTGAGTGTTGCTGGAGCTGATCCAGGCAAGTGGGGAGTATTCCATCACAATCGTGACTTGTGCTTTGTAGATGGTAGACAGGCTTTGGGGTGTCAGGAGGTGAGTTACTCTCCGCAGGATTCCTTGCCTCTGACCTGCTCGTGAAGCCACAACATTTATATGGCTAGTCCAGTTCATTTTCTGGTCAATGGTAACCCCCGAGATGTTGATTATGGGGGATTGAGTGATGGTAATGACATTGGATGTCATGGGGTGATGGTTTGATTCTCTCTTATTGGAAATGGTTATTGCCTGCACTTCTGTGGCCCAAATATTACTTGCCACTTGTCAGTTCAAGCCTGGAGAATGGAAAACATCTTAAAGCATGATGGGAAAAAGAAGCCAACCTCATAGCAGCGTAAGAGGTGTGGAGGAAATGTGATTGCAGTTTAACGACCTAGCCGGCTGAGCAGTCTTGCGATAAGGACCTATTTGACATGGTACAGATTTGCCTACCAAAATGGGTGGAAGCAGAGGCAAGGGTGTGAAGAGACACAGAGAGCTTTGAACATTCAGGGAGAGAAGCAGTATCAGCTCCAGAGGTGACATCTCATTGGAGAAGAGAAAGAAGAATCCTGCAGGAGGATGCAAAATCATGGACTGGGGTAAGATATTTCCCGGCATGTTCTATCACTGAACAACAAGACTGAAGAAGGGTGGCATGGTGGCACAGTGGTTAGCACTGGTGGCACAGTGGTTAGCCCTGGTGCCTTGTGGTGCCGAGGACCCGGATTCGATCCCTGCCTGGGTCACTGTCGGTGTGGAGTTTGCATATTCTCCCCATGTCTGCCTGGGTCTCACTTCCACAACCCAAAGATGTGCAAGGTAAGTGGGTTGGCCACGCTAAATTGCCCCTTAATTGGAAAAAAATAAATTGGGTACTCTAAATTTATTTTTAAAAAGGGAATGAAGAAGAGGAAAATGTCCAGTTTGTTGGATGATTAGTGGGTCTACCAAAGCAGAAATAAAGCTGGCCGTGTTCAATCGGCAGTGACATTCACAGTATTTTGGAAAAACAATGAAATCCCCAAATCCTCACAAGGTGAAGGGGCACAACCTTGGACAGAAACGTATGCTGTGCATGCTGGGAAACTCAGTAAACTGAACATGCGCAACATGAACAGATAAAGTTGGAACCTCTTTTCCAACTGTTACAGTGTAAAGAAACTCAGTTTCAATGCAGGCTTTTGAATAGTATGAGCTCTTGAAGTAAATGGAAATAAAAACAACAAAAAGCTGCAACACAAAGGGACTTGGGGGGACTTGTGCACAAAACACAGAACTCTGGCATTCTAGTGCAGCAGGTAATCAGGAAGGCTAATGGAATGTTGACCCTTATTTCAAGGGGGTTGGAATATAAGAGTTGGGAAGTCTTGCTGCAACTGTACAAGGTACTGGTGAGAATACACCTGGAGTACTGTGAGCAGTTTTGGTCCCCTTATTTAAGGAAAACTATTTCATTGGAAATTTATTTCATTGGAGGCGGTTCAGAAATGGTGCAGTAGGTTCTGGTCGGTATAGACTCAATGGGCCGAATGTCCTGCTTCAACACTGCAGAAATTCTATAATTCTACAATTCTTAAATTCTACAAAGTAGGCTGATCCCTGGTATGGAAGGACTGTCTTATGAGCAAAGATCAAACAGGTTGGGACTCTACTCATTGGAATTTAGACGAATGAGAGGTGATCTCATTGAACTCACAATAAAGTGGATGAATTAATCGTGCAAATAGATGTAAATGGATATTGTTGCTAACTTTTGGCTGGTTCAATTGGCTCTGTTTTATAACATTTGCTCTCGAGTCGCCAGGTATCTTTATGATACTGCCACTAGGTTCAAGTCCAAGTAATGATCAATAACTTAACACACCAATTAGTAAGATTCAAATCAAGGCACATTCATAATACACAGTAATCGCTACTCATGCACAAATTCTACATCTAGTCTACTTCTACAACTAACAGGCCTATACTTAACTTTAGACTGGCCCACCAGGTCAGGGGAACAAATGGCCTTTCGTTCGCAATCTGAAACAGCGGGATTCAAAGCCAGTATGGACTGGTAGCTAGGAGCGCCTATCTCGTAGCGAGCGTCGACTTGAGACTTACTTCAGGGATGTGGCAGTTTCGACCGTTCACTCTCAGGGGTTGCTTCGCATTGCTGAGTGACCCGGTCAAGGAGAGCGATTTGAACTTGAGGCTTAACTTTTATAGTCCCCAGGGGCTTCCCGCCTTTTGGGGTGGACCCTGTACCTGGTTCTAGGTGATTGGACTTCGTTCCAATCGCTTGGTTCGATTTCTCCAATACTGGAGCGGTTCCCTGATCGATGGGCGGTCTTGAGGTGTCCGTTAACCTCTTTTGTGTTGGCTCCTGCTGGCGCCGGGGAGTCTGGCTTAGTTTTGTGTATCCCAAATGTTGCTATTGTTCCCGGGGATTGCTCATTAGTATGTAGATGGCTGCTATATTATTATGCTGATGGTCGCTGGTATCGATGCTTTCTGGGATTTTGCAGAGTTAAATACACAGCAAGCCTGCTGGTTTCTGCCTGTGTTGGCTGAATTTCCCTTCAGCCTTTGCCGTTCGCCATTTTAAATCGGGACTTGGCCAATTCAGGTGGCTACAGTATGTTATAGTTGGGATTACGGAGACATGGCTACATGGTGACCAGGGATGGGAATTGGACATTCAGGGATATTCAGTACTTAGGAAGGACAGACAAAAAGGAAAAGGCAGTGGAGTTCCATGGCTAGCTAAAGAGGAAATTAATGCAATAGAGAGGGATGTTATCAGCTTTGACGATATGGAATCCTTGTGGGTAGAACTAAGAAACACTAAGGGGCAATAAACCATAGTGCGATTGTATATAGACCCCCTAACTCTGTGGTGATGTTGGGAATGGCATTAAACAGGAAATTAGAAACACATGTGATAAAGGATTATCTGTAATTATGGATGACTTTAATCTGCATATAGATTGAGCAAATCAAATTAGTCACAATATCTTAGAGGAGGAATTCCTCCTGGAGTGTATACGGGATGGCTTTCTGGATGAATTTGTTGAGGAACCAACTTGAGAACAGGCTATCCTAGGTCAGACATTGTGTAAAGAGACAGGAATCATTGGCAATCTAGTTGTGTGAGACCCCTTGGGAATGAGTGACCATAATATGATAGAATTTTTCATCAAGCTGGAGAGTGTCTTGATTGATTCTGAGACTAGGGCCCTGAATCTAAATAAAGGAAACTACGATGGTATGAGGTACGAGTCGGCTACGATGGATTGGGAAACTTACTTAAAAGGATGACGGTAGATAGGCAATGGCAAACATTGAAGAAGCACATGGGTGAACTGCAACAATGATTTCTTCCTGTCTGGCACAAAAGTAAAATGGGAAAGGTGGCCAAATCATGGCTTACAAGGGAAATTAGAGATGGTATTAGTTCCAAGGAAGAAACATAAAAATTGCTGAAAAACAACAGACTTGAAGATTGGGCGCTGTTCAGAATTCAGCAAAGGAAGACCGAGGGATTGATTAATAAGGGGAAATTAGAGTATGAGAGTAAGCTTGCGGGAAAGATAAAATGTGAAGAGTATGAAGGTATGTGAAGAGAAAAACAATGGTGAAAACAAATGTAGGTCACTTACAGTCAGAAACGGGAATTTATAATGGGGAACAAAGAAATGGCTGACCAACTAAATACATACTTTGGTTCAGTCTTCACAAAGGAGGACACAAATAACCTAGCAGAAATGTTGGGGAACATATTACTGAGAGGGAGAACTGAAGGAGATCAGCATTAGTAGAGAAGTGGTATTGGGGAAATTCATGGAACGGAAGGCAGATTAATACCCAGGGCCTAATAATATAAATCCAAGAGTACTTAAGGAAGTGGCTCTAGAGAGGAGGTGGTGGCATAGTGGTATTGTCACTGGACTAGTAAACCAGATACCCAGAGTAATGCTCTCGGGACCCAGGTTCAAATCCCGCCACTGCAGATGGTGAAGTTTGAATTCAATAAAAATCTGGAATTAAAAGTGAAATGAAATGAAAATCGCTTATTGTCACAAGTAGGCTTCAAATTAAGTTACTGTGAAAAGCCCCTAGTCGCCACATTCCGGCTCCTGTTCAGGGCCTGTTCGGGGAGGCTGGTACGGGAATTGAACCGCGCTGCTGGCCTGCCTTGGTCTGCTTTAAAAGCCAGCTATTTAGCCCTGTGCTAAACCAGCCCCTAATGATGGCTAATGATGGTCACACAATGAAAGTCTAATGATGGCCATGAAACCATTGTCGATTGCCGGAAAAACTCATCTGGTTCACTAATGTCCTTTAGGGAAGGAAATCTGTTGTCATTACCTGGCCTGGCCTACATGTGACTCCAAACCCACAACAATTTGGTTGACTCTTAACTGCCCCCTCAAGGGCATTTAGGGATAGGCAATAAATGCTAGTGCAGCCTTCAACACCCATGTCCCATGAATGAATTTTTAAAAATTACTGGAAGCATTGGTGGCCATTTCCAAGATTCTATAGACTCTGGAAGAGACCCTACAGTTTGGAGGGTAGCTAATTTAACCCCACTATTTAAAAAGAGAGGGAGAGAGAAAACTGGGAATTATGGACCAATAAGCCTGACGCGGTAGTGGGGAAAATTCACAAATCCATTATTGTCATGTGAGAGTACCTTTAAGACATGGATGTTTAAGCAATGTACCTTTAAGAAAACAGTGATGTCAGAGAGTGGGTGGAGCTGAGGTCAGGTCAGCCACTTTGAAGTTTCAGTTTGCAGTTTGAAAAAGCAGCTTGTGTGTGTCTGTATGTTTCCAGAGAGCTGCAGTTTGGAGGAAAAGAGCTTGGGGAGTGTCTGTGTTTTGCAGTGAGCTGGATTTGCTGTGATCTCTGCCATGAAAGACTATCCCTGGATCATTTGGGTGATTTAAACTCATAATAGTAAAGCCTTTAACCTGATGTGATTGTGTTTAAAGGTGTTAAGTCTCTTGGAAGCTTGAAGGAACATTTTGAGGAATTATTTACTGTTGTAATATTTTTGGAGTTATCTTTGAAGTAAGGGGTGTTAAGAGATCCAATGTTTATTTAAGATGTTAAGTGGAGTTCATGGAATAAACATTGTTTTGTGTTTAAAAACCCACGTGTCCATAATTGTAATCCCACACCTAGGGAACAAGCCGTGTGCTAGGAAAAGGAACAAATCCATTAAAGGGGAGGTTGGTTGAACTCTATGATACATTTTGGGGTTCTGAAAATGCCTCGCCCATAACATTATCAAGGATTTTACAGCAGAGTACTTGGAAAACAGTGGCAGAACCAGACAGAGTCAGCATGGATTTATGAAGGGGAAATCATGCTTGACAAATCTACTGGAATTATTTGATGATGTAACTAGTAGAGTTAGTGAAGGGGCACCAATGAATCTGGTTTATTTGGACTTTCAAAAGACTTTTGACAGAGTCCCATATAAGAGATTAGTGTGTAAAATCAAAGTGCATGGATTAGGGGTAGTGTAGTGAGATAGATAGAAAACTGGTTGGCAGACAGGCAACGAGTAGGAATAAGCAGGATTTTTTTCCACATGGCAGGCAGTGAGTTGTGGGGTACCGCAGGGAAAGGTGCTGGGACCCCACTATACTAATGATTTTGATGAGGGAATGAAATGTAGTATCTCCAAATTTGCAGATGACACCAAGCTGGGTGGGAGGGTGAGCTGTGAGGAAGATGCAGAGATCCTTCAGTGTAATTGGTCAAGTTGAGTGAGTGGGCAAATGAATGGCAGATGCAGTATAATTTGGATTAATGTGAAGTTATCCACTTTGGCAGCAAAAACAGGAGGGCAGATTATTATCTGAATGGCCATAAATTAGGAAGGGGAATGTGCAACGAGACCTGTGTGCCCTCGAACATCAGTTGCTGAAAGGAAGCATGGAGGTGCAGCAGGTGGTAAAGAAGGCAAATGGTATGCTGGCCTTCATAGCAAGACGATTCGAGTACAGGAGCAGGGATATCCTGCTACAATTATGCAGGGCCTTGGTGAGGACACACCTGGAATATTGCGTGCAGTTTTGGTCTCTTTATCTGAGGAAAGATGTCCTTGCTTTGGAGGGAATGCAGAGAAGGTTTATCAGACTGATTCCTGGGATGGCAGGACTGACATATGAGGAGAGATTGAGTCGATTAGGATTGCATTCGCTGGAGTTCAGAAGAATGAGGGGGGTATCTCATAAAAATCTATAAAATCCTAATAGGACTAGACAGGGTAGATGCAAGAAGGGTGTCCACGATGGGCGGATGTCCAGGGATCACAGTCTGAGGATACGGGGTAGGCCATTTAGGACTGAGATTAGGAGACATTTTCCTTGGAGCAGAGGAGGTTGAGGGGGGACATGGTCCCTTGGTGGAGGGATCAATGACCAGGTAGCATAGATTTAAGGTAACGGGCAGGAGGTTTAGAAGGAATGTGAGGAAAAACTATTTCACCTGGAGGTTGGTGGGAGTCTGGAACTTGCCACCTGAAAGGGTGTTGGAAGCAAGACCCGCATAACACTTAGGAATGTGCACTTGTGATGTCAAGGCATGCAAGGCTATGGGCCGAGTGCTGGAAAATGTGATTAGAATAGTTGGGTGGATGTTTTTGACCGGCACAGACATGATGGGCTGAAGGGCCTTTTCTGTGCTGTAGACCTCTATGTCTCCATAAATGTCTTCACCCAGAGACAATGTTTTCCCTCATAGGAGAGTCAAGGATCAGAGGGCATCTTCTCAAATTAAAGGGATGCCCATTTAGGACTGAGGTGAGGAGAAATTTCTTCCCTCAGAGGGTTGTGAGTCTTTGGAACTCCTTGCCACAGAGAGCTGTGGGGGCAGAGTCTTTATGTATAATTAAGGCTGAGATAGACAGATTCTTGATCAGTAAGGGGATCAGTAAGGGGATCAAGAGTTATAGAGAACGGTAATAATGTGAACGTTAGGAATGTCGGATCAGTCATGATCCTATTGAATGGTGGAACAGCTTCAAAGGGACAAACGGCCTGTTCTTGATCGTATTTCTTATTGGCTTAAACACGTCAGTGAGCACAGGGATGATAGGGCTTGGTGTCAGTTAATAATAATATAATCTTTATTTGTGTCACCGGTAGGCTTACATTAACACTGCAATGAAGTCACTGTGAAAATCCCCTCGTCGCCACATTCCGGTGCCTGTTCGGGTTCACAGAGGGAGAATTCAGAATGCCCAATTCACCTGACAAGCATGTCTTTCGGGTCTTGTGGGAGGAAACCAGAGCACCCGGAGGAAACCCACGCAGACACGAGGAGAACGTGCAGACTACGCACAGTCAGTGACCCAAGCCGGGAATCAAACCTGGGTCCCGAGCATTGTGAAGCTCCAGTGTTTCTTTTTTAAATTTAGAGTACCCACTTATTTTTTTTCCAATTAAGGGGCAATTTAGCGTGGCCAATCCAGCTGCACATCTTTAGGTAATGGGGGTGAAACCCACGCAGACACGGGGAGAATGTGCAAACTGGGTGACTGCTTTGCGGAGCACCTTCACTCAGTCCACAAGCATTACCCTGACCTTCCTGTCGCTTATCATTTCAATTCACCTTCTGATTCTCATTGACTACTGCAATGCTCCAGTGAAGCCCGAGCAAACTGGAGGAGCAGCATCTCATCTTCCCATTCCCCATTTTACACCACTTCTGGAGTCAACATTTTTGAGTTCAACAACTTCTGAACCTCCCTCCCTCCCCACAGGGCCACCTATAACTTGTTCTTATGTTTTCCTTTCACGGAGCGTTGTCCCTTGTTCTGCAATTAACACATTCTGCTATCGCACCTTTCTGCCACTGTTAACGTCCTTCTTTAGTCTTTAATGCTACCATTGACAATCCCTTTGTCTTGTGTCCATGACATCTTTGTTAATTCTCTTCTGAGCTCCCACCGATCCCTGACCTTCTTTAACCACCTGCTTCACCCCACCCTCTTCAACAGTATAAAATCCATCTCCTTTTTACCTCTCTCCAGCTCTGAATAAGAGTGATATGGACTAAAAGTTAACCCTGTTTCTCTCTCCACAGATGCTGCCAGACCTGCTGAGTTTTTCCAGCAATTTTTGTTTTTACTTCAGATTTCCAGCATGTGTAGTATTTTGCTTTTATTTTCTATTCTTAAGATGTCTCTATTCAAAGCAAACTGGCGTCGGTCCACTCACCTTTGTTCAACATGGCCTCCTGTTTATCTGTTTTTCGTGGAATCTCACACCACAGAAAGTGCCCATTTGGGCCCTCATGCCTAAGTCACCTCTTTGGAAGAGTTACCCATTAATCCCACTCTTTCTCCTCGCCCTGCAATTTTTTCTACTCGGTAGATTGTGCTTGGCATTTCCTTTCTGCCTTATTGCAAGGACAATTTCATGCTCTGCTTTATTTGGACTTTTATGGCTTCAGTCGCTGCCACCATAACACCATATTTTGGAGTGTCATTCATTTGTCTCTCACAGCAGCCCTGGACTCAGATGATTACCTCTACATCAAACACCAATCAGTCATTTCACCGCCTCCCCAAAATCATATGTCTCGATTGCCTCTGTATGGAGTCTTAGCTGCTGATGTGCCTTAGGTGCCTGTTTTTATTCCCACTCCTTTCACGCCCTTTTACCATTTCCTCTGGCTTTCTGCCAATGAGGCTTCAAGAGCGGGTCTCAGCACCCAATGGCCCGGTTGATGACCGTTTGACAGGACACTTGAACCCGCCCCAGGTGTCCATCTCTGGTGGTGTGGGCTGCACATTACCTGTTCCCATATAAGGTAACAGCAGAAACTCTGGGTGCCCCGAGAGACTGGCTCAATCATGCTACTGACAATAGGCTGGAGCATATCAATAGGGTGCGATGATCTCCTGAAGGATGATTGACGGGTGTGTTCGAGACATGTCTCTCGCAGTTGTCTGTCGGTTGTGTATTGGTGTGGAGATGCCGGTGTTGGACTGGGGTGAGCACAGTAAGAAGTCTTACAACACCAGGTTAAAGTCCAACAGGTTTGTTTCGATGTCACTAGCTTTCGGAGCGCTGCTCCTTCCTCAGGTGAATGAAGAGGTATGTTCCAGAAACATATATATATCGACAGATTCAAATATGCCAGACAATGCTTGGAATGTGAGCATTAGCAGGTGATTAAATCTTTACAGATCCAGAGATGGGGTAACCCCAGGTTAAAGAGGTGTGAATTGTGTCAAGCCAGGACAGTTGGTAGGATTTCGCAGGCCAGATGGTGGGGGATGAACGTAATGCAACATGAATCCCAGGTCCTGGTTGAGGCCGCACTCATGTGTGCTATAAGCTTGGCTATAAGCCTCTGCTCGGCGGTTCTGCGATGTCGCGCGTCCTGAAGGCCGCCTTGGAGAACGCTTACCCGGAGATCAGAGGCTGAATGCCCTTGACTGCTGAAGTGTTCCCCGACTGGAAGGGAACATTCCCGCCTGGTGATTGTCGCGCGATGTCCGTTCATTCGTTGTCGCAGCGTCTGCATGGTCTCGCCAATGTACCACGCTTCGGGACATCCTTTCCTGCAGCGTATGAGGTAGACAACGTTGGCCGAGTCGCACGAGTATGTACCGCGTACCTGGTGGGTGTTGTTCTCACGTGTAATGGTGGTATCCATGTCGATGACCTGGCACATCTTGCAGAGATTGCCATGGCAGGGTTGTGTCGTGTCGTGGTCACTGTTCTGAAGGCTGGGTAGTTTGCTGCAAACAATAGTTTGTTTGAGGTTGCGCGGCTGTTTGAAGGCAAGTAGTGGGGGTATGGGGATGACCTTGGCAAGATGTTCATCTTCATCGATGACGTGTTGAAGGCTGTGAAGATGTCGTAGTTTCTCCGCTCCGGGAAAGTACTGGACGATGAAGGGTATTCTGTCGGTTCTGTCCCATGTTTGTCTTCTGAGGAGGTTGGTGCGGTTTTTTGCTGTGGCCCGTTGGAACTGTCGTTCGATGAGTCGAGCGCCATATCCCGTTCGTACGAGGACATCTTTCAACGTCTGTAGATGTCTGTTACGCTCCTCCTCGTCTGAGCAGATCCTGTGTATACGGAGAGCTTGTCCATAGGGGATGGCTTCTTTAATGTGTTTAGTTTGGAAGCTGGAGAAGTGGAGCATTGTGAGTTTATCCGTGGGTTTGCGGTAAAGCGAAGTGCTGAGGTGACCGTCCTTGATGGAGACGAGTGTGTCCAAGAACATAAGAACTAGGAGCAGGAGTAGGCCATCTGGCCCCTTGAGCCTGCTCCGCCATTCAATGAGATCATGGCTGATCTTTGTGGACTCAGCTCCACTCTCCGGCCCGTACACCATATCCCCGAATCCCTTTATTCTTTAGAAAGGTATCTATCTTTTTCTTAAAAACGTTTAAAGAAGGAGCCTCAACTGCTTCACTGGGCAAGGAATTCCAGAGATTTACAACCCTTTGGGTGAAGAAGTTCCTCCTAAACTCAGTCCTAAATCTACTTCCCCTTATTTTGAGGCTATGCCCCCTAGTTCTGCTTTCACCCGCCAGTGGAAACAACCTGCCCGCATCTATCCTATCTATTCCCTTCATGATTTTATATGTTTCTATAAGATCCCCCCGCATCCTTCTAAACTCCAATGAGTACAGTCCCAGTCTACTCAACCTCTCGTCATAATCTAACCCCCTCAACTCTGGGATCAACCTAGTGAATCTCCTCTGCACTCCCTCCAAAAGAATGCAACTGATTTTGGAGAGTAGTCCATGGTGAGTCTGATGGTTGGATGGAACTTACTGATGTCATCGTGTAGTCGTTTCAGTGATTCTTCGCCGTGGGTCCAAAGGAAGAAAATGTCATCGATGTATCTGGTGTATAATGTCGGTTAAAGGCCCTGGCTTGACACAATTCACACCTCTTTAACCTGGGGTTACCCCATCTCTGGATCTGTAAAGATTTAATCACCTGCTAATGCTCACATTCCTAGCATTGTCTTGCATCTTTGAATTTGTCTATATATATATGTTTCTGGAACAGACCTCTTCATTCACCTGAGGAAGGAGCAGCGCTCCGAAAGCTAGTGACATCGAAACAAACCTGTTGGACTTTAACCTGGTGTTGTAAGAGTTCTGGTTGTGTATTTGATTGGTCAAGTCTGAATTCCCAACAGTATGCCTGAGGTTTGACTGCAGTTTGATTTACAACCAATTCTTTAAATTAAAATATCCAATTTAATCGGGCTCAAAACTAGGCCGTGTCAGGTTACCACACAAGAGCCTTCAAAGTTCTTCACCCGACGAACAACTTGAGCAGTTAATGCACAACCCTCTTGATTTTTGTTATTGAACATGCATTTCTCATACATAATGTTCTTCCTTGGTTTGGAAAAGTGCTTGGACTTTTGTCAGAACTTTCTGTATTTTATTTTCATCACCCACAGCATGTCCACACAAAGTGTTACATACTTCGCCAACACTCACAGTAAGTAATGATTTTACCCCAAAGCCTTTATTCTCCAGAACTCGTGTTTGCGTTAACCACGTGCAGCCTCGCAATTCTCTCAACTTTGTTTGAACCGCCTGAGATCTGAGCTGTTTTCCTTTCTGTCAGCAACAGCACTTCAGATGGCAGATATCCAAAAGCAGCCAGCGGATCACATGTTTGTGTTCACTACTGTGTTTTTGTTCAGGACTAATCTACTATATGCAGGATGTGTGACTTTACTGCAGTGTTTCAACATTCATTTGAAGAGTGTCATAGAATAAAATTTCTATCATGAGAAAGACAAACTGATTTGTCCACAATCAGGTCACAACTTGGATGCAAGGTTGATTTTAGTAAGTTTGAATCACTTTAAAAATGTTTTGTTCAGAATCCTGCCCCTATATTATAACTTCCAGATCTGACTTTTGCTGCAACTCTTTATTACTGTCACAGGTAGGCTTACATTAACACGGCAATGAAGTTACTGTGAAAATCCCCTAGTCGCCACACTGTGGCGCCTGTTCAGGTACACTGAGGAGAGAATTCAGGTTGTCCAATTCACCTAACAAGCACGTCTTTCAGGACATGTGGGAGGAAACCAGAGCACCCGGAGGAAACCCACGCAGACATGGGGAGAAAATGCAGACTCCGCACAGACAGTGATCCAAGATAGGAATCAAACCCGGGTCCCTGGCGCTGTGAAGCAACAGTGCTACCCTCTGTGCTACCGGCCCAATTTTATGCCGGGATGTTATGCTGGTGGACTACAACTCCCAGGTGATCCCAAATAAATTAAGGCTACTTCTTTCCCGCCTCATTTCACAATGGTGAAGGATTGTTTTCAAGGGGAGTTATGTCTCACTTTGTGTATGACCAGCTTCATTATCTATCGTAAAATAATTTCAAGCGACTTAAAAACCTATTGCATCTGAACTTTATGATTACAGAAATTAAAATTGGTTCTCACAGACAAAGCTTTCTGATTGGAAGTGTTGCTGATTTTCTACTTGGTTCAATTGCTCTGTTTTATTACCTTTGCTCTCGAGTCGCCAGGTATCTTTATGATACCGCCACGAGGTTCAAGTCCGAGTAATGATCAATAACCCAATACACCGATTAGTAAGATTTAAATCAAAGCACATTTATTAGACACAGTAATCGCTACTCATGCACAAATTCTACGTCTAAGCTACTTCTACAACTAACAGGCCTATACTTAACTTCGGACTGGCCCACCAGGTCAGGGGAACAAATGGCCTTTCGTTCGGGTTCTGAGTCTGCGGGATTCAAAGTTGGTACGGATTGGTAGCTAGGAGCGCCTATCTCGTAGCGAGCGTTGAATTAAGACTTACTTCTGTCGGTCGTCACTGCACCTGGTCACGGTCAATGTTGGTCCGTGTTGCTGGGTGACCCGGGCAGGACGCAGAGGTGAAGAAGAGCTGAAGAGAGCGATTTGAACTTGGGGCTCAACTCTTATAGTCCCCAGGGGCTTCCTGCCTTTCGGAGCGGACCCTGTACCTGGTCCCAAGTGATTGGACTTTGTCCCAATCGCTTGGTTCGATTTTCTCCAATACTGGAGCGGTTCCCTGATCGATGGGCGGTCTTGAGGTGCTCGTTCACCAACTTTATGTTGGCTCCTGCTGGCGCCGAGGAGTCTGGCTTTGCTTTGTGTGTCCAAAAGGTTACTTACTGTTCCCGGGGATTGCTCATCAGTATGCAGATGGCTGCTACTTTGTTATGCTGATGGCCGCTGGTATCGATGTTGTCTGGTCTTTGCTGAGGTAAATACACAGCAAACCTGCAGCTGCTGGTTTCTGTCTTGTTGGCTGACTTTCCCATCAGCCTTTGCCGTTCGCCATTTTAAATCGGGAGTTGGTCAATTTAGGTGGCTACAGAAGCCAGACCAAGCAAATAACATTAAACTGGTTGATAACATCAACCATGGGGCTAATACCATCAAACATGGGGCTGGTTTAGCACATTGGGCAAGGACAGCTGGCTTGTAATGCAGAACAAGACCAGCAGCGCGGGTTCAATTCCCGTACCAGCCTCCCCGAACAGGCGCCGGAATGTGGCGACTAGGGGCTTTTCACAGTAACTTCATTGAAGCCTACTTGTGACAATAAGCGATTATTATTGTTATTACTATTATTATTATTAATAATAACAATTGTCGTCACTGTTCTCTATGTTCCAATGCTGTTAAATAGTGAAAATAGCACTTATTCTGTGAGGTTCCGTGATTTTAATTTTAAAATTCACCTGTTTTTCTGTTCTCCTTCCTCCACAGTTCTCACTTCCCTGGCCTCTCCTCTGTTGTGCTCGACTCCCCTATATCTCCTTCTGTTCTGTTCCTGCCGAATTCCATCCCACATCCCCAGTTGGGCATTGCTCCCATTTGCCCAGTGCTCCTTCTTCCCAGTGTACACTGTTCCTGAACCTTGGCCTGTCTCTGTCTCTGGATCTATCCCATGTCATTGCACATCATTCAAATGATATAATGCTACACATCACAACCACATTCCAAATTGAAACTAGTCACCGAACAATGGCGCATCACAGAAGCCATTATATTGTTTATGTATCTTTCCCTCACAACGTTTTCTCAGATAGGGTTAACAAGTTTGGGTTTTGCATTGATTTGATTTGATATTTGGGCGCTGAAAATAAATCCGCTGTTCGCTTCACAAAATACACAGTGCTTCTGATAAGAGCCTCCCTAACATATTATTGCTTTCATTGCTGACAGTTTTGCTTTTGTTGAACGGGTTGGGGGAGCAGGGGGCATACAAATAAAATGGCATTCTGCAGTGATAGGGGGCGACCTCTGTCCCCTGTGTGCACTCAGACATGCTGAATCAATATTCCAGAAATTCATGTTGAATCAATATTATTCTGATATTGTACAGTGAAGCCAGCCAATGCAATGTCGGGATTGTACATTTAGGACACATAGGACCTGGTGGCGGCTGTGTTATCCACTCTTGAAAAAAGCGTGAAACAGCATGGTGGGTCCTGCAGTAAAGTTATTTAAAGGATCGGGAAAGTTACATTTTTGGAACGTTTCCCTATTGGGAAGTGTCTGAAAATTCTTTGCAGTATTTTTAGAAGTATGTTGTCCATTTCCAAGGAACTATTTTGTTGCTCTCACCGGGCTAGATGAGTGGGTGACCAATTCACAGAAAGTCTACAGGAGGTATGGGGGCGGCAGTGCTATTGTGTCTGCAGTATGGCAGGGAGATAGAGCAGAGGCTGTGGAGAGCGCAAACTCTTGTGCCATGTTCTCTGTCAAGTTGAAGGCCGAATCCTGCATGCTCCATGACAGTGACAGGGAAGCTGCCTGACAGGCCCCTCAATGTGCCCAGCGTCTCGGTGTGCATGCCGGGTCAGCGTTCATTCCCCTGGTTGTTACCTCTTTGAGATCCTCATCTGAGCCCTCTGCAGCAGTACTCACCTACCAGCTTGCTCTCTAGTGTGAGTTAATGAACCACCTCTTCACCTTGGCCTGATTGCAGCCTATTTGTGCCTGTGATATGCCACTTGCTGATCCCAACTCTATCCTAGCTTCCAAAGTGCCGTGCCGGTAACTGGTGCCTGCGAGGGTCAGATCAACTGTTAGGGTTTTTTCATTAGTGCTCTCTTTCCTCTTCCTGGAGGGCAAATGGCAGTTCTTTGGATGTCGGAAAGCAGGAACTCAAAAGGAGAAGGTTGATGTGAGGGAAGACAGGTGGGGTGGGAAGGAAGAGGTTCAAAGTTACATGATTAGCAGCTTGTTCATCATGCCAGGTAGCAGGATGAGAGTGTGCTAACTGTTGAGATTGGGAATAAGGCAGGAAGATGCCAGCCCCATGATGCTGAATGCCATCTCCTCTGTAGGACTCGGGAGATGCTGGCATTTCAGACATCCAGCCGTATGGGCTGAGCTGAAATTTCTCAAATTAAATTTTGGGGAGTGAGACTGAACCCATTGCTTTCGGGCCCCATCCCAAATTTCCTACACCAGCTACTGACTCCATCCCTCTCCCTGGAAATTGTCTGAGATTAAGCCAGCCTGTTCACAACATTGGTGTCACATTTGATCTCAAGATCAACTTCCAGTCCCATATTCATGCTGCCATTAGGATAGGATCGCCTATTTCCATCTCTGCAACTTTGTCCACTTTTACCTCATCTCGGTTTACCTGTTGCTAAAAGCCTTATTCATGCCTTTGTTACCTCTAAACTTGACTATTCTAATGTACTGCTGGCTGGTCTCCCACATTCTATCCCGTGTCAACCTGAGGTCATCCAAAACTCTCCTACCTGTGGCTTAAGTAACATCAGGTCCAGTTGTGCTATCAGCTCTGCCCTCGCTGACCTACAATGGCTCCCAGTCAATCAACATTTTTATTTTAAAATTTTCATTCTTGTATTTAAATCCCTCCATGACCTCGCATCCTCTCCATCTCTATAACCTCCTCCAGCCTGACCACCCACTGAGGTATCTGCGTTCCTCTAATTCTGCCCACTTGCATACTCCCAATCATAATTGCTCCACCCAAAGGTGGCTGTGCCTTCAATTGTCCAAGCTCTGGAATTCCCTCCCTACACCTCTCCGCCTCTCAGGGTGGAATTTCCCAAAAAAGTGACTGTCATTTTGGGTGGGAAAACAGGCACAAATTGCTCCGACCATTCCGGTGTGATTCTCATCGCAATTCTCCCACAACTGGTCATTTTGTTTGGAGGCGGGGGAAACCCACTGACAAAATGATGTGTGGGACCTAAAAGTGCCGGCATGCCCAGACTCACAGATATCAAAGTGAGAGTGCAGCCTACCACACCACCCCCCCCCTCCATTGATCACTGGCATCAGGCCATCGGGGCCCTACCAAAAGGTCTCCCTCAGGCACTGCCCTCTTCTAGCTGTCATCAGCCCTCCCCCCCTGATTGACGGTACCAGTGCACCCCTTTCCCCTCCCATCCTAGGTGGGCAATACCCCATTACGTGGTATCCAAATGCCTCCCCCTTCATGGCCCCCCCCCCCCCCTCCGTTCATGGCCAAGGCACTTAATGGTCACGTCCCCTTCAGGCCCCACCCTTGTGAGTGTCACCTGACACACTGGCGTGCCACCTGGCCCCCTAGAAGCACTGACCGGGCAGTGCCAACCTCAGGGGCAGCCATTTCTCTAATGGCCCCCACAGAAGTGGATCTTCCTGGCCACCTGCTCCCACTCCCTTCTGAGGGTGATCCTTGAGAGTTTCCCAGTATCTCGAAGACCAGGGCATCTCTCCTCATTCTCACCTCGACCATCAATGCTTTGAGTGCCGCACCCGTCAGTTGGATTCCTCTGTTTTGACTGGTGTTCACTTTGGAAGAATTTCCATCACAGCTCGCCTTTGAGTGGCATCCTGCCTTTAATAGGAACAGGCTCCCTTTACCAGATAATCTGGTACAACCCAGCTAATTCTATTCACTACCTGCAGTGCTTGCCAGCAAAGTTAAGAAGGATAGAGCAGCACTGAATGCGTAGGAATTCATTCAAGTGAGATCTGAATGGGCATGGGCGCACTGTGAATCATGGCTCACATGCCCATAAATCGGGGCACCATTTTTTGAATAGCCACTCATGCTGAAAGACACTTAAAAGATTTGGTAGTTGTAGTTTTCTACATTGCTGAGTTTCTGCACATTACATTCAGAGTGTTGGATCCGTACTCCATGAACTTTAGCAGTAGGTTTCTCAGAGAGGCAGATGTTTCTGTTTGGAAAGGGAGGCTATGTCAAAGACACAAAATGCTACTGTATAATAAAGTTTATTAATTTCCTTGTAAATTTGGCAATTTTTAGATTTGTTATTTTTAGTATCAGGCTTTGTTTCTTCACGAGACAAAAGGTTTTTTCAAAAAAAACTATTTTGAGCAGTTTCACCAAGTCTGCGGCTCTTCATTTTCATTGGTCTTCTGGCTTGATCAATGAATGGTCATTTCCATCCTTACTTTCTTACGTGTTGGTTGGTGCATTTTGCCTCTGTTCAATCTTGTTGTGTTGAATTTTATGAAAATCTTACCTATGTCAGTCGGGTAGTGTGACAAACACTTTCCAATGTTACTTTTTGAGGTTTGACTTTGAGATCTAGAAATAAATTGGAATAGGTGAACCGAGGAATCAACAAAGCAAATTACCTGCATTGATACCTATATGTTCCGAGGACAAAAAATGTTCTCCAAACAAATAAGCATTGTTAACACTGCAGCATTTGAAAACGTGGCCGCTAATTGCAGCATCGTAACCAACAGGGTAGATGTTTCACTAGTTGATTTTTTGGAGGGTGTTGAGAGGGAAATTTTGGCCATGAAGCCAAGTGAACTCCATGATCATCTTTGAATTGTGTCATGGGATTTTTAAAATGTCTACCTGCATAATAAAGGAGTTTTGGTTTGACGTCTGATCCAGAATGTAACATCTTTATAACAATGCACCGATAGTGACACAGTTTAAACAGCTCCGCAGTGCACTCAGGCACTTTTTATTTGGTCAGTCAGGTGTCTGACATATAAAGGAGCCCACATAACGTTGACACATTTCCAAGGAGCGGCACGATGGCACAGTGGTTAGCACTGCTGCCTCGTGGAGCTGAAGACCGAGGTTCAATCCCGGCCCCAGGTCACTGTCCGTGTGGAGTTTGTACGTTCTCTCCGTGGCTGCGTGGGTCTCACCCCCACAACCCAAAGGTGTGCAGGACAGGTGGTTTGGCCATGCTAAATTGCTCCTTAAATGGGAAAAAAAGAAAGACACATTTCCAAATCAAGTTAGAAGGGAATCTACACCCACCGTCAGAAAAATAAAATGTGCATTTCAATGTCTTCATAGGCATGCATTCCACTTACTCTGAAGGGCTTTAAGAGTATATTGGTAGAACCCAGACATAAGGAACACCTTCACCCTCCCACCCCCTCTCCCCTCACTTCCCTCCCCACCACCTCCACCACCACCTTTGTGTGCTGTGTTCCTATTGGAGTTTAACCAGCTGCAACTAAAGCACTGGAGGCGTTCCACTCTTAGTCCAGAATTGCTTTATCAGTTGAGATGCTGACTCCTAGGATTAACTAAATGGTGTTGGTGTCGGGGGGGTGGTTGAAGGGTTGTTTATTCGGTTTATGTGTCGTTCTTCTGATATTCTGTTTTCGGTGTTTACATGTTGAATGCCTCGAATAAATTAAAAAAAAAAAAACAACTACACCAAAATGGGCCGAATACTACCCTCCAAGTTCCATTAGTCAAGTCTATGCTGCCTGTTCAATCACCAAAGCACTTAGGTCTGCATGCCATAGATGTTTCAGCTAATCCCCAAATCCTACTTTTTATCTGCAAGAAAGGGGGACTTGAGTGAAACAATTTATTCCAAAGCCCTGGAGACATGGCACTCCGCATTGCCCAACCTAGTGCATGCTGCTGGTTCCTGACCGGCAAACCTTATACCGGAGGTACGCTAGCCGCCACCCCCCCCACCCCCCCCCCCCCCCCCTTAACGAGGGGAGCACATATTACCCCAAGGATTCTGGCCATATGTATAATGTGGATACAGGTTATGACACTCAGCACCAACCATATTACTTGACGTCCACTGTTAGCCCAAGATGTTAATTCCCTGCAAGGAGAATGGTTGTCATCGCAAAACTGATAGCTTCAAATCTGTTTTTACCTAATTGGGCAGAGGTAGCAGTTTCTCCTTGCAAGTTGCATGGTAAACAGCACAACTTGCCAGAAGATGTGTGCATATTGTGGACTCCATTGTTCAATTGCAAAAGGAATAAGTGGTTGTCCCCCAGTTGGAGCGGCAATGTTCCAGAAGCTGCTGCTTGCCCTTCTGCCAGGACCCCAGTTCTGTGTGGCTGAGAGCGTGTTCTCATACCCAGCCTCCAGGGAAATGTCCTCCAACATTTGTCCCAGATCTCAGAATTTCCTCATCAAATATTTGAGCGTCACCTGATTTCAGTGTCACGTAAATAGGCACAGCTGGGCAACCGACTTAATATTCTAGACACCCAATTTCAGTCATTCGTTTTCAACTTCTTAAACCAGGACAGGGTAAAGATTCCTCTCCTACAAAGGTTCTCAACCGGTGTGCTGTGACTGACTGCTGAGCCATGAAATAAGATTCAAAATTATTTAAAATGAATGTAAATAAACTAAATCAAGCCTTTGTTTTCAGCTCTGTGGTCAGCATCTCCAAGTACGAACAAACCCCATGCCTCCCATGCAGGCGCATGGGAGAGGGACACAGATGCGTCGACAAGCTCACCTGCATAGCGCTGACCAATGTAAAAATCCAAACTGTACAAGTGCGGCCCTTTCCCAGCCACCACGTGCACAGTTTGAATTACCAATGTAAAACAATCCGAACCATGCATGCTTGGCTGTTTCCTGGCTGACGCATGCATGGGCAACCTCAGGTTCTTCGGGTCTTGGAGGTGCCCACCACAAAGACAAACGCCCGGTGTGCCTGCGCAAAACACAAAAACACAAAAAAGGCGGTAAAACTGTGGGAGAAGCAAGGGAGACAGGGAGAGGTCGGGAATAAAAAGGAAAGGACAGGGAGAAGTAAACAAACAAGATTCCCAGGAAGGGAAGAAGACAGAGGTAAGAAAAAGGAACCAGGAGAGCTAAGGAAAGGTAAAGCAGGCTCCAATTAGAGAAAGGATTACAAGGAGCAGATCTTCGGTGAGGTGGGCTCAGGAGAAGCTCTAGTAGTCAAAGAGACCCCAAAAGGAGCCCTGAAGATCCAAGAAGGTAACCAAAAGGTTGGTAAATCTGTCCTGCAGGGGGTTGGGACAAGGGTACACGCTTGGAGCAGTAGTTTCCAGCTTGTCATGGCCGAAGAGCTAAAATCATGCTTGTAAGTTAATGCTTCAGGGCATTTATTTTGTAGCGTGGTGTGTTTGGCCACATCTTGCCATAGATAAGATCTTGAAGCGAAGTGAAGAATCCTGCTCTGATTCAGATGAAAGAACAGGGCTTCATAAGAAACAAAAAGCAAGGTTTGTACATAGGCAATGTAATGCCTTTTGTGGACTGGTAATGCCACTTTCCCTGTCCCAGAATGTCTAATTTTCAAGGAGAAGCTCTCAAATGCTGCCAATTAAGTTAAAACACCATTTCAATACAAAACACCATGCGCTCTCTCACAGATATACAGTATTTCAAGTGCATGAGAAAACAAAACATAAAGCAAAATCAACCCATGATGTGTGTGGGTTTCAATTAAATGCAAGAGGTGAGTTACTTGATGGCTCAGCTCATAGAGAAATGGAAGAAGTCGGCACCATTGCCAAAACCCTAATTCTGCCGGCATGCAGAAGTATGGCGAGAGTAAGAATGGGAACTGATGCTGCAAAAATAATTGATTGAGTTTGTTCCCCTTTCTGATAATACAGTCAAATAGCATATTAACAAAATGTCAGTGGATAATGAACAGGTGTCAGGGACAGCACGGTAGCATTGTGGATAGCACAATTGCTTCACAGCTCCAGGGTCCCAGGTTTGATTCCGGCTTGGGTCACTGTCTGTGCAGAGTCTGCACATCCTCCCCATGTGTGCGTGGGTTTCCTCCGGGTGCTCCGGTTTCCTCCCACAGTCCAAAGATGTGCAGGTTAGATGGATTGGCCATGATAAATTGCCCTTAGTGTCCAGAATTGCCCTTAGTGTTGGGTGGGGTTACTGGGTTATGGGGAAAGGGTGGAGGTGTTGACCTTGGGTAGGGTGCTCTTTCCAAGAGCCGGTGCAGACTCGATGGGCAGAATGGCCTCTTTCTGCGCTGTAAATGCTATGATAATCTATGAAGGTGTTTCAACAGAAATTGGAAATAGATGGAAAATTTGTCCTGCACATTGATAACTCCACAATTATTAGTGGACACTGCCAACTCTCAACCGATGTCCGGTATATTGATGGGGACCCTGTCAAAAGGAACCCTAGCAATGCCACCCTGAGATGTTGGAAATGCTCCTGTCAGCTTTGCAGTGCCACCCGAGCACCTTGACACTGCCAGGATGGCAGTGCCAAGGTACCAGAGTGGCAGTGCCAAGGTGTACGCTTTCAAGCAGGAGGCCAGGGGAAAACCCTGCTCTGTCCGTGACCACGCAGGGGCCTCTAATGGCCTAGATGATTCCTCTGGGTGCCATTCCGTCTGCTGAACGATGGTGTGGACCAGTATTGAACTGTGTCAAGTGACGTATCGCTGGATAGGCTGGTATATGCCGGGAGCCCAATAGATACCAGGCCAGCAAGTCTAAGCGGGTTTAAACCTACTTAAGTGTGCAAGGCTTGATTGGGCGGCATACTGATCACGGCACATCGCAAGGTGTGGGTGGATCTCGCGAGACATACTGGCTGCTGGGAAGCCCGCCAGAGGCGTCTCCTGGGATCTACCAGTCGTGCCATGCACCCGTTCGGATGCAACGCGGCCCGTAGATCGTGCGCGTAATGATTCTTCATGCGCGAAGCTTGCATAACTTTCAGATATATTTGACCATCTGAATGTTAAAATGCAGGCCACAAATGCGAACATTCTTCCTGCCACCAATAAATGTCATGACTTCAAATCAAACTGAACCTTCAGCAGAAAAATGTGGCAAGCGGGTTCATTGAGATGTTCAAGCTGGCATCAGCAAATCCTGCTGGCAAAACCATACTCAACCTCATCTTATGAGAATAATCTTCAATGGTGCCTGTTCGGGCACACAGAGGAAGAATTCAGAATGTCCAAATTTTCTCACAGCATGTCTTTCGGTACTTGTGGGAGGAAACCGCAGCACCCGGAGGATACACACGCAGACACGGGGAGAACGTGCAGACTCCACACAGATAGTGATCCAAGTCGGGAATCGAACCTGGGACCCTGGTGCTGCGGAGCAACAGTGCTAACCACTGTGCTACCATGCCGTGCCCTCCACACATCTTAAAACACTTTGTTGAAGATTTTAACTGGGTATGTGATCGATTTGGTTCACCTTCTCTTGAATCTTCAAAGAAATTGTCATTAAAAGAACAAGGGGAATTTGCAGAGCTCAGGGTAGATTGAACACTGAAACTAAAGTTTGAAGAGATCCCTCTGGACCCATTTTGGTTGCTTGTGGGACAAGAATACTCATCTATTTCAGATCGGGCTATAGCAGTTCTCTTAGTTTCCCACAACCTACCTGTGCAAGTTGGCATTCTAAGCACTGACTTGTGTAAAAAACAAAATGAGGCCGCGCCTGTCAGTGCAGTAAGAACTGCGAGTTGTACTGTCATCAGTTCCTACCTGGATCAAGAGACTCTGCTCACAGAGGCAGACCAGGTGTCAGATTTGTGTCATCGGTCAGATGTTGCGCAAAGTATTTCGTTCATTTCTGAACTTTCACATTGAGAAATGCAGACATGAAAAAAAAGAAAACAATTGAACTCTTTTAATCTGAGTAATTTTCAATTAAAATTGACATGCAACTGGTGATAAGGCTTTCATTGCAAACTTAAACTCATGAAAATTACATTAAATGAAGGCTTGAAGGGGGCGGCACAGTGGTGAGCACTGCTGCCTCACGGCACTGAGGACCCGGGTTCGATCCCGGCCCCACGTCACTGTCCGGGTGGAGTTTTCACATTGTTCCCGTGTCTGGGTAGGTCTCATCTGCAGAACCCAAAAAGTAGTGCAGGGTAGGTGGATGGATTGGTCACGCTAAATCGCCCATTAATTGGAATAAAAGATTTGGGTACTCTAAATTTATTTTTAAAAATGATGGCTTGACATGTTTTAAGAGGTTTTAGAGATCAAAAGCAGTTTGGTTGGAGAAACTAGGGGTGCTTCAACATTTTTTAGTAATATAAAGGCGTTCCACGGCTTAAAAGGTTTGGGGATCACTGCTCGACTAAACAGCCCTCCAACGAGGTGAATGTGCCATGAGCCCGACTCTGTCTCTCCAGGGTTGTCGGTGACAAGGGTCTACAATCCTCGCTCCCACCCTACAACCGTTTCCTCATATTTGGCATAAACCCACCTTGCAACCTGGCCCTGGGTCTCTTTATATTAGGCCTGAGGATTCTGAGCTGATTAGGAGGACTGGTGGGCAGGTGCCTCAGGGGGTCTTTGGGGCAGGGGAGGAAGCAAGAAAGGATGTGCAACAAACAGGTTAGCATGGAGTGTGTGTGTGTGTTGTCCCTCCCAACCTATGCCCTCCATCCTGCACTGGAGCTGAAACACATCCCAGCGCCTGACATGTTCCCAGCAGATGGCGGCATTAGTTGCAAACTCCTGACAAGTCTTCGCGTGGCTGAATAAAATATAACGTTTTCTTCACGATGGGGGGGGGGGGGGGGGTGCTGCTGCTGATGCATCTTGCCTTCTGCATGGGGATTTTTATTTTTTGGGGGTGGGGGGGACCCGGGACCCCAAGGCATTCGAGTCCTGCCTGGAAGCCAATCTGTGCAGCTGTTTTGTTGGATAGGTGTTTGTGTACAATTATAAAAAAAACAAATGATGGGTGAGATAATGTTAGGGAGGCTTGTCCACGCGTCATGGTTATGTAGTCACTTGATTGGGTGTGGGTATATAAAGCCGGCTCGCCGCTTTACTTCATTAATCCGGAGTGAATTTTGAATCGGGGGAGGAAAGGGGAGAGGAGGGGGTTGTCAAAAACAAAAAAAGGCAAAGGTTTGGGGAGGGTGAGAGTTAAGGGGAAGGCAGTGGAGATAGGGGGTAGGGCTTTGAGTGGAGGCACGGTGTGAGAGGGAGGGGGAGAGAATGCAGAGCTGTGTGAGATCCTGGGGGTCGCTGCTCCACTCCCTGCAGCCCACTTGGCAGAAAGTTGGCGCAAGGCGGCTGAACGGGGCGATCGTGGGCAGGAGGAGGTCCTGTGGGCAGGGGGCGAGCGGGGGCCGCGGCGGGGGCAGCAGCGGCGGCGGGCGAGCCCTCTCCACCACCCCCACTCCCCATGCCAGGCTCATAGACAGGATCCTACCCCGGCACGATGACTTCTCAGAGAGACACATCGGACCCGGAGACAAAGAGAAAAGGGAAATGCTGGACACTCTGGGACTGGCGGTAAACAGCGGCGCCGTTATTAAAATGTTCTGTGTCTATAAACTCCAAACCGCGTGTAGTAAATAAGGGGGGGGGGGGGGGGGCAATTGGACGTTAATTTATCTATTGATACATATAATGTGCATTTTGCAACTTTTCACTTAGCAAAAGATCTGAGGTATTGCAACACTAAATTCGATTTACTCCCCCCCCCCCCCCATCCTCAGAGGAAGCACATGTCACGGTGCTGGGGCTGCAATTGAGAATTATTTTTGTGCTGGTAGAACATTTAAACATCTTTACCCGGTGGCAAACTCTTCCCCCCCCCCCTCACTTTCAGTGAATTTAGATGTGTTTTTGATGAGGGGAGAGAATGGGGGAAGGGGGGGGGGGGGGGGGGGTTGGTGCTCCTCACATTGAGCATTCAGCCCCTTGTATATTTGTTTAAAACTAAAATATGTATAATGTTGATGTTTACTATCCCCCCTGCCCCGGCAGAGCCTTGACGAACTTATTGACAACACCGTCCCCGCCAGCATCCGCCTCAACAGACCCTTGAGAATGGAGGACCCCGTGTGTGAGTAAAATATTTCTTCCTATTTTAAAAATATATATATTGTTTGCCCTCCTTTTTAGTTTTTATCTGAATGGGAGGTTGACACACCCGGGTTTTCTGGTGTGTTTTTTGGTTCGAATGTCCTGTTGCCCCCGAGGGTTGCAAATTGCAACATCAATGTTCCCCGCTCCTATAACCTTATTAGGTATAGGTGCAGTCTGGTATGTGTTTTTTTTCCCTCTCTCTGTGTGTCTCACTCTGCAAATCATTGGAAAGGGATTGGGGGAGGTGGGTGGCAACGATAAGCCGCTGTGAAGTTGTGCAAAGTTCACCTCCTCCAGCTCCAGCGCCCCTGTGTCTCGTTCAGCCTGGCTCGCTCGAGATTTCATCAAACCCAGGAGGCGGGCATGGAGCCCGGGGTCTTGACAGGGAAGACAGACAGCAACCAAAAAAACTTTTCTTGTTGCACCCTTGCCAACAACCCCCCCTCCCCCTTCCCTTCACCCACCTCACTCATTGTGCAGGGCAATTTCCCCATCACACAAGTACCATGCACAGCCAGGACTTTTGAGTCGCTTTCCCCCCCCCCCCCCCTCTCCCTTTTTTTTTGTTCAGCTCCTTTACAAAGCCAGGGAGCCGAGCTGGCACAAATGTCTGATCACTTCAACCAGAGGCGTGGATGTGGCTCCACTCCAGGATAGCACAGTGGTTAGCACTGTTGCTTCACAGCCACAGGGTCCCAGGTTTAATTCCCGGCTTGGGTCACTGTCTGTGCGGAGTCTGCAAGTTTTCCCCGTGTCTGCGTGGGTTTCCTCCGGGTGCTCTGGTTTCCTCTCACAAGTCCCGAAAGACGTGGGGCGCGATTCTCCACCCCCACGCCGGTTGGGAGAATCGCCTGGGCCGCCAAAATTTCCGGGGTCGTTGGTCCGATGCCCTCCCGCGATTCTCCCGAGCGGCGGGAACGGGCCAGTCGAGTTTCGCAGGCCGGAGAAACGCCGGAGATACCCAAAGTGGCGATTCTCCGGCACCCCCGCGATTCTGAGGCCCGGATGGGCCGAGCGGCCAGGCCAAAACTGCGGGTTCCCCCCAGCGCCGTCCACACCTGGTCGCTACAGTCGTGGGCGGTGCGTGAACGCTGGGGGGGGGGGCGGCCTGTGGGGGGGGCGAGGGGGGATCCTGCACTGGGGGGTACCTTAAATGTGGGGTGGCCCGTGATCGGTGCCCACCGATTGTCGGGCCGTCCTCTCTGAAGGAGGACCTTCTTCTGCCGCCCCGCAAGATCCGTCCCCCATCTTCTTGCGGGGCGGATATGGACAGGACGGCAACCACGCATGAGCGGGTTGGCGCCGGCCAACCCGCGCATGCGCGGATGACGTCCGTTATGCAGCGCCGGCCGCGTCATCTAATCGGCGCCGCTTTTACACGGGCGACAAGGCCTCGCGCGGATAGATGACGCGGCCCCGATACTGGCCCATTGTCAGGGCCTGAATCGGTCGCGACCGGGGCTGTTCCGCGCCGTTGTGAACCTCGACGGCATTCACGACGGCGCGGCCACTTCGGCGTGGGGGTGGAGAATCGCGCCCGTGCTGTTAGGTAATTTGGACATTCTGAATTCTCCCTCAGTGTACTGGTACAGGCGCCGGAATGTGGCGACCAGGTGATTTTCACAGTAACTTCATTGCAGTGTTAATGTAAGCCTATTTGTGACAATAAAGATTATTCTTATTACTTGTATCACGTGTGAAAAAAATTCTGCTTTCGACCCCCCACCACCTCCTCTCAAGCCAGACCGCACACTATAATATTCCCCCTTCTCATTCTGCCTTTTATTTTTAAGTTTTGCTACTAGCTGCTTCCAAATTTATGCCATGTACTGATTTTAATTGTCTTTTTTTATTGCAACTCTTCAGCAAGTGACCATTTACAATTAGAACCAAATAGGAACATTTTTCAGTCTTTTTTTTCAGGATCGACACATTAGTTTTCAGAAAGTAATTACTGCAGATGATTGGGGTTTGAAAATAAGTTGCTTAGCAGGTCAGGCAACATCTGCAGAGAGGGAGTTAAAAAAAATTTTTTTTTAGTACCCAATTCATTTTTTCCAATTAAGGGGCAATTTAGTGTGACCAATCCACCTAGCTTGCACATTTTTGGATTGTGGGGGCGAAACCCATGCAAACACAGGGAGAATGTGCAAACTCCACACAGACAGTGACCCGAATCAAACCTGGTACCTCAGTGCTGTGAAGCTGCAGTGCTAATTGGGATTGAACCTGGGACCTCACCACTGTGAGGCTGCAGTGATAACCCACAGCGCCACCGTGCTGCCCCTGCAGAGAGAGTTAATATTTTAGTCAGAGCTTTTGGAAAAAGTTAAGGGGGAGAAAAGAGGGGGAGGGGAAGAACAAAAGGGATGTCTGACTTGGGGAGAAATTAAATAACAGGAGGGAAGCTGGTGTAAGGCAAAGAGAGATTGGAATAGGACAAGTAAAGATGGATCTAGAGGAGATGTGAATATTAATAATAAAATCACTGCCAACAGCTAAAGTCCAAACAAGAGGGTAGAGGCTATAAGCTAGAGTTGTTGAACTTGATGTTGAGTCCAGAAAGCTGTAAAGTTCCCAAGTTGAAAGATGAGATGCTATTCCTTGTACTGAGCTTTGTTTGAACAGTGTAGGATGCTGAGGACCGAGAGGTCAGAGTGGGAGTTGGAGAACAAAAGTGGCAGGTGACTGACCGGAAGCTCAGAATCATGCTTGTGGACTGACCAAGAGATACTTTCAAAGCTGTCAACCAACCTGCATTGGTCTCGCCACAGTGAATTTAGTCTACTGGAATGAAGTGCAAGTAAATCACTATTTAACCTGGAAGGAGTGTGTGGGCCCGTGGACTGTAGGATTGGATTGGGTTGGTTTATTGTCACGCATACCGAGGTACAGTGAAAAGTATTTTTCTGCGAGTAGCTCAAACAGATCATTAAGTACATGAAAATAAAATAAAAAGAAAATACATAACAGGGCAACACAAGGTACACAATGTAAATACATAGACACAGGCATCGGGTGAAGCATACAGGAGTGTATTATTAATCAGGTCAGCCCATAAGAGGGTTGTTTAGGAGTCTGGTAACAGCGGGGAAGAAGCTGTTTTTGAATCTATTTGTGCGTATTGCCAGACTTTTGTGTCTCCTGCCCGATGGAAGAAGTTGGAATGGTGAGTAAGCCGGGTATGAAAAGTAGGGCAGGCGTTGCATGTGCTGCGTTGCACTGGAAGGAGATGCGCATTGGTGTAATTGATGACTCGGGTTAGGGTGTGCTGAAGTAATGGCTTGAGGGTTTTCTTGCTTGAACAGAGGCTCAAACAGTTCCTAGCCACCACCACCCTCTCTGCTTGGCTGAATTTATTTATGCTCTGGATTTTCATTTGACTCCACTTCCTTCAACTGAAAGGCGTTGCTTTGTGAACCGGTCTGGGTCTGAGTTATGCCTACCAACTTGTGGGGTCTGGGGAACATGTCTTGTTCCAGTCTTGTGTCACCTCCCTTGCCTCTTTTTGATGATTATCAGTGCCGCTTCCTGCTCTTGCCCCAAACTGTGAAATCTATCAATCTTTCTTTGAATTTCCCTCAGATTCATATGGTCCACCTCTGACTTCTATCTTCCAGTCCTTGACTTCTATCTCCATTTTTGGGCAGAGGCTATTGTGCAATAGCTACAAGTCCACGGCTATCTTTAAAAAAAATATTTTATTAAGGCATTGTATAAACAGTAAATACAAACAAAAAACAAGAGCAAGGACAAACAGGAACATCATAATAAATAAATAAGTAGCTAACCAACACCCCAACCCCCTTGCCATTCCCCTACTCCCGCTCTGCCTTCTCTGTTTTAACCCTTTTATCGCCACCCCCCTCGCTGACATATAAATTTTTATATGTCATTTTTAATAAACCTTCATTTTTAAAAATAAATTTAGAGTACCCAATTATTTTTTTCCAATTAAGAGGCAATTTAGGATGGCCAATCCACCTATCCTGCACATCTTTGGGTTGTAGGGGTGAGATCCACGCAGACACGGGGAGAATGCAAACTCCACATGGACAGTGACCTGGGGCCAGGATCGAACCCGGGACCTCGGCGGCGTGAGGCAGCAGTGCTAACCACTGCATCACAGTGCCGCCTACCTCAATCCTCCTTGAAGAAGTCGATAAATGGCTTCCACCTCCGGGCAAAATCCTTCTCCGAGCTATCAGGGAGGCAAAGGCAGGACATTGGCCTCTCTCACTCCCTGGACTCACGGGTCTTCCGACACTCCAAATATCGCCACTTCTGGACTCGGGACCACCGTCACCCTCAGCATCTTGGACATTATATGTGCGAACCCTGCCAAAACCCTTTCGGTTTCGGACATGCCCAGAACATGTGAACATGGTTCGCGGCCTCCCCGCACACTGCCCATACCTATCTTCTACCGCATAAAAAAACGTATTCATCTTAGCCACCATCATATGCGCCCCATGAACTACCTTGAACTGGATAAGGCTGAGCCTCGCACATGACGAGGACACATTCAACCTCCTCAGGGTCTCCTCCCATTTCTGTTTGACGTCCCCTATCGGGGATCCCTCCCAGTCCACGAGCTCCTTTTAAAATTTCAGGCACCTTACCGTCACCCACTCCTTCCCTCAATAACACCTTATCCTGTAATCCCAAAGGCGGGAAAGGATGGCACCTGCTTCCTCACAAAATCTCAAACCTATAAGTATCTAAACCCGTTCCCACTGGGCAGCTCATATTCCTCCACCAAGTTCTCTAAGCTCGCAAAGCTGCCCACCACAAACAGGTCCCCAAACCGCTCGATCCCTACCTGTTGCCATCCCTGAAACCTCGCGCAGCCCACGGCTATCTTGATTACACTTCCTCCTACCCTGTGACCTATAAGGACTCCATTCCGTTCTCCCAGTTTTTCTGTCTCATCAATTTTTGCTGAGAATAATGCTCTTTTACATTGGGGTGACCTAATGTAGACTTAGTAACCGCTTTGCAAATTCGCTTCATTCAGTCCGTGAGCTCAATCCTGAGCCCCCAGTTGCCAATCATTTTAATTTTTACTGCCCCCTACTTCTACGCTGAGATCTCGGCTGCTGGCCTCCTCCACTGTTCTCCAGGAACTCAACATAAACTCAAGGAACAGCACCTCATCTTTTTGATTTAGGCATATTTTCGCTTTCTGACTCGAGCTTCAGTTCAACAATTTTATTTCAATACAGTAGCTTTTGTCAGTGATTCTATTGTTCCTATTTTCCGTCTTCTCAACCATCATTTATTAATTTACTTGTTGCACTGCCATTCCCTTTTGTCATTTAATCTCTTCTGGTTTTTTTACCTGCTCACAGACATTTTTTTATTTACCCCCTTTCCCTGACTCTGTGCTTGCTTAAAACCTGTTGCATCCGCCTTATAATGGAATGCACCTCTGGAGTGAACTTGCGGATTATGACAGAAAGTAAAAACTTGCTGCACAACCGCTAAATTGCTTTTGAGTGGAAGGTTCTGCTTGACCAACCTTCAAGTGATGGCCCAAATTGACTAGCAATCCCGATATCATTTTATTTTGAGACTTCGGAAAAATAGTTGATAAAGTTCTCCATGAAAGCTCAAATCTGCGGGGATTCAATTAAAATTTGGGCAGATACAGAAAATTGGCTGAAATATAGAAAACAGGGTGCATTAGAAACTATCACCTGAAGTCATCAGATGTTGACTGCCATGTGTGGGACTGGAAAATGCTGTCCTGGCTGCTGGTTAGAAGGGTAATAGGTAGAGGGCTGGTTTAGCTCAGTGGGCTAGGCAGCTGGTTTGTGATGCAGAACAAGGCCAGTAGCGCGGGTTCAGTTCCCGTACCAGCTGAGAATTCTGAATTCCCCCTCTGTGTACCCGAACAGGTGCTGGAATTTAGCAACTCGGGGCTTTTCACAGTAACTTTGTGTTTATGTGAGGCCACCTTGTGACAACAAAGAATGTTGAGTGTTGGAATTAATTTTTTAAATAACTCATCATTCTGGCAGGCCAACGTTTATTGCTCTTGGGAAGGGGGTAGTAGTTGCTTTCTTGAACTGCTGCTGTCCATGTGGTGCGTGCTGTTATATATCGGATTCTAGGGTTTTGACCAAGCGATTATTACGATCCCAAACCTGACCCCAACAGTGGATAGGATACTGGACCGAAACCCCAATGTTTTTGTTTATTTGAAGACTGGGCGGAAAGAATGATTTATTCCAAGAATGATTCCATGAAAAAATTGGGCTTTGGTATTTCTAAAACAAAACTTTATTATAAATACAATATTAAACTTTTGACTTCACACCCGAAAACGAACAGCTTACACAGGGCGATACTGTGGTACAATGGTCAGCACTGCTGCCTCACTGCGCCGAGGTCCTTGGTTCGGTGCTGGGTCACTGTCCATGTGGAGTTTGCACATTCTCCCCGTGTCTGCACAACCCAAAGATGTGCAGGGCAGATAGATTGGCCACGCTAAATGACCTTAATTGGAAAATCTTTAAACGAAATAGGGCTTTATCGGCACAAGGTCCGGTTTGAGGGGATGGACCCGGCCAAGCTTTGGGTAACTTTTGATGCCTGGGAATATTATTTCTTGAGGGAGGTGAATGACTTCATTAAAGAGCACAGGTTGGGGGGAGAGCTGAGTAAGGGACTATTGTACCATCTGTATTTTTTGGAGAAATTCGCATCTTGTGTACTTTGTTGTACATTTTGGTAAATTTTGTACTTTGCTGTACCTTTCTGTGTCTCTTGTACCCTTTGTACAGTTTATTATTGATTATGTTTGCATGTACGCGGATTCTTGGGGACGATTGATAATTTTGTACATGGGGCCGTCTTGGGTATGCTTTTTACTGTTATGGGTATGGGACATCAAGGCAGGGAACATTATGGTGGGTCAAAGAGCAGCAAGCAGATTGGGGGGATGGGCGGGTTGGAACGCTAGGTGAGGACCTTCGTCTGGGCCTCCAGGTGGAGTCGCCATGCTAGCCGGAGATGCTAGTGAACGGAATCAGAGAAGGGGTGGGGACAGCGGTGGTTAGTCTGAGTGAGGGGGTGGTTTGGCGACGCAGTTGGTATGTTGGTTGATGTTAGGTGAGGAAGGAAGGGGGAGGTCATCTTGGGTGGGCCCGGAACCCGCCCAAATCTCTCCACCAACTTCACAAACATCTTTGCGACGCAGTCCAGAGCACTCGTTCCCTCCACTTCCTCCGGCAGGCCCACAATACGAAGATTTTGCTGTCGCGGCCGATTCTCTTGGTCATCCACTCTCGCACGCACCACCTTACAGACATGACCCTCCAACCACACAATCCGGTCATCCTGGTCGGACACCACCTTTTCCACCTCCTGGAGCGTCGCTCCTTGTGTCTCCAATGCTTCGCCACCCGATCCAAGGTCCCACGAAGAGGTGCTACTGCCCCTTCAATCGCGCTTGACCAGTCTCCCTGCATCTCCTTTTGCTGCCGTCAAAATTCCTCCTTAATAAACTCATCAATTGCTCCCATCGGCAGTTTAACTGACGATGGTGACCCTTTCCCTGCCACCATCTTTCCAACGTATGCTGTGCTAAGAGTCTCCTCCAACACTAGGGCCAGGGCTCTCATCAACCTTAACTGGGTTTGATACCATGTAGACATTCTAATCCAGGGGCGAAACAATCGTCCTCCACTCACCTCACACTTTATCCATTGAACTCCCCCATTAATCGGATCAAAAGGACCAAAACCGACACTTCCAGGCAGGACCACCTCGTGTGCGGCCAATCAGACCATGGCCGCCACCGGAAGTCAGCAAGATCATTGATGAAGAAGCTGAAGATGGTTATGCCTAGGTACTACCTTGAGGAAACTTCTGCAGTGATGTCCTTGGGCAGAAATATTTGGCCTCCATTAATGACACACATCCTCCCTGAGCTAGGTATATATGCAACGGAGAGATTTTAACTTTAGTCCCATTTACTTCAGTTTTACAAAGGCTGCTTGATTTCATATTCAGTTGAATGCTGCCTCGATCTCAAGGGCAAACAATCTCAGCTCATCTTTGGAATTCAACTCTTTCTTGTCCATGTTTGGACCAGGGCTGTAATGAAATCTGGAGCTGAGTGGTCCTGGGGGACCCCAGGCTGGTGTGCAAGTGCTGCTTGATGGCACTGTCGACAGCACTTGGCTGGTTAACAAGAGTAGGCTGACGGCGCTGTAATTGGCCCAGTTGCATTTGTCTTTCCTTCCCCAGTTAATTTTATGAGGGACATTGAGAGGCATCACTGAGGATGGGGATGTTTGTGAAACCTTCTCTTCCCATTTGTTGTTTAATTGCCCACCACCATTCACAGCAGCGTGTGTGGCCGAGCTGCAAGAACTTTAATCTGATCTGTTGGCTGTGATATTGCTTTGTGCTGCCCATTGGCTGTTGTTTCCTGCTGTTGGGCATGCATGAAGTCCTGTGTTGTAGCTTCACACAGGTTGGTTGGTACCTTATTTTAGGCACACAGGCTGTTGTTCCTGACATGTTGTCTAAAATCCTTTATTGGGCGAGGGTCAAAGGCTGCTTTGATGACAGTGGTAGAATGAGGGATTTGCCACATTAAAGTTACAGACTGTGTGCGCGCTATGGTTTAGAATCCAGACTTCAACTGTTCTGTAATCCACATAAATGACTTGGGTGGAGATACTCAGTGGACCAGATTTTGCTTTCAGAATGGTGCCTGTTATTTATACGCATGTGGTACAGAGATTTCATGCGATTGGCAGTTGCACGGTACAGCACAAACATTCCAACCTTTCTGTGTGAGTTACGTTGCTTTGTCATCAGCTTTGGGAAATGGCAACTTCTGTCTGCCTCCTCATTCAGATGCACTGGATAGCTGTGTTAGGCGGGTTGATGGGAACTAAACCTGCCACAAAGTTAAATGGTGTTATTACAAGTGCAAATACCCTTTTGAGGATGTGATAGGTATTCATTACTGCCAAACAACTACTCTGTAACTGAGCGTTAACTATTAAAGTACTGAGTACCCTTCGGGCATTAATTAGACATTTAAACAAAAATGTAAAACTTCAATTCAAATATTTTAAAACTTGTTTTTCCTGTCTCTTTTTCTTTCCCACTCTTTCTGTACCCGATTTAACATTGAATTCGGCCAGTCTAATTTGTACTTCCTTCTGTTGCATTTTGTTTACTTCACAAGCCTTTCCCTACAGTCTGGTTTGAGTTATCGTTGCTTGTCGTCAGATGTCCTCTTTCCCTCACCGTGCCATTATGTGCTCACACCGATAACTGGCCGCAGGAATATTTTTAGAAATCTACTTTGTGCGGGGGCATCTCTTACTAGCGGCAGAGGCCATTAGATGCCCCCGTTACGGGAAAACCTCATCCAGTACAAATTGACCAAAATTGCAGATATCAACTAGGGGTGTGAAATCCAAGAAGGCAGCATTGAAATTTACAGAAGGAGCTAAATAAGATGAGGGTGGGCTAAACAACAATAAATGGAAAGGTAGTGCAGATATGTGTCGAGTTTTGTGCACCAAAAGGAAAAATGGTGTGCCAAGGTGACATAGTTGAAACTATAAAATAAGTTCAGGACTGTTAACAAGAGGTACTTTATACAGAGAGTGATCAATACTTATAATCGATGTTGAAGTAGAGTGGTGGAGGCCAAGTCCTTGTCATCATAACAGAAACTATTAGAAGCAGCAATGGGCAAGTATAGGCTTGTACTGATGGATGAACGAAGATAGACCAATGGGCTTCCTCATTGAAGTGTTTTGTGCTCTTGGTTACCAGGCTTTGGAATTCTTATGCTGATGTTCCTGTTCCTAACAGTGAGTCTGCTGTGGAGATGGGAGATTTGAAAAAGTGTATTTTAATGGGGTTGGGAGGTGGAGTGGGAGAGAGACATTCTTTTACCAAAGCTAGGGATATATTGATGATTTAGCTGCCTGTCTGCCCATGCCTACCATGTTGACTTTACTGCAGGAGTCATTCATTGTGTGCTTGTGTACAGTACCTTTAATGCTTTGTGATAAAGTGCTGCATAAATAAAAATATTACCAGCCGCACTCCCCGTCCAGCATTAGTGAATTCCAATTTCCATGCGAAATGAACACTTGACGTAGTATTACTATGTTTGGACACATTGATTGCAACGTGATCTGAACTTTGGGAGGGAGTGCAGGAATTTAATACAATTGTCATAAAGACCTTTCACCGACATGGAAGATTCTTTTTTTTTTACTGAAATGCCAACCTTGTTGTCGAAATTATCAAACATGACATCTAATTTAATCTAGTAGATGCTTTGATGTTAATTTTCTGAAATTCCCAAGATTCTGGAGGGTTCCATCAGACTGGATAGTAGCAAATCTAACCCTCCCATATTCAAGAAGGGTGGGAGGCAGAAAACTATGGGCCAGTTAACTTGACATCTGTCGTTGAGAAGGTGTTAGAATCGATCAATAAAGAGGTTATAACCGGGCACTTGGAAAAACTCAATATAATCAGGAAGAGTCAGCATGGGTTTGTGGAAGGGGAAATTAGAGTTCTTTGAAGGAGTAGCATGTGTGATGTGGATAAAGGGGAGCCTGTAGATGTACTGTACTTGGATTCCCATATAGCATTTAATAAGGTGCCACATCCAGCGCTGCCAACTCGCACGGATTTCCCATATTTCATACAGAAAATCTGCTTGACTGCAACAATACGATTTCTCGCGGTGAAATACGAAATCCACTGCAGCCCTTGGACAAATCCCACACACCGTACTTAAGGAGAATTTAAGCGAGAGGAGTTTTTTTAGGGGGAAGAAAAAAACATTAAGAGGGAGCTCCCTGTAAAGGGCTGGATGGCTTTGTAGGTGGGGGGGTTGGAAAGAGGAGCTGATTGACAAGTGTATGCATTCCTCCCTGGACAGTTTGATAATCAGCACTCACTGTAGTGATTGGATTGATACCTGAAATGAGTGGATTGTTCTATGAGGACAGGTTGGACAGGTTGGGCTTGTTTCCACTGGAGCCTAGAAGAGTGAGAGATGACTTCGTTGAATTATACCAGACCCTGAAAAGTCTTGACAAGGTGGATGTGGAAATTAAGTTTCCTCTTGTGGGTCAGTCCAGAACTAGGGGCCACTGTTTTAAAGTTGAGGGTGGTCCTTGTAGGGCAGAGATGAGGAAAATTCTTTTTTTTTTTTAAATTTAGAGCACCCAATTATTTTTTTCCAATTAAGGGGCAATTTAACGTGGCCAATCCACCTAGCCTGCACATCTTTGGGTTGTGGGGGCGAAACCCACGCAAACACGGGGAGAATGTGCAAACTCCCCACGGACAGTGGCCCAGAGCCGGGATCGAACCCGGGTCCTCGGCGCCGTGAGGCAGCAGGGCTAACCCATTGCGCCACCGTGCTGCCCTCGGTAAATTCTTTTTGAGGGCTGTGCGACTTTGGAACTCTGCCTCAGAAGACAGTGGAGGTGAGGTTATTGAATATTTTAGGACAGAGGTAGGTAGATCCTTGTTAAGCATGGGAATCAAAGGTTATCGGGGTAGATGGGAATATGGAACTCAAAACAGATAAGCCGTGATTGAATGGCGGAGTAGGCTCGAGGGGCTGAGTGGCCTACTGCTCCTATTGTATATGTTGGTTCCTGTACACAGCAAAGTCTCAAAAAGAGCATTGTAATATTTATGCCTTCAACTTTTGAATGAACTGCTCCTCAACATGTGGGCTTAATAACCACCTGCTGCGTAATACCAATCTGTGTGAATCTCCATTTTATTTTTTAAAAAAAATTTTCTTTCAATTTAGAGTTCCCAATTCATTTTTTCCAATGAAGGGGCAATTTAGCGTGGCCAATCAACCTACCCTGCACATCTTTGGGTTGCGGTGGCGAAAACCACGCAAACACGGGGAGAATGTGCAAACTCACACGGACAGTGACCCAGAGCCGGGATCGAACCTGTGACCTCGGCGCGTGAGGCAGCAGTGCTAACCACTGCGCCACCGTGCTGCCCCGTGAATCTCCATTTTAAGAAGGTCTTCAATTCTTCATTGATTTGTTGGAACTTGGATATTAAAGCAGTGCGCATTCTCCCTGACAGGCGTGTGATATTATACACCATCTCACTTTACGTACACATGTGAAGTGGTTTGAAGAAGGGTGATGCAAGCATAGATGGAAATCCTCCTAGTTTCCTTCCAATATGTCTTACTAGCTCTTAAGTGGTGACTCCACTGTTTGTAGGTGTAAGGCAACCGCTGGCACCTCACCAGAGTGACTAATATGAGCCTTGAAAGTTGGCCTGTGATCTGACTGCTGGGAACATTACAGCTGTGCCTAATTTTCTGAGCCTCCATGTTTATGGTTCCAGCAGAATTTGCTACCGTGTGATCTATCGGGGAGACCCATGCTGACTTTACATTTTCTTCTCTCCCCTTTCCTCACTGCTTAGAGGTCTGGCTGTAAGATTAGCATAAAGGAACCTCATCTTGCTTTCTACAAGTGTGTTCCCCATTGGAGGATATCCAATAACATTTAGGGATAGAATTGTGAAATATTAAAAAAAATTCTCCATCACACCCTCCCATACTCTCGGATGCTGAGGCATGTGGCTACTGCAATTAGCTATTCACAGGCTTAATGTTATGAAGGTGAAGCCAATATATCTACAGTTCTAATCTGTACCAGACGCGTGTTGCAAGGCAGCCATGAAAGTTGCGTCAAGATGCCTATTTGTAAATGGTAAAAGCAAACTATTGCAGATGCTAGAAATCTGAAATAAAAACAGAAAATGCTGGAAGTGCTCAGCAGGTTTGTCAGCGTCCATGGAAAAAGAAGCAGAGTTAACGTTTTGGGTCAGTGACCGTTCATCAGAATTTTCATGGCCCGTTGGTAGCGATGGAATTTTCTATCTACCATTGGCGGGCTCTACTTAAATCAGCCCGGGACCACTGTCCTGGTGATCCCAGAAAGGAGGGCAGGAGATGAGGCTTTAAACTAATGATGGTTCAGGAATGAAACAAGGATTCAGGAAATGATAAAGTCAAAGCGGTAAATGAAGGCTCCAGAACAGAGCAGCAGTTTGGTTAATAATAAACCGAGTCTGCCAGGCAGAGACAGGGAGGAAGTAACAAAGATAATAGGGCACTAGTGACTTCAGTGATACTAGGAAAAAATCGAACAAAGTTTATGCTAAGGCATTATATTTAAGTGTGCATATCATTTGCAATAAATTGTATGAATTAATAACAGAGGTAGAAATTAATGGATTTGACCTAATAGACATTGCAGTCACATGGTGGCAAGGTGACTAAGTTTGTGAACGAAATATTCAAAAATTGTTCTCTTTTTGAAGAGGTAGGCAAAATGGAAAACAGGGGAGGGGTAGCATGATAATAACGCATGGGATAAAGATAAATAATTAGCAATGAAGGATGGACAAAGTAAGCCACATGGGTTTGTGCGGTGGTTTACGAAGGTTGGCCAATGGGAAGCCACAATAAAAGATATGGGGCGAGATTCTCCGACCCCCCCGCCGGGTCGGAGAATCGCCGGTGGCTGGCGTGAATCCCGCCCCCGTCGGTTGCCGAATTCTCCACCACCGGATATTCGGCGGGGGCGGGAATCGCGCCGGTTGGCGGCCCGCCCCCCCCGCGATACTCCGACCCGGATGGGCCGAAGTCCCGCCGCTAAAATGCCTGTCCCACCGGCGTAGATTAAACCACCTACCTTACCTGCGGGACAAGGCGGGGCGATCTGGCCCCAGGGGGTGCCCCCGCGATCGGAGCCCACTGATCCGCGGGCGGGCCTGTGCCGTGAGGGCACTCTTTTCCTTCCGCCTTTGCCACGGTCTACACCATGGCGGAATCGGAAGAGACTCCCTCCACAGCGCATGCGCGGGAATGCCGTCAGCGGCCGCTAACGCTCCCGCGCATGCACCGCCCGGAGATGTCATTTCCGCGCCAGCTGGCGGGGCACCAAAGACCTTTTCCGCCAGCTGGCGGGGCGGAAATCCGTCCGGCGCGGGCCTAGCCCCTTAAGGTTGGGGCTCGGCCCCCAAAGATGAGGAACATTCCGCACCTTTGGGGCGGCGCGATGCCCGACTGATTTGCACCGTTTTGGGCGCCAGTCGGCGGACATCGCGCCGTTTCCGGAGAATTTCGCCCATGAAAAGTAAAGGCAAACATTTAAAGAATTGAAAGTTAGCAACAAATATGCATTCCTTAAGGAATAAAATGGTTCAACCATGGCTAATATGTTCAAGAAAGGAGTATTAGATTGATAGAAGACACTTACAAAGCTGCCAAAAAGAGTAACGGACATGAAGTTGGGATGATTTTAGAATTCAGCAGAGGAGGGCCAAGAAAATGAGAAAAAAAGAGAAAACAGAATATGAAAATAAACTAGCGAGAGATATAAAAACAGATTGTAAAAGCTCCCTATAGTTAGGTAAATAGGAACAGATTAGAACATTTAAATGTGGGCCCATTAGCTGAGGAGACATGGGGAACAAGGAAATGGCAGAGACATTAAAGGAATACCATTTGTATCTGTCTTCATTGCACGAAAGAATTCCGGAAATTGTTGGGAACCAACAGTCTGAAGGACCAACAGGATGAAGAACAGGCGACTGTAGAACTGATTGGCTGTAAAAGTCAACAACTGCAACCCTCCTCCACCCACCAGCAACCACCCCCCTCCCACCTCAACAAAAGAGTTGTTATAGATTTATTGTTTTAATCTTCCAGAATTTCTTACCTTCCAGGATTGAAAACATAACCCCGCTATTCAAAAAAAGTGCGAGAGGGAAAAGAATTAGGAAATATATGCCAGCTAGCTTGACAGCAGACATCGTAAAAATACTAGAATCCGTTATGAGGATGTGGTAACAGGGCAATTAGAAGATCATATTGTGATTATGCAACCTCAACATGGATTTATGAAATAAAAGATCATATTTGATAAATCTGGTTACTTTTTTGAGGATGTAACTAGTTAGTAATATCAGTGAGTACTAGTAAATGGTGAATTGGTTTTCAAGAGCTTTCGATAATGTGCCACAAAAAACATTTTTGTAAAAAAATGAGGGTTCACACATTTGGGGTGATATATTAGCATTCATTTCACCTTTGGTTCATGGAGCAATACCAGAGAAGGAATATGGGTAATTTTCAGGTTAATTGGGCTGGATTCACCGTCGCAGCATAAACTCCGCTACAGGCAGCGCGGAATCCAGCGTCGGGCAGAAAATGGACTCCAAAGCTCCGACCCCCCGCTGCCGTTGGCATTGAGGTTTGCGTCCCATGACAGCGGGAGGGTGTAAATGGGGCATTAAGAATCATATAGGCATGATTTGTGCAGGTCTTAACAAGCGTGACCCTGACGCGGTGGAACTCTCGGTGGGCCAATGGGGTTGCTCTTTAAGGAAGTTGACCTCAAAGCCCATTGGAGGGCCACCCTCGCTCTCCACAATGCAAGACCTGCCTACCGCACCTTCACCAGAGCTCCTACCATCCTCCTCTTAATTAAAAAGATCCTCTAATTAAAGATGCACCCAGAAGAGAGACCCCAGTCTGTTTCCCCCCCCAGTGGAGAGAAGCCTGCCTGGATGCTAGAGAGCTGTCCAGCCAGAGACAGTGAAAAATAAATCACTGCTTTAAAACGCACCTGTGCAATTCACCAGCTGGCTCAGGAAGAGGAAGCAGCACCTGCCAATTCCTGGAAAGAGAAAACCAGTCAGCTGGGTTTAAACCCCCTCAGGTCTTTGATGTGCAAGCCATTCATTCATTTCTCTTTGATATTGACTTTAGAAGGCTGTGATTTTCAGCTTCCACGCACACCCAGCTATCTGCATTGTTCATCTTAGCACAGTGGACTAGACAGCTAGCTTATAATGGAGAACAATGCCAGCAGCGCAGGTTCAATTCCTGTACCTGCCTCCCTGAACAGGGATATTATTATCTCCCTCCATGCTCGAGTGACTTTGAAGTAGTCAGCTGTGAAACTAACAGAAAGCACTTAATTATCTTTGATGTGGTCCAGGAGCTGTCAATCAAAGCTTGAAGTTTTTAAACATTGCAGGTAGTTTCACAGCTGGGGTCTTCCTGACAGGGGTCTCTCTTTTGGGGGATTCCACACAGGGGTCTTTCTTCTGGGGGGTCTCTGGGGGACTGGTCTTTCTAATTATGTGGTCTCGGGGGAGGGGTGGTCTCTAATTATGGGGTCTCTGGTGGGGGTGGAGGTCGGGGATTCTTTTGTGGGTCTCGGCGATCAGGACGCCATTTAAAAATGATGTCCTGATCTCAAGCTACAATGAGGATTTCCAGCGAGTGGAGCACCCCATTGTAAAGAAATGGCGCTCTGTGCGACTTTGGCCACACATCCCCGTTCACGCCCCTTAAAGCGAGTCGCATTGAATAGCCACTGCGAGTGCCGGGGAAATGCGCGGCTAAACGCGTTCGCTTGGTGACTTTGTTCCCTTTTGGGAAGATTGCACCCAATGTCTCCCGATCGGATAATCCTGCCCATTGGCTGTAAGCAGCAAAGTACCATAGGTTGAATACTCATCAATGTCCTGGATGAGGGGATCAAGTGTAATGTAGCCAAGCTTTCTGACGATACAAAGTTAGATGGGAATGAAGAGGAAGCAATGAGGGTGCCGAGGGATATAGACATGTGAAGTGAGTGGGCAAGGATATGGCAAATGGAATGTACTGTGGGGAAGGGTGAAATTGTAGCCTTTGGTAAGAAAGCTCGAATACTTTTTCATGGGGCTGGAAAATGTTTTTTATTCAAAAAGGACCTGGATGTCCTTGTACATGAACCCCGGACGTTTATATGCAGATGTAGTGAGCAATTAGGAAAGCAAACGCTATTCTAACTTTGATAACAAAAGGATTGGTGTGTAAGATTAAACCGTACACCATTATGTAGAGGAGTGTTTTACAAACTTTTTTTCGTGGGACCCACTTTTGCCAAATGGCTGACCTTTGCGACCTATACCAGCCGACCTTCGCGAAGCAAGTCACGATACATCAGGAAATCATCTTTGTACTGCGTTATTCCTGAGTTAAATTTATGGGACTATCCAATATTCCAGGCTGGATTCCCTGCCCTCCCCCAACTCACACCTTTTTGTCTATGTTCTTTAGTCACCCCTTTTTTTTTTAAGAATATTTTATTGAAAATTTTTGGTCAACCATCACAGTACATTGTGTATCCTTTACACAATAATATAACAGTATAAATAACAATGACCTGTTTTATAAACAAAGAATAAATAATATATAACAAAAACGAAAACTAAAACTAAATGGCAACTGCCTTGTCTCAGATAAACACTCTCCAAAAATATGGTTTAACAATCCAATATACAATTATTTATAGCAATGACCTATACATATTATACATATATATTAATAACCCTGAGACTCCTTCTGGTCCCCCCCCCCCCCCGGGCTGCTGCTGCTGCCTTCTTCTTTTCCATTCCCTCTATCTTTCTGTGAGGTATTCGACGAACGGTTGCCACCGCCTGGTGAACCCTTGAGCCGATCCCCTTAGGACGAACTTAATCCGTTCCAGCTTTATAAACCCTGCCATGTCATTTATCCAGGTCTCCACCCCCGGGGGCTTGGCTTCCTTCCACTTCAACAGTATCCTGCGCCGGGCTACTAGGGACGCAAAGGCCAAAACATCGGCCTCTCTCGCCTCCTGCACTCCCGGCTCTTGTGCAACCCCAAATATAGCCAACCCCCAGCTTGGTTCGACCTGGACCCCCACTACTTTCGACAGCACCTTTGTCACCCCCACCCAGAACCCCTGTAGTGCCGGACATGACCAGAACATGTGGGTTTTAGTCACCCCTTCTAATCCTTCCTCCATTGTGCTGCTTTTCCATTTGCCTCTGAAACATGTTGGAATCTCCTCCATTATAAAGGTGCTACATAAGTAGTTTCCTGCACCAAACTTGTATCTTTATTAAAGGGATGGTAAGCGGTTTTTGTGCTGACAGCATCATTAGGAAATGATTGTTGAGTATATTATTTTTTCACTGGCTCAATACTTGTGACTAATTGGGCCAAGTGTTATCAATTCAGTTTTATTTCATTGTAAACGTTAGTTTTTATGGCATTTCTGTAGTATGCCAACTGAGGGCGGGATATTAAACTAATCAGGGAGATACCAAAAAGATGCAAAGCTCAAAAACAATTTATGAACACGGACTGAATACAAAGGTTAAACCTTCAATGTTGCTGTTGATCATCTTGACCATCCATAAAATGCTTTCTTGCGGCAATTGTGAAGATGATGGTGTGCTTATGTCCAGTTCGTTTTAGCAGCAGGTTACTAGGGACCAAGCTGGCGCACATTCGCTACTTAATTGTTCCTCATTTAAAATTTACATAGAAGGCCGAATTTAAGGTCCAAACTGACTTCTGGGTTCGATGCTTCCATTGCGTCTTATGAGTGCAATTTTCATCCAGGTCTCCAACTCTTGATTTCTTTCGATAATCCCCTTTATATTTAAAACAAACGGATCCAAAAATGAGGATGACCAGAAGAACTGACTCTTGCTAGTTTTCACAAGTACTTTTTTTTGTTAAAGAATGTTTGGGGGTTTACCACGAACCCGGTGGTGGCGGCAACATTGAATATCTGGGGACAGTGGAGGCGACAGAGAGGGGTGCGGGGAGCCCTGGTGGGGTCCCCAATCAGGAACAACCATAGGTTCGCCCCAGGAAGAATGGATGGAGGATTTCAGAGCTGGTTCCAGTTGGGAATTAGGAGGGTGGGAGATTTATTTATAGATGGGACTTTTGCGAGCTTGGGAGCATTGGAGGAAAAGTATAAGTTGCCCCGGGGAAATTTCTTGAGATATATGCAGGTGAGGGCCTTTACTAGACAACAGGTGAGGGAATTTCCATTGCTCCCGACACAGGGGATACAGGACAGGGTGCTTTCAGGGGTGTGGGTCGGAGAGGGCAAGGTGTCAGAGATTTATCGAGAGATGAGGGAAGAGGGGGAGGAGTCGGTGGGCGAACTAAAAGGAAAGTGGGAAGAAGAACTAGGAGAGGAGATAGAGGAGGGTATGTGGGCTGATGCCCTAAGCAGGGTAAATTCCTCTTCCTCATGCGCCAGGCTTAGCCTGATTCAATTTAAGGTGCTACATAGAGCACACATAACGGGAGCAAGATTGAGCAGGTTCTTTGGAGTGGAGGACAAATGTGGGAGGTGTGGCGGGAGCCCGGCAAACCACGCACATATGTTTTGGGCATGCCCGGCACTGGAAGGGTATTGGAAGGGAGTGACGGGAGTGATTTCGCGGGTGGTGAAGGCCCGGGTCAAACCAGGCTGGGGGTTAGCTCTATTTGGAGTTGCGGAAGAGCCGGGAGTGCAGGAGGCGAAAGAGGCCGACGTTGTGGCCTTTGCGTCCCTAGTAGCCCGGCGCAGGATCCTACTCATGTGGAAGGAGGCGAAACCCCCCGGACTGGAGGCCTGGGTAAATGATATGGCGGGGTTCATTAAACTGGAGCAGATAAAGTTTGCCCTGAGAGGATCGGCTCAAGGGTTCACCAGGCGGTGGCAGCCATTTCTCGACTACCTAGGGGAACGTTAGAGGGAAGACAGATGACCAGCAGCAGCAACCCAGGGGGAGGGGGGGGGAGGGGGGGTTTAGTTTAGGTCAAAGATAAAGGGGTTTTGTTACTTGTGTATTGTTTAAAATTTCTGTATTGTTATTGTTGCGTTTGCTTTGTAAGAGGGGAAAAATTGTTGTTTGGGAAAAAAATTTCAATAAAACATTTATTAAAAAAAAAAAAAAGAATGTTTGGGGGTTCAGTATGGGTGTGAGGGAGAGGAAAACACATGACCTCGTATCAGTCTACATCAGCTGCTTTTCCCTCACAGACACCAACGTAATCTTGTTCCATATTTAATATATTATTTTTTTACGGGGCAATTTAGCGTGACCAATTTACCTTCACTGCTCATCTTTTTGAGTTGTGGGGGTGAGACCCAGGCAGGCGCGGGGAGAATGTGCAAACTCCACACGGACAGTGATCCGGGGCCAGAATCGAACCCGGGTCCTCGGCGGTGTGAGGCAACAGTGCTAACCACTACGCCACCATGCCGCCCTTATTTAATATATTTATACAGTGAATTTTATGTACCTGGTTTTCTTTTCAGACTTTTTTTAGGATATTCACGGGCTGAAAAGCAGAAAGGTACATCCTTTTTTCACTTCCTTTTAAAAAGTCAAGTCTACAGTGATTTCAGGATGCAACTTTTCTTTTCATTTTGTAAATAATTTCTTTATTTAACAGAATATGTTGGAAATCTCACATCTGTGATTTACCTTCAGTTCATAGTCCTGATCATTCCGTTGATTTGGTCTTCTGTTATCAGCATCACCACCCTCAACAAAGTGGGTTTTTCTTTTTGTTCACGCCACCATGTGGTGAGGATAACTTGAAGGGCCACGAGAAATTGTCGGCCATTTTGAAGTTCTGGCCTACTGTGTAGAATTATGCCATATTTTCCGAGCTGTTTTTCAATCAGTGCGTTCTCAGTAAGAGTACTGCACTGATGTTTGATCTTGCCAAAGCCACGTTTGTAGATCATTTCATGGACAGATTTTAGATTTGGTTATCCCCATGCAATATATGGCTCTGCAATATGGAGCATGTAGATTGAAGCCTTATTCAATTTCATAGACACTCCATTGAAGATCTGACGCATGCCAATTGAATGGGCTGTTCTGCCTTAGATGGTGTCAAGCTTCTTGAGTGTTGTTGGAGCTGCGCTCACCAAGACAAGTGGAAATCATTCCTCCACACTCCTGATTTGTGTTTTTGATGGTGGGCAGGCTTTGGGGAGTCTGGAGTCAAGTTACTCCCCACAGAATTGCCAGCCTCTGACCTGCTCATGTAGGCACAGTATTTATATAGCTAGTCCAGTACAATTTCTGGTCAATGGTAACCCCCCCCAGGATATTGGTTACCAGTGGGGGATTCAGTGATGGTAATGCCACTGAATGTCATGGGGCAATGGTTAGATTCTCTCTTGTTGGAAGTGGTCATTGCCTTGCATTTTTGTGGTGTGAATGTTACTTGCTACTTATCAGCCCAAATTCAATGTTGTCCAGATCTTCTTCCATATGGTGATGGACTGCTTCAGTACCTGAGAAGTTGTGAATGGTGCCGAACATTGTGCAATATTCAGCGAAAATCCCCACTTCTAAGCTTATGCTGGAGGGAAGTTCATTGATCAAGCTGCCAAGTATTCCCAATACTTACAGTTATTTCTGTGTAACCATTGCATACTCAAATACCACTGTGTGCCTCTGCCCGAGCAGCCCTTTGAACCATTGCCTTTCAATTCATTAATGCTCCCAGGTGTGCTGCTAACTTCCTACACGGGTGCATAATCACAATCCCTTCGTTATCCAATGCTTGAGATCAGAAATTGCTGCAATCGGGTGACTGGCTGGCATCCAGATCCTGACACCTAATAAATGAATGTGAGATGGCATGGCGCACCTATGCCCAATTTTACACTGTGGTCTGCCTCCGGTTCCTCCACCTCCAGGGACTGAATCTTCAGCTCATTATTTGGCCACGTGTTGATGAACATGAATCTTAAACATTCAGTTCTCTGCATTGGTTAGAAGTTCTTCTGTTTCCACTTGATGCACAATGTCGATGGTCATACGGTTTGACTCCACCTTTTTCCTAAATGGAAGCAAGGAAACGCTCTCTGCAATGAGCTAGCTGGAGCCTGGAACGTCATCATGGCTGCGTACAATCAACTCATGCTTGACTTGCATGCCACCACTGAGAAATTATGAAGTTCCCATCTTAAATCCCGGACTGTAAGACAAGTTGATGTCTATACAGTGCTGTCCATGGCTCATGATGTTGCCGTTGGATTCTCTGCGACTGCAGATCTTAACCAATCAGCTTTAAATTAAATTCTTCTCTAATATCCCTGTTTTCGGTGGGTGTTTCAGGCTACTGATTTTAATAAGTCTTTTCAGTTTTGCATTCTTATTGTAACCAATTAATCAAGAAAGATTGTAAGAGGGGGGGGAAGTGCATCAGTGGCTAAGCAAGGAGGTTAAACATAACATGAAGGCAAAACCTGAAGCATACCATATTGCAAAGGTCAGTGGCAGGCTTGAGGATTGGGAAACTTTTAAAGACCAACAGAGCATAAACGGGTACCAAATAATTAATAACATGATCAAATGGGAAATTATGAAACAAATCTGGTGCAAAATGTAAAAACAGATAGCAAAAGATTCTACAAGCATATAAAAAGGAAGACAGTAGCTAAAGGCAATGTTGGTCCCTTTGAGGACGAGACTGGGAGTTAATAGTGGGGAACACAGAAATAGAACAAAAACAAAGAACAAATGGCAGATACAGGGTTGGCACAGTGGTGCAGTAGTTAGCACTGCTGCCTCATAGTGCTGAGGAACCGGGTTCGATCCTGGCCCGGGTTACTGCCCATGTGGAGTTTGAACATTTTCCCCGTGCCTGCATGGATCTCACTCCCACACCCCAAAGATGTGCAGTGTAGGTGAATTGGCCAGGCTAAATTGCCCCTTAATTTGGAAAAAAAAAAGAATTGTGTACGTTAAATTAAAAAAAAAGAAATGGCAGAAACACTAAATCAATATTTTGCCTTGTATTTCAAGGTGGAGGACATTAGGACCATTCCATTAGTAACAGGTACATAGAACAGTACAGCACAGTACAGGTCCTTCGGCCCACAATGTTGTGCCGACCAATGCAGAGGTTATAGAAAAGGAGGAGCAATTTATATTCATTGTCACAAGTAGGCTTACAGTAACACTGCAGTGAAGTTACTGTGAAAAGCCCCTAGTCGCCACATTCCAGTACATAGAGGGAGAATTCAGAATGTCCAAATTACCTAATAGCACGTCTTTTGGGACTTGTGGAAGGAAACCGGAGCACCCGGATGAAACCCACGCAGACACTGGGAGAACGTGCAGACTCCACACAGACACTGACCCAGGCCGGGAATCGAACCTGCAACCGTGGTGCTGTGAAGTCACAGTGCTAACCACTATGCTCCCACGCTACCATTTACCATCATGAGGAAAAATGTACTCAGTAAGTATTGATGGCAGACAGGTTCTCAGCACTTGATGGTTTACATCAGTGTTTTTCAAACTTTTTTCCCAGGACCCACTTAAAAAAAAAAAAATTTAGAGTACCCAATTGTTTTTTTTTTCCAATTAAGGGGCAATTTAGCGTGGCCAATCCACCTAACCTGTACATCTTTGGGTTGTGGAGGTGAAACCCATGCAGACTGTTGCTCTCTTTGGTTGGCTCTTAATTTGGCTCTGTTTAATTACGTTTGCTCAAGAGTCGCCAGGTATCTTTCGACACCGCCACAAGGTTCAGAACCGAATACTGATCAATGACTCGATACACCAGTTAGTAAGTTCAAAAACAATGCTCATTTATTTACACACAGTCAATTCTACTCATGCATAAACTCTACAAACTAAACTACCACTATTACTAAAGCCTATATTTAGCTTCGGGTGCCCACTCAGTCAGAGGAACAATGGCCGTTGCTCGGTTCTGAGGCTGCTGGGTTGAGCAGGGTAGCAACTAGGAGCTTCTATCTCTTACCGTGCGTTCACTTGGAACTTACTTGGTCTGATGCAGCTGCTAGGCTGGTCTCTCTTCGGTGAGAGCCAAAGCCCAAGAAAGAAGATTCTCCCTTGGGGAATACCTTTTATACTGAAAAGGGCTTCGCGCGCTCTTGGGCGGGCCTTGAACTTTGCCTCAACTAATTGGGTCTTTCCCAATCAGTCATATCGATTTTCCTCCAATAGAGGGGTGGTTCCCTGATCGCTGGGCATGTCCTAGTGACTGTCAGTCTGATTTGTCTTAGCTTCTTCTGGCGCCGGGGAGTCTGTCCTAACATTGTGTATCTAAATGTTTCCTTTTTGTCCCCGGAGATGGCTCATTACTATGTAGATTGATAGTTTCTGCCCTGTCTGAGAGTTTAAGGTTCTAATCAACAGACAGAGCTTGCACCTGCTTGTTTCTTAGCATTGTCCAATTTTCCCTGCATTCTTTGCGGGTGTCCATTTTGTAATCGGGACGTGGCCATCCCAGATGGCTACAAAACATACGGAGAATGTGCAAATTCCACACGGTCAGTGATCCAGGGCCGGTTTCGAACCCGGGTCCTCAGCGCCGTAGTCCCACTGGTAACCACTGCGCCACGTGCCGCCCCCCGGGACCCACTTTTACCTACTGGCTGACCTTTGCAATCTCTGTCGGCTGACCTTCATGACCCATGTCGGCCAATCTTCATGACCTACGCCGGCTGACCTTCGCGACACACCATTATTTCTTACCTTTAACGCGACGGGTGAGCCTGCTTGGTGGTTCCTCACGATCCCATTTGCTTCGTCATTCAATGTTACATTTCTGCTAAAGGCTTCAGCTGATGATTTAAGTTCTCGCTGCATTCTTTGAAAAAAATCAAGAGGGTATTAAACTTTTATTTACCAGTACTTCCCTGAATATAACACCCATGGACTTTGCATCCTGATTTGCATTGGCATAGTTAACAAAGCCACACATCAAGAAATCATTTTTATAATGCTTTGTTCCTGATTTTAGTTTTTTCTTTGTCCAGTGGCCCTGGAGCTCTGCATGCAGCTCACACCAGCGCTGCTTTGCCCTGCTGTGGACTCTCCTGAGAAGCTCTCTCCAACTGATTCAGTTGTGAGATCCTGACCCGTTTGTGTCTCTGGCTCTCTCTTCCTTATTGCAAAGTTGCCCATCTTCAGTTCTTCACACCGTCCTGTTGCTTGCTTGCTGGCAGCTACAAAATGGAGGAATCACTCCTCTGTGATTTTGTGCCCAGAGCGATGTCAGTGTACGAGCGAGCACGTGACCTGTTCTCTGTCGCCGCTCCTGGCGAGAAGACCCCACCATTTGTATTTTAAGGCCGGTCGCAGCCAGCATTCCCAATGTAAAAGCCTGTCATGGTCAGCATTCTTAAAAGCCGATTACGGTCGTTGGGCGCTTCTCCCACGATCGGGAGCGCTGCGACCGATCGCCCCACGACCGTCCCGACACCCGCCTGCGACCTATCCGCGGGTCGCGACCCTGAGTTTGAAAAAGCATGGTCTACATCCTAGGGTCTTAAAGGAAGTGGCACTAGAGATAGGAGATCCATTGGTTGCAATATTTCAATATTCCCTGGATTCTGGAAAGGTTCCATTGGGTTGGAAAAAGGCTAATGAAATACCCTGTTCAAAACGGGAGAAAGGCAGTAAGTAGGAAACTATAGACCAGTTAGTTTAATGCCTGTTGGAAAACTGTTGGAATCCATTATAGGACATTTGGAAAGTTTTTAAAAATAATATATTTTATTAAAGTTTTCAAACAGAATTTTTCCATTTTACAAATCAATATAAAAATAGTACAGTAACTGATAAATAACATTATTTAAATAATATAGTGAACTAACAAAGTAACAAAAAATAGTGCTCCCACCCCCCGGGCTGCTGCTGCTGACGAACTATTTTCCCTTAACGTTCCGCGAGATAGTCAAGGAACGGTTGCCACCGCCTGGAGAACCCCTGAGCCGATCCTCTCAACGCAAATTTCATTCGTTCTAGTTTTATGAACCCTGCCATATTGTTTATCCAGGCCTCCACGCCGGGGGGCTTCGCTTCCTTCCACATGAGTAAGATCCTTCGCCGGGCTATCAGGGACGCAAAGGCCAAAATATCGGCCTCTTTCGCCTCCTGCACTCCCGGCTCTTCCGCTACCCCAAATATCGCTAACCCCCAGCCTGGCTTGACCCGGACATTCACCACCTTTGAGATCACCTTTGCTACTCCCCTCCAGTACTCATCCAGTGCCGTCGTAAACGCCCTCACTTGCATGTATCTGAAATTGTTCCCCGGGGGCAACTCATACTTTTCCTCCAGCGCTCCCAGGCTCGCAAACGTCCCATCTATAAACAAATCTCTCAGTTTCCTAATTCCTGCTCGTTGCCAGCTCTGGAACCCTCCGTCCATCCTTCCTGGGACAAACCTGTGGTTATTCCTGATCGGGGACCTCACCGAGGCACCCATCACCCCCCTGTGTCGCCTCCACTGCCCCCATATCCTTAAGGTTGCCACCACCACTGGGTTTGTGGTATATCTTTTTGGGGAGAGCGGCGCCGTCGCCAGCGCCTTTAGGCTCGTTCCTTTACAGGACGCCATCTCCAGCCTCTTCCACACCGCCCCCTCCCCCTCCCTCATCCACTTTCAAACCATCGCCACATTGGCGGCCCAGTAGTAGTCATCCAGGCTCGGCAACGCCAGTCCCCCTCTGTCCCTGCTACGCTGCAGGAACCCCCTCCTTACTCTCGGGGTCTTCCCTGCCCACACAAAACTCATAATGCTCCAATCTATTTTCTTGAAAAAGGCATTCATGATCAGAATGGGGAGACATTGAAACAGTAAAAGAAACCTCGGGAGAACCATCATTTTTACCGCCTGCACTCTGCCCGCCAATGAGAGCGGTAGCATATCCCACCTCTAGAAATCCTCCTCCATCTGCTCCACCAGCCGCGTCAGATTAAGTCTGTGTAGAGTTCCCCAGCTCCTAGCTACCTGGATCCCCAAATATCGGAAGCTCCTTTCCACTCTCCTTAACGGCAGGGCGTCTATTCCTCTTCCCTGGTCCCCGGGGTGTATTACAAAAAGCTCTCTCTTCCCCATATTTAGCCTGTATCCCGAAAAATCTCCAAACTCCCTCAATATCTGCATAACCTCTGTCATCCCCTCTACAGGGTCCGCAACATATAACAGTAGGTCATCTGCGTAGAGTGACACTCGATGTTCCTCTCCCCCTCTAACCACCCCCCTCCATTTCTTAGAGTCTCTCAATGCTATGGCCAGTGGTTCAATTGCCAACGCGAACAGTAATGGGGACAGGGGACACCCCTGCCTTGTTCCCCTGTGTAGCCGAAAATACTCCGACCGTTGCCGGTTTGTGACTACACTTGCCTCTGGGGCCCCATATAGGAGTCTGACCCATCTGACAAACCCCTCCCCGAACCCAAACCTCCTCAACATCTCCTATAACTACTCCCACTCTACGCTATCGAATGCCTTCTCCGCATCCATCGCCACCACTATCTCTGCCTCCCCCTCCGTTGGGGGCATCATTATCACCCCCAGCAGCCGTCGAACGTTGACATTCAGTTGTCTCCCCTTTACAAACCCTCTCTGGTCTTCATGCACCACCCCGGGACACAATCCTCTATCTTCGTTGGCAGCACTTTTGCCAGCAGCTTGGCGTCTACATTTAGGAGTGAGATAGGCCTATATGACCCGCATTGCAGCGGATCTTTATCCCGCTTCAGGATTAGTGATATCGTCGCCTCCGACATTGTCGGGGGTAGTATCCCCCCTTCTCTGGCCTCGTTAAAGGATCTCGCCAGCAGCGGGGCCAACAAGTCCACATATTTCCTGTAGAATTCCACCGGGAACCCGTCTGGTCCCGGGGCCTTCCCTGCTTGCATGTTCCCCAGTCCTTTAGCCACCTCATCCACCTCAATTGGCACCCCCAGACCTGCCACCTCCTGCTCCTCCACCCTCGGGAACCTTAGTTGGTCCAGAAACTGTTGCATTCCCTCTTTTCCCTCCGGGGGTTGGGACTTATATAGCCTCTCATAAAAGGTCTTAAACACCTCATTTACCTTCCCTGCTCTCCGCTCCGTAGTTCCCGTTTCATCCCTAACTCCCCCAATCTCCCTCGCCGCTATCCTCTTGCGAAGTTGGTGGGCCAGCAGCCGGCTCGCCTTTTCCCCATACTCATATCTCATCCCCTGTGCCTTCCTCCACTGTGCCTCTGCCTTTCCTGTGGTCAGCAGGTCAAACTCCGTCTGAAGTCTTCGCCTCTCTCTATATAGTCCTTCGTCCGGGGCCTCCGCATATCTTTTATCCACCCTCAAAATCTCCACCACTAATCTCTCCCTTTCTTTGCCCTCTTGTTTCTCCTTGTGAGCTCTAATGGAGATCAACTCTCCTCTAACCACCGCCTTCAGCGCTTCCCATACTACCCCCACCTGGACCTCACCATCATCATTGGCCTCCAGGTACCTCTCAATACATCCCCGCACCCTTCCACAGACCCCCTCATCCGCCAATAGTCCCACACCCAGTCGCCAGAGTGGGCGCTGCTCCCTCTCCTCTCCTAATTCCAGATCCACCCAGTGCGGGGCATGGTCTGAAACAGCTATGGCCGAGTACTCCGTTCCTGCCACCTTCGAAATCAGTGCCCTACTCAGAACAAAGAAATCTATCCGGGAGTGTACCTTGTGGACATGGGAAAAAAAGGACAACTCTTTGGCCAACGGCCTAGCAAATCACCACGGATCCACTCCCCCCATTTGTTCCATGAACCCCCTAAGCACCTTGGCCGCTGCCGGCATTCTTCCGGTCCTGGATCTAGACCGGTCTAGCCCTGGATCCAGCACTGTATTGAAGTCCCCCCACATTACCAGGCTTCCCACCTCCCGGTCCGGATGCGTCCCAGCATCCGCTTCATAAATCCCGCGTCATCCCAGTTCGGGGTATATACATTTACCAGCACAACCTCCTTTCCCTGCAATCTACCACTCACCGTCACGTATCTACCCCCGTTATCCACCACTATATTCCTAGCCTTGAACGACACTCGTTTCCCCACCAGTATCGCCACCCCCCTATTTTCCGCGTCCAACCCTGAGTGGAACACCTGTCCCACCCATCCTTTCCTTAGCCTAACTTGATCCGCCACCTTCAGATGCGTCTCCTGAAGCATGACTACGTCCGCCTTCAGTCTTTGTAAGTGCGCGAACACCCGGGCCCTCTTAATCGGCCCATTCAGGCCTCTCACATTCCACGTGATCAGCAGGATTGCCCCCCCCCCCCGGACTAGCCACCCCCTATTCTAGGCCAGCCCCCCGTCCGGGTCCCGCGCACCCACCCATCCCCCAGGCGGCACCTTCCCGTGCCGACCACCTCTTCTCTTGCCAGCTCCCCCTTGCTCTCAGCAGTAGAAACCCAGTTAGGCCCCCCCCCCGCTAGATCCCCATCTAGCATGGTTACTCCCCCCATGATGCTTCCGAAAGTCAGCGAACTCTTAACTGACCCCGGCTTCCTCCGTTCTCTCTTTGACCCCCCTGCGTGTGGAACTCTCTTCCTTCATGCGCCTACCTTCCCTCCATCATCTCCATAGTGCGGGGAAAACCCCGCGCTTTCCTATCGGCCCCGCCCCTTATGGCGCAGCTCCCTCATTCCCCATCCCGCCTCTCAGTCCCTTTTTCCACCGGCGCCCACATTTCTCCATGTCCCCCCATCTAGAGGAGAAAAATTCCCCATCTATCGTTTCAATACTATAAACCTCCCGTTCCCCAATTTACACTTCTGTACCACAACCTCGTTTCCCCCCCAACATCAGTCTCTCAGTTCTAGTCCAGTTTCTCTTCTTGGATGAAGGTCCATGCCTCATCCGCCGTTTCGAAGTAGTAGTGCTTGCCCTGATGCGTGACCCACAATCGCGCCGGCTGCAGCATCCCAAATTTTATTTTCTTCCTGTGAAGCACCGCCTTGGCCCGATTGAAGCTCGCCCTCCTTCTCGCCACCTCCGCGCTCCAGTCCTGATACACTCGTATCACCGCATTCTCCCACGTGCTACTCCGTACCTTTTTGGCCCAGCTCAAAACAGCCTCTCTGTCCGTGAAGCGGTGAAATCTCACCACTATCGCCCTTGGTAGTTCTCCCGCCTTTGGTCTTCTCACAAGGACCCGATGAGCCCCTTCCACCTCCAGGGGGCCCGATGGGGCCTCAGCTCCCATTAGCGTCTGGAGCATCGTGCTCACATAAGCCCCAACGTCAGCTCCCTCCGTTCCTTCGGGGAGATCTAGAATCCGGAGGTTCTTCCTCCTCGAGCTGTTCTCCAGGGCTTCCAGCCTTTCAATACATCTCTTATGTAGCGCCTCATGCGTCACCGTTTTTACCACCAGGCCCTGTATCTCATCCTCGTTTTCGGCTGCCTTTGCCTTCACTCCACAGAGCTCTATCGCCTGGACCTTTTGTGTTTCCTTCAGCCCATCGATTGCCAATAACATCGGCGCCCGCACCTCCTTCTTTAGTTCCTCCACACACCGTCGGAGGAATTCCTGCTGGTCCGGGCCCCATGTCGTCTGGGCTCCATATGCCGTCATCTTGCTTCTTCCTTCTCTTCTCTGCCGCTGCTCCAAAGGATCCTTCGCAATCTGGCCACTGCCACTGGTATTTTCCATACACACCGGGGGGGGGGGGGGCACCTTCCTTCGTCGCCCCACACTGGGTTTGGTCTGAAAAAATTTCCGTTGGGGCTCCCGAAAAGAGCCCAAAAGTCCATTTGAACGGGAGCTGCCGAAACGTGCGGCTTAGCAGTGCATCGCCGCAATCGGAAGTGGAAAGTTAAGACGCAATCCATCAGAGTTAGCATTATTTTGTGAAGGGCAAATTGTGTTTGACTTATTTGCTGGAGTTTTTCGAAGATGTAACAAGCCAAGTGAATAATAGGGGTCCTATAGATGTGCTTTATTTGGACTTCCAGAAGGCATTTGATTAGGTGCCACACAAAAGCTTAGTACACAAGGATAGATCCCAGGAGTTGGGGATAATATATTAGCTTGGATAGAGGCTTGGCTAACCAACAGAAAGCAGAGAGTTGGGATAAATGGGGCCTTTTCTGGTTGGTAAGCTGTGACTAGTGGTGTGCCATAGGGATGGTCCCCGAGCCCATCTATTTACAATCTATATTAATGACTTGGTTGCGGGGATAGAAGGTACGATAGCCAAACCTGCAGACAGCACTAAAATAGGTGGGAAAGCAAGTTGCAATGAAGAAATAAGAAATTTACAAATGTATATGGAGCAGTGGATAAGTGTGAGGTTATCCATTTTGGTTAGAGGAATAAAAAGACAACTTATTATCTAAATGGAGAGAAACCTCAAAATATTTTGTTGCAGAAGGATCTGGGTGCCCTCATGCATGAATCGCAGAAAGTTAGTATACAGATGCAGCAGGTAATAAGGAAGGCAAATGGAATTTTGGCATTCATTGTGATTGGAATAGAGTATAAAAGTAGGGAGGTGCTGGTGCAACTGTATAGGACATTGATGAGATTGCGTCTGGAATACTGCGCGCAGTTTTGAGGATGTAAATGTATTAGAGGTGGTTCAGAGAAGGTTTATTGGATTGCTTCCAGCGATGGAGGAGTTGCCTTATGAAAAGAGATTGTGTAGTTCACGCCTATACTCGCTAAAGTTTAGAAGAACGAGAGGAGATCTAATTGAGGTATTTAAGATGCTAGCGGGGTCTGACAGAGTGGATGTTTCCCCTCGCTGGACATTCTTGAACAAGAGGCCATAGTCTTTGGCCAAGTGGTGTTAGATTTAAAACTGAAATGAGGAGGAATTACTTCACTCGAATGGTTTGGAATCTGGAATTCCCGACCCAAGAGTGCAGTGGACGCCGGAACACTGAACAAATTTGAGGAGGAGATAGATAGGTTTTTAATTAGTAGAGGGATGAAGGGTAATGGGGAATGGGCAGAAAGGTGGAGATGAGGCTGAGATAAGATGAGCCATGACCGTATTGAATGGCAGAGCAGGCTCGAGGGGATAAATTGCCTACTTTTGCTCCTAGTTCTTATGTAATTACTTCAGACCTGCGTTTGTGAACCAAGGGACTCCAGCTCAATGCCAGTGTCTTAAATATGGGTTTGTCTATATATCAAACTGTTTTAGCAGCAATATTTCTCTTGACCCTCGATTGCTGATCATGAGCTAGGCCATGTTTAATTTCTCCGGACGAGTTTCTGACCTTGCCTTAACACTGGAATGGCTGTAACTCTAGGTCTTTCTCAGTGATATTGGTGCAGTATCTCCTTGACCTGAATGCAGACTGTGATCCCATTTCCAGCACCAATAGGAGGAGCAGGCTCCTTGAATGAACATTCCTATCCTGAATGCTGAAAAAAATACATTTTGGCAAAGCTTTTCATCCGGCACTCATCAGTACAATCACAAGAATACCAATGTCAGGGGAAACAACAATTTTACATTGTCTGAGAAGCAAGTGTTGATTGGCTGGCAAGTGGACTCTGCTAGATAAAGGCGTTGCCATGGAGGATGCACCAGTAAAGCTGAAGCATTTGCAACTATCTTCAGATGCAAATGCTAAGTGGAAGCGCCATCTTAGCCTCTTCCTGCGGCCCCCAGAACCACAGCTGATTACAGTTCAGTTTTATGCCTGGAGAAGCCATCAATTGGCATGTTTCCCTGTTCGATTAATGGCAGCCAGGCTCTCAAAGTTGGAGGGCCAATCAGAGACCTTCCAGCTTCACAGGTGCACCTGCGGCAGTCCAAGGTGAACCCCTCTACAGGGTGGTCTTTGGCTGTATCCCCCATAACCCCCACCTGGGCAGGAGGCGAGATTAGGCTGCTGATGGCTGCCCACCTCCAGGTATTTAATTTGCCGTTTGCATCAGGATACTGGAGGCCCCACATTCTTCACCCCACTGTCGGCAACTAAATTATAATCCATATTGATTCATTGTCCTTTTTAAAATTAATGTGTCTTTGAAGTGCTAGTGTCCTACCCCTACTGTGTTCCCTATTGCCACACTTTCCCAGCAGCATTGACTCCATTTCCCAGCATTTAGGAGTTTGAATCTCTTCAGGACCTCCATGTCCAACCCTTGATGATTTCCTACTTGACGACCGTACACTGACTTTATTACTCATCCTGTTTTTCCCTTCCTCCCCCTTCCATTACTTCTCAAAATTGTTGTGAAACCAATTAAAGAGCATCCCTTGCAAACTGCAGGGAAATCTCAACCTTAACTTTAATTTCTTGACATACTACTCTCTACAATATCCCAAAAGGTTTGGGTAACCTGAGTGGGTTTCCCTCCTATTTGCGTTTGTGTGCTCATGGTGCGCGTGCAAATGAAGAGAAGGTTTCTGTGGTCATTTTGCTTAAAGTGTTAATTTTTTCTGAGGTACCTGCAGTGGTTTAATGCGGGGAGGGAGATCAGTCTACGTATGTGGCAAACTTCAGAATGGTGCAGTAATGTTGCAAGTGCTTTTTTGTAAGATCATTGAACCTTGGCCTTTGTTCAATCAGGCCACAAGCTCTGTCAAATTGCATTGTGCAATACTGATCTAGGAACAAAAACCGGATTGTTCGCCTGTGCTGAATAAGCAGCTGCTTAGCAATGTTTGTCTGCATCGTTTTTTTTGTTGTTAAGGCATTCTTCAGTGGATTTAGATTTTTGCTAAACACATATTCTATGCCCCTCTCCTTACTAACTAGCAGATTAAATCATTTAAAGTACATTATCCAAAGTCTGTCTTGCATACTAAAGATGACTACATCCATTCTTTTCAGTGGTATATATGGCCTGCCTGACCAAAGAAAAATCTTGAATGTACTCAGTATTGGCAGGGAAGAATCGTTCAAAATCCAACGGATTGAGAACAGTTGAAGGCAATGGTTACAGATAAAAGGGGGTTTAATTTTAAACGCCTCTGATTTCTCCACTCACTACCCATCTGTAAACAGAGAGGTGTTTTGGATTTTTAATTCCCCCTTTATAAATGGTGATGCGTTTCCCCATCCCCCCCGCCCCCCAACCCTTCAGTTTGGAGTGATCCGATTTTCTATTAATAACCTCACAGCAAACCCCGATAATGGTGGAATAAGAGGATTGGTTTATTTTACACACAAAACACAGGAAGGCATTTTGCAACACCTGTCTCTTAGGGATAAGAGGGATAAGGGAAGGAAAGGGGTACAGGGCCAGACCATTCTAAAATGAGTTCTGGATTTCACATGAGTCTGGAATCAGAGGCGGGATTCTCCGGCCCCCCGCCGGGTCGGAGAATCGGCAGGGGGCGGCACGAATCCCGCCCCGTCGCTCCGACGGCGACTGCCGAATTCTCTGGTGCCAGTTTTCGGGCGGGGGCGGGGATCTCGCCACGCCGGTCAGGGGGCGTTGGCAGTGGCTCCCCTGGCAATTCTCCGGGCCCCGATGGGCCGAGCGGCCGCCAGTTTTTGGCCAGTCCCACCGGCGTGGATTGGACATGGTCTATCACAGCGGGACCTGGCTTGTAGGCCATCTACCGGAGTCCTCGGAAGGGGGGGGGGGGGGGGGACCTGGCCCCAGGGGGCCCCCACGGTGGCCTGGCCCGCGATCGGGCCCACCGATCTGTGCCGTGGGGGCACTCTTTCCCTCTGCACCGGCCTCTGTAGGGCTCCGCCATGGCTGGTGCGGAGAAGAGACCCCCTGTGCATGCGCAGGAACACGGTGGCGGTTCTGCACATGCGCTAGAACATGCTGGCGGTTTTGCGCATTCGCGGGACCACGGCGGCCCTTCGGCGCCCGTTGGCGCCAACCCTTCTCACGCCGGCCTAGCCCCCGGATTCCGCACCTTCCGGTCAGCCCAACGCCGGAGTGGTTTGCGTGCTCTTGGCGCCGGCGACGGGCCATCCGGCCAGTTGCGGGAGAACCCTGCCCCAGAAGTCCCATGGTGTATTCCTTCAGAGGTTATCAGGCAGACATTGTTGCAGGGTGACCTGTCTTTCTAGAAGCAAGGACTTCCATGGTGACCAGAGGCATGCAGAGATGAATTTGCCTTCACAATACAAATTGCAGCATTGTTATGGCGCGGAAGGCCATTTGACCCACCGTGTCTGCCCAGGCTCCCCAAATGATTTTTGCAATGATAGTGCCATTCTTCAGCTTTTTCCCTATAACCCTGCACATTGTTTTGAATCAAATAATCATCTGGGGCGAAATTCTCCCCAAACGGCGCGATGTCCGCCGACTGGCGCCCAAAACGGCGCCAGTCAGACGGGCATCGCGCCGCCCCAAAGGTACGGAATGCTCCGCATCTTTGGGGGCCGAGCCCCAACATTGAGGGGCTAGGCCGACGCCGGAGGGATTTCCGCCCCGCCAGCTGGCGGAAACGGCCTTTGGTGCCCCGCCAGCTGGCGCGGAAATTACATCCCCGGGCTGCGCATGCGCGGGAGCGTCAGCGGCCGCTGACAGTTTCCCACGCATGCGCAGTGGAGGGAGTCTCTTCTGCCTCCGCCATGGTGGAGACCGTGGCGGAGGCGGAAGGGAAAGAGTGCCCCCACGGCACAGGCCCGCCCGCGGATCGGTGGGTACCGATCGCGGGCCAGGCCACCCTGGGGGCACCCCCCAGGGCCAGATCGCCCCGCGCCCCCCCCAGGACCCCGGAGCCCGCCCACGCCGCCTTGTCCCGCCGTTCAAAAGGTGGTTTAATCCACGCCGGCGGGACAGGCAATTTATCGGCGGGACTTCGGCCCATCCGGGCCGGAGAATCGAGCGGGGGGGCCCGCCAACCGGCGCGGCCCGATTCCCGCCCCCGCCGAATATCCGATACCGGACACTTCGGCAACCGGCGGGGGCGGGATTCACAGCAGCCCCCGGCGATTCTCCAACCCGGCGGGGGGTCGGAGAATGACGCCCCTGATGTCCTCTTGAACGCTTTGATTGAACCTTCTTCCACCATACATCCAGGCAGTGCGTTCCAGACCTGAACCAGTCGCTGTGTAGAAAGGACTTTTTTCCTTCATCACATTTACTTTTTTTGCACATCACTTTTAACTCTATGCCCTCTCGTTCTTGATCCATTTATGAGCGGGAACTGCTTTTCCCTAGCTACTCTGTCCAGCCCTCTCATTAATTTCAACATCTCTTATCAAATCTCTGAGCGTTCCCTCCAAGGAGAACAGTCCCAATCTCTCCAATCTATCCTCATAACTGAAGTTTCTCATCCCTGGAAGCATTCTTGTAAATCTCTTCTGCACTCTCTCTAATGTGTTTAAATCCTTCCTATAGTGTGGCGCCAGAACTGTACACAATACTTCTGATTGGGTCTAGCAAGTGTCTTATATAAGTTCAGCATAATTTGTTGCTCCTGTACTCTAATTTACACCATTATTAATAATGCCGAGGATACTGTATGCTTTATATACTGCTCTCTTCATCAGTCACTTATGCACACAGACACCCAGGTCCCTCTGCTCCTGCACCCCCTTTAAAGTTGTCCCTTTATTTTATATTGTCTCTCCCTGTTCTTCCTACCGAAATGAATCACTTCACACTTCTCAGCATTGAACTTCACCCTGCAACAGTATATGCCTGATAACCTCTGAAGGAATACACCATGGGACTTCTGACTTTGAACTTCATCTGACACCTATCTGCCCATGCCACCATCTTGTTTGCGTCCTGCACTGTTGTACACCATCTGCCTCACAAAATCTGGAAACATTGTAATCTGTATCCTACACAAACTTTGAAATTGTCCTCTGCACATCAAGCTCTAGCTAATTAATAAATATCAAGAAAAGCAAGAGTACTAATATCAATCCCTGGGAAACCCCACTACAAACTTTTCTCCAGCCTGAAAAATTTCCATTTCCCACTGCTCACTGTTTCCTATTATTCAGCCAATTCTGTATCCATGTTTCTACTATAACTTTTATTCCATGAGCAATAACTATCCTCATGGGTCTGTGCTGTGGCATTGTATCAAATGGTTTTTGGTCACCCATGTATACTACATCAACAGCATTACCCTCATTAACCCTCTCTGTTACCTCATTAGAAAACAAAGCAAGTCTTATAGGGACCGAGACATGTTTCTGATGTTTCCAATAGTACACAGTGTAGATGGTGGCCAGTCAATTTACTCTTTCTGCTGCTACATGTTGGGCAGTAAAGTGGTTCAGTTCCACATAGCAATATTACAGAGTCAAGGGAGAGGTCATGTGACATATCTCCACTTCCTCTCCTGGGTTTTGGACAAGGATGTATTTGCCTACGTCTGGAATCGTGATGTTTAACAGTTGAGTCAGGGTCCCTTATGTCCTTGCAGACATACCATCTCCTTGGCTAGAGCTCTGTCGTAGAAATGTAAAGGGTATTGGTGCATTTAGTTGGAATATGATTTTGTGCAGTCACAAGGGGCATTAGCGCTTCATTAAAGATAGCGAGATCCCTGCTTTTCCGAAGGCTAGAAATTTTGTGATATGAGTCATGGCTAGTCAGGTATGTCAGGGAACATTTGCCCCTTTGTAAAATAAAATAATCATTTATAAAGTAGCCAGGTTGGAGTAGGTATCTGTATTTTCCTTCCTGTCTTCCGGATGTGACACGATATAGGATTGTGCCACATCAATTGTGTGTTATTTTGAAGGAAAATGCTCTCAAACATAAAACCTAAAATCCAAATAGGAACCAGGAATGTTTGTGGTTATCCTCGTATACTCTACAGAAATTGCAATCCTAAAACATATATAGTGACATTGTTAACTCCAAGGCACTTGACAGGAGTGTTAATGAGCAGAATCTGATATTAAGCAACAGACGAGATATTGGGACATGAAAGAGAGGCAAGTGGGAATACTGATGTTTAGGGAGGGAATTCCAGAGTTTGAGGCCAAGACAGTTGAAGGTATGACCGCCAATTGTGGAGCAAAAAGAATCTGGGATGCACAACAGAGGCCACAAATGGAGGAATGCAGATTCCTGAGAGGTGAAAATTTGAGGCACTGTTGGACACAAAGCTAATACAGCGCAGTGAGCAGCGGACAATGGCTGAACTGGACTTGGTGTGAGTTAGAATAGGGGCGGCATTGGGATTCACTGAAAACAGTTAGAGGAAAAGAGAACATAGAACATAGAACATACAGTGCAGAAGGAGGCCATTCGGCCCATCGAGTCTGCACCGACCCACTTAAGCCCTCACTTCCACCCTATCCCTGTAACCCAACTTCGAGTTTCGATTGCATTCCAGGATGATTCTAGACTAGTAAACAGTTTAGGGTTAGGGTTAGAGTAGGTCCTGACAGTGATTTGTGATTCACCCCGATGTGCTAATGAATGGTCATACCAGTTGTTTGCCATAAAACGTTGAATTCAGCCTTCGCCGGACATGGCGGGCCATGCCAGGGCGAATGACCAGGGTGGGAGAGGATAAGGGTTTTACTTGAGACCAGGGCATTAAAGGTGAAGGTGTGACTGAGAGTATGATTCGTAGCGAATCGAGGCCCAAAAGTTAGATGGTTGGAAATGTAAAAGTGCAGTTGTAAGTGACTTGGGAGAGGTCCCCCCAGGTCAGATGTAAAAGGAAGTACAAAACACGTGCAGAAGGCTACAAGTGACCAGAGATGGTCTGGTCTCTGCTGTTTCCCTGTAATAAGAAAACATTATAAAGCACAGCAAGAATCACATTCATTGCCAGCTTTGGCGGGCTTACAAGCAGCTCTTTGTAAGTCACCCTGGACAAGTTCAAATTTTGGAGTAGTCTCCAGTTGTGTACCAAATACAAAGCTTTGAGGATGATATTTTGTAATGACATGTATGTGGCAGAATCATATGGCAATTGAAATGGTTTGCAACCCTGGATCTGCACTGGCTACCTCCTGAAGTGAGCCTTGCTTTTGATACTTGCCTCCACAGGAGATGTATTTCGGTAGGAGCCATACCTCTTCATTAAAATAAAAAATTGACTTTACTGTTTCCTCCTTCAACCCCATGAATAGTAAACTTGAAATTCAGTGCTTTGTTCGCTACTACCAACTAGGTTCTAGGTTAAAGCTCTAATCCTGTGCATTAGGAGGCCGTGAGCAGGAATCTCATGCAAAATCCTCAATTTGGGAATCTGCAGTAATGTGGGACTGTCCTGTGAGCAGGTGTGGGTGTGGTTGGCGGCTCGGGTGAACTGCAGTCAGCTCAGCTATCATTCTGATCTTATTAACTTTGCTTTCAAAAAGGAGGGAAAATGAGCTATCCAGTAATATCGCATGGTGATCCGTACAATATGGCTTAGAAATACAAAGGTCATTTTAAGGGATTAATATTTGTACTGGCAAACATTAGAAATAAGATTTGGTTTTAAGTGTGTTTAAGTTACTGTTTCTGTGCCTGGAAGGATAAAAACCTATATTTAGATTCATGTTGGACAAAGGTGTCTTTACTTAACAACTGGTCACTTTACAGAGGGAGGGGCTTTCTTTGTTCTTAATCTTAACTGGAAGCCAGAGCAGTTGGAGACAGGACACTAGGGAGTGATCAGTTCTCAACTCTGCCAGGAGGAGCTGGACAGGACAAGAAAGTTGCAAAGATGCAACCTTCCGAAGGAACAAGATATAATCCAGATAACCAGGGAATTGGGATAGAGAACGTTTAAGACGACTGAAGTTAAGTGAACAGAGACCAAGGTATTGTTCAGAAGAGTTCAAGGAAGAGTAAACAAAGTGTTCAGGTTAAATATTCAATTGCAGTAACCAGATTTAAAGTGGGACAGCAGCCTTTAAAGGTAAATCAAATGTCTAATGCCATTTTAATACAGTCTAGGAATTTGAGAGTTAAAGCAATTGTGAACAGTTTGCACAGCAGTCAAGGCAAAGAAATCCTAAAGGGGTTGGTGTAAAATCCTGGACTTGATTTGCTGTTCAAAGTGGTGCAGGAGCTTTGTTTAAAAGTCTCATTACGACAATTTGGTCTGGATTTTAGAATGAGACTTTTAAAACAAAGTTGAGTTTCTGGTCAATAACGATCCCCAAGATGTTGACTTTGACCGCGGTTATGCCTTTGAATGTCAACGGAAGGTGGTTATTGCCTGGCACATCTGCGTCATTGTAAGTAAGAAGCTCTGAAGAAATTGGTGTTTTTGACAAGTTAAGTGGGGTTTTAGGGTGCAACTTGATGACTGCTATGGAAATTTCAAAAAAATAAAGAAGCTTAAATAGTAGAGCATCTGAGAAATTAGATTGTGTAAAGGAGAAAAGGGGAGCAAGCTGGTGATTTGGATTAGAGCAGGTTGTACAAAATCCTACGGCTCGGGGAGAGTTGGCAAACATTAGTTACAGCTTTTGCAATGACAGCATGCTAATTCAGAATATTTCTCGATGTAACTGGGAGTAATGTTGTGTCCAGTGAATCACAATAACTACTTTATGAATTAAATAAATGACTGATTTGATTTATCATAACCATTAGTCAAGTAAGTGATGGAAATTAAAGTCTCAGTGGATTTTGGCATGGATACAACTGCACTCTAAGAATTATGGCTCCTAGCCACCAGGTCTCAGGCATAGAAGAGAGTTATTTCAGTACTTACTTTGCAAACTCGCCTTTCTCTTGCCAATTCCAAGTCAAAATAGAAGAGGCAAGTGCCTCTCCAAGATACTGTACACTATCTTGTTAGTTAATTGTCTGGTGGAACTGTAATAGTCATTTACTGCACCACCAGCTCCAGTCATTGCTCAAATCACCAACCCCCACTTCATGGTACACTCTCCTTCCGATTTACAAGCTGTGGATGCTGTAAGCATGCACATCTTACTCGCCCTGCACCACAACCATACCCTTCTGCCTTTTTACATTCAAGTGTAACTGGGTGGAACAGCAGCCAGGATGGAGCGATGAGGATGCGGCGCCATCTTTTGATTTTGCACTGGCAGCTGCTAGCTCAGACCCTGCCTCTGCTTATCTTGGAGCAGTGACTCTCGAACCTTTTTAAGTTGCAGCCCACTTGGGCAGGGCAAAAGAATCCGAAGACCGTCTACTGGTCCGACCCAACCTGCTTTCAGTAGCCACTGCAAAAACAAAAATAATCCTTCTCCAATTTAACGGGATAAATGGTACTGCTCTTGAATCACCAAGTGATAGCTGATTCCAAGCTGAAAAGCCATAGGGTCATACAGCACAGAAACGGGACTTTCGGCCCACCAATCTATACTAATCCCATATACCAGCACTAGGTCCATAGCCTACTATGGCTTGGTGATTTAAGTGCTCGTCCAGATGCTTCTTAAATGTTACGAGAGTACCTGCCTCCACCTCCATCTTAGGCAGTGCGTTCCATATTTCCACCCCCTTTGGGTGAAAATATGTTTTCTCAGGTCTCCTCTAAACCACTTGCTCCTCACCTTAAACCTATGCTTTCTGGTCTTGGACACCTCTGGTGGGCAACACGGTAGCACAGTGGTTAGCACAGATGCTTCACAGCTCTAGGGTCCCAGGTTCGATTCCCAGCTTGGGTCACTGTCTGTGCGGCGTCTGCAAGTTCTCCCTGTGTCTGCGTGTGTTTCCTCCGGGTTCTCCGGTTTCCTCCCACAGTCCAAAGATGTGCAGGGTTAGGTGGATTGGCCATGCTAAATTGCCCTTAGTGTCCAACAAGGTTAAGTTGGGTTATGGGGATAGAGTGGAGGTGTGGGCTTGAATAGGGTGCTCTTTCCAAGGGCCGGTGCTGACTTGATGGGCCGAATGGCTTCCTTCCGCACTGTAAATTCTATGATTCTTGCAATCTACCCTATCTATGCCTTTCATAATTTTGATACGTCTATCAGATCCCCCTTCAGCCTCCTCTGCTCCAGGGAAAACAAAAGCAGCCTCTCCAGTCTCTAATCAGAGCTGAAACTTTCCATCCCAGGCAACATCCTGGTGAATGTCCTCTGCATCCCGCCCAGTGCAATCACTGAGTGCAGCTGGAGTTTGATGAAAAAGGGAATCTCAAGGGGTAATTAAGAAAAACCTAAATTTAGAGTACCCAATTCATTTCTCCAATTCAGGGGCAATTTAGCATGGACAATCCATCTACCCTGTACATTTGGGTTGTGGGGGCGAAACCCACGCAGACACGGGGAGAATGTGCTCAAGGGGTAAATTTCAAGGAGTAATTGAAATTGCAGTCTAGTTTGTTCTTTAATTTAGCAATTAACTAAAAGTTGCTCTTTTTGACTGGGTGAAGATTAGTTGCGGGGCGGCACGGTCGCACAGTGGTTAACATTTGTTTCACAGTGCCAGGATCACAGGTTCGATTCCCACCTGGGTCAGTCTGTGCGGAATCTGCATTTTCTCCCGTGTCTGTGTGGGTTTCCTCCGGTTTCCTCCCACAAGTCCCGAAAAACATGCTTGTTAGGTGAATTGGACATTCTGAAATCTCCTTCAGTGTACCCGAACAGGCCCCAGAGTGTGGCGACTAGGGGATTTTCACAGTAACTTCATTGCCGTGTTAATGTAAGCCTATTTGTGACAATAATAAATATTATTATTGAAAGAACAAAACAGATTAGTTGCAGCTTTTATACAGGAGTTTACAGGGCCTCAGCTGAAGCTCGTTAATTAGACAACTGGTGTAATCCAGTTAAAGGAGGTCTGCACTGAGTGCTGCCTGGTCTGCATTGAGTGCTGCCTGGTCTGCACTGAGTACTGCCTGGTCTGCACCACAGTGCAGCTGGAGTTTGGTGAAACAGGGAGTTAGGTGAAAGAGGACGGAGCGAAGACTGCCGGACCTGCGAGGGACACCTCTACTCAGGCAGTGGGCTGAGTTTTGAAAAGAAAACAGGAGTAACGTCACAGGAAAGCAGTAAATTCATTGGTTGGTTAGATAACTGCTAATTTGAGTTACCTATTCTAAATTGCCTTCAGATTAAAAGTAAAAAGGAGAAATATTTTACAGATTACAAAAACTAAAAACCAGTTGGAAATGAAAAAGAAAACAAATGAAAAACTAATTAAATAAAATAGAGACGGAGGGCCAGGCGATGTATTGTACCTGCATGATGTGGGAGTTGTTGCCCCCATTGTAATAATAATCACTTATTGTCACAAGTAGGCTTCAATGAAGTTACTGTGAAAAGCCCCGAGTCGCCACATTCCGGCGCTTGTTCGGGGAGGCCGGTACGGGAATTCAGCCCGCACTGCTGGCATTGATCTGCATTCTGCCCCATTGTTGGTCCTGGTGAACAGTTTGGGCCTCCTCTGGAGTTTAGAAGAATGAGAGGAGATCTAATTGAGGTATATAAGATGATAAAAGATATTGACAAAGTAGATGTAGAGCGGATGCTTCGTCTTGTGGGGAAATCTTGAAAGAGAGGTCTGGGGCGGAATTCTCCTCCCCCTCCCCACGCCGGGTGGGAGAATCGTCCGGGCGCCGCGCGAGTCCCGCCCCGACGCCCGCACGTGATTCTCTCCCCCCCTCCCCCCCCAAAACCGGCGCGAATCACGGCTAGCCGCTGGGAGAATCGCCGCTTGCCGTTTGTAATTGCCGAGCGGTGATTCCCTGGCCCGGATGGGCCGAGCAGCCTGCCCAACACGACAGGTTCCCGCCGGTGCCATCCACACCTGGTCGCTGCCGGCGGGAACAGCGCGGGAACGCTGAGGGGGTGGCCTGTGGGGAGGCGAGGGGGGTTCCTGCACCGGGGGGGGAGGGGGTGCTCAAAAGGAGTCTGGCCCCGCGATCGGTGCCCACCGATCGGCGGGCCGACCTCTCCGAAGGAGGACCTCTTTTCCTCCGCCGCCCCGCAAGATCGATCCGGCATCTTCTTGCGGGGAGGACAGCAACCACGCATGCGCGGGTGACATCATTTACGCGACCCTGGCGCGCGTAAATGATGCGGCACCGTTCCTAGCCCCCCAGAGGCAGGAGAATAGGGGGCTGGGAACGGCCTCCGACGCCGGAGTGAAACACTCCGGTTTTCACTCCGGCATGAGGACTTAGCCTCCCAATGGGAGAATTGCGGCTCCTAGTTTTAGGATAAGGGGTAGCAGAGATAGGCTCTAACCTTTTCACCAGGCTTCCATGTAAGATCTTATCAAAGGCCTTGCTGAAATCCATGTAAACCATATCAACTGTACAATACTCATCAATATATTTAGTTACCTTTTCAAAAAAGCTCAATTAAATTAGTTAGACAGGATCTCTCCCACCAACAAATCCATGCTGACTATCCATGATCAATCCTTGCCTTTCCAAGTGTTGATTAATCCTGCTCCTCAGAATTTCTTCCATTAATGTCCCAACCACTGACGTTAGACTAACTGGCCTGTAATTCCCTGGCTTATCCCTGCTGCCCTTCTTGAATAAAGGTACCACATTAACTATCCTCCAGTCATCTGGTACTTCAGCTGTGGCCAGCCAAGATATAAATATCAACATTTAAGCCTCCCATAGCACCCTGGGATACATCTCATCAGGCCCTGGGGATTTATGCACCTTTAATCCCGCTAAAGCATTGAATACCTCATCCTTATTAATCATAACGTGCTCTATAACCTCACCATCCCAACTGAAATCTCCAGCTACCATGTCTTCGCCTTAGTGAATACAGAAGAAAAATACACATTTAAAACCTTGTCCGTGTTCTCTGGCTCCACTTTGGTCCATAATGTGCCCCGTACTTTCTCTGGTCATCCTCTTGCTCTTAATATACTTATAAAATGCCTTGAGGGTTTCCTTAATCCTATCTGTCATTGATATTTTGTGGTCCTTCTTTGCCCTCGTAATTTATTTTTCAAGCACTCCTCTACAATTTCAAAACTTCTGAAGGGCCTCTCCCGCTTTTCGCGCCCAATCCTTAACATATGCCTTCTTTTCTTTCTTTATCAAACCCTCAATATCCCTTGACATCCAGGGTTCCCTGGACCTGCCACCCTTGCCCTTACCTCCTAGAGGAACACATTAACCCTGAACTCTGACTATTTCACTTTTAGAAGGCTCCCACTTTCCAAATGTAGAATTACCTGCAAGCAGCTGCTCCCACTCTATGTTTGTCCGCTCCTGCTCAATGGCATTCCATTTAATTTAGACACTTGATTTCTGGATTATCCTTTTTCCTTTCCAGAATGACTTTGAAACTTACAAAATTATGGTCACTGTTCCCAAAATGCACACCCACTGATGCTTCGATTACTTGCCCGGCTTCATTTCCGAGGATTAGGCCCAGCACTACCCCATCCCTGGTAGGGCTATCTACGTACTGGCACAGATAGCTCACCTGGATGCACTTTAAAAATTTCAGCCCATCTAATCCTTTCACACTAAGGCGATTCCAGTTAATATTGATGAAGTTGAAATTTCCTACTGCTATCGCCTTATTCCTCTTGCACCTCTCTGTGATATGCCTCCATATCTGCTCCTCTATCTCCCTCCGACTGATGGGAAGCCTGTAGTATAATCCCAGCAAAGCGATTGCCTCTTTTTTATTTCTAAGCTCCACCCACATGGCTTCATTTGAAGAGCCTTCGAAGACATTCTCCCTCATTATTGCAGCGGTTGTTTCTTTTATCAATAATGCAACACCCCCTCCTCCCTTACCCCTTATCACGCCTGAAACGTCTCTATCCTGAAATGTTGAATTGCCAGTCCTGCCCTTCTTTCAACCATGCCTCAGTGATTGCAACAATGTTATATTTCCACGTGCTGATCAATGTTCTAAGTTACCAGACAGGCTCCTTGCATTAAAAAAGATGCAATTTAGCCTTCCCATCCTCCCATGTGCCATATCATGCCCATGTCCCCTTTGCCTTCGTTTTCGTCTATATTTGATTGAACCTTGCTCCCAAGTGTACATCTACTGTGTCCCATCCCTGTGCCAAATTAGTCTAAAACCTCCCAGCAAGGATATTGGACCCATTCCGATTCAGGTGCAACTCGTCCAGTTTCCTGTCAGGCTCCAGGTTCTGTCGGTTCCTCCTCCTTATTTTCCACCCCACAATTTTTGAAAATCGAAACTCGCAGTTGTACGTTGTAACAGTAACCTAAATATTCCTCATAAAACTGTGTTTGCTGCTTGAGTTTATGACAACTCGTACTGCAAGCCCGAGAAGCAGTCTGGTTGTGTGATATCACATGAATGATGGGGATGAGGAATCTGGCCTGTTTCGTCAGGCCTTGGCCATGGTGCTGCACACCATTTTGGCACGCCACTTTTGACCTGTCTGCTGATCATACTTTGAGAACCACTTTTTTAGAGGATGGATTATAGTTGGAATCCAGCCTAGAAGATGCCAAATGCGTAAAATTCTGTTGCAGCAGCCACCCTCACACCTATTGGCCGTGTGGCCCGTGGCCTTCTCTGAGGTTGCAGTTGTGCCTGTCAGTGAGAGTGTCCGTATTGAAATTCAGATCCCAGATACGTTTCCTCACTCTGGTCATGCTGGGCAGATATGGCCATCTGCCGAGAGCCCTCCTCATCCACCTCCTCCCTCCCCCAGCAGATCGACGTACTCTGCATGGCCTCTGTTCGTTCCCAAGGCTTGCTTCATTGCAAGGGGATGCCTATTAATGCACCTGTGTGTGTAGAAGCCAAGACGTCAGCAGAAACTCCTTGAAACCACTCCCTATAGACTTGACAACTTGCACCAAACATTTGTCGAATCGTAGCAACAGCCAGGAGGAATCAGCCATCAACTATCCTGTTGCTGATCCCTTTCTTGAACAGCAATGGTGGAGGATCCTTCCTGTTGCTAAACACATGTTAAGTTGAGTTGAGAGGGCATTAGCTGCAGCATTGAACCTCAAAATGGCGCAGCTGATTTCAAATCAGCATTATACACTGGATAACATGATCTGCCTGCTCAATATCCTGCTGGCTTAAAGCTTGCACCCATTTGATGTCTGGCATGATTTGACTCACTTTGGCTACAGTTTGCCATTTTGAAGCTCTTGGAGCACTCTTGGCTCCCCCAAAATGGATGCAAACAGACCCGATTTCGCGCCTGTTGCTTTCAAAATATTTTCAATATGGGTGAGTATTGTTTAAAATGCTGGCCAAAGCTGGCATTTGAATGGTGTTGCACTCTGCTGCGATGGACGTTTTCCGATGTGCGGGTGTGGGCTGTCCCTGGATAGATCATTGGCAGCAATGTGCAGCTTCCAACCACACGTTGTCCCCGTAGAGTTTGATGACCTGAGCATAAATTGCTTGCAAAATTGCACTCGTTTTGACCACCAAGAACCATTATTTCGTTGGCTGACCACTACCGTGTATGTTCTGGCAGGTTATGGATCTCTTACATTTTGTTTAATTCAGACTTCAGTCTGATACATCCTTTATTCTGTTGTATTAAGGCATTCAGTTTAAGGTAATCTAACTTCAGGTTTGCTAGCCGAAGTGGGTAATCAAATGGAATATTTGGGGAATCGACAGACCTGTTTTGTTCCATCATGTGCAACCAATGTAGGTGAACCGTATTATTCAACATCATATCACCCCGTGATTCATTCACACATCATGGGGGCGATTCTCCGAGCCTCGCGCTGGGCCGGAGAATCTCCGCAACTGCGCCACGACGCCCCGAAGCCAGCGCGCGATTCTCCAAGGTGCGGAGAATCGGCGCCATTTGCGTCGGCATGTTTGGCGCGGCGCGGGCCGCTGTCCGCGGTGAGGGTCGCTGATTCTCCGGCCCGGATGGGCCGAGCGGCCGCCCCGATACGACAGAGTCCCGCCGGCGCCCTTCAGCCCTGGTTGCTGCCGGTGGGGACTCTGCGAGAACGCTCGGGGGCGGCCTGTGGGGGAAGCGGGAGGGGGGGCTCCTTCACCGGGGGGGGGGGGGGGGGGGGGGGGGGGGGGGCTCCGATGGGGTCTAGCCCGCGATCGGGGCCCAACGATCAGCGGGCCAGTCTCTCCCTCCTCCCCGGGCCTACTTTCCGGCGCGGCTGGCCCCCGAACACCGGCCCTATGTTGGGTCGGGGCCGGCGTGCGTAAGAGGTTCCCCGCGCATGCGCATTATTGAGCTGGCCCAACTGCGCATGCGCGGGTTGGCACGGCGCCCATTTGGTGCCGTGTAAGGAGGCTGGAGCGGCATGAACCGCTCCAGCGCCGTGCTGGCCCCCTGTGGGGGCCGGAATAGGTCGTTGCCGGGCCCTGTTCGCGCCGTCATGAAATACCCCCATTGATTCTGGGAATGAGTTACACTCAGTGTTGTTGATTTGTAAGGTCCAATTATTATTGTCACCAATGCACCACCACACCGACCATTATTACCAAACCATTTAGGCCACATTGACTTCTTTGGGGGTTTTGAGATTCTCCAGGGGAGGTGTCTTCTATTTCAATTTCCAATTATTCCTTTACAAAAGGACAGAACCAACTATATTATATGTTCCAGCTCACAGTTAGTTGTATTACTTCCTGTAATTTTAGTACCATTCCATCTCACCCAGCGGGGGACTTCCCATCGATGCTGCATCGAGTGTCCATTCTTAAAGCTTATTTTCCCTATCTGGAGGGGAGGGTGTACCTTGTCTCTACTACCCTTCTGTTTATTCTTTGGTATTGGGACGGTCACATTATTAATTTGCTCTGGAGTACAACTATCTTTAATTGCTGGCTAAACTGAGGCCAAGTCTCCATGCAATGTTGCCTGATCGACTGAATTAACTGTACCCATCAATCCTATTGGGGTTTCCAGCACTGACCTATTCCTACGCCCTTAAGCCAAACCGTCCCTGTCATGAGCTCTCCCATGCCATTGGTTCTGAATAGCTACTTTAGATGGGGTATGGTTACATTGAGAGGGCCACACAGGGTCCAGGTTTAGCAACACCTTTCTGAACCTTGCATATCATCCATAATGTATACCATATGGTGGTCCCACTACCAGTCCTGAGGCGGGTTTTGGGGACATTTCAGGTCTTTATAGTCCTTCAATTTCTGCTGTAGCTTTCCGCCCGGGTACTGGGCCGTTTCTGCCGTTACCGACACTTCCAGATGTATCCCATTCTCCTGGGTCTTAGTTTCATCTCGGCAAAAATCCTAGCAATCCAAGTCTGTCCATGCCTCTTCCCAAATTAACGTGATTCTGTTCAGTCTGCATTCCAAATATCTGGTTACGGTTTGTTTGTCTGGCTCTCGTGGTTCTGATTGTCCAGCACAAGAGTCCGAATATCACAAGCCACTTCAGGGCGGGTTGCTCCCTTGCATGGGCCTGTTGGGACAAATCAAGGTAATATCAGCTCCTGCGATAAGTCCTCGTCATCTGAGGGACTGTCAAATATTTCTGATGCCTCCTTGTTCCCTCTGGCGATCAAGTCTGCTTTGGCTTTCCAATCCTCTGACATCCCTCTGTCTTCCTCACCATCCTCATTATCTTCATCCCTTTTCCTATCCACAAGCCCAACTGCACCTGCACTCGGGTTTTCCCGATTCCCTGCATCATCTAAAGCATCCAACTGAACAGGTCTTGTGTGACATTCTTCACGGAATCCTGCCTGTTTCCCTTGTGATCCCTTGTATAGTTTTAACTGATTGATGCGATACCACTTGCATCCCCTGGTATCCAGCAGGACTTTGTGTACTGACTGACTAGCTTGGTCCGCAATGCTGTATGATCCTGCAAATCTTGGGGTCAGAAAACTCAGTTTGTTATATTCTCACAATCACTTGCTCCCCTGTCTGTAGTTCTCCAGAAGTTACCCTTCCAGTTGATTGATTGATTGATATTTATTGTCACATGTACCGAAGTACAGTGAAAAGTATTTTTCTGCGACCAAGGGAATGTACACAGTACGTACATAGTAGACAAAAGAATAATCAACAGAATACATTGACAAATGGTACATCAACAAATAATGATTGGTTACAGTGTGGAACAAGGGCCAAACAAAGCAATACATGAGCAAGAGTAGAACACAAGAATAGTGTTCTTTCAGGGAACAAATCAGTCCGAGGAAGAGTCGTTGAGGCTAGTAGCTGTTCCTATATCTGGATGTGCGGGTCTTCAGACTTCTGTACCTTCTGCCTGATGGAAGGGTCGGGAAGAGGGCAAAGCCTGGGTGTGAGGGGTCTCTGACAATGCTGTCTGCCTTCCTGAGGTAGCGGGAGGTGTATACAGAATCAATGTGAGGGTGGCAAGCTTGTGTGATGCGTTGGGCTGAGTTCACTGCACTATGCAATTTCTTGCGATCTTGGACCGAGCAGTTGCCATACCAGGCTGTGATGCAGCCGGATGGGATGCTCTCTATCGCACATCTGTAGAAGTTTCTGAGAGTCGATGCAGACATGCCGAATAACTTTGCAGTCGCCTTTTCCCCAGTTTGACAGCTGCTGATGGCTGTATTGCTTTGTAAAGCTTTCACCAGTTCCTTTACAGAGGTCTCATGATTGATGGTTTCTGGTTGTGATTTTGGTAAGTCTATTCCCAATAAGAACTTAATCCCTCTCATCTTTCTCCCTGTCATTAATTCATGGGGTGTAAACCCAGTAGAATTGGATACGTGTTGTTTCGCACTATCATTAGGATATAGGGTAACACTCCGGTTGTATAGTTCTGCTGCACTACTTTCCTGAGCATAGTTTTTAACTACCCTAAACCACCCTAAACACATTAAAGAAGCCATCCCCTATGGACAAGCTCTCCGTATACACAGGATCTGCTCAGACGAGGAGGAGCGTAACAGACATCTACAGACGTTGAAAGATGCCCTCGTACGAACGGGATATGGCACTCGACTCATCGAGCGACAGTTCCAACGCGCCACAGCGAAAAACCGCACCGACCTCCTCAGAAGACAAACATGGGACACAACCGACAGAATACCCTTCGTCGTCCAGTACTTCCCCGGAGCGGAGAAACTACGACATCTTCTTCACAGCCTTCAACACGTCATCGATGAAGATGAACATCTTGCCAAGGTCATCCCCACACCCCCACTACTTGCCTTCAAACAACCGCGCAACCTCAAACAAACCATTGTTTGCAGCAAACTACTCAGCCTTCAGAACAGTGACCACGACACCACACAACCCTGCCATGGCAATCTGCAAGACGTGCCAGATCATCAACATGGATACCACCATTTCACGTGAGAACACCACCCACCAGGTACGCGGTACATACTCGTGCGACTCGGCCAACGTTGTCTACCTCATACGCTGCAGGAAAGGATGTCCCGAAGCGTGGTACATTGGCGAGACCATGCAGACGCTGCGACAACGAATGAATGGACATCGTGCGACAATCACCAGGCAGGAATGTTCCCTTCCAGTCGGGGAACACTTCAGCGGTCAAGGGCATTCAGCCTCTGATCTCCAGGTAAGCGTTCTCCAAGGCGGCCTTCAGGACGCGCGACAATGCAGAATCGCGAGCAGAAGCTTATAGCCAAGTTCCGCACACATGAGTGCGGCCTCAACCGGGACCTGGGATTCATGTCGCATTACATTCATCCCCCACCATCTGGCCTGCGAAATCCTACCAACTGTCCTGGCTTGACACAATTCACACCTCTTTAACCTGGAGTTACCCCATCTCCAGATCTGTAAAGATTTAATCACCTGCTAATGCTCGCATTCCTAGCATTGTCTGGCGTCTTTGAATTTGTCTATATATATGTTTCTGGAGCATACCTCTTCATTCACCTGAGGAAGGAGCAGCGCTCCGAAAGCTAGTGACATCGAAACAAACCTGTTGGACTTTAACCTGGTGTTGTAAAACTTCTTACTGTGCTCACCCCAGTCCAACGCCGGCATCTCCACATCATAGTTTTTAAAGTTCTGTTCATTCTTCCTACAATACCGCTGAATTGTTGATGCTAGGCTATTTGGATTTTTTCTGTTGCAATCCTCGCAATTCCATTGCCAACTGCATCACTTTGGCAGTAAAGTGTGACCCTCGGTCCGAGTCTATACTTCGAGGTATAAACCTGATGTATCAGTATTTTTGCTGTGGTAGCTGTGGTATCATTTTTTTTTTGTAGGAAAGGGTTCTACCCATTTGTTGAAGGTGTTTGGAATGACTAGGATGTACTTATAACCTCCTTTGCAGGCTGACAATGGGCCTACATAATCAATTTGTAGATTAATCCAGGATCTTGCCACTGGTCGATTATGTCTCAATTCTGCTTTATTCGGATATTGGTGTGGATTCTTCTGAACGCAAATAAGCCAGCTTTCTACCTAACATTATACGTCTTTTCCCAAACCGTCTACCAGCATTATCGTTTAATTCTGGCCTCGGTGGGTTCAAAGCTTTGATGCCCATATATATCATGATGCTCATAGATCATCTGGTTTCTGTCCTGTGCAGGTATTACATATAGCCCATTCCTTCATGTCAATCTCTCTTTTATTCTTCTGCTACATTCTTCCCTTTTATATTCTACGGGCCATTTATTGGAGGGGGGGATCTTGTTGGACTAGCTTCGTTTATGGTCCTTCCCTTGTGCTTCCTTTAAGTCTTCAATATTTGTCTGCGATACCTTTACTGCTGCTATTTGTTCTTCAGTCCTTTCCCTCTGATCGATCCCATCCTTCACCTAACAGTCTTGATCCTTTTTACCAGAAGGTCTGCTTTCCCATTTTCTTTTGCCTGTGCCGCAGTTTCACTGTGGGCCGCAACATTGATTATTCCGTATTGGCTGAAGCGGCAAAGTAAAAAAAAATTATTTGGCACGAGGGCAGATGACAACAGCTTTCCGATTGCTGACACAACTCGCCTTGCTTCCCATAGAGGCAAGTATCCTGTCAGGCTGTTACGTCGAGTCTGAGTGTTATGGGGTGGTGGGAATTTATGTTGGTGCGTCACTAAATAGGCTACTGCTGCCAACTCACACTCATGGGGTTCACCATGAAACTAAATTAGGGGCCAACAGAGGTGTCGATGTGTTCTTTACACCGATACGTTCTTGCCTTGGAGCAGTAGGTTCCAACATACAAGGCAATTAAAAAAAAAAAAAAATTGTTTTATAAATTGAAGGTACCCAATTCATTTATTTTTCCAATTAAGGGGCCATTTAGCATGGCCAATCCATATCCCCTGGAGAGCAGGTGCCTGTAACAATGCTTCCTTAAGGTTAGTCATTGCCTGAGTGTGTTGTCATTCCATCCCAAAGCGCATTTTTCTTTCTCAGAGTGTACAGGGTGGGGCAACCTTTTCTGCAAATCGTTCACATGACTAGGGCAATAACCTACCAATCATAAAAAGTTCCGTAGAGACTGCACATCAATTGGGATAGGGTATTGACGTATAGTACATATTCGTTTGTCATCAATGGAATTAACTCCTGCGGATAACACAATGCCCAAATATGACACCTCATTATTTGGACCTTCTTTGAGGTTAACCTTGACTACTAACTGGGTTAATACAGCTAACAGTTCGTCTAGCAATGTTAGGTGCTCTTCCCTGGTCTGTTTGTAACAATAAATCATCAACATGCTGTATCAAATATTCTGGGATCCGGTAGCCATTCTTTGGTGGAAGATCGAGGGGCTTATAGAATCCTGTGGGGAGGCAAGTCTATGTGTACTGTTGTCCTTGGATTGTAAACACAAATTTATATTGGCGCAGCTCAGCTAAGGGCACAGACCAATAATCATGACTAATATTGAAAACTGTGAACCATTTAGCTCTCGGCATTTGTTTAATTTGTCTTTCAGGGCTAGTGGCTACTGTTGGGGAGACAGCAACTATTCTTTTAAGCTCTCTATAGTCTATTGTTTATCACCATGAACCATCTGGTTTCTGCACGAGCCATATCGGAGAGTTAGAGGTTGATGCCGCAGGTCGCAGCCCCTGCTGTTGGGGCAAGCTATCCGCTATATTTCTTACAACTCCCTCAGCTTTACGCAGGAAGTCGTACTGTTTCTGAGGGCAATGGTCAGGGCCCCCCAAGAGGAGCTCGCCTTCTATTATTCCACAATCATGCTAATGGGTGGCAAAGGCTTGCCCATGAGTTAGAATTGTCCTCTGCGCATCTGAACCATCTGACATTTCTGTCGACTTCAATCAGAAAGTAGCCATACAACAAACTCATTCTGCATATGCCCCAAAGATATTAGCAATGGTCTCGTTATATCAGGATGTCGCCAGATACAGTGGTTAACTGTGTCCCATATAAAGCCGCGCTACCTCATAGCATTTACTCCCAAAATTTCCAATCATCCTTCCCTAAATCTACCAGAATGCATTTATGGTGGAATTCAGAAGCTCCAATCCGAAAAGGTAATTTTTGAGTGATAATACTGGTCTGTGAATGTCCTCGAAATCCACTTAAAAGCTATGGTCTGGGTGATATGCCAATCTGAGTCATCTCGTTGGCTCGTGTTTAAGTTTGTCTTAGAGCCTCCAGTATCACGTAAAAATGTAGCGGAGCTGCCTCCTACCCCACACGTGGTCAGCCAAAAGAATCCCATTCACACTTGCACACCCATTCAACTGAAGCCTGTCCACGTCACTCCTCATCAGTGTTCTCACCCTCCATCAATCTGATCTGTTGTGAATCGCACACGGGGTACAGCTTTCCTGTCCTTTCCTCTACCTTAAGGCTGGTTGCATCCTCCCTATCAGTTTCATTCCCACCTGACGAGCCAGAGGCTCATTCCATATATGGAGACCATGGGGATCGTGTCAGGGCTTTGCAGTCTCTCGCTCTGAGTCCTGTTTTTAATTGGAGAAAAAGAATTGGGTACTCTAAATTAAAAAATGAAATCTTTCTTCCATTGTCAGGTCTGTGTCCTGAGGAGGACTGAGGGTTATCCCAGTGCGAATTTTGCCCACCCCCTTGGTGCAGCCTGGGAGGTCCACAAAGCCCTGGCCATTCCGGACTTTCATTCCTCCAGGCTTCTGCCCCATGTCCTCCTCCCTCATTGGCCTGGAGGACAGGTACCTGCCCTATCTGTCCTTTTTATCCTCCTTTCCCATCCTCGGATCAGAAGCCTTAGAACGCAAGCTTCTAAATGGAGTATTGCCCTTGGGTTCAAATGTATCACATGTGTCCTGTGTACCCGAGTTAGACTTTGAGATAAGGGTCTGTAACCATCTACTCCGCTTATCTTGTGATAGGTTTTTTCTATCTAGGTCTGGTCCATTTACTCCATGAACATTTCTCCGCAAACGATTGGCAAAAACGGATGGTTTGGACCCTGACGACATCTATGTAATCCTTCGGAGCGGCATGGTGGCGCAGTGGTTAGCACTGCTGCCTCACGGCACTGAGGACCCGGGTACGATCCCGGGCCCTGGTCACTGTCCGAGTGGAGTTTGCACATTCTCCCTATGCCTGCGTGGGTCTCAGCCCCACAACCCAAAGATGTGCAGGGTAGGTGAATTGGCCATGCCAAATTGCCCCTTAATTGGAAAAAAATGAATTGGGTACTCAAAATTTATAAAACTTCTACTAATCCTTCTGCAGGTTCCCCCTTCCGGCGCCCTGCCGCATTACAAATTGCATCTTTCATTGTCTGGGGTGTCCCCTGTCCTCTGTACCAGACCAATGCTGAAAACAGCGTCGCATTCAGACATGTACCCAAATCGACCCCTTTATTATCCAACCCATGCATCTTTCTCTGCTGGGTGACGACATGAAACATTTTGAAATGAATCTCTTGTACCGTCATATTTCAGGTGAAACAATCGCAATGCTTTATTGAAATAAAAGCAACTCACTAACCAAATACCGTAATTACATCAACTAAAACTATTTGTGTGTGTGTGCACGTCAATGGGTCGACCTCCTGGTGGGGGCACCTCCAGCTCCACGTGTAATAAGTCCTGTTGTGCTGTTGTATAGTACGTGCTCCACATCTTACAGTCTGCTTCCAATGAGCTAAATGCCCTTCAGGAATCATAGCACCGAAGCTCCAAAATAGCACCATAACCAGGCACTTACCCCGCCCTATCACCGTAACCCCATAACCATACTTAACCCACATATCATTGGACACTAAGGGATTTTATCACAGCCAGTCCACCTAACCTGCACATCTTTGGACTGTGGGAGGAAACCAGAGCACCCGGAGGAAACCCACGCAGGCTCGGGGAGAACGTGCAAACTCCACACAGCCGCCGATGTGATCAGCAGTCTCTAGTAGCGAGATTACAACTCTGTCCGATCCCGCACAGGACTTAAGGGGTGGGAATGATTATCTTCTCAGTGGTCCTCGCAGAGTACCAGATCCCCCGCTGAGAGACGGGAGAACTCCATTCAGCTATATATAAAAGGTCGGCCAATAAAGCACCATCCGTGGGGAGACCCGGTAGGGATCCACCGGGAGTTGTACATGACGTTTCTGTAAATAAATTAAGTTCTTTATTCTTACTCTGTGTGGACTCCCCGTGTCCTTATTAAAAACTCCTCACTGGTATCACAGGCTGTAGGAATTTTGTAATCCTTTCAAGATTTGGTGACGGCGACATTAACCAGTTATGTTGGGATGGCTAACAAACTAGTCCTAATAGTGTCAATATTCAGACTTGTACTGGTATATTTCAAATTTGGAAATGCCCATTTTACCCAACGCTGTTACTTTTGGAGATGAATGTGACTTGAGGCAAAGCCATCATTCAAGGGGGAGGAGCAATAAAGTCAATATTGTTTTGCAAAATTAATTGTGATTGCACACTGGGCCACACGTGCCTTTTGGGTTTTCCTTTCTTGCCACTTTGTGGTAATTTAGCTTGTCTGTAATCTTTTTTAAGTGAGATTAGTCGATGCGACTTTTGTTTTTTTTTCTTCCCCCCTTAGGTGAAAATGAAATCCTTGCCAGTCTACACAAGATTGCAAGCAAGAATAAAATCTGGAGATCTTACATTGGAATGGGCTATTACAACTGCTCAGTACCACAAGCAATTCTCCGCAACTTGCTGGAAAATTCAGGATGGTAATACAAAAAACTTTCTAATTTCAAATGTACTCCGAAATGGTCTAAATTCAGCAGCGATTGGTCCCCTAATGGTTGAATGTTTACAAGCATATGCCTGGGGTGCTAGGCCACAGTGACTAGAGGGTTCCAGGTTTGACCCCCTCGTACCTGGCATGTTAGCTGATCTCCACTGGGTAGTATTTGGAATCTGCTACCCTGGATTAGTAGTTAGTGGTTCCTGCTCCTGATTTTGTTTTCCAGCAGCCCCGTTTACTGTTGTGTTTATTTCTCTTGACTCCTCTCCCAGTTATTGAGCACTGGTCAGGACATAAGTGAAATAACAGCTTGTGGCGTTCTCTATTGCACTACTCCAGAAGGCGACGAGGACTGATGGAGCCTGTATCGAGTCCAGGCATATTTTCAGAGTTCTTTGCCACTGAACCAGCCTCAGTGGCAACTCTGTTTGATAGCATGTGACTGGCCCAGATTTTGTTGACCCTGGGTTGGGTGTGCGGAGCTGGGAGATTTACTTGCTTGGCGGAACCGACCTTTAAAAAATGTTTCATCTGTAGGATATTCAGTCCTTGTGTGGGTAGGGGTGGGGGTGGGGTGAGCCCATCACCATTTACCTTTACCGCTCCCATGCTAACTCATCTCGTATATTTGAACAGTTCTTTGACACCTTTGTCACTTCCTTGGCAGATGAACAGTTCTTTAAAGTTCTTTGATATCTGGAGAGTTCCAGTGAGTTTGTGTAAAAGTACATAATCATGTTCATAGAATTTATAGTGCAGAAGGAGGCCATTTGGCCCATTGAGTCTGCACCAGCTCTTGGAAAGAGCACCCTACTCAATCCCACACTTACACTATCCCCATTGCCCAGTAACCCCACCTAACGTGTTTTGCCACTAAAGGCAATTTAGCATGACAAATCCACCTAACCTGCACATCTTTGGACTGTGGGGAGGACACTGGAGCACCTGGAGGAAAGCCATGCACTTCTAATAATCCCAAAGGATACATTACCTCGACCCAAGAATTTCTTACTGCTCCCAAAAGGGCCTGGAACCCTATCCAAAGGGGTTGTCCAAACAAATCCACCAAATACAGACAAGCTCAAACCTAACCTTCACACTTCGGGTTTCGCACACCTGGCCCTCCAAAATCCCACTTCAGCTGGTGATCGAAGTGGCCAGCTGCCTCTGCAAAGGGTGCATGCGCGAACCCCGACCCAATTCCATGCCTGCCGCCTTCCCGAGAGGTGGAAAATGCCAGGTGTGGGGCTTAGAGATGTTGGCCATTTCTGGGATTTTCGCTACTGGGGTAACTTTTCTGTCACGGCAAAAATCTGGGCCTTATTTTCTGAAGTGAATGTTTTAGACAATCACTTGGTTCATTAATATCAGGTCTCACTCTGACTAAGCCTACGACACTTACAACATTATAGGCTTATGAAATCATTGCACAATGCGGTATGAAGATTTGTAATGCTTATTTTTAGTTAAAGGTCCTTGAGTTCTGCAGAGTGTGTTGTTGATGTACTTAGTGCATGACCATCAATCTCATACCTTCTTTACAGTTGATCACTCTATTCTTCTCTGCCATTCCGTTTCCCATAACCTGGTGGCCCTCTTGTCCCAATAAATCCAATGCATCTCTTGATTTATTTCCTCCCACTTTCACACGGTCACATTGAATGCATGTCCATATTTGCATCTTTTTCTCACTTGAGGAGTCAGTGAGCAAATTTCAGAAAGATCAGGTTTGGCACAACAATAAATTAGATTTTAAGGAAAGAAACAATTGCTGGGCAAAAGAATAGCAATGTCACAGCAATAACTTGTTTAATTTAAAAAGGGGACATCATAAAAATGAGCAGAGTGAGAGGGTCAGTGTATGTGGGTGGGTGACTGTGCGGCTGTGTGTGTGTATGTGGTGGTGTGGGGCGGTGAGAGTGAGTGAAAAACATGAAACTGAGCATAAGGCAGACTCGCACTCACCCCACACATTCAATCTTTCGCACTCTCAGCCCCACACACTCCGTCTCTCGCTCGCTCGCTCGCTCACTCACTCACCCGCTCACTCACTCACTCACTCACTTCCACACCAACTCAAGTCAGTCTCACACACACTCTCTCTCACTCCCACATCCTCACCACAGCACTGCCTCCTCCTCAGACCCTCCAAAACCCCTCCTTTCCTGGGCCTGATTTACCTGGGCTCCAGTCCTGTCGTTGCTGGGCTCCTCGGAGCTCCAGCCCCGCCATACCTTTGTTTCGCTCGGCCGGGAAGCCCTCGGCACTCTCACCAATGCCAGTGCTCATTGCTCCACTATTCAGGGGTTGTTTATCTCCCATAGTTTGTTGCTGGTCGGCTCATAAGCCTATCAGCAACAAACTCAAGAGAGAAGCGCCGGTGATTAGAGGAGCAGCTCAATGCAGAATCTTCCACTGAAACTCACCTCTTTGATGGGAATTTGAAAACTGTCTATGTGGGCTGCATAGAGGGGCTTCACATACTGCATCTGGTCCACAGGCCATACGTCGAACAGGCCTGGTGTAGAAGGATGAGTTTGGGGCCGTATCTTTTTTTAAATTTATGGGATGTGGGCATTGCTGGCTCGGCCAGCATTTATTGCCGATCACCAATTGTCCTTGAGAAGGTGTTTGCGGGCAAGCTTCCTGAATACTGTAGTCCACAGTGTCGTTGGGGGGGAGAGTTCCAGGATTTAGACCAAGCAACAATGGAGGATCAGGGATATATTTCTAAGTCAGGATGGTAATGTGCCTAGGTGGGAACCTGCAGATAGTGGAGTTGCTGCCTTCATTCTGCTTGATGCTAAAAGATGCTGGGTTTGGAAGGTGCAGTTGAAGGAACCTTGGTGATATGGGGCAGAAAATAAAAATGGCAAAAGTATATATGTGATTGGGCGGCACGGTGGCGCAGTGGTTAACACTGCTGACTCACGGCGCCGAGGACCCAGGTTCGACCACGGCCACGGGTCACTGTCATGTGGAATTTGCACATTCTCCCCGTGTGTGCGTGCGTCTCACCCCCACAACCCAAAGATGTGCAGGCTAGGTGGATTGGCCACGCTAAATTGCCCCTCAATTGGAAAAAAAAAGAATTGGGCCCTTTAAATTTTGAAAAAAGTTTTTGTAAGCGGGAGATGGTAATGGTAATGCCACTGAGATCCAGGCTAACACTCTGGGGCAGGGGTTCAAAGCCCACCATGGTAGCTGATGGGATTTGAATTCAATTAATAAAATCTGGAATTGAAAGCTAGTCTCAAAAATGAAAATGAAAATCGCTCATTGTCACAAGTAGGCTTCAAATGAAGTTACTGTGAAAAGCTCCTAGTCACCACATTCCGGTGCCTGTTCGGGGAGGCTGGTACGGGAATTGAACCGGGCTGCTGGCCTGCCTTGGTCTGCTTTAAAAGCCAGCGATATAGCCCAGTGTACTAAACCAGCCCCAATGTTGATCATGAAGCTCAAATTGCTTGTTATAGAAAACCCACATGGTTCAGTAATGCCTTTCGAGAAGGAAATCTGCTGTCTTTACCTGGCCTGGTGTACATGTGACTCCAGACCCACAGAAATCTGGTTGATTCTTAACTGCCCTCTGAAATGGCCCAGCAGACCCCTCAGTTCAAGGGCAATTCAGGACGGGCAACAAATGCTGGCGTTGCCAGCGACGCCGATATCCCAAAGAGAAAACTTGAAAACTTGCGTTCAAGAGGGCTGTAATTTCTATTTGGTGAATAAAGGGTAAGATTCTCTGGCCTTCCCCATGACATGTTCCTCGACAGCCCGCTGTTGGTCGGTGGCGGGATGTTCTGGTCCCATTGAATCCACCCAACACTGATGCGAAGTCTGCGGTGAGGGTGCACCGTCGGCAGGACCGGAATATCCCACTAGTGTGAACAGTCAGAAGATCTCATCCAGTGTCTTCAGGTCATGGGCTGGATTGTCCGATTTTGAAGCTATGTCCCCACCTTGGCATGGGAAAGGTGGCATTTTACGTCAGATAAAATGGCAACCGATCCTCCGTTTGGTCGGGGATAGCAGGCACATAGTGTAGAGCACCCGGCTCTAGCTGCCGTTACGGCCCGGAGAATTGCCGGGTCCTTGGCCGCGCCTGCGCACGGTGGCGGCCTGCAGCAGCCGTGTGCTGACCCGGTCTGCCAAATAGTACCCTCCCATTGGCCGGCTCGCGCGCCCCGGACCAACCCCAACAGTGCCCCCAGTTCATGGCAAAGTTCCCCTTGCCTGCGGATCGGCCCTCCCCCGAACCGTGGCAGCGCTGGACTGAGTCCGCAGCCGCCTCGCCGGCCGATGTTCCCGACAGCGTGGGTCTCTCATGGTCTCACCCGACAGGTGAGACCATGAGAGACCCACGCTGTCGGGAACATCGGCCGGTCGGGGTCGGAGCATCGGGCAACGTCCTGAGGCCGTCGGTACGGCGCATCTCGCACTCGCTGAATACGCCGCTTTGGAGGGGGCGGAGCATCATTAGTCCAGAAACTGATGATCAGCGCAGCCAGGTGCGACTGAATAAGGCTTGCCAGGCTACTGACAGTTCCCTTAGTAACATTATTTTCTTCGATGTGTCGTGGCAGTGTGGGGAACGTGTAGTAGTTTGGCTTTGTACTCGCACTTGCCAAACTTTTGGAAAGCATCTGTGGGCTGGATTCTCCGATTGTGAGGCTATGTCCGGAGCATGTGTCTAGTCTTATGACCAAAAAGTAGGCGCCGTCCCCACACCGATGCTCCGCCCGGTGAGAGGTTAGCAGCCGAGCCACGTAACGTGCTTTACCTGCAGATACGGACGGAGAATTGCCGATAATGGTTTCTCCACGGGCCTCGTGGGGGTTATGACAGTTCGCAAACATGACGTGCTTATCTCTCCCTGATGTTCACTCTCAATCCTGCTGAGTTCTTGCCTTGGCCTCAATAGCAGAGTCACTGCTGACAATTTCAATCAACTGTGTTAAAGGGACCACGAGTGAATAAGAACCAGCCGCACAATGAGGGTCAGGGAGTTTAGTTTGGTTACAACACTGTCTGTGGAATGCTGTGCAATATTTTAATTTGCAGTCGTCCTTCCTTTGCCTAATGCCTTCAAGGTGAGGCGTTGATCATGTGCAGAGGCAGCTGATGAGCTGTTGAGGGATTAGCAACTCAGTGACTGACTAAACATATTACAACTGAACATGGCATTCAATTTTTTAAAATTGGGACTTCCGGGTGCGGCGATGACCAGCTGAGTCGCACGTTTCGGCAGCTCCCTGTGAAACGGACTTTTGGGCTCTTGATAGGAGCCCCAACGGCAATTTTGACGGCTAAAAACACTGTGCGGTAAACCAGAAGGGAATCCCCCCTGGATACGGATGGAAAAAGGAGGAGAGAGTGGCCAGATTGCAGTGGATCCTTGAGAACAGCGGCAAGGAAGGCAAGCAAAAACCAAGATGGCGTCGGAAGGTGGCAGTTTAACATGGGGCCCTGAACAACAAGAGTTCTTGAAATGCTGTGTGGAAGAGATCAAAAAGGAAATGAAGAAAGAGCTGTTGGCCCCGATACTACAGGCGATCGAAGGGCTAAAGGAGGAACAAAAGACCCAGGAGCGGGAGCTTCGGGTCGTGAAGGCAAAGGCAGCCGAGAATGAGGACGATATACAGGGCCTGGTGGTGAAGACGGAGACGCAGGAGGCACATCAGAAACGATGTGTGGAAAGGTTGGAGGCACTGGAAAACAACGCAAGGAGGAACAACCTGAGGATTCTTGGTCTTCCTGAAGGTGTGGAGGGAGCGGACGTCGGGGCATATGTGAGCACGATGCTGCACTCGTTAATGGGAGCGGAGGCCCCGGCGGGTCCGTTGGAGGTGGAGGGAGCATACCGAGTGATGGCGCGAGGACCGAGAGCAGGAGAAATTCCCAGAGCCATAGTGGTGAGATTCCTCCGTTTTAAGGATAGAGAAATGGTCCTTAGATGGGCGAAGAAAACTCGGAGCAGTAAATGGGAGAACGCGGTGATCCGCGTTTATCAAGACTGGAGTGCGGAGGTGGCGAGAAGGAGGGCGAGCTTTAATCGGACCAAGGCGGTGCTTCATAAAAAGAAGATAAAATTTGGAATGCTGCAACCGGCAAGACTGGGTCACATATCGAGGGAGGCACCACTACTTTGAGACGGCGGATGAAGCGTGGACTTTTATTGTGGAAGAAAAACTGGAATGAGCGGGTTATTAAAAAGAACGTTCGAACAAAGTGGTGGGGCGAATGTGGGGGGCAAAGAGGGGTTTTATGTACTAATCCTGCGATGTGGTAACTTTTCTCTCTCCCACAGGTGGTGATGGGGGAGGAGGGGAGGTGGAGGAGATGGGGCGTTGGCCATTGGGGGCGGGGCCAAGGGAGAAGCGCGGGCTTGGTTCCCGCTCTATGATAATCATGGCGGGAATAGAGAAGCAGGAAGGAGGGGGCGTCGCACGGTGCGAGCCGAGGTCACGGGGGGAAGCCGAGGTCAGCCAGAGTTTGCTGACTTCTGGGAGCAACATGGGGGGAGTAATTACGCTAGCGGGGGATCTAGAGGGGGGGGTGGGAGGGGGGAATTACTGGGTTGCTGCTGCTGGGGAGAGGGGGGAGCTGGTATGGGAGAGGATGGGCGGGGGGGCACCGCCTGGGGGAGATACAGCTGCGTGGGAACCGGGTGAGGAGCTGGAAAAAGGTGATGGCTAATCGACAAGGGGGGGGGGTAGGAAGCCCCCCAACTCGGCTGATCACGTGGAACGTGAGAGGGCTGAACGGGCCGATAAAGAGGGCACGGGTACTCGCACACCTTAAGAAACTTAAGGCAGATGTGGTTATGTTACAGGAAACGCACCTGAAACTGATAGACCAGGTTAGGCTACGCAAAGGATGGGTGGGGCAGGTGTTCCATTCGGGGCTAGATGCGAAAAACAGGGGGGTGGCTATATTAGTGGGGAAGCGGGTAATGTTCGAGGCAAAGACTATAGTGGCGGATAACGGGGGCAGATACGTGATGGTGAGTGGCAAACTACAGGGGGAAACGGTGGTTTTGGTAAACGTATATGCCCCGAACTGGGATGATGCCAATTTTATGAGGCGGATGCTAGGATGCATTCCGGACCTAGAGATGGGAAAGCTGATAATGGGGGGAGATTTTAATACGGTGTTGGAACCAGGGCTGGATAGGTCGAAGTCCAGGACTGGAAGGAGGCCGGCAGCAGCCAAGGTACTTAAAGATTTTATGGAGCAGATGGGAGGTGTAGACCCGTGGAGATTTAGCAGACCTAGGAGTAAGGAGTTCTCGTTTTTCTCCTATGTCCATAAAGTCTACTCGCGAATAGACTTTTTTGTGCTGGGTAGGGCATTGATCCCGAAGGTGAGGGGAACGGAGTATACGGCTATAGCCATTTCGGATCACGCTCCACACTGGGTGGACTTGGAGATAGGGGAGGAAACAGGAGGGCGCCCACCCTGGAGAATGGACATGGGACTAATGGCAGATGAGGGGGGGTGTCTAAGGGTGAGGGGGTGCATTGAAAAGTACTTGGAACTCAATGATAATGGGGAGGTCCAGGTGGGAGTGGTCTGGGAGGCGTTGAAGGCGGTGGTTAGAGGGGAGCTGATATCAATAAGGGCACATAAAGGGAAGCAGGAGAGTAAGGAACGGGAGCGGTTGCTGCAAGAACTTTTGAGGGTGGACAGACAATATGCGGAAGCACCGGAGGAGGGACTGTACAGGGAAAGGCAAAGGCTACATGTAGAATTTGACTTGCTGACTACAGGCACTGCAGAGGCACAATGGAGGAAGGCACAGGGTGTACAGTACGAATATGGGGAGAAGGCGAGCAGGTTGCTGGCACAACAATTGAGGAAAAGGGGAGCAGCGAGGGAAATAGGGGGAGTGAGGGATGAGGAAGGAGAGTTGGAGCGGGGAGCGGAGAGAGTGAATGGAGTGGTCAAGACATTTTATAAAAAATTATATGAAGCTCAACCCCCGGATGGGAGGGAGAGAATGATGGGCTTCTTGGATCGGCTGGAATTTCCCAAGGTGGAAGAGCAGGAAAGGGTGGGACTGGGAGCACAGATCGAGGTAGAAGAAGTGGTGAAAGGAATTAGGAGCATGCAGGCGGGAAAGGCCCCGGGACCGGATGGATTCCCAGTCGAATTCTATAGAAAATATGTGGACTTGCTCGCCCCGGTACTGACGAGGACCTTTAATGAGGCAAAGGAAAGGGGACAACTGCCCCCGACTATGTCTGAAGCAACGATATCGCTTCTCTTAAAGAAGGAAAAGGACTCGCTACAATGCGGGTCCTATAGACCTATTTCCCTCCTAAATGTAGATGCCAAGGTCCTGGCCAAGGTAATGGCAATGAGAATAGAGGAATGTGTCCCGGGGGTGGTCCACGAGGACCAAACTGGGTTTGTGAAGGGGAGACAGCTGAACACGAATATACGGAGGTTGTTAGGGGTAATGATGATGGCCCCACCAGAGGGAGAAACGGAGATAGTAGTGGCGATGGATGCCGAGAAAGCATTTGATAGAGTGGAGTGGGATTATTTGTGGGAGGTGTTAAGGAGATTTGGTTTTGGAGAGGGGTATGTTAGATGGGTGCAGCTGTTGTATAGGGCCCCAGTGGCGAGCGTGGTCACGAATGGACGGGGATCTGCATATTTTCGGCTCCATAGAGGGACAAGGCAGGGATGCCCTCTGTCCCCATTATTGTTTGCACTGGCGATTGAGCCCCTGGCGATAGCGTTGAGGGGTTCCAAGAAGTGGAGGGGAGTATTTAGGGGAGGAGAAGAGCACCGGGTATCTTTGTATGCGGACGATTTGCTACTATACGTGGCGGACCCGGCGGAGGGGATGCCAGAAATAATGTGGATACTTGGGGAGTTTGGGGATTTTTCAGGGTATAAATTGAACATGGGGAAAAGTGAGTTGTTTGTGGTGCATCCAGGGGAGCAGAGTAGAGAAATAGAGGACCTACCGTTGAGGAAGGTAACAAGGGACTTTCGTTACCAGGGGATCCAGATAGCTAAGAATTGGGGCACATTGCATCGGTTAAATTTAACGCGGTTGGTGGAACAGATGGAGGAGGATTTCAAGAGATGGGATATGGTATCCCTGTCAATGGCAGGGAGGGTGCAGGCGGTTAAGATGGTGGTCCTCCCGAGATTCCTCTTTGTGTTTCAGTGCCTCCCGGTGGTGATCACGAAGGCTTTTTTTAAAAGGATTGAAAAGAGCATCATGGGTTTTGTGTGGGCCGGGAAGACCCCGAGAGTGAGGAAGGGATTCTTACAGCGTAGCAGGGATAGGGGGGGGGGGCTGGCACTACCGAGCCTAAGTGAGTATTATTGGGCCGCTAATATTTCAATGGTGAGTAAGTGGATGGGAGAGGAGGAGGGAGCGGCGTGGAAGAGATTAGAGAGGGCGTCCTGTAGGGGGACTAGCCTACAGGCTATGGTGACAGCCCCATTGCCGTTCTCACCGAGGAACTACACCACAAGCCCGGTGGTGGTGGCTACACTGAAGATTTGGGGACAGTGGAGACGGCATAGGGGAAAGACTGGAGCCTTGGGGGGGTCCCCGATAAGAAACAACCATAGGTTTGCCCCGGGGGGAATGGATGGGGGATATGGAATGTGGCAAAGAGCAGGAATAACGCAACTGAAAGATCTGTTTGTGGATGGGAAGTTCGCGAGTCTGGGAGCGCTGACCGACAAATATGGGTTGCCCCAAGGGAATGCATTCAGGTATATGCAACTGAGGGCTTTTGCGAGGCAACAGGTGAGGGAATTCCCGCAGCTCCCGACACAAGAGGTGCAGGACAGAGTGATCTCAAAGACATGGGTGGGGGATGGTAAGATGTCAGATATATATAGGGAAATGAGGGACGAAGGGGAGACTATGGTAGATGAACTAAAAGGGAAATGGGAAGAAGAGCTGGGGGAGGAGATCGAGGAGGGGCTGTGGGCAGATGCCCTAAGCAGGGTAAACTCGTCGTCCTCGTGTGCCAGGCTAAGCCTGATTCAGTTTAAGGTATTACACAGGGCACATATGACTGGAGCACAGCTCAGTAAATTTTTTGGGGTGGAGGATAGGTGTGCGAGGTGCTCGAGAAGCCCAGCGAATCATACCCATATGTTTTGGTCATGCCCGGCACTACAGGGGTTTTGGATGGGGGTGACAAAGGTGCTTTCAAAAGTAGTAGGAGTCCGGGTCGAACCAAGCTGGGGGTTGGCTATATTTGGGGTTGCACAAGAGCCGGGAGTGCAGGAGGCGAGAGAGGCCGATGTTTTGGCCTTTGCGTCCCTAGTAGCCCGGCGCAGGATATTGCTAATGTGGAAAGAAGCCAAGCCCCCGGGGGTGGAGACCTGGATAAATGACATGGCAGGGTTTATAAAGCTAGAGCGGATTAAGTTCGCCCTAAGGGGGTCGGCTCAAGGGTTCACCAGGCGGTGGCAACCGTTCGTCCAATACCTCGCAGAAAGATAGACTGAATGGGAAAAAGAAGGCAGCAGCAGCAGCCCAGGATCGGCGGGGGGGGGGGGGGGGGGGGGGGGGGAGGAGGAACCAGAAGGACTCTCAGGGTTGTTAATATATACTGTATAGTATGTATAGGTCGTTGCTACAGATAATTATATATTGGACTGTTAAATTATATTTTTGGAGAGTGTTATTTGTGACAAGGCAGTTGCCAATTAGGGCTAGTTTTCATTTTTGTTATTTATTATTTATTCATTTTTTGTTTATAAAATAGGTCATTGTTATTTGTGTTGTTATAATATTGTGTAAAGGATGCACAATGTACTGTGTTGGTTGACCAAAAATTTTCAATAAAATATTTAATTAAAAAAAAAAAAAAAAAATTTTTAAATTGTTTTTTGGGGTTTTCACATTTTGCATTTCACAACTTACATTATATTTTACACTTTACGTAACCACGCCGACCAGGGAGAAAAAAACATACAAAACAACACACCAAAAACGAGTAAGAAATAATAGAGTTAAAAAGACAGGCAGTGTCGATCCAGATATTTACATCATGATTTCACTCCTGCTCTGGCCGTGTCTCCCCTTTCAACAACGTACCTTTGTTGCCGTTCCCAGTTTGGTCCGTGTGTATATTTACAGATGTCTCGACAGTTTTAGTCCCTTGTCCCTCTCGATTCCCTTGTGTGTCTCTCTCCCCCTCCCTTCCCCCCCAATCTTTATTTTTCGTCTCTGTCCCTTACTCTATTACTTGCTGGCTACCAACAGATGCTGGAGTAAGTTGGTGAATGGGTTCCACGTCCTGTGGAAGCCCTCTCCCGACCCTCGGATGGCAAATTTTATTTTCTCCATTTTGTGAAATTCCGCCGGATCGGACAGCCAGTCTGCAGCCGTGGGTGGGGCTGCCGATCAGCAGGCGAGCAAGATTCTCCGGCGGGCGATCAGGGAGGCTAGGGCGTCGGACCCCGTTCCCCATGAAGAGTTCTGGCTGGTCTGAGCCCCCGAAGTCCGCCACTTTGCAGCATGGCTCCACCTTCACTCGGTCAAACTTGGACATGGCCCGGCCTTCCTGGTGCCATGCACACTTGTCCTCCACCACTGGAAAGAACTTATTCATTTGGGATTGGGTTAGGTGCGCTCTGTGCTCCACCTTTAGCTGCGGGCGGGCCTGTGCCGTGGGGGCACTCTTTCCCTTCCGCCTCCGCCACGGTCTCCACCATGGCGGAGGCGGAAGAGACTCTCCCCACTGCGCATGCACGGGAAACTGTCAGCGGCCGCTGACGCTCCCGCGCATGCGCCACCCGACATGTCATTTCCGCGCCAGCTGGCGGGGCAACAAAGGGCGTTTCCGCCAGCTGGCCGGGTGGAAATCCCCTCAATGTTGGGGCTCGCCCCCCAAAGATGCGGAGCATTCTGCACCTTTGGGGCGGTGCGATGCCCGTCTGATTGGCGCCGTTTTGGGCGCCAGTCGGCGGACATCGCGCCGTTTCGGGAGAATTTCGCCCCATAAGACAGCATACGAGCAGAACCTTCTTTTTGATCCTCGGTTGCAATCACCATTGTTAGTTTGCCTATCGTGTTGAAGAAGGCCTTGGGAATGTAGATCGGGAAGGATCTTAACAGAAAGAGGAATCTGGGCAGCATGTTTATTTTGTACTCACCCTGCCAGGGAGATTCCATTTGTGGATCCGTGTCCAGTCGTAGGCTATTTCGATCCTACGGTAGTGGAATTTGGTCTGGGCTTGTTTGAACAGCAGTCTCTCCAGCTCTGTCCCTCCCCCCTGCGGGTTCACAGGGAAGATGTCACTTTTGCTCAGGTTAAGTTTGTAACCCGAGCAGGCTCCAAACTCCTTTTGGAGTTTCATTATCCCTTCCATGATGGCCCGGGGGTTACTGCTCTCATCCCTCCCTTTCGGGGATTCCACGTCAGATTTGAAGGCGAGGCGGTTAAGTCCCGCGCAAATAGTCTACATTTTTTTGTTGCCTGATAGGACTAACTGTCTGGCTCACTGCTGATTTCATTGCCTTCCCAGCCCAAGCTTGTGCACAATTCCATCTGTATCTGCCAGTGCGGTTAAATAGCACTACCTGCCCTGGAAAGTCACCCAGAGTTTGGCGGGGTACAGCAGCCTAAACCGCACATTGTTCTTATAAAGCGTTGTGGCTTTGTTAAATTCTGCCCGACGCTTGGCTGAGTCTGCCCCAGTTTTCTGCTATACCGTGATCGAGTGCCCCCCCACCGCCCCGCCCCAAATTTCTAGGGCCATGTGTGCCTTGCTCAGTTCAGGATCTTATCTCAGACTTGGTACCGGTGCAGTTTCGCAATGATGATCCGCGGTTGATCCCCGCGGGGTCTTGGGATTTGGCCAGAGTGACCTGTGGTCTCTCCACTTCTAGGGGTTTGGGGAAGTTTTCCCCTCCAACTAGTTTGCCCCGCACCTGGGCCACGTGTTCCATAGGGTTCCTGCTCTTGGTGCCCTCTGCTCGGCCTATCATGCGGAGGTTTTGGCGTGCGATCAGTTTTCTTGGTCTTTGACCTTCCCCCTTAGTGTCCCTTACGTCGCCACCATCCTTGCGATCTCTGTCTCCAGTGAGGCATTCCGATCGCTCTAGGCGGGCGCAGCCTTCTCCATCTCTCTGACTATCACCTCCTGCGCCTTTAGACACCATTCCGTCTTTTCCAGCACTGCTTGCAGGGTGACCAACGCCTCCGCTATCGCCACTTTCACCGTCGCCATCATTTCAAGTTTGCTGGCGTCCTTGAGCTCTTGGACTCCCTGTGTTAGGAATTCCCTTCATTCCTTTATCTGGAGGTAGCCCGGCATATGTTCCGGCGGTCCATCCCTTGCGAGCGTGACCGGGACCACGTCCCGTGTGTTCGCCATCGCCTCAGTCTTTCTCTCCCGGCTTTTCCTGCCTCTGCCCTATCTTAGGTACCTTGGATTCTTGTTGCCTGGCATGTTTCTTTCTTTGTGGTGGTGTTGGAGAAGGGTGTTTTTTTTCCCACGGGTTTAGCGGGCTATTTTGGGTTCAAAGTGCCTAATTTTGAGTTTCCAGGAGGAGAAGCCATCTATCGAGCATCCGTTCACATTCCCCTCACCGGAAATCAAGGTGACATTCATTTGATCATATTTTACAGAGGCCACAATGATTCACAGTTGTGCAATTCCTTTAAGCCAAGCAGATTCAGGGATGGAGCTAGAATTGGTACAAATGGCAGAATTTGGGGAGAAACAGAAGAGGACTGCGGAGTTTAGGATGAGAACTCAGGAGGCACAAATACAAGTGGACCATGCTTGTATCCACAATGATGAACCTAACTGTTCCACTGGATAAAATTACAAAATGATTACAATTTCAAGGCTTGATATCTCTTGGTATTGGTAACGGATCCCATCTGCTGAACACTAGAGCAACCAAATGGTGAAGATCATTGGAAAACTCGGAAATCCTTTAGATATTTCTCTCTACCTAATGGTGTTGACAACTTTACTGTTGAAAAATGTGTATGCACACAGTGATGGAATATTGTTGGCCATTTTAGCAGGAGAAAATCCACTTGTACGCTTCTGAACTCCTTAAAATCCAAGGCCATCTCGCCAATAGACGCTTGGTCAACATTGTGACAGAGTCTATTTTGTTTAGTTATCTTTATTGCCATACAGTGTGAAGCACATAGGCACAGAATTAAAAACAAGAAACATCGACAATAACATCAGACTATAACATAGAAATATAACATCAGAAAATAACATCAAAATCACGCTATGTTTATAAAAAGTTCTCTAAAAGTCACTACATTTTCAGCATTCACAGCAAAATTAGGTGCAGCATTCCAAGTATCAACAATTCTACATGAACGTTTTTTTAACGAAGCCCAAGACGTGAACCACATTTCTGTAGCTTTCGCTGATGACCTCACAAAATGTTGTAACTGCGGGTAAAGATGTTTTAAGGCTTAGAGGTAGTAAGGCCATGGATCAATTTATAAACTTCAACTTTTATCTTTTCTCTAAAGATTGTAATCCAAGAATACTTAAACGCTCCTCATCAGGTATTCCCTTCACGCCTTCCATTTTCCTGGTAACATGTCTTATATAAGACTCTCTCTATAAGCTGTATATCTCTCTGACAATGATCGCCAAGGAGATTTGACTGGACATTTACCTCTACACAACATTTTGGCTAGACTTGAGTTTTTCTTTGCGCCAGATTTTAATTTTAGGTTTGGAACACAACAGTTAGAAATGTACGAAGGTACAAATTAGGAGCAAGAGTAGGCCATTTGGCCCCTCAAGCCTGCACTACCGTTCAGTATGGCTGATGTGATCGAGGCCCCAGCTCCACATTTCTCATATCCCCGATAACCTTTGATTCCCGTTAGTCACAAATCCGTCTACCTCCACATCAAATATCGTCAATGACCCTGCATTGTCTACTCTGGGGAAGAGAGATCCAGAGATTCATGATCCTCTGAGAGAAATAAATTATCCTCACCTCTACCTTAAATAGGACACCCCATATTTTAAAAAAAACAAATCCTACTCTCTTTCCTTCAAGGGTAAATCCCCTTTCGGCATCCACCATGCCAAGTCATCTCAGGATCTTATGCTTCAATAAGATCACCTCTCATTCTTCTCAACTCTAGTGGATATAGGCCCGGAGGTCCAATCTTTCTATATTGGATAACCCCTTAACATGAAGTTGCTGCACTTTTGTTGCAAACCAGATGTTCCATCAAAGGTGAAGCTTCATACACCACCTCCTCTTGTGTGTGGAACTGTAGCAGGTGTGTTCCAGGGAACTCTAGCCCTCCTCTGCAGAATTTAAATTGATAATTCAATAAGACTTGCAGAATTATAGTTCCTTCAGCATCCATTAACCTGTGGAAATATGTTTTCTTGTTCTCCTGTGAATTTCAGATATTATATGTATTCAGTGCAGTAAGAGCTAAAAGTCTGGGTTTGGGTATGACTGCTACAGTCATGTTTTTAAAAATCCTGGTTTGAAAGACAGCTAGGCCTTTTGGGAGCCAGAGGTGTAATTAAAGCATTGTAAAAGTTGGGCCAATGGACTTTTATTTATATTAAGAGGTTTCAGTTTTAAAAGATCTCTCTTTCTCAAAGTGGAGTATTCAAGACATTTCTCCCTCTTAATAATTTATATTAAGAGGTTTCAGTTTTGAAAGATCTCTCTTTCTCAAAGTGGAGTATTCAAGACATCTCTATACAACAAGTATCCCTGAGTGCTAACCGTATTTAAAAGTGGATTGGGATCTGAGATGATTGTGCTGTTGATTTTGAAGATATTTTCATACTGTGTTAGTAATGAAATGAAATGAAAATCGCTTATTGTCACAAGGAAGTTCGTTTTAATATACTACATCCCTGTTCTGCGAAATCTCTCCTGAAGTCACAGTCTTACAAAAGTTAAAATAAAATATTACGGTTTCTGACCAATATCCTAGCCACTGTTGTAGTCTGGTCCAGGATCGTAATACCGCTCAGTCGTTTCCAGGCAATCTCCAGGTTCAAACTTGTTACAAACCCGTCCTTGTCCCAGTTCCTAGCCTGTTACGCTAACCAATCTACAATGCCAAATTAAGGCATTCCATTGCCACAGCAGAGGGTATAGCTACCCAGTTTGAAGAAAATTTCTCCAATTGAGTTGAGTATTTTTGGGTTGACCTGTTGTGCAAGAAAGTACTTCGACAAGTTCACGGTGACCTCTTTACAGAACAATCTCCCATTGTGTGCAGACTAGCGTAGGGAGATCTATTTTACATAAACTTGCACGTAACATGAATGCATCTGTTTACTGTAGATTCTTTCATTCTGAACTTGAAAATTACATCCTGAAGTCTGATGTAGTAACAGTTGGTGTTGGAGGCCTGAGTAATTATGTGGGAGTTCTTTTTTTAATTCAAATTGTGAAGTCACTGAGTGCGGGCAGCAAGAGATGTAAATGTACAAGCAAGCCTACCTGTTCATTCAGATTAATCCAGCACCTGATGATTGAACTTGCTGTTCAGTTGTTTCTTTGCCCTGTTTTGCTTGTGCCTACAGGAGCATGGATTTGTAATATGCTTTTAAAAGAAAACAGAACAACGTTGCATTGGGGACAGGATACAAACAACCATAAATCAGTGTGTTTCTATGTGCTGAGCTAAGAAAATAAATAGTCGGGGAGGACGTAAAACTACGTGAGCACGAGGGAGATTCTCAATGCAACAATCCTGCAAGGTTACTTAGTAACCGTCTTAAATGACACCAGTGTGAAGTGAAAGTGGATAGCAAAGTTTGGAAAAGAATGTATGGAGAAATTCTGCTGTTGGAATAAATCTGCATAAATTGGTTGCTTGGGAAGAAAAAATGGAACTTGGGAGATATACTTTCCACTGCACTTCTCCCTTTGTGTTATTTTAGTTTATATTGCGCGCTTGTAGATCAATGTAAACATTAGCTCAGCAAATTCAGCCTCGCAGAATATATATTATTCAGTTGAACGCAATCTACTGTATTAGCAAAAATAATTAAGTTGCATTTTTCACACAGTTCCCATCCAGTATGAGAAAATAAAAGCATATGAGAAGCAAATGTCTTGGGACAATCAAAACTTTTCTCTTGCATTGCAATCTGCACTTGCTTGGCCCACTGTTTATTTAAGCTGCTCTGTTTGTTAAGCATTTGGGGTCACCTGAATACAATGAAGGATACAAGGTTATTATCACCCTGGACATTACAAGACACCAACACCTTTTGTACTACATCCCTGTCACCATACAGTGATGCTTCTCCCATCTACTGAATTACTGCACCACGTTTAAACTGTGGGGAAAGCACTTCCAAACTGTGTCAAATGCGTGTCCGGATGATCAGTATAATCATAGAATTTACAGTGCAGAAGGAGACCATTCGGCCCATCGAGTGCACCAGCCCTTGGAAAGAGCACCCTACTTAAGGACCTCTTAAAGGCATAATATTGTAAATTAAATGAGACACACTGCTAATCCATACAGATTTGACCAGAAGTAGCAGCCTGCATTCTTGTTTCGCTGCATTTTAAACGTCTCTCCCTCGGTCACACAAGATGCTCCGCAAAACTGGCCACTATGATCAAACCAAAGAGGTCAACTTTTAGGAGCATTGTGAAGGGAGGAGAGAGAGACGGAGAAGTTCAGAGTGGGAATCTCAAGAGTTTAGGATTGAGACGACATCCCAATCAGCCTTCATTCCTCACTCATTTATGCAGTTGATGTAAGTAGGCAGCAATTACCACACCTTGCATTATGATTGAATCCACAACTACGCAAACAGTGGACACCACCCGCACCAGAAGGGTTAGGCTTCGAAGAAGTGGGCAAATGGAATGGAGAATTGGGGGTGCAGTTACTGGTATCACACTTGGATAAATTTTTCACGGATAGCCCGAGTAGGGAGAGGATGTCTAGATTGCTTGCTTCTGCTCATGCGCTCGCTTCTCAAGTACTTTCCATATAGCTAGTAACAAACGCTTTTCTCAAATGGGGCACGTTTGAGCAGACCACAATAACTCTTAACAACTGCTCCACTGAGTACTGCGAGGCTCCTCCAGAGTGGTCAGTGCCCTCCCTTGCCCAAGAGTAGATGTCACATTTTGAGATGTTGCAAATTTCTCAAGCTCCAGCCAGGAAAGAGCTGGACAAATAAAGGTTCATGGCCATAGCCACCTACATAGCCACTGGCAATGTGGTCCTTGCCCTGCTGTGACGTTGTAGTTGTGGTTGACTGTGAGCACAACCTTACTGAAACGCTTAGATTCAAGAATCCAAAGGTTCAGTTAAAAGCATTCCTTGACCATCTTGGGAAGATATGGCCTCCTGCTAAGAGCTCTCTTCTCTCTATTAATTTATTGCCTACCCCATGTAGCCCTTGAACTGAGTGGCTTGCTAGGTCAATCTCAGTTAACCATATTGCTGTGGACCTGGAGTCACTTGTAGGCCAGACCAGGTAAGGAACGCAGATTTCCTTCCTTAAAGGTCATTAGTGAACCAGATGTGTCGTTACGTCAATTGTTTCATGGCCCTCATTAGACCATTCTTATTGAATTCAAATTTCAGCATTAGCCTTGGCGGGATTCAAACCTGGGTACCCAGAGGGTCTCGGGCTTACTAGTCCAGCAGCAATGCCACTAGCCATTGCCTCCTCTAGCTGATCCAGCTCTGTGTTGTCTCTGTTTATTCTCCAAGGCATGTTGTATTCCGAAATGAAAAAAAAGTGGGACATTTTGGTGGTCACCCACACTGCAGAAAGCGAAAGCAAACCACTACAGTACTTTGCCATGCATGATTATGTACCAATCCAGTGGTTTCATCTTGGAATAAAAACAGAAAGTGCTGGAAGAACTCAACAGGTCTCTCTGGAGAGAAACATGAAGTGAATGTTTCAAGCCAGATACTTCTATTGAACACGTGATCCAGCGGCCCTGTTAGCTACAGGTGCAAATACCGTAGTGGCTGCTAAATGTTGTGAGCGGCCACAAACTGGATTTGCGCCAGCGGGATCTCAAGTTTGAGAGCTTCCATGCCCCCCACTTGTGACGTGATCACAGAACCTGATTTCCATATGTTAACATCTTATTAAAGGGCTTGATGCTGTAGCGTCTGCACCCCCCCCCCCGCCACTCAAATCACGACCGAAAAACTAGTTGTCACGTGAGAGTACCTTTCAGAAATGGGTGTTTATAAATGGGTGTGTACATAAATATCTGTAGTGAGAGTACCTTTAAGAAATGGGTGTTTATTACTGCAGTGATGTTAGAGAGTGGGAGCAGTTGGGCTGTCTATCAGCTTTTTACTTTTGTTTTAGGCTGTTTGCTGCAGGGTGTGTTTTAGTTTCGATTTCAGTGTTGGAGCTGAAGTCAGACAAAGAATCTGTACTGCTGTTCTCTCTGCAATGAAAAGACTATCTCTTGATCATTTGGTGAATTCAGAATTATAAATGTTTTCAGTAGTGACTTTAACCTGATGTGCTTCTGTTAAAGGTTATGTATTTTTGTAAGTCTTCTGGATGTTAAAAGGACAGCATAAGCTTTACTTAGTGTTGTACTCTTTGGGGGTTGTATTTGAATTAATGGTTGCTAAGATGTTCACTGTATGTTTTAAAAAGGTTAACTCGAGTTCATAGAATAAACATTGTTTTGCTTTAAAAAATACTTTTCCATTTCTGCTGTACCACACCTGTAGAGCGGGCCTTGCGCTCCCCATACCACAATCTAGTAAAAGTTGTGGGTCAGGTGAACTCCATGATACACTTTGGGGTTCTCTAAACCCTGGCCCATAACATAGTCATCATGACTACACCGGCGTGCGGTTGTGCCTGTAGCCCCAGGTTTGAGAGATAAGGCTGGGCATTGCTCCTTGGGAGTGGGGTAGTACCAAGAGGGCACTGCCAAAGAGGAAGCAACAAAAGGGCACATGCAGGGGGCACTGTCAAGGGGGCTCTGGCAAGGGGTGGGGCTTGCCCTCCATTGGGGGGGTTTCCCCTTTTGTATGTGGGGTTGGTGGTTCCTTTTGTCTGTTGGTGGGGGGAGGGGGCGATCCCAATCTACGTTCAGAAGGGGGGGGTCCTGATCTCTGTGGAGAGGGCCTCAAATTTAAGTTTGAGATCGGTGCGCCCTTTTTCACATTGGCTGCAAACCATTCATTCATTTCTGGTAGAGCACTGTGATTGACAGCTTCCACAAACAAGCTGTGGGCCATGCTTCATTCATCTTTTTCATGGATGAGTAACTCTAAGGATGAAACCACAATGTGTACAAACATCAACCATATCAAAGAGTTAAGTGCTGTCAATTCCCAGCTCAGCATTTCAAAATTACTCAAGCGTGAAAGGGCATGCTTGGAATGCACTTAACTCTCTTTGCACTGTTCACAGACTCGCTAGCTAGGGGCACACTGCCACCCACGCTAGCACAGGCCTCAATCTCGCTGAAACCTAAGAAAGACAAAGACCCAACGGAATGTGGGTCATACAGACCCATCTCACTGCTGAACGCAGATGCCAAAATCCTAGCCAAAGGGCTAGAAGACTGTGTACCTGAGGTGGTCGCAGAGGACCAGATGGGCTTTGTCAAAGGTAGACAGACAGCTTACCTTGAACATCAGGCGCCTGCTGAACGTGATTATGACCCCCTCCGGGGAGAGAACACCAGAGATGATCGTCGCCCAAGATGCAGAAAAGGCCTTCGACAGAGTCGAATGGAAATACCTCATAGAGGTACTGGAGCAGTTCGGGCTTGGAACAGGGTTCACCTCCTGGGTAAAGCTCCTATACAACGTTCCCATGGTGAGCATACGGACCAGCAATATCAACCCCCGATACTTCCAGCTGCACAGGGGCACCAGACAAGGATGCCCACTGTCCCCGCTGCTGTTCGCTTTAGCGATCGAACCACTAGCAATCGCGCTCAGAGCAGCAAACAGCTGGAGGGGGATCTGAAGGGACGGCAGAGAGCACAGAGTCTCACTCCATGCAGATGACCTGCTCCTCTACATTTCGGACCCACAAAGCAGCATGGACGGAATCATCGCGCTCCTGAAAGAGTTTGGCGTCTTCTCGGGCTACAAACGCAACATGAGCAAAAGCGAGATCTTCCTAGTACACCCACAAGTAGGGGGGGCAGCACTAACGGGACTGCCATTTAAACTAGCCCGACACAAATTCCGCTACCTGGGGATCCAAATAGCCCATGACTGGAAAGGGATCCACAAATGGAACCTCACCAGTCTGACAGAGGAAGTAAAAAAGGACCTGCAAAGATGGAACACACTCCCACTCTCCCTCGGGGGGAGAGTCCAGATGATCAAAATGAACGTACTGCCCAGGTACCTCTTCCTACTTGGATCCATTCCGATCTACATACCCAAGGTCTTTTTCAAAGCGCTGGACAAACTAATCAGGGCGTTCGTAATGGGGGGGGGGGAAAATGCTAGGATTCCAAAGAAGGTCCTATAAAAAACAAAAGGGGCGGGGGCTAGCCCTCCCAAACCTACATTACGAGTGAATAAGGGGATGGATCAAGGAGCCAGAAGCCAAGTGGGTGTACGCGGAAGAGGCCTCCTGCATGGGGACCTCCCTCCGGGCCCTCGCCACGGCAGCACTCCCATCCTCACCCAAAAAACATTCCAGCAGCCCGGTGGTTATAGCCACCCTCCAATCCTGGAACCAACTGCTGCAACAATTTGGCCTGAACAAAATGTTGGACAAAGCTCCCATCTGCAACAACCATAGGTTCACACCAGCACTGACTGACACCACCTTCAAAAGGTGGGGCAGGACGGAGGGACGCTGACAGTCAGGGACCTATTAATGGACGGCAGGATCGCAACACTGGACAAACTGACAGAGAAATTCCAGGGGGAACGAGCTAAGGTATCTACAACTCAAAAACTTCCTATGAAAGGAGACAAGGACGTACCCACAACCGCCACGACAGACACTACTGGAAGAATTACTGGACGCAGGCATACTAGATAAAGGAAACTGTAGTGACATGTATGACCGACTGATAGAAAGGGCCGACACCGTACTGGACGCAACAAGAAAGAAATGGGAGGAGGACCTGGGGATTGAGATAGGGTGGGGACTCTGGAGAGAAGCATTGCATAGGGTCAACTCCACCTCCACGTGCGCAAGGCTCAGCCTGACGCAGCTAAAAGTGGTACATAGAGCCCACTTAACAAGAACCCATATGAGTAGGTTCTTCCCGGAGGTGGAGGATAGATGTGAGCGGTGCCAAGGAGGCCCTGCCAACCACGCCCACATGTTCTGGTCTTGCCCCAGACTTGCTGAGTACTGGACAGCCTTCTTTGAAGCAATGTCCAAGGTGGTGGGGATGAGGGTGGAGCCATGCCAGAAAGTGGCGGTCTCAGGGTATCAGACCAGCCAGATCTATTCCTGGGGAGGAGGGCGGACGCCCTTGCCTTTGCCTCCCTGATCGCCCGCCGTGGAATCCTGTTCGGCTGGCGGTCAGCAGCACCACCCAAAGCTGCAGACTGGCTGTCCGACCTCTCAGAGTCTCTCCAAATGGAGAAAATCTAATTCGCCATCCGAGGATCAGACGACGGCTTCCACAGAACGTGGGAGCCATTCACGCAATTGTTCTGGGACCTGTTTGTGGCCAATGAACAAGCGGAAGAACAGCCAGGTAGCCAAGAATCAGGGGAAAGTAGCCAAAGCATGAGAGGGAGAGATAGACTGCGGGGGGGGGGGGGCGGGGGGGAAGAGAGAAAGAGACAGTGAAAAAGAGAGAAGAACCAGGGAGGTGGTGGGGGGGAGGTAGGGAAATGAGAGCCGGAAGGAGGGTACGGGATACAGTAACAAACTTGGCATCTCCAGGAGCAGGAAACGAGGAGAAAAAAGACGGGAGGAATGGCAGAAGCGGTGGTGAGCGTGAGACGGCAGCGAGATCTGTCCGGGAGAAGCAAGCAACAACACCAACACCAGACCCATTCGAGTATTGCCCACTGTAACTGTTTCTCCGGCACCCAAATGTATATTTACCTCCCCAGTCTACACCCCCCATCCCCCCCCCCCCCCCCCCCCCCCCCCCACCCCCCACAAACAGTCGCCTACCTATGTGTTGTAAATAATTTTGCCAGGTGTACAGAGTGGCTGCTGTTGAGCTGGGGCACAATACCCTGCCAGTTATTCTATTTTACTTTTTAAAAAATTATTACTTACTATTTTCTTTCCTTTGGTATGTTTGGGTGTGCCCTTCTCTTCTATATATGTATATATATATATATGTTTCTTATCCTTTGTACATAACGGTAAATATACTTTGTTCCAAAACCCAATAAAAAACATTTATTAAAAAAACCTCTCTTTGCACCAGCGGTAGACCAGAGCAATGCGAGACCCTGATCCTGATTTTTTCCAAACATCCGATTCTTCGCCGCATTGGGGACCCCACTACTGGCGGCGGGCAGTGGCGAATCCAGCCCAATGTGCATTCACAGTAAATACTATGAAGATTTAAATCTCAAAACCGAAATGAGGGCTTTCTACATTTCTTTTTCAGGGTTACCCAGTACACCCCGTATCAGCCTGAAGTTTCCCAAGGTAGATTGGAAAGCTTACTTAACTACCAGACAATGGTGTGTGACCTCACTGGCATGGATGTGGCCAACGCCTCTTTATTGGATGAGGGAACAGCTGCTGCAGAAGCAATGCAATTATGTCACAGGTGAGATTGTTTTCGTTTCCCCCTCAAGAATACACATCCCCTCCATGTCCATCCTGTCAATGCCTCTCAGGAACTTAAAGTTTTCGATCAAATTGCCTCTTACTCTTCCAAACTCTCATGGATGCAAGTCTAGCCTAGCCAGTCCAGCCATCCCTCATAACACAGCCCACTCGTTCCAGGTATTAGTCTAGTACAGTGTTCTTCAAACTCGGGTGCGCGGCCCGCGGGCGGGTGTCGGGAGGGTCACGGAGCCATCCTTCGCAGCGCTCCCGAGCGCGCAAATCCCCGCGCAGCACGGGATTGGCCGCGAACATGTAAAAAAGATTTGTCCTCACTGCGCATGCGCACACGATCATCGGCGATAATCAGGCGCGCATGCGCAGTGTGGACGCTATTTTCCTAAACGGTCACAGTTATTTGTTTTACAAGTTTGGGTTTTTAAATTTATTTTATTCATTTAATTTTTTTTTATTTATTCATTTTTTTTAAATTATAAGTTTGGGGGGGTTTATTCATTTAGTTTTTTTCTCATTTATTTTATTCATTTAAAACAAATTTTTTTTTTTACAAGTTCGGGGGGGGGGATTTATTTAATAAAATTTTACGGGATAAAGTGCAGAACTTTGGACAGTTGGAGACTCCATACTTTCCGACACCGGAAGGCTTCGCCTTCATCCAACAGGTTCCATTGGAGGAGCGTGTACGAGGGCCAAAGGGACCCAAAACCATTTCCTCAATTTTTATCAGCAGCAAACAAGGGAAGAGAAAATGGTGGGTCGCTCAGGTTGGCCGGCGTGGGTCGAGAAGGTCGGTTGGCGTGGGTCGCGAAGGTCGGCTGGGCTGGGTCCCGAAGGTCGGTCGGGTTGGGTCCCGAAGGTTGGCCGGTTGGTAAAAATGGGTCCCCAGAAAAAAAGTTTAAAGAACACTGGTCCAGTAAACCCACAACACTTGTAAAGGTTTGCAATCCCCTGAGGTTCTTTGCAATGCTTACCATTCCTTCAATTTCACAGTGCAGTACCTTTAACGTGCCTTTGATTCACAGCTTAATGGTTTAAACTCAGCTGCCAGGAGGTTTGTTTATTTATCTTTCCCTGCTTGTTTGAATGCATTTAAAGTACTTTAGTTCACCCTAACCCAATGTTTATAAACAATCTTATTATGATTGACAGCTGCTGACCACTTCAAAGCAGTTCATTAGTTTCACTTCCTCTTTTCTAACTGCAGAAAACATAGTAAGAAGTCTTACAACTCCAGGTTAAAGTCCAATAGGTTTATTTGGAATCACTAGCTTTCGGAGCGCAGCTCCTTCGTCAGGTCACCTGAGGAATAAACCTGTTGGACTTTAACCTGGTGTTTATCATAGATTATCATAGAATTTACAGTGCAGAAGGAGGCCATTCGGCCCATCGAGTCCGCACCGGCTCTTGGAAAGAGCACCCTACCCAAGGTCAACACCCCCACCCTATCCCCACAACCCAGCAACCCCACCCAACACTAAGGGCAATTTTGGACACTAAGGGCAATTTATCATGGCCAATCCACCTAACCTGCACATCTTTGGAATGTGGGAGGAAACCGGAGCACCCTGAGGAAACCCACGCATACACGGGGAGGATGTGCAGACTCCGCACAGACAGTGACCCAAGCCGGAATCGAACCTGGGATCCTGGAGCTGTGAAGCAATTGTGCTATCCACAATGCTACCGTGCTGCCCGTGTTGTATGACTTCTTACTGTGCCCACCCCAGTCCAACGCCGGCATCTCCACATCATGCAGAAAACACAGCATTGTTGAAGTGGTCAGCCCTCATATGTATGGTGTAGTGGGGGCTGACCTGTTATTCCTGTGGGGGGCCGGATGCCCATCCTTGATGAGGGCTTGGGGTGCTCCTCTGGTTGGTGGGGAGGGGAGGGGACAGTCAACATTTGCGTTGTGGGGGTAAGTTCCAGGGACGCTGGTATCGGGGTGCCCATTAAAATGGCGGCTCGACCCCAGCAACTGCAGGGAAACCGGTGTATTCAGCACTGTGCATATTTTTGCATAGTCAAGCCATGGGAATCTGACCCTTGGAGCCAGCGGGACACAATCCCGATTCTTCACTGGCAGGAACACTTAGAATCTGGAATGGAGAATCCTGGCCTTGATCTCGCCAGTGCAACTGAAGCATAACCTCCCTACTCTTGTATTCAAAATTACCTTCTTCAGAAGTCAAAAATCTCCAAGTCTTTATTTTACTGCATGTTCCCAGTTGTGGCCTACAATGTGTTGACTCCCACTCAAACCCAAATATTATCAGATTAAAAGTTGCAATTTATCAATTCACATAAATATTATCTTCTCTTCCGATTTAGACACAACAAGCGAAGAAAGTTCTTTGTGGACGCTCGTTGCCATCCTCAAACAATAGCTGTTGTGCAGACAAGAGCAAAGTATGTTAATATTTTTATTCTGTGTAATTTGGACAAGTTATCCTTTCCCTCCAGAAGAATTCAGACCTCGTTATTCAGAGAAATATTACAAATGTAGATTGACGTTGATTTAAAACCCAGTGAATCTACGCGTAGTGAGTTATCTTTTTTTTATACAAACATCACTTTCAAAGACAAATAGTGCACTGTAATTTTACATTTGGCAGCAGCAAAGGCACAACACTAATTAGCAGCTTCTGCTGCCAGCGCCCATTGTGAAAGGCATCATTGTAATGAACCACTAATTCATCCAATACAGTCTATGCCTTAGTTCATCCACTTGTTGTAGCCTGAGCTCTTACCCTATTGAAGATTAATCTTGTGAAAAGTCATGGCGACAGCTGCGGCAGATCTATCTGGGCATCAAGAAGGAGAAGGGAGAGTTTATACAGTGGAGATTTGGAGTAGGATGGGGGCATTGGGAAGAAATAAGGGGGGTGGGGGAGTTGTGTGCTGAGAGCCAAACCCCTGCCCTTGCTGCTGGCCTTCTCCCCCCCAACACCCACTCAGTTACACCTCCCCCCTCTCTACCATCATTCACCTCTGGCTGGATCCATCAGCGATCCTGGGCTTCAGGAGGGTGTATTACTGGCTGCATCCACTACCTCCCTGGTGGCGCTGCCTTTTGGTGAAATGTTGTTGGCTTCTGAATGGGAGGAAGCTCTCGGTAGGTGGGACTTTAGCCTCCAGGCTCCTTGATCCCAGGGAAGGTTGCTGCCCAGTTGAGTGCCTGATTGGCCTTCCCGAAAGGAGGTGATATTGGACTCTCGCCAGCTCTCTAGCCAATTGGAGAGACCCCCATCACCTCCATTAAATATTACCTGATGTATGCCGGGATGAAGAATTTCCACCGTTTGGCAGAATTCCAACATTTGGATCATGGAATACCAACCTCCACCCGACCTGTGCTAGCTGCCAGCTCTTTAACCCACTGTCAATCTGATTTGCTTGTGATTGGGAGATGCAGAGCCTACACCACAAATAGCTGCTGCTCCAATGTGCAGCCTGCAGAGTGGCTTCCTGCACTGGCCCACCTTCCTGGTGTCACCTCACTGCCGAGAGCAGGGCCAGGACTGGATCTGGAACAGATGGGGGATATGGACATGGCAGGCAAAGCCGCAGCCTTTGTTGCCCATCCCTAATCGCCTTTGAAAAGGTGATGGTGAGTTAAAATAGGTTTACACTAGAAAATAGTTTGCCAAGCAGAGTCGTTGTCCTTTAGTTCGCTTCACATGTACATGATCCAGCAATGCACGCACACATACACACTCACCCGCATACACACAACGCGCACACACGCCCCGCGCATGTGCACATGCACTTGCACACACACTCATGCACATGCATGCTCATACACACACTACTCACGCATGCGCACTTGTGTGCACATGCACACTACGTACACACACGCACAGGCGCACACTATGCAGAGTTTGGTGTTCATCCCTTCCAGCTCTTGTGGCCTCAACAATGATGCAGTTTCTGATGGTCAAGATCTGAGTTTCCATTGCAGCACAAGTAATAGTCACCCAATATCTAAATGCTGCAATGGAAGTGCAGACAGAAGTCGTGTAAGCTCAGCCATGCAAACTCAGACAGTTGCCATCATGCTGCAATTATGAGTACTCCACAGTGGTTAGCAATGCTGCCTCACAGCGCCAGAGTTCAATTGATTGGGTGAATGTGTGGAGTTTGCACTTTCTCCCTGTGCCTGTGTGGTTTTCCTCCGGGTGCTCCGGTTTCTTCCCACAACCCAAAGATGTGCAAATTAGGTGGATTGGCCACGTTAAGTTGCCCCTTAGTGGCCAGGGATGTGCAGGTTATGTTAGTGAGTTACGGGGATAGGGTGGGTGGGACAGTGGACCTGGGTGGGAGTCCAAACCATTCCTGTAGGTCAGGGTGAAGGCCAACCGAATAATTATAGCCAGGAACTGCTTGAGAACTATAGCCGGGCCTTTTGCTTGAAGTTAGAGATTTAGAGCCAGCTTGCCGCTTAGGTTTCAAGGCCTGCCAGAGGGCTAGAGAGTATATCTACCAGATCCCAGTTCATGTTTATAGAATCACTTTCTGTCTCCCCTGCCAAACGTGACTTAAATTCTCCAATTTCCTCTTTTTTCTGGCCATCCCTTTCCCCACCATCCTTGACCTTTCTGATATCCTCAATGGGTCTTTCCGCACCTCTTCTGATGCTACTCTCTGTAAACCTCTGGCTGTTATCTTCTCCGCATCACCCTGCAACATATAGGCTAATCCCTAATTAAAATTGACTTACTGAAGCTGAGACTTTCCTTTGTAGGGCCCCTTCGTGCATTTCCCATTCTACTGTCTTACCTGCTCACTCGTGGAGGTAGTGTGGCACTTATCTTGACTAGCTGTCATACCCTCCTCACTTCTTTGATGTTGAATTGACTCATTGTATCTCGTTAAGTCACAAGACTACCAATCATACTCACTCTTTCTCTTCAACGCCGCCCACGTAAAAGTTAACAACTACTGGGCGTCATTCTCCGACCCCCCAGAGTGTCGGAGAATGGCCGTTGGCCGCCGTGAATCCCGCCCCCGCCGGTTGCCAAAGTCTCCGAAGGGAGAAAAGTTGGCGGGGTGTTAATGTCGCCGCTGCCGCGGAGAATGTCACGGGTCTGTGCAAGGCAGCCGATTTTCGGCCTGCCGATATTCTCCCTTCCGGATGGGCCGAAGTCCCGTCGACGTGATGACCGTTCACGTCGACGTAAATTAAACCTCCTTTTCATCGGCGTGACCCGGTGCTCCAGGCTCACGCCGACCAGCGAGGAGGTGAGTGACGGCCTGGGGGGTTGGCTCTGGGCAGGCAATGGCGTGGCCGCAGTCTGAATGCATGAGGAGAGGTGTGTCTAGGGTTGTGTGTGTGTGTGCGCGGGCGGCGGGGAGGGGGGGGGGGGGGGTGGTTAGAGTAGGCTGGGCTCCGGGGGAGTGCCGGGAGGGGGTCCGGCCGGGGAGGTGGATGGGGGGTCCGTGCCGGGGTGGAGGTTGGGGGGGGGGGGTCCATGCCGGGGTGGAGGTTGGGGGGGGGGGTCCGTGCTGGGGTGGAGGTTGGGGTGGGGGGGTCCGTGCCGGGGTGGAGGTTGGGGGGGTGTCCGTGCCGGGGTGGAGGTTGGGGGGGGTCCGTGCCGTGCCGGGGTGGAGGTTGGGGGTTGGGGGGGGGGTCCGTGCTGGGGTGGAGGTTGGGGGGGGGGTCCGTGCTGGGGTGGAGGTTGGCGGGGGGGGGGGGGTCCGTGCCGGGGTGGAGGTTGGGGGGGGGGGGGGGTCCGTGCCGTGCCGGGTTGGAGGTTGTGGGGGGTCCGTGCCGGGGTGGAGGTTGGGGGGGGGGTCCGTGCTGGGGTGGAGGTTGGGGGGGGGGGGTCCATGCCGGGGTGGAGGTGGGGGGGGGGGGGGGTCCGTGCTGGGGTGGAGGTTGGGGGGGGGGGGTTCCTGCCGGGTGGAGGTTGGGAGGGGGGGGGGTCCGTGCCGGGGTGGAGGTTGGGGGGGGGGGCCGTGCCGGCGTGGAGGTGGGGGTTGGGGGGTTGTCCGTGCTGGGGTGGAGGTTGGGGGGGGGGGTCCGTGCTGGGGTGGAGGTTGGGGGGGGGGGGGTCCGTGCCGGGGTGGAGGTTGGGGGGGGGGTCCGTGCTGGGGTGGAGGTTGGGGGGGGGGTCCGTGCTGGGGTGGAGGTTGGGGGGGGGTCCGTGCCGGGGTGGAGGTTGGGGGGGGGGGGTCCGTGCCGGGGTGGAGGTTGGGGGGGGTCCGTGCTGGGGTGGGGTTGGGGGGGGGGTCCCGTGCCGCGGTGGAGGTTGGGGGGGTCCGTGCTGGAGTGGAGGTGGTGGGGGGGGGGTCCGTGCTGGGTGGGGTTGGGGGGGGGGGGGGGGGGTCCGTTGCCGCGGTGGAGGTTGGGGGGGGTCCGTGCTGGAGTGTAGGTTGGGGGGGGGGGGTCCGTGCCGAGGAGGGGCATGGGAGGGCAAGTGAGTGGTCCACCTGGCCAGGTGCCAGCCTCCAACAGTTGGACCCATGCGGTCCATGCCACCTGGCTGGGGGGAGGAGGGGATATGGGCAATGATGACATGTCGTCGTTCCCCTCCCCCCCACCAGGCCGTCATGTTTTCAGATCATCCAGCGATGTGGCCGCCGTGGTGGCAGCCGCTCATGTCTATGTTGCCCTGGATGAGGAGGAGGAGGAGGAGCGTGCCAGAGAGGCGGCGCAGGCTGCCGCAGAGGGGCAGGCGGGCAGCCGCCCCAGGCTGGAGGGACACCTGACCGACAGGACGAGGAGGGGGAGGAGGACGTCGCGGCCCCACAGCAACGGAGGCACCCGAGGGCGCCCCATGTGTACCGGCCCCGGCAGTCATACCAGGACCTCACGGACCGGGCATGCAGCTGGAGACTCCGATGAGCCGGGAAACACATTTGCCACCTGCTGGCACACCTGTCACCGCGTGGCACTGGCGGGGGACACCCTCTCCCCGTGTCCGTCAAGGTTACGGTGGCCCAACGGGGTCATTCCAGGCACCGAGTGGGGACCTGTCCGGCATATCGCAGACATCGGTGCACCGGTGCATCCGGGCAGTGACAGATGCCCTATATGCCATGGCGCACCGCTACATCCCCGTGGACCGGGCCAGCCAAGATGCCCGGGCCGTGGGCTTCTCTGCCGTGGCCGGGTTCCCCATGGTCCAGGGCACGATCGATGGGATGCACGTCGCCGTGCGGCCACCTGCAGATAACAGGGCCGTGTTCACTAATAGGAAGGGGACCTATTCGATGAACGGACAGGTGGTCTGCGACCACCGCATGATGATCCTGCACGTCTGCGCCCGCCACCCAGGCAGTGTACACGACTCATTCGTGTTGTCGCGGTCATCCATCCCCGGCATGTACGAGGGACGCCATCCCCGGCTGAGGGGCTGGTTGCTGGGCGACAGGGGCTACCCATTGCGATGGTGGCTGATGATGCCTATACGGAGGCCACGCAATGAGGCGGAGAACCGCTACAATGATGCCCATGTAGCGACAAGGGGAGTGATCGAGAGGTGCTTTGGCGTGCTGAAGATGCGTTTCAGGTGCCTGGACCTCTCTGGGGGCCCCCCTCCAGTATCGGTCAGATAGGGTCGGCCGCCTCATTGTGGTGTGCTGCGTCCTGCACAACATAGCGCAGCAGAGGGGCGATGTGCCGCAGGCAGAGGAGGGCGGAGTGGAGGAGCAGCAGGAAGAGGCCCAGTCCTCCCCAGATGATGGGGGCAATGGTCAGGGCAGACGGGGTAGACACAGGCTGGTGGCTGTCCACCGTTACCGGCTGGCCCAGCGGGCACGGGACAGACTGATAGACTCCCGCTTCACTGACTAGATGAGCGTGGGAATCGGGTAGTATGGCCACAGACCGCACACCATGGCAACAGTCGACCACCCACACCCCCCACCCATCCACCCACCCAGCACCCTCACCCCCCTCCCCAACCCCACCCACCCCACCCGCATGCACACCACACCCCCCCCCCCCCATTGCCGATCCACCTGCGGCACAACGGGCCGGGCTCACACAGTTGCGGGTGGACGCGTGTCTATCGCAGGCCATGGAGGATGATGACAACCCGCCCTGCGATGAGCTCCTGGCTCTACATCGTTGGACTATGTCTGACCCATGGCCACAGTACCACCATCCACCCGGACCATTCCTGCATGCGGCTGTGACACTGCAGCGCACGGTCCCGTCCTCTGCACGGGGGATGTTGATGGCGGCCCAGGGGGAAGGGGGCAGACTCACCTGGGGCTGAGGTAAGACCACCCCTCACACACACACTTGCGCTCAACGTACATGACACCCCCGCACACTTTGGACAGAGCACAAAGGCAGCTTCGGTAGGTGTAACATTGACTTTAATAACCAAAGGAGTTCATGCACGTGCCCTAGCCCCTAAAACTCATCTGTGCCCTGCACCCGTGCCAACTTACTCAGTGTCTAATTGTTTGGCCTTACGGGCCCTTTGACTACGTCTACGTGGTTCCCCAGACGGTACAGCAGAACTGGAGGTGGACTCCTGTGATTCCTGCCCTCTGACAATGGATCTATTTGGCGGCCGTTTCCTGGGGCGTCCTGGCCTGGATGGGCCAGGCTGCGGCCCAGGCGACTGGGATGGCGAGCTGCCAGCCTGTCCTGCCCGTTGCCCACCCGATGCACCTGGGACGGAAGGGGGGGAGTCCGAGGTGTCGCGGGTGTACCGGGACCTCCCCTACAGAGGGAGCCGGGACGGACCACACCACCTCCTCCTCCCTCGGGGTGCCCGATGGCCCCCAGGCCTCTAGATGGGTGGGGGATGCGATCGGACTGGCCATCCGACGCCCCCCCGACATCTGGCGCTGCCAGTCCTGGAGGCCCGTGCTGGTATCGACAGGGGTCTGCAGGTTTGCAGCCATGGAGCCCAGGGGGTTGCCAAACCCTGTCTGTGACAGTGCGACGCCGGCTCGCACATGGCCACTGGCGCCGATGCCCTCAGCGATGGCCTGCAGAGACTGGGCCATGGCCTGCTGAGACAGGGCTATGGCGTTGAGCGTCTCTGCCATCTGGCGCTGGCACTGGCTCATGGCCTCCTGTGAGAGGGCAGCCATTTCCTGGGCCACAGACGCCGCCTGCACGGAAAGCCCCAGGCCTCGCAAACCGTTCCCCATGTCTGACACCGTCGCACCCATTGCCTCCACCGCGGACGCCACCCGTGCGGTGTCGGCCTGGGTGGCACGCATGATCGGCACCACTCCCAGCTCCTGGACGCGGGTGGACTCCTCCACCTGCGACCGCAGCCGCCGCAAGCCGCCCGTCACCCTCTTCGCACGTCTCCGGGTCGGTGGTTGCATCGGATCTATGTGTGGGTGTGGTAACTGCAGGAACCCGGGACCCATCTGGGCGGCAGATGTTCGCTTGGGCTGGGCTGCCCTCCGACCGCCCGGTCCCTTTGCTGCTCCTACCTCCACCTGCTGTACCGGGACGGCTGTGTTGTGCGCACCAGTGAGTGTACCAGACGCCTCATCACTAAAGTGCCCAACCGTGGTGAGTGTTTCTGCGACGGTGGAGGGTGTTGGTGACAGCAGTGGCGTTGTGTCGTGCTCTTCGTCCCACTCTGACTCCATGGCACTTTGGGGTGGGGGTTCGTCTCCACCCATCCACTCTGAGTCACTGTCCGGTATTTCGTCTTCCTGGGTAGTGCTGTCCCGGGTAGTGGTGTCCTGGGTAGTGGTGTCCTGGCTCGGATGTGACGGGGGCCTGTGGCTGCCCCCCTCGTCTATGGGTGGTCGCTCCCGCACGTGACGGGGGTGTCGTCTCCCTGTTGCTCCAGGTCTCTCCGTCTCCCGTGGTGTGCGAGGGGCATCCTGCGGGCGTCGCATGCTGGAGGGTCCGGGTCTCTCCGTCTCCCGTGGTCTCCGAGGGGCATCCTGCGGGCGTCGCATGCTGGAGGGTCCGGGTCTCTCCGTCTCCCGTGGTCTCCGAGGGGCATCCTGCGGGCGTCGCATGCTGGAGGGTCTGGGTCACTCCGTCTCCTGTGGTCTCCGAGGGGCATCCTGCGGGCGTCGCATGCTGGAAGGTGCGGGTCTCTCCGTCTCCTGTGGTCTCCGAGGGGCATCCTGCGGGCGTCGCATGCTGGAGGGTTCGGGTCTCTCCGTCTCCTGTGGTCTCCGAGGGGCATCCTGCGGGCGTCGCATGCTGGAAGGTGCGGGTCTCTCTGTCTCCTGTGGTCTCCGAGGGGCATCCTGCGGGCGTCGCGTGCTGGAGGGTGCGGGTCTCTCCGTCTCCTGTGGTCTCCGAGGGGCATCCTGCGGGCGGTCTGCATCTGCGGGGATGGGTGCCTGGACGTTTGGTCCTGCGATACACAATGAAGCATGCATGGTTAGACATCAGGCAGTGATCAGGTGATACGGGGGAGGGGGATATAGGGGAGGGGGGATATGGGGACGGGCTGTCGGTGGCTCACTCGCTAGTACGCCCCCGACCTCTGCATCAGCAACCGCCTGGTCGTCAGGTCCGCCAGCCAGTTCCAGGGCCCTTTCCTCGTGTACGGTCAGTGGCCTCTCATCAGCGGGCCCTCCTCCAGTCCTCACATGCTCCCTATTGTTGTGTGCGCGCTTCTCCTGTGGGGGGGGGGGGGGCAGGGGTAAAAGGCAACAGTGTTAGGCAGGTATATGAATGCACGCCATTGGTTGCGCGTGCATTGCAGAGGTTAAGGTTAGGGCTGGATTCACTTGGGGATATGGGGGAGGGGGGGATATGGGGGAGGGGGGGATATGGGGAGGGGGGATATGGGAGGAGGGGGGGATATGGGGGAGGGGGGGGATATGGGGGAGGGGGGATATGGGGGAGGCTCACCCTGCCTGCTCTGACGAGGTCGTTCACCTTCTTGTGGCACTGGGTGCCTGTCCGTGGTGTCAGGGCCACAGCGGTGACGGCCTCTGCCACTTCCCTCCACAGACGCCGGCTGTGGCGTGGGGCAACTCTGCGGCCGTGCCCGGGATACAGGGCGTCCCTCCTCTGCTCCACCGCGTCCAGGAGCGCCTCCACATCGCGTGACTCGAACCTCGGGGCTGAGCGACGGCCAGCCATCCAGTCGGGTGTTGCGGTTGGGTGTTCCGGTCGGGTGGGGGGGAGCAGCGCGGCCTTATGAGCCGTCACGCCGTGCAGCGCGTATGACGCTGCACGGCGTGAACCACTGCGCAAGCGCGGATCCCGTTATGTCGCTGCTAGCCCATTTCGGGCCAGAGACTATCGACCCATTTTTCCGACGTGACACAAGTCGGATTTGCGCCGTTTTTTTGCGCCGATCGGCGGACTTTCCGCCGATAACGGAGAATTTTGCCCACTTTTCCTGACAATCTTCTGACGATAAATTGAAGATGAGTCCAAATTTGCTTTGTCAACATTGCAAAATGCTTAGGTTTCTCCCTCAGCTACCAGTGCATGGGATTTTTTTGAACATTTGCACCTATATGCCTATAGCTCTGACTTCTTTAGCTTCCCTGATTGCTGTCTTGAGCTAAATTCCGTGATGCATAACCTCACATCTCCGTTCAATCCTGAGCCACGGCCATCGCTAACTGAAAAATTCCTGCAAACCCCATACTTCCCCTCATCGCTGCTGGAAGGCTAATATTTCACCAGCTTCAAGATTGACCCCCGCCCTCCTCTCTCCACATGAGGAAATGATTTGTTCAATGTCAAAAAGGTTCCCTCGTTGGGGAACGGTGGTGCGACCAAATCCAGAGCTCTGTGGATGGCAGAGAGAGACAGAGAAAGTAAGGTGAAGCAGAAAAAGGTGCAGAGGACTGATGGCAGGTGAATAATACGTGTGAGAAGCAGGCTAAATATAAAAGGCTCAGAGGGAAAGCCAAAAAGGAAATAAGAGGGGCAAATAGAGAGTATGGGAAAAGGCTGGCAGCTAACACAAAAAGGAATTCAGAATTCTTCTCTAGGCATATAAATAGCACAAAATAGTAGTAATGAAGGGGTGAGATCGATTCAGGACCAAATAGGGGATCTACGCAAGGAGGCAGATGGCATGGCTGAGGTACTAAATGAGTACTTAGCATATGTGTTTGCTGAGGAAGTGATGCTTCCAAAGTCACAACATGGAATCTTAAGATCTACAGATAGAGGGAGAGAGTACAGAAACGAGGAAGTTATGATGAACCTTTATACAACACTGCTTTTGCCTCAACTGCAATGTCGTGTTCAATTCTGGGCACCAGCTTTCAGGAAAGATGTGAATGCTTTTGAAAGGGTGCAAGAGAGGTTTACAAAATATGGCTCCAGGGATGAGAGACTTCAGTTCCGTGGATAGATAGGAGGCGCTGGGGTTGTTTTCCTTTGAGAAGTGAAGTTTGAGAGGAGAATTGAAAGAGGTGTGTGTTCAAAATCAGGAGATAGTGAGAAACTGTTCCCATTGAGAGAAGGATCAGAAGACACTGACTGGAGGAGATCGACAAAAGAGCCAACCGTGATAGGTTTTGCACAGCGGATGGTGATGTTCTGGAATGCGCTGCCTTGAGAGTGTGGTGGAGGCAGATTCAGTTCTGGCTTTCCAAAGGGAATTAGGTAAGCATCAGAAGAGAAGACATTTGCGGGGCTAAGTGAAAGGTTGAGGGTAGGGGACTAGCTGAGAGTCAGCAGAGAGTCAGCACAGACACAGTGGATCAATCGGCTTACTTCTGTGCGATAAGCATTCTATGATCCGATGAAACCAGAGAATCCAGAATGTTGTGGCTTTTGCCCTCTCCCACATAAAATTCTGAAAGCTCAGTCTCCACCTGATTGCCAAGCTCCGTTGTCTTCAAATGCCTTTTTGGCATGGCTCCATCTTCTCTGAAGAATCCCCTGCAGCCTTGTGCCTCTATCCATGTCTTCTGAACAGTTTATCTCTTGTTCCTTCCCTCTTTCAAAAATGCTATCCTGGCCTCTGGGTTTGTTACCTACGTTTGCTTGCTGTTCCCCTTCACCCTTAAAAGCCTCCTTGAAATGTGTCTCTTTGATAGCTTTCGAACCCCAAACCTCCTATTTATGTGTTGGTGTCCAAAGTTTGTGAAACCCTATAGAACATACTTCTGTGTGAGGATGCGTTATAAATGCAAGTTGGGGCAGCACGGTGGCACAGTGGTTAACACTGGGACTGCGGCGCTGAGGACTCAGGTTCGAATCCCGGCCCTGGTTCCCTGTCTGTGTGGAGTTTGCACATTCTCCCTGTGTCTGCGTGGGTTTCACCCCCACAACCCAAAGATGTGCACGTTTGGTGGATTGGCCGCGCTAAATTGCCCCTTAATTGGAAAAAATATATAATTAGGTACACTAAATTAAAAAAGTTGTTGTGGATGGTACGAAAGAGTAAATTATTAAATTTGTCAACACGCAAGAGAACAGCAAGCCACCTTTATAATATGACCGTTTAATGATTTTTATTTGATTTTCTTTTTTTTACAATGACTCTATTCTTCCAGTTACATAGGAGTTGCAACAGAGTTGAAGTTACCCCATGAGATGGATTTCAGCAGGAAAGATATCAGTGGTGTATTGTTCCAGTATCCAGATAGTGATGGAAGAGTTGAAGACTATGCTGAACTTGTTGACCTAGCACATCAAAATGGAGTGAGTGAAAGAAGTTGGGAGTTATTTTGGGGAAAGGGTGAAAACAGGCGCTGAATGGATATAGTGTACTAATAGGATATGCCTGTTGGTGGCACGACGGCGCAGTGGTTAGCACTGCTGCTTCACGGCGCCGAGGACCCGGGGTCGACCCGGCCCCGGGTCACTGTCCGTGTGGAGTTTGCACATTCTCCCCATGTCTGCGTGGGTCTCACCCTCACAACCCAAAAAGATGTGCAGGGTAGGTGGTTTGGCCACGCTAAATTGCCCATTAATAGGAAAAAAAGAGAATTGGGTACTCTAAAATTTTTATTTTTTTTAAAGATACGTCTGTTTTAAAGTTGATTTTAGCCGCAGTTTTGTGGCTAATCGATGAATACCATGATTTAAACATGCCAGGGAGATGCTAAAACCTGTAGGCTTGGTGTTCAAGTGCTGATTAATGCAATTTTCGTGGAGCTTTTTGTAGCCTGCACTCACCCACTGCCACTGAAGGTGTGGAGTGTGCTGGCTGGCACACTGGAATGTTTCAGGGTGACTCGGGGAGAGAGCGGGAACGTGCACAGACTCATGTGTGCAGTACTAGACGTCCTGTTGGAGAAAGACTGGAGGAGGAGGGATGTCCTGCACCTGAGGGAAGGATACCAGCTCCCCACCTACTCTCTCTTCTCTTCCTCTCCCCTACAGCGGCTGATGCTGTCCTGTCTGGACTTATCCTTCTTCATTCCTTACCCAGATCAAAGGATTCCCTAGCAAGATGCCCATTTCCTCGTGACTACTATGAAGTGTCGTAGCGCAGTATTCACCCTCTTTGTGTAGTTTTCAGAAAATTTGAAGAATAAATGTTGATAGCTCATTGGTGAAGTCTTTTGTCACAGAAAATCTCCCAAAGGGTCTCAAAAATCCTGTTCAAGCCTCCAGGTGCAAGTGAACAGTGAAAGCTGATCATAGCTTCAAGAAATCCTTGGCGATCTGTTTGGTTGGTCACTTTTAAGAAAGACCCTTCATTTGAAGTGCCGGCTACCAAATGCTGTGAAGCATGTCTAATCAGGACTAGCAAAGAACTTAACTGTCAATGAAACCCTTAACAACCCTCCTGTATCAATCCTTCATTCCACATACCTTGCACATGTCCCAACTCCTTCACCAAGATGGCGTCTTGTGCTAAGTGCTGACTAAACTGGCATTGCCGCCCAACCCCCTCCCCTTCAAGCAGGAGCTGCCATGTGTGCGACCACTCACACCATGGCTCTGCAGTCCATAATCCCACTGGACCATCTCAAGACTCTTTAGCACCTGAAATATCCCGGATAAAACCTCACCTGTCAGGTTGATGCTGACCAACATGCTGAGTATTTCTAGCTGCAAGTTTTCTCCCCGCCGTACAGAGTTTAGTAACTCCATTGTGCTGATTGCATTTTTTTAATGGGTTGGTCTAATCTTGTATCCACTGTAATCGATTAACCACAGAATTAATTTGTTGGCAGGCTTTGGTTTTGCATTGCAGCGTCATAAGCTTAATAAATACTTAGATCCCTCTTGGGAAAAACAACTTTGTCAACGCTGTGGAAATGTCAAGACAAAAATTCCCTTGTAAATAATTTGCGGAACATAACTGCATGATAGGAAAAGTGCAACATGAAGCAACTCGAAATGCTACTTCCCACATGGAGATAACGTGAGGGGAATACTCCAGAACTGAATTCAAAGTAGAACATAGAACTCTAAAAATTCATGAAATATTAGCAAGGTGGGGGTTGCATTTGTACTGTCGTTCATTTTTCAGTACAAAATATTTTCTGAAAACACGGAACTTGGCAAAAGTGAGTGCCTGACGCATAATTCAGATTTTTTAAAAACCCAAATCTGATCGTGTGACCACCGGGGAGCTAAGAATTGAAACAAACCTGATCAAAGCACTACAGTTGGGGAGACAGTGGCGTAGTGGTAATGTCCTGGGACTGGTAATCCTAATGCCTGTGGGGGGGGGGGGGGGGCAAAGGGTTTAATTCCACCAGGGCAACTGGTGGAATTTAAATTCAGTTGCTTTAAATCTGGAATATAAAGCTAGTCTCATTTCTGGTAACCTTGGCATGATCATCAATGTTGCAAAAAAACATCTGGTTCAGTAATGTCCTTCAGGGAAGAAAATCTTTTTATTTATTGATTGATTTTTATTTGATTTTTCCAATTAAAGGGCAATTTATTGTGGCCAATTCACCTATCCTGCACATCTTTGGGTTGTGGAGGTGAGACACACACAGGCACGGGGAGAATGTGCAAACTCCACACAGACAGTGACCCGGGGCCGGGATCGAACCCGGGTCCTCAGCGCCTTGAGGCAGCAGTGCTAACCCACCCTGCCGCCCCCAGCGACGGAAATCTTTACCTGGCCTGTCCTGCATGTGATTCCAGACTCACAGCGATGTGGTTAACTTACCTCTCAAATGGCCCACCTAGCAAGTCACCCAATTCAAGGGCAATTAGCCAGCGATATCTGCATCCCCTGAAATAATTTTTGAAAAAGTAAAGATTGCACCATTCATCGTAAATTCTAACTAGTCAAACCCCAAGGCTGCTCTCAAAACTTGAGATAACCCATTACCCAGCCAAAGATCATTATTCAGCACGTGAGTGGAAAAAAATTAAGCGGCTCAGGTGATTGTATAAATATTGGGAACTATTAACCTTGAGAATATAAAGTGGTCATTGAATTCCTTTGCTGCTTCTAATAAATAGAAGCAGATCTCACGAGGTTCATTTCTCTGTATCTACTGGCAGCCAATGCCTGGTTTGGAGAGGGAGTGTAGGCCGGGACAAAGGCCGTGTAATGGCCGCTGTGTCTCCTTTCCAGGTGATGAACTTGGGTTAAGGAACTGTCACGGTGACTGTAACCTGTTTCTTTTTTTTAAAATAATATTTTATTGAAAATTTTTGGTCAACCAACACAGTACATTGTGCATCCTTTACACAACATTGTAACAATACAGATAATAATGACCTTTTTAAATTTAAACAAAAACAACAACAAATAAATAAATATTAAATAACAAAAAATAAAAACTAGCCCTAATTGGCAACTGCCTTGTCTCAGGCCACCCCCCCCCCCCCCCCCCCCCCCAAAGTCCTGGGCCGCTGCTGCTGCCTTCTTTGTTCTCCCCTATCTATCTTTCCGCAAGATATTCGACGAACGGTTGCCACCGCCTAGTAAACCCTTGAGCCGACCCCCTTAGGACGAACTTAATCGCTCTAACTTTATGAACCCCGCCATATCATTTATCCAGGTCTCCACCCCCGGGGGCTTGGCTTCTTTCCACATTAGCAATATTCTGCGCCGGGCTACTAGGGACGCAAAGGCCAAAACATCGGCCTCTTTCGCCTCCTGCACTCCTGGCTCTTGTGCAACCCCAAATATAGCCAACCCCCAGCTTGGTTCGACCCGGACTCCTACTACTTTCGAAAGCACCTTTGTCACCCCCATCCAAAACCCCTGTAGTGCCGGGCATGACCAAAACATATGGGTATGATTCGCTGGGCTTCTCGAGCACCTCGCACACCTATCCTCCACCCTAAAAAATTTACTGAGCCGTGTTCCAGTCATATGTGCCCTGTGTAATACCTTAAACTGAATCAGGCTTAGCCTGGCGCACGAGGACGACGAGTTTACCCTGTTTAGGGCATCTGCCCACATCCCCTCCTCAATCTCCTCCCCTAGCTCTTCTTCCCATTTCCCTTTTAGCTCGTCCATCATAGTCTCCCCTTCGTCTCTCATTTCCCTATATATATCCGACACCTTACCGTCCCCCACCCATTTCTTTGAGATGACTCTGTCCTGCACCTCTTGTGTCGGGAGCTGCGGGAATTCCCTCACCTGTTGCCTCGCAAAAGCCCTCAATTGCATGTACCTGAATGCATTCCCTTGGGGCAACCCATATTTCTCGGTCAGCGCTCCCAGACTCGCAAACTTCCCATCCACAAATAGATCTTTCAATTGCGTTATACCTGCTCTTTGCCACATTCCATATCCCCCATCCATTCCCCCCGGGGCAAACCTATGGTTGTTTCTTATCGGGGACCCCCCCAGTGCTCCGGTCTTTCCCCTATGTCGTCTCCACTGTCCCCAAATCTTCAGTGTAGCTACCACCACCGGACTCGTGGTATAGTTCCTTGGTGAGAACGGCAATGGGGCTGTCACCATAGCCTGCAGGCTGGTCCCCCTACAGGACGCCCTCTCTAATCTCTTCCACGCCGCTCCTTCCTCCTCTCCCATCCACTTACTCACCATTGAAATATTAGCGGCCCAATAATACTCACTTAGGCTCGGTAGTGCCAGCCCCCCCCTATCCCTACTACGCTGTAAGAATCCCTTCCTCACTCTCGGAGTCTTCCCGGCCCAAACAAAACCCATGATACTCTTTTCTATCCTTTTGAAAAAAGCCTTCGTGATCACCACCGGGAGACACTGAAACACAAAGAGGAATCTCGGGAGGACCACCATCTTAACCGCCTGCACCCTCCCTGCCATTGACAATGCTACCATATCCCATCTCTTGAAATCTTCCTCCATCTGTTCCACCAACCGCGTCAAATTTAGCCTGTGCAATGTGCCCCAATTCTTAGCTATCTGGATCCCCAGGTAACGAAAGTCTCTTGTTACCTTCCTCAACGGTAGGTCTTCTATTTCTCTACTCTGCTCCCCTGGATGCACCACAAACAGCTCACTCTTCCCCATGTTCAATTTATACCCTGAAAACTCCCCAAACTCCCCAAGTATCCGCATTATTTCTGGCATCCCCTCCGCTGGATTCGCCACATATAGTAGCAGATCATCCGCATATAAAGATACCCGGTGTTCTTCTCCTAAGTATTCCCCTCCATCCCTTGGAACCTCTCAGCGCTATCGCCAGGGGCTCAATCGCCAGTGCAAACAGTAATGGGGACAGAGGACATCCCTGCCTTGTCCCTCTATGGAGCCGAAAATATGCCGATCCCCGTCCATTCGTGACCACACTCGCCACTGGGGCCCTATACAACAGCTGCACCCATCTAACATACCCCTCTCCGAACCCAAATCTCCTCAACACCTCCCACAGATAATCCCACTCCACTCTATCAAATGCTTTCTCGGCATCCATCGCCACTACTATCTCCGTTTCACCCTCTGGTGGGGCCATCATCATTACCCCTAACAACCTCCGTATGTTCGTGTTCAGCTGTCTCCCCTTCACAAACCCAGTTTGGTCCTCATGAACCACCCCCGGGACACATTCCTCTATTCTCATTGCCATTACCTTGGCCAAGACCTTGGCATCTACATTGAGGAGGGAGATTGGTCTGTAGGACCCGCATTGTAGCGGATCCTTTTCCTTCTTTAAAAGAAGCGATATCGTTGCTTCTGACATAGTCGGGGGCAGTTGTCCCCTTTCCTTTGCCTCGTTAAAGGTCCTCGTCAGTAGCGGGGCGAGCAAGTCCAAATATTTTCTGTAAAATTCAACTGGGAATCCATCCGGTCCCGGGGCCTTTCCCGTCTGCATGTTCCTAATTCCTTTCACCACTTCTTCTACCGTGATCTGTGCTCCCAATCCCATCCTTTCCTGCTCTTCCACCTTGGGAATTTCCAGCCGATCCAAAAACTCCATCATTCTCTCCCTCCCATCCGGGGGTTGAGCTTCATACAATTTTTTATAAAATGTCTTAAACACTTCATTCACTCTCTCCGCTCCCCGCTCCGTCTCTCCATCTTCGTCTCTCACCCCCCCTATTTCCCTCGCTGCTCCCCTTTTCCTCAATTGGTGTGCCAGCAATCTGCTCGCCTTCTCTCCATATTCATACTGTACACCCTGCGCCTTCCTCCATTGTGCCTCTGCAGTGCCTGTGGTCAGCAAGTCAAATTCCACATGCAGCCTTTGCCTTTCCCTATACAGTCCCTCCTCCGGTGCTTCCGCATACTGTCTGTCCACCCTCAAAAGTTCTTGCAACAACCGCTCCCGTTCCTTACTCTCCTGCTTCCCTTTATGTGTCCTTATTGATATCAGCTCCCCCCTAACCACCGCCTTCAACGCCTCCCAGACCACTCCCACCTGAACCTCCCCATTGTCATTGAGTTCCAAGTACTTTTCAATGCATCCCCTCACCCTTAAGCACACCCCCTCATCCGCCATTAGTCCCATGTCCATTCTCCAGGGTGGACGCCCTCTTGTTTCCTCCCCTATCTCCAAGTCTACCCAGTGTGGGGCATGATCCGAAATGACTATAGCCGTATATTCCGTTCCCCTCACCCTCGGGATCAATGCCCTACCCAACACAAAAAAGTCTATGCGTGAATAGACTTTATGGACATAGGAGAAAAACGAGAACTCCTTACTCCTAGGTCTACTGAATCTCCACGGGTCCACCCCTCCCATCTGCTCCATAAAATCCTTAAGCACCTTGGCTGCTGCCGGCCTCCTACCAGTCCTGGACTTCGACCTATCCAGCCTTGGTTCCAACATCGTGTTAAAGTCTCCCCCCATTATCAGCTTTCCGGTCTCTAGGTCTGGGATGCGTCCTAGCATTCGCCTCATAAAATTGGCATCGTCCCAATTCGGGGCATACACGTTTACCAACACCACCATCTCTCCCTGTAATTTGCCGCTCACCATCACGTATCTGCCCCCGTTATCCGCCACTATAGTCTTTGCCTCGAACATTACCCGCTTCCCCACTAATATAGCCACCCCCCTGTTTTTCGCATCCAGCCCCGAATGGAACACCTGCCCTACCCATCCTTTGCGCAACCTAACCTGATCTATCAGTTTCAGGTGCGTTTCCTGTAACATGACCACATCTGCTTTAAGTTTCTTAAGGTGTGCGAGTACTCGTGCCCTCTTTATCGGCCCGTTAAGCCCCCTCACGTTCCACGTGATCAGCCGAGTTGGGGGGCTTCCCACCCCCCCCCCCCCCCCCCCTTGCCGGTTAGCCATCATTTTCCAGCTTCTCGCCCAGTTCCCACGCAGCTGTATTTCTCCCAGACGGTGCCCCCCCCGCCCATCCTTTCCCGTACCCACTCCCCCCTTTCCCCAGCAGCAGCAACCCAGTAATTCCCCCCCCCCCCCCGCTAGACCCCCCGCTAGCGTAATTACTCCCCCCATGTTGCTCCCAGAAGTCAGCAAACTCTGGCTGACCTCGGCTTCCCCCCGTGATCACGGCTCGCCCCATGCGGCGCCCCCTCCTTCCTGCTTCTCTATTCCCGCCATAATTATCATAGCGCGGGAACCAAGCCCGCGCCTCTCCCTCGGCCCCGCCTCCCATGGCCAACGCCCCATCTCCTCTCCCTCCCCACCTCCCCCCATCACCACCTGTGGGAGAAAGAAAAGTTACCATACCGCAGGATTAATCATACAATCCCTCTTCGCCCCCCCCCCCACTCGTCCCACCACTTTGTCCAAACGTTCATTTTCGTAGTCCAATCATTCCAATTTTTCTTCTGCAATAAAAGTCCACGCTTCATCCGCCGTCTCAAAGTAGTGGTGCCTCCCTTGATATGTGACCCACAGTCTTGCCGGTTGCAGCATTCCAAACTTTATCTTTTTTTTGTGAAGTACCGCTTTGGCCCGATTAAAGCTCGCCCTCCTTCTCGCCACCTCCGCACTCCAATCTTGATAGACGCGGATCACCGCGTTCTCCCATTTACTACACCGAGTTTTCTTCGCCCATCTAAGGACCATTTCTCTATCCTTAAAACGGAGAAATCTCACCACTATGGCTCTGGGAGCTTCTCCTGCTCTCGATCCTCGCACCATAACTCAGTATGCTCCCTCTACCTCCAACGGACCCGTCGGGGCCTCCACTCCCATTAACGAGTGCAGCATCGTGCTCACATATGCCCCGACGTCCGCCCCCTCCACACCTTCAGGAAGGCCAAGAATCCTCAAGTTGTTCCTCCTTGCGTTATTTTCCAGTGCCTCCAACCTCTCCACAGATCGTTTCTGGTGTGCCTCCTGTATCTCCGACTTCACCACCAGGCCCTGTATATCGTTTTCATTCTCTGCTGCTTTCGCCTTCACGACCCGAAGCTCCTGCTCCTGGGTCTTTTGTTCCTCTTTCAGCCCTTCAATCGCCTGTAATATCGGGGCCAACAACTCTTTCTTCATTTCCTTTTTTATCTCCTCCACGCAGCGTTTCAAAAACTCTTGTTGTTCAGGGCCCCATATGAAACTGCCACCTTCCGACGCCATCTTGGTTTCTGCTTGCCTTCCTTGCCGTTGTTCCAAAGGATCCGCTGCAATCCGGCCACTTTCCTCTCCTTTTTCCATCCGTGTCCAGGGGGAACACCCTTCTGGTTTACCGCACGGTGTTTTCAGCCGTTAAAATTGCCGTTGGGGCTCCTATCAAGAGCCCAAAAGTCCGTTTCACAGGGAGCTGCCGAAACGTGCGACTCAGCTGGTCATCGCCGCACCCGGAAGTCTGTAACCTGTTTCTACGTAAAATGTGGTGGGGCTTTCTTATACATTGTCGCTGATTACTTTATACTTTAATCAGCAATTTTCATTTGAATCAGCAATTAATGAGCTGCTCAATTCGAAAGTGGGGGCGTAAAGAAACCTAACCGAATAGAAAGAAGAATATGACACATCCAAAAGTTTTGCTATTCAGATATGGGGCGAGATTCTCCGAACCCCCGCCGGGTCGGAGAATCGCCGGGGACTGGCGTGAATCCCGCCCCCGCCGGTTGCCGAAGTCTCTGGCACCTGAGATTCGGCGGGGGTGGGAATCGCGCCGCGCGATTCTCCGGCCCGGATGGGCCGAAGTCCCGCCGCTAAAATGCCTGTCTTGCCGGCGTAAATTAAACCACCTACCTTACCGGCGGCACGGGCGGGCTCCGGGGTCCTGGGGGGGGGGGGGGGGGGTGCGCGGGGCGATCTGGCCCCAGGGGGTGCCCCCACGGTGGCTTGGCCCGCGATCGGGGCCCACCAATCCACGGGCGGGCCTGTGCCGTGGGGGCACTCTTTCCCTTCCGCCTCTGCCACGGTCTCCACCATGGCGGAGGCAGAAGAGACTCCCTCCACTGCGCATGCGTGGGAAGCTGTCAGCTGGCGGGGCACCAAAGGCCGTTTCCACCAGCTGGCGGGGCGGAAATTCGTCTGGCGCCGACCTAGCCCCTCAAGGTTGGGGCTCGGCCCCCAAAGATGCGGAGCATTCCGCACCTTTGGGGCGGCGCGACGCCTGTCTGATTTGCGCCGTTTTGGGCGCCAGTCGGCGGACATCGCGCCGTTTCTGGAGAATTTCGCCCATGGTTCTGTACCGGGCCATGCTATGCCTGGGCTCATGTAGCTTCATGCCACCAAAGTGACCAAGTGTGCCATTTGCTAACACTAAATACCTCCCCTCCTGATTCACTGAAACACTAAACAAATAAGTGCTGATAAGTAATTTTTGCAAACATAGAAGTAAATCAGGGTCAGTCCTCCCCATTCCTCCAGAAATGTGGGGCGGGAGTTTCTGGTCCTTCCTTCCTACCCACGGTCCTGCTGAAGTCAACACTCGCCATGCAAAACGCCACAGGTTTCAGTGCGACCGGATCATCACGCAGGCGTTCAATGGTGAGCCGCCTCTGCCGTGGCAAAACCAGCCCAGGGGGGGTTGGAAAATTTTGGCCGTGGTTTTTATTTAAAACGTTGTTCGGCTTTCACATCCATAACATCCTTTTCTTTACTTTTCAGGCCTTGACATGTTGTGCAACTGACCTCCTGGCCTTGTGTGTACTGAGACCCCCCGGAGAATTTGCTGTGGACATTGTACTTGGCAGCTCCCAAAGGTTCGGTGTGCAGCTTTCCTACGGAGGGCCGCACGCTGCTTTCTTTGCCGTCAAGGAAAGCCTTGTCCGACTGATGCCGGGAAGAATGGTCGGGGTTACCAGGTACGGAAATACGCGTCAATGCGGGGAGGGGGAGGGGGCAGTTTGTGACTCGAACCAACAATGCCGTGTTCTTTTTAATTCAATCTTACAAAAGGGGGAAATTCAAGAGGCAAGTCAACCATTTAGCGATCCTTCTGGAGTGTGTGTTTTTCGGGACATGGTGGGGACATGATGGCATTTCTGATGCCTTCCTATTTGACTAACCTGCTGACCCCGTTTAGAGGGAAACCCATCAAAATAGCCACATGAGTGATGTACCAAAGTGCTTCCAACATCCTGAGGCACTTCCTTCAATGGAAGAATTGGAAAAAATGCTTCATCCAGGCATGGTCGCCACAAGTATTATTGGATCTGTTTGTCTTTGCTGTGTTACGCTAATTACAAATTGCTCGGACATTGCCTGCCTTCTAGTGACAATGGTAAAGTTAGCTATTGGTCATAAACAATATTTCCATTAACTGTGAATGATTTGTTAATTCATATTGAAGGGGACATCATGATGCTTGTATCTTTCTCCCAGTATAGAATTTAACTCGCTCTCCAAGAGCTTCGACACCTCCTCTGTTACGCTCCTAGATTGACGTTAAGGTGTGCATCCTAATATTCACAGAAAATCAGGGCATTGTTTAATTTTTAACATGACAGGCTTTCCCAAAAAACATTTTAACAGGATTTCAGTGTCACTGGCAAGGCCAGAATTTTTTGCCCACCTTTAATTGCCCTTGAGAAGGTGGGGGTGGGCTGCCTTCTTGAACCGCTGCTGTAGGTACACCCACAGTGCTGTTAGGGAGGGGTTCAAGGATTGTAACCTAGTGACAGTGCAGGAACGGCGATATAGCTCCAAGTCAGGATGGCCAGGGGATTTACAAATGGTGTTATTTCCATGAGTCAGCTGCCACCTTGTCCATTCTGGGTAGTAGTGGCCGTAGCTTTGGAAGGAGGCTTGGCAAATTACTGGAGTGCATCTTTTCCATGATGCATATCGCGCAGTCTGTGCCAGTTATGAAGGGGATGGATGTTTACGGTATTGGTGCCAATTAATCAGGCTAGTTCGCACTGGAGATTATCAAGCCCCTTGAGTACAGGGGTTTCAAGATGTTCCTCAAAATTGAAGATGCCGATCGTAAAAGGAAGTTGAATCATTGACCTGACTTCCAGAGACCACAGTAAAACTCTTATTGTGAAGAGGTTTTGGTGGTGATATTAACTGTCCTGTTGCAAAATGCAAAATTACATTGCCCTAGGTCGCATTTCATGCATGCATCTGACGAGATTCCAGATTCAGTTCCTGTTTTTGAGTTAGCTGATCTCAATTGCATAATTGACAGACATGTCTCAGCTAGCCTGAGCACCCCTGAGCAAGGGAGAGACAACTGATTCTGATGGCTAGCAAGTGAGTTCTGCTGGGAAATGGAAACATGTGTTGCTAACTTTGCCTTAGTTTAATTGCTCTGTTTTATCACCTTTGGTCTTGAGTCGCCAGGTATCTTTATGATACCGCCACGTGGTTCTCAAGTCCGAGTAATGATCAATAATCCAATACACCGCTTAGTAAGATTTAAATCAAAGCACATTTATTATACACAGTATTCACTACTCATGCATAAATTCTACGTCTAAGCTACAACTAACAGGCCTATACTTAACTTGGAACTGGCCCACCAGGTCAGGGAAACAAATGGCCTTTTGTTCAGGTTCTGAGCCTGCGGGATTCGAAGTTGGTACAGGTTGGTAGCTAGGAGCGCCTATCTCGTAGCGAGCGTTGAAGTAAGACTTACAGGTTCGATCGGCTGCTGAAGAGTGACGAGAGCTGGAAGAGAGCTGAAGAGAGCGCCTTGAATTTGGGGCTCAATTCTTATAGCCCCCAGGGGCTTCCCGCCTTTCGGGGCAGACCCTGTACCTGGTCCCAAGTGATTGGACTTTGTCCCTGATCGATGGCGGTCTTTTAAAAAATATATATATTTATTAAAGTTTTTTAACACAATGTTTCTCCCTTACAAACAACAACAACCCCCCCCCCCCCCCCCACCTCGTAACAAAAAAAAAAGAGAAATCGCGCAGAACAAGATATATACATGGCAAAATGACACATCCACACAGTTTTGTACACTGGCCCTCACCCGCGCGTGCCAGCCCCCCCAACCCTTCATGTTATCTCCCGCTCATCCGCCCTCCCAGGCAGTCTCCCCGACCCCCCTCCCAGGACGTCCCCTCCACCCCCAAGGTTGCTGCTGCTGCTGACCGACCTTCCTCTAACGCTCCGCGAGATAGTCGAGGAACGGTTGCCACCGCCTGTAGAACCCCTGCGCAGACCCTCTCAAGGCGAACTTAATCCTCTCCAACTTTATGAACCCAGCCATATCATTTATCCAGGCCTCCAGGCTGGGGGGCTTTGCCTCCTTCCACATTAGCAAGATCCTTCGCCGGGCTACTAGGGACGCAAAGGCCAGAATGCCCGCCTCTTTCACCTCCTGCATTCCCGGTTCGTCCACTACTCCAAATATTGCTAGCCCCCAGCTTGGCTTGACCCGTGGTGTGAGGTGGGGTCGTTCTCGTCATTGCGGAGGAGTTGGAACGAGTTATCTCGGTGCCAATAGTTGGTGTCTAGTTGTGTGGGGACAAAATCGGGGTCGTCAGTGTAGTTCAGTGGTCGGTGGTGGGGCTTGTTCAGGAAAGTAATCATGAAGGGATCACTTGGATCGTAGTTGGAATCGCTGGGTGTGGGTCCTGTTGCATGGGGATAGTAGGGAGGCGTGCTGTGGCTATCATCCGAGTCACAGTCGCTGTCTCTGCTGCTGCAGTCTGTGGGCGTTCCGGGGCGGAGTGTATATTTCGGGGGTGGAGTCGAGGTCGAGTTCGTGGCTGGGCTGGACATGTTGGGGGAGGGTAGGGTTACGTTGGCTGTGGGCGGGGCGTGGTGTGCTGCGTTGAGCATGACGTGGTGTGCGTGGTTAGACTGTGTTCCATATGCCTTCAGCTGGTTTATGTGGAACCACGCAGTCTTACCGTTGGGGTACTTTATTTTATACACAGAAGGGCTTACTTTGTCCGCAATGGAGTACGGACCCGAGTATTTTGGTGACAGGAATGTGCTGGAGTTATGTACAGAGAGCATAGCTTGCTGTCCTATACTGTACTCAGTCGCATGCACTGTCTTGTCGAAACAACCCTTGCTCTGTTTCTTTCTTGTGCCCAATTTCACTGCGGCTGCTAGCTGAGCCGTTTTAACATTTTCAACTAATTGCTCCACGGCTTTCTCGTGTGTGAGGGCCGTTACTTCGGGGCTGGTCAAGTCCAAATCTAATGAATATTCTGTGCCTTTCATGGGGCGTCCGGTCATGAGGGTGTGTGGGGTGTAACCTGTGGAAGTAGAAATTGTGTTACGCAAAAACATCAGCGCAAAAGGGAGGACTGAGTCCCAAGTGGTGTTGATCTGCTGCACCATTTTTCTGAGGGTGGATTTTAGGGTCCGATCCATGCGCTCCACGATACCACTCAACTGTGGGTGGTAGGCTATGTGGAATTTTTGGGTGATGCCAAATATCGTGAGGACGTTCTGCATGACATGTCCCGTAAAATGGGAGCCTTGGTCAGATTAAATGCTGCGGGGGCGTCCCCATCTTGTAAAGATGTGGTAAGTCAAAATCTTGGCTGTGGTTTTTGCAGTGTTTGTGCGGGCTGGGAATGCTTCCACCCATTTCGTAAATGTGTCAATTACCACAAGTACATATTTATAGCCATTCCTGCAAGGGGGCAATGGTCCTATTACAATCGATCTGGAGGTTAGTCCAGGGGCCATTAACGGGTCGGGTGTGGCTGAGTTGAGCCTTTTTGGCATATCTGTCCGGATTATTCTGGGCGCAGACAAGACAATTCTCGATGTAATTGTTTTACATCTTCCTTTAAATTCGGCCACCAACAAAGCTGCTTGAGATGGCCTGTAGCGGGATCGATTCCCTGCTGTCCATGACCGTCATGGAACAAAAAAATCAGTTGATTCCTGTCCTGTTCAGGAACCACATAAAGGGTGTCTTTTAACACCACACTGTCATGTGTGGTCAGTGCATTTTTGAATCTCTCATAGGGTGCTGGATATTTTCCCTTTACAATCTCCTTGAGATTGCTGTCCTGCTTCTGGGCCTCTACTAGATCCTCGATCTTTGTCTGTGAGACCTGAACTGCACTCACTGGTGCGCTTTCGGGGGGGATCCAAAGGTATCCATGCCTGGAACCTGCTTTAGCCAGTGCGTTGGCTTTCACATTTCCAGGGGGGGAGGGGAGGAACGATAGTGACTACGGACTTTGATTATCCCAAAAGCCCTGTTCTGGGCTCTCTGTAAAATATGACGGAGCAATGGGGCTGAGGGGTGGGGTTTTCCGTCTGCGGAAACAAATCCTCTTGCTTTCCACAGGGGCAGAAATTCCGTGAGGCTGTTGCAGACATAGAGGTTGTCCGAGTATATGTCTGCTAGGCTGGGGAAGGAATCTGGGTGTTCCACTATATACGCGATGGCCGCGAGTTCTGCTGCCTGCGCGCCTAAGTGTCCTGGAAGTTTTAACGATATCTTCTCAAGGGCGCGTCCTCGACATAGATACCGCAACCTGTCATGCACTTCCCATCCAAGACTGTGGAAGATCCATCCACATAGATCTTTATGGGCTCACACGTGAACGTGTGCTGGAGGCTCTGGGTTGAACTACCTACCTTTCTGGGGGGTGTTTTAGCAATAAAGGGGCCTGTGTTGTGGTGTGGAGAGATAATTTCGCATTCATGGGGGGTTCCGGGGTACTGTAAGTTGTCGGCTAAAAAGATGTGCGTCTTTGTCCTTTTAACAGTGATGTCCCGTCCCTGCAAGAGAAGGGTCCATCTAGCTGCTCTAATCTGGCTTACTGTACTGTCATTGAGTCGTCCGCCCAGTAAAAGTTGGGTGGGGGTGTGTTCAGTGAGGATTGTGATGGGGCTCAGTCCAGTAATATATGAAAATTACTGCACTGCCTAAAATACTGCGAGCAGGTGCCTCTCACAGGCTGAAAATCCCTGCTCCACAGCATCTAAAATTCTGGAGGCATAAGCTACGGGCCTTAACTGGTCGTGCCGTTCCTGGAGGAGCACGGCCGAAAGGGTGCGGTCTGTGGTCGCTACCTCTATGGCGTAAGGGGAAAGCGGGTCTGGAACTTGTAGTGCGGGGGCTGCTCTGAGTGCCTGTTTTAAAGAGTCCACAGCATCCGTATGCTGCGGAAGCCATTCCCAGGGGGCTCCTTTCTTTAGGAGGTCTGAGAGGGGTGCTGCCTTGCTGGCGAAACCGTCAATGTGGTTTTGGCAGTTGCCAACCAGTCCTAAAAACGACCGGAGGGCTGAAACGTTCTGGGGAAGGGGCAATTTAGCAATCGAGTCAATCCTTTTATGCTCGATCTCGCGTTTACCATGTGTGATAATTGTTCCCAAATATATCACCATTTCTTCCAAAATCTGGGCCTTTTTGGGGTTGATTTTACAACCGATTGAGTGTAAGAGTTCCAGGAGTTCGGACAGAAGCTCAATGTGCTCTTCCTTGGTGTCTGTCTGCAGTAGTAGGTCGTCTACATACTGAACCAGACGTTCGGGGCGAGAAAATTTGGCTAAACCATTTGCCAGCTGTCGGTGGAAAATGGAGGGGGCGTTGTGGAAGCCTTGTGGCAGGCATGTCCACGTGTACTGCTGTGCTTTAAAGGTGAAGGCAAATTTGTACTGGCACGCCTTTGCCAATGGAATGGACCAGAATCCATTACTGACGTCCAAAACCATAAAGAATCGGGAATTGAGTCCCTGCTTGAGCATGGTCTCGGGACTTGTGGCTACTGTGGGGGTGATTTTGTTGAGTTCCCGGTAATCGATGGTCAGTCGCCATGATCCATCGGTCTTTTTCACTGGCCAAATCGGGGCATTATTAGTGGAGGCTACTGATCTAAGTACGCCCTGCTCTAATAAGCTTTCTATTACCTTGGAGATTTCTCCCTCTGCCTCTTGGGGGAATCCATACTGTTTTGGGGGTCTAGGGTCAGGTCCTGTTATTTGTCCGGAGCCTCTGTCCACAGTCGTGCTTGTGGGTCGCGAATGCTGCCCTGTTCTTTTGCAGAACTGCCCTAACCTGCTTGTCCGTGCTAAGCGTGGTCGGGTTGAACCAAAATTTGTCTATTGCGCTAATTTTGTTCGCATACTCTCCTATGTTGAGCGTTGCGGGGGCTCTTGCGGATTTTGCCATCTTCCAGACACACTGGTTGACTGGATCGAATGAAAGATTATGGGAATTCATGAAATCGATTCCCAGAATGTGTTCTGCTGTGTGGGGCAGGTCAACTAAAACTACGGGGTGCTTGGTGGTGATGGTACCGATTTGAATGGGTACAGGGGCTGTGATGTGTCTCTGCTGTGAGTGGCCTGTAACGCCACTGAGGGTGATGGTGGCTGTAGTGGGCCACGTGTCTTTTTGGAACATGGTGGAGGAATTTATCATGGTGCGGGACCCTCCTGTGTCCCATAGAAATTCGATGGGCTGTCCCCGAATTTTCACTGCAACTACCGGTCGTCCGGACCTATCCCAAAGGGTGTCGCAGACCCAACTGGGGCAGCCTGTACACCGTCAGTCCGTTCCGGTCAAGTCCGTCTGATCTGAACGGGCACTAACGCTATGAATGGGCTCTGTCTTTTTCTTACTCAGAGTGCCCGTCTGCTGGGCTCTCTGTGGCTTTCTAGGGGCATTGCACTCTCTTGCAAAGTGTCCCAACTGTCCGCAGTTGTAACACTCCTGTGACTTGGGTGGGGGGCTGTTCTTTCCCTCATTCACCCATGCGGGGTTGTGTGTTTTTACTGCCTGCATATCTGCGCTGGCCTACTTTTCCTCGGTATTCTTAACAGCGGGTTTGTTCTGTTTCGATTGCTCCCAAGCGCGGGACAATCGTTTCACTACCCACTTCTTGTTATGGGCCTCCTCTGAGGGATCATAACTCGCGCAGGCTTTCTATCCTGTTTCTGTGGCATGGGAGATAAGGGTGCGGGTCCATTTGGCCATGTTATCTGGGGACAAATGGGCACGGTCTAAGTCTCCAAAGACTGCTGCAAAGTGGATCCACAGGCGTTCAGCAAACGCTGTAGGGTGCTCGGATTTCTTTTGCCTACATTTGTTGAGGCCATCTACGGGGTCACCCCGGTTATACCCGATCGCATCCAGGATCGCGGTATGCATTTCTGCAAGGGTGCCTCCTCCTACATTCTGTGGGTCGGGAAGGGCTGCTGCTACTGAAGGGTCTAAACTTAAAACTGTGAGCTTTCAATGCTCTAGCTCATCCAGGCCGTACATGGTCGCCTGATGCTTAACTGTGGCAAAGAAATGGTGGGGGTCTGAGGTGGGGAGGAACGGTGTGATCTTATCGCACGCGTCCCGTAATTGGGTCACTGTTAAGGGGGTGGAGTATAGAAATTCCGCATCGTCCGATGTGGCTGTGCGGTGGGTGGTTACTGGGTTCATTGGAGCTTGAACTATCTGCTGTGTGGGGGGTTGGGGTGCTTTTCTCTTTTGTGGCTTTCCCTGAGCACATGTTCCCTGAACATATCTCTGCGCTGTTTCATTCAATTCTTCCCAATCAGGGCCGTCTTCCTGATCTAATTTGTCTCCAAAAGTTTCCTGGAAACCTTTCTGAACAGAAAGCAGCGATTGCAGCTCTGCAATCTGCTTCCGGCACTTTGCGTGATCTAACGTGCTTTGTCTTTGTTCTGTGGTGGCAGCATGGAATGCTCTTAATGCTACCTTTAGATCGCTGCACTGTCTCTGTAATGCTTCTACCTGTTTTTCCGTTTCTTCTCGTACCAGGACTGCATGTTGCGTGTCCTGATAGGCCTTTTCGTATTGAGATTGGAAGCTGCTTAGGTGCGCCAGACAAGACTGGTGTGCCCTTTTGGCATCCTCCACCTCTCCATCTTTTGCTGCCAACTTCCTTTTCAATTCCAAATTCACCTTTTCTACCTCGCTTACATCGACCTTACTATTTCGATGTATGCCCTCAACTTCTTTCCGGAGCGGCCTGACGACCTCCTCTGTGCCTTGCAATTGTGCCAAGCAGGACACGATTGCCATCGGCTTGCGAGCTTTCTCTGAGCTCTTTTTGTGGATCTTGCTCAGGTTCTCCCACCAAGTATGTCCTATACACCCGGGCCCCGATTCCTCGTTGTCACAGAATTAATTCCAAAGGGGCCATCCTTTCCCTTTGAGATATTTCCTGATCTCTTCCTCCCAAATGGGACATTGCCACACTCTACTGCTGCTGGTCGCTGCGACCGCAAATTCCTCTGTGTTCATGAGGCGCTGCATTGCCAACTTTCCTATCCGAATGCTGCTCTTCAAATTTGGGACAGGGGTATTAATCCGAATGCTGCTCTTCAAATTTGGGACAGGGGTATTAAGGCGGTGCTGTAAATACGGGTACGGCTTTCGCTACTTTCCGATATATAAACTTCCGACAGTTTTGTCGCAACAAAAAATCGATCAGTTTTACCTTATCGCCCTGTTAGTTACGCATGCATACACACACTTCCGAATTATGAGTATTGATCAGACCTGCTTGAACACTTGTGGTTTTCTGTTTCCAATTGGATCTTTAATTCAAATTCTGGGTTGTCCCGGAGTGGTTTTCCACTTCTAGATCGGGTCCCGTCAGGATGTCGCCAAATAATGTTGCTAACTTTGCCTCAGTTTAATTGCTCTGTTTTATCACCTTTGCTCTTGAGTCGCCAGGTATCTTTATGATACCGCCACGTGGTTCAAGTCCGAGTAATGATCAATAATCCAATACACCGATTAGTAAGACTTAAATCAAAGCACATTTATTATACACAGTAATCACTACTCATGCTAAATTCTACGTCTAAGCTACTTCTACAACTAACAGGCCTATACTTAACTTGGAACTGGTCCACCAGGTCAGGGAAACAAATGGCCTTTTGTTCAGGTTCTGAGCCTGCGGGATTCGAAGTTGGTACAGATTGATAGCTAGGAGCGCCTATCTCGTAGCGAGCGTTGAAGTAAGACTAAAAGGTTCGATCGGCTGCTGAAGAGTGACGAGAGCTGGAAGAGAGAGCTGAAGAGAGCGCCTTGAACTTGGGGCTCAATTCTTATAGCCCCCAGGGGTTTCCCGCCTTTCGGGGCGGACCCTGTACCTGGTCCCAAGTGATTGGACTTTGTCCCAATCACTTGGTTCGATTTTCTCCAATGCTGGAGCGGTTCCCTGATCGATGGGCGGTCTTAAGGTGGTCGTTCACCTCCTTTTGTGTAGGCTTCTGCTGGCGCCGAAGAGTCTGGCTTTGTTTTGTGTGTCTAAATGTTGCTCATTGTTCCCGGGGATTGCTCATTAGTATGCAGATGGCTGGTGTTTTGTTATGCTGATGGTTGCTGGTGTCGATCTTGTCTGGCCTTTCCAGAGGTAAATACACAGCCAACCTGCAGCTGCTCGTTTTTGTCCTGTTGGCTGACTTTCCCATCAGCCTTTGCCGTTCGCCATTTTGAATCGGGAGTTGGCCATTTTAAGTGGCTACACATGTCTGAATGTGGGGTGAAATCAAGATGAGATTCGTCTTTCATAAGCCAAAGGCACCCACTCTTGAAGCTTCTGCATGAAGAATAGCTCACCTATTGTTGCAAAGAGAGACAGTTGTCGAAGCTTTTCATCTTCCACTCATCAGGACGAGCAGAAGAATGCCGAATTTCAAGTGATCACATCAATTTATACGACAGGAGACAAGCCGACTGATTGGCTGAAGCATTACCGTGGAGAAAGCAAAAGGGATCGATAAGTTCCTGGGTAATTCAGAAAAGACACAAGGCTTGAACATATTCCTTTTCTTTGCAGAGAATGGGTCCTCCTCATAGACTCATAGAATTCCTACAGTGCAGAGGAAGCCATTCGGTCCATCAGGTCTGCACCGACCCTCCGAAAAAGCACTGTACCAAGGCCCACTCCCCTGCCCTAACCCCGTAACCCCATAACCCAACCACCCTGCATTTCTTTGGACACTAAGGTGCAATTTTAGCATGGCCAATCCACCTAACCTGCACATCTTTGGATTGTGGGAGGAAACCGGAGCATCCGGAAGAAACCCACACAGATACGGGGAGAAAGTGCAAGCTCCACACTAACAGTCACCCAAGGCCAGAATTGAACCCTGGCGCTGTGAGGCAGCAGTGCTAACCACTGTCACCATGACCCCATCTGTTTCACTTCTCACAAGTGTAAAGGAACCACTACCAGTTTGACTGATCATCTTAAATTGATTGCCAGTGTAGCTATTAACACACGTTTAGGATAGTTTAGCAAGTGGCTCATTTACACTTGTAACATAGCTCCTTTCAGCAATATTCAAGTTCTGAACTAACAGGCAACTGTGAGATTCAGGAGAATCCCAGCTTCGAGAATCCCACCATGGGCCAATGCCTTCAGCAGAGGAGAAAACAAAACTGGAGAAATAAAATGAGACAAAATCCCTGCATCTCAAACTCTTCTCTAGTGAGCATTAAAACCGGCAGCCCCAAGTGTAGCAGAAGCATAAGAACATGAGAAATAGGAGCAGGAGTAGACCATTCGGCCCTGTTAACCTGCTCCACTATTCAATAAGATCATGGATGATCTTTTGTGGCCTTAGATCCACTCTCCTGCCTGTCCCCTTAACCCTTCACTTCCTTGTCAATCGAGAAATGCTGTCTAACTCAACCTTGAATATATTCAATGACCCAGCTTCCTATGCTTGTTGGTGGAGAGAATTCCAAACACTAACAACCCTCTGAGAGAAGAAATTCCTCCTCCTCTCCATCGTAAATGGGAGCTCCCAGGGGGCGGGATTCTCCACCTCCACGCCGAAGTGGCCGCGCCGTCGTGAACGCCGTCGAGGTTCACGATGGCGCGGAACGGCCCCGGTCCCGACCGATTCAGGCCCTGACAATGGGCTAGTATCGGGGCCGCGTCATCTACACGCGCCAGACCTTGTCGCCCGCATAAAAGCGGCGCCAAATAGATGACGCGGCCGGCACCGCATAGCGGACGTCATCCGCGCATGCGCGGGTTGGCCGGCGCCAACCCGCGCATGCGCGGTTGCCGTCCTGTCCAAATCCACCCCGCAAGAAGATGGGGGACGGATCTTGCGGGGCCGCGGAAGGAAGGAGGTCCTCCTTCAGAGAGGACGGCCTGACGATTGGTGGGCACCGATCGCAGGCCGCCCCCCCAGCGTTCACGCACCGCCCACGACTGTAGCGACCAGGTGTGGACGGCGCCGGGGGGAACCCGCCGTTTTGGCCTGGCCGCTCGGCCCATCCAGGCCTGAGAATAGCAGGGGTGCCGGAGAATCGCCATTTTGGGTGTCTCCGGCGATTCTCCGGCCTGCGGCCCGCGAAACTCGACCGGCCCGTTCCCGCCGCCTGGGAGAATCGCGGGAGGGCGTTGGACCGGCGTCCCCGGAAATTTCGGCGGCCCAGGCGATTCTCCCAACCGGCGTGGGAGTGGAGAATCGCGGTTTATTCTGAAACTGCACCTAGTTCAAAACACCCCCTCCCGGAGGGGAAACACAATATTCTTTCAGCATGCAAATTAAACCGCTTTGAAATTGTGAGGCAGCTAGACCTTGGTAACATAGACATAGAACATACAGTGCTGAAGGAGGCCATTCGGCCCATCGAGTGCACCGACCCCATAAACCTTCACTTCCACCCTATCCCCGTAACCCCATCTAACCTTTTTTGGTCACTCAGGGCAATTTATCATGGCCAATCCACCTAACCTGCACCTCTTTGGACTGTGGGAGGAAACCGGAGCACCCGGAGGAAACCCACGCAGTCATGGGGAGAAAGTGCAGACTCCGCACAGACAGTGACCCAGCGGGGAATCGAACCTGGGACCCTGGCGCGGTGAAGCCACAGTGCTATCCTCGTGTACTAACGTGCTGCCCACTCCATGCCCAGCAGTCATGTGCCGTCATCACCACAGACAGTTCGAACTGTAAGGGAGAGAAGAAGAAATGGATGAAGGGAATGAGGAAGTGGATGGAAAGGACGATGAGAGATGAATTCAGGGGGCTACTTTTCTTTCAGTAAGGAGGGAGCAATTGTGCTTGTATTCTTCTGTGGGCATGGAGTGTAAGGTCAAGTTTGTCTTCAGTAGGAATGGGGAGGATGAATTTTCTCTTAGCAAGAAGCTGTAATTCTGTCGGCAAAGCATTAAGGGGTTTGTATCTGGGTTACTGTTCAGTTGTGTGCGTTGGGATGGTGATGACTGCACATTTTAGCATCATACAGCACAGGCAAGCCATCCCAAAAATACTTGCTGCAAACCTATTTGGTTGAATCTTCTGTGCTTCAATACCTGATACAGCGAGCACTTAAAACCTCTTATTTTGTGTAAATAAACATTGTAAAATTTACAGTCAGGCTCATATCTTCTTCACCGCGACCCCTGAAATCCATTCGGCTGCTAAAACCCCTGAGCCCCAGGGAAAACAATGCTTGATTGACAGCTATGGCTCTCTGATCTCTGCTGTCAATTTCACAATGTTTATTAGCAGAAAATAAAGAGTTTGCAAGTACTTGTAGTTTCTGCTATTGATACTTTAACGGGTCTAAAATATTGCATTTTCCTTTTTTTTCTCTAAATTTAGAGTACCCAATTCATTTTTTCCAATTAAGGGCCAATCCACCTGGCCTGCACATCTTTGGGTTGTGGGGGCGAAATCCACGCAAACACGGAGAGAATGTGCAAACTCCACACGGACAATGATCCTGAGCCGGGATCGAACCTGGGAACTCGGCGCCATGAGGCTGCAGGGCTAACCCACTGCGCCACCGTGCTGCGCTAAGATTGCATTTTCCTGACTACCATTTACCCATCAAGGATGAAAATCCAGCCCTTCATCAATATGAATAAATTGTTGTTGCAGGTTTTCAGAGTGTAACGTTGTTGCTATTGATATTTGCATAACGGGAAATATTGACTGCTTGTCAATTACATCGCATCTTTACTACTTGAATATTGAAAAAGCATAAGCTTCCTGTTTATTTTTTCTCAAGATATTGTAAATGTCTTCTCATTGCGAGCTTAAGAGAAAATGTAGGTTTCCTCTAATGTCCACTTAACAAAACTGAGGTAATTGGCTGACATTGACTAAGTAACTAGTGGCTTGAAATAGCATCATATGATGTTAGTTGCAAACTAGCATTGGGGTGAGGGAGACGTCTAAAAAATGTGGGGATGTGGGGGCCTGAGAGGGGGGAAGATCGGGACTGCCGAACAAAATGGCGCTCCGATCGGCAAGGAGCCTCTCTTGCTGGCAAGATCAGCTTGCCAGCAGGAAATCCCTCAAGTTGGTCACCATTCTACCCGAAGGATGTGGAGGCTTTAGAGAGGGTGCAGAAGAGATTTATCAGGATGTTGCCTGGTATGGAGGGCATTAGCTATGAGGAGAGGTTGAATAAACTCGGTTTGTTCTCACTGGAACTAAGGAGGTTGAGGGGCGATTATGAGGGGCATAGACAGAGTGGATAGTCAGAGGCTCTTTCCCAGGGTAGAGGGGTCAATTACTAGGGGGCATAGGTTTAAGGTGCGAGGGGCAAGGTTTAGAGGAGATGTACGAGGCAAGTTTTTTACACAGAGGGTAGTGGGTGCCTGGAACTCGCTGCCGGAGGAGGTGGTGGAAGCAGGGACGATAGTGACGATTAAGGGGCATCTTGATAAATACATGAATAGGATGGGAATAGAGGGATACAGACCCCGGAAGTGTAGAAGATTTTAATTTAGACGGGCAGCATGGTTGGCGCCGGATTGGAGGGCCGAAGGGCTGTTCCTGTGCTAAACCTTTCTTTGTTCTTTGTTAAGTGCGGCCTCGGCGGGAAGAAACACCACAAGGCCTTAAAAAACGGCAAAGTGCCATTGGGAGAGCAGGATGTTTCTCAGCATTGCAGTCTGCTGAATTGCGTCCTATATTTTTGGCAGCCCATGAAAAATTGTGCATCGACTTGGCTGCGTTTAAAAAAAAAAAATTCAGAGTACCCAACAATTAAGGGGCAATTTAGCGTGGCCAATTCACCTACCCTGCACATCTTTGTGTGTGGGGGTGAGAATCACGCAGACCCGGGGAAAATGTGCAAACTCCATACGGACAGTGATCCGGAGCCGGGATCGAATCCGGGACCTGAGCGCCGTGAGGCAGCAGTGCTAACCACTGCGCCAATGTGCCGCCCGACTTGACTGCATTTTGTAAGACTGCGTTAAAACCAGGAAGCGAGTATTGTGTATACATTTGTCTTTCACGTTGTAGGATACTATTGAATGACTAAATGGGATTATTTAATAATTATTTAATAATCCTCATATGAGACAATCTCTACTTTCCATTTTGGAAAAAATATACCATAAATCATCTATTTTAAATAAACATTCAATGTCACAAAGCACATTTTCACCCATCAGTTATTATTTAGGCAATGTATCTGTTTACTCTTGCTGCTCCATGACATGGTTCCATTTGCTATTTCTTCATTATTTACACACTGGGTCAGAAAATGCTGGAAAAATAACAGCATTGGATGGACACAAGGTTAGTCATTTTCCAGTAGCTTGTGTCAAGGAAGCAATATTCATGAGCTGTGAATCATCATAAGTTGCAGAACGACCTGGGCATCACCCACAGTTCCCCTCCTGAAAATTGCAGCTCCCCTCAACCCCTCCCAGCCAAATGTCAAAATGTGGCCACATTAATTACCAATAAAACTCACTGCAGAAAGTTAGGGCAGGTATTTAACAACATTAGGAGCTGTCTATGATGTAACCTGTATCAGTGGAATGCCACCCAAACTCCCCAGCCCAGAAAAGGAACAATCCAAACTGTGGAATCTCAATCCTGCAGGTAGTAAATAGTTCTGCGAGTTCAAAATGAAGTTTTAAAATGTGTTTTTTTTTTTGTATTTTGGTTTCTTTTCTACTTTAATTCAATCTTTCTTTCCCTCTCTTTCTTTCGCTTTCTGATTTGGCTCTAATTTACCCTAATTTCCTCTTTCCTCTGTTTCTTTCTCAATCCTTAAATCTCATTGGTTAAGGAGATAGATTGTTGGTCCAATCGTTCACCAAGGTCCCAGATGCCCCGTTGCTGTTACCATCTCGCACTTCCAGCAGTTTATGATGCAGAAAATCACGACTGAAGGGTGAGGAAGAAAATCTAACAAGTGGGGAGCTCACTGCAGCAAGTTCTGGGCCACTGCATAGCTTAAATGCCTCAAGTAGCATGATGTATTCTGCAAGTTGTTCTCTTGAGAAACCAAGAACTACAGTGGAGATATGAGTAACTGGACCATTTTTTCCTCGAGGTTTCTTCAATGACTGTTTTGCTTTGTATCATTCAGGGATGCTGCAGGAAAAGAGGTGTATCGTCTAGCGCTACAGACAAGAGAGCAGCACATCAGGAGGGACAAAGCTACCAGCAACATTTGCACAGCCCAGGTATAACCAGCAGCATCATTACTTTCAGCACTTGCTGTTGACAGGTTTGAAATTAAGGTCGGTAAATTCTGTCAAATTTAGGGCCTACCCCAAAGATGCTCTAGAGAATCCCTCTCCGAACTTCCCATGTAAGTAATTGTTCTTACATGACAACGGTAATTGTTCCAAAGCACTAACTTCCCTTGGACAATTGCACTATGAGCCATCCGACAAAACAATTTAAATCGCTAACTTTAGATGGTTCTGCCAGGGTTACTCTAATAATTACTCAGAAAAAGGTAGAAGAAATAATACCTCTTTTAATTTTTGAATTTCTGTGTAACGATTTTAAACACCCAGACCAATCCCCGCAAGCCCCCCACCCCGGAAACACCCTGACCCCTGAGAGGACTACCCCACCTCACCGACCTCCAACCCGCACAGGACTGTACCTCATCCATGATCCAACCCACACCCCCAACTTGACTTCTCTGACCCAGCTGGACCCCCTCAACAACCCTTCCCTTGCCATTCCAATCTTCTGGCATCCTTCCCATCCTATTCCATTTATCCCTTTCGTAACATCCCCATTCCATTACACATCCTGCCCTTCTTCCTGTGCCAACCCTAGCCCCACTCTTGTCACATTGCCCTCTGCATGGCTGCCCCCCCCCCGACCCCACCCATACTGCCCCCAGTCCCTCCAGCCTGGGTAATCTTGTTGTTGGTCGCCCATTGTCACCCACTGGTTTCTTCCTCCACCAACCATCCCGCTGCCACCAACCGCTAGCAGCCACCTGTGCCTCACGCGCTGCAGTCGATGCTACATCAGAGCAGCTGTGCCTCAGAGCAGAAACCATTAACTAAAGCTCACAGAAAAATAAAGCTCTTTTATCTTTGAGGTGTGGGATGAGTGTCAAAGAGCATGCGGACAGAGACATCTTGCTCCTCAGACTTTCTGTTTGTTGGCCTACATTAATTGGAGGGAGGGGTTTGAGGTGTCTCCCGTCTGGGTGGGCTTGTGGGGAGGGAGTGGGAGAAGAGGGGACAATGGGAGGAGAGCATTACTCGGAATGACCTCTGCCCTTTCCTTGAATTTGGGGCTTTGGAAATGGCTGGCGAGGCAGGTTTGAGGCCTGCCCTGCCCGCCACCTTCAGAATGTTCGGCCAACCAGAAGAAAAAGACAGTAAAATTATTTTAACTGAATAAAAATGTAAAACAGATTTAACGATGTCTGAATTTGGCAGCTCTCTGAAACCCCTGAATTAATGTAAACGTGCCTCGACACTGCGCTCTCTACATGCCTTCACGTACCCCAGATACTGCCCACAAAACAAATTTACTGACGGATATCAAAAACGCAGACACCGAAAATTACACATTATTATTATAGACTAATTCAACATGGATTTGAAAAGCTTTTTCGGTGGTGGTGACTATGAAACTGTTGGATTGTTGTAAAAACGCATCTGGTTCACCAAGGTCCTTGAGGGAAGGAAATCGTCCTTCCCTGGCCTGGCCTACATGTGACTCCAGACTCATAGCCATGTGGTTGATTCTTAATTGCCCCCTGGAGTGCCCCAACAAGCCACTCAGTTGTGTTCAAGAAGCCTGATCACTGCCAGCTTCTCAAGTGCAATGAAGGATGGGCAATTAATGCAGGCCGAGCCAGTGATGGCAAATCTCATGCAAGAATAACTTTTTAAAAATTATTTTGGTCTCCTCTCTTTAAATTGGTGTTTATGTCTGTCTGACCATTTTTAGATTGCCTGTTTTCAATGTCTTCAGTTGTTTTCCACTTTTATGTCAACACATCTTTCGTGTTTGGAACATTGCCAATTTCTCACGTTATATGCTGTCAAAGCATTACCTGGGACCTGGAAAGTTAGGTAAATATGGGTTGAAATGTGACATCCGGAAGAGTGTGGATGTTTTTGTGCATGGACCTTTGGAATGTGAAGTGATGTAAGATTTAGGACAGTTTCTCTATTGAGTTTGCAGTTGGCCTATTTTTAGATAGGGTCGTGATAACAGACTTCTTTTTGACGAAACAAGTGTTTTATTTCTTCATTTCTCCTTCTAATTTTAGGCACTCTTGGCCAACATGGCTGCCATGTTTGCTGTTTATCACGGCCCCAACGGACTGAAACACATTGCGAAAAGGGTGCACAATGCTACTTTAATTTTAGCCGAAGGTAAGACTTACTACTGGAAGTAAAATCTTGTTTCAACTTTGCCACTGAAAGCGATTCTGAGCTAATCTCTTCCGAATCAGGCTTGAAACGTGCTGGACATAAAATACAGCACGAGTTCTTTTTCGACACACTGAAGATCCACTGTGGTGTGGCTACCGAGGAGATAGTAAGCAGGGCTGCCCAGCGGCAGATGAACCTCCGAGGATATGGTGATTCTATGGTGAGTAAACTTTTAGATCGTATTGCCCTCTATTGGACAATTTCTAATCGTTTCACCTATCTTCTAGAAAGAGACACCGGTTGATTCTGACTATTTCTACGTGGGCAATGTATCGCCTGATGTGCTTCCAAGCCAGGGTAGACTTGAGGCTGGATTTTCCCTGTAGGCTTCTGGATCCTGCTGTCAGGCTCAAATGTGGTCAGAAATTAACTCCGCAATATGTGGGTAACAGCCACTCATTGTAATTTTCTCTGGAAGGGCCAATTAATAGTGAGAAAATAGGCTCACTGTTCAATTATGATGTGGAGATGCCGACGTTGGACTGGGGTGAGCACAGTACGAAGTCTTACAACACCAGGTTAAAGTCCAACAGGTTTGTTTCGAATCACTAGCTTTTGGAGCACTGCTCCTTCCTCAGGTGAATGAAGAGGTGGGTTCCAGAAACATATATACTGCCAAAGTCAATGATGCAATACGATACTTTGAATGCGAGTCTTTGCAGGTAAGTAAGTCTTTACAGGTCCAAACGGAGCAACTGGAGAGAGGGATAATCGCAGGCTAAAGAGGTGTGAATTGTCTCAAGCCAGGACAGTTGGTAGGATTTCGCAAGCCCAGGCCAGATAACCAAGACGCTCTCAAGACCAACCGCAACATTGTCATCAAATCAGCAGACAAAATGGGGCCTTCGTCATACTGATCAGAACGGACCACTGCAAAGAAGTGTACCGACAACTCAACAACCAGGAACACTACAGACAGTTACCCGCAGATCCGACCAAGGAACACACCCGCCAACTCAATAGGCTGATCAAGAACTTGGATCCAGACCTTCAGAGCACGCTACATTCTCTCATCCCACGTACTCCCCACATTGGAGATCTCTACTGCCTCCCGAAAATACAAAAGGCCAACACACCAGGCCGTCCTAGCGTATCAGGCAATGGGACCCTGTGTGAGAACCTCTCTGGCTACATCGAGGGCATCTTGAAACCCATTGTACAAGGAACGTCCAGCCTCTGTCGCGATACGACAGACTTCTCACAGAAACTCAGCACCTATGGATCAGTTGAACCAAGAACATTCCTCGTCACAATGGACATCTCGGCACCCTGCACCAGCATCCCCCATGACGACATTGCTGCAACAGCCTCAGTACTCAACACCGACAACTGCCAATCTCCAGACGCAATTCTGCAACTCATCCGCTTCATTTCGGATCACAATGTCTTCACCTTCGACAACAAGCTCCCCACAGAAGCCCTTCCGCCAGGTTCACGTTTTTAAAAAGGATTACTAATCGGCGCCTGCGTGACCACTTGCTGGGGAGGCTGATGAATCACGAAAGGCCGTTGGATAAGGGCCGCTCCCATTAATAGGGTTTAAGTGGTGAATTTTTTTAAATTTAGAGTACTGCCAACCAAGACTTTCCATCACTTTGCTGATTAGTGTGATTAGACTGATGGGGCAGTAATTGGCTAGGTTGGATTTGTCCTGTTTCTAGTGTACAGGACATACCTGTGCAATTTTCCACATTGCCGGGTAGTTACCAACGTTGTAGCTGTACTGGAAGATCTTGGGCCACGGGTCTGGTAAATTCTGGAGCACAAGTTTTCAGTACTATTGCCGGAATGTTCCCAGGGCTCATAGCCTTTGCAGTGTCCAGTGCGTTCACCGTTTCTTGATATCACGTAGAGTGAATCAAATACGCTGAAGTCTGGCATCTGTGATGCTGGGGACCTCAAGAGGGGGCCAAAATGGATCATCCACTTGGCACTCCTGGGCTGAAGATGATCGCAAATGCTTCAGCCTAGTCTCTTGTACTGATGGGCTGTGCTACTCCTTGATTGAGTATGGGGATATTTGTGGACCCGCCTCCTCCAAGTAGATCTCCAATTGGCCACCACTAATGGCTGGATGTTGCAACCGCAGATCTTCGATCTCATCAGTTGGTTGTGGGATCGCTTAGCTCTGTCCCGCTGTTTGGCACTAATCCTGCCTTGTCGCTTCACAGGAGGACACCTCATTTTTTGAAATGCTTGGCGCTGCTTCTGGCATGTCCTTTTCCCTTTTACGGGACGTGGGTATCGCTGCACTAGCATTTGTCGCCCGCCCCATGAACTGAGTAGCTTGCTACGTACCATTTCAGGGTGACAATTACGAGGCAACCGCATTGCTGCAACTCTGAAGTCACGCGTAGCAGGAGACCCTAAAGAGGCATTAGTGAAAGAGAAGGGTGAATCAGTCGATGATAGCTTTATATTCCAAATTTATTAATTATATTGAAATTCCACCGGCTGCCATGGTGGGGCTTGAACCCATGACCCTAGAGCATTACCTGCATTTCTAGTCCAGTAACATTACCACTTTGCCACCTGCATTCTTTATTGAAGTAGGATGAGTGATGTTACAACAAATTCCTCTCCTGAGTGCTGAATGATCCCACCATGCAGTTCCGAAGCTAACAGCAGGTCAGAAGAAGGCCACTCAGTAGATGGTGTCTGCCAGACAAAAAAGAGCGCTCTAACCTAATCACGCTCCCACCTTGTAGGATACGGAATTTCACATGTATATCCAAGTGCTTTTTAAACACATTGAGGGTTTCTGCCTTTAGTAGCCATTCAGCCAGTGATTCCAGACCCCCAACATCTGGGTTACAACCTTCCCCTCCTAATCAATTTCTTTAAATCTGTGTCCTCGGCTATTTAACTCTCTGCTGTTGTAAATCGGTTCTTTCTGTCCACTCTATCTGGGCCCCTCCATAACTTCAAACTCCTCAATTAAATCCCCCTCAGCCTCCAAAGAAAACCACCCCATCAACTCGGTTCTTTCCTTATAGCTAACATAACTGTTATAAATCTCTTCTGTACCGTCTCTAGTAGTCATATCCTTCCTGTAATGTGGTCACCTGAACTACGCACAATACTCCAGTTGCGTAACTACTCTTAATGGTTTTACACAGGTCAAGGTTAACCTCTACACTCAAATATTCTGTGCCTCGGCTAATAAAGGAAAGAATTACGTAAGCTTTCTTAACCCACTTTACCTCTCTGACTTGCTATCTTTATGGATGTGTGAACATTGTTACGATCCCAGTTGATGTTACTACTGGCAAGATCGCAGAATGGGACCCTGGGCAGGATTCTCCGACCCCACGCCGGGTCGGAGAATTCCCAGTGGGAGGCCTGGGGCGAAATTCTCCGTTATCGGCGGACGCAAATCCGACTTGAGTCACGTCGGAAAAATGGGTCGAAAGTCTCCGGCCCGAAATGGGCTAGCAGCGACGTAACGGGATCCGCGCTTGCGCAGTGGTTCACGCCGTGCAGCGTCATACGCGCCGCACGGCGTGACGGCTCATAAGGCCGCGCTGCTCCCCCCCCACCCGACCGGAACACCCGACTGGATGGCTGGCCGCCGCTCAGCCCCGAGGTTCGAGTCACGGGATGTGGAGGCGCTCCTGGACGCGGTGGAGCAGAGGAGGGACGCCCTGCATCCCGGGCACGGCCGCAGAGTTGCCCCACGCCACAGCCGGCGTCTGTGGAGGAAAGTGGCAGAGGCCGTCACCGCTGCGGCCCTGACACCACGGACAGGCACCCAGTGCCACAAGAAGGTGAACGACCTCCTCAGAGCAGGCAGGGTGAGCCTCCCCATATCCCCCCTCCCCCATATCCCCCCCTTCCCCATATCCCTCCTCCCCCATATCCACCATATCCCCCCTCCCCATATCCCACCCTCCCCCATATCCCCCTCCCCATATCCCCCCCTCCCCCAGATCCCCCATATCCCCCCTCCCCATATCCCCCATATCCCCCCTCCCCCATATCCCCCCTCCCCCATATCCCCCATACCCCCCTCCCCCATAGCCCCCCTCCCCCATATCCCCCCCATCCCCATATCCCCCCTCCCCCATATCCCCCCTCCCCATATCCCCCCTCCTCCATATCCCCCCTCCCCCATAATCCCCCCTCCCCAATATCCCCCCTCCCCCATATCCCCCCTTCCCCCATATCCCCATATCCCCCCTTCCCCCATATGCCCCCCTCCCCCATATCCCCCATCCCACATATCCCCCCTCCCCATATCCCCCCTCCCCATATCCCCCCTCCTCCATATCCCCCCACCCCCATATCCCCCCTCCCCCATATCCCCATATCCCCCTCCCCCATATCCCCAAGTGAATCCAGCCCTAACCTTAACCTCTGCAATGCACGCGCAACCGATGGGGTGCATTCATATACCTGCCTAACAGTGTTGCCTTTTACCCCTGCCACCACCCGCCCCCCCCCCCTCCCCCCCCACAGGATAAGCGCGCACACAACAATAGGGAGCATGTGAGGACTGGAGGAGGCCCCGCTGATGTGAGGCCACTGACCGAACACGAGGAAAGGGCCCTGGAACTGGCTGGCGGACCTGACGACCGGGCGGTTGCTGATGCAGAGGTCAGGGGCGTAGTAGCAAGTGAGCCACCGACAGCCCGTCCCCATATCCCCCCTCCCCTATATACCCCTCCCCCATATCACCTGATCACTGCCTGATGTCTAACCATGCATGCTTCATTGTGTATCGCAGGACCAAACGTCCAGGCACCCATCCCCGCAGGTGCAGACCGCCCGCAGGATGCCCCTCGGAGGCCACGGGAGACGGAGAGACCCGGACCCTCCAGCATGCGACGCCTGCAGGATGCCCCTCGGAGGCCACGGGAGACGGAGAGATCCGCACACTCCAGCATGCGACGCCCGCAGGATGCCCCTCGCACACCACGGGAGACGGAGAGACCCGCACCCTCCAGCATGCGACGCCCGCAGGATGCCCCTCGCACACCACGGGAGACGGAGAGACCCGCACCCTCCAGCATGCGACGCCCGCAGGATGCCCCTCGGAGGCCACGGGAGACAGTGAGACCTGGAGCAACAGGGAGACGACACCCCCGTCACGTGCGGGAGCGACCACCCAGCGACGAGGGGGGCAGTCACAGGCCCCCGTCACATCCGAGCCAGGACACCACTACCCAGGACACCACTATCCAGGACACCCCTACCCGGGACACCACTAGCCAGGACACCACTACCCGGGACACCACTACCCGGGACACCACTACCCGGGACACCACTACCCAGGACACCACTACCCAGGACACCACTAGCCAGGACACCACTACCCGGGACACCACTACCCGGGACACCACTACCCGGGACAGCACTGCCCAGGACACCCCTACCCGGGACAGCACTACCCAGGAAGACGAAATACCGGACAGTGACTCAGAGTGGATGGGTGGAGACGAACCCCCACCCCAAAGTGCCATGGACTCAGAGTGGGATGAAGAGCACGACACAACGCCACTGCTGTCACCAACACCCTCCACCATCGCAGAAACACTCACCTCGGTTGGACACTTTAGTGATGAGGCGTCTGGTACACTCACTGGTGCGCACAACACAGCCGTCCCGGTACAGCAGGTGGAGGTAGGAGCAGCAGAGGGGCCGGGTGGTCGGAGGGCAGCCCAGCCCAAGCGAACATCTGCCGCCCAGATGGATCCCGGGTTCCTGGAGTTACCACACCCACACATAGATCTGATGCAACCACCGACCCGGAGACGAGCGAAGAGGGTGACGGGCGGCTTGCGGCGGCTGCAGTCGCAGGTGGAGGAGTCCACCCGCGTCCAGGAGCTGGGAGTGGTGCCGGTCATGCGTGCCACCCAAGCTGACACCGCACGGGTGGCGTCCGCGGTGGAGGCGGTGTCAGACATGGGGAACGGTTTGCGAGGCCTGGGGCTTTCCGTGCAGGCGGCGTCTGTGGCCCAGGAAATGGCTGCCCTCTCACAGGAGGCCATGAGCCAGTGCCAGCGCCAGATGGCAGAGGCGCTCAACGCCATAGCCCAGTCTCAGCAGGCCATGGCCCAGTCTCTGCAGGCCATCGCTGAGGGCATCGGCGCCAGTGGCCATGTGCGAGCCGGCGTCGCACTGTCACAGACAGGGTTTGCCAACCCCCTGGGCTCCATGGCTGCAAACCTGCAGACCCCTGTGAATACCAGCCCGGGCCTCCAGGACTGGCAGCGCCAGATGTCGGGGGGGCGTCGGATGGCCAGTCCGTTCGCATCCCCCACCCATGTAGAGGCCTGGGGGCCATCGGGCACCCCGAGGGAGGAGGAGGTGGTGTGGTCCGTCCCGGCTCCCCCTGTAGGGGAGGTCCCGGTACACCGCGACACCTCGGACTCCCCCCCTTCCGTCCCAGGTGCATCGGGTGGGCAACGGGCAGGACAGGCTGGCAGCTCGCCATCCCAGTCGCCCGGGCCGCAGCCTGGCCCATCTAGGCCAGGACGCCCCAGGAAACGGCCGCCAAAGGGATCCAGTGTCAGAGGGCAGGAATCACAGGAGTCCACCTCCAGCCCTGCTGTACCGTCTGGGGAACCACGTAGACGTAGTCAAAGGGCCCGTAAGGCCAAACAATTAGACACTGAGTAAGTTGGCACGGGTGCAGGGCACAGATGAGTTTTAGGGGCAAGGGCAAGTGCATGAACTCCTTTGGTTATTAAAGTCAATGTTACACCTACAGAAACTGCCTTTGTGCTCTGTCCAAAGCGTGCGGGGGTGTCATGTATGTTGAGCGCAAGTGTGTGTGTGAGGGGTGGTCTTACCTCAGCCCCAGGTGAGTCTGCCCCCTTCTCCCTGGGCCGCCATCAACATCCCCGGGCAGAGGACGGGACCGTGCGCTGCAGTGTCACAGCCGCATGCAGGGATGGTCCGGGTGGATGGTGGTACTGTGGCCATGGGTCAGACATAGTCCAACGATGTAGAGCCAGGAGCTCACCGCAGGGCGGGTTGTCATCATCCTCCATGGCCTGCAATAGACACGCGTCCACCCGCAACTGTGTGAGCCCGGCCCGTTGTGCCACAGGTGGATCGGCAATGGGGGGGGGTGGTGTGCATGCGGGTGGGGTGGGTGGGGTTGGGGAGGGGGTTGAGGGTGCTGGGTGGGTGGATGGGTGGGGGGTGTGGTTGGTCGGCTGTTGCCATGGTGTGCGGTCTGTGGCCATACTACCCGATTCCCACGCCCATCTAGTCAGTGAAGCGGGCGTCTATCAGTCTGTCCCGTGCCCGCTGGGCCAGCCGGTAACGGTGGACAGCCACCCGCCTGTGTCTACCCCGTCTGCCCTGACCATTACCCCCATCCCCCTCATCTGGGGAGGACTGCGCCTCTTCCTGCTGCTCCTCCAGTCCGCCCTCCTCTGCCTGCGGCACATCGCCCCTCTGCTGGGCTATGTTGTGCAGGACGCAGCACACCACAATGATGCGGCCGACCCTATCTGACCGATACTGGAGGGCGCCCCCAGAGAGGCCCAGGCACCTGAAACGCATCTTCAGCACGCCAAAGCACCTCTCTATCACTCCCCTTGCCGCTACATGGGCATCATTGTAGTGGTTCTCCGCCTCATTGCGTGGTCTCCGTATAGGCGTCATCAGCCACGATCGCAATGGGTAGCCCCTGTTGCCCAGCAACCAGCCCCTCAGCCGGGGATGGCGTCCCTCGTACATGCCGGGGATGGATGAGCGCGACAACACGTATGAGTCGTGTACACTGCCTGGGTAACGGGCGCAGACGTGCAGGACCACCTGTATGTTCATCGAATAGGTCCCCTTCCTATTGGTGAACACGGCCCTGTTATCTGCAGGTGGCCGCACGGCGACGTGCAACCCATCGATCGCGCCCTGGACCATGGGGAACCCGGCCACGGCAGAGAAGCCCACGGCCCGGGCATCTTGGCTGGCCCGGTCCACGGGTAAGCGGATGTAGCAGTGCGCCATGGCATATAGGGCATCTGTCACTGCCCGGGTGCACCGATGTCTGCGATATGCCGGACAGGTCCTCACTCGGTGCCTGGAATGACCCCGTTGCATAAAAGTTCAGGGCCACCGTAACCTTGACGGACACGGGGAGAGGGTGTCCCCCGCCAGTGCCACGCGGTGACAGGTGTGCCAGCAGGTGGCAGATGTGTGCCACGGTTTCCCGCCTCATCCGGAGTCTCCTCCTGCATTCCCGGTCCGTGAGGTCCTGGTATGACTGCCGGGGCATGTACACACGGGGTGCCCTCGGGTGCCTCCGTTGCCGTGGGGCCGCGACGTCCTCCTCCCCCTCCTCGTCCTGTCGGTCAGGTGTCCCTCCAGCCTGGGCGGCTGCCGCCTGTCCCTTTCCGGCAGCCTGCGCCGCCTCTCTGGCACGCTCCTCCTCCTCCTCATCCAGGGCAACATAGACATGTGCGGCTGCCGCCACGGCGGCCAACATCGCTGGATGATCTGAAAACATGACGGCCTGGTGGGGGGGAGGGGAACGACGACATGTCATCATTGCCCATATCCCCTCCTCCCCCCAGACAGGTGGCATGGACCGCATGGGTCCAACTGTTGGAGGCTGGCAACTGGCCAGGTGGACCAACTCACTTGCCCTCGCATCCCCCTCCCCGGCACGGACCTCCACCCCGGCACGGATCCCCCTCCCCGGCACGGATCCCCCCCAACCTCCACCCCAGCAAGGACCCCCCATCCCCCTCCCCGGCACGGACCCCAACCTCCACCCCGGCACGGACCCCCCCCCAACCTCCACCCCGGCACGGACCCCCCATTCCCCTCCCCGGCACGGACCCCCCCCCCAACCTCCACCCCGGCACGGACCCCCCCCCCAACCTCCACCCCGGCACGGACCCCCCCCCCAACCTCCACCCCGGCACGTTCCCCCCCCCCCCCAACCTCCACCCCGGCACGGACCCCCCACCCCCCTTCCCGGCATGGACCCCCCCCAACCTCCACCCCGGCACGGATCCTCCCCCCCCCCCCCCAACCTCCACCCCGGCCCGGACCCCCCCCCCAACCTCCACCCCGGCACGGACCCCCCATCCCCCTCCCCGGCACGAACCCCCCCCCCCCAACCTCCACCCCGGCACGGACCCCCCCCCCCCCAACCTCCACCCCGGCACGGACCACCCCCCAACCTCCACCCCGGCACGGATCCCCCATCCCCCTCCCCGGCACGGACCCCCCCCCAACCTCCACCCCGGCACGGACCCCCCATCCCCCTCCCAGGCACAGACCCCACCCCAACCTCCACCCCGGCACGGAACCCCCCCAACCTCCACCCCGGCACGGACCACCCATCCCCCTCCCCGGCACGGACCCCCCCCCCCAACCTCCACCTCGGCACGGACCCCACATCCCCCTGCCCGGCACGGACCCCCCCCCCCCCCCCAAACTCCACCCTGGCACGGACCCCAACCTCCACCCCGACACGGACCCCCCCACAACCTCCACCCCGGCACGGACCCCCCCCCCAACCTCCACCCCGGCACGGACCGCCCCCCCAACCTCCACCCCGGCACGGATCCCCCTCCCCGGCACGGACCCCCCCCCAACCTCCACCCCGGCACGCACCCCCCCCCCCCCCCAACCTCCACCCCGGCACGGACCCCCCCCCCCAACCTCCACCCCGGCACGGACCCCCCCCCCAACCTCCACCCCGCCACGGACCCCCCCCCAACCTCCACCCCGGCACGGACCCCCCATCCCCCGGCACGGAGCCCCCCCAACCTCCACCCCGGCACGGACCCCCCCCCCCCCCCGCTGCACACACACAACCCGAGACACACCTCTCTTCACGCATTCAGACTGCGGCCACGCCATCGCCTGCCCAGAGCCAACCCCCCAGGCCGTCACTCACATCCACGCTGGTTGGCGTGAACCTGGAGCACAGGGTCACGCTGATGAAAAGGAGGTTTAATTTACGTCGACGTGAACGGTCATCACGTCGACGGGACTTCGGCCCATCCGGAAGGAAGAATATCGGCAGGCCGAAAATCGGCTGCCTTGCGCAGACCCGTGACCTTCTCCGACGGCAGCGGCGACATTAACGCCCCGCCGACTTTTCTCCCTTCGAAGACTTCGGCAACCGGCGGGGGTGGGATTCACGGCGGCCAACGGCCATTCTCCGACCCTCTGGGGGGTCGGAGAATGACGCCCGTGAATCCAGCCCCTGTCGGCTCCCGAATTCTCTGGCGCGGGGATTTGGGGGAGGCGGGAATCGCGCCACGCTGGTCGGCGGCCACTGGCAGCGGCCCCCCCCTGACGATTCACTGGACCGCGATGGGCCGAGTGGCCGCCCGTTTTCGGCCAGTCCCGCCGGCATATGTTACGACAAGTACTTACCAGCAGGACCTGGCTCCGCGGGGGGCCTCCGGGGTCCTCGGGGCGGGGTTATCTGGCCCCGGGGGGGTGCCCCCATGGTGGCCTGGCCCGCGATCGGAGCGCACCGACCCGCGGCGGGCCTGTGCCATGGGGGCACTCTATTCCTCCCCGCCGGCTGGTGTAACGGCCCGCGATGGCCGGCGCGGAGATGACCCCCCCCCTGTGCATGCGCTGGGATGACACCAGCACACGCTGGCGCTCCCGCGCATGCGCCAACTGCCGCCAGTCGGCAGAGGCCCTTAGCCGCCGGTTGACGTGGCGCCAAGCCCCTTACGAGCCGGCCGGCGCAGCACAAACCACTCCGCCGCTAGCCTAGCCCCTGAAGGTGCGGAGGATTCCGCACCTTCGGGGCGTCCCGACGCCGGAGTGGTTCACGCCACTCCTTCCCGCCGGAGTTGCACGCCCCGCCGGTTTCAGAAGAATCCCGCCCCCATCTCAAAAGATTGTAGGCTGAATTCTCCGCTGGCGGGATTCTCCGTTGCACCTTCTGCGCACCCACGCCCGGAGATTTCACAATGGCGTGGGGCTTCCCACAATGGGGAACCCCGTTGGCTGGCTGGCGGGACAGAGATTCCCGCTGCTGGTGGGGGGGCGCTGCACCAGAAAATTGGTGCGGCGGGACGGAGAATCCCGCCCCGTAGCTTTTACTCTTTTTTGGAAAATGTGGAGTAAAAGACTTACAGAACTGCCAATTTGCTTTTACCAACAAGAAAAAAACATTTATCAAACATGAAAAGTTTGACTAAAATTCAATACTCCTTCACTCCCACTTATCGTCACAAGGGAACGCAGATTTTAAGGATAATACAGGTTACAAAATCTATCTTATGCTGCAAGATTTTTAGGAAACACACATTGCCTTTAAATGCACAGGCTGGGGGACGTCCGGTGGCGGACTGGAGGTGGAAGTGGCACGTTGAGTGACTCCTGCTCGAGGCTCTGGTTTTTGGAGTTTTTTCTGGTTCCAGAGGCAGTTTTTAAATAAGCTGGTGCAAGAAGACAGAGGAAGGTGGGGAATGTCTAAGACCCAGAAAAAAGCTGCTGGGAAGAAGGTGGCAAGCGGAAGTTCGCCTTCCGAGTGAACGGGTCAGCCCGGCAGCAGGAAAGATGGCGGAGGCTGGGTCGCTGGGTGGGGCCGCGCCCTTCACAGTGGAGACTCTGACTGAGGTGATGGCGGGAGAATCTGAGAGGCAGTTCACAGGCACATGGGGGTGATACGAACCGAGATAATGGCTGCGATAATGGAATTGGTGGAGGAGGCAATGGCCTCGGTGAAGGCGGCAGTGTTGAAGACGGCGGCCGAGGTACAGGAGCAAGCAGAGAAGTCGAAGGGGGTGGAGGAAGCTCGGGGACCAGTTCACCTCGATGAGTGAGGAGCTGAAGAGGGTGGTGGAGGCCAACAAAGGACTCAGAGCCAAGGTGGAGGATCTGGATAATAGGGTCCTGAGGGGGTGGAGGGCCCAAGGCAGACTGAGTACTTTGCGAAGATGTTGGCAGAGTTGTTGGGGGAGGGGGAAGAACCCTCCCGGCATGAGCTGGACAGGGCTCAGCGGTCGCTCAAGCTCAAACCGAAGGCAAACCAGCCGCCAAGAGCGCTCATACTTTGTTTCCACAAGTTCCCTGTTAAGGAGAAGTTCTTGAGTTGGGCGAAGCAAAGGCATGAGGTGAAGTGGGAAGCAGCTGGTGTTCGTATGTGCCAGAACCTAACTGTGGAACTGGCCAGGATTAGGAGGGTAGTCTTGCAGAGAGGGTAACAGGCGGGGGGGCTAGGCCTCCCAAACTTACTGTACTGCTATTGGGTGGCGAATGTGCGGGGCTGGACCAAGGAAGAGGAGACCCAATGGGTTGAGATGGAGGAGGGCTCGTGTAGTGGGTCGGGGTTGCGGGTGCTGGAAATGGCACCGCTACCAATTGCTCCGGAAGGTACTCAGTGAAGGTCAGCTGGCGGTGACCACTTATAAGATCCTGAAGGCAGCTCAGGCAACATTTTAAGCTGTGGGCTGGGTTAAGGGGAATCATTGGTTTGAGCCAGGGAGGGTGGGTGCGAGGTTTCGGAGATGGGACGAGAGGGAGATCAAGGAAATGAAGGACTTATTTCTTGGCGGACGATTCGTGAGGAGTTGGGGGGAGAAGTACGGGTGGGCGTGGGGAAGAATGGTTTATGAAACTGCAGGTTTGAGATTTTGCAAGGAAGGTTTACCCGACCTTCCCGATAGGGCCTGTCTCCTCGTTGCTGGTGGCGGTGCTGTCAGTGGGCGGGTTGGAGAGGTGCCTTGTTTCAGTGATCTATGGGAGGATCCTGGAGGAGGAAGGGGTGTCTTTTTTTGAAATAAATTTATAGTACCTAATTCAATTTTTTAACCAATTAAAGGGCAATTTAGTGTGGCCAATCCATCTATCCAGCACATATTTGGGTTTGTGGGAGTGAGACACACGGGGAGAATGTGCAAACTCCACACGGACAATGGCCCGGGTCCTCAGTGCCATGAAGTAGCAGTGCTAATCACCATGCTGCCCTGGAGGACGGTGTCTATGGAGGGGTTTAATGTGAAGTGGGAAGAGGAGGTGGTGGGGGGGGGGGATTGGTGGCGGTGGAAGTGGGATTGTGGTGTGAGGTGCTGTGGAGAGTAAATGACTCAACCTCATGTGCGAGGCTGGGGCTGGTACAGTTAAAAAGTTTGCGTAGGGCGCACCTCACAAAATCAAAGATGAGCCGGCTGTTTGAGGGGGTGGATGATGTCTGTGAGCGATATGGGAGGGGCCCCACAAACCGCATTCACATGTTTTGGTCTTGCCGGAAGGAGGAAATATTTTGGCGCGAGGTTTTTAGCACAATCTCGGGGTCTGGCATACGGATGTGGAGCCCGGTCCCCGAGAAGCCATTTTCGGGGTGTCGGACCGGCCCGAGTTACAGGCGGGTGCGGGGGCAGGCGTTTTAGCCTTCGCCTCGCTGATCGCCCGTTGGCGGGTCCTGTTGGGGTGGAGGCCAGGCTCTCCGCCCTGTACCTCGGAGTGGTGGGGCGATCTGCTGGAGCTTTTGATCCTGGAGAAGGTGAAGTTTGAGCTGAGGGGCCGAAGGAGGAGCTCTACAATTCTTGGGGTTTGTTTATTATGCACATTTGGGAGTTGGTTGCTGTTGAATATTGAGGGGTAGGGTGGGGAGGTGGGCGGAGGGGGGGGACTGTTTCATTTTCTGTTTTATATTGTTGGGGTTATTTTGCTTCTGTTTCTTTTTTATATGATGAAAATATGGCGAATAAAAATATTTTTTTATAAACGCACAGGCTGACTGGGATCAGACAACACCCCACTCTGAAACTAAATGACACATACTACTCAATCGATCTTCCATGGATTCCGCCTCAAATTCCCCCAGATGGTTGTCATACGTGTTTCCAAATTCCACTAACAAATAGACATGCTTTAAAATTTTCTTCCAAACCAAACCAATGTTTTCTCTCAGCTGTTTTCATCAAGGATCCGCCTCTAGGCTTTCCAATTATCCTTTCAAACAAGGTTTTCCCCCAGCTATTTTCACAAGGTTCCACCTCCATGTTTTCCAACTCTTTTCAGTATTCCTTTGTCTAAATGATTTTACACAAACTCTCCAGCCACTGATTGCTCCACAATTATTTCAATTCATGTTTCAGTTTGTGGTAAGATATCATGAACCTTAGAACCACTTCAGATATGTTTCTGGCGTCTCACTAGCCAACTCCTTCTTAGATCTGTGACTGCACTGAAAAATATCCTAGTCTAGTTCCAGTTTCCTCTGTTCTTTTTACTTAAGACATCCCGGAATCTTCTCTTAATTTCTCTTATGTTTTTGCTATCTTGAAGGTCTAGGGTAGCTGCCTGTCCTGTCTCAATCTGGAGAAGAGTTTAAATTTAAATTGCGCTGCAAGAGTTAGTTGATTTCCCCTTAACACTGGGGTTCTTGAGGTATTGGTAGAAGCATTGCCGTGGGGAATGCAGTAGTTGATGGTGACTGATAGTTAATTGTTAAGCACTGTGTGAAATTTAAACCAGGCAACTTGCCTCTGATTGGTCAAGGCACTCCCCCCTGGAATGAACCAACGAATGGTTATGACATATTTTGTTTAGCTGAAACAGGTGCAATGTGTGTACATGTTCTTTCTGTCTGCTAAGAACAGGGATCTGTGTATTAATACATGCAGCTTCCACTACAGGCAAATGTGCCATGCTGAGAGCCTGACATATAATTAATTTATATGTACCACAAAAAGCAAGGGACGCAGGACTAAGCTCTGCAGAACCCCAACAGAAATAGCCTTCCAGTCATAGAAATACCCATCAACTTGCCACTGAGCCAATTGTGGATCCAGCTCACCATATTTCCTTGGACCCCAAGTGCTTTTACTTATCTGACCTTGTCAAAAGCCTATCTTAAATCCACCTAGACTACATCCAGCATGCTACCCTCATTGACCATTCTTATTACCGCCTCACAACATTAATCAAGATAGTCAGATATGAGCTTGCGTTAAACAATCTATGAAGACTTTTCTTGATAATCTGTGCCTTTCCAAATAACAATTAGGTCATCTAATAATTTTCCCACCAGCAAGGAATAGCTGACTGGCTTCTAATTACCCAGTCTCTTCCCCTTTCCCTTTATAAGCAACAGTGCAATGTTAGCAGTTCTCGTAACACGCTGCCTGTAGTAAGAGGATTGAAAAAAGATGGTCAGATCCTCCGCTATTTCCACCCTCGGTTCCCTACAATTCATCTGGGGCCGGGCGATGCATCTCCTTTCACAGATGATAAACGGTGGTAATATTTGCTCTCTCGCTGTATTTATCCCAGCCAATGCTTCACGCTTTTCCTCGTTGACTTCATTGCCTGCATCATCCCCTCTTTTGCGAAGACAGACAGCAAGTGTCCGATGTCATCCCATCTCCACACACACACACACACACACACAGGTTACCCCCGGAGTCTCTAATCAGCCCTACTCTTTCCTTAGTTATGTGTATGTAAAATATCTTCGGGTTTTCCTTGATTTTACTGGCGGGTTTTTTTCTCTCCATGCTCTCCCTTTGCTTTCCCGATTTCCTCTTTTAATGTCAGCCCTGCGTGTTCTGCATTCCTCCAGGCGTGCAGCAGCATTGCAGTTCAGGTTTGCTGTTGTGGAATGCAGTGGACTTTGAACCATCTGTAGAAGTATAGTTTTAAATATTGAATTTACCATTGAACGTTTTCTTCCATTTGCCAGTTGGGGGTGTCCCTCGACGAAACAGTGACTGAGAGAGACTTGGACGACCTGCTCTGGGTTTTTGGCTGTGAATCGTCTGCCGTAAGTATTTCTTTTAGATGCAAGGCATCAGCTATTTCTGTGCTGCGAGTTTTACGGCTAAGTAATGTTGGCAGCGGTTCGACTTATTCTCCTCATAGAGAAATGGCAAATGCAGAGCACAACCTGTTCATCTCTTTCTCGTGGTAAAGAAGATAACGTAAGGCGAAGGAGAGACCTTGTATTTATATAGCATCAAAAAGCACTCGACTACAGACCTTCCGAGTTTTTTTGTTAATGGTGTGGCGCTGTCTGCAAGAGTTATTGTGTTAAATGTGTTTTTGTTTTAAGGAGTTGATAGCTGAGAGCATGGGAGATGAACCAAAAGGTATCCTGGCCACGCAGTTTAAGAGGACAAGCAAATTCCTTTCACATCCAGTCTTCAATAGGTTAGTAAGAAACCTTGTGCTGAGATTGCCGCTTAATCCATTGAAGTAAAGCCACCATGTACGGATAAGGTCCACTTGTCACAACTTGGACATGTATTGGTCTCTCCCTTGTTAAACTGTCTGTGGTTCTCTCTTAAGTGGCCAGTCTGTACATTTACAAGATTTGTTCATCTTGACCATCAGCGTTTTATGGTAGAGGAATACCCAATCATTTTAAGCCCTGTGTAGGCTTTTCCTAGTGAAAAATATTGGGAGGTGAACAGTTTTTGCTTATGTTCCCCATTCCACCTTCCAAATCATCTTCAAATCTTTTAATTCGTCTTCAAAAATATATTCAGGTTCCCACTGAAAAGCCACGAGCTTTTATTTATAACAATGAACATACAGCATAGGGAAGAGGCCATTCAGCCAATCGTCCTTGTGCTGACTCTTTCAAAATGGCTAACCCCCTGCCCTGCTCTTCCCCATTGCTCTGCCATTTTCTGCTTTTCAGGCATATATCCAAGTCGCATCGAAGGTTACGACTGAATCTGCTTCCACTACTTTTTCAAGCAGTGCATCCCAGAACATTTCAGCTCACTGCAAAAAAAAAAACATTTTCATTCCCTTTCTCCCCCCCCCCACCCCCCGACTTGTTTTTTTGCCAGTTCTTTAATCTGAGTCCTCTGGTTACTAACCAGTTGGAATAGTTTCTTTCCATCAAAACCCTTGATGGAATAGCTCTGTCTAATCTCCCTTTCATCGTTTCTGCTTTAAGGAGAACATTCCTTGTTCCTCTGGTCTTGCCACATACCAAAAGCAAGCCCCTTCATGTTAAGTTCATTTGGGACATCAACAGGTTACCTTCAATATAATGAAACATTCTTTAAGCCACTGCTGATAAAAACATTTATATTGTTTGACTACATTTTCTCCTGCCATTACGGGTAAATTACATAAATTATAATAAAGGCCTGACCTTAAGATGCGACCAACCTTGTCACTTCACACTTGTCATTTTTGTTTTTAGCGTGCTGTTATACGACAATAACCAGAATTTATTAACCTGCCTTGAACAAGAATGTTTCATTTTGGAACCGTTTCACTGTTATGTGTCAAGGTTGATATTCGATTAATAATTTTATTATTTATACATATTTGCATGTTTCAGGGACTTCATTTCTTAACTTGTATATTTCAGTTATCACTCAGAGACGAATATTGTCCGGTACATGAAGAGATTAGAAAATAAAGATATTTCCCTAGTTCACAGCATGATTCCGCTGGTGGGTGACTTATTTTCAATTTTATTCCCGCTTCATTATATCACCGCTTTAGAGACTTCAGAGGTTGCACATCACACTTTTTGTTTCCTCTATTTGAACTAGGGGTCTTGCACAATGAAGCTGAACAGTTCCTCGGAGCTCACTGTAAGTGCGCCTTATTCCTCATTATCATTCCCACGACAATGTTGACTATCTGTATTTCCTGAAGTTGAACACAATGTGAGCTTCTTGTTTAATCAGCGCGATGCAAGTCCTGCCCATTCAGGAGGGCAGAACCAGCTGGTACAAATTTGCTTTCACAATAGTGAGCATTCACAAGTGTACTTGTGGTGCAAAGACTTGCTGATCTCGGAACTTGGCTCCACAGGTGCTGAATGGCCACCTCAGCTTCCACAATGTCAGGCACACTGCCTGGATTGTGCATGTCTGTCGTGTTGGTAAAGACCAGAAAATCTGACTGCAGCAGTTAGACTTGAAACAAGTTTCACGCAACACTTGTTTTAAGCCCCGATGGCGAGATCGGTTTACCTTGGAACAACCGGCACCAGCTGCGCACAGCCCTTCTTGCCCCCGTATAGGTGCAGATAATGAATCAATCAGATGTCTATAACTTTGATTTTTCACTGGCTGTCTCCCACAGTCCCTGGGGAACGTCCATTGTAGATCCATGGTAAAATGGTAAAATCAAACAGTAGTTTCCAAGCATTGGAGCTTGAGCCCCACCCCAACCTAGCCTTTCTTGGATGAACGTGTCCTAAGGCACATAAAACCTAATGGCGGAGAATATAGACATGAAATATAGACATCTTCATCTGTTTTCTTGTTAGCATGCAACCACTTAATTAAATGGGTTACTGACTATGTAAGTCACTGGCCTGTGTTTTGAAAGTTGTACTGAAATGCGTACGGTATGGTTTTATGATAGATTTGTTAATGAATGTTGTGTTTTTCTCTTTGTCTCTGCTCCCAACACTTTGTTTGCAGCCCATCACTTGGCTGGAATTTGGAAATGTCCATCCTTTTGTACCTCTGGATCAGGCTCAAGGATACCAGCAGTTATTCCATGAACTGGAACGGGATTTGTGTGAAATAACCGGATATGACAAAATCTCTTTCCAGCCAAATAGGTAGACTTTCAGCTTTTTAATATTCTGCCTTTAATTAAGATGCCGGCTGTTTGCTGTGGTCCCAGTAAATTAGTCCCATAATTAATGTAATCCCTTGAATGCAGCAACTGCTATTCCAGATAATTCCTGTTATCCTGCTTATCAGAGATTTCTTTACTGCTCCATTTTTACGAAAGTCTAGTTACTGGTTGAAATGATGGGCTGACTAAATGCCAGCGGGCAGGAAAGTCAGGGCGACCCGCCTCGATTACAGCCAGGAACCCAACCCGCTTCTGGGGCCCATCGGATAATTAACTGGGTTCCCATCCATGTAAGGGCAGAGATCCAAACCTCCAAGAGATGCCAGGCAATCGGAGGGCTGGCAGAGTGGTGGCCACTGCTGGGACTGCAACCGGCCAGGGGCAGCAAGAGTTGGCCCCAGAACCCAGGAAAGTGGGATCGGACTCACTGGCACCAGTCAGCCAGGTCCTGGAAAGGAGTGGGGGGGGAGAGGGGGCTATGGTCACTGGTGAGGGCAGGGATTGTATTTCTGTGATGGGATCTTACTGTCCAGCAGGGTCCATCCTGAACTGCAGGTTGCCAGGTAAGGAGGATAACCCCTCGCCCCCCCAATCTCCATCTCCATACCCGCAAGAGGCTGCCAGAATTTACTCAGCAGTCCCTCCTCCTGGTTGATTCATTGATTGTATTTATTGTCACATGTACCGAAGTACAGTGAAAAGTATTTTTCTGCGGCCAAGGGAATGTACAGAATACATACATAGTAGATAAAATAATAATCAACAGAGTACATTGACAAATGGTACATCAACATAATAGTGATTGGTTACAGTGCGGAACAAGGGCTAAACAAGAGCAGCATAGGGCATCATGAATAGTGTTCTTACAGGGAACAGATCAGTCCGAGGGGGAGTCGTTGAGGAGTCTAGTAGCTGTGGGGAAGAAGCTGTTCCAATGTCTGGATGTGCAGGTCTTCAGACTTCGGTATCTTCTGCCTGGGAAGGGATTGCTAAATGGCTGCTTAATGGCCTCTGGGCGGGGGGGGGGCAACATCCTTGTGTCCCCAGCCCCTAACTCTATCAGTTAGGGGGCAGTACGGTAGCATTGTGGATAGCACAATTGCTTCACAGCTCCAAGGTTCCAGGTTCGATTCCGGCTTGGGTCACTGTCTGTGCGGAGTCTGCACATCCTCCCCGTGTGTGCGTGGGTTTTCTCCGGGTGCTCCGGTTTCCTCCCACAGTCCAAAGATGTGCAGGTTAGGTGGATTGTCCATCCTAAATTGCCCTTAGTGTCCAAAATTGCCCTTAGTGTTGGGTGGGGTTACTGGGTTATGGGGATAGGGTGGAGGTGTGGATCTTGGGTAGGGTGCTCTTTCCAAGAGCCGGTGCAGACTCGATGGGCTGAATGGCCTCCTTCGGCACTGTAAATTCTATGAAATCTATCATACAGAGTTGTGAAAGTGACGATCACTCCATTCCCTGTCTGTCTTCCTTATCAATTCTATGCCCCCCCCCCCACATACACACCCAGCCTCGCTACCCACACTCACGAGCCAGATTAAATTCTGCGCATTTGTAGCTAATCAGATTTGTTGATCTCTATTGCAAAAGAGAAGCAAAATGAGATGAAAATCTAAACCCTTTAGATGCTATGGGGTGCGATTTAATGGGAAAACGGATTCCCGTTTTGGGCGCGTTTAGTGAGGTATTTTCCAGTGCTTTCAGCGTCAAGAATGACCCGCTATTAACAGAATTCTGCATCTTTTTGGGGCCTCAGCGAGGATCACCCCACTGAGGCCGCACTTAGACTCATTTCCTGCACTGACGGGCTCAGGTCGCCAGTGCAGGAAGAGATCATGCGCTTTTTAAAAATGCCGCCCTGATCTCTTGACCCCTCCCATCGCAGCCTTCAGAAACTCACCCACCATGCCCCAACTTACCAATTAGGGGTCCTCGAGCCCCCCCCCTCACCCACACCTCCGGACAGGGCACTCCCGGGCCTAATCCCTGGCACAGATAACCTGGGACATGGGCACCTTGGCACTGACACTTTGGCAGTGCACATGCCAGCTTGGCAGTGACTTCTGGGCACCCTGGCAATTCCACAGTGGCACTGCCAGGGTGACATCAGGAGTGCCACCCTGCCAAGAGCCCGACCACCAGGGTGCCTCCGATCGCCTGGGAGACAGCCCGTCTGGTCCACGTTTGTGCAAACCAGTGATAAACGGCGCCACAGCGGGGTCTCCGAGGCGAGGCTGTTCGATCCCGTGCCTTGGGTAACTCCAGCATAGATATATTCAAGTGAGACTGACTATTCACTTGAATATGTAAATCTGGATTCCGCCCATTGAGGGTGAGATCCATATTGCGACGCCCCATGAGATCTCGTTAGATCTCGTGAGGCGTAAGGAGCATCGTAAATCTCACGAGGAGCCTTGTCCGGTCACCGGGACGGGCTTGACGAGGCCAGTAGATTGCTGCCTGGATCTTTGGACTCTGAATGACAGTTTATTGCTCGTTTACATTTGCTTGGGCTCACTTAATTTTCACAACAAATAATATAGTATCATGAACCTCATGCGAACAAAGAACAAGAACAAAGAAAAGTACAGCACAGGAACAGCCCCTTCAGCCCGCCAAGCCTGTGCCGACCATGCTGCCCGTCTAAACTAAAATCTTCTACACTTCCGGGGTCCGTATCCCTCTATTCCCTCCTATTCATGTATTTGTCAAGATGCCCCTTAAATGTCACCATCATCCCTGCTTCCACCACCTCCTCCGGCAGCGAGTTCCAGGCACCCACTACCCTCTGTGTAAAAAACTTGCCTCGTACATCTACTCTAAACCTTGCCCCTCTCACCTTAAACCTACGCCCCCTAGTAATTGACCCCTCTACCCCGGGGAAAAGCCTCTGACTATCCACTCTGTCTATGCCCCTCATAATTTTGTAGACCTCTATCAGGTCGCCCCTCAACCTCCGTCGTTCCAGTGAGAACAAACCGAGTTTATTCAACCGCTCCTCATAGCTAATGCCCTCCATACCAGGCAACATCCTGGTAAATCTTATCTGCACCCTCTCTAAAGCCTCCACATCCTTCTGATAGTGTGGCGACCAGAATTGAACACTATACTCCAAGAGTGGCCTAACTAAGATTCTATACAGCTGCAACATGACTTGCCAATTCTTATACTCAATGCCCCGGCCAATGAAGGCAAGCATGCCGTATGCCTTCTTGACTACCTTCTCCACCTGTGTTGCCCCTTTCAGTGACCTATGGACCTGTACACCTAGATCTCCCTGACTTTCAATACTCTTGAGGGTTCTACCAATCACTGTATATTCCCTACCTGCTTAGACCTTCCAAAATGCATTACCTCTCATTTGTCCGGATTAAACTCCATCTGCCATCTCTCCGTCCAAGTCTCCAAACGATCTAAATCCTGCTGTAGCCTCTGACAGTCCTCATCGCTATCCGCAATTCCACCAACCTTTGTGTCGTCTGCAAACTTACTAATCAGACCAGTTACATTTTCCTCCAAATCATTTATATATACTACGAACAGCAAAGGTCCCAGCACTAATCCCTGCGGAACACTACTAATCACAGCCTTCCAATTAGAAAAGCACCCTCCCATTGCTACTCTCTGCCTTCTATGACCTAGCCAGTTCTGTATCCACCTTGCCAGCTCACCCCTGATCCCGTGTGACTTCACCTTTTGTACCAGTCTACCATGAGGGACCTTGTCAAAGGCCTTACTGAAGTCCATATAGACAACATCCACTGCCCTACTTGCATCAATCATCTTTGTGACCTCTTCGAAAAATTCTATCAAGGTAGTGACACGACCTCCCCTTCACAAAACCATGCTGCCTCTCACTAATACGTCCATTTGCTTCCAAATGGGAGTAGATCCTGTCTCGAAGAATTCTCTCCAGTAATTTCCCTACCACTGACGTAAGGCTCACAGGCCTGTAGTTCCCTGGATTATCCTTGCTACCCTTCTTAAACAAAGTAACAACATTGGCTATTCTACAGTCCTCTGGGACATCACCTGAAGACAGTGAGGATCCAAAGATTTCTGTCAAGGCCTCAGCAATTTCCTCTCTAGCCTCCTTCAGTATTCTGGGGTAGATCCCATCCGGCCCTGGGGACTTATCTACCTTAATATTTTTCAAGACGCCCAACACCTCGTCTTTTTGGATCTCAATGTGACCAAGGCTATGTACACACCCTTCTCCAGACTCAACATCCACCAATTCCTTCTCTTTGGTGAATACTGATGCAAAGTATTCATTTAGTACCTCACCCATTTCCTCTGGCTCCACACATAGATTCCCTTGCCTATCCTTCAGTGGGCCAACCCTTTCCCTGGCTTTTTATGTATGTGTAAAAAGCCTTGGGATTTTCCTTAACCCTATTTGCCAATGACGTTTCGTGACCTCTTCTAGCCCTCCTGACTCTTTGCTTCAGTTCCTTCCTACTTTCCTTATATTACACACAGGCTTCGTCTGTTCCCAGCCTTCTAGCCCTGACAAATACCTCCTTTTTCTTTTTGACGAGGCCTACAATATCTCTCGTTATCCAAGGTACCCGAAATTTGCTGTATTTATCCTTCTTCCGCACAGGAACATGCCGGTCCTGAATTCCTTTCAACTGATATTTGAAAGCCTCCCACATGTCAGATGTTGATTTACCCTCAAACATCCTCCCCAATCTAGGTTCTTCAGTTCCCGCCTAATATTGTTTTAATTAGCCTTCCCCCAATTTAGCACATTCACCCTAGGACCACTCTTATCCTTGTCCACCAGCACTTTAAAACTTACTGAATTGTGGTCACTGTTCCCGAAATTCTCCCCGACTGAAACTTCTACCACCTGGCCGGGCTCATTCCCCAATACCAGGTCCAGTCCAGCCCCTTCCCTAGTTGGACTGTCTACATATTGTTTTAAGGAGCCCTCCTGGATGCTCCTTACAAACTCTGCCCCGTCCAGGCCCCTAGCACTAAGTGAGTCCCAGTCAATAGGGGAAGTTGAAGTCTCCCATCACAACAATCCTGTTGTTTTTAATCGTTTCCAACATCTGTCTACCTATCTGCTCCTCTATCTCCCGCTGGCTGTTGGGAGGCCTGTAGTAAACCCCCAACATTGTGACTGCACCCTTCTTATTCCTGATCTCTACCCATATATGCCCACTGAGGTGTCCTCCCGTAGTACAGCTGTGATATTCTCCCTAACCAGTAGCGCAACTCCGCCACCCCTTTAACATCCCCCTCTATCCCGCCTGAAACATCTAAATCCTGGAACATTTAGCTGCCAATCCTGTCCTTCCCTCAACCAGGTCTCTGTAATGGCAAGAACATCATAGTTCCAAGTACTAATCTAAGCTCTAAGTTCATCTGCCTTACCCGTAATACTTCTTGCATTAAAACCACTTGCATTTATATAGTGTCTTTAACAGTAAAACCTCAAAACGATTCACAAGAGCATTATCAAACAAATGAGGTTAATGTGGTCGCCTGTGCCGATAGGTCAACAAGGATGAGGAGGGAAAGTTTACCGTTGTCATAGTCACCAGGTGCCATTTGGGACCTTGATAAAATTTGGTTCGTTTCTGTGACAGGGGCGACATCTCAAATGGAGGGATTCAATCATATGCCTGGGTCTTTGCTCCTGGGTCAGGTGTGTAGAGTCGGAACATTTCCCAGGTCCATGAACCCAACCTGGGAGAAAGAGACCCAGAAGTTGGAATTTCCATTCCAGAGGTGCTAGCTGGATTAAAACTCGGACCCCCCTTGCCCCCAGGAACATGTGCGGAGACTGCTAGGTGTGGAGACGGGCTGGCTGGAAGGCCTGTCTGTGTGCTCCAGCACTGTCGGAAAGATTGAAAAAAGCAATAAAACAAAAATAAATCCCTCCCGCTCTCAACGCCATGCCTCAGCCTTGCCACTTCATGCCCCGTACCCATAGCAAATAATTTGTTTTAACATTCCAGACAATTTTTTCCCCCAAAGGACAGGTCTTTACCGTGCGCAGCATGGTAGCACAAGTGGATAGCACTGGTTTCACAGCGCCTGGGCCCCAGGTTCGATTCCCCGCTGTGTCACTGTCTGTACGGAGTCTGCACATTCTCCCCGTGTCTGCGTGGGTTTCCTCCCACTGTCCAAAGAAGTGCAGGTTAGGTGGATTGGCCGTGCTAAATTGCCCTTAGTGACCAAAAAAGGTTAGGAGGGGTTATTAGGTTACGGGGATAGGGTGGAGGTGAGGGCGTAAGTGGATCGGTGTAGACTCGATGGGCCGAATGACCTCCTTCTGCTCTGTATGTTCTATGTCTTTTAAATGCCTTTAGAGCGAGCCCCTTTTGTCAGTTGCTTTTGACAGGGCCACTTGACAGTTTTGACAGGTCCTCTTGACAATCTTGACAGATGCTTTTTGACAGTTCTGACAGCTCCTTTTGACAGATACGTCTGACATTTGTGACGGTTGATTTGACATGTCTGTTGATTGTTCCAATGAGCTTGACTATAATGGTTTTATGCACTTTATACACACATTCATGCCTACTTTTAAAAATTGCAAAGATCACCTGACATACCCCAACTGGCACCTAACCTCCTCCTAAAGTGTCCTGGGAATAGGTCCAAAAGGGCACCCTGGCTATATAAACAGATCTATCAAGTTCAGACCTACACTTTCCCGGTCTAATCTGCACACTTCGGCTGTCACACTCCTGACCTACCAAAGTCCCACTTCAATGAGGATGGCTGCTGACTTTAATGGCCAGCTGCCTCCAGTCAACGTCAACACGGTTCCCAGCCCGCCTCCATAAAATAATGAAGTGTCCCGTTCAAGTTTCTAGGCTCATCTGCTTTTTGGCAAAAAAATCGATGTCCCGAGAAAGATGTGCCCAGCTTTGGGAGGTGATAGCTCACTCAAGGACCTTGGAGAGGAAGGAGTATTGCAAATGAGGCTGTAGTTTGCAATGGCATTGGGGGTGGTCACGGGTTCGCTTTTCAGGGAGAGAATTGAAGGAGAGAGGGGCAGAATCTGAAGAGAGAGAACAATTACCAATGTCATCTGAGGTGGGAACCTCGAAGGCAAGATGAGTGGTCAGCAGCTCAGTGCAAAAAGCATTGAGGAAGCAGGAGGTGGGTCTCTGAACAAGATGAGCTCAGGCGTTGCTTGAGGGAGATGGGAGAGAAACTTGGGAAAGTTGCAAGTTCGGGGCTAGTGCAATGGGGAATCTTAAAATTCAGGGTTGACGCAGTGGGTGAGGGAGAGGGGAGGAAGTCAGCTGATCTCAATCTTAGTGACAAAAAGGACTAGGAAAAACTGCTTTAGGCCACGGGAATGTCATTACCCAAATCAGAAATTCAGACTGGTGATGTATTTGGCCTTTCATTTTCACTTGAACCAATGTCTCCACACATCTTCTCTACTGAGTAGTACGACAATCCGTATGCTTCACCCAATGACTGTGTCTTGTGTATTTAGCGTATGTCCTATGTTTTTTCATGTATGGAACAATCTGCCTGGACTGGACGCAGAACAATACTTTTCACGGTACTTTGGTACAGGTGACAATAAATCAAATCCAAATCCACCTCCGTAGGTGCTGACTCAGTATAGCTCCATATGCAATACAAGCTCAATGTTACATCACCTAGGTTAATCATTGCCCTGTACAATCCTAGAGAGCGAACAGCATTGTCTATTATGTTCCAGGAAAGGTTGTATTCAAGCCTGATTCTCGCTAAATGTTCTGACGGCTGTTCTTGTATTGTGTATGTAATAAAACTATTATAATCTGTCTACTGACCTGTACTTTAGACAGCCGTTATTCACAACAGATGCACTCTGATTTTGCTTAATTAGAAAGGAACATGATGAGTTAGCACAATAACAATATCATACGCATAATCAAGGTAACTGGATATGATAAGAAAATAATCCAGCAACAGTTTATATGTGGTACCAAGAAAAGTTATGTACTTTGGAATTTATAATACATCTGACTAGAAGTGCAGGAATAAAAGGTTCAGCTCTTTTAATTTTTAACCAATGATTTCTCTGACCTCCAGGTAGCTGCTTAGGATTTTAGGGCTTAGCTGAAACATTTCTTCCATTTAAAAAACAAATTAAATTTCTTTGTAGTATTTCAGATACTGGCACCCCGTTTGTTGCATTGATGAGCGGGAAAACGGTTTTCACTTTTTCGCGTAATGAGATAGATAGACTTTATATTGTGGTCATCAATGAGCTGTTGGACCATCTCGTTATTGGAAATATTAAGAGGTTTTTTTAAAAAGAATTTGAAATATTATTGAGCACCAGCAAGATATCAAACAGCGCTTTGAATCACCTCGGCAATCAGAATCAGCAATTAATGTCAGTCACCTGAAAAATAAAGGTTGTACATAGCACAGTGGTTAGCATTGTTGCTTCCCAGCGCCAGGGTCCCAGGTTCGATTCCCAGCTTGGGTCACTGTCTGTGCGGAGCCTGCACGTTCTCCCCATGTCTGCGTGGATTCCCTCCGGGTGCTCCGGTTTCCTCCCACAAGTCCCGAAAAATGTGCTGTTAGGTCATTTGGACATTCTGAATTCTCCCTCCATGTAGACGAACGGGCGACGGAGTGTGACGACTAGGGGCTTTTCACGGTAACTTCATTGCAGTGTTAATGTAAGCCTGCTTGTGACAATAAAGATTATTCATAGAATTTACAATGCAGAAGGAGCCCATTAGGCCCACCAAGTCTGCACTGGCCCTTGGAAAGAGTACCCTACCCAAGCCCACACCTCCACCCTAACCCAGTAACCCCACCCAAACGTTTTGAACACTAAGGGCAATTTAGAATGGCCAATCCACTTAACCTGCACATTTCTGGATTATTAAATCAATAAATCAACAAGTATGCGAAAGGGATGAAACTTCAAGATTCATGGGGTGAAAAGATGCAGCATGGATCTCCTTATCCTTCTTGTGAAAATTAACCAAGCTCTTGAGATAGCTGCAGAAGTCCTGGGGATCAGGAGGAAAGAGCAATAATTCCCACCAGTGCCGGCTGTATGACAATATGTATATTGTATAGTAAATGAACGGTTAACAATTTGATGTGAATGCTTCCAACCACTAGATGGTGATCAAGAGCACACACGTGAATCACCACCTTGATTTTGGGAGTAGGTGATTAGGCGGGATAGCGGGTAGTCGTGTTTTCAGAAGATGTGTAGATAGAATAATAATTCTTAGTAAATAGGTTTGAATCTAGTTTAGTTGTACTGTGAACAAATAAGCTTAGTTTACAACATAGCTTGATGTTCTTTGTGAGACACTTCAAAGCCATCATCATCATCCACAAAGCAAAGAACATCACAGGCCGGAGCTGCTGGTATGTGGATGTGAGTGACTGGACTCACACAGCCAGGTGACCTGCCAGCACTCATTGCCGGGTCTCAGACGGAAAAAGCACGTGCTAATGGGGCGAGCTGATAAGGGAGCAGTCGGCGCTGTGGAACTGAGTCGCAAGAGCGAATCGGTGCCTCCATGAGCCGAGAGGAGGCGATTGTTGAGAAGAGGAAAGGAAGTATAGAGGGGAAGAAGCTTTCTCTTCCCCTCACATTAGGCCCCCAATGATAGTAGATGTCCTTGTCGAGGAAAGGCCAAATGCTTATCTGAACTGAGGTTTTATTCGTGTGGTGGGAGCTGCTGTTCAGCGCACCACCAGTTGAAATGAATATTATTCTATCTACACATCTTCTGAAAACACGACTACCCGCTATCCCGCCTAATCACCTACTCCCAAAATCAAGGTGGTGATTCACGTGTGTGCTCTTGATCACCATCTAGTGGAGGGATACAAGATAGCCAGGATGGAACTGAAGAAAGGGATTAGGAGAGCTAAGAGGGGGCATGAACAATCTTTGGCGGGTAGGATCAAGGAAAACCCCAAGGCCTTTTTCACATATGTGAGAAATATGAGAATGACCAGAGCGAGGGTAGGTCCGATCAAGGACAGTAGCGGGAGATTGTGTATTGAGTCTGAAGAGATAGGAGAGGTCTTGAACGAGTACTTTTCTTCTGTATTTACAAATGAGAGGGGCGATATTGTTGGAGAGGACAGTGTGAAACAGATTGGTAAGCTCGAGGAAATACTTGTTAGGAAGGAAGATGTGTTGGGCATTTTGAAAAACTTGAGGATAGACAAGTCCCCCGGGCCTGACGGGATATATCCAAGGATTCTATGGGAAGCAAGAGATGAAATTGCAGAGCCGTTGGCAATGATCTTTTCGTCCTCACTGTCAACAGGGGTGGTACCAGGGGATTGGAGAGTGGCGAATGTCGTGCCCCTGTTCAAAAAAGGGACTAGGGATAACCCTGGGAATTACAGGCCAGTTAGTCTTACTTCGGTGGTAGGCAAAGTAATGGAAAGGGTACTGAAGGATAGGATTTCTGAGCATCTGGAAAGACACTGCTTGATTAGGGATAGTCAGCACGGATTTGTGAGGGGTAGGTCTTGCCTTACAAATCTTATTGAATTCTTTGAGGAGGTGACCAAGCATGTGGATGAAGGTAAAGCAGTGGATGTAGTGTACATGGATTTTAGTAAGGCATTTGATAAAGTTCCCCATGGTAGGCTTATGCAGAAAGTAAGGAGGCATGGGATAGTGGGAAATTTGGCCAGTTGGATAACGAACTGGCTAACCGATAGAAGTCAGAGAGTGGTGGTGGATGGCAAATATTCAGCCTGGATCCCAGTTACCAGTGGCGTACCGCAGGGATCAGTTCTGGGTCCTCTGCTGTTTGTGATTTTCATTAATGACTTGGATGAGGGAGTTGAAGGGTGGGTCAGTAAATTTGCAGACGATACGAAGATTGGTGGAGTTGTGGGTAGTAAGGAGGGCTGTTGTCGGCTGCAAAGAGACATAGATAGAGCTGGGCTGAGAAGTGGCAGATGGAGTTTAACCCTGAAAAGTGTGAGGTTGTCCATTTTGGAAGGACAAATATGAATGCGGAATACAGGGTTAACGGTAGAGTTCTTGGCAATGTGGAGGAGCAGAGAGATCTTGGGGTCTATGTTCATACATCTTTGAAAGTTGCCACTCAAGTGGATAGAGCTGTGAAGAAGGCCTATGGTGTGCTCGCGTTCATTAACAGAGGGATTGAATTTAAGAGCCGTGAGGTGATGATGCAGCTGTACAAAACTTTGGTAAGGCCACATTTGGAGTACTGTGTACAGTTCTGGTCGCCTCATTTTAGGAGGGATGTGGAAGCTTTGGAAAAGGTGCAAAGAAGATTTACCAGGATGTTGCCTGGAATGGAGAGTAGGTCTTACGAGGAAAGGTTGAGGGTGCTAGGCCTTTTCTCATTAGAACGGAGAAGGATGAGGGGCGACTTGATAGAGGTTTATAAGATGATCAGGGGAATAGATAGAGTAGACAGTCAGAGACTTTTCCCCCGGGTGGAACAAACCATTACAAGGGGACATAAATTTAAGGTGGAAGATATAGGAGGGATATCAGAGGTAGGTTCTTTACCCAGAGAGTAGTGGGGGCATGGAATGCACTGCCTGTGGAAGTAGTTGAGTCGGAAACATTAGGGACCTTCAAGCAGCTATTGGATAGGTACATGGATTACGGTTAAATGATATAGTGTAGATTTATTTGTTCTCAAGGGCAGCACCGTAGCATTGTGGATAGCACAATTGCTTCACAGCTCCAGGGTCCCAGGTTCGATTCCGGCTTGGGTCACTGACTGTGCGGAGTCTGCACGTCCTCCCCGTGTCTGCGTGGGTTTCCTCCGGGTGCTCCGGTTTCCTCCCACAATCCAAAGATGTGCGGGTTAGGTGAATTGGCCAATGATAAATTGCCCTTAATGTCCAAATTGCCCTTGGTGTTGGGCGAAGGTGTTGAGTTTGGGTAGGGTGCTCTTTCCAAGAGCCGGTGCAGACTCAAAGGGCCGAATGGCCTCCTTCTGCACTGTAAATTCAATGATAATCTATGATTAATCTAGGACAAAGGTTCGGCACAACATCGTGGGCCGAAGGGCCTGTTCTGTGCTGTATTTTCTATGTTCTATGAAATCAGCTCTCCCCTATTCCTCTTAATCATTCAGTACATGAAATACCAATTCAGCATTTTTATCAGCCACCCCTTGTGAAACAACAAGCACCAGTATCTTACAGCTGTGTACATTCAGTATCCCCATTTTCCTCATGTAGCACTTTTACTGCACTCTGGGTAAGTGTTTGTACAGCTTATCTTTACAAAACTATGACTTGTGACATGTTGGAAAGCTGCTAAAACGTGCTTTCGTCATATAGTGTAAAATATATTTTGTTTCCGTTTGGCATGTGGAAAGGTTTGGCAACAATGCCACTTAACTATTGTCACTGGTTCAATATTGCACTAGGCAAAAGTATCGAGAAGCTTGAGGCGGCAGTAACAAATTGGTTAGTCAATAATGTCACAACGCAGAATTATTCTCTGCAGTTCAAACCCATCTTTGGTCTTGTTTTGGATGTGTAAACAGTTGCCAGAATGTTTCCCTGTTGTCCTTGTGCTCTGAGGCTGAGCACATACGAATTTCTTAACTAGGCTATCTGTTCCTTCTCGAATTCCTCCTCCAGAAGATAATTACAAAGTAGAGACACTTAAGTGATTATTGCTAGGTGATCCTGCTTTTAAGATAATGGCTACAGTGGCATGCGATTACCTGTAGGCCAGTGTTTGACTGGTTCTAGGAAATACTCACTGCCTCTGTGATTCTGTCACCTGTCCTGTTATTGATCAGAAAACATTCTTACGTTTTCTAATCCAGTGCAGTCATTAAACTTCTGACTTTGTGGAAGGGTCTTTGGAGCTTGGTTCATTCAGCCGTACGCCTTCCACATGCTCTGCACCCTTCACTGACTTCTTAGGGCGGCATGGTGACACAGTGGTTAACACTGCTGCCTCACAACACCAGGGACCCGGGTTCAACTCCCACTTTGGGTGACGGTGTGGAATTTGAACGTTCTCCCCGTCTGTGCGTGGGTTTCCTCCGGGTGCTCCGATTTCCTCCCACAGTCCAAAGGTGTGCAGGTTAGGTGGATTGGCCAGGCTAAAATTGCCCCTTAGTGTCCAAAAAGGTTGGGTGGGGACAGGGCGGGAGCCTGGGTGGGGTTGTCCCTTCGGAGAGTCGGTGCAGGCTCGATGGGCCGAATGGCCTCCTTCTACACTGTAGGGATTCTTGGGTTGCTGGTCACCTGCTGACAGGAACAACACCTTTGGCCCGCCAGCATTGTTTAAATTAGTTGCAGCGAGGATTTATGGTGGGATCAACCTCCTCTGACTTCGGCAGCCATGGGTGCTGCTCTGCCATATTTGAATATTTGTTGGGTCGGGCGCCGGGTAAACCCACAGTATTCCAACCAGGCCCCAGATTTAAGAAGTAGATATTACCCTCCAGGAAAGGGAATCTCTTCATTTATGATTGAGGAAATTCTTCAGGAAAAAAGGTGTTTATAAAACAGCAATGGTCAGTGGTTCCCACATCATCTCTGCTTTCCATTACTTACATGCATTTCCTTTGATTTTTCTATTGTAGTGGTGCCCAGGGTGAATATGCTGGATTGGCAGCAATCAAGGCATACTTAAATTCAAAAGGAGAGCACCAGAGAACTGTAAGTAACTTAACAGATAACATTTGTAATCCTTCCTTAAAACATGATGTGCTTGACTGTGCATTCAGTAGCCAATTGATATTTTGATGTGAATGATTTGAAAATGGCAGAAATGGATGTACTTGTTGGGGTCTTTATCCCCGCCCTTTACTGTTGCCAGAAGAAGATGTCATATCAACAGTTTGAGCATTTATTAATATTGCCAACAGTCACATCAAGGCTATGATGGCACGGCCCAGACAAAGCCCAGTCTGCCGCGATTTTGCCCCCGCAATTGCAAATGGGCGATGTGGGCACAAAACCCCGCGAGAGTCAGAAAGCGAGAATCTCGGCGGCGAGATCTCGTTTTCAGATTTTCCCCCACCCCTCGCCAGTGATGAAACAAGCTTACCACCCAGAATAGCCAGGAACTACATTTAAATTAGTTACAATACCATTAAGAGCATCCCCGCCATATCAAGACACCCCCCCCCCCTCCCTTCCCCCCCAACATAAGGAATTCCACGTAGGCGCGGTTTACAACACGTTTTTAAACACAGGATCCAATTCTCCCCATGTCTGCGTGGGTCTCACGCCCACAACCCAAAGGTGTGTAGGGTAGGTGAATTGGCCCACTAACTAGCTCCTTAATTGGAGAAAAATAAAGGGTGGAACCAGGCACCCGCTGGGGGCACACAGGTAAGTATAGGTGGGGAGAGGGACATGATTGGGCGGTACTCCAGCATAGCACTGCCCCCTCGGGGCTTGATGGGGGGGGGGGGGGAACGGGGGACGGGGCGGTTGGTACGGTGTTGCCCATGTATGTGAGGGGCTTTCTTATCGGAATGCCGTTTTCAAAGCGTGCCCCAGTCTTGGGATTCCCGGCGTTGTTGGCTTTTTCTGGAATATTAAAACGTACTCAGGAATTCGGACGATGGCATCGAAAGATCCGACAAAATAAAGTGGTTGGATTAGTTATCACAAGTGGAAAATTTTGAGCCTGAGGAATCATGTTCTGGGAGTGCTGCCATGTAAAACAGAGTTGACCCAGGAACCTTTGTGCTATCGGCTGACATTTGTCAAATCAACAGTGGAGTTGTGACAATATGACCGGTCCTACAACCCAGATTGCCTAAAAACTCAGTCTGATTCCCACTCCTGATCGATACCCAACTAGGAAATGCGGAGACAGGGTGCGGCAGGATTTATTTTGACTGATGGTCCTATAGTTGAATAACCCGAGGATATTCATACACCTGGGATTTCCACTTGGGCAATTTGCCTGACTGTGCTCCACGAACTCATGCCAACACTGAGTCACTTCAATCGGTAGAAGAGGATGGGGTAGGCGGGGAGGGGAGATAGATGTGAGTCCTTGGTCTTGACATTGCTGTAGGAGAGGAGACTGCATTAAGTTTTTGCTGATGATAACTATAATTGAAACAGTAATGCTGCTTGCATTTATTCGCAGATCAAGGTGTGAGAAAGCATTTTCGCGTAAGAATTACTTTTTCATTTATGGCGTTTTGCAAGTTAAAAGCAGGGTGAGGCCACCATAACCAAGATTGACAATAGTGAAAGAGATGACAAGATAAGTTAGGAGGTGAGGGATTAATAATGAAAGCTGTGGTTTGAAAAGTGTAAGAGGGGCAAAAGGCTAAAAGAGTTCTCAGGTCTGTAGGCTGTGGCTGAATTAGGCTGTCTGCAACCTTGATGTCGTATTTGGCCCTGAGATGAGCTACTGAACACCTATCTGTGCCCTAATGAAGACCGGCAGTATCTACCGCCATAACATATGCCAATTCCATCCCCGTCATCACTGATCTGCTGCCGAAACCCTCATTCATGACTTAGTTACCTCTATGCTCGACGATTTCAACACACTCCTGTCTGGCCTTCCACATTCTCCCCTCCGTAAACTTGAGGTCACCCAAAGCTCTGCTGCTCTTCTGGCACCAACTCCTGGTCAGCTGCCACTGCTGTGCTGTCTGAATTGCATCGTGTCCCGCTTACGCAATACCTGAACTTCAAAAGGATCATTGTTTCCAAAACCTCCAACCCACCCGCACCCTCACTATCTCAAATCTCCTCCAGCCCCAGAATACCTCGTGAGACATCTGAGCTAATGTAAATCTGGTCTCTTGAGCATCTACGATTATAACTGCGCCACCATTGGTGGTCATGCCTTCAGTTGCCCGGGCCTTAAGGTCTGGGATACCCTCCCTTTAAGACGCTCCTTAAAATCTATCCATAGGACCAAGCTTTTGATTATCGGCCCTATTATGTCCCTATGGGACTCGCTGCCACATTTTGCTTCAATAACTTCCCTGTGAAGTGTGTTGGGGGCGTTTTATCATGTTCAAATCACACTGTAAATACAAGTGTCGTTTTGCATAGGTTTGTGCTAAGTTTTGATTTCCTAGCATTGAGATAGTGGGCAAATTGGACCTAGATAAAAGAAGGGAGTAATTATTTGAGGAACAATGGCCTTTCATGGTTATAAAATAGGTAAAAGGTGAGAGAGAGAGAGGAGACAAAGAAGTGAAGGATTAAACTTCTAATGGTTTCAGAAAATGGCATCGAAGGAGCTGCTGAAGTGATGCAGTTGGATTAGTTAGCACAAATGGAAAATTTTGAGCATGGGGAATCACGTTTTGGAGTGCTGCCATGTTAAACAGCAGGAGTTGATCCAGGAACCTTTGTGCCATCGGCTAATATTTATCAAATCAACAGTAAAGTTGCGACGATTAGACCGGTGCTATAACCTAGAATTCCTAAAAACCTACTGTGATTCCCAGTCCTGATCGATATCCAATTAGGAAATGTGGACAGAGGGTGAAGAAAGAATCTAGTTTGGCTGTGATGACACTGTAGTTAAATAGCGTGAGGACATTCGCACACCAAAGGATTGCCACTTGAGCAATTTGCTTGACTTACTGAGCAGTAAGACTTTGAACAACACAAAGGATGTGACAGTTTATAATAATAAACTTTATTATTGTCACAAGTAGGCTTACATTAACGCTGCAATGAAGTTACTGTGAAAATCCCCTGGTTGCCACATTCCGGCACCTGTTCAGGTACACAGAGGGAGAATTCAGAATGTCCAATTCACCTGACAAGCACGCCTTTCGGGACTTGTGGGAGGAACCCACGCAGACACGGGGAGAACGTGCAGACTCCGCACAGACAGTGACCCGAGCCGGGAATCGAACCCGGGTCCCTGATGCTGTGAAGCAACAGTGCTACCCACTGTGCTACCATGAACTGGGTTCGATTCCCGGTTTGGGTCACTGTGAGGGTTGGCATAGGGGTTGTCCCGGAGGTGTACCCCAACAGGCGCCCGAGTGTGGTGATTAGGGGATTTTCACAGTAACTTCAGTGCAGTGTTAATGTAAGCCTACTTGTGACACTAATAAAGGTGATTAAAAGATTACATCCACATGTTCTGGCCGTGCCCAAGACGTGAGTGGGAACTGGCAGGGGTTTTCGGATGTAATGTCCGAGTCATTGGGGGTGGTTCCGAGTGCGGAGGTGCCGATGTTAGGGGTGTCGGAAGATCTGGGAGTGCAGGGGGTCAGAGAGGCTGACGTTTGGGCCTTTGCCTCCCTGATAGCCCGGAGACAGATTTGCTGTGGCTGGAGAAAGTTAAGTTCGCTCATCGAGTTTCGGCAGAGGAGTTCACCGGAGGTGAAAGCCGTCTTATATCAGGCCTTTCCTATCCACCGGAGATTCCGCACACTGAGGGAGAACCAATTTTTATGCTCTTGACTCCATTCCTCCTGTGTTTCTGTGGCCTTAGCGCAGACAAGTAGGACAGCCCTACAGATAACAACGGCCCCTTAGAGAAGAATCTACCTGAGTAACTATTGTAGATTTAGCAAAACCTTTCGATAAAAAGGAAGTCTTGACGAAAATTGATTGATACTATCGAATCACACCGATCGACCAGGTCCATCCCAGACTACCTTGACACCTTTTTTCTTCTTCAGAGGCTTGTTGGAAAATGCAAACTTGTCATCCAGAATAATACATCAGTTGTTGTTAGAGGCCTGCTTCCCCCTGGTGGCTTTTCGCATGTTGACTGAGCACTGTATCCGAGAGCAGAGTAACTGAATAAAGAAGCACGAGCACTGGAGCGTGTGCTAGCATTTTACATCTATGAATAGACAGAAGGCATTGGCATGGGATTAAAATTATTGTCACATGCAAGGACTAAATTGAAAACATAATTCGGAACAGCTTGCTTTTAATGTGAAGATATTTTGGCTTTTAACATTGACCTGATTCTCTGGGCAGCAAATTGGTTGATTTGTGTCGACGTTTACAGAAAAACACAACTGCACAAGAATTTTCTCCTTACTCCTGTTTTATTTTTGTGCCTCTTCCACAATAAGTTCCTTGATTTTTGTATTATGGTGGTGAGGGCTTCACTACCCTGATCAAGTGACAACCTGCCTTGTTTTATACTTCACTTCCTGACATCTGAATGGACTTTCTTACATAAATACCGATTTCCCTTGGTTAGTGATGGAGGCATTTTTGATTTTTATTCTGCTTTATTGGCTGCAATATTTTTCATTCTTTCCCTTCCCATTTCTTGTCAACTACCACGTGCAGGAAACTTAAGCACCTAGATTTGTGTGTCATTCACTGCGTTACAATAACCTGAGGTGTGATGCCCCTGAAAGATGCACGTGGCAAGGCATTTCAATGGGTGCTATGCTGCGGTGTGGATATGCAAGGGATGCCACACAGGACCAGTTTGTGCAAGGACTTCACATTACAACAAGTTGACTGCATACGTTTTCTGACCTGGGCCATCTGCTGGGTAGTCTTAACTTGGCATGGTTCCTTAAAATGTGCCTCCTGATGTTTGTCCCAGGTCCTGGAGGTTAGTGCGGAGTCTGCCCACTACCTCCTGTCGAGTAAGATGCCCTGGGGAGAGTCCCTTGAATGGCGAGACCCGACAACCCATCTGCACTTTGCTAGACATAGAACGGTAGCTGAAAGGCACAATCATTTACCTGCAGGTTCTGTTTCGTGTCTCCACGTCGGGTGTCCCCATGTAGCCATTTGCCTTTAAATGTCTGCCACCCCTTCAACTTTGGGTGAACTGGGATGCCTCAGGTTCTTGCCCCATCTCCTCTCCCACGCCCTCCCAATTAAAGCTGTCAAATCTGTGCAGAGAGTTATGAGTAATTATGGAAATGAGGTGGCCCTGCATGCAGCCCTGACTCTGCGTTGGGTAGCTTTGCAACAGCAGGTAAGTTAAACAAACCTAAATATAGTCCCCGCTGCAAAATCAGCCCTCAGCTTTAGAACACAACAAAACAGTTTGTTAAAGAAATACTGTACCCAAGATGATACTTTCAACCTTTCCCCGTAAGAAAATAATTGAAAGGGCTGCACAGTGGTGGGGTGGTTAGCACTGCTGTCTCACGGCGCCGAGGACCGGGGTTCGATCCCGGCTCTGGGTCACTGTCCGTGTGGAGTTGACCCATTCTCCCCGTGTCTGCGTGGGTTTCGCCTCCACAACCCAAAGATGTGCAGAGTAGGTGGATTGGCTACGCTAAATTGCCCCTTAATTGGAAAAAGTTAACTGGGCATTCTAAATTTAAAGAAGGAAAAAAAAGAAAATGACAGAAAATCAAATTCAGGGAATAAAAATTCAATCCAAAAATTAAGAGAGATAATTATCTTTTTGATCAAGGGCCTCCCCTGGACATTATCTTTTTAAGCTCCTTTTATTTAAAGATTTTCACACCACGCGAAGTGCGTAAAGTTGGATCGTGGAGAAGAACATGATAATTTACCCCGGTGACTCAGGTCAGCACTATCACAAAAAGGTATTGGAGGGCACCAAGATTTTTGCACGAGGTCTCTCCACTAACCTGTGGTGTAGAGTTAATTTGTGCTGAGGTCTTAGTGTTTGAGTGGGTAATAGAAGTGGGCCTATGTTTCCTCTGATGTCCCTTGGAGTCGTCGCTCTTGTAACACTGATTCTTGCAATATGAACCATTGACTCCTGAGGTGCGCACACACCAGCCTGTCGACACCAGCAAGGATCCTGTCTGTAAAGCTATCACTCAAATCGGAGACTGCTGCTTTTGGAGTAGATCATTAACATTTAAAGCTGACCTTTTTTGACTGCTTGTTTCTTCCTCTGTCCAGGTTTGCCTTATCCCCAGGTCAGCCCATGGCACCAACCCAGCCAGTGCGCAAATGGCAGGGATGAAAATCCAGCCCATCGAAGTGGACAAGAACGGAAGCATAGATGTCGCACATTTAAAAGCACTGGTATGTAGATTTCCCAAACGAATTTAGCTTGATAAAATCTGAGCAAGGCAGAAAACGTTAGTGCCATTATTCGGCAGCACAGAAATGGTCCACTCTGACCTGATTTTTAACACATTTTCCAACCTCTATGTTCCCGGTGTTTACTACATTTCACAAGCGTTCTGTACTGCATTTGAAGTCTGCTGAGGTCCCCTTCTCCACGTTGTTGCCTGCACATTTGTACCTCTGAGGGTCATTTTCTCACTCCCCTTTTCACTCTGGCAAGACTCATTTCTTTCTCTTCCTCCTTGCCCTGAGGCAGAGGAGGTGGTGAGCCACCTTCTTGAACCACTGCTGCCCCGCCGACGGGGCGTCCCTGGTGATGTTTGTCTCTTTACTCCTCACACAACTCTCCGTGGGGAAAAATGCGAGGCAGAGGGTAAAAATAATTGTGCTCGTTACCATCTTTCCATTAAGTAACCTCACCTGATGGAAAGGATTTGACTTTATACCAATTCCTATGTGGCTGATTCTGCCCATTTATATCTAAGGAGGTTCAGCAATAATGGAACAAGTTGGCCAAGTTTGAGGTGAAGGAGGGAGGATAGGAAAGTGGACAGGCCAGCACATTGCTCAGAGCTTGTAACCTGCATCAAAATATTTGGACTGCATGCATTAATGTCATCAGGAACACCGGTGCTGAGCTATTTACATTTCAGAGATGCTGCTCATGAAATTCTTCCCATTGGAGGCAACCATGAAAGGTAAGCGTGCTGATGGGATGGACGCTGGGGGAGGTGCAATTCACAAAAAAAAAAGGACATCCGATTCATGAAATGTTAGCTTTAGAGGCCAAACAGTCTGGAACCTGCGAAGGTTAAAGTGGACACCGGCAAATCTTCTGGCCAACAGGTAACATCAAACTGCTGGTGTAGAAATGTCTGTTCCAGAAACACATATATAGACAAATTCAAAGATGCCAAACAATGCTTGGAATGCGAGCATTAGCAGGTGATTAAATCTTTACAGATCCAGAGATGGGGTAACCCCAGGTTAAAGAGGTGTGAATTGTCTCAAGCCAGGACAGTTGGATTTCGCAGGCCAGATGGTGGGGGATGAATGTAATGTGACATGAATCCCAGGTCCCGGTTGAGGCCGCACTCATGTGTGCGGAACTTGGCTATAAGTTTCTGCTCGGCGATTCTGCGTTGTCGCGGGTCCTGAAGGCCGCCTTGGAGAACGCTTACCCGGAGATCAGAGGCTGAATGCCCTTGACTGCTGAAGTGTTCCCCGACTGGAAGGGAACATTCCTGCCTGGTGATTGTTGCGCGATGTCCGTTCATTCGTTGTCGCAGCGTCTGCATGGTCTCGCCACGGTACATACTCGTGCGACACGGCCAACGTTGTCTACCTCATACGCTGCAGGAAAGGATGTCCCGAAGCGTGGTACATTGGCGAGACCATGCAGACGCTGCGACAACGAATGAACGGACATCGCGCAACAATCACCAGGCAGGAATGTTCCCTTCCAGTCGGGGAACACTTCAGCAGTCAAGGGCATTCAGCCTCTGATCTCCGGGTAAGCGTTCTCCAAGGCGGCCTTCAGGACCCGCGACAACGCAGAATCGCTGAGCAGAAACTTATAGCCAAGTTCCGCACACATGAGTGCGGCCTCAACCGGGACCTGGGATTCATGTCACATTACATTCATCCCCCACCATCTGGCCTGCGAAATCCTACCAACTGTCCTGGCTTGAGACAATTCACACCTCTTTAACCTGGGGTTACCCCATCTCTGGATCTGTAAAGATTTAATCACCTGCTAATGCTCGCATTCCTAGCATTGTTTGGCATCTTTGAATTTGTCTATATATGTGTTTCTGGAACAGACCTCTTCATTCACCTGAGGAAGGAGCAGCGCTCCGAAAGCTAGTGACATCGAAACAAACCTGTTGGACTTTAACCTGGTGTTGTAAGACTTCGTACTGTGCTCACCCCAGTCCAACGCCGGCATCTCCACATCGTAGAAATGTCAGCACATGATATTTAATCAGCACTTTACCCGCTCTGCCCAAAGACTGTTCAAAAGGTAAAGCAATGCTTTTATAAATGTTGCGCCACGCTATCGAATACTCTAGAAAAACGAATTGTGTTCCTTTAATACTGACCACGGGCGAGATTCTCCGACCCCCCGCTCGGTCGTAGAATCGCCGGGGGCTGGCGTGAATCCCGCCCCCGCCGGTTGCCGAATTCTCCAGCACCGGATATTCGGCGGGGGCGGGAATCGCGCTGCGCCGGTTGGCGGCCCCCCCCCCGCGATTCTCCGGCCCAGATAGGCCGAAGTCCCGCCGCTAAAATGCCTGTCCCGCCGACGTAGATTAAACCACCTACCTTACCGGCGGGACAAGGCGGCGCGGGCGGGCTCCGGGGTCCGGGGGGGGGGGGGGGGCGGCGCGGGGCGATCTGGTCCCACGGTGGCCTGGCCTGCGATCGGGGCCCACCGATCCGCGGGCGGGCCTGTGCCGTGGGGGCACTTTTTCCCTTCCGCCTTCGCCACGGTCTCCACCATGGCGGAGGCGGAAGAGACTCCCTCCACTGCGCATGCGCAGGAATGCGGTCAGCGGCCGCTAACGCTCCCGCGCATGCGCCGCCCGGAGATGTCATTTCCGTGCCAGCTGGCAGGGCACCAAAGGCTTTTTCTGCCAGCTGGCGGGGCGGAAATTCGTCCGGCGCCGGCCTAGCCCCTTAAGGTTGGGGCTCGGCCCCCAAAGATGCATTGGGGCGGCGCGATGCCCGACTGATTTGCGCCGTTTTGGGCGCCAGTCGGCGGACATCGCGCCGATAGCGGAGAATTTCGCCCTACATGTCATGGCACAAACTGATGTATGCAAGATTTAAAAAATAAACACAGATAGAATTTCACTTCAGTCCTTCTTACATAATGACTTTTTTATAATTAAAGTTCGCTGCCAGCAGTATCTCTAAAGTTAGCAGCAGGCCACAGATTTAAATATGGGGACATGACTGCTTTCTAGAGGCAGTCACCCCACATAAATAACCCACATTGCCACCTCCACTGGAAGCAGCGTCAAAGACGGAGATGGCCCAAATAAGTGGCTGTGGACAAATCTAACCTTCGGGGCAGGTGCGGATTCCAGTGAACTACTAGAAAGCACGGAAACAAAGCAATTCAGCTGCTGTTAATAGACTTGTAGGGCATTCTACAGTAGCAGGAGTGATTCCCGTCAATGGAGAACTGTTTCTTCAAGCACTTCTTTAACACTGCATTTAGACGGCGGGGATATAAATGAGGCAGTGCACACACACACTTGAGGAGGTTAGGGACACCGCCTCAGGAAACAGCCTGAATCTAGAACAGAAACAACACCAACAGCAAAGATAAATGGCTGCTGCCAGCAAAACTGAGCCCACTGTGCCCAGCAGTGCTACTTCACAGTTTACACCTACACACTAATTGTCTCTTAACACTCATTCAAACTGACTTAAGTATCAGTTTGCATCTTGCACCGTCGCCTGTGTCATCACCAGTCACTGGGTGTGTTTCAAGCACTGTTAAAATTGTAGAGTACGGCCAACCTCCCACCTATATTACCCCCCCCCCCCCCCCCCCAATCCCACACATTGTGACATTCATGGTGCCTTTGTCTACTTGTCTGTTTGCAGATGTGCTTGCTGAGGAGGTAGACAAGATAGTTTGTAATTGTTCCAAGATTATCTTGAAGTGTAAAAAATGCAGTATTTTGCCTCTCGCACAGTGGGTGCTGGTGCAGTGTTCAGTCTTTTTAAATGTGGCATTAAGCGTGTAGTGTTTTTATTGTTTTGGGAAAAAAATATGCTTCAAAAAATTTGTGATGTTTGAAGAGCTGTCAAATGTCAATCTATCCTCCCTGCCAGATTAAAAAAAACAGGATATGGAAGACCTATCTATAGTACATGTGGGAAGAACAGCCATTAGTGAAGCTCATTAAATCTGGAACTGATTTTTTATTGGCAAGTGTATATATTTGCTCCATACTTCTTTGTCGGCTGCTGTTTATACAATTTAAGTGTTGGATTCCCCATTCGGCAGTTGGATGGTCTGCTGATCATCTTGTTGGTGTTGGCCAAGTTAGCAAAGAACGCAATAAGGAGATGGCGACCTATCCTATTGACAGAAAAGAGCAAACTGACTTGGCACAAGATCCAACGTGGGTTGCTTTCTTGAATGTTTCACCAGTTTTGGCACTGAAAAGCATTAGCTAAAAAGGTTGTGTGCACAGCTGACAACACTACAAGAGAAAAGGGGTTGAGTCCTGCTTCATGAACACACTCTACAATTAAACTGTCCAAACTTCTCTTAGCCACTGTAGCAGTTTTCTCAAATGGCACAAAATGTATTTCAACTCCCTCCAAAGTGAATTTAGGCACGAAGATAATAAATCTTGTCAAATCAAAATCAAGAGCTAAATATGAGTCATCATTAAGTTTTAGGACTTGTGCCTGCATGTGTAATCTTAATTTTTCTCCATCAAATTTCCTCAGCTCTGTCTCTATGACATTGAAGTTATTTTCCTTTTTCTTGCTCCTTGAATCTCTAATTGAAGTTTTTGTTTTTTCTTTTCTTCACTTTCAAGTTAAAAAAATTTTCATGACGCTGTCTTTTGCAAATCAATTCTTGCCTTTCGCTATCTCTTTCCAGTTCAAGTTGCTTCGTTTGCAATTGAATTCTGGCTAACTCAACCTGAGTCCTATTGGGATCACCCCTTTCTTTCTCATTAGGTTCAGGCATTGAGCCAATTCTTGTTGCCAGGTGCTTATAGCTTGAGGAGCATTCCACAACATCAAGCATAGCCACACTCACGCACATGCAAACTAAGGGGCAATTTAGCATCGGCAATCCACCTAATCTGCATATCTTTAGACTGGGAGGAAACCGGAGCACCGGGAAGAAAACCCACACAGACATGGTGAGAAAGTGAAAACCACACAGGCGGTGAAACAGGAGACAAGTCCTCTGCCCTCAGAACGAGTGATGAGACGGCCAGGTGTGAAGGCGGGCTCGCCGGAAGGCTGGCCTCTGTGCATCGCCACTCGGTCATAGTTTGGGGGAAAAAGCCACTTTGAAAATCTATTCAGCTCCCACCCCCACAAACCGCCCAGGCCCCTTCCATACCACCTCATGCCCTTTACCCACCTTCCATACCCCTCATACCCTCCATGCTAACCCATGCTTCTTGACCCACATCCCCATAATCCCCTCTCCAATCCGACCCAACCTATGCCCAGACCCAAAGCAAGCAATTTCTTTATAAAACATCGCACACGTTTTTAAAAGATTTAACGGGTTGGACTTTTAAATGCCTTGACAGCTCCAATTTACAGTTGGTCTTGACAGGTCTTCTTGACAGTTCGGACAGGTGCGCTTGACAGTTCCAATAACTTCCTTTGAGGTGTGATTCTGACAGTTGATTCTAAAGTGTATGTTGACAGTTCCAGTGAGCTTGACAGTGATGAGCTTTGGTCGTCTTTTGCACGCATGCCTACTTTTCACAATTCCGAATGGCACCTGACCTACCCCAAAGGAACTTTACCTCCACTAGAGGTTTCCCAGGACCAGATGCACAGGGGACCCTGGCTATCCAAACTAATCCACAAAGTTGAGACCAGCTCTTACCTGGTCTAATCTGCAAGCACACTGCAAAAATGACCTATTCCCGCTCTTTGGTCCTCTGTTCTTATTATACCATGTCATATTCTGTGTGGGTACGACAGATCTATATGTCTTAACCCCTTGTACCTTAAGCTAGCCATACCAAAATGCCCAACTGACTTGATAACTATTCCTGTGGTGGTAGGGTTTGCGTGGGGGGGGGGGGCGCTCGCCTTTGACGGAAGAATGATGTGTTAAACAGTTAGTCTGGCTTCAGGAGTTCAGCTGGTTGCAAAACACCCGGGCCCTGGTTTATTTGCAACAAAGGTACGACTGACATTTTGTTTCTGTAAAGTTTCCATTTCCAAGATGGATGGTCTCAAGGAGACGGGATGAAATAGGCAATCAACATATTTTGACGTTGCTTCTTGAGACAGAGGATAGAGCGTAGGATGTGGTGAAGCCAAGGATGTGCTGGATAGGCAGAAAGCAAAGTGAGAAAAATAAATGTGAGACAATTACGAACAAAGGAATAATCAGGAACAATAGTCTATTGGATGACCAGAAGTCCTTCCTTTGTGAATTATTTAATGCCAGTGCTTCACCTGTTTACTGTGTGGTTACTGTGACAGCTACGCTGTGAAAGTTGAGTAACTATGTTAGTGTTTCAGCAGCAGTATGTGATCTGAAAAATTAATCATTAATTAATTGTTAAATATTTTTATTCAAATAAGGAATATACATAACAACATATAAACAATCAATCAATAATCAAATAAACAAAATACAATCCTCCTAATTTGAGATTTTTTTTCTCTCTTTTCTATTAAACCATTCCTCTCCTCTCCCCCCCCCCCCTTCCCAACTCCCCTACCCCTCTCTTTAACGGCTGGCAACAAATAGATCTGTAAACAGAGACAAGAATAGCTCCATTTCGTCCAGAGTTCCCCATCTGAGCCACGAAGGACAAACTTTAATTTCCTCAAGTTTAAGGAATTCCACAAGATTCACCTAACAATGTTGATATTTTTGCCGGATCCTCAGGATTTCCATTCTAGTAAAACTAGCCTCCGGGAAATCAATTTGGCAGAGGACACCACATCGGCTCTTTTCCCTTCTAGACTAAGTCCCCACGTCGGCGTGAAAATGGTGGTCTTTTACGCCAGGAAAACTGGCATCAAAAGGCCACTGATTCCCCGTTTTGCTGGGGGCTAGCAGGGAGCCGGTGTAGAGTTTGCTGCAGATACTGGCCCCCAGCCCTTCCGGTACAGCGGCCGCACATGCGCATGGCGCCGGCCTGCAGCAGCCGCGCGCTGTGCTCCATGGCGGACTCAGCCCGCGGACCTGGGCCTCCAAGGTAGTGCCCCCCTCCGACCTCTCGTGCCCCCCAGACCGCCCGCCCACTTTGCCCCCAGCCCTGAATGAAGCCCCGCCCGCCGACCGGCCCCCCCCCAACTGCGGCGGTGCTGGACTGAGTCCGCAACCGCCACGCGAGGACCCCGGGACGGTGTGAGCACACGTAACCCATGGCGTCGGGAATTCGGACGGCCGGCAACGGAGCATCGTGGGGCTGGCCTCAGGCAATGGCCTGAGGTGGTGGATACTCAGCGCGGTGTACCCCTCGAGTACACCGATTTTCAGGGGGCGGAGAATTTAGAAACCGCCGCCTCTCCCAATTTCGGTGCCAAAACGGATTCTCTGCCCCGTCGCCGAACGCAGAGAATCCAGCCCCTGGTATTTCCGACACACCAAAAATTGCCTCAAGAGGTCCAGGTAATATTTCCACCTCCACAATTTTTGATAATGTTTTAAACTCTGAGGTCCAAAACACCACTAATCGTGGACATGACCAGAAGATGTGTACGTGATTATCTGGTCCTCCTTTACACCTCTCATATTTATCTTCTACTTCCGTGAAGAATCTGCCCTTCTTTCTTGTGTCATATGGGCTCTATGTACTATCTTGAACTGTATTCTTATTCTAACACATGAAGAGGAAGTATTGACCCTGTGCATAATTTCACTCCATAGTCCCCATTCCAATTCCATATCCAACTCTTTCTCCCACTTTCATTTTATTTCTTCAGCCGGTGTTTTCTTTGTGGCCATCAGCCGTCTATAGGTATGAGTCATTTTCCCATCTCACAAATCACCTCGCAAGAGCAATTTATCAAGGAGGTTGTTACCTGTAGTCGGGGGGGAAAGAGGACAACTCCTTTTTCACCAAATTTCATAAATAAAGTTATTTAAACTTCTGCATTTTGTGTTTTTCCCTCAATTCTTTGATTCAGACAAATTTAATTTTGTCTGCACCTGCTGATAGATTAAGTCTCATTTTATTTTGGAGGAAGATTTTTTAGAATTATTGGGGCGGGATTCTCCATTGGCTGATGCCGGAATTGGGAAACGCGATTGGGCGGAGAATAGGTTCCGACGGCAAAATCGTGGCGGGCGCCGAGTTGATGCCAAATCGCAATTTTCCGTCACCTCGACAGCGGCGTCAACGCGTTCCGGAACACACGTACAGTAAACACTTTGCATATCATTAGCGGGATTGACCCGGCATTCTCCAGGGCCACCGCGATTCTCCGCCTAAAATGGGACAAGCTCCCGGCGGTGCGGTTCACTTGTGCTTTTGTGAAATTGAAATTGGCGTTGTGGCTGATGGGGGAGAAACAGGACACAGAGAGGCGCGACTGTGGGCCAGGCACAGGCCGGGCTTGCTGGGTTGCGGGGGGCTGCCAGAGTCTAGTGGGTGACGGGGGAACAGGCTGAGTGTCCGGGGTTAGCCCATCACGGGATTGGGACGGTGTACAGTCACGGGCAGCCATCTTGCTGCACACCCCACTGACCATCCACCTTGGCCCCTGGTTCTGCAGAGTGACATCGGTGACAGGGTACCCTTTTCCCCAAACACGGCCGCCACCTGCTGCCGGGCATCAGGCGACCTGCCCAGGGCAACACCTACTACACAGGCACCAGGCGGGGGCCACGGAGCATAGCGCTGGCAAGGCAGCGGCCACCGAGAGTACCCCTGGTGTCAGGACCAGAGGCCCCCACGGTGCCAGTCACTGACAGGGCCAGGGATGGGGGGGACGGACACATGTGAGGGCAGGGTCGGCAGTATCAGGTCGCCCCTTGAACATTGTTGGGCACGGGGATACGCACCATGCTAACATGTTGGCTTTTCACCCATGAAGACAATTCGAATTCAACCAGCAATGAAGGCCTTCCTGTTAGTTGGCGTAGCCCTGGGTATGCTCTGTGCCTGAACGAACTGGAGCTGCTCGAGGAGGAGCGTGCAGCAGCGGAGCATTCCACAGAGCAACAGGAGGCAGCCACCCAAGATGGTGAACCAGTCGCCAAACAGGTTGAGGAGGAGGAAGCACCAAGGAGGCGCCGCATGGGGTTCATATATACCGGCAGCGCCTGTCATTCGAGTACCAGCCGGACCGGGCATGCCGTCAAACACTCTGACTGAGCAGGGAGACAGTGCGACATATCTGCCAGATCATGCCATACCTGGCACTGTGGGATATGGGGGAGGATACCCTCTCCCGATGGCCGTCAAGGTGATGGTCACCCTGAATGTTTACACCACGGGGTCCTTCCAGGCGTCGAGTGGGGACCGCCCGGGATCTCTCAGACCTCGGTGCACAGGTACATCCGTGCCATCATGGAGGTCCTATATGCCCAATACATCCATTTCAATGTGGATCGAGCCCACCAGGATGCCCAGGCAGCAGGGGTTGACCGACGAGATGCCTGTCCCCCTACAAGCACCTGCAGATGATAGGCCGCTCTACACAAACCGAAAATAGTTCCACTCGATGAACGTGGAACTGTTATGTGACCATCAGCTGCACATCATGCACGTCTGTGCCCGATACCTGGGCAGTGTGCAGGACGCCTTCATCCTGACACACTGGACAATTCTTGACATGTTCAAGATGCCGTCGCCCCCGGCTGGGGCGTTGCCTCCTGGGTGACTGGAGTTAGCCACGGCAGTCATGGCTGGTGACGCCTATCCGGAGGCCACAGACCGAAGTGAAGACCCGCTATAATGACGCCCATGCAGCGACCAGAAGCGTGATCGAGCGGTGCTTCAGCATCCTGGAGATGCGGTGGAGGTGCCTGGACCTCTCTGGAGGGACCCTCCAGTTTGACGCTGAGAGGGCCACCCGCCTCGTGGTGGCCTGCTGTGTCCTCCACAACATTGCACAGCAAAGGGGCGATGTGCTGAAGGAGGAGGATGAACACCAGGTCTTGGCCGACGAGAATGCGGGGGAAGCGGGATGATGGACAGGTCATGGGGCACGGGCAGTCATGGGAGGCCGGACGACGTGACTGCCAGGCCAACGCGCACGGGAGGCTCTTTATCGCCTGCAGGTTCACCGACTAGATGGAAAACTGTCTAGGGGCATGGACACCTGTGAGGCGGCAACCATGTCCTGGGCCTCAGCCAGCACCTGCACAGACTACCCCAGGCCCCTGATCCACAGCTGAAACTGTCTCCCCAATGCCTCCACTACGGGGACGCCAGCCATGCAGTGTTGGCCTGGGTGGCATGCATTGTCAGATCACCTCCTGCCACTGCACGCGGTTGGACTGAGGGTGGGGGCCCTTGACAGCAATTAGGGTAGGGGGGCGGGGGGCCCTGCCAGCGATCCGGTGGGTGCTGCAGCACCTTTTGAGATTGACTAGTCCTTTATAAACTTAAGTAGAGACAATGAGAGGAGGTAAGGTGCTTCTTTAGGAATAGCAGTAGGCCATTCAGCCCCTCGAGCCTGTCCCACCATTCAGTGAGATCATGGCTAAATGCATATTTGTCCTAAATGCATATACTTGCTCATATCCCTTAATATCTTTGTTTTAAAAAAAACTATCGCAGATCTAAAACTAACAACTTTTCTAGCTTTAACTGCTGTTTGTGGAAGAGAGTTGCAAATCTCTACCACCCATTGAGTGAAAAGGTTTTTCCGAACATCTCTCCTGAACGGTTTAGCCCTCAGCTTTAGACTACGACCCCTAGTTTTAGAATCTCCAAACAGCAGAAATAGTTTATCTTTATCTACCCTTCCTTTCCCTGTTAATACCTTGAATACTTCGATCAGATCACCCCCTTATCCTCCTAAGTTTTAGCAGAATGTAATCTCTCCTCGTAACTCAACCCCTGTAGGTGTCCGTTTTGTAAACCTACGTTGCACTCCCTCCAAGGCCAAAATATCCTTCCTAAGGTGTGGTGCCCAGAACTGCTCACAGTGACTCCATGTGGGACCTAACCAGGGTTTTGTATAGCCGAGGACCCGGGTTCGATCCTGGCCCCGGGTCACTGTCGTGTGGAGTTTGCACATTCTCCCTGTGTTTGAGTGGGTTTCACCAAAGATGTGCAGGCTAGATGGATTGGCCACGCTAAATTGCCCCTTAATTGGAAAAAAATAATTGGGTACTCTAAAAGCTATGTATAAAACGTTGGCCAGTGAGGCACAGTCTGTGGAGAGACCCGGTAGGGATCCACCGGGAGTTGTGCATCACGTAACCGTAAATAAATCAAAGTTCTTTATTCTTACTTGGTGTGCATTCCCGCGTCCTCATTCAATAAAGCTGGATAAAATTTAAAATCTCTGCATATTTTTAGTCTGGAATGGTTGAAAATGGGCTTCATTTGTTCAATGATCTTTTCACTCAAGGTTGACAAGTACAAAGATAATCTGGCTGCCATAATGATAACCTATCCGTCCACCTACGGCGTGTTTGAGGAGAACATCAGTGATGTGTGTGAGCTGATCCACAATAACGGGGGACAGGTTTACCTGGATGGAGCAAACATGAATGCACAGGTGAGAGATCTTACCAGCATCTGCCGTACACTTGTTCACACTGGGGGATTCGCGAGGAATTTTCTCGCCCACTTAGCATTAGTACTGCAGAGTTAGACATTGACATAGAATTTACAGTGCAGAAGGAGGCCATTCGGCCCATCGAATCTGCACCAGACCCTTGGAAAGGGTGCCCCACTTAAACCCACACCTCTGCCCCACACCCGTAACCCAGCAACCCCACCCAACCCCTTTGGACACTAAGGGTAATTTAGCATGGCCAATCCACCTAACCTGCACATCTTTGGACTGTGGGAGGAAACCGGAGCACACGGAGGAAACCCACGTAGACACGGGAAGAATGTGCAGACTCCGCGCAGACAGTGACCCAAGCCGGGAATCGAACCTGGGACCCTGGAGCTGTGAAGCTACAGTGCTAACCACTATGCTACTTTAAAGGACGTTTTCTTTCATAGGCTTTGAGTACTCATTTACAGTTTGGTAATGGAAGCAAAAGTAAAATTGCTACCTTCACCAAAGCCAGCATTGCAGAGATTAAAGCGAGATGCATTGTGCACAAATTCCCCCTTTTTAAAACATTCTTTCATGAAATGTGAGCATCACTGGCAAGGCCAGCATTTATTGCCCTTGAGCTAAATGGCTTGCTAAGTAGGCCATTTCAGGGGCAGTTAAGGGTCAACCTCGTCACTGCGGGAAAGGTCTTTGTCGCCACGCCAGCGCCGAAAGGTCTTCGCCGGGCGACGCACGCGCGGGAGTGTCAGCGGCTGCTGGCGTCATCCGCGCGCATGCGCAGGGGATGGGGTCTCTTCCGCCTCTGCCATAGTGAAGACCATGGCGAAGGCGGAAGAAAAAGAGTGCCCCCATGGCACAGGCCCGCCCGCGGATCGATGGGCCCCCGGGGCCAGATCGCCCTGCGGCCCCCCACCCCTCCCAGGACCCTGGCGCCTGCCCGCACCGCCTCGTCCCGCCGTTCAAAAGGTGGTTTAATCCAATCCGGCGGGAGGGGATTGACAGCGGCGGGACTTCGGCCTTCGCGGGCCGGAGAATCGCCTGGGGTGGACCCACCAACCGACGCGATTCCCGCCGACAGGCGCAGCGCGATTCGTGCCCCCGCCAAATCTCTGATGGCGGAGAATTCGGGACACGGCGGGGTCGGGATTCACGCCAGCCCCCGGCGATTCTCCGACCCGGTGGGGGGGTCGGAGAATCGCGCTCCACTATTGAGGATTTAGTATAAACCTGTAGATTTCTCTGATATTAACAACTTCGACCGAGATTTTCGTGGGGGCGCGGGAAAACACGACTTGCACACTTTCGCACTTTCCAGAATGCACACCCGACGCATGTGGACCTTCTCCAGGATTTTTGTCTTTTCACATGGGACGGGTTCACAGTGCATTTTGCAAACCTCGATGGAGTGAGTGAGGAGTGTGGGTGCGGAGGGGGGGGCAGTTAGAAAACCCGCCTCAATTTCTCAACTCAATGGCCCAGCCCCAACATAATTTAAAGGCCCCCCTAAACCTCACCCCACGCCACTTCAGATTGTCCATGTCACCACCATGGCTGCTAACTGTCCACCAACCTCCATGCTGCAACCCTCCAGCAATCTAATGAAACTCTGAATTCAAACACATATTTCATTGATTCTAGAAAAAAGACTACTCCAGTGCAAAAGAATGTAATCCTTTGTTTCCCACATCAAAGACATGTTAGTTTAAGTCATTGGATCGGTAGGCCACCTGCTGAGCTGAAGCTACTCCTGCATTTAATCCCCAGACAAGCATTCATAATATCTACAGCTGTCATAAAGCTTCCAGCTACATTTTCTGAAACTGGTAAAGCAGAATAGTGTCCCATTTTTATTTCAAGGAAAAATGTCTGCCAATCAATGGAGGGCAGCAAGTGGAGATTTTTTTTTTTTAAAGCCACGTTTTTTAAAATAGCCAAAGCGGTCAGCCAATTTAAATCACAGCACAATATATGATAGCAGAAGCTAGACTTTATAAAAACCTTTTTTAATGCATTATGGCACTTTTGATCATTGGAAAAGTGCTGTAATGCATGACGCCAATGACACAATGCTGGACAATGTAAAGGTTAACCTACCTTTGCAGGACAGACCCCTATGATGATTGACTGCATTAAAAACACATCTGCAGAAGAATACAGCATCTGATCGAGCCATTTGAAGGTGTCAAAGCATTGTAAACATACCCTTCAGAATGTTCCTGACTTCTCAGCAGGCTTCTCCGGGCGGGCACAAACTCTTCAGTAAGGTGTGTGTTTTTTAGTGATCCCAAAACCCACCTAGCCCACAGAAAATGTGCACCGGAGGAAATACAATTTCCCTGCGGCCCTCGCCGCACCCGTGATATCATTTTCACGGTTCACGATCTCAGTTGCTCTTTCCTAGGGAGGTGCCAAGCGGAAGCTTCTCCATTTTAAAAAAAGGAAGGTGGGATTTGACGAGCTAGATGGATTGGCCATGCTAAATTACGCCTTAGTGTCCAAAGATGTTCTGGGGTTTCTGGGATAAGATGGGGAGTGGACCAAGGTAGGGTGCACGTTCCGAGGATGGGCACAGATCTGATGGGCCAAATGGCGTCCTTCTGCACTGTAGAGGTTCTATGGTTCCATACCTCAGGGTCTGTCCTTGTAACCCCCGGATCTCGGAGGAAGCAGGCTCTCTAGGGCTAAACTTTGACTGGTTAAAAAGTGGGTAATAGGCATTTATCAAGCAGCTGCCCAAAGGATGGAAACAACACCCCACCCCGCCTCACCACCACACCTAAATTAGACTTGAGACCTGAGCTGGTAAGTCAAGAGTCACTTATCCACTGGTGATTTAACTTTTTCCCATTCCTGCTACTAATATTATGATATTTTTTCCCCCCCTAATGGTGTAACCTTTCAGGTGGGCCTGTGTCGTCCTGGTGACTATGGATCTGACGTGTCTCACTTAAACCTGCACAAAACCTTCTGCATTCCTCATGGAGGAGGTGGACCTGGCATGGGACCCATTGGAGTGTAGGTTTCAATTGTCTTATTTGCTTACAGTGCCGACTAAAGATGCTGATCATTTTCAGGCCTAAGCTGGAATTAAAATTGAAGGTGACTGTGGCTTTTTAAGTGCAGTACCAATCACACATATAACCTCTGGATGATTTATGACAACAGTATATTTCCTTCTGCTACTCACTAGGGCATTTTTGATTGTGTGGCTGCTTTCTGTCTATTGATAGCATTGAGGTGAACACAAAATGCTGTAATCCAAGGCCGAGGTGAACAAGTGAGACAGATATATTCTGCCAGATGGACAACCCTTGAAGACTTCACTGAATGAAGATGTGCCAATACTTAATGAAGCATTAGATTCAAGTCAGGAATTTGCCGCCGCCTGTTGCACCTTCTAAACCTGATTCGATTTGTTTTAAACTGAGGGCCCAAATCATGGCCACCAGGTTTAGCTTTGCAGTGGCCATGCTAATGCGGAATTTAAAAAATATTTGCTCTGCTCATTTCTGAAATGGGCTCTGGTTGTAAACTGGACTGAAGGCAGGCCCAAGTCAGGCGTGAGGAGGCGATGCCGGGTTAAACTGATACAGGCAGCAAACTTTGTGTCGCTTTCTAATTTGTGATGCTTCTGCCCTGAACACACTGTTTTGTGGCTGCACACTCCAGCAGGGGTGCAAACTAGCAGTAATTAACGTCACTGTGTACCTCTGGCGAGATGCTTCCTGTCTGCAGCAGGAGCTGGAAGTGGTGACAGAAGAGCTGAAGAGCAGGGAGAACCTTGTAAAGTGGCGCAACAGGCCAGGTGGCGTGACCCGAGATTCTCCGATCCACCCACATTCTTTTCGCAACGTCTTCACCCAAAGAGTATTGAAAGTCTGGAACTCGCTACCACAAAGTGCTTGAAGCGAATTGTACATTCGCATTTAAGGGGAAATTAGACAAGCATACAATTGAGAAGGGAATCGAGGGTTAGGATGGTAGATTTAGGGTGAGAAAATATGTGAGGAGGCTTGAGTGGGGCATAAACACTGGGATGGATGGGTTGGGCTCAGTGGCCTGTTTCTGTGCTGCCGTCTCTAATGCAGTATTGGAGGTGTGGAAGGTGCACAGGAGGTCTCTCAGGAGGCCAGGAGGGATGAAGAAGGCAGTGAGAGCAGGTAGCTGTTGCGGTCAATGCTAAGGGTTTAGCCCTCAGGATCTCAATGCAATGCTGTAAGGGATTTAATGACCTTGCATGAGTGGTCACGGACAATGAATGCATCTTCACATGTTTGATCCTCGAACCTGCACCACTAGCTTCACGCAATGCTCTATTCACCACAGCCCCATCGCACCCTGACCAACAATCTCTATCAACTACGATCCAGACCTCACGTTCATGGCCACACTTCACTCTTAGCACAGCTGCAAGCCACACACACACACACACACACACACACAATGTCAGCTTTTCAACAGGGCAGGCATATCACCCAAATGCTTTGTATCACGCTCACTGGTACACTCCCCTCAATCTTGCCGGACAAGGTGGCCCATAACCAGAGGCAGCAGGATCTAATTGGCAGGGGATAAGGCACACTACACATGCTCCCTCCTTTTGGAAAGACGTAACTGGCAATCATTGGTCTGCCAGAGGTTTTTGCCAGTGGCAAAGGTGAAATCATTGAGCATGATAATATATTATCATAGAATTTACAATGCAGAAGGAGGCCATTCGGCCCATCGAGTCTGCACCAGCCCTTGAAAAGAGCACCCCACTTAAGCCCACATCTCCACCATATCACCATTACCCCACCTAACCTTTTTGGACACTTAAGGGTAATTTAGCATGGCCAATCCACTTAACCTGCACATCTTTGGACTGCAAGAGGAAACCGGAGCACCCGGAGGAAACCCACGCAGACACAGGGAGAACGTGCAGACTCCGCACAGACAGTGACCCAAGCTAGGAACCGAACCTGGGACCCTGGAGCTGTGACGTAACAGTGCTAACCACTGTGCTACCGTGCCACCCTAGATATTCCTATCTAATCCATCATGAAATGTCATTAGTTGCCGCTTAGAGAGCTCACCCTAGGGTAAGGGAGGGCGAGCCAACCTAAGCCTCTCCTATCACACTGTAAAATTGTGGTCTCCAGGAGTGTCATTGGAAGGCCATCCAGGGAGTTTTACAGCACCCACCAGCTGCCTCAAATCCCAGCGGTGGGGCATAAAATTCTGCCAATTGTGTGTGATGTGAAATGGAAATTGGACCTACGTCCACTCCATTCCCACTGGCTGGTTCAGGTTAAAAATGAGGCTTATATCCAACCTTTAGGTCACTAAATGCTACACAACATAAAAACTTAACACACATCAGCATCACAGAAAAATGCCTCCAAGAACCTTGACTAATGATCCAGAACTTGTGAGAAGATTGTTGTGTTTATCAAATGCTGTCCTTGCAACAGTGATGTCTCCAGAAGTGTCCTTCCCTGTGTGGTAGTTTTGGAAACCGCCTTTATAGTTTGCACTGCACTTTAACCAAAGTGGTCAAACCGCCCTCTGAGCTGGATGAGACCAGCTTTAGAAGCCACCCACCCAAATGAGCAGTGGGCTTCAGGGAACGAAGAAGCTGCTCTGACCAAATCCTCACACTCACCACAAACACTGCGGCCGGGCTCCAGGAGCAGCTGAAGACTGGTGCTGCCTTCATAGATTTACGTCGAGATATGGCCCGGCCTGTCGTGAAGGTCAGGTTTTCAATGCCTCGATACTCTTGGTGATGAGCAAATCGTAAGTTCTACGTTTGGTGACAAGACCAGCTGAACCCGGACTCTTAACAGTGGGATTGGAGGGTCGATGCCCACACTGGCATTTTTACCAATGCAACTACCTGTTCCGTAAGTGGATGGAGGGATGCCCTCGCGTCGCAGATCGTTGAACACATCACATCAATCAGCCCATTCCGATCTAATGTGGTTTGCAGCTCATTTCCCCATTCAGCATCTTGGGAGGACATCAAACGGACAAACTCGACACCCCTTGATAAGTTTTCCTTGCAATACAAATTAGTAATACAACACTTTTGAAATTATGTTTGAATCGGGTTAGTTATTGTACCTTTACTTATTTTCCTGTCAAATTTACTAATCATTCGGCAAAAACAAAATTCCAGCAGCTCATCTAATGAAGTTGAGTCATTCAAAAATTAGAAGTTAATTTGCTGAGTTAGCTGGTCTCAGATAGTGTGGCTAATGTAGGGCCTCAGCAACTTGGGTTTGGGAACAAGACGAATGAGACTAGGATCTCATTTCTGCTTGCTACCCTTCTGGAACTGGCCATAGGGAGATGTTAAGTCAGGGCAGAATTTTGTTTGGAAATCGGGGACGGGATTCTCTGATCCTGAGGCTAAGTGTTGACGCCGTCGCGTTTTACGTCGGCGTCAACAGGCCCCCAGGAGCAGCAATTCCGAGCCCTGCAGGAGGCCAGCACGGCACTGGAGCGACCCACGCCGTTCCAGCTGTTGATACCGGCGTCAAATGTGCGCCGCGGGTCTGCGCATGCGCACTGCGACCGGCGCGCATGCACGGTAGCTCCCTTCTCCGCGTCGGCCCCGATGCAACATGGCATAGGGCTACAGCGGCCGGCACAGAGCAAAAGAGGCCCCCAGCCCGAGAGGCCGGCCCGCCGATCGGTAGGCCCCAATCGCGGGCCAAGCCGCAGCAGAGGCCCCCCCGGGGTTGGATCCCCCCTCCCCCCACCAGGCCGCCCCCGAAAGGATGCATGCCAAGGTCCCGCCGGGTAAGACCACACGTGGACTTCACCGGCGGGCCTCGGATTTTTTTTGCAGCCACTCGGCCCATCCTGGGCGGAGAATCGGTGGGGAGGGGGGGGGCATGTAGAGCGCCCCTACCGGCGCCAATGGCACCAATTCTCCGGTCATCGGCGGAGCGCGAATCGGGGCGATTCTCCGAACCGTCGTGGGCTGAGAGAATCCCGCCCAGGGGCTTATTGCACTTGGGAAAACATTAAAAAGGGAGATTAGCCGCTGGGAATTAGATTATTGTGCTAATTTTTTCAAAGGTACGGGTAGAGTTTTCCGTTCTGGAGATTAAGGCGGGATTTTGTTGACCCTGCTGAACATCAATTGACTTTTCGTTGGCCCATCACAGCAGGGCCAGGAAATACCTGGTGGCAAGCTGGAAAGTTGGCGTGATTCCTGCTGGGTGATGTGAGCGGAAGATTCCGCCCTACCTTTTATTTGCTTGAAAGGATTTTGAGCAAAAGGCTGTCGATGCGGTGAATACATGTTGAAATACGTTAAAAATGTAACCATTAGAAGCTCTTGTACTGAACAGCGACCTCATTTGTGTGCAACTAAGGATCAAACTTGTCAGTCGCACCAAGCATCAAGTAACTCTTTTTCTCAAACGTATTTTTTAGGAAGAAGCACCTTGCTCCGTACTTACCCAGCCATCCAGTGATCCCTCCCGTGTCTGATAGTGATGCTCGCCCTTTGGGCACAATCAGTGCTGCCCCTTGGGGCTCCAGTGCGATTCTACCAATCTCCTTTGCCTATATTAAGGTACAGTGCAGTTCTGGATGTTTACCTCATGTAATTCTGTGTCAGCTTTCTCATTAGTGCAGGAAATGTGTGTAAAACAAAGTGCACCTGCTGCTCGTGTTTGTTTATTTTTTAAACTGTCTGCAGGCTCAGCGTCTCATTTTAAGGTGATTGGCAGGCTGCCCACCCACACCAAACTTACTGCCTCTTCCCTTCTCCGAAGTACCATTTGCACAGTCCAATTCCTACCTGTTTATAATGACGCAGAGGAGGCTGGCGGTGAACCTAAGATAGATTTATTTACAAGCATAACGTAGCATCTCACTCCCAGTTCAATCCTCGTCAGAAGGACTTATCTCAACAGGCACTGATTTGGGCCTGCTTTTAACCATTGCTCATAATGAGCCCCAGGGGATAGGCCTACCCCCCCCCCCCCCCCCCCCCCAACCCCACCCCTCGTAGGGGGTTATGACAATGTTAATCCAGTGTTCACCTCAGCATAGCCATTGGATGGTAATGAGGAGTAGGAATCTTGGGCGAAATTCTCCGGAAACGGCGCGATGTCCGCCGACTGACACCCAAAACGGCGCCAATCAGACGGGCATCGCGCCGCCCCAAAAGTGCGGAATGCTCCGCATCTTTGGGGGCCGAGCCCCAACATTGAGGGGCTAGGCCGACGCCGGAGGAATTTCCGCCCCGCCAGCTGGCGGAAACGGCCTTTGTTGCCCTGCCAGCTGGCGCAGAAATGACATCCCCGGGCGGCGCATGCGCGGGAGCGTCAGCGGCCGCTGACAGTTTCCCACGCATGCGCAGTGGAGGGAGTCTCTTCCACCTCCGCCATGGTGGAGACCGTGGCGGAGGCGGAAGGGAAAGAGTGCCCCCACGGCACAGACCCGCCCGCGATCGGTGGGCCCCGGTTGCAGGCCAGGCTACCGTGGGGGCACCCCCAGGGGTCAGATCGCCCCGCGCCCCCCCAGGACCCCGGAGCCCGCCCACGCCGCCTTGTCCCGCCGGTAAGGTAGGTGATTTAATTTACGCCGGCGGGACAGGCAATTTATCGGCGGGACTTCGGCCCATCTGGGCCGGAGAATCGAGCGGGGGGGGCCCGCCAACCGGCGCGGCGCGATTCCCGCCCCCGCCGAATATCCGGTGCCGGAGACTTCGGCAACCGGCGGGGGCGGGATTCACGCCAGTCCCCGGCGATTCTCCGACCCGGCGGGGGGTCGGAGAATGTCGCCCCTTATCTGGATATTGGATCCATAATTGTGATCAAATAATATGTGCTCCAGATGAGGCATCAGCATAGTTGAGAAATCAAATCAGTAAGACTCAGTACCTCGCTGGATAGTGCATTAGTCCAGAAAGTGCCTCACTCCAAACTTGCAAAGTTGCTGATGGTTTCCGACCTGTTGGACTGAAATCTGAACTTTGGATTGAATTTTAATTGAAATGTGAATGCAGATTAATACTACAGTTTTGCTTGAACCTCCAACTAGGATCAGGATGTATGGTTTATGAGAAGAGCAGGAGTAATGGGCAGTTTTAAACCCCGTGCAGAACGCCAGGATTCTGGACCAGGCTGATGGGCTGTGGTTTGTGCTCAATGGGGGCGGGGGGGGGGATTTTGCGGCCGTTCTCGCCAGCGGGATCTCCCGGTCCTGCCGACGGCGAACTCCCTATTTCCCGGCGGTGGGCGGTTGGATTCGATGGGAAATTCCATTGACAGCAGTGGGACCAAAATACCCTGCCGCCAACCAACAGAGGGCGGCCTCCTGCCGCGGAGAAACACACTGTGTGAGCTGCAGAAAATGCCCGCCACCCAATGTCCAGCATATCTTCCTCTCTAATTTTCTCCCACTCCACCATCGTAACCCCACCGGGAATCTGGCTGCAACCCCGTTTACCTGTGTGAACAAGGATTCCGTTGCCCCTCGATTGGAAACTGATTCGAGGAAATTCCTGGCAATGTTTTTCTTCTAGCTCTTGGAAAACACAAAGGAATGGCTTAGTCAAACATGCAGTTCATACTATGAACCCACAGCATCATTGTGAGCGGAAGGCCACAGACTCTCTGAGATTTTATGGTCCAGTTATTGCCATATTTCGCACTTTGTACTGTTGAGTTCGCAACCAGGTACCGCATTCTTGTAATAGCGATATATGAGGGGAAAAAGTGGTTCAAAGAATTTAAAAGGGCAGAGATTTTAGTCAACGATCCTTTATCTTTAAACTAAGGCTGAAAGGTGGGACATATGCAATTAATGCAGCTTGATCCTAAATCTTGTGACATTGGCTGTATTTAGCCAAATGAATTGGGGGGAACTACACGAATGGGACATAATCCTAAATGGTGGAAGAGTACAGTGGTTGCAATTTAATTGAGATGGTTCGAATGATTCAGACATATGGAGCGGGATTCTCCGGTGACCAGGGAATCGCCGGCCAATCGCGGTCGCCGTGACGCCAGTCGGGGCCGCTGAAATAGGCCCCTGCAGCGATTCTCCGCGTGCGACAGGCCGAACTCCCGTTGAGTCCCACCGGCGTGGTTCTGACCTGGTACCATTCGGCGGGAGCTCAGACCCGCGGCCGCTGTGGACATCCTGGTGGGGGGGCAGGAGGATCTGCCTCCGGAGGGGGCCTCCACGGGGTCCAGGCCCGCGATCGGGGACATCCGATCGGCGGGCGGCCACGATCTGAAGGGGGGCCTACCTCCGTCCGCGCGGCCCACTGTAAAGTCCCTGACCTGTTGCTCCGCACCGGCACGGAGTCGGCAACCACGTACATGCGCTGCCGTGGAGCCAGCCGTCACACGCCGGCCATGCAGGGTTGACTTTCGGCGCCGGAGCAGCGCGCAGCTCTCAGGCGCCGTGCTGGCCCCCTGAACAGCGGTGGGTTGCTGGGCTAGGAGGCCCGTTGACGCCGGCGGGCAACACTCGGGTGTTTGGGCCGGTGTCAATACTTGGCCGAGATTTCGGAGAATCCCGGTCTTGTATTTTGTTCTAGGGGGATTGGTGAAGTAATAATGGAGTTTGTAGTCTGTTGGTATTTGGAATGTAATTATAAGACTAGGAATTTACCAATGCTGCTGTGACTAGGAGCTGGTTTAGCACAGTGGGCTAAACAGCTGGCTTGTAATGCAGATCAAGTCCAGCAGCGCAGGTTTAATTCCCGTACCGGCCTCCCCGAACAAGCGCCGGAATGTGGCGACTCGGGGCTTTTCACAGTAACTTCATTGAAGCCTACTTGTGACAATAAGCAATTATTATTATTATTTATGTATTCCTGTTTCTCTTCACATAGCTGATGGGATCAAACGGACTTCGCCATGCTACGGAGGTTGCCATTCTAAATGCAAACTACATGGCCAAGCGTCTAGAAACGTTCTACAAAGTCGTTTTCAGGGGAGCAAAGGGTAAGTTGACTCAAGTGCTTAGTAATCAGCTGACGCTTCAGATTTTACATAAAATAAGAACACAAAATGCCAAAAACAAACTCAGCAGGTCAGGCAGCATCTGTGGAGTATTATGTATCTGGGAATACATTCCTGCTGGTTCTGCGTCAGGTATTGTGTAGTGAGGTCAGCAGAGTGCTTTGGGCAGATCACCATCTTTGGTTGTATGAGCAACATCCTTAATAAACCTCCCATCGTGTTTTTTAAGAATCAAGAGTTTGGGCACCTCCATACCTTTTCTCTTTGCGGCAACAAATATAACCGGAGGGAAAACTGGTGGCGAAGATCGTGGCAAAACAAATCGCTGGAAAGAAGATTTTTGTTGGCTAATTGTCGAACGGCATTAGGTGCAACAGATGATTCCTGCGACGGGACTCTCGCACACTGATGTTGGATGAAGCACTGCCGCCGACGTGAAGGTTAAAGTAAACATTTAGATCGCAACTGTGAGATCGACAGTCAGGGAAGACTTGCTTGGGTCGAGCTGAGTGGGGTCTGGGCTGCAGGGACCACACATGCGGCGAAGCTACACGGGCTGGGGTGAATGGGGATTTCAAAGTCTACCAACTCTGCACAGGCCGTGACTCGGTGAAAAGTCAAAATATTCAGGCAAATAAAAAGGGGGAAAGATTTCCTAGTTGCTTGCTTAAGGGGTTGTTTGTGCCATACATTCCAACAAAATTGGAGGGGAGGAAGTGTCGACCCTTGGAGCCGGGATCCGAAAATGGCAGGAAAAACGGGCATCACGGATGTGTTTGACGAAGATTATGAAACATGGAACCTTGTTCACCCAACACAGTCAGGAAACAAGTCCTTTAGTGAATGAATGAAAATCTTAGAGGGACATTTCTCCTAAACCGTTATTGATTGCACAAAGGTTCCGATTCCGCTGCCATAGTCAGGAAGAAGGTGAAAATGTTTTACAGTTTGTAGCGTCTTTAAGAAGATTAGCTAGAGATTGTGAATTTAGTGCAACACATAATGAGACAGGCTGGTTTGTGGATTACACATTGAAGCAATTCAGAGGAAGCTGCTTACTGTGAGGGATTTAACTCTGGAAGCTGCTATGGACGTCGCCACCTCTATGGAGTTTGCAACGAGAGAAGCTTCAGGGGCTGGAGCGATGATCCACAAAGCAGATACTTCAAGGCACAGGGCTGCAAAGGTGCAACCATGCCACCGTTGTACACAAGTTGGACACTCAGCAGGGGATTGCTGCAGTAAAACAAATGCGCGCAAGATCTGTGGTAAGAAGGGCCATATTGCCAACGCATGTTGGGCTCAGAGAACCTCTCCTATACCAAGAGAGTTCAAGAAGAACAACACAAGTAAACAATCTAGTTGTATCTACAAATTAGTTGATGAAGCTCAAGATCACTCAAAAGACAACAAAACAGCTAGAGCAAGAGTTTAAGCTAGGGCGATCAACAATGTTTTTGGGCATGTCCCAAACTTGATCGTCATGAAAATAAAATGGATGAAAGTAGAAGCAAATGGGTGAAGTTGCCTCTTTACGTTGTCCGTGGAAACCTTCCTGCTCTATTTGGTGGAGCATGGGTTGCTAAGATTAGGCTTAACTGTGAAACAGTCAATCAATTAGTGGATTCAAAGGGCAACTTACAACACTTCTGAAAAAGTATGAGAAACTGTTCAAAGATTCATTAGGCTCTATGGCTGGAGTTGAGCTACACCTAAAAATCAAGCCAGGCAGCACACCCAAATGTCTCAAAGCTAGAATGTACCATGACGGATCACAAATCAAACTGTGTTTGAAGTTTCCTCTGAAACATCGGCAATGGCCTGAAGTCCCGAAAATGACGTCAACGGCGACTGAGCAGACCATTGGGAAACTAGACAAAATATTCCCAAGGTTTGGAACACCGGAGTCAATTGTCAGTGACAATGGTGCTCAGGTTACTTCGAAGTAATTTGAGGACAACTTGAAAGCGTTGTATCTGTAAAATCTTAGATACTTCGACCAGTGTGTGAATCAAAAGTTTTATCCCAATGCCCTTATTTGCGAGATGAACAAAGGACAAAAGAGTTGCATGGTTTAACACAATTTTATTCACAATTTTCTCACTCAACAAAGCATGACTCAGACTCACAGCTGAGCTCTAGTTATTATCCGGACCTAGTGAAGGATGTGGATGTGCATGTCTTCGCTGGGCTTTGAAACCCAGGGTCCCTTCTTTTTGCGATGGTTGTGCCTGGGGACTCCCAGGTTATCGCTGAAGATCTGTTCCGATGTTCGTTCCTTTATACTGATCTGCTAGCATTGAGAAATGAAATGAAATGAAATGAAAATCGCTTATTGTCACAAGTAGGCTTCAAATGAAGTTACTGTGAAAAGTCCCTAGTCGCCACATTCCGGCGCCTGTTCGGGGAGGCTGTTACGGGAATCAGTGCTGCTGGCCTGCCTTGGTCTGCTTCCAAAGCCAGCGATTTAGCCCTGTGCTAAACAGCCAGAGTTATACACCCACAACTCTATGCCCATTGTCCCATCCAGACCCCAACTCGTTAATGGGAAAGACAGGAGACTCCTGTTTATCCATGGTGATTCAATCAAGACCCATTGTCCTCTGAAACACCTTTGTCAGTCCAGCCAGTAGCCCATTATGGAGTCTGATGGTTCTTTTGTCTGTCCTTCGTCCCATTGCAAAGTTGATCACCTGTGTTTGGAAATTCGTTACATGTTCATAGCATCGTCTTGTTCTTTTGTGTAAACGTGAGTGGGTAATCACAAAGTCCATATAGTGATAGTGCCAGTATCCATTTCAGCCAGGGCAGCATGTGGAAGTTTCTGCTCTTGGCCTATGTGTCTTGTCAGCCTGCTTTCAGGGCCTCTAAAGGGAAGGGTATACACCACATCAAGTCAGCTCCATATCATCCAGCAACAAACGGATTGGCTGAATGTTTTATGCAATCGTTAAAGCATTCTATCAAAGCATTGAAGGACCAGGGACATTATCAAGAAGAGTAAATTAATTTCTAATATCATATTGGAACACTGTACATGCTATCACGCAAAGTTCACCGGAATGCTGCTGTTCAGGAGTAAACTGCGAACACAGTTTGATTTGTTAACTCCACCTGATACTTCAGAGATTGTCAAACAACAACAAACACAAATTGCTAGGAGGGAGAAAATCTTTAAAAAGTGAGTACTCAGCCAGGGAGAGAGAGTGCTAGCTAGGAGTTGCACCTCCTGGCCCCCAAGCAGTGCTGTAAATGTAGTTACCCTGTGGACCCTGCCCTACTTGCTTATTTTTCTTTGTAAGAAAAAAAATTAGAGTACCCAATTCTTTTTTTCCCAATTAAGGGGCAAATTAGCGTGGCCAATCCACCTAGCCTGCACATCTTTGGGTTGAGGGGATAAGACCCACGCAAACACGGTAATTGTTTCTTTTTCATGGATTAAAGATAAAGTTCCTGTTACAACAGAGGCACGCAACCTCCTTGCAACATTTTATCGGCTGACACACCTAAGAGCGGGTGGTTTCCCTCCCATTGACCCCACCTCCTTTAGAACTGAAAATGTGCAACACAGCATTAGGTTTGACATTTTTGCCTCCTGTTTGGTCCCAACCCACTTGTCCTTAAGCCAATCAGGTTAAAACTTCCCACCATCCATGGTGACAAAAGTCAACCTTTGGTCTTGATTAGTTCTTGTTTCCAAATATATTTTAAGTGTGTACAAGAAAGGTGTAAAATGGGTGTGGATCATTTTCATTAAATGAAGATGCCGGCCAGAATCTTTACTTCTTTTGCCAACCCACAAGTTTTCTGCACATTAAACTGATTCGATGGATTATCGCAAAACTACAAAACTCTGCTGTGGCGTCTTGGAGAAGTAGGCAGTGTTATTCATGAGTCAGAAAACCCATGTCCTCTTTTATGAGGAACACAGTTAGATATAGTCCTGCATGCAACATCTGGCTAACCACTATAAGTTCTCCAATTGTCGTAGCGTTAAATCTAGTGGAGATGCAGGATATCACAAGAAAGAAATTGGAGCCGATGTAAACTCTCAGTTAGACCTTAGCTACCCGACCACAGTTTCGTGCCCCAACCTGCCGGGGCACGAAAAAAAAAAGCATTGTTAGATAGCTGGACCGTTCCCAGCACTTTAACCCCGCTAATCCTGCCCAGAACCGACTCTATGTGGCTTTAGTTAGATTGTGCCCGCTGTCTCAAAACACAATTTATCATCTGAAATCTATCACAGAATGCTTAAAGCGCAGAAGGAGACCAATTGGCCTATCGCATCTGTGCTGGCTCTACCAAGGAACATATTCTCCTATAATTGCACTATTTGAACGTTTTCATAACTGCAACATTTTTATTTGAGAGGCGCAAGGTCTAATTGATCCAGAAAGTGCGTTGCTGAAGGTCATTTACTATCTTGTGGCAATAATTCCTGCTGGAGAATTTTTGGGGAAAGGATTTCAACGTCATTTAATTTTGTATGTGAAATATTACCTGAAGTTAAAATTTTGGCCAATTCTACTGATATAGAAAGTGTCACCAGGGGCTTTTGGCAGTACCATTGCATAATGTTTTGTGGACTGTTTAATGGGTTTCTAAATTTAGCACTCATGGTTTGATTATACTTGCCGCTTGTAATTATACTAGCTCTTGACTTTGTTTTTCGTTTTGTTAAGTGTTCCCGAGTATTTTTCTGTCCATTTTTATCTACAGTTGAAGTTATGTTTTGCCCTAGTTTAGACTGTGTTCTGTGACCTTGCATGTGAGATTTTCACTTGGTGCTCCGTCACATTGTGAACTACGCCTCCTGTGTTATCTGGGGGGCACAGTTTGCTGGGTTTAACATGCCATGTTTCCAGAACTGGTTTGTTGTCTTCCTCTTCAATCTTGTTTTCATTTTAAGATAGCTTTTTTGTTATGTGTTGTGTTTAATGCTAAAGAATAAATGTGCGAGTGGAGCAAAACGTTGAATATTGTGCAGAAGATCCATTTCATGAGAATTGCCTTCTACTCATCCCAAGGTATTATCTCCTGCCTTGGTTTTGTCAGTCAGCATTGAGGAGTTTTGTATTATTTTCAGTGCCTTTACTTTGACTGTCATCGAGAAAAGTGCCTGCGTTGTCCTCTATTTCAGTGAGTTAAAGCTTCTTTTAGGGAATTCTTGGCTGCCAGTTATTGCTGTGTTACCAGTGAAAGTCCTCAGCATTTTCACGCTGGCTACATTCTGCTGCTCCTGCCCAAAGAGAGAGTGGCGTTATGCGAGTCATCCTGCTGCTTTCACTTCTTAGCCAGTTGCCTATCTTCCTGGGGTCCAACTTGTTATGGAAAATGTTAGTCGCATAACATGATGGTAACCGCAAGGACGGACCGATAATTCCGAGTTTGTACCGTAACCAGAGGTATCATTTGGACCCCCACGGCCATGATAGGACGGACCTTTAGTGTTAACTCTTGAAAATGGCTCCATTAAACCGATGGCACATTTGTAGACTGACGTTTTCCCAGGTCTGTGATGCAGCAGGTATCAAGGATTGTGGGGATGTTTGAAGTATGAAGCACATCCGACATAGTGTGAGTGTGAGAGGGAGAGAGTGGGACCTGTTCTCCCCCCAGGCTCCTGGTCTGGCAATGCTTCAGTTGTATCATTTTTATCCTTGTTTTTAAATCCCACTAAGGGCTAACCTGTCCTCGGGGGCTCTTGCTGCCTGCCATGGGCATATTGGAAAGATTTACAGGTTGATATCCAACTTGTTTGGCCATGTTCTGAACTCACCTTCCATGGCCGTCAAGTCCTGGAGAGGGACCTGAACCCAGAGTCCCTCATTCGCAGGGTACTGACGCACCTCCAGACCTCCACAAGAATTATAGTCCAGCTATATAGGCTGAAATAGTAATTATGTCAAAGACAGAGCGGCAAAGAATTTCTATTGTGCATTCCGGTGGATCTTCCAGATCAGTATGTTCCTAGTCCAACAAGAAGGAGGTATTGTTGAATTTAATGTCAGTGAATCAAATGTCAGTAGAGGAAGATTTATTCAACAAACGACACAACATCATACGGTTTAGGTTAGATAAAGAAAAAGACAAGGAACAATTTACAGCTTCAATCCGGCCCAAATATATTAAATCAAAGGCTGGTAGACAAATTGATGATGGAACAATGGGCTGCCTTTAAAGAGAAGGTGGGTTTGAATAATCTTTTTAGAGAAATTTTTCATTACAACAAAAAAAAAAACCAGCAACAGTACAACAAACCCCAGCCCTGTACTATACCAAACGTACACCCACCCAATCCCCCAGTCTCCCTCTCCCCTCACCCCCATAGAGAAAACAGAACCTTAATCAAAAATAAAAAGACCCCCCCCCCCTCTCCCAACAACTGACTATAACCAGCTCCCTGGATTCAGCTTGTACTCCAAAAAGGAGCCAAACTGCATGGGCAACTCCATTATCTCCCCCACATTGGAGAGTGGTCCGCGATCTGTAATAACAAATCGTCTGCATATAAGGGCACCCTACGCTCCCTCTGCCCACGCTCCATCCCCCTCCATCTGTTAGATGACCGCAACATAATGGCCAGCAGTTAGATTGCTAAGGGAAACAAAAGCGGAGACAATGGACAGCCTAGTCTTGTGCCCCTCTTCAGTTGGAAATAACCCGAGCTCAGGGCGTTCGTACATACTCTCACTGTGGGGGCTCTGGACAAAAGCCTAATCCGTGAAATAATGTCCAAGGATCTCAAAGAGGTAGGCCCACTCAACCCTAGCAAACGTCTTATCCTCATACATCAAAATAATCACCTCTGGATCGGTTCCTAGGGAGGGTGACAAAATCACATTTAACAATCTCCTAATAATGGCAAACAACTGCTGGCCCTTAACAAATCCAGCCTGCTCCTCCGAGATCACGGTTTCCTCCCACAGTCCAGAGATGTGCAGGTTAGGTGGATTGGCCATGATAAATTGTCCTTAGTGTCCAAAAAAGGTGGGCTGGGTTGCTGGGTAGGGTGGAGGTGTGGGCTTAAGTAGGGTGCTCTTTCCAAGGGCCAGTGCAGACTCGATGGGCCGAATGGCCTCCTTCTGCACTGTAAATTCTATGATCACCCCAGGTAGGCAGGTCTCCAAACCCATTGCCAACAACTTAGTGTCAACGGAATCATTAAACATATCCGCAGATGGGACCAACTGACCAGAAAACTGTTTGTAAAATTCAATGGGGAACCCATGCGGACCCGGTGCTTTGCTCGTCTGCATTGACCGAGTACAGCCCATGATCTCCCGCAGCCCTATCTGCATCTCCAACTTCTCTCCTGCTCCACCTACGAATCGAAAGATTGCTTCATTGATGAACACTCCTCCGGGGGCTTGACTCGTACAACCCACGGTAGAAAGCCTCAAACACCTTATTGACCTTCTCTGGGGTAGAAACCAACCCGCCACCCAAGTCCCTAACCTGCACTATCTCCCGGGAGACAGCCTGCCGCCTCAGCTGGTGAGCCAACAGCCGACCGGCCTTCGCTCCATACTCATAAAATGTCCCCCTCGAGCGTCGCAGCTTGCTCACCACCTGAACCGTTGACAACAACTTAAAATCCACTTGCAATTTCTTTCTTTCCGCCAATAACTCCAGTGACGGGGTGATCGAGTACTGACGGTCCGCCTCGATAATGGTGTCCACCAGTCTCTGCCTCTCCATCCTCCCAGATTTATCCCTATGTGCTTTATAAGAGATCATTCCACCTCCAGGAATTCCCAGAGCATGGAAGGTGAAACCACCTCATTCCTGTTGAACTCAACGTACTCCTCGATGGCAAAGGTTACCCACTCACAAACACTCTTATCCCCGAGCAGTGCCTGTCCAGTCTCCACAGAGTAGCTCAGAGCGGCCCAGCTCCAACAGCAAATCCACAAAATGAAGAGCATGATCCCTCTGAAACCTAAATTCCCACGGGTCTGCCCCCCCCCCCATCTGTTCCATGAACACCAATAACTCCTTCGCCACCCCCGATGGACTCAGAGACTTGGGACTCAACCTAGGATCCAAAACACAATTGAAGTGCGAATCTCGAATGGGATTTCTTGCTGTTGGATAATCTTTATGATTGCACTCATTTCCGCCCCCCCCCTGTGCTGCTTGCTGTGATGTCATGTTGAAGGAGAACTAATTTTCGATACTCTGAATGTTATACTGAATTTCTAAGAAAAAAATGTTTTAACAGGTTACGTAGCTCATGAATTCATCTTGGATGTGCGACCGTTCAAGAAAACTGCAAACATCGAGGCAGTGGATGTTGCCAAGCGGCTGCAAGATTATGGTGAGATGTTTTCGTTTTGTATTCTGTTGAATTGGAAACTAATCATTGCCCAATATTGCTTCTCATACCATGGGTATGGGGACGGAACCTGTGGCTGAGGGTGTTTGAAGGACACATCACAATCTCCCACAAGTAAATCCACTTTCTGGGCACAATTTCCCGGTGCCTTCAACACAGAGAGCGACCCCGCTGTCAAACAGGACTCGTTTTGTTTTGCCATGATGAGGAACACTCTCTCTCTCTCTCTCTCTCTCTCTCTCTCTCTCTCTCTCTCTCTCTCCCCCCCCCCCCCCCCCGCAGACCACAATTGCCTTCATTTCCTGGAAGAGATTGGGGCACCATATTTTCTTCTTTATTTTGTTAATAATATTTTATTAAGGTAATTGTTAATTTTTATAACAGGAACATAAACAATGACATCAGCATGGTAAAATAAACATTTCCCCCCCCAGCCCAATCTTCACGCACCTGGGCACCATTTTTAAATGGCGCTCCCTCTTGACCCCCCCCCCTCTTCACAGCCTTCGGACCCCCCAGTGCTCCATCTTAACTGTTTCCCCCCTTCAGAAGGGCAGGGCACACCCGGGCACGATCCCTGACCTGGGCACCCTGGCAGTGCCACCTGGGTAGTCGCAGGAGAGCCAGGGTAGCACCCCGACCACCCGGGGCCCTCCGATGGCCTGGGAGACACCCCCTTCCAAGGTGTCATTTCGCCAGGTCCACATTTGTATGGACCAGTGCTAAACAGCGCCATGGCGAGCTCTCCCAGGTACGGGTGTTCGTTCCCAGGCACTGGGGGAATCGGGCACAAACGGCTGACTGCTCACTTAAATATGTAAATCTGAGGCCCTCCTAGCGAGGACAAGATCCAGATCGCGACGTCCCGCGAGATCTCGCCGGGTGTTCCGAGCGTCGCAATCCCCGCTAGAAGCCTCTCGCAAGATTTAACGGCCTTGTTGCGTCACCAGGCCGGGATCGACAAGGCCGTTTGATCCCGGCCTTGTCCAGGCATCTGGAGAGATTCTTTGCACTGGTTGGTGAGATGATAATGAAAGGATACAAGTTTAAGATTTAAAAAAAATATATTTATTCTTTCATGGGATGTGGTCAAGGTCAGCATTTGTTGCCCAATCCTAATTGCCCTCGAATTGAGGGCCTGGCTCGGCCATTTCAGAGTCATTGCTGTGGGTCTGGAGTCATATGTAGGCCAGACTGCGTAAGGATGGCAGATTTCCTTCCCTAAAAGGCATTAATGAACCAGATGGGTTTTTTAACGACAGTGATAGTCTCGTCATCACTGATGCTAGCTTTCAATTCCAGATTTATTTTAAATGGGTTTAACTTCCATCAGACGCCATGGTGGCATTTGAACCTGTGTCTCTCTCTCTCTCTCTCTCTCTCTCCCCCCCCCCCCCCGGCGGGTTTCAGCCTGGGCCCTCTAGACCACTACTCGTCCAGTGACACTCCCACTATTTCCCCTCACAATCAATTATCTCCCGCCCCTCCGCCAATGGAGTTGGATCACTGATCAGCCAGGTTCTCGTGGAATGGCAGAGCAGGCTCAAAGAGCTAAGTGGGAGTTACTCGTGTCCATACATTTCTTGACTGACCTAAATAGTGACAGCTGATGTAAAATCCTAACTTAGTCATCAGTGGTGGAGGTGACATTCTGCTTCTTAATGCAACTGAAGCTACAACCTGACCGTCCGGGCTTTCTTCTTGACCATCAAGCTACAAATAAGTTTACATCTCACAGGATTCCATGCTCCCACCATGTCCTGGCCTGTTTCTGGTACGTTAATGATTGAGCCAACTGAATCTGAAGATAAAGCTGAACTGGACAGGTTCTGTGACGCAATGATAAACATCCGACAAGAGATTGCAGACATCGAAGAGGGCAGGATGGACATCCGAGTAAACCCACTTAAGGTAAGTCGGAACAAACCATTGTTTTGCTGAAGCGAGCTGTATAATTAAATCTTAAGATGTGTTAAGCAAAGCTATTCAAAGATGCTCTATATCGGCCAACGTTTTCCTGCCTTCTGCATTAGTTGACGTAGGCAGTTTAGGGGACCACACAAAACATCAGCATTATTCACTGCTCGTGTGTCATCGTGGCGTAGTTGGTGACACTCTTGCCTCTGAGTCATAACGTTCCGCTTCAAGTCCCACTCCAGGACTTAGCTTAAAATCATAGGTTGACACTTCAGCGGAATATTCAGGGAGTGCCGCACTGTCAGAGACTGCCGTCTTTTCGACGTGCTGTTAAACGAAATCAGGTGGATTTAAAATCCTCCATGGCAATATTTTAAGGATAGTAGGGGAGTTATCCCTGGGGTACTGGCTGATATTTTTCCGTCAATCAACAGAAAAAAAGCAGATGATCTGGTAATGGCATTGCAGTTTGTACCAGCTTGCTGTTTGCAAAGATTGGATGCTGCATTTCCTATAATTGTAACAGTAACAATACTCCAAACACACTTCACTGGCTGTAGAGTGCTTTGAGAGGTCTGATAGTCATGAAAGGTACAATGGAAATGCAATTTGTTTTTGCTTTGAATGAAATTTTGCATCGTTGTCCAAGTTAACAGGGATTTATAATTTAAGTTCAGGTGTTAGAGGCTGTATGTTATAGGTCCAACACAACCAGAAGGGATGAGTAGTTAGAAGACGGCAGAGATTAACCTTAAGAATGTAGTATTGAAAGTCAGGAGAATAATCGATTTTAGAACAGAGAAAGAACTCTGAAGAATAAAGAAAGTCAGCAAATTTGTACAAAAAAATGCCTGGTGCAAGAGGAAGGTGGAAAAATCTCTTCCCCGCTTGAATATCTCGGCAAAACTCATAGGTTAGGATTTTGTAGGAAAGTACGATACTCGCCTCTAGCAATCTCAGCGCTGTGGATTTCAACTTTCCTTTTTTTTAAATACATTTAGAGTACAGAATTCTTTTTTTTCAAATTAAATGGCAATTTTGCATTGCCAATCCACCTACGTGTACTGCGCATCTTTGTGGGAGTGAGACCCACTTAGACACTGTCCACACGGACAGTGACACGGGGCCGGGATCAAACCCAGGTCCTTGGCGCCCGAACCCGGATCCTCGGTGCCTGGATTCCATCTTTCCTGATGTCAATTTCTTTCCAGCATCAAATATAAAGGCTTTTTGGTGTCCTGCAACAGTGATGCAATCAAGGCTCAGCAGCCAATCACATTGAAGCATTCGCATGACAGCAAACCAGGATGTAATAAAAATCCTTGCTTATCCTTTGCTTTTGAATCATTCTGCAGAGAGCAAAATAAATGATTGAGACACACACGTGGGGAATAAGGTAGAAATTGAAATTTTAAAAAATCTTCAGAAAAAGTGTAAAAATCTATGGAATTCTTTTATCATGGGGAATAGGTTTTACATTTCTCAAATATAAAATAATGGCCTCAGGGCCAGGGAGGTTGTTCGGCCTAATTCTGCTCCTCTGTCTGATGGTCTAATTTCACCAGTTTTCCATCTGTGGAGACTTCAACAGTACACTGTGTGGAGGAGCAGGAAATTGCTGGTAGCAGCTTTGTACATTTAGTTACAACATGCGACCAGCAGATGTTGCTGTCAGTTTCACATTTGCAATGATGGCCAACACAGACCGTTTCGCCATCATCCAACCGCCAAATCCAGGCTATTGTAATCCTCAAAAGACGGACAGTGGAGATATTTTCTTTATTCTTTCACGGGGACATGGGCGTTGCTGGTTAGGCTACCATTTCCATTGCCTGTTCTGAATTGCCCTTTGAGAAGATGGTGGCGAGCTTGAATCGCTGCGGCCCATGTGGTGTAGGTACATCCACAGCGATGTTAGGGAGGGAGTTCCAGGATTTTGACCCAGCCACGGTGAAGGAACCGCGATGTAGTTCCAAGACGGGATGGTGTGTGGCTTGGAGGGGAATTTGCAGGTGACGACGGTCCCAGGTGCCTGCTGCCCTTGTCCTTTGAGATGGTAGCGGTCACGGGTTTGGAAGGTGCCATCGAATGAGCAGCAAAAGTGAAAAAAACAGAAAGGGGGGAGTGGGTGAGAGTTAATGAAAGGAAGTTGGATCTGAGCGAAATACATGGAAGAGACAATAATGTGCAGTGTGTTTGGAGATGTGTCTGACTTGGCTAATGAGCTGATTGAGTTGGTGTTGACACTGTAATGCACCATTTGGCCGATTAACCACCGGCTCATTTTGACAACGGTCTCAATGGTTTCAGGTGAGAGTCCTTCAGTGTTTCCAAGCAGCAGTATGAATGAGTCTGTGCTGCCTATCACTTTGATTTGGAATTAGGGATATAACAGCCATCATTACCTTGAATTAGGTGTTCCAAACATTTACTGCAATTCCGATTTGCACAGAGACGCTTAAAAAGAAAAGCGCTGCAGTGCACCAATAAGAATAGGGAAGTTCTTGTGAGGAAGGCACTAAAAGGGTGCCCGAGAATATCCGGAACGGGTCAAGCTGGGATAGTTAATTCATAAAAATTAATGAAAAGTAAAAAGCTGCTGATTGACACTTTGGAACTCCCTGCCTTGACCCAGCAATTGTTGATCTCCGTTTTGGGACATGGGGAATTCCTGCTCTTCCCTGCATTCCCAAAACATCTGGAGCACGAGTACAACACGTATCTTCTTCACACACACTGAACTGTGCCGGAAAGCAGCGAGTGCTTGCCCAGAGCTGGAATAAGAGCTGGGACCACTGTTGTTTACTATTTAAATAAGCGATTTGAATTTGGGAAGAGCCATGTCTTAAGTTTGCAGACAATATCAAATTGCGGCACATAGTTAATGCTGAGGAAACTTTTCTCCCCCCCCCCCCCCTACAAAAAGGAAAAAAGATTTAAGCAAACTTGCAGAAGGTGTGAACGAATAGATTTCAATGTAGACAAGTGTGAGGGATGAATTTTGGTAGGAAGTGTTGAAGAAGGCCACATACATCTTGGAAAATTGAATCTAACTGAGGTGGAGGTGGGAAAGGATCTGGATGCACATGTCTCTAAAAGTCGCAACATTGGTTAATAAAGCCATAATAAATAAATACAATGAAAAATTAAATAAGCAAGTTAACAAATACAAACAAAACACTGGAGTGTATTTCTCAAGGCAGACAGTTGAAAAACAGAGAAGCTATATTAAAGGGAGTTTTATTTAGTCCAAAGGGAACCGTTTTGGCAGATTAGAGCTGGATCTGTTAGTGCTTTATGTTATTGAGCCACATCTGGCAGTGGATGGCCAAACCTCTTGACTTTCACATCTGTTCAAGTCTGCAAACCTCGGACTTGAGGAGTGGAGATGAGGGCTATATTGGGGGAATGGCCAGAGTGAGAGAAAGTTATGGTTTTAATGGAGACGAGGGCACTGAAGGTAGAGGTGAGGGTGTGATTGAGCAGATCAGTAGCTGCAGACGCATGGTGGTGATCAGAGCCTTTGGCTGGACAGTTGGGATTTTGAGAGTGGAGTTGGGTAGAGTGAATTGGGGAGAGGTTTAGATACAGAAGGAAGTCGGGTTTAGAGGCGGAAGCAGTGCTGTGGTGCAGAGCGATAGAAGGAAGCGATCAGCCTTGGCCTTACCTGTGATACAATGGGAGTCTCGAGGACATGTGAGATGCCACAGTCAAACTGGCAGTCATGAATATGGGTTGGGGTGTTTGTACGAAGGGGGGAATTGAGCAGGATTGGAGGGCAGTGAATTCAGAAAAAAGAAAGCGTGATTAATCAAGATGGAGGTTAAAATCACTGAGGATGTGAAGCCACTTGGTGCAGAGACTGAGGGAGGACAGCAGTGAAGATATCCCAGAGACAAAATTGACAAGGTATACAAGAAGACGGGTGAACTGAGATTTGAAGTGAGAGGCGAAAATCAAGAGGAGATGCTCCAAGGAGGAAAACGTACCAGAGGACTGAGGGGACAGACTGAAGTGTAAGTGGGTGTAAGTGCGATGCCAACACTGCGATGGTCAGGACGAAACAAGTGGTGAAAGGTATAACCAAGAGGGGAGTCTTGGATTGGACGAAACATGTCATCACCCCATATCCAGGTTCCTGTCAAGGTCATTTGGCTGGTGTAATAATCCAGAATGAGATTGTGGATTGTTGACCAGTTGAACGGACATTCAGAAGGGCGTTGTAGAGTGGGAGGGTGAGAGCTGGACCGATGACAAGAGACCACGGGATCAACACTGGACAGGGAGGAGATTGGCAAGGAGGCCCGGTGGGTGCAACTGCTGGCGAGAGAATGGGTTGGAGCAGTTGGGGTTGCTGCTCGTGAGGAGGCGGTAATGAATTCCTGGATGGGCCTTTCAGAGGATTCCAAGAGCAGCACAGAGGGAGGCTTATCTAAAACAGCCAAGGCAGCAGGAGAGGAGGGAGGTTGAGGGCTCCTGAAGGGCTGGAATAAGGTAGCGCCCCTGAAAATGGAGAAATTAAAGGAGGCGTAACAAGAGGTGAAAGGACCTCGGAGTGGGACAGAGAAAAGAAGCAAAAAGATAATGAAGTAGAAATGAAAGTGATGGGTTCAGATCTGGAGCAGCAGCCGAAATGTATTCGCCAAAGGACGCCTGATTATGTGGTGTTAATTCGGATGCAAATATCTCAGTAGTTAATGGGGAATAAAGAGGAGTCAAGAGAGAGTCCAGAGCTGAAGTCACAAATCCCACAGTGGACACAGGCAGGCATGATGGATAGAGGGAATTACCGGAGCTATTTGAACAGTGGAGGACCAGAGGACACACTGACAGGGGAGCTACCATTGGAATGGAGGCCCGAGAGGCAATTGAATGCAGGGTAAAATGATGACAGCAAAACTGGAGGTTACCAGATGATTCAGAAGTGGCCGAGAGATGCTTCAGTCCAGAACAGAGTAACTCTGGCCAGGAACCTGACTGAAGCTGACAAGCCCAAAGACCCAGTCCAATCACAGAGCCCAGCAGGGAACTGAGTCCCACAGATCCTCTGTCACAGGGGAGATTTGATGAAAGTTACTTAAAAATAAAAACAACAGAGCAGCAATTGAGCGGCTGAGTCTTGTAGCCTAGCGCAGAATCATAGTCTTGATGTCCAGATATACCCAGAGAATCCAGGGATTTGAAGCCAAAATTTGAGAAAAGAGGCAGAGCTCACTGAAGAAGGCATCGCGCAGATTCTTTGACCATTTCGCTGAAATTACATTGATAGATTGGAATGATGGCACCGCAACAAAGTGCCTAGTATTGATACTTCACAGAGCTAGTGCACAAGTTTGATTTTATCTTCAGTACCAATAATAGCCAGCTGGTGGCGGCGTTTTACTTGTTTAGGGCATCTTTTCAAATTGCCTTTCCAGAAATTCAATCCGTTTGATATTTTTTAAAGTTTGCAATTTGATGCCGTTAAAGTTCAGAATGGCAGTCAATAGCTCGAAGATTTATCAGCCCCAGAAAACAGGGAATGTGGAAAACCCTCAGCAGGTCAGGCAGTATCTCTGGAGAGAGCAGACAAGTTAATATCTTAAATACTGACCATCTGTCAGGCCTGGTTGATAAAGAGACGTCGGCTGAAACATTAATTTGCCTGTTCTCTCCACAGACACTATCCAACCAGCTGCGTATTTTCAGCAGTTTCTGTTATTACTCCTTTGCTTTCTGGCGTGAAGAACATTGATTTTTGAAAGCAGTGTAGAGTTCCAGATATTCAAGAGGCCTGAAGTGAATGCTTCAAAAATCTTTACGGTCCCTGGTTCCAAAACCTGTCAGGTCCTCAAAATGACTTGATTTTTGTGTCAGAAATGCCTTGATCATCTTTGTTCCCATGGAAGGAAATGTAGTTCAATATATTTTAATCCACGGTGTTAAATCTTAAAGTAGGTCAAAAACTTAGTCCAGCTGGTGAATCAATTTGCTTCCCTCTGGATTGGGGAAAGAAGGAAATTTCTATCCACTTATTCCTGGGTGTGTGTGACACGTGACGACTGTATTCGGTTGCCCCGGTACCTGGGAGGGTCTGGAAAATGAGGGCTGGATCAGGTTGGCCTGTATTAATTGAGGACTGTATCAGGTTTGCTTGTACAGGACAATGTGTCAACTGAGGATTGTGTCAGGTTGACCTGTACAGGGACAGTGTATTAATTGAGGACTGGATCAGGTTGCTCTGTACAGGGACAGTATATTAATTGAGGACTGGATCAGTTTGCTCTGTACAGGGACAGTGTGTTAATTGAGGACTGGATCAGGTTGGTCTGTACAGGGACAGTGTGTTAATTGAGGATTGTATCAGGTTGACCTGTACAGGGACAGTGTGTTAATTGAGGATAGTATCAGGTTGACCTGTACAGGGACAGTGTGTTAATTGAGGACTGGATCAGGTTGGTCTGTACAGGGACAGTGTGTTAATTGAGGATTGGATCAGGTTGGTCAGTACAGGGACAGTGTGTTAATTGAGGATTGTATCAGGTTGACCTGTACAGGGACAGTGTGTTAATTGAGGATAGTATCAGGTTGACCTGTACAGGGACAGTGTGTTAATTGAGGACTGGATCAGGTTGGTCAGTACAGGGACAGTGTGTTAATTGAGGATTGTATCAGGTTGGTCTGTACAGGGACAGTGTGTTAATTGAGGATTGTATCAGGTTGACCTGTACAGGGACAGTGTGTTAACTGAGGATTGTATCAGGTTGGTCTGTACAGGGACAGTGTGTTAACTGAGGATTGTATCAGGTTGACCTGTACAGGGACAGTGTGTTAATTGAGGATTGGATCAGGTTGACCTGTACAGGGACAGTGTGTTAATTGAGGACTGGATAAGGTTGGTCTGTACAGGGACAGTGTGTTAATTGAGGATTGGATCAGGTTGACCTGTACAGGGGCAATGTGTTAATTGAGGACTGGATCAGGTTGGTCTGTACAGGGACAGTGTGTTAATTGAGGATTGGATCAGGTTGACCTGTACAGGGCCAGTGTGATAATTGAGGACTGGATCAGGTTGGTCTGTACAGGGCCAGTGTGTTAATTGAGGATTGGATCAGGTTGACCTGTACAGGGACAGTGTGTTAATTGAGGACTGGATCAGGTTGGTCTGTATAGGGACAGTGTGTTAACTGAGGACTGGATCAGGTTGGTCTGTACAGGGACAGTGTGTTAATTGAGGATTGTATCAGGTTGACCTGTACAGGGGCAGTGTGTTAATTGAGGACTGGATCAGGTTGCTCTGTACAGGGACAGTTTGTTAATTGAGGACTGGATCAGGTTGGTCTGTACAGGGACAGTGTGTTAATTGAGGACTGGATCAGGTTGCTCTGTACAGGGACAGTGTGTTAATTGAGGATTGGATCAGGTTGACCTGTACAGGGGCAGTGTGTTAATTGAGGACTGGATCAGGTTGCTCTGCAGAGGGAAAGTGTGTTAATTGAGGATTGGATCAGGTTGACCTGTACAGGGACAGTGTGTTAATTGAGGACTGGATCAGGTTGGTCTGTACAGGGACAGTGTGTTAATTGAGGATTGGATCAGGTTGACCTGTACAGGGACAGTGTGTTAATTGAGGACTGGATCAGGTTGGTCTGTACAGGGACAGTGTGTTAATTGAGGACTGGATCAGGTTGGTCTGTACAGGGACAGTGTGTTAATTGAGGATTGGATCAGGTTGACCTGTACAGGGGCAGTGTGTTAATTGAGGACTGGATCAGGTTGGTCTGTACAGGGACAGTGTGTTAATTGAGGATTGGATCAGGTTGACCTGTACAGGGCCAGTGTGTTAATTGAGGACTGGATCAGGTTGGTCTGTACAGGGCCAGTGTGTTAATTGAGGATTGGATCAGGTTGACCTGTACAGGGACAGTGTGTTAATTGAGGATTGTATCAGGTTGGTCTGTATAGGGACAGTGTGTTAATTGAGGATTGTATCAGGTTGACCTGTACAGGGGCAGTGTGTTAATTGAGGACTGGATCAGGTTGACCTGTACAGGGACAGTGTGTTAATTGAGGACTGGATCAGGTTGACCTGTACAGGGACAGTGTGTTAATTGAGGATTGTATCAGGTTGACCTGTACTGGGGCAGTGTGTTAATTGAGGACTGGATCAGGTTGCTCTGTACAGGGACAGTGTGTTAATTGAGGACTGGATCAGGTTGCTCTGTACAGGGACAGTGTGTTAATTGAGGACTGGATCAGGTTGGTCTGTACAGGGACAGTGTATTAATTGAGGACTGGATCAGGTTGGTCTGTACAGGGACAGTGTGTTAATTGAGGACTGGATCAGGTTGGTCTGTACAGGGACAGTGTGTTAATTGAGGATTGGATCAGGTTGACCTGTACAGGGGCAGTGTGTTAATTGAGGATTGTATCAGGTTGACCTGTACAGGGGCAGTGTGTTAACTGAGGACTGGATCAGGTTGGTCTGTACAGGGGCAGTGTGTTAACTGAGGACTGGATCAGGTTGGTCTGTACAGGGACCTCATTCACGCTCTCCCCGTCTCTTACAATGCAACTGACTCCTGCTGAGGCACAACCCTTTGATTATTCAAATTGCTCTTCTATTCCTCACAGCCCATTTTAAGAGGAGACGGCCCGTCATTGACCACTGCCGGGATCTGCCCATATATGGCTTCCTCCCCCCCACACACACACACACTGGGAAGGGGGGACAGAAGATCCCGCCAACAGGAAGGGTGGGAAAATCCCAGAGTGGCAGAAGTCCAGCGGGAGGCACAGGGAAAGCCCGGGGTGACCTCGAGACAGAGTGGCAGGAGGTCCAGCGGGAGGCACAGGGAAAGCCTGGGGTGTGCCCGGGACAGAGTGGCAGGAGGTCCAGTGGGAGGCACAGGGAAAGCCAGGGGCGGCCTCGGGACAGAGTGGCAGGAGGTCCAGCGGGAGGCACAGGGAAAGCCCGGGGTGTGCCCGGGACAGAGTGGCAGGAGGTCCAGTGGGAGGCACAGGGAAAGCCAGGGGCGGCCTCGGGACAGAGTGGCAGGAGGTCCAGCGGGAGGCACAGGCAAAGCCCGGGGTTGCCTCGAAACAGAAGCACTGACAAAAACGTTGAATTTAAAATGAAGGGCCAAAGTTGTCAGGGCCGTCATAGTGGAGATGGAGGAGGCCCTCTGCAAGAACGCGTTTTGCTGCGCCTGTATCTGTTTCAGCCTTGCAGGCCCCTGATAGCACCATCTGCAGCAACCCCCCCCCCAATGTCTCTCTGACCTCCCACCAGGAATCCAGACAACTATGCCATTCTGGTCTCCTGACACAATATGGGCCCCGTCTGCCGTGAGCAAGATTCCACTGCTGCGCCCCATTCAGGCGGGAACACAACAAGGCACCAACGCAACTCAGTCCAATTTCCACAGCCTCCAAGACTGTCTCCACAGGGCCGGAAAGACTTTGCCCACTATTTCAAACAAATGAGGCTCATAGAACACTGGGATTTATCTTTATATAAGATTATATGAAAGAGGTTGGGAAGAAGGGACAGGATAATGCTTTCTGGATGGAATGCACTGCTGGAGTTTGATTAAAGCAGATTCATAGAATCACTACAGTGCAGAAGGAGGCCATTCGGCCCATCAGGTCTGCACCGACCCTCGCAAAGATCACCCTACCTTGGCCCACAACCCACCCTATTCCCACAACCCAATATCCCCACCTAATCTTTTGGACACTAAGGGACAATCTAGCATGGTCAATCCACCTAACCTGCACATTACCCGGAGGAAACCCACACAAACACAGGGAGAACATGCAAATTCCACACAGAAGGTCACCCAAGGGGGAATCGAACCCCTGGCGCTGTGAGGCAGCAGTGCTATCCGCTGTGCCACCCAGATGCCACATCAATATTTAAGAGTAAGCTAAAGGAATATGAGAACATACATACAGATGGGGTTTGGACTCCTGGGGGGTATGAAGGATTAACACCACCATGCTCTGTTTCCATTGTAATTTCGATGGGAGCTGGTCTTGTTTCACCAAATGTGTGCTTGGTCCACTTTCAGAGCGACTGAAGAAGTGCCAAGGGAGAGTCTTATGGCAGTGGCTAGCGTCCCTGCCTCTAGACCTGAAACTCAGGGTTCAAGTCCCACTCCAGGGCTTGATGACCGTGGAAGTTGCATTCATAATGTGGCCAAAACAGGTTGATTTTCAACCTGCAAATCCTTCCAAATGCACCTCCGTCAGCTGGTGAATGCAAGAGTATCTCCTGGTCAGCCGTTCTTGATGCGGAATGGTGCCCCCTCCAGATACAGCCCCCTCAAGCTCCAGCCTCCAGCTTCAGGCTGGTGACTTGTTCCAGGAAAGAAAGAGCTATGGAAACAAACGTAAGCATGTGCTTCATCTGCCTCGTGCAGTGGGAGAAGAAACACACCTGCAATTGTCACAAATGCCCACGAGGGGGTGCTGTTAAAGGCCATGGGACAATGGGATAAAAACAGCCTTCGAAGTAAAACGTTACATAAATGACTGCTGCTGCTGAACCTGAGAAATAATTGATGATAAACTCAAATTTGTAACAATTCCACTTTATCAGGTTTCAAACTCTTTGAGTATTGCCAAATATAACTCAGTAAATCCTCAATACAATTGACACTTGTGTATTTTCAAAGATAATTTAGTGTAAGATATATAATTGGTGGAAAGGAGAAGCTGTTTCCCGCACATTGTGCTGCATGCTGCCAGCATTAGTCCTGTTGACTTACAGTGAGCCCAGTAGTTTCACATCTCTAAATTTAATAATAGCTCTGTTTTGATTGACGATTGAGTATTACCTGTCCACTTGGCTGACCTCGGATTCAATCACTGTCCAAACACTCGTGGCTCCCAGAGAATGTCAGAAACTAGTAATCCTGCGGCGAGTAACTCCTTTCCTAACTCCCTAAAGCCTGTCCACCTTCTACAAGGCACAAGTCAGCAATGTAATGGAATGTTCCCCACTTGCCTGGATGAGTGCAGTTCCAACAACACTCAAGACGCTCGGCACCATCGAGGCCAAAGCAGCCACTTGATCGGCACCTCTTCCCCAAAGATTCACTCCCTCCACCATCGACGCACAGTAGCAGCCGTGTGTACCATCTACAAAGATGTACTGTAGGAACTCACCCAGGCTCCTTAAGCAGCACCTTCCAAACCCGTGACCACTACCATCTAGAAGGACATGGGCAGCAGACACACGGGAAACCACCACCTGGAGGTTCACCTCGAAGCCATGCACCATCCTGACTTGGAAATATATCGCCGTTCCATCACTGTCGCTAGGTCAAAATCCTAGAACTCCCTCCCGAATAGCACATTGGGTTTACCTGCGGTTCAAGAAGGCAGCTCACCACCACCTTCTCAAGGGCAGCTCGGGATGGGCAACAAATTCTGGCCTAGCCAACGATGCCACATCACGTAAAAATGCACTTTTCAAAAGCAATTAATCTGATATTCATCAATACTATATCTTACAAGTCATTAAACATTTACATCAAGCTGCAAAACTGGTCCCAGGTGACAAAGACAGTAATGTTTTGGGCAGCAGATGATTGGTTAATCTGGTTTACCCCTCACCCATTAGGTTCCTGAGGTGATTCCAAATGATCCTGCATTCCCTTTCCTAATAAGAATTCTTCTAATTCCATTTTGAAACCTGTCCTCACTTTCTGTTCCAGTAACCTGTTCCATAGATGTTGATGTGTTGGGTGCTCTGGATCCGTGGAACACATACAGGCCACCAACACTTAAAATAGTTAGAAACTGTTGAACATACTTTCACTGTGGGTTAACACGATGTAAGATTAAACTAAAGACCTATGCCTGTCCTAACCAGTCTATGCACTCAGCACATGGTGAAGATCTGTGCTGTAAGCTGTAAGCTCTGTCCTTCTGAGAGGCTGCATCCCGAATGAGCGGGAACTCTGATGCCCTCTGTCTATATAGTGAGTGTGCTCTCACTGGTGATTGGCTGCGGTGTTGATTGGTCTTGCTGTGTGTCCATCAGCATGCGCGTCTGCAACATGATATACTGGTGTATATTATGAATGATGTTGCCACACTCGCACCTAAAGAAAATTGATCAAATTCTCCCCCCCCCCCCCCGCCCAACTTCTTCCAATCCTGACTGAATATTTTTCATCAAAAATATTTTTTCACACACTGAAAATCTCATTGACCTTTGTCAAGTCCCTTTGGAGAGTTGAGTCACAGGGCAGACTGTCTTTCCTCATGTCTCAACCGCTCAAGTTAGGAAATAGTCTTTTGGTATTCCTTCCAACAATTCCACAAGCTCCCTATCCTGTTATTCCACAGACAGCCTCATTAGGCTGACTACAAATCACAACATCGCTTCTCTTGTCTGATGCGTCATACCCCTGGCTATGTTTCCCTATTTTTCATGTTGCCTGGTGTAGTGGACTGCCATATTTAATGACCAGTCGAACAAAATCCCCAGCCCTTTTTCAGCGCTTTGCACATCTGGCAGTCATGCTTTTTTGGCACAAATTTCACCATTGCCTTAAAGTCTGTTGGAAAAGATTGTTAAATAAGTTTGTGCTGGAAATCCTGTGAGAGGCACGGAGCTCCCAATTCCCTGTTGTTGATCTTTGACTGAAGATCAGCGGAGCGATCAGAGAAACTATGTACATGACTCAAAATGGCAGCTTGTGTCATTCTTTTGGGGTCCCCACACCTGGCTCCCGCCAAACTCACAGGGCCATTCTTTCCAAGAGGAGATCGGTGTCGAAGCAAATCCAAAAGTGAAGCTTGAATATGGCTTGTTAACCTGAAGTTGCCCACCCAAACGATGTATCTGTTGGGACCCTTTCTATCCAGTTGCTGTGACAAATGACATCTATTTCTGGAAATAGGTCCATGAACTGAAAATATGATTGCAACTGAAGGAAAGCTATTCACTTCACATTTAGGCTCTTTGAAGCAAGTTAACATCTAGTTAGTGCTGACGAAGTAGTTGGAAGTGACGGCCAGCTTAACTTCCTCTGTGTTGTCTTGCCATCTCTTCAATCCTCATACACCTTTGGCATTTTCCCTGTTGCCTACAGTGGAGAAGTGCCAGTGAGTTGAAATTTTATTGTGACATTAAAGATGATTATTAATATTTTTAAACAATAGAAAATGCTGGAAATGTTCAGCAGGCCAGGCAGCATGTGTGGTGTGGAACGGAGAGGCAGAGTTAGTGCTTCAGGTCAGTGATTTTCATCACAAGCTGCTTGTCGACTCTGTTCAGGTCAATGGGGGCTAAAACAATTTCAAATAAAAGGCATGAAAATGCTCCTGGTGAAAGTTCCACAATGGCGATAGTGCGTCAACAGCCCGTTTAGCATTCGGCCTCCTGTTCTATCCCTTTGTGGAATAGGTTGCTGGTTCTTTATAATCTTTGCACCTGCACTGCGGGATTCTCCGTCGGCAGCGCACCCATGACCGCGGGTTTCCCGACGGCGTGGGATGTGTGGAAAACCCCATTGGCCGGCTACGGGAACGGAGAATCCCGCTGTCGGCGGGGGAGTGCTGCGCCGGAAAACGGGGCTGGCGGGACGGAGTATCCTGCCCGTAGTTCCAGTAAGTAAATCAGTCAAACTGTTTTTTCTCACTAGTCAACCAGGCTGTGAAACTTGTGAGGCCTCGTTTAAGAAATAATCTTCATATAATTGGCTCTCAGAAGTGCTTGACAAAGCACTTGTTGTGCCAACTCACCATGTGTTGAGTGGAAAACTAGGAATACTGCAAAAACAAATCCTTGTACAATGCAATAGTGTTCATGGTGTAATTAGCTAATACCACACAGGATTTGTGCTTCAGATGGTTTCAGCATGCCCTAAACAATTAAGGCTATCAATGGAATTATAACGGCTGTTTCTGATTATTGCCTGAGCGTAAGTGTTCCTAAGTTCCTGTGAGAGGGACGAGGCCTGTGCAATTCTGCCGAGAATTTTCTCACCATCGAGTGTTTTTCCCATTGACGTAACCAAAAGTCTCAATAACAAGCACCCATCCACGCAATCAAGACACATAATTTATTACACTGGAAACTTCATAGGCATTACCGGATTAGGCACCGAGAATAAAACCTTCTTTTCCGAATGTGACTAGGCTCATTCGACAGGCACCAGCAGTTCCTCACATACTGTACCCATTTGATCTTTTCTTATGCCCCTGGCTAGTTGGCATTTCTTTGACAGTGTCCCATCAAAGAGGGCGTCACAGCTGAGCCCAGTCCGCTTCTGGCACTTAAGAGGAAAGCTCACTGGAAGATGATCAGAAGTGGCTGATTTTCCCATCACCGGAGCATTGAGGCTGACTGTAGTTTCGCAACTTGCTGCCCCTGTGACCAGATAACTCAGCATCGCCCGCGAATCAAGCTTGAGTCAATTTGAAATATATGGTTCAGTTGACCTGTGGCAGGAATTATTTTTAAAATTCATTTACTGGGTGCCGCTGGCTAGGCCAGCATGTATTGTCTTTGCGAAGGTGATGGTGAGCTGCTTTTCGGAACCTTTGCAGACCTTGTAGTGGAGTGATTATGGAGTGACGGCACTTCCTTGGTCCAGATATTCAATACTGTTGCTTTATGAATTGTGCACATTCCATGTCATGTCCTAATGGGACTGGTTTAGCACACTGGGCTAAATCACCGGCTTTTAAAGCAGACCAAGGCAGGCCAGCAGCACGGTTCAATTCCCGTACCAGACTCCCTGAACAGGCGCCGGAATGTGGCGTCTAGGGGCTTTTCACAGTAACTTCATTTGAAGCCTACTTGTGACAATAAGCGATTTCCATTTCATAATGCAAAGGTGTCCCAACACTCATCCGATGGGCCAATTTCAGATCATAATTCTCTTACTATCCCTTTCAGCTTAGCATGCAAGCTTCAGCTCTTAATGCTCCCCAGGCCGTGAGGATCGGAAAAGGCAGCTTGGTGTCCCCTTGGTGGATCAGTTGTGGAGCCGTTTTTATTTGCCCCATTTAGGAGTCACTTCCAATCAGATTCTAAGACTGGGAATTTTAAGGTGCCGAGACTGTTGGATTCTCCGGCCGGCCAGCTGCGTTTTCCTGGGCGGTGGGCTCTCACCGGCAGTGGGATTCTCCGCACCGCCACCTGCCACTGGGATTTTCGAATGTGACCATCCCAAGCCGCCGGGAACCCACGGGCAACTGATAATCCCGCCGGCGTAGAATCCAGCCCGACATATTTTGAAGCCTTACGGGGAGGGCTTGAATTATTTTAGTATGGAGGTGGTCTCTACAATACCATTAGGAATCAGTTCATTGGTTGGAACACTTGTGTCCAGCTCCAGCTACTTTTTAACCCAAATGATGGGAGGCGGGGGGGGGGGGTGCACAGAATATCAAATATACTAAACAGGATATTGTGCTGTTGACCTGTAATTGTTAAGTGGGCATTTTCAAAAGTCATCGCATATGTTGTGTCTGTAAAATTTCCGACACTTCAACCAGTTTATTAACCAAACGTTTTACCCAGGTATTTTTATAGACGAGGTGAACAAAGGACAATGCCAAGTGTAAAAATCAAATAACTTCATTCAACAGACAGTAAAACGGTTACCCTTAAATGAACCCTTAAACTATCCCACTAATAACAGCCCCAAGATTCTTAATACGACCCGTGCCGGTGAACTCAGTCGCATTGGAGTCCGAGTCTGCTCAGGGCCTTCAGTGCGAATGTGGCTCTCGCACACCGCTTTCGTCCGTCTCTGCTGCATGGAGTCTTTGCTGTTGCGAGGAGCGGAGGATTGATTCGTATACCCCTCCCGGTGCCTTTTTCAGAAACTTGGCCAATGGGGTCTGGGGAGGGGGGTCCCAACACCCAATGGACTTGGCGATGATTGTTCGGCGGGACACCAAAGGCCTACCCCCAGGTGTCTATCTCCGGTGTTGTTTGCGTGTAACCTGTTGCCATATAAGGTAACGGCGGGAACTCTGGGTGCCAGAAAGTCTGGCTCCAACTGGGCGACCCAAAAACAAATCGATGTGTATGAATGGAGCCGATTATCTCCTGATGTCCTGGAGGTTTGTCTGTGCTTAGTGTATTTGGGTATTTGGTCAAGTTCGAATTCCCATCAGCCTGCCTGGAGTTGACTGCAGCTTGATTTAAAATGTCCAATTCTTAATTTAGGGCGCCCAATTTTATCGAGCCCAAAATCCAGATCACCACACAAAAGGAAAGTGGCAGCATGATTACACATCCAGTACAAAAGACAGAGGCATAAAATAGGTGTTACTCTGACACTGTAATCAGGGACATAGGAATTGCTGGACAGAAAAAAAAGACTAAATTCGGTCTGGTTTTCCGTCTGGCATCCTGGGATTTACATGGTGCGTGGTAATTAATTTGTTAACCAATCCTAGCAATCAGCCTCATCCATTTCACCTTCACAAAACCCAAATGTGAGGCAAAAAAATACCGAGCTGTTGGAAAACCTCGGGAAACAAAGGTCCAAACTCACCTGTTCCTCCAATGCGTGCTACATTTAATGAACATCTTACCTCATATTACTCTTATCAGGGTGGGCCATCTCGCAGTGCACGGATATTCTATTTCCTGCATCCTGCAGTTCAAATGTAATTTGTACCATAACTTAGTGAATGCATGGACTTCTCACAGTGCACGGGGGGGTCAGTGAGATATCTGGAACCTTTGTGAACAAAGTGTTCCTTCCTGAGAAACAAACCATGAAAAAGGGGGTTAATTAGAGTAAAATCAGGTACAGGGAGAGCTGAAGAGAAGGAAAAGAAATAAAGACGCAAAATGCTGGCCTGGCAGCATCTGTGGAGGGAGAAACAGAATTTTGTGTCCGTAAGATTCTTCTTCAGATCTGAAGAGGGATAGAAATGTAAAGAACTATATAGTTGGAGAGGAAGGCGCAGCACGGTGGCGCAGTGGTTAGCACTGCTGCCTCACGGCGCCGAGGACCCGGGTTCGATCCTGGCCTGGGTCACTGTCCGTGTGGAGTTTACACATTCTCCCCATGCCTGTGAGTGTCTCACCCCCACAGCCCAAAAAGAGGTGCAGGGTAGGTGGATTGGCCACTTATTGGGGGAAAAAAAGAATTTGAAGCTCTAAATTTATTTTTTTTAAATGCAGTTGGAGAGGAACATAGAACATTACAGCGCAGTACAGGCCCTTCGGCCCTCAATGTTGCGCCAACTGTGAAACCACTCTAAAGCCCATCTACACGATTCCCTTATCGTCCATATGTCTATCCAATGACCATTTGAATGCCCTTCGTGTTGGCGAGTCCACTACTGTTGCAGGCAGGGCATTCCACACCCTTACTACTCTCTGAGTAAAGAACCTACCTCTGACATCTGTCTTATATCTATCTCCCCTCAACTTAAAGTTATGTCCCTTCATGCTAGACATCACCATCCGAGGAAGAAGGTTCTCACTGTCCACCCTATCCAATCCTCTGATCATCTTGTATGCATCAATTAAGTCACCTCTTAACCTTCTTCTCTCTAACGAAAACAGCCTCAAGTCCCTCAGCCTTTCCTCATAAGATCTTCCCTCCATACCAGGCAACATACTGGTAAATCTCCTCTGCACCCTTTCCAATGCTTACACATCCTTCCTATAATGCGGCGACCAGAAGTGCACGCAATACTCCAAATGCGGCCGCACCAGAGTTTTATACAGCTGCAACCTGACCTCATGGCTCCGAAACTCAATCCCTCTACCAATAAAAGCTAACACACCATACGCCTTCTTAACAACCCTATCAACCTGGGTGGCAACTTTCAGGGATCTATGTACATGGACACCGAAATCTCTCTGCTCATCCACACTGCCAAGAATCTTACCATTAGCCCAGTACTCTGTCTTCCTGTTATTCCTTCCAAAATGAATCACCTCACACTTTTCTGCATTAAACTCCATTTGCCACCTCTCAACCCAGCACTGCAGCTTATCTAGGTCCCTCTGTAACTTGTAACATCCTTCCGCACTGTCCACAACTCCACCGACTTTAGTGTCATCTGCAAATTTACTCACCCATCCTTCTACGCCTGCCTCAAGGTCATTTATAAAAATGACAAACAGCAGTGGCCCCAAAACAGATCCTTGTGGTACACCACTAGTAACTGGACTCCAGTCTGAACATTTCCCATCAACCACCACCCTTTGTCTTCTTCCAGCTAGCCAATTTCTGATCCAAACTGCTAAATCACCCTGAATCCCATGCCTCCGTATTTTCTGCAGTAGCCTACAGTGGGGAACCTTATCAAACAGTTTACTGAAATCCATATACACCACATCAACTGCTTTACCCTCATCCACCTGCTTGGTCACCTTCTCAAAGAACTCAATAAGGTTTGTGAGGCACGACCTACCCTTCACAAAACCGTGTTGACTATCTCTAATCAAATTATTCCTTTCCAGATGATTATACATCCTGTCTCTTATAAACCTTTCCAAGATTTTGCCCACAACAGAAGTAAGGCTCACTGGTCTATAGTTACCGGGGTTGTCTGTACTCCCCTTCTTGAACAAGGGGACAACATTTGCTATCCTCCAGTCTTCTGGCACTATTCCTGTAGACAAAGATGACTTAAAGATCAAAGCCAAAGGCTCACCAATCTCCTCCCTAGCTTCCCAGAGAATCCTAGGATAAATCCCATCCGGCCCAGGGGACTTATCTATTTTCACACTTTCCAGAACTGCTAACACCTCCTCCTTATGAACCTCAAGCCCTTCTAGTCTAGTAGCCTGAATCTCAGTATTCTCCGCGACAACATTGTCTTTTTCCTGTGTGAATATTGACGAAAAATATTCATTTAGCACCTCTCCTATCTCCTCGGACTCCAAGCACAACTTCCCACTACTGTCCTTGACTGGCCCTACTCTTACCCTAGTCATTCGTTTATTCCTGACATACCTATAGAAAGCTTTAGGGTTATCCTTGATCCTTCCTGCCAAAGACTTCTCATGTCCCCTCCTGGCTCTTCTTAGCTCTCTCTTTAGGTCCTTCCTAGCTAACTTGTAACTCTCGAGCGCCCTAACTGAACCTTCATGTCTCATCTTTACATAAGCCTCCTTCTTCCTCTTGACAACTGTTTCGACTGCTTTAGTAAACCACGGTTCCCTTGCTCGACCACTTCCTCCCTGCCTGACAGGTACATACTTATCAAGGACACGCAGTAGCTGTTCCTTGAACAAGCGCCACATTTCCATTGTGCCCATCCCCTGCAGTTTTTCTCTCCATACGATGCATCCTAAGTCTTGCCTCATCGCATCATAATTGCCTTTCTCCCAGATATAACTCTTGCCCTGCGGTATATACCTATCCCTTTCCATCACTAAAGTAAACGTAATCAAATTGTGGTCACTATCACCAAAGTGCTCCCCTACCTCCAAATCTAACACCTGTCCTGGTTCATTACCCAGTACCAATTCCAATATGGCCTCGCCTCTCGTTGACCTATCTACGTACTGTGTCAGGAAACCCTCCTGCACACATTGGACAAAAACGGACCCATCTAAAGTACTCGAACTATAGCGTTTCCAGTTAAAGTTAAAGTCCCCCATAACAACTACCCTGTTGCTTTCGCTCCTATCCAGAATCATCTTTGCAATCCTTTCCTCTACATCTCTGGAACTTTTCGGAGGCCTATAGAAAACCCCTAACAGGGTGACCTCTCCTTTCCTGTTTCTAACCTCAGCCCATACTACCTCAGTAGACGAGTCCTCATCAAACGTCCTTTCTGCCACCGTAGGAGGAACCAAAGGGTTGTGAATCTCTGGAATTCCTTGCCCAGTGAAGCAGTTGAGGCTCCTTCTTTAAACGTTTTTAAGAAAAAGATAGATACTTTTCTAAAGAATAAAGGGATTCGGGGATATGGTGTACGGGCCGGAGAGTGGAGCTGAGTCCACAAAGATCAGCCGTGATCTCATTAAATGGCGGAGCAGGCGCGAGGGGCCAGATGGCCTACTCCTGTTCCTAGTTCTTATGTTCTTATGTAATACTGTCCTTGACTAACAATGCAACTCCTCCCCCTCTTTTACCACCTTCCCTGAGCTTACTGAAATATCTAAACCCCGGCACCTGCAACAACCATTCTTGTCCCTGCTCCACCATCTCTCCGAAATGGCCACAACATCGAAGTCCCAGGTACCAACCCATGCCGCAAGTTCACCCACCTTATTCCGGATGCCCCTGACATTGAAGAAGACACACTTTAAACCACCTTCCTGCCTGCCGGTACACTCCTGCAACCTTACTCATGACCTCACTACTCTCAACCTCCTGTATACTGGAGCTACAATTCAGATTCCCAAGCCCCTGCTGAACTAGTTTAAACCCTCCCAAAGAGCATTAGCAAATTTCCCCCCAAGGATATTGGTACCCCTCTGGTCCAGGTGTAGACCATCCCGTTTGTAGAGGTCCCACCGACCCCAGAATGAGCCCCAATTATCCAGAAATCTGAAACCCTCCCTCCTGCACAATCCCTGTAGCCACGCATTCAACTCCTCTCTCTCCCTATTCCTCGTCTCACTATCACGTGGCACGGGTACCAACCCAGAGATAATAACTCTGTTTTTCCTAGATCTAAGTTTCCACCCTAGCTCCCTGAATTCCTGCCTTACATCCCTATCCCTTTTCCTACCTACATCGTTGGTACCTATGTGGACCACGACTTGGGGCTGCTCCCCCTCCCCCTTAAGGATCCCGAAAACACGATCCGAGACATCATGCACCCTGGCACCTGGGAGGCAACACACCAACCGTGAGTCTCTCTCGTTCCCACAGAATCTCCTATCTATCCCCCTAACTATGGAGTCTCCAATGACTAATGCTCTACTCCTCTCCCCCCTTCCCTTCTGAGCACAGGGACAGACTCTGTGCCAGAGACCTGTACCCCATGGCTTACCCCTGGTAAGTCCCCTCCCCCAACAGTATCCAAAGCGGTATACTTCTTACTAAAGGGAACAACCACAGGGGATCCCTGTACTGACTGCTTCCTCCCAGCCCCTCTCACCTTCACCCATCTATCTTTATTCTTCGGAGTAACTACATCCCTGAAGCTTTTATCTATGACCGCCTCTGCCTCCCGATTGATCCGAAGTTCATCCAGCTCCAGCTCCAGTTCCCTAATGCGGTTTCTGAGGAGCTGGAGATGGGTGCACTTCCCACAGATGAAATCAGCAGGGACAGTGACGGCATCCCTCACCTCAAACATTCTGCAGGAGGAACATTGCACTATCTTCCCTGCCATCCTCTCTAGATAAAAAAAAAGAAAAAGAAAGAGCTTACCTGTTATTCACTTCCCTTCTCAGCAAGCACTCACTCAGGAACCTCTGCGCCCCGCACGATAACACTTGAGGGAAAATAAAAGAAAAACTACTTACCAGTCACCAGCCAATCCCTTACCTGCAGGCTGTAACGTCACGGTTCAACTTCTTTTTACTTCTACCTGCCCTCGAGCCTTCCTCTTGATCTTTACAGCGGTTGGTTTTTTTGGGTTAGAGGAGGGGGAAGGGAGGTAAACACTGAAGAAGTGTTTCGGGTTTAAGTGTCACTTGGCAACAGCTCCTCCACAAACCACCTTCAAGTTAGGGTGAGCACACAGACGTATGCAAATTTCCCCCACAACAGCCAATCAGCATCTCCACTCTACTGCCCTCTGCTGGATGCTTGTCTTCACTTGAACAGCTGGGGTCTCTTGCTCAGGTAAACATTCAAGTTAGGGTGAGCACACGGACGTATGCAAATTTCCCCACAACAGCCAATCAGCAGCTCCGCTCTACTGCCCTCTGCTGAAGGTGGAGGACGTGGGGCAAAATAGAAGATTTGGGATAGGACAGAGCTAAGGAGAGATAATGGACATAATACAAATGAGGTGTTAATGAGGTGTAGCATTAAGGACTAAAGAAGGTTCTGATGGTGGCTTAATGGGAAAAGAAAATTGGATTCAGCGAATGTGAAAGAGGTGGAAAAGGTAAGAAAGAAAGAAACTAAATTTAAAATTGTTAATACATCTGAGAGGAATTCACCACATGCAGGAATGAGATTTTGTTGGGCCTGATGTTGATTGGCATTGCATTGCCAATATTCTTGCCGTTAAAAGGCTACTAGCGTTCGATGTGGGTCCTTTCTGTGGTGAGTTCAATCGTCAATTAATATGCAAATACAGCAAGTTCTTAAACAATAAGGGGAGATTTTAAGTGTGAGATTTTGTTTGTGAAAAGCAGTTGGCAGAGTTTTGAAAATCAGTCAGTAGGTTTTGGAGATTCACAACTCGCGCCGTATCTCTTCACCCACTGACGTCACCGGGTGCATATATCAGGAACTCCGGGTTATTTTTCCAGAAATATTTGGACCATTATTTTCTGAAAGCAATCTATCTAATAAGCAATTGAATCAGTGCTTACAGCTTCCTAAATAGTTCCTTAGATTGACCAGTTGTCCACTAAAATTATTTGCTGTATTTCCCTGATTGGTCCGCCATCAGCTGCAATTCCGGATCAGGAACCCGGAAGTTGGTGAGGCATCGGTGACGGTCTTCTTGCCAATTAAAAAGCTGCGTCAAGGTCCCCAGTCCGATGGGGAAACTGGCAGGCTCAATCAAAGCCTGCCGCGATGTCTTGTGTGCCGCCCCACCACGAGAGGTGGGCAGCAATGTGGGCAGGAGATTATGAGGGCACCTCAAGGTGGACTCTCTCTGCAGGATGGCCAGTGCCTGTGGCCTTGGGATGGGGGATTTAATGGAGGTGTCATAGTCCAGCCACCCTGTTGCTGTCAGGAAAACCCTGCTGGCGTCACCAATTTGCCCTAAGCGGGCACCTAATGATGGTAATTGGCTAGCGATCGCTGCCGGACAGATAGCTGCTGCCAATCTGACACCATCTCTGGCAAGATTGCTTGGAGGTGGGAATGCAGTGAGGAGCCAGACACAGGCAGGATTATCTCATTTTGCACCCTGCGGCTCTTCCAAACTCATCTCTGCAAGTCTGAAAAAGTTCAGCCCAATGTTTCCATGGATTAGTTTGAATTTACTCCACCCTTCAAACACATATCGCCCTTTGGTTTTTTTTGTTTTGTAGAATCCATCCTTACCTAGCAGAAGGAGGCCATTTGGCGCTTCAGAAACCAACCTTCCGAAAGAGCACCCCACCGCCCTATCCTTGTAACCCCGCCTAACCTGTTCTGGACAAGGTGAAACAAAGTCTACATTATCTAGACCCTCCAAATCCTAAAAACAGCAATCGTATCACCTGAACCGACTCTTTTCCAGTGCTAACATGCCCCAATTACAAAATCTAATCCTGCTATCCGTTCAATCATTTTGGTTGCTCTCTGAAATTGGCTGCCCAATGGCTAAGTAGATTCAAATCTTGCTATGTGTATGAATTTGCACTGATGGCTGGGCAGCCTTTAGTTCCTCTTAAATGAGACTTGATCTGTTTTGGAAGTAAAATTCTTTGTGTTATTTTCATCGGCAGATGTCTCCACACACGTTGGCTTGCATTGCAGCACCGAATTGGGACCGGCCGTACTCTCGAGAGCAAGCAGCATTCCCATTGGTAAGTGAAGCCCTAAAAGTTAATTTAAAGAGAAGCACCGTTATATTAGTCTTGGGTTAGATCTGTGTATAATGCGTACGGTTGTTTATGCCGAGGAGTAGCCTATTTCCATCAGGCCAGCAAAGCTCATTGGGCGGGATTTACCGATAAACCCACCGGGTGTTTCACAGCAGCGGGAGGAGGCCTGCCATTGGCCAGCAGTAGGATCTTCTGGTCCCCGTCGTTGTCAACGGGATTTCCAGTTGAGTACGCCCCTTGCAGCTGAGAAACCAGCAGTGGGGGTGCACTGCCGGCGCGAACCCTGGGAAAATCTCGCCCGCTGTCTGGATCTTTCCTTAACCATTTTTTTTTTTTTTTTTTTTTTTTTTTTTTTGCAACTGCTGACTCCAACAAACGTCCGTCTTTCTGTTATCTCAGACTCTCTGCCCTTTGCATAGGTGGAGCCCATTCCCTCCTCTCACCCTGATTCTGCTCGCATTTGACAAGCAGAGCAAACGCCACCCATGAATGAGATTGTTAGCGGTTCTGTGTTGCGTGCACAAACCTGTGCTCTGCGGCGTTTCCCAGGTTTCTAACCTGCATTCCCAAGCTTTTAATTCCTCTTCAAACCGTGCATTCCTGGAATGTCCGTGTCCTTTTAGCACAGTGTTTAGAAATGGGTTACCACTTCAAGTCTGTACCACTCTTTGGAATTTCGGTTTCTGCCAAGTAGGTTATTGCAATGTTGCATGTCCATGTGACTAAACATTCTTGGCTCAATAACTGATCTCGGCAGTTACTGGGAATCACAGCAAGTTTGGGCACTCGCTATTCCTTTATGCCTGGGCATTAGTCCAGTCCAGCTGATGCTGTGGAAGTCCAATTTGGGCTGTTGCAATCTAAATAATTTGCCAGTTCCTGTGAAGACTCGTTTTAGCTGCAGTGGCAGCCCCACTCCAGCAGAACACATGATAACTCTGTCTCAAACCATTACAATCTATTTACAGTCAATTTCTGGGGGCATCTTAAACACCTTTAAAACAAAAGGGTGGGAATAAGGGTATGACTTCCATATTGTTCACTTTTGGGCAAAACATAGCAAGACATTGAACATACAGTGCAGAAGGAGGCCATTCAGCCCATCGAGTCTGCACCGACCCACTTAAGCCCTCACTTCCACCCTATCCCCGTAACCAATTAACCCCTCCTAACCTTTTTGGCCACTAAGGGCAATTTAGCATGGCCAATCCACCTAATCTGCACGTATTTGGACTGTGGGAGGAAACTGGAGCACCCGGAGGAAACCCACGCAGACACGGGGAGAACGTGCAAACTCCGCAGAGACAGTGACCCAAGCAGAGAATCGAACCTGGGACCCTGGAGCTGTGAAGCCACAGTGCTACCCACTTGTGCTACCGTGCTGTCCTTAAATGTTGGTGGATACCTATGTTTACATGCTGTGGATTTTATTCAAGGGGAGTTGGTAGTGTACCAGTAATGTCACTGGTCTTGCAGTCCAGGCTCTGGGGTCGTGGGTTCAAATCCCCCTCCATGACAGCTGGTATAATTTAAATTAACAATAATAAATCAATTCAGTACAAAGTTAGCACTGGTAACCAACACTGCATTTGTTCACTAATGCACCTTGGGGAAAGGAAGGAAATCTGCCATCTTTACCTGGTCTGACCTACATGTGAATCCAGACTCTTAGCGCCAGGGCAATCAGGGATTGCCAACAAAGGTCGCCCTTGGCAGCGACGCACCCATCCTGTGAAAAAAAAACATGGGTTTTTTTTCCCGGGTCCCGGAACTGGAAAAGAATTGCCAGGCTAAACCAGGAATATCCATTAATTATTTCTCACATTTTGAATCACTGGGATGTTTGTTGAAGTGTCCTTGTGGTTGTTTTTCAGCAATTTGTGAAACCAGAAACCAAATTTTGGCCGACAATCGCTCGCATTGATGACCTCTATGGAGATCAGCACTTAGTCTGTTCCTGCCCACCAATGGAAGCCTATGAATCTCCCTTCACAGAACAGAAGAGAGCTTCGTCATAAAACTCCGTCATTGATTGGTTTTTATTTCTGCGGGTGTTGGGTTCAGTCGGTGATTGCTGTCAACAAGCCCAGCCACACATGATTTTTCTTTCCTTTTTGTTTTGCTTTCAAAATCAAGATCTGGCAAGTCAGATATCTCAATTTGTGTGGGAATGGCTGCTGATTTTTTTCTTTAAAAGAGCAGACGCTACGTCCAAGTCACACTTCAGCTGTTGGTGTTCAGTGACTCGACATTAAGCAGCATTGAGTTACTTAAGTGGCCTTGATCCTGTGCACTTTTTTCTTGACTTGACTTGAGAACTGCTCCGGATGCAGATGTGATTGAACTGTAATGTATTGTGTTCTCTACAGTGCTGTTGGACAGGCAGCAGGCTATCAGACTATATACAACTGTGCCCTAGTGACAAAGTGGTCCTAGAAGGTAGTATTTTTAATGTTTGCTTTTGACGTTCTTATTTGTAATTGTCCATGCTTCTATAACTGTAACCAGGCATCTCCTGGTTAATAGAGATTTTTTTTTTAATGTAAATTTTAACTATCTTATTCCAATAAAAACTCTTAAACTGATTTTCTTCTCACTTGGTTCCGTAACGAGCACCGTCAGTAGTTTTTATGGTTCTTGAGGTTATTCATGAAGGCTCCACCTTGCCCCGCACCTGAGGTGTGGTGACCCTCAGACCCTCAGGTTAAATGACCACAAGTCAGCTCTCTCTTTTTTAAAAAAATATATTTTATTGAAATTTTTTTTCCCTGAGCAACATTTTTCCCGCTTACAAAACAAGCGAAATGATAACAATAACAAAACAGAAATTTTTAACCTTTTTAACAATAATAATAATAATAATATACAAGTAACAAAACTTCGTACTCTTATTGACCTATACTCAACTAAGCCTCCCCCCCCCTCCCCCCTGGGTTGTTGCTGCTGGTCATCTGTCTTCCCTCTAACGTTCCCCTAGGTAGTCGAGAAATGGCTGCCACCGCCTGGTGAACCCTTGAGCCGATCCTCTCAGGGCAAACTTTATCTGCTCCAGTTTAATAAACCCCGCCATATCGTTTACCCAGGCCTCCAGTCCGGGGGGTTTCGCCTCCTTCCACATGAGTAGGATCCTGCGCCGGGCTACGAGGGACGCAAAGGCCACGACATCGGCCTCTTTCGCCTCCTGCACTCCCGGCTCTTCCGCAACTCCAAATAGAGCTAACCCCCAGCCTGGTTTGACCCGGGCCTTCACCGCCTGCGAAATCACCCCCGTCACTCCCTTCCAATACCCTTCCAGTGCCGGGCACGCCCAAAACATATGTGCGTGGTTTGCCGGGCTCCCGCCACACCTCCCACATTTGTCCTCCACTCCAAAGAACCTGCTCAATCTTGCCCCCGTTATGTGTGCTCTATGTAGCACCTTAAATTGAATCAGGCTAAGCCTGGCGCATGAGGAAGAGGAATTTACCCGGCTTAGGGCATCAGCCCACATACCCTCCTCTATCTCCTCCCCTAATTCTTCTTCCCGCTTTCTTTTTAGTTCGCCCACCGACTCCTCCCCCTCTTCCCTCATCTCTCTATAAATCTCTGACACCTTGCCCTCTCCGACCCACACCCCTGAAAGCACCCTGTCCTGTATCCCCTGTGTCGGGAGCCGCAGAAATTCCCTCACCTGTTGTCTAGTAAACGCCCTCACCTGCATATATCTCAAGAAATTCCCCCGGGGTAACTTATACTTTTCCTCCAGTGCTCCCAAGCTCACAAAAGTCCCATCTATGAATAAATCTCCCACCTTCCTAATTCCCAACTGGTACCAGCTCTGAAATCCTCCATCCATTCTTCCTGGGGCGAACCTATGGTTGTTCCTGATAGGGGACCCCACCAGGGCTCCCCGCACCCCTCTCTGTCGCCTCCACTATCCCCATATGTTCAGTGTTGCCGCCACCACCGGGTTCGTGGTGTACTTTTTCGGTGAGAACGGTAGCGGCGCTGTCACCAGCGCCTCTAGACTCGTCCCTTTACAGGACCTTCTCTCCAGCCTTTTCCACGCCGCTCCCTCACCCTCCATCATCCATCTACGTATCATTGCCACATTGGCGGCCCAATAATAATCTCCCAAGTTCGGTAGTGCCAGTCCTCCTCTGTCCCTACTGCGCTGCAGGAACCCCCTCCTTACTCTCGGAACTTTCCCTGCCCACACAAAGCTCGTAATGCTCCTATCTATTTTATTAAAAAAGGTCCTGGTGATTAAAATAGGGAGACATTGAAATACAAATAAGAACCTCGGGAGGGCCATCATCTTAATTGCCTGCACCCTGCCCGCCAGCGATAAAGGCTGCATGTCCCACCTCTTAAAGTCCTCCTCCATTTGTTCTACCAGCCGTGTCAGATTAAGTCTGTGCAAGGTTCCCCAGCTCCTAGCGATCTAAATCCCCAAGTATCGGAAGTTTCTTTCCACTTTCCTTAGCGGTAAGCCTTCTATCTCTCTACTCTGGTCCCCTGGATTTATCACATATAATTCACTCTTCCCCATGTTTAACCTATACCCCGAAAATTCCCCGAACCTCCTCAAGATTCGCATAACCTCTATCATCCCCCCCGCTGGGTCCGACACGTATAGCAATAGGTCATCCGCGTATAACGAGACTCGGTGTTCTTCTCCCCCTCTAGTCACCAGCTCAAACAACAATGGAGACAGCGGGCATCCCTGTCTTGTTCCCCTATATAATCGGAAATACTCCGATCTATGTCGACCTGTAACTACGCTTGCCGTTGGTGCCCCATAAAGTAGTCTAACCCAGCGAATAAATCCGTTCCCAAACCCAAACCTCCTTAACACTTCCCATAAATACTCCCACTCCACCCTATCAAATGCCTTCTCTGCGTCCATTGCCGCCACTATCTCTGCCTCCCCCTCCACTGAGGGCATCATTATCACCCCTAATAGCCGTCGCACGTTAACATTCAATTGTCTCCCTTTTACGACCCCTGTCTGGTCTTCGTGCACCACCCCGGGACACAGTCCTCTATCCTCGATGCCAGCACCTTTGCTAGCAGTTTGGCGTCCACGTTCAATAGTGAAATAGGTCTATAGGACCCACACTGCATCGGATCTTTGTCCCTCTTCAAAATTAGCGATATCGTCGCTTCCGACATTGTCGGGGGTAGTGTCCCCCCTTCCCTGGCCTCATTGAACGTCCTCGCCAACAACGGGGCCAACAAGTCCACATATTTTCTGTAGAATTCCACCGGGAACCCGTCCGGCCCCGGGGCCTTCCCTGCTTGCATGCTTCCCAGTCCCTTAATAACCTCGTCCACCTCAATCGGCGCCCCCAGGCCTGCCACCGCCTGCTCCTCCACTTTCGGGAACCTCAACTGGTCCAGGAACTGCCGCATCCCCTCCTCTCCCTCTGGGGGCTGAGACCTATACAGTTCTTCATAAAAGGTCTTAAACACCTCATTTATCTTTCCTGCCCTTCGCACAGTGTCTCCCCTTTCATCCCTAATTCCTCCTATCTCCCTCGCTGCTGCCCTCTTTCGCAGTTGGTGCGCCAACAGGCAACTAGCCTTTTCCCCATATTCATACCTCCTCCCCTGTGTCTTCCTCCACAGTACCTCCGCCTTTCTGGTGGTCAGAAGGTCAAACTCGGTCTGGAGTCGTCTCCTCTCCCTGTACAGCTCCTCCTCCGGGGTCTCTGCAAATTCCCTGTCCACCCTTAAAATCTCCCCCAGTAATCTATCCCTTTCCTTGGCCTCTGTTTTCCTTTTGTGGGCCCCAATAGAAATCAGCTCTCCTCTGACCACCGCTTTTAGTGCTTCCCAGACCACTCCCACAGGACCTCGCCGTCGTCATTGACCTCCAGGTATCTCTCGATACACCCCCTCACTCTTGCACACACTCCCTCATCCGCCATCAGTCCCACATCTAATCGCCAGAGTGTTCTCTGCTCCCTGTCCTCTCCTACTTCCAGGTCCACCCAATGTGGGGCATGATCCGAAACCGCTATGGCTGAGTATTCAGCTTCTTCCACCCTAGAGATCAACGACCTTCCTAAAACAAAAAAATCTATCCGGGAGTACATTTATGGATGTGGGAGAAGAAGGAATACTCCCTAGCCCTGGGTCTAAGAAATCGCCATGGATCCACTCCCCCCATTTGGTCCATAAACCCCTTAAGTACCTTGGCCGCTGCCGGCCTTCTTCCAGTCCTTGAGCTGGATCTATCTAGCCCCGGGTCCAGCACCGTATTGAAGTCCCCTCCTAAAATCAAATTTCCTGCCTCCAGGTCCGGAATACGCCCCAGCATCCGTCTCATGAACCCCGCATCATCCCAATTTGGGGCATACACATTAACCAACACGACCTCCATTCCCTCCAGCCTACCACTCACCATTACATATATACCTCCACTATCTGCTACGATGTTCTTTGCTTCAAATGCTACCCGTTTCCCCACCAAAATGGCCACCCCTCTGTTCTTTGCGTCCAGTCCTGAGTGGAACACCTGTCCCACCCATCCTTTCCTTAGCCTAACTTGGTCCGCCACCTTTAGGTGCGTCTCTTGGAGCATAACCACGTCTGCCCTCAGTCCTTTCAAATGCGCGAGCGCTCGGGCCCTTTTTATTGGTCCATTCAGGCCTCTCACGTTCCACGTGATCAGCCTCACTGGGGGGCTACCTGCCCCCCTCCCGTGTCGACTAGCCATTACCTTCTCTAGGCCAGTCCCATATCCCGCCTCCGCGCTCCCGCTCGCTCCCCCAGCTTCGCATTCCGCCCCCGACCACCCTCTCTTTAGCCATTTCCTTTTGGATTTCCGCAGCAGCAACCCAGTTGTCCCCTCCCCCCCCCCCGCTAGATCCCTATCTAGCTTGATTGCTCCCCCCATATCACTTCCGTAAGTCAGCTGACTTCAACTGACCCCGGCTACTCCTGCTCGCTCCTCGACCCCCCCCGGTGTGAGGGAACTCCCATCCGCCTTGCGCCTGTTTTCCCGCCTTATTCTTTCTGGGGTGGGAACATCCCTTTACCTGACCCGCCTCTTATGGCGCAGCTCCCTTTCCCCTTCCCCTCTCCTTCCCCATTCTCCGACTATGTCCCGCCTCTCCCCCCCTCACCGGCGCCCACATTTCCCCAGTGTCCCCCCCCCCTTCCCTGTTTACTTCTCGATTAACTTTCACCATCCCATTAACAAAAACAATAATAACAACAATAACAGTTCCCTGCAGCATCAGTCCCTCAGTTCCGGTCCAGTTTCTCTTCATTGATAAAGGACCATGCTTCCTCCGCCGTCTCGAAATAATAGTGTCTCTCCTGATGCGTGACCCATAGTCTTGCCGGCTGCAGCATCCCAAACGTCACCTTCCTTTTGTGCAAAACCTCTTTGGCTCGGTTGAAGCTCGCCCTCCTTCTCGCCACCTCCGCACTCCAATCCTGGTAGATCCTTACCACCGCATTCTCCCATCTGCTACTCCGCACCTTTTTAGCCCATCTCAGGACCTCTTCTCTGTCCTTAAGGCGGTAGAATCGCATGATTATTGCCCTCGGTGGTTCTCCCGCTTTTGGTCTTCTCGCCGGGATCCGATTTGCCCACTCCACCTCCATGGGGCCCGCAGGGGCCTCAGCACCCATCAGTGAGCTCAGCATCTTACTTGCGTACGCTCCACAGTCCACTCCTTCCACACCCTCCGGGAGACCTAGTATCCTAAGGTTCTTCCTTCCCGCTCCATTTTCAAGGGCCTCAATCCTGTCAGCACACTTTTTATGAAGTGCCTCGTGCGTCTGAGTCTTGACCGCCAGGCCCAGGACCTCGTCCTCAATACCTGACACCTTCTGCTCCACCACGCGAAGTTCAGTCTCCTGGGTCTTCAAAGTCTCCTTAAGCCCCTCAATTGCCTGTAACAACGGGGTCATTACCTCCTTCTTCAGCAGGTCCACGCACCGTCTCACCACCTCGTCCTGCTCAGGCCCCCATGTCACCTGTGGTTTCTCCGCCGCCATTTTGTTCCACTCCCTCTGACCTTCTGGCTGCAGATTCTTCGGGCTGCAGCCGCCGCCGCCGGTTTTTCCCTCCGTCGTTCGGGGGGTCTCCCTTCCCTCGCGCCTCGCACCGGGTTTTTCGGCCGTCAAAGTCCCCGTTGGGGCTCTTAAAAGAGCCCGAAGTTCCGTCGGAGCTGGAGCCGCCGAAACGTGCGGCTAGCTCATCCCTGCCGCAACCGGAAGTCAAGTCAGCTCTCTCTCAAAGGGGCGAGCAGCCTATGGTCCTCTGGGACTGTGGCGACTTTCGTTCATTCGTTCAAGTTCCACACAGGCAGGTTTCGCGTACTTTGAATGTACTTACCCTGAAAACTTATGTCTGATGTGTTTTCTAGTTGCCATGGCTGGTGGATAGAGATCCCTCATCAAATCACCGCTAAATTCTCCACGTTCTTCCCTTGCGCAGAAGTAGAAATCATGTTAATATTAAGCTCAATACGAATGAAGTGGTGAGGAGATCTTGGGGCGCAGTGGGTAGCGCCCCTGTCTCTGAGCTAGAAACTCCAGGTTTCAGTCCTACCCCAGGACTCGACGACCAAGCAAGGTGCGTTTATAACATGGCCAAACAGGTTGAGTGCGTCAACCTGCAAATCCTTTCAAACGCGGCAATGGTTGGCTGTAAGAGCGGGAGAGACCCTTGGTCAGCCATGCTTGATAAAGAGTGGTGCGCCACAAGCTATAAGCCCCTGGCGACAGATTAGAATCCATAGAATCCCTCCAGTGAAGAAGGAGGCCATTCAGCCCATCAAGTCTGCACTGACCCTCTGAAAGAGCACCCTATTTAGGCCCGCTCCCTGACCCTTTCCCCCTAACTCCACCTAACCTGCACATATTTGGACTGTGGGAGGAAACCCACGCAGACACGGGGAGGACGTGCAAACTCCACAGACAATCACCCAAGGCCGGCATTGAACCCGGGTCCCTGGCGCTATGAGGCAGCAGTGCCAACCACTGTGCCACCGTGCTGCCAGCGACCTGTTCCGGGAATTAGTAGTTATGGAACCAGACAAATGTCCACCTCACTAGGTGCGGGGAGACAATTGGAATGAGGTAGCAATTGGGAATTTCCTGATTTTCCTGTGTTCTCCTTCATCACCACATGCAATTGGCAATCAGGACCAGCTATGTTCCCAGGCTGAAAGATGGAAGTGGTTTGGGGAAAATCAGCATCCTTGGAAGCATGTACGAGAGACTTAATTTTCGATCTGTGAAAGCTGAATTTTCACTTTCCATTTGATTTTGGGAGCTTTTCTTCCATCTCTCATGGTAAAATGTAGTGATTGATGAACTCCGCATTACGGATATGGGATTTTTCTCTATTTGTGTTACTTGGAGTCGAAAGCAGGGATGTGAAACAGCTTCAGTTGTACCAAACACAGATTGCCCATATCCACGCTGTCGAGGCTCTGTATCCTGGCACACCCGCCCAGGAATATCCAAGGTGTTCTCTGCTCAAGCAGAGCCTCGCAGAGGGACTGACTATTGTGTGGTCAGATCTGACCCGTGCGCAACCCTCAGGGATCTTTGTGTCAAAGGCAGTCACGGTCATCATATCTCTGCACTGTTATGTCTCAGGCTGTTCCATCCTCCAGGGAAATATCTGCATCAATTCACAGAGATGTGGGGCGGGATTCTCTGTTTTGCCAGCAACCGGGGGTTTCCCGGCAGCGTGGGGCTGCCCCACAATGAGAAACCCCATTGACCGGCCGGCGTAATGGAGAATCCCGCCGGCGGGTCGGGGCAGAAATGTGGAGGAACGGAGAATCTAGCCCGGGAAGTTGACTACCAGTGCGAATGGAGTTCTGTCATGCCCTGCTGGCGTTGTAAGTTTTTTTAATCATTCCTCAGAAGACAGTCGCTCTGTCACAGGAATTAATTTAGGGAGCCTTCATTGCATTCCCTCCATGGCAAGTATATCTCTCCTTGGGTAAAGAGACTAAAACTGCACACAATATCCCAGGGCCTGAATTTCCAAGGAGTTGGCGGGGAATGCATCTCGGGCAACTCCAGCCGGCCCAATGCCACTTCACAACCTAATGAGCCTGGATTGGCAGAACTGCCACCCATAATGGGAGGAAGTCCCCCCTTGGAGAGCTACTGGCCAATCTGATCGAGGTACAAAGATAGATAGGAATACAATGTGGAAAAATGTGAGGTTATGCACTTTAGAAGGAGGAATGGAGGCATTGACTGTTTTCTAAATGGGGAAATGCTTAGGAAATCGAAGCACAAAGGGACTTGGGAGTCCTTGTTCAAGATTCTCTTAAGGTTAATGTGCAGGTTCAGCCGACAGGAAGGCAAATGCAATGTTAGCATTCATGTCGAGAGGGCTAGAATACAAGAGCAGGGATGTACTTCTGAGGCTATATAAGGCTCTAGTCAGACTCCATTTGGAGTATTGAGAGCAATATTGGGTCCCGGATCTAAGGAAGGATGTGCTGGCCTTAGAAAGGGTCCAGAGGAGATTCGCTAGAATTATTTCTGGAATGACGAACATGTCGTAGGAGGACCGGGTGAGGACTCTGGGTCTGTATTCGTTGGAGTTTAGAAGGATGAGGGGGATCTTATTGAAACTTACAGGATACTGTGAGGCCTGGACAGAGTGGACGTGGAGAAGATGTTTCCACTTGTTAGGAAAAACTAGAAGCAGAGGACACAATCTCAGACTAAAGGGACGATCCTTTCGAACAGAGATGAAGAGGAATTTCTCCAGCCAGAGGGTGGTGAATCTGTGGAACTCTTTACCACAAAAGCCTGTGGAGGCCAAATCACTGAGTGTCTTTAAGACAGTGAGGTTCTTGATTAATACAGGGATTAGGGGTTATGGGGAGAAGGAAAGAGAATGAGGATGAGCAAAATATCAGCCATAATTGAATGGCGGAGCAGACTCGATGGGCCGAGTGGCCTAATTCTGCTCCTATGTCTTATGGTCTTATGGAAAACCAGTTGTGAGGAAGTTCTGCAAAGGAATATAGCGAGGTTAAGAAAATGGGAAGAACAAATTGCCAGGGTATAATTTGGGAAGATGTGAGATTGTCCACTTTGGCAGGAAGAATATAAAAGCAGAATATTTTTTTTTTAATTTCGAGTGCCCAATTCATTTTTTTTCCAATTAAGGGGCAATTTAGCATGGCCAATCCACCTAGCTTGCACATCTTTTGGGGGTGAAACCCACGCAAACATGGGGAGAATCTCAAGTCCCTTTGTGCTTCGATTTCCTAAGCATTTCCCCATTTAGAAAACAGTCAATGCCTCCATTCCTCCTTCCAAAATGCAAACATCACAAGGACAGTGACCCAGAGCTGGGATTGAACCTGGGACCTCGGCGCCGTGAGGCCACAGTGCTAGCTCACTGCGCCACCATGCTGCCCTAGCAGAATATCATTTAAATATTTCCTTTCATCCCTAAAGAAATGGCTGTAAAGATGGTGGATGCAATTATTGTACTCATCCAAAATTCTCGAGACTCCGGAAAGGTCTTGGAGATTGAAAAGTCTCCAGATCCTTAGTGAGACCCCACATGGAGTGTTGTGCAGTTTTGGTCTCCTTACCTAAGGACCACTCCTTGCCATGGAGTGAGTGCAATGAAGAGAAACTGCAGAACGTTGCAGTGCAGAGGGATCTGGGTGTCCTTGTACACAAATCACAGTGAAGCATGCAGGTATAGCAAGTAATTTGGAAGGCAAATAGAATGCTGACTTTTATTGCAAGGGAGATGGAGTATAAGAATAGGGAAGTCTTGCTACAAGTTAATATGGTATTGGTGAGATTGCGCCCAAAGGACTGTGTGCAGTTTTGGTCCAATTACTTAAGTAGAGTTATACTTGCATTAGAAGCAGTTCAGAGAAGTTTCACTAGGATAACTCCTGGGACACAGGGAGTGTCTTACGAGGAAAGGTTGTGGCAGGTTGGGCCTGTACTCGTTGGAGTTTAGAAGAATGAGGCGTGATCTAATTGAGACCTAAGATGCTGAGGGGGTTTGACAGGATAGATGTAAGTGGATGTTTCCATTCATGAGGGAAGATAGAACTAAGGGCCACAGTTCCAAAACAAACGGCCTGCCATTTAAGATGAAGGTGAGGAGGAAATTCTCTCAGGGTGGATAGTGTTTGGAATTCTCTTCCACAGAAAGCAGGATCATTGAATATATTGAAGATTGGGTGAGAGGGATTTCTGATCAACAAGGGAGTCAAGGGTCATCGTGGGGGACAGGAAAATGGAGTTAAGGCCACAATCAGGTAGGCTAATCGGCCTGCCCCTGCTCCTATTATGTTACTTATATCATCCACCTGTCCTGTAATACTGGGACAGTGACATCGTTTTTAGACGTCAAAACGTATTACTTTTTCCATCAGCCAAATAGGATATCCATAGCGTGCCTAATGTTATCTTTTTTTGTACTTCTACTTTATTGACAGCCGCACCTTAAATGAAATGAAATGAAAATCGCCTATTGTCACAAGTAGGCTTCAAATGAAGTTACTGTGAAAAGCCCCTAGTCGCCACATTCCGGCGCCTGTTCGGGGAGGCTGTTACGGGAATTGAACCGTGCTGCTGGCCTGCCTTGGTCTGCTTTCAAAGCCAGCGATTTAGCCCTGTGCTAAACAGCCCCTGTCATGCTCGTCGTCTGCAAACATCTGCATTTAGGCTTCATATTCATTTCCATCTTTACCCTAATCATATAATAAATTTCTTTAACCCTTCCATCTACTTAACAAAGGGATCTGCATTAGCAGCAGGACATGGAAATGAGGGAAGCGGGGACTGGTTTTAGTTAGCAAATATTTTAATTTTTTTAATAAAGTTAGAGTACCCAATTATATTTTCCCAATTAAGGAGCAATTTAGTGTAGCCAATCCACCTACCCTGCACATCTTTGGGTTGTGGGGGTGAAACCCACGCAGACACGGGGAGAATGTGCAAACTCCACATGGACAGTGACCCAGGGCCGGGATTCAAACCCGTGTCCTCAAAGCCGTAGTCTGCAGTGCTAACCACTGTGCCCCATGCCGTCCTTTAGTTAGCAAATGTGACAACTTAACCAGGCCCCCTAAAATCCTCTGCCATGCTGAAATATTTGCAGCTGGCACACGCACTGTCCATTGTGGTACATTCCCTACTGTGTTGAATAAGGAAACAATTGAGAGGGTAACCCAAGTCTTGCCTCCTTTTGCATTGGCCACACCGTGAGGCCCGTTTACATATGAGGAGAGTTAAAATTGACCAGAAACCTACACTGTTATACTGCTGTTCTAATTTGCTGACAAAAGTTCCCACAACAGGCGCTAAAGACCCACTCCTAACTCATCGACCCCATCTCCAGTCGGATGAGGTACGGTCAGCCGAAGAGAGTCGCAGAGCAGATTGTTCCTCAGCTGGCACTTTGAGAAGCCAAGCACACATCTCCTTGGACAGTGGCTTTTCTGAACTGTTGCAGCAAGCTCATATCTAAAGGAAAGTTTTACAATATTGGTGTTTAATTAGGCATATTATTCAATTTCTTTGGCCAAGCTGCGTGCTAAACACCTGTCACTTTATCAACACACACTTTGTTCCATGTTCCATGAGCATTGTCTCCAAATTAGTCGAGGTCTTAAAGATTAAGAAAGAATTTCAGAGGCTAGATGTTGAGATGTTTCTACTTGTGGACGAGATTGAAGTAGGGGCCATTAATGAGATGGTCAATAATGCATCCAATAAGGAATTCAGGAAAAACTTATTTACCCAGAGAGTGGTTGGAAGATGGATCTCAATGCTACAAAAAATAGTTGAAAAGAATAACGTTCATGGGGAAGCTCCATGAGCACACGTGGGTGAAAGGAATAGAAGGACAAATTGATGAGATTAGGTGAATAGGGGTGGGAGACTTGTGTGGGAGCACAAAGCTCATCCTCAACCTGTTGCGCGAAAGGATCTGTTGCTCCGTTGTTGAAATGTATTAAAGCTTGTAACCATTTTATCATGTTTCTCAGTGATGAATCCAATACGTAGCATTTAGTCATGTCACATTACTCTATACACATCCCACTAAACAAACAATTCTAATTGCTTACATTGACATTATGTTAAACTATTTTTAAATGATTTAAATGGCCATGGTATTGGTTTTAGTGTTAGTGAGGAATGTGCAGGAAAGGGGAACTTGGATCTTCTCTCTATCTAAATGCAAAGACCGAGAATGATAAACCCCCAGGATAAGACAAAGCTCAGAACCCCTGATAACAGACAAGGTGCCAAGACACCACGTACCACCGTAAACGATAACGAGTTCCCCATGTGCTTACAGTACAATGAACAAAGCATGTAGAGCAAGGTAGTTAGTCAAAAAGATAGTGAACTGCTAAAATGCCACCTCAGCAAACATGCATTGTGCTGTGCATGGATATAGTACAAGATAGCAAAGTAATGTGAGGATGGGACGTGTTAAAATCCAATAAGCCTAATTAACTTGAACAAGACTTTGGAAAGCTAAGGAGGTTGTATTGTCTGTCATTTAATGTAATCTGTCAGAATAGTTATATAAAACCTAATATTAATAATAAATGTACATTAAAGCTTTAGTGTGAGCACTGGTGAAAAGTCAGCATCTGGCAACAGTGTCAACAAAAGCAAGCTGATCAGATGGCCTCATCATGAATGCCTGGCTGAGCTCCAAGAAAGGGCAATCCATATAGACCTCAGCAATCGATAGCTGCAGAGGGAAGGGAAGGCTTTGTTGGATTGGCATCTCTATTACCTTGAACCAATCGGCTGTTCCTTTGAAGAATTTTTTTCATTGCATGCATGTTTATTTACACAAAATTAAGAGATCTGAAGTGGATAAAAGCTTCAGCCATTGATATTATGAATGGCTGTGATCGATTAACAGCTTAATGAGAAGGTAAGAGAGCCAATGTATTCAACGTTCAGTGCCTGTTTCCTTTTTAGTAGATGGCTTAAGACAGGTATTTCCCTCACAGTTCAAGACTCCTTTGAGAGGTTGTGAACCACGTTGCTTACAGGAGGATCCCGACTCCACTAAAATGTGTTTGAACTGCCCACTCATGCAACGGAGCCAGCAAAGTTGGGGGGGGGGGGGGGGGGGGGTTCTGTGCGGGCTGGCTCCCATACCGTTGTCCCACACTGGTGAGACTTGCGGGAGTTGGGGCAGGAATCTTGGAATTGGGTCCTGCCTGCCATTTCTAAAGGGCTGCTGAGTCAGCCTGACTTGGCGAAAATCCAGACCGTTAATTCTGTTTCTCTCCACAGATGCTGCCAAACCTGCTGGGCATTGCCAATGCTTTGATTTTATGTGATATCAAAGCTCGCTGATTATTGGAGCTATAATCAAACAGAGTATTTATTGACAGATTACAGCTACACAGTGCTCGGAAATTCCCAAATATTATTCGGACAGCTTGGAGTGGCTGAGTTGTGTTCCTTTCGGGGAGGGGGCAGGGATGGGGATAGATTCTAATTTCATGAGTATTTGATTTTCTATAAGGCTGTACAATAGTTACAGATATAAAACTCAATACTGTTATTAATCAACATAAATAAAGCTTGATAATAAAAATGACTCAGGCTGCAATCGGAGGCAGTTATTGATGCCAGGCGAAGATTTTGTTATGACTGTTACCATGGGGATATCTGCTGACACGCAGTAATACACACTATTGAGTGTAACATTTACTATAATCGCCCTTATGTGCTCTTCATCTGCTAATGTCAAACTCCTGCAGGAGTAAACTTTGCTAATGACACGTCCCAATCTCCCGCAGAGTCTCCAGCTGACTAAACTCCAGAATGTTTCGGAAAGTTACATGACTCCTGCACACATCACGGTGGCGGCAAATAGATCTCGATTTCTTCCAATTCATATCGATTCCCCAAGTTAACTAAGGATCTCAACACATCACAGGTCGAAGCTGTATATGTACTTTTGTAATACCCTAATTGAACCAAAATAGGACAATTTACACATCTAGATTTCAGCTTCAATGAGTCTGCACCTGAAAAATGTCTAGTACAATGATAATGTCGACATTTTTAAAGAATTGTTTCATGATCAGAAGAATTCTTAAATGTAAATAATTATACTACAGTACATTTCATTCTATTTCCAAACGGAATCTGTGAAATGATTGGGTTTATTGGCGAGTGAATGTTTCACCACACGGTTGTAAGATGCAGATGTGTTCCTCCCGGGATCCGTATTCGCCTGTATTCTGCTCCTGTAATTCTGTCACCTTATAGATCCCCAATTTTAATGGCTCCACCAATGGTGGCCGTACCTTCAGTTGCCGAGGACTGAATCTCTGGAATATCCTCCCGACACCTCTCTGTCTCAAACACAATTACCTCCTGACAATCTACCTTGGAACAAACTTTTGGTAATTCGACCTAATGCCTTGGTGGCCTGGTGTCATACTCCGTGGTATCATAGTTTAAAAAATATATATTTTTAGTCTCCTTTTTCACATTTTCTCCCAAATTTACACCCACCAACAATAAACAATAATCAGGAACGAAGCGACTTCCGGTGGCGGCTATGAGGGAGTAAGTTGTACACTTGGTGGCTCCTGCTCCGGTCGGACTTTTGGACCTTTTCCCCTGACTTTTTTACGCTTTTAAGCGCTGGATTGGAAAGTAATAGCACTCAGGCACTGAATCCATACAGAGGTTTATGGAACTAAGAAGTAGGAAGGATCGCAAACAGCTGAAGAAGTGGACAAGCAAGGACAAAGGGGAGGCTGTGAGTGAAACCAATATGGCCGATGTCCAGATCCGGGCACCGCCAGCTCAGCCGACAGTGGAGCACCTGTTGCAGGTTGTGCAGGAGAACTTCCCAGCACCGAAAAGTGATCATTTGGAACCACTCCAGAAATTGTTTGACCGAATGGAGAAAAGGCTGAATGCCCAGGCTGAGAAGATCCAGGAGCTGGAGAAGACGGTGGAGGAGCAGGCGGACTTTCAAACAGTGGCGGACATGGAGGCTCGAAGGTTGAGAGACCAACAAAAAATGCTCCTGGGAAAGCTGGAGGACCTGGAGAACAGGACTCGCCGGCAGAATTTAAGAATCGTTGGCCTCCCGCGTATGTGGCAGATATACCAGAAGCTGCTGGGGAACGAGGTGTTCTCTCGCCCGCCGGAGGTGGACAGGGCACATGGAGCGTAGGTGAGGCAGCCGCGGCGAGGGGGTCCCTCACGAGTGATGGTGGTCCGGTTCCACAGGTTCCTGGATAAGGAGCGGGTTCTTCAATGGGTCAAGAGCACGCGGAGCTGCAACTGGGACAATAGCACCCAGCGCGTTTGCCAAGACCTGAGCGCAGAGGTGGCCAGAAGGAGGGCAGGCTACGGGCAAGTTAAAGAGATTTTATATGAGAAGCAGGTGAAATTTGGGCTGCTCTATCCAGCGCGACTGTGGGTTACGCATGAGGGCCAGCACCATTATTTTGAGGAACCCGAGGAGGCGATGGACTTTGCAAAGAGGCAAGGGCTGGTCCCGAGCTGAGGACTCTTGGACTTGTGTTGGAGTTTTTCATTCTTTCTCTCTTGTTTCTGAGAGATGCCTGCATGTTTTTGCATACTTTTGTATTTTGGTTTTTAAGTGTTTTTTGTCTTTTTTCTCTTCATGTCTCTTTTTCGCTTTTGTGTTTGAGTTTTGTTAGAAAAAGAGAATAGTTAGAATGGCTCAGATGCGGGGGGAGGGGGGGTTTCCGGGTAATTTTTGCGATCTCTTTCTGTGTTCAGAAAGGAATGGTTGGCAGTGCCTGCTATTTCGTTTTGTATTACTTAAATTGCACTATTGTTGGGCTGTCTCTGTCCTGTTTAGAGTATTTGTTCAAGCAGGGCTGATTTGGGGAAGTGGTGTGGATGGGTCGGGGGAAGGGGAGCCAGGGAACAATACGTGGGAGACTCGCTGGCGCCGGAGTTATAACCACCAGGCTAGCTGGGTGGGCCAGTCAACGGAAGTCAGGTGGGGGGGGGGGGGCGGTGTTCATTTAGAACAAAGAACAAAGAAAATTACAGCACAGGAACAGGCCCTTCGGCCCTCCCAGCCTGCGCCAATCCAGATCCTTTATCTAAACCTGTCTTCTATTTTCCAAGGATCTACTTCCCTCTGTTCCCCGCCCGTTCATGTATCTGTCTAGATGCATCTTAAATGATGCTATCATGCCCGCCTCTACCACCTCCGCTGGCAATGTGTTCCAGGCACCCACCACCCTCTGCGTAAAAAACTTTCCACGCACATCTCCCTTAAACTTTCCCCCTCACACCTTGAAATCGTGACCCCTTGTAATTGACACCCCCACTCTTGGAAAAAGCTTGTTGCTAGCCCCCCTGTCCATACCTCTCATAACTTTGTAGACCTCAATCAGGACCCCCCTCAACCTCCATCTTTCCAACGAAAACAATTCTTTTTTAAAAAAATATATTTTATTAAAGTTTTCAGACACAATTTTTCCACTTTACAAATCAACATAAGAGATAACACAATAACTAATAAATAACATTATTTAAATAAAATAGTGAACTGGCAAAGTAACAAAAAACAGCCCACAGCCCCTCCTCAATCTCCTCCCCCAGCTCTTCTTCCCATTTTCCTTTCAGCTCCTCTACCAGCGCCTCCCCCTCGTCTCTCATCTGCTGATATATTTCGGACACTTTGCCCTCCCCGACCCATACCCCCGAAATCACTCTATCCTGGATCCCCTGTGTCGGGAGCAGCAGGAATTCCCTCACCTGTTGCCTCGTAAACGCCCTCACTTGCATATATCTGAAGATATTCCCCGGGGGCAATTCATACTTTTCCTCCAGCGCTCACAGGCTCGCAAACTCCCCATCAATAAACAAGTCTCTCAATCTCCTAATTCCGGCCCGATGCCAGCTCTGGAACCCTCCGTCCATCCTTCCTGGGACAAACCTACGGTTATTCCTGATCGGGGACCACACCAAGGCACCCGTCACCCCTGTTGCTCTTATTAGCCTTAGTTTTATTAGCTCTAATTCTGTCACCTTTGCTCACGAGTCGCCAGGTATCTTTCTGATACCGCCACGTGGTTCAAGCTCAAGTAATGATTAATAATGCAGCACACCGCTTAGTAAATGTTAAATCAACGATCATTTATTATATACAGCAATAAATACTTATACAATAATCCTACTTCTAGACTATTACCTACCACTAAAGGCCAATACTTAACTTTGGTGATGGCCCACCAGGTCAGGGAAACGAATGGTCTATCGAATTGGGTCTGGCCTGCGGAATTCAAAAAGGCTGGTACAGGTCGATAGTCTGGAACACCTATCTGGTAGCGATCGCTGGAGTAAGACTTACTTGTTCTTTCGTCGAAGGGTCTCGAAGGTTGCGAGTAGGAGAAGAAGGGTCGATCTGAACTTGGCCCCTATTTTTATAGTCCCTAGGGGCTTCCCGCCTCTCGGGGCGGATCTTGACCCTGGTCCCAAGTGATTGGACTTGGTCCCAATCACTGGGTTCGATATGCTCCAATAATGGGGTGATTCCTTGATCGGGGGTGGTCGTCCACCTTTCTTTGTCTCAGCCACTGCTGGCGCTGAAAGGTCTGGATCGGCTTTCAATTGCTAATTTGTAGCAATTGTTCCCGGGGATGGCCGATTAAAATGCAGATGGCTGGGTTGATGTGCTGTTAATGGTTGCAGGTATCGGTCTGGGCCGACTTCCCCAGAACCGAATACACTGTCCTGCCTGCAGCTGTCCATTTGAGTCCTGTTGGCTGATTTTCCCATCAGCCTCTTTCGTTCGCCATTGTACATTGGGGTTTGGCCATTTTACTCGGGAATCAGCCATTTTAGGTGACTACACCCCCCTGTATCGCCTCCATTGCCCCCAGATACTTAAGGTTGCCACCACCACTGGGTTTGTGGTATACCTTTTCGGGGAAAGCGGTAGCGGCGCCGTCACCAGCGCCTTTAGGCTCGTTCCTTTACAGGATGCCATCTCCAGCCTCTTCCACGCCGCCCACTCTCCCTCCCTCATCCACTTACAAACCATCGCCAAATTGGCGGCCCAGTAGTAGTCGTCCAGATTCGGCAACGCCAGTCCCCCTCTGTCCCTCCTGCGCTGCAGGAACCCTCTCCTTACCCTCGGGGGTCTTCCCTGCCCACACAAAACTCATAATGCTCCTGTCTATTGTCTTGAAAAAGGCCTTAGTGATCAGAATGGGTAGACATTGAAACACAAAAAGAAACCTTGGGAGGACCATCATTTTTACCGCCTGCACTCTGCCCGCCAGTGAGAGCGGCAGCATATCCCACCTCTTGAAATCCTCCTCCATCTGCTCCACCAGCCGTGTCAGATTTAGTTTGTGTAGAGTTCCCCAGCTCTTGGCTACCTGCATCCCCAAATATCGGAAGCTCCTTTCCACTCTCCTTAACGGCAGGGCGTCTATCCCTCTTCTCTGATCCCCGGGGTGTACTACGATAAGCTCACTCTTCCCCATATTTAGCCTATATCCCGAAAAATCTCCAAACTCCCTCAATATCTGCACAACCTCTGTCATCCCCTCTACAGGATCCGCCACATATAGCAGTAGGTCATCTGCGTAGAGTGACACTCGATGTTCCTCTCCCCCTCTAACCACCCCCCTCCATTTCTTAGAGTCTCTTAACGCTATGGCCAGTGGTTCAATTGCCAGCGCGAACAGTAATGGGGACAGGGGGCACCCCTGCCTTGTTCCCCTGTGTAGCCGAAAATACTCCGATCTTTGCCGATTTGTGACTACACTTGCCACTGGGGCCCCATATAGGAGTTTGACCCGACTGACAAACCCCTCCCCGAACCCAAACCTCAACACCTCCCATAGATACTCCCACTCTACCCTATCGAATGCCTTCTCTGCATCCATCGCTACCACTATCTCTGTCTCCCCCTCCGCTGGGGGCATCATTATCACCCCCAGCAGCCGTCGAACGTTGACATTCAGTTGTCTCCCCTTTACAAACCCTGTCTGGTCTTCATGCACCACCCCCGGGACACAATCCTCGATCCTCGTCGCTAGCACTTTTGCCAGCAACTTGGCGTCTACATTCAGGAGCGAGATAGGCCTATATGACCCGCATTGCAGCGGATCTTTATCCCGCTTCAGGATTAGTGATATCGTCGCCGCCGACATTGTCAGGGGTAGAGTCACCCCTTCTCTGGCCTCGTTAAAGGTTCTCGCCAGCAGCGGGGCCAACAAGTCCACATATTTCCTGTAATATTCCACCGGGAACCCGTCTGGTCCCGGGGCCTTCCCTGCCTGCATGTTTCCCAGCCCTTTAGTCACCTCATCCACCTCAATTGGCGCCCCCAGACCTGCCACCTCCTGCTCCTCCACCCTCGGGAACCTTAGTTGGTCCAGAAACTGCTGCATCCCCTCTTTTCCCTCCGGGGGTTGGGACCTATATAGCCTCTCATAAAAGGTCTTAAACACCTCATTTACCTTCCCTACTCTCCGCTCCGTAGTTCCCGTTTCAACCCTGACTCCCCCAATCGCCCTCGCCGCTATTCTCTTGCGAAGTTGGTGGGCCAGAAGTCGGCTCACCTTTTCCCCATATTCGTATCTCATCCCCTGCGCCTTAACCTCCACTGTGCCTCTGCCTTCCCTGTGGTCAGCAGGTCAAACTCCGTCTGAAGTCTTCGTCTCTATATAGTCCTTCGTCCGGGGCCTCCGCATATCTTTTATCCACCCTCAAAATCTCCACCACTAATCTCTCCCTTTCTTTGCCCTCTTTTTTCTCCTTGTAAACCCTAATGGAGATCAACTCTCCCCTAACCACCGCCTTCAGCGCTTCCCATACTACCCCCACCTGGACCTCACCATCATCATTGGCCTCCAGGTACCTCTCAATACATCCCCGCACCCTTCCACAGACCCCCTCATCCGCCAATAGTCCTACATCCAGTCGCCAGAGTGGGCGCTGTTCCCTCTCCTCTCCTAGTTCCAGGTCCACCCAGTGCGGGGCATGGTCTGAAACAGCTATGGTCGAATACTCCATTCCTGCCACCTTCGAAATCAGTGCCCTGCTCAAAACAAAGTAATCTATTCAGGAGTATACCTTATGGACATGGGAGAAAAAGGAGAACTCTTTGGCCAACGGCCTGGCAAATCTCCACGGATCCACTCCCCCCATTTGCTCCATGAACCCCCTAAGCACCTTGGCCGCTGCCGGCCTTCTTCCGGTCCTGGGTCTAGACCGATCTAACCCTGGATCCAGCACAGTATTGAAATCCCCCCCCCCCCCCCATTACCAGGCTTCCCACCTCCAGGTCCGGGATACGTCCCAGCATCCGCTTCATAAATCCCGCGTCGTCCCAGATCGGGGCATATACATTTACCAGCATGACCCTGCAATCTACCACTCACCATCACATATCTACCCCCGTTATCCACCACTATATTCCTAGCCTCGAACGACACCCGTTTCCCCACCAATATCGCCACCCCTCTATTTTTCGCGGCCAACCCTGAGTGGAACACCTGTCCCACCCATCCTTTCCTTAACCTGACCTGATCCGCCACCTTCAGATGCATCTCCTGAAGCATGACCACGTCTGCCTTCAGTCCTTTTAAGTGCGCGAACACTCGGGCCCTCTTAATCGGCCCATTTAGGCCTCTCACATTCCATGTGATCAGCCGGATTGGGGGGCCGCCCGCACCCCCCCCCCCCCCACCCCGTCCCGCCGATTAGCCATCCCCTATTCTAGGCCAGTCCCCCGTCCAGGTCCCGCGCACCCACCCGTCCCCCAGGGGGCGCGCTCCCGTCCCGACCACCTCTTCCCTTGCCAGCTCCCTCTCGCTCCCAACAGCAGCAACCCAGTTGATCCCCCCCCCCCCCACTAGATCCCCATCTAGCATGGTTACTCCCCCCATGATGCTTCCGAAAGTCAGCTGACTCCAACTGACCCCGGCTTCCCCCGCTCTCTCCTTTACCCCCCCCCCGTGTGTGTAACTCTCATCCTTCTTGCGCCTATCTTCCCGCCATCATCTCCCTAGCGCGGGAAAAAAAAACGCGCTTTCCTGGATCGGCCCTGCCCCCCATGGCACAGCTCCCTCATTCCCCATCCCCCCCCCCCCCCCCCCCCCCCCCCCCTCAGTCCCTTTTTTCCACCGGCGCCCAGATTTCTAAGTGTCCCCCCGTCAAGAAGAGAACAAACCCCGTCTATCATCTCGATACTGTGAACCTCCCATTCCCCAATTTACATTTCTATACATCGACATCGTCGTCTCCCCCACAGCATCAGTCCCTCAGTTCTGGTCCAGTTTCTCTTCTTGGATGAAGGTCCATGCCTCATCCGACGTTTCAAAGTAGCAATGTTTATCTTGGTGCGTGACCCACAATCGCGCCGGCTGCAGCATCCCAAATTTTATTTTCTTCTTGTGAAGCACCGCCTTGGCCCGATTAAAGCTCGCCCTCCTTCTCGCCACCTCCGCGCTCCAGTCCTGATACACTCGTATCACCGCATTCTCCCACCTGCTACTCCGTACCTTCTTGGCCCAGCTCAAAACGGCCTCTCTGTCAGTGAAGCGGTGAAATCTCACCACTATCGCCCTTGGTGGTTCTCCAGCCTTTGGTCTCCTCACAAGGACCCGGTGAGCCCCTTCCACCTCCAGGGGGCCCGAGGGGGCCTCAGCTCCCATTAGCGAATGGAGCATCGTGCTGACACAAGCCCCAACGTCAGCTCCCTCCACTCCTTCGGGGAGACCCAGAATCCGGAGGTTCTTTCTCCTCGAGCTGTTCTCCAGGACTTCGAGCCTTTCGATACACCTCTTATGTAGTGCCTCGTGGGTCTCCATTTTTACCGATCGGCCGAGAATCTCATCCTCGTTCTCAGCTGCCTTCGCCTCCACCCCACGGAGCTCTATCGCCTGGGCCTCTTGTGTTTCTTTTAGCCCTTCGATTGCCAATAACATCGGCGCCAGCACCTCCTTCTTTAATTCCTCCACACACCGTCGGAGGAATTCCTGCTGGTCCGGGCCCCATGTCGTATGGGCTCCATCCGTCGCCATCTTGCTTCTTCCTTCTCTGCCGCTGCTCCAAAGGATCCTTTGCAATCTGGCCACTACCACCGATCCTTTCCATACACATCCGGGGGGACTCCTTCCTTCGTCACTCCACACTGGGTTTGGTCCCAAAAAAATTCCGTTGGGTCTCCCGAAAAGAGCCCAAACGCATGTTAGAACGGGAGTTGCCGAAACGTGCGGCTTAGCAGTGCATCGCCGCAACCGGAAGTCCAACGAAAACAATCCTAATCTGCTCAACCTTTCTTCATAGCTAGCACCCTCCATACCAGGCAACATCCTGGTGAACCTCCTCTGCACCCTCTCTAAAGCATCCACATCCTTCTGGTAATGTGGCAACCAGAACTGCACGCAGTATTCCAAATGTGGCCGAACCAAAGTCCTATACAACTGTAACATGACCTGCCAACTCTTGTACTCAATACCACGTCTGATGAAGGCAAGCATGCTGTATGCCTTCTTGACCACTCTATCGACCTGCATTGCCACCTTCAGGGTACAATGGACAGAACTCCCAGATCTCTCTGTACATCAATTTTCCCCAGGACTCTTCCATTGACCGTATAGTCCGCTCTTGAATTAGATCTTCCAAAATGCGTCACCTCGCATTTGCCTGGATTGAACTCCATCTGCCATTTCTCTGCCCAACTCTCCAATCTAGCTATATTTTGCTGTATTCTCTGACAGTCCTCCTCGCTATCTGCAACTCCACTAATCTTAGTATCATCTGCAAACTTGCTGATCAGACCACCTATACCTTCGTCCAGATCATTTATGTATATCACAAACAACAGTGGTCCGAGCACGGATCCCTGTGGAACACCACTAGTCACCTTTCTTCATTTTGAGACACTCCCTTCCACCACTACTCTCTGTCTCCTGTTGCCCAGCCAGTTCTTTATCCATCTAGCTAGTACACCCTGAACCCCATACGACTTCACTTTTTCCATCAACCTGCCATGGGAAACTTTATCAAACGCCTTACTGAAGTCCATGTATATGACATCTACAGCCCTTCCCTCATCAATTAACTTTGTCACTTCCTCAAAGAATTCTATTAGGTTTGTAAGACATGACCTCCCATGCACAAAAGCATGCTGCCTATCACTGATAAGTCTATTTTCTTCCAAATGTGAATAGATCCTATCCCTCAGTATCTTCTCCAACAGTTTGCCTACCACTGACGTCAAGCTCACAGGTCTATAATTCCATGGATTATCCCTGCTACCCTTCTTAAACAAAGGGACAACATTAGCAATTCTCCAGTCCTCTGGGACCTCACCCGTGCTCAAGGATGCTGCAAAGATATCTGTTAAGGCCCCAGCTATTTAGTCCCTCGCGTCCCTCAGTAACCTGGGATAGATCCCATCCGGACCTGGGGACTTGTCCACCTTAATGCCTTTTAGAATACCCAAAACATCCCCCTTCCTTATGCCGACTTGACCTAGAGTATTTAAACATCCATCCCTAGCCTCAACATCCATCATGTCCCTCTCCTTGGTGAATACCGATGCAAAGTACTCATTAAGAATCTCACCCATTTCCTCTGACTCCACGCATAAATTCCCTCTTTTGGCTTTGAGTGGGCCAATCCTTTCCCTAGTTACCCTCTTGCTCCTTATATACGAATAAAAGGCTTTGGGATTTTCCTTAACCCTGTTAGCCAAAGATATTTCATGACCCCTTTTAGCTCTCTTTATTGCGCGGTTGAGATTTGTCCTACTTTCCCGATATTCCTCCAAAGCTTCATCAGTTTTAAGCCGCCTAGGTCTTATGTATGCTTACTTTTTCATCTTAGTTAGTCTCACAATTTCACCCGTCATCCATGGTTCCCTAATCTTGCCATTTCTATCCCTCATTTTCACAGGGACATGTCTGTCCTGCACTCTAATCAACCTTTCCTTAAAAGACTCCCACATTTCAAATGTGGATTTACCCTTAAAGAGCTGCTCCCAATCCACATTCCCTAGCTCCTGCCGAATTTTGTTATACTTGGCCTTTCCCCAATTTAGCACTCTTCCTTTAGGACAACTCTCGTCTTTGTCCATGAGTATTCTAAAACTTACGGAATTGTGATCGCTATTCCCAAAGTAATCACTGACTGAAAATTCAACCACCTGGCCAGGATCATTCCCCAATACCAGGTCCAGTATGGCCCCTTCCCAAGTTGGATTATTTGCACACTGCTCTAAAAAACTCTCCTGGATGCTCCTTAGAAATTCTGCTCCATCTACGCCTCCAACACTACATGAGTCCCATTCAATGTTGCGGAAGTTAAAATCTCCCATCACGACCACCCTATTGCTCCTATAATCTGTCGACATATTTGTACCTCTACTTCACGCTCGCTTTTGGGAGGCCTGCAGTAAAGTCCCAACAATGTTACTGCACCCTTCCTATTTCTTAGCTCTACCCATATTGCCTCAGTGCTCGAATCCTCCATCATGCCCTCCTTAATCACAGCTGTGATATCATCTCTGACAGTAATGCAACTCCTCCACCCCTTTTACCTCCCTCTCTATCCCTCCTGAAGCATCTATACCCTGGGATATTTAGTTGCCAGTCTTGCCCTTCCCTCAACTAAGTCTCAGTAAACCAATAACATCATATTCCCAGGTACTAATCCAAGCCCTAAATTCATCTGCCTTACCTGCTACACTTCTCGCATTGAAACAAATGCACCTCAGACCACCTGTCCCTTTGCGTTCATCATCTCTTCCCTGTCTACTCTTCCCCTTAGTCACATTGAGTTTATTATCTCGTACCTTACTGGCTTTAGTTGCTGCCTTTTTACTGATCTCTAACTTCCTAATCTGGTTCCCATCCCCCTGCCACATTAGTTTAAAACCTCCCCAACATTGTTAGCAAAAGCACCCCCTAGGACATTGGTTCCAGTCCTGCCCAGGTGTAGATCATCCGATTTGTAATGGTCCCACCACCCCCAGAACCAGTTCCAATGTCCCAAAAATCTGAACCCCCTCCCTCCTGCACCATCTCTCAAGCCACGTATTCATTCTGAGTATTCTTGAATTTCTACTCTGAATGTCTCGTGGCACTGGTAGCAATCCTGAGATTACTATCTTTGAGGTCCTACTTTTTAACTTATCTCCTTACTCCCTAAATTCTGATTGTAGGACCTCATCCCATTTTTTACCGATATCGTTGGTGCCTATATACACCACGACAACTGGCTGTTCACCCTCCCCCTTCAGTATGTCCTGCAGCCGATCTGAGACTTCCGTGACCCGTGCACCCGGGAGGCAACATAGCATTTGGGAGTCTCATTTGCGATCACAGAAACACCTGTCTACTCCCCTTACGATTGAATCCCCTATGACTATAGCTCTGCCAGTCTTTTTCCCGCCCTTCTGTGCAGCAGAGCCAGCCATGGTGCCATGAGCCTGGCTACTACTGCCTTCCCCTGGTGAGTCATCTCCCCCAACAGTATCCAAAACGGTATACCTGTTTTGGAGGGAGATAACTGCAGGGGACACCTGCACTGCCTTCCTGCTCTTTCTCTGCCTTTTGGTCACCCATTCCCTGTCTCCCTTCTCCCTTACCAATCCTAATCTGCGGTGTGACCAACTCACTGAACGTGCTATCCCCGACCTTCATAGCATTGCGGATGTTCCATAGTAATTCCATCCACAGCTCCAGAGCCATCATGCGGTCTAACAGGAGCTGCAGCTGGACACACTTCCCGCACATGAAGGAGTCAGGGGCATCGGCCGCGTCCCTGAACTCCCACATTGAGCAAGAGGAGCATAACACGGGTCTGGGATCTCCTGCCATTTTTACACTCCCAACAGTAAGTTTTTCAAAAAAATTTACTCCCCTTCTCAGTACGCACTCACTCAGCAACCACTGCACCCCGCACAATAATGCCTCATGGAAAAGAAAAACTACTTACCAGTCACAGCCAATCACTTACCTGCAGGTTGTGACGCACGGTTCAACTTCTTTCTACTTCTACCTGCCCTCGAGTCTCCCTCTTGATCTTTACTCGGCTGGGATCCTGACAGTGATTTTCTTTTTTTTTTGTTAGAGGAGGAGGTAGGGAGGGAAACACTGAAGAAGTGTGTCAGGTTTAACTGTCACTTGACAACAGCTCCTCCACAAACCACCTTTTGGATGCAGTGATCGCAATGCACGGATGCAAATTTTCCCCGCAACAGCCAATCAGCAGCTCTGCTCTACTGCCCTCTGCTGGATGCTTGCCTTGACTTGAACACCTAGGGTGTCTTGCTCAGGTACACTTTCTGGGTGCAGTGACCGCAATGCACGGATGCAAAATTTCCCCGCAACAGCCAATCAGCAGCTCCACTCTACTGCCCTCTGCTGGAGCTAATTTATGTCAGGGGTTAGGTTATAGGGTGGTGTTGCTGGGGGGGGGGGGAGGGGGGGGTGTAGGTCTGCTGATGATGTTGGAAATTGGGCATGGTAACAGTGAGGAGGTCAGGGGCGGAGGCGGCCAGGAGGCGGGCCAGAGGAAGCGCGACACATGGCTTGGGGGCTGGCCAAAGAAAGGAGATGGCTAATCGGCGAGGTGCCCCCCGACCAGGCTGATCACCTGGAATGTTAGAGGGCTAAACGGGCCAGTCAAGAGGGCGCGTGTGTTCGCACATTTACGGGTTTTGAAGGCGGACATAGTCATGTTACAGGAGACTCATCTGAAAGTGGCTGACCAGGTCAGATTAAGGAAGGGCTGGATTAGTCAGGTCTTCCATTCGGGGCTCGACACTAAGACCTGGGGGTTGCGATCTTGACCAACAAGCGGGTCCAATTCGAGGTGGAGGGCACAGTTGTGGACGGGGGTGGCAGATTTGTTATGGTTAGGGGTAAGCTCGAGGGGGTGAGAGTAGTCCTGGTCAACGTATATGCCCCTAAATAGGATGACGTAGATTTTGTTAAGAGGTTGCTGGGGAAGATCCCTGACTTGGACACACAAACTGATCATGGGTGGGGACTTTAACACAGTCCTTGATCCTGGCCTGGACCAGTCGTGTTCAAAAACAGGTAGGGTGCCAGCGATGGCAAAGGAACTGAGAGGGTTCATGAAGCAAATGGGGGGAACTGACCCATGGAGATTTAGTCGGCCATCGGCGAAGGAGTTTTCGTTCTATTCTCATGTCCACAAGGTGTATTCCCGAATCGATTTCTTTATCATGAGCAGGGACTTGCTGACAGGGATGACGGGTGCAGAATATTCGGCAATTTCCATCTCGGACCACGCTCCGCACTGGGTTGATCTGCAGATTTGCAAAGATAGCTTTCAGCGCCCACAATGGAGGCCGGAAGTTGGGCTGATGGAGGACGAGGCGGTGTGTGAGAGGCTGAGGAAATGCATGCAGAATTACCTGCAGGTAAATGATACTGGAGAAGTCCCAGCAGCGGTGGTCTGGTAGGCGCTGAAGGCAGTGGTGAGAGGGGAGCTGATTTCAATCCGCGCCTATAGGGACAGGACAGACAGGGCAGATACAGACCGACTGGTTAAGGAAATTTTACGGACGGACAGGAGCTATGCGGAGTCCCCGAGGCCAGAGTTACTTAGGAAACGACAGAGGCTGCAGACCGAGTTTGGGGTGTTGTCTACAGGGAAGGCCATAGAGCAGCTTAGAAGGGCAAAGGGCGCATTATACGAGCATGGGGAGAAGGCCAGCAGAATGCTTGCGCAACAACTAAGAAAGAGAGAAGTGGCTAGGGAAATAGGAAAGGTAGTCAATGGGGAGGGAAACCTGGTGGGGGACCCGGTTGGACTGAACAAGGTGTTTAGGGGCTTCTATAGCAAGCTGTACACCTCGGAACCCCCCACAGGACCAGAGGGGATGAGGCGCTTTTTGGAAGGACTGACCTTCCCAAGAGTAGGTAGGGGGTTGGTAGACGGGCTGGGGGCCCCGATCAGGGCCGAAGAAGTACTGGGGGGCCTGAAGGTCATTCAGTCGGGTAAAGCCCCGGGGCCGGACGGATACCCGGTGGAGTTTTATAAAATGTTCTCCGAGATAGTGGGGCCGGTGCTGGTCAGGGTGTTCAACGAGGCAAGAAGCAGAGGGGTCTTAACCCCGACGATGTCGCAGGCCACTATCTCACTTGTACTGAATGGGGATAAAGACCCGGAGGCATGTGGGTCCTATAGGTCGATCTCTTTGATTAACACACACGCTAAGTTACTGGCCAAGATCTTGGCATCTAGAATTGAGGACTGTGTACTGGACATGATTGCGGAGGACCAAACCGGGTTCGTAAACGGCCCGGCAACTGGTGGCCAATCTAAGGAGGCTGCTCAATGTGATTATGATGCCCCCGGAGAGCAGGGAGGCAGCGGTAGTGGTAGCAATGGATGCCGAAAAGGCGTTCGACCGGGTTGAGTGGGACTATTTATCGGAGGTGCTGCGACGTTTTGGGTTCGGGGTGGGATTCATTGACTGGGTTAAGCTGCTATATCAGGCCCCAGAGGCTAGTGTGAGGACGAATAGGATGACATCTGACTACTTCAGACTGACCGTGGGACTAGACAGGGATGCCCCCTCTTCCCATTGCTGTTTGCGCTGGCTATAGAGCCGCTGGCAATTGCTCTGAGAGCTTCAAGGGACTGGAAAGGGCTGGTCCGGGGGAGAGTGGAACATAAAGTCTCGTTATACGCGGATGACCTGCTGTTATACGTGTCAGACCCAATGGCGGGGATGGACGGAATCATGGAAACCCTGAGGGAAGTTGGTTGGTTCTTAGGATATAAATTGAACATGGCAAAGAGCGAGATATGGGTAGTGCAGGTGAGAGGTCAGGAGAGTAGGCTGAGGGGGCTGCCGTTCATGCTGTTAGGAGAAAGCTTCATATATTTAGGGATACAAGTAGCGCGAGACTGGGGTAAGTTGCATAAGCTAAACGTGGCCCGGTTTGTGGAGCAAGTGAGCCCCCGCTGTCATTGGCGGGGAGAGTGCAGACGGTGAAGATGTCGATTCTTCCAAGATTCTTGTTCATATTTCAGTGTCTCCCCATCTTCATCCCGCGGTCCTTCTTTAAGAGGCTCGATAAAATTATCCTGGGATTTGTTTGGGCGGGAATGTCCCACGGGTGAGGAAGGCGATGCTCGAGAGGAACCAAGTGGGTGGGGGGCTGGCGTTGCCGAACTTTAGCAACTACTGGGCAGCTAACATAGCCATGGTAAGGAAATGGATGGTGGGTACGGGGTCGGTTTGGGAGCGGATGGAGGCTGCTTTGTGCTCCAGTTTGGCTGCCTTGGTTACGGCGCCTCTGCCGCTCCCGCCGGCACGATACTCCACCAGCACTATAGTGGTGGCGGCTCTACGGATCTGGGGCCAATGGAGGAGGCATATAGGGGAAGTGAGAGCATCAGTTTGGTCCCCAATCTGCGGTAACCACTGATTTGCCCCGGAGAATATGGACGGTGGGTTCCAATTATGGTGGAGGGCGGGGATTGCGAGGATGGTCGATCTGGGCCTGGAAGGCAGCTTCCCGAGCAGGCGGGTGTTGGAGGAAAAGTTCGGGCTGCTAAGCGGGAATGATTTCAGGTACTTGCAGGTGCGGGATTTTGTACGCAGATTGGTACCATCCTTCCCACGCCTCCCACCAAGGCGGATCCAGGACAGGGTAGTTTCCAGGGGAGAGGTGGGAGAGGGGAGAGTCTCTGACATTTATAAAGAACTAATGGGAGCAGAGGAGGCACAGACCGAAGAACTGAAGCTTAAGTGGGAGGAGGAGCTCGGGGGGGAGATAGAGGACGGCATATGGGCAGACGCTTTGAGTAGAATAAACACGACCGCAACATGCGCCAGGCTCAGTCTGATCCAGTTCACGGTCGTACATCGGGCCCACATGACGGTGGCCACGATGAGCAAATTCTTTGGGCTGGGAGACAAATGTGCCAGATGTGCCGGAGGACCATTGAACCATGTACACATGTTCTGGGTGTGTCCTAAACAAGGGGGTAAAGGCAGGGATTCGCAGATGTCATGTCCCGAGTATTGAAAACTAGGGTGGCAATGAGTCCTGAGGTGGCAATTTTGGGGGTTTCGGAGGACCCGGGAGTCCAGGAGGAGAAAGAGGCTGATGTCTTGGCCTTTGCTTCACTACAGTATAATGTTGCTGTTTTATATATCAAACATACCTCAATAAAATTGTTTATTAAAAAAAAATGATCAGTAACAAATGCAATATCAATCCCCATGCCAATAACAATCCCATCCTCCCAGCAAACCCCCAAACAACTGCCTGCATGTTAACATAAACAAATAATAAAAAGGAATCAGGAATCACCCATAGTCACCATTAACACATACAGTCCCCCTCCCCCAACCTTCCCACCCACCCCCGTAATGTTCGGTGTAATCCAATTCTCGAAAGTGCATAATGAATAACGCCCATGAATTGTAGAACCCCTCCATCCTTCCTCTCACTTCAAATCTGCCATTCTCAAGAGTCAAGAATTCCAGCAGGTCCCCCCGCCACGCCAGGGCACAGGATGGAGAGGTTGATCTCCATCCCAACAGAATCCGCCTTCGGGCAATCAACGAGATGAAGGCTACGATAGCTGCCTCCGCACCCGTTTCCAACCCCGGCTGGTTCAACACCCCAAATATGACCTCCCGAGGGCCCGGGTCCAGTTTCATGTGCACCACTTTAGAGATAACCTTTCCAATAATCCTCCAGTTTTGGACAGGACCAAAACACATGAAAGTGGTTTGCACCCCCCCCAAAGAACGTTCACGCACATCTTCTACCCCCTCAAAGAGCTGGCTCATCCTCGCCCTTGTGAGATGTGCTCTATACACCACCTTCAGCTATATCAGCCCCAACCTCAAGCACAAGGTGGAGGCATTCACCCTCCGGAGCACCTCACACCAGAAACCCTCCTCCATACCCTCTTGCAACTCTTCCTCCCACTTTGCCTTGATCCCTTCCAGTGGTGCCTTCTCTTCTTTCAAAATAGCCCCGTAAACTGCCGACACTACCACCTTCTCCAGTCTCCCTGTCGTCAGCACCTCCTCCAGCAATGTGGAGGCCGGCTCCACCTGGAAGCTCTGTATCTACTTTCTGGCAAAGTCTTGAACCTGCATGTATCTAAATATTGCCCCCTGCTCCAGCCATACTTGGCTCCCAGCTCCTTCAAACCTGCAAACCGACCCCCAAGAAACAAATCTTTTAGTGTCCTAATTCTTTTCTCCTCCCATTTCCGAAAATTTCCATCCCACTTCCCCGACTCAAATCGATGGTTCCTCCGAATCGGCATTTCCCTTGACCCTGCCGCCAACCCGAAGTGCTGGTGAAACTGCCTCCACATTCTCAACGAAGCTATTACTACCGGACTCCCCGAATATTTCCCCGGGGCCATCGGGACCGGCGCTGTTGCTAGCGCCTTCAATCCCGACCCCCTACACAAATTCTCCTCCATTCTGAGGTATCATAGTTTGTTTTATAGTGTTCCTGTGAAACACCTCGAGGTGTTTCATTACATTAACGGTGCTGCATCATTTCAAGTTGTTGTTGAATTGAGATCTGCAGATTCAGAAATTTGTCTTCTGTGGATAATAAATCGGAGAAATTCAATCACTTTGCATCACTCTACACAGACTTAAATTGATGCGCTGAAGGCAGGCATTTGTATAAGGTGTTAGTGAGGCCACACCTGGAGTATTGTGTTCAGTTTTGGTCTCCTTACCTGAGAAAGGACTGGAGGTGTGCAAAGGAGATTCACTAGGTTAATCCCTGAGCTGAAGGGATTGGATTACGAGGAGGTTGAATAGACTGGGACTGTACTCGTTGAAATTTAGGATGAGGGAGGATCTTATAGGAACATATAAAATTATGAAGGGGATAGGATAGATGTGGGCAGGTTGTTTCCACTGGCGGGTGAAAGCAGAACTAGGGGGCATAGCCTCAAAATAAGGGGAAGTAGATTTAGGACTGAGTTTAGGAGGAACTTCTTCACCCAAAAGGTTGTGAATCTGTGGAATTCCTTGCCCAGTGAAGCAGTTGAGGCTCCTTCATTAAATGTTTTTAAGATAAAGATAGATAGTTTTTTGAAGAATAAAGGGATTAAGGGTTATGGTGTTCGGGCCGGAAAGTGGAGCTGAGTCCACAAAAGATCAGCCATGATCTCATTGAATGGTGGAGCCGGCTCGAGTGGCCAGATGGCCTACTCCTGCTCCTAGTTCTTATGTTCAGGTTGTTTTTCATTAATATTATTGATTGGAGCGGTGGTATGCCAATGAATTTCTTCCCCTAACTATCATACTTTGGGGAATTAAGGTCTATGCCTCATTCACATTATTTGCAATTTAGAAAAATCTCATTGTGCTCCTTCAGTTTTTTAAATTTGTTCATGGGATGAGGGTGTCGCTGGCTCAGCCAGCATTTATTGTCCATCACTCATTGCCCTTGAACTGAGTGGTTCCCTGGGCCATTTCAAAGGCAGTTAAGAATCAACCACATGTAGGCCAGACAGGGAAAAGATGGCAGGTTTCCTTCAGTGAACCAAATGGGTCTTTACCACAATCGATTCATAGTCATCGTTTAGACTTTTAATTCCAGATTTTTTAAAAATGAAATTCAAATTTTACCATCTGCTATGGTGGGAATCAAACCCGTCTCCAGAGCATCACCCTCGGTCTCTGGATTACTCGTCCAGTGACAATACCACTTATCCTTTCTATGCGACATGGAAATCTACATTGTTGTGGTTGAAACATCTTTCCTTTAATTACTTGCAATTGCACCCACTTGATGTATGAAGCACTGATGTATATACCTCTTGAACTGGGCTAGTGCACTCCTTGCAGGGAGACTGAGGGTGAGCAGTCAGAAGTTCAAATGCAAAGCCACTCTTTTGCAGCCATCTTAGATACTTGTCTCCTGCGTTTTGTGTTCACAATGCATCGCGTGCAGCAGAATTGGGAGCTGTTTGACTAAAACCACCAGAATTCAAGGTATTGGTGTGTTAGGCGTGGATTGTTCACAGTTAAGGGATTTAACTGTACTTAGTTTATCTGAGAAATCTTGATACATGCACGGCGTAAGTCCGTCTGTAGGACACTGGAGTGATGTTTTCTTCAATTCATGAAGGGGGATTGGTTAGCTCAGTTGGCTGGATGGCTCGCTTGCGATGCGGAGAAACACCAACAGCGCGGGTTCTATTGCCCGTACCAGCAGAGGTTATTCATGAAGGCTTATACTTATTTGACACAACTCTGGTTAGACCATTTCTGGAACACTGTATTCTGTTCTGGGCACTGCACTATAGGAAGGAATAGTGGAACCTGGGTATAATGATCCAAGAGACACAAGAAAGTAGCTCACTTAAGTTTACTATAAACATAAAGGCTAAGGTTGCTATCACTGCATAGAACAATAGGGTCCTAGTCGGGGACTAATGAGAGTGCTGGTCCTGGTTTGGGCTGGTATGTAAAGGGCTATGTATCGAGCCCCAACTGGGCTGACCTCTGCCCACTAGCGGGGAAGTTCTTATTGTAGGGGTTCCACGGGGAGATCAATCAGTGTATCCCCTGGGCTTTGTGAGGGTTATCACACTAGGCTATTTAGCCTCTTGAGCCTGCACTGCAGTTCAATATTTGGCTGATTTACAACCTAACTCATTGCAGAGAGAATAACCTAGATTCACCAGAATCATATATAGGGCTAAAGGGGTTAAACTACGAGGAAAGATTGCAGACTTGAGTTGCATATCCTCACATATAGATCATGGAACTATATAATTAAGGTGTTGAAGTTTAAATGATTTGATAGGGTGTATAGAAAGAAATTATTTCCTGGAGGTTGGGAAGGTCCCAATAAAGCCAACAATATATTTGGTGTTGAGTAGTGACCTCGGTGAGTAAATCAGGAGGCAAGTTAACTACACCAGTTTTGATTGCATTGAAGGTTTTGATACAACCAACTGCAGTTCAATTTGCTTTTTATTTATTTTATACAGTTTAATTCTTCTGGCAAAACCCAGGCAGGATGCATTCTCTTCTCTGTTAAACTGAAAAGGTACCTGGTGAGAGAAAGTGACTGCCCTTGGCACGAAGGGCTCATTTGACCAAGTGTGACGCCAAGGAGCCCGAGCAAAACTGGAGTCAATGGAAATCAGAGGGAAAGCCTCCACTGGTTGGGATCATAACTGGCCAAAAGGAAGATGGTTGTGGTTGTTGGAGGTCAATCATCTCCGTCCTGGGACATCACGGCAAGAGTTGCTCAGGGTAATGTCCTAGGCCCAACCATCTTCTGCTGCTTCATCAATGGCCTTCCCCCGCCAACACAAGTGGGGATGTTTGCTGATGATTGCAAAATGTTCAGCACCATTCGCGACTCCTCAGATACTGAAGCAGCCCAGGTGCAGGACAATATCCAGGCTTGGGCTGACAAGTGGCAAGTAACAAATGTGCCACACAATGACCATCTCCAACAAGGCTATCTAACCATCACCCCATGACATTCAAAGGCATTACAAGAGCAGGTCAGAGGCTAGGAATCCTGCAACAATTAATTCACCTCCTGAATCCTGTCTACCATCCATGATACAAGTCAGGAGTGTGATGGAATATTCTCCACTTGCCTGGATGAGTGCAGCTCCATTGACACTCGGGAACCTTGATGCCATCCAGAAAACAACAGCCTGTTTGATTGGTACCTGATCCACAAACATTCAATCCCTCCACCACTGATGCACAGTAGCAGCAGTATGTGCCATATACAAGATGCACTGCAGCACCTCACCAAGGCTCCTTTGGCAGCACCTTTGAAACCTATGACCACTACCATCTAGAAGGTCAAGGGCAGCAGATGTTTAGGAACACCATCAACTGCATGGTCCCCTCCATGTCACTCACCATCCTGACTTGGAAATATATCGCCGTCCCCAATTCCTGGAACTTGCCCGCTAACAGCACTGTGGGTGTACCACAGTCTGTAGGAGAAGGCAGCTCACCTCTCGAGGACAATTAGAGATGGACAATAAATGCTAGCCTAGCCAGTGTCATCCATATTCTGTGAACTTAGCAGGTAAAGCAGGGATTGTATAAAGAAACCACACAAGGTGCTGTGAAATTCTTGGCCCATAACTCGTCTCTCTGCCGACCTCTACCCCACTACATACAGGTTGCCAGTATCTCTATATGCATCCTCACCCTAATTTGTTTCAATTGAAAAAAAAGCAGCACAGAAAGCTTCACATATCACAGCGAGAACTATCCATTCCCAATAATTTTGTGATCATTTGCGCTGGGCCTATTGTGGTTTTATATGCACCAGCTGTTGATGGCTTAACATTAATATCCAAGTTCATTTTATTCTATCAAGGTTCTGATAGAAAGGAGATTTCCGTGGGCAGCACAGTAGCGCAATGGTTAGCACTGCTGCCTCGCGGTGCCGAGGTCCCAGGTTCGATTGTGGCTCTGGGTCACTGTCCGTTTCGCCCCCACAGCCCAAAGATGTGCAGGGTAGGTGGATTGGTCACGCCAAATTGCCCATGTATTTGGAAAAATGGTTTGGGTACTCTAAATTAAAAAAAAAAATTCCCACAGCGAAGAGCAAAGTTCCTCTTTCAATGAAAATTATATTTTCACACTACTGTTACGGAGATTTTTGTTTATAAAACTGTGTCTCAGGGATTGAAAAAAATAAGGCATGATTTGAACTGACGTCAGAACCAAACTATATGTAACAGAGGGATTACCTGGATGAGTGCAGCTCCAACAACACTCAAAAGCTCCAGGACAAAGCAGCACGCTTGGTCGGCACCCCTCTTAAACAAACACTCCCTCCACCATTGCGCAAAGTGTGTACTACATGCTAGAGAAACTATGGCTCCAACAGCCACCTCACAAACCTGCAACCTTTACCCCATTGGAGTCAGTTGGCAAATGGGATATGAGGGTACCTTTCTTGTGAAAAAAGAATTTCACGAAGGAAGGGTTTTGCACCTGAAACATGAACTCCCTTTGCCCTTTAGTGATGTCATAGAATATACAGTGCAGAAGGAGGCCATTCGGCCCATCAAGTCTGCACCAACCCACTTAAGCCCTCACTTCCACCCTATCCCCGTAACCCAATAACCCCTCCTAACCTTTTTGGTCACGAAGGGAATTTAGCATGGCCAATCCACCTAACCTGCACATCTTTGGACTGCGGGAGGAAACCGGAGCACCCGGAGGAAACCCACACAGACATGGGGAGAACGTGCAGCCTCCGCAGATAGTGACCCAGCGGGGAATCGAACCCGGGATCATGGCGCTGTGAAGCCACAATGTTATCCACTTGTGCTACCGTGCTGTTGATTGCCCTGGGATGCCTTTGCTGCCCATGTTACTGTTACTCCCAATTTCCAGCACATTTTAATGTTATTTTCAAAAGGTGCGTCATTTTTCAAAGCTGTTGATGCCACTTCGCATTGCAATAATGCCAGGTTCCCAATAACTGGAGTCAAATCAATGAAAACATTTCAAATGTTAACATGTTTATTGGTAAGTACTGGTCAAGGAATATATATCAAATTTCAAAATCACAATATGAAGTGTTTTTCTACCCCAGGCCCCTCCAAGCTAGAATTGTTTTAACACTGATACAGACATAATTGCCACATACAAATAATCTAGTTATAATATATATAATGTGTGACTAAAATGCTAAAAGTGGCATATTCAATAATAACAAATGTATTTTCTTTACATGATGTGTTCTGTTTGACTAGAAGTGCTTTTTATTTCCTTTGCATTTTGAAATGCAAATCACAAAACAGGTTACTGAACACTAATGTAAGTACAATATTACATAATTATCCTTAAAAGCCATTAGTAGTCAAACCATTCAAAATATAACAAGAATGCACATTTAACCTCACAAGAAAGCCCATTAACTTGCTCTTTTTAAAAAAAAATTTAACTTTCTTTTCAAAATAGCAACATTATAAAATCAAGGTAAAGAAAGATATAATCACCACAGAATTACTTTAAATCAGTTATAATTTTCAGTGCTATTACATTTCAAACCCAAGCGTTATGGACCAGGCACAGATAACATTGATTTGAAGAGGCAGTGTGTAGCTGGACTTCTTTTAGACTGAAAACTCCCCATAAATTCCTTCGCACTGTCTTCAGGTAGTTTAAAAATATTTTAAGTCTAGCATCAGACTGCTGACATTTTGAGGCTGAGCCCTTTTATACTCTACTGGTTGGCAAACAAAGAAGAAAAAAAACTACCTTAGATGTTACCAGACAGTCAATGGGAAAGAAGAGTGTGCTATGTAATAATGAAGTGTTAACGATGGTCGAGTGGGGAGAAGCGTTAGCGGTTCTAGAAAGATGAGTTCAAGTTGTTATCCTCTGGCCTATTGGTCCATTATCGACAATTTTTTGTTTTAAACTTCCTCCCCCCCCCCCCCCCCCCCTCCCCCCTCCCCCCCCCTGTAAAAATGTGTGCAGATGGGAGACATATTACACACAATCAATTGTCATCGTCCTTTGCTATATCCTGGAAAGAACTGGTCCAGAATAGACTGAAGAATCTTGTTGGGAACCATGTTGTAATCCTTTCCAAGTTCATGGCGACAGGCGGGACATGTGTACACTTGGGCACGGAATGATCTCTGCAGGCAGCTCTGATGGAGAAAGAAGATGCCCATAAAAACGGCATGCAAAAATTCATCAGGAACAGCATAATTGCTTCAGGTCAGCAGTTTTCATCCGGGCCTGGCCCCGAGAAAGTCGTCAAGGTCTCTTATCCCCATCTATTTAAGGCTGCTGGCATTGGCAAGTTTTGGTTGGGGGCGGGGGGAGGGGTGCAAGGGAGAGAAGGAGATTTGGTTGGGGTGCACCTCCTTCCCGTTATTTCCTCCTCAATGGTTTTTTTCCAGCCCCTCATTCTTCACTTCTTTCCACATTCCCATTTTCCTGACTACTTAGGTTGAAATGAAAATGAAAATTGCTTATTGTCACAAGTAGGCTTCAAATGAAGTTACTGTGAAAAGCCCCTAGTCGCCACATTCCGGCGCCTGTTCGGGGAGGCTGGTACGGGAATTGAACCGTGCTGCTGGCCTGCCTGGTTCTGCTTTCAAAGCCAGCAATTTAACCCTGTGCTAAATCAGGTTTGTCTCTAGGCAACTTTTCGAACATTACCTGTGCACCGTGAGAACCGCCTGTGCATCTGGGTACCAAGTGTAGGCCACTGAGTACGTTTAGGGGAGGCGATGGTGTAGTAGCATCGTCACTGGGCTAGTAATCCAGAGAGCATTGCTGTAGGGACCCGGTTTTGAATCCCACCACGAGAGATGCTGCAATTTGAATTCATTAAAAACCTGGAACTAGGGGCGGCATATGGTGCAGTGGTTAGCACTGGGACTGCAGCGCTGAGGACCCGGGTTCGAATTCCGGCCCTGGGTCACTGTCAGTGTGGAGTTTGCACTTTCTCCCCATTTTTGTGTGGGTTTCACCCCCACAATCCAAAGATGTGCAGGTTAGGTGAATTGGCCAGGCTAAATTGCCCCTTAATTGGAAAAAAATAATTGGGCACTCTAAATTTATCTTTTTTTAAATCTGGTACTAAAAGTCTAACAATGGAAATTGCCGAGCAAACCACTCAGTTCAAGGGCAATTAGGGATGGTCAATAATACCGACCCAGCCAGCAACGCCATCTTCCCATGAAGAAAGTTTTACAAAAGATGGCAGATGAGTAAGTGGTGGTGGGTCAGGGCTGATGAAGGAGTGCATAAAGAGAGGAATTTCAGAAGGGCCGAAAGTGGAGGTGTAACCCCAATTTAAAAAGAAAGACTAAACATGTATGTCGCGCCCCCCCCCCCCTCCGGCGGTTTAGTAAATTCCATCTGGATATGGTGCCAGTTGAGAACCACGTTGCTTGCGGCAAACATCTAAAAGCTAACAGTATAAAATGGTTAGACATTGGTGAAAAAAATAAATATGCACTTTGTACTGTATTGTATTGTTCCAGAATTGTGTTGCTACCACAGGAAACAGCTCAGGCATTATGTAAGAGTGTTCACGTGCTGAAAATACGTATCTTAGCAACACAAAAAAAATCAAATATTAACACCAAGATGGCAATTTTCAAAGTTGGTGATATTTTAAAATGAAATTAAATGAAAATTGCTTATTGTCACAAGTAGGCTTCAATGAAGTTACTGTGAAAAGCCCCTAGTCGCCACATTCCGGCGCCTGTTCGGGGAGGCTGTTACAGGAATTGAACAGTGCTGCTGGCCTGTCTTGGTCTGCTTTCAAAGCCAGCGATTTAGCCCTGTGCTAAACAGCTCCTCATTGTATAATCACACAAAATAAGACTTTTGAGGTGATACATTTAAAAAAAAATAGATATCAACACAGAACCCATAAAATCTCTACAGTGCAGAAGGAGACCATTCAGCCCATCAAGTTTACACCAACCCTCCAAAAGAACACCCCACCTAGGCCCACTCCCCCGTCCTATCCCCGAAGCCCCACCTAACCTGCACATCTTTGGGCAGAGCGTTCCTCCCTTGGTTTCCTGAAGGTATCAACTCCAATTTATTGAACCAGGACTTATCCAAGAAGCCATTCATTTTTATTTTTTTTAAATTTAGAGTACCCAATTATTTTTTTTTCCAATTAAGGGGCAATTTAGCGTGGCCAATCCACCTAACCAGCACATCTTTGGGTTGTGGGGGTGAAACCCACGCAGACACGGGGAGAATGTGCAAACTCCACACGGACAGTGAGCCAGGGCCGAGACTCGAACCCGGGTCCTCAGCACCGGAGGCTGCAGTGCTAACCACTGCGCCACGTGCCGCCCCCAAATAGCCATTAATGATATGGGTGCCCTTACAGTGAATATTAGCAAACTATTCAATGACACTGGGCAACTCCACTAAGGCCTAACTTAATTGTAAGAGATATTGGGCACAATTCTCTCAAAGAATGACTAAGGAAACACTGTGATTTCCACTGGGTGGCACGATCCTGATCGCATTCCACCCCCACCCACTTAGTCATCACTTTGGAGGGGGGCGTGTTTCGCACAGCCACCGAGGGGCGGGGCCTAAATACACGGGCAGGTCCTGCTCCTTGATCTGAAACTTAACCCCCCCCCCCCCCCCCCCCCAAATGACAGCGTAAGCCCCCGCGGACAAGGGGACTACCCCCAACCCTTGATCACAGAGGGGAAACCTCTTCCTCACCACTAAATGATCCCCCCCAGCCCCCGTCAGTGGCACTCTGTTACGGGGCCCCTGAAGGCTATGTCCCTTGACAGTACCAGGTTGCCATGTCTCCGACCACCCAGGGGCTACTATGGCCTCCGAGTTCCCTGGCCCAGTCATCATGTCTGGTCTCCATTGGTGCCAGCTGGCGTCATGTCATGCTGACGGATGGGAACACTGCACCTTCCCGAAAGGTTCGGCGTCAAGCTGACTTTGCATATTAACATCTATTTAAATATATGGTAATAAGGTTCACGCCCCTATTACAGAGGGCCCGGAAACTGACGCCTGCCGCAAATCCCATTGCAGGTCCCTCCAGGTATTTCTCCGACAAAATGGGATTTGACCAGGGCACAAAGGAGCCGGAAAATTGCCCCACATTTACTTTTGATAAGGGATCTCAAACTATTCTCTCTCCCACCCCCCGCCCCCACCGTTGCGCCCGCCAAGGGTTCTGAAGCCAATTCTGTGCAGCCTGGCTGAGATCAGCTAACTCTACATGGTTCAGCAACTGAATTTGGGATGGCTCAGCTATTGACACTGAGCCACCCAGGGGTACTGTTATAAGAATCTGAAGAGGAAACAAAACACTCGGTCACAAAATCAGGATGCATTTGCAATGTAAATCCACTGAAGATTCCATAGAATCCCTACAGTGCAGACGGAGGCTATTCATCCCATCGAGTCTGCACCGTCCCTCTGAAAGAGAACCCTACATCGTACCACACCCCGCCCTATCCCCGTTATCCCACCTAACCTGAACATCCTTGGATTGTGGGAGGAAAACAGAGCACCCGGAGGAAACCCATGCAGACACGGGGAGAACGTGCAAACTCCGCACAGTCTGTCACCCAAGGCTGGAATGAAACTCGGGTACTGGCCGCTGTGAGGCAGCAGCGCTAACCACGGCACCACAGCTGTTCTCCTGCTCACTCCGATGCCGCTTGCCTCTCGGCCCGCTGGCACCCTTGGCTGTGAAGGTGACCAAATCAGGACACGCCTTTTCATTTTTAGCAGAACAAATAAATTACCGTACAAGAGCATTCCTAGGGAAACGAGTTTCAAGTTCTAGAAGAGCTAAAGGCAATTGAAACGAATGCAAATCTTGCGTTTAAAAAGAATCTTCTCTGGACGTTGAAGTTCTTCAGTTTACTCTATACAGCAAACAATGGCAAAGTGAAGTTTAATGAGCTTTCAAGAAGTTAGATAAAGCACTTGGGGTGAAGGATATGGTTGTGGGGGGGGGGGCCAAAAAGACAGAAACGGGCTGATGAGTTGGATGATCCGCCATGAATGGAGGAGCAGGCTCGAAGGGCCAACTCCTGCTCCTATTTTCCATGTTAAATACTCACCTTGCAGACGTTGTGCTGACATTCTGTCGTGATTGGCTGGAAAACCAACTCCTGGCAGCAAATACACATAAAGATCTGCTCCGTTTTCCTCAAGAATTTCTGTGCATGGGGAGAGAGAAAAAAAGAGAGAACTTGTGGATTGACAGCAAAACATTCAGGGCAGACATGATACTTTGGACAAACCAGGTCTGGAAACATACCGGGCCTTCCATAAGAGAGGCAAGTGCCTCATCCCAAAGTTTCTTATTTAAGCAGTCCTCTCTGATCAGCCACTGCTGCTGTGGCGTAAGTTGGTAGGTTTCTCCCTCAGCGTCGTCCTGAGCAAGCTTCACAGTCTTCGGGGCTGGTGGTGCTGTTACCGTGGCAGTGCCAGCTGTGCCAGACAAGGAGAACATCCATCAGCCTTTTCAAACCACAATGTGCTCCCCCCTCCCTCCCCAGTCAGACAACAGGAACAGGTGACCTCCAGGCTCGTAATCGCATTCATGACTTGCCAATAACAATAGATTCAGAAACTGTCCTTTAAACTTCAGCAGTGTCGGGAGAAGGTTTGAGCTCATAAGCGGAGCTAGGCAAATTACATTAACTACTCAGGGCAGACAACGTGGTGGCTGCTACCTTTTTGAAAAATGTGTTCATGGGATGTGGGCATTGAAGGCTGCACCAGCATTTATTGCCCATCCCCAATTTCCCCTTGAGGGGGCAGTTAAGAATCAAACACATTGTTTTGGGTCTGGAGTCACAGATAGGCCAGACCAGGTAAGGTCCCAGTGCTATCCACTGCGCAACATGCTGCCCTCAGATGGGCTTTTACGACAATCGACAATGGATTCATTGGACTTTTAATTCCCGATTTTTTTTATTGAATTCAAATTTCACCATCTGCAGTGGCGGGATTTGAACCTGGATCTCCAGAGCATTATTCTGGCTCTCTGGTTAACTAGTCCAGTGACAATACCACAATGCCACTGCATCCCCATGGCACCTGCAAGGCATTCTTCAATGCTATCAATGGGGATGCACGCAGAGAATGCAGAGGTAGTGCCTCCAACACGGTCTATGCCTGGGGAATTGATTTAGTTTGTACAGTGCCATGAAGGAACTTTCCTCTCCAAAATCTCCACTTACACTGATTTTTAAAGGGGAGATACACTGTTCTCATTACTATTTCATTGCACAGGATCACATCTCGAATGAACACCAATAAAACCTGTTTCACATGACCATCGTAGTGAATCCCATGGTAAACCCATGGAAATAACTGTTTGCTCAATGACCATTAATCCAAATTACTGCACAACGTACCATTTTCCTGCTGCCTCTTTTGAGCGGCTCTGCCGCAATTGTTGACGACTGAGTTTGGTTCCTGCTTCTTGCTCTTTTTCTCCTTGTTTGCCATGGCTTCCAGGTATCCTTCAGGATACTGTCATGGAACATTATACAGAATTAAAATAGTGGCTGTATCTCTTTATTAGCAGCGGTTTACTACAATTAAAGATAACACGAAGCTCTGACCTGCATTTTCAACCCCAATTTCTTTGTCCGATCCTTTCCTTCTGGGGTCCAAGGAGCGGGTTCTACATCATCGCGTCGTAACAGATAGCGCCATACCAGGAAACCCGACTTCCCAATTTCAGGCCAGTATTTTACCACCTAGGTTAGTACAACAGTTTAGATTATCATATTGTACCGTGAATTGTAACGCCCGTACTTTTCAGTTTCAAAGCTTTGCAGCAATTCCTCATCATACTCTTTCACATCGGGCATTAACCAAAATGGTGTCTAGTAACCCATGAACCTGCTTTGAAATACTGATATATACTGAGCACAAACACTACTTTTATGTCAGGGTAGTGCTGCACCACTTGGCTACATCACACATGGGCAGCACGTGTGTCCAATAATACACACATATATATTTTATATATATATATATATATTCATGCAGGTTGAGTACCCCTTATTCAAAATGCTTGGGGCCGAGAGTACATAGATACATAGAAGATGCAGGAGGCCTTTTGGCCCTTCAAGACTGCTCCGCCATTTATCACAATCATGGCTGATCATCCAGCTCAATAGCCTAATACTGCTTTCTCCCCATAACCTTTGATTCCATTCGCCCCAAACGCTATATCTAGCCGCCTCTTGAATATATCATTATGGGCCAGGGTTTAGAGAACCCCAAAGTATATCAGGGAGTTCACCTGACCCACAACTTTAAATAGATTTTGGTTATGAGGAGCACAAGGGCCCACTTTACAGGTGTGGTGCAACAGAGAGCTAAAGTATGTTTAAAACAAAACAATGTTTTATTCTATGAATCCAGTTAACATTTTATAAACACACAGTAAACATCTTATGAACTACAAACAGTGATACTTTCCCAAATACAATATTCTATAGGTAACCCGTAATAACTTCTCAAACAACATCCAGAAGTTAAATCCTTTTTTAAAATAAAGACAGCAGGTTTAAATGCTCTACAAAAACAGGTATTAATTTGAAATTATCAATGATCTGGAGACATTCTTTAGCTTGTAGAGAGATATCATTATACAGCTGCTTGCTTTGAATGCATATATGCACCTCTGAAAACGAAACCAAAAACACTGCAGCTGCCAGCTCAAATCGAAAGTGAAAGACAGACAGCCCAGCTCCACCCACACACTGACATCACTGCAGCTATTTGATAAACACCCATTTCTTAAAGGTATACCACCTGACATTATTCAATGTTTTAGCATCAACTGCTTCCTGTGGTAATGAATGTCACAGGCTCACCACTCTTTGGGTGAAGAAATGTCTCCTCATTTCTGTCCAAAATAGTTTACCCTGAATCCTCAGACTGTGACCCCTGGTTCTGGACACACCCACAATCGGGAACATCTTCCCTGCATCTATCCTGTCTAGTCCTGTTCGAATTTTTAAAGTGTCTATGAGATACCCCCTCATTCTTCTGAACTCCAGCGAGAACAATCCTAACCTAGTCAATCTCTCCTCATATGACAGTCCCGCCATCCCTGGAATCAGTCTGGTAAACCTTCGCTGCACACCCTCGAGAGCAAGAACATCCCTCCTCAAAAAGTAGACCAAAACTGCACACAAGGTGTGGCCTCACCAAGGCTCTGTATAATTGCAATAACACATCCCTATTCCTGCACTCGAAACCTCTCACAATGAAGGCCAACATACCATTAGCCTTCTTTACCACCTGTTGCACCTGCATGCTTACCTTCAGCGAATGGTGCACAAGGACACCCAGGTCCCACTGCACACTCCTCTCTCCCAATTTACAACCATTCAGGTAGTAATCTGCCTTCCTGTTTTTGCTTCCAAAGTGAATCTCATACTTATCCAAATTATATTGCATCTGCCATTGATTTGCCCACTCACCCAACCTGTCCAGACCATGCTGTAGGATCTCTACATCCTCGTCACAGTGTGTCTTGGATTCTGGAATTTTTCAAATTTTGGAATACCTGTATAGGTACAGTCGTGAAACGCCACATAGCCAGCGAATCCCAGGCGAACACCATGTTGTTTTTTACTAGATATCGGCGCCTCGAAAAAAGGTGAGGATTTCAAAGCTTTTTGAATTTTGTATATAATGTCAAGGAAAATGTTACATCACAGGAGAAGGCTGTTTTGCTCATCGGTCTGCACTGGTTGAGAACCACTCGGCGTAATCCCACCTTCCCAATAGATCCATAGCCCTGCAGATCACAGCTCTTCAAGCAGACGTCCAAGTATTGTTTAAATGTGGGAACAGTACTCCACGTCCCTACCAACCTCTGGGAGAAAAGAATGTTCCTTCATCTCTCCTCTAACTCTCCACCAATTACTTTCAAACTATGCCCCACCCCCCTGGGTTTTGACTCCTCTGTTGTGGGCTAAATAGCTGGTTTAGCACAGTGGGCTAAATAGCTGGCTTGCAATGCAGAACAATGCCAGCAGCGCAGGTTCAATTCCCATACCAGCCTCCCCGAACAGGTGCCGGAATGTGGCGACGAGGGGTTTTTCCACAGTAACTTCATTGAAGCCTACTTGTGACAATAAGTGATTATTATTATTAATATTAAAGGAAATCACACCATATGCCTTCGTAAGCACCTCATCAACCTGTCCTGCTACCGTTAAAGGTCTGTGGGCACTCTATCCAAATTCCCTCTGTTCCTCCACATACTCAGTATCCTACTATTTGTTGTGCATTCCCATAACTTGTTGCAACTCCCAAAATGCTTTACCTCACATTTCTCTGGATTGAATTTCATTTTCCACTTTCTTACCAAATTGACCAGAAGCTTTCCTCCTCACTGTCAACCACTCGCCCAATTTTTGTATCATCTGCAATTATTTTCCTACAATTGAGTCTAGAAGTTTAATCTAAATGACAAAATGCGAGGAATCAAGTATCGAGCCCTACAGAACCCCACTGCTACCAGACTCCCAGTGGCGAAAACATCCGTCTACCATTACAGTTTGCTTCCTGCCATTAAGCCAATTTTGGATTTAATTTGCCGTTCTTCGTTGGAGCCAAAGGGGTTTTACTGTTTTGACCAGCCTGCCACGTGGGGCCCTGCCAAAAGCCTTACTAAAATCCACGTAGACCACATCCATCGCACTGCTCTCATCAACCCAACCGTCACCACCTCAAAAGAATTCAATCAAGTTCGGCAGATATGGCCTTCCCTTAAATCTGTGCTGATTTTGCTTGCTTAATCAATGGATTCCTTATTGAATGTTCATACTGTCCTTTAGAATGGATTCCAATGACCTTCCTCACAAGTTTAAAAATTTTTTTTAGAGTACCCAATTATGTTTTTCCAATTAAGGGGCAATTTAGCGTGGCCAATCCACCTACCCTGCACATCTTTGGGTTGTGGGAGTGAGACCCACACAGACACGGGGAGCATGTGCAAACTCCACATGGACAGTGACCCAGGGCTGGGTTCGAACCCAGGTCCTCGGCTCAGTGAGGCAGCAGTGCTAACCACCGCGACACCATGTCGCCCCGACCTATCCACAAATTAATTTAAACTAACTGGTCTTTAATTATTCGGATTATCTCTCTTCCTCCCCCCCCCCCCCGTTAAAACAACAAGGGTTGGCAGTCCGCCAATCCTCTGGCATCACTCCTGGAATATTGAAATTTCCTCCCAAGTGTTGGAATGAATGAATTTCCAACTCTACTACATCACTGGTAGAGGTGACAAGTACGGGCCAGCTGAAGAGGACAAAGTCAGCGAGTGAGTCACACCCATCCAAGTTTCCTGTATTTATTAGTCATATTGGCAGCTTTCTGCAGCCGGGTCAAATGCTTGCTCTTACTGCAGGAGAAGTTTATTTACCTTGGAGAGTGCAAAAGAGAGAAGAGGGGAGAGAAAGGGTGGACAGGAACTGCTAATTGCATCCGATACCAGTAGCACTCTTAATGCATGCGCTTCAACAAATGCACTACTTTCCTTGGTGAATGTCAGCATTGAGATTTAGTTTAACATTCCACAAAAGTACAGTTCCGGATTTGTTTTTTTACATTTGTCCACCACAATTGAAGGGATGCATTTCATTTGAACAAGCAAGGGAGGAACTTTCCAAAGCAAAAGACAAGCAAATGTCTGCTGTTGTACTGTAATATAATGGGTTAATTCTCACTGTTAAATACACCAATCAGATACGGTTTCCATCACAGGAAGTGATGCGATATCACATGATTTGCTCTCTCTTGTGTAGCCAGAGCAGTAAAAAGTGTTCAATGAAGTGTTTAACATACCTCTGCAGACCCATTGGGTGGAATTATCCCCCCCCCATGCCGGGTGGGAGAATCACCCGGGCGCCACGCGTATCCCGCCACGCATCCCGACGCCCGCACGCGATTCTCCCACCACCCCCCCCCCCCCAAAACCGGCGCGGCGCGAATCACGGCTGGCCACTGGGAGAATCGCCACTTGCCGTTGGCAATGGGCGAGCGGCGATTCTCCGGCCCGGATGGGCCGAGCGGCCTGCCCAACACGACAGGTTCCTGCCAGCGCCATCCACACCTGGTCGCTGCCGGCGTGAACAGCGCGGGAACGCTGAGGGGCGGAGGGGGGGGGGGGGGGGTCTGGCCTGCGATCGGTGCCCACCGATCGGCCGGCCGGCCTCTCTGAAGGAGTACCTCCTTTCCTCCGCTGGCCCGCAAGATCGATCCGCCATCTTCTTGCGGGGCGGCCGCGGTGAGGATGGCAACCGCGCATGCGACGTCATTTACGTGGCGCCGGTCGCGTCATTTACACGGCGCCGCTTGCACGCGTAAATGACGCGGCGCCGCTCCTAGCCCCCCGGGGGCGGGAGAATAGGGGGATGGGAACGGCCTCCGACGTCGGAGTGAAACTCCCCGATGGGAGAATTGCGCCCCATTATATATTATGCATTAGTTGAATGTGAATGACACTGCATGGAAACATGAACTTTAATTTATATAAAGAACAAAGAAAAGTACAGTACAGGAATAGGCCCTTTGGCCCAACAAGCATGTGCCGATCATGATGCCCCAACTAAAAAAAAACCTTCTGCCCTTACTCGGACCATATCCCTCTGTTTCCTCCCTATTCATGTACCCATCCAAATGGCCTCTTAAATGTTGCTAATGTGCTTAGTGCCTTTAATGTTGTAAGATGTACCAGGGTACTTCAGAGGAGCATTAACAGGTATCATTTGCTGATCAACATGTTCAGGTAGATGACTTAAAGCTTGGCCAATGAGGAGAATCCAAGAGGAGGTTTAGGGAGGGACGGGCAGAGCCTGGCAGCCAAAGGCACAACAGCCAGTGGTGGAGTGATTAAAATCAGGGATGTGTAAGAGGCTAATCGGAGAGCTGTAGGGTGAGAGGAGATTTCAGAGATAGGGAGGGGCAAGACCATGGAGTGATTTGAAAACAAGGCTGAGAATTTTTAAATCGAGGCATTGCTCAACAGGGAGCCAACGTAGGTTACCGAGCACAGGGGTGATGGGTGAATGGGACTTGGCGCTAGTAGGGACATGGGGGGGCAGAGTTTTGGATGAGTCTACGATGGTAGAATGTGGGATGTCAGCCAGGAGTGCATTGGAATAGTCAAGTCTAGATACAACAGAGACATGGAGGAGCTGAGGCAGCAAGGCAGTCTAGCAATGTTACAGAGGTGGAAATAAGCAGTCTTAGTAATAGTGTGGATGTATGGTGAGAAACGTTTCTCAGGGCCAATAGGACACAAATGGAAACAGTCTGGTTGCCAGGGAACGGAATGGATTTGGTGGTTAGGGAACAGAGTCTGTGGCAGTGAATGAATCAAATGGTTTTGGCATGGTAGCGCATTGGCTAGTACTGTTACTTCACAGAGCCAGGGTCCCAGGTTTGATTCCCGGCTTGGGTCACTGTCTGTGCGGATCTGCACGTTCTCCCAGTGTCTGCGTGGATTTCCTCCGGGTGCTCTGATTTCCTCCCACAAGTCCTGAAAGACATGCTGTTAGGTCATTTGGACATTCTGAGCTCTCCCTCCATGTACCCGAATATGCACCGGAGTGTGGCGACTAGGGGATTTTCACAGTAACTTCATTGCAGTGTTAATGTAAGCCTACTTGTGACAATAATAAACATTATTATCAATTATAATTTGGTCATCTCAATATTTAGTTGGGGAAAATTGGTGCTCTGGGTGTCAGACAAGTAGTCTGACAAGTTAAGGAACAACGGAGGAGCTGAGAGAGGTGGCAGTGTGGTAGAGCTAGACTTAACCGGTACAGATTTGGAAACTAATGCTATTTTTTCCACATATTGTCAAGGTGCAGCATGCAGTTGAGAAACAGGATTGGGCCCATGCATAGATGCTCGACTAGGGGATTTTCACAGTAAATTCATTGCAGTATTAATATAAGCCTACTTGTGACACTAATAAAGATTATTGTTATTGCAAAATACTGCAGAGGCTGGAAATTTGAAATAAAAACAGAAAAGGCTGGATAAGCTCAGCAGGTTTGGCAGCAACTGTGGAAAGACAATCAGAATTAACTCAACAGAGTCCGTACAATTCTTTATACTGCATCAAAATGTTAACTGTATTTCTTCCTCCACAGATGCTACCAGAGCTGCTGAGTTTATCCAGCATTTTCTGTTTTTCCCACAGGCAATGGTACAGGAGTGTGAAGAGAAGTCACTGAAGACAATTATCTGGGAATGGAAACAGTTAGATGATAGCAGAGGGGTGTTGGAGGAGGATATGGTTAACCGTGTCAATGGCAGCAGATAGGTTGAGGGATACTTTACCATTATCACCGGCACATTGTCTGTAAATTGTGATTTTTATCAGAATGATGTTGAGACTGTGGCAGGAGCAGAAACCTGACTGAAGGGTTTCAAACGTGGAGAGGAATGGAAGACTGGAGACAGCGGTACTTTGCAAGGTCAGGGCGCTCAAAGGGTTACTACTTTAACTGATCATCTAGCAATAAAACACATTTTATTGTTGGACAATGAGTTACAGCAACAATCCCTTGAGCGCCCTGACCTTGCAAACTATCGCTCTATCTCCAATCTCCCATTCCTCTCTGTCCTACACAGATGCTGGGTACTGGGAAGTTTTGAATTCCAATGAATGAGAACCTTGTAAATCCCATCATATCGATTGCCTTCCTCGGGTGCATATTTGCTGACTTTCCGTCCTTTTGAACTCCTGACAACCCGGACCGATTTCCCAGCCTTCCAATCTTTAGCCTCTGCTCCAATCTCATCATTCAGCACGGCGTCACAATTGAGAGCCAAGGCCCTGAAATAAAGCACAGAGAATTGCAGCTCAAAACCAAAAACTACTCGGTGATGAAGCTGGGGATACAATAACAAAAACAACATCTCACTACGGCCATCTGTAAACTATAAATAAAATCTCAAAGGAGTTACAATTTTATCACTGCATTTGAAGTTAGCACAAATTTTTATTTACAATCTTCCAATGAATTTTGACGATACACAACAGCTGGCATTAATCGGTAGTCTCTGATCTCTCGCCACACCAAAACAGCTCACTATTCAGCAGTCTAATTTTCACAGTACCTGCAATTATGTGATTGAGGAATGCTCAAAAAGAAATTGCAGGTTTACAAAAAAATAAAATTACATGCACTACCCCCGGGGGTTGTAAACATTCCAGAACCTCATGCTGCCGAAAGAGGCTGTAATCCATCTGTTCCAACCCGCAGAGTGACCTGTGAAAGCAGACGAACCTGCAACAGCATGAAGTGATCCGAGTTCAGACTGAAGAACACGCGGAAGTTTTAAATGGCAGCAGCACCATCCCCATTTGCTGCTCTCCCACCCCACCAAACCGATTACGTGCTAACCGCAATGTTGACACAGAAGCTACAAGAGTACGGTATCCTATGATTGTGCCCCTGGGCTATCCGTCCAGAGGTGATGCTCAAGTCTTAAGTGCAGCAAATTGTGAAAATGAATTTAAATGCACCCCCAGAAGAATTGCTACGGAACCCTTAAGCTACTGTAAAATCACAAATATCCCAGAGGGATAGCAGTTTGTTGACCGGTGACTCCAGATTCCCAGTAACCTCTGAAGGGACCTGGCAAGTCAATCAATTGTGTAGAAATGCTGCTGACAACAAAGAACAAACAAAGAACAAAAGAAATGTACAGCACAGGAACAGGCCCTTCGGCCCTCCAAGCCCGTGCCGACCATGCTGCCCGACTAAACTACAATCTTCTACTCTTCCTGGGTCCGTATCCCTCTATTCCCATCCTATTCATGTATTTGTCAAGATGCCCCTTAAATGTCACTATCGTCCCTGCTTCCACCACCTCCACCGGTAGCGAGTTCCAGGCACCCACTACCCTCTATGTAAAAAACTTGCCTCGTACATCTACTCTAAACCTTGCCCCTCTCACCTTAAACCTATGCCCCCATGTAATTGACAACTGGATTAATTTTCGGGATGATAGGGTTGTCCTGTGAGGAGAGTTGAAATACCCTCTGCATCTTAATAAATACTTAAGAGGCCTCGACAGACTCGATGTTGAGAGGTTGTTTCCCCTGGCCGGAGAGTCTGGAATGAAGGATCCACAGCCATTTTGAACTGAGATGAACATAAATCTCTTCACTAAAACAGGGCTCTAAATCTAATTCTCTTCCCCAGAGGGCTGTGGGTGCTCAGTCATCAAGTATATTGAAGAATTTCTGGGCACTGAGGGTTTGAAGGAATGTACGGGGCTATAGAGAGGGAAAATGAAATTGAAGAAGATAGCTATAGTGCTATTGACTGATGGAGCAGGCATGAGTCTCTTTGCTAAATGTTCTTACATCGGGATTAACAACAAATAGGGTCTTCCATCTTACTCACATGCTGAAAACAAATTGAAAAAAAAAAGTTCAAGGCCTTTATTTTGATGTCTCACTTATTCATCAGAAAGGTGTATAAAATGTGAAGCAACAGCAACCTACAGGAATTCCATTTAATTCCACCTGCTCGATTCCTCAGTCTCTGTAAATCTTCTCACGTATTACCCTTTTCTGCATAGCAGCCTTATTCCTCCAGACTATTTCTTATCCACGAACAAACATCCCTTTATAACAACATCGCCTCCCACCCACAAGCCCTCGCGATCTCTGTGCTCCTCCAGTTCTCCACATCCCTGATTTTAATCACGCTACCTCTGGCTGGTGGCCTTGCTTACAGCTGCCTAGGCCTCAATTTCCTCTCCTGCTCATCCCGCTTTTGTTAAGATGCATCCTAAATTCCATCTCTTTGACCAATATTTTGACCAACCCTCCAGATATCTCCTTTAAGTGGCTCACAGTGTCAAATTTGTTTGGTGACATTTGTGTGGCGTGCCACTTTGCCACATTAAAAGGTACTATTGAAAAGTTTGCTCGATTGATACCTGGAATGGGGGGGTTGTCTTATGAAGAAAGGTTGGAGAGTCTGGGCTTGTTTTCACTGGAGTTTTAGAAGAGTGAGGGGTGACTTGATTGAAGTATATAAGATTCTCAGTGGTATTGACAAGGTAGACCGGGAAATGGGGATGGAATCTTCCGAGAATTTGACAAAGTGTCTGTCTCATATAAAACTGGTGTGTAACTCGGCAGTTGTGCAGACCAGTTTTCTCACGGCATCTTGAGCCCCTTTGCCAAAAAGAAAATGAGTGGGCGTGTTTTACTCTGATGGGGTGGTGCGTCAGAAGCTGGAACCAGCATCAGAGAGATCAGGGTGCCATGATCAGCTTAACGGCCCCCAGCAACCCAACATTCATCGCTGGCGGCACCCCCCCCCCGCAAAATCTGATCTTCCCCTGCCCACCACACATCAAGGCACCCTCCTCCCCCTCAATGTCTGCCCTCCTCTCCGTATCAATGTGCAGCTCCCTCGCAATGGGGCTCTCACTAGGGTCTGCCCTTGGCACATGCTGGCACTGCCCTGACGTGCGCCAGAACCCCCACCCCCATACATGGAAACAGATTTAAAGTTGTTAAAATGGCGCTGGCGCAGGGCGGTGAAAATCAGGAAACGCGATCTCTCCACAGAGAATAGTGCTTCACGATTCCCGTGAGATTTTCCATCCTTCCCCGCCGATCCCACAGGTGGCAAGGACGGGCTCAAGATCTCGCCCATGATGTTCCCTCTCGTGGGTGTGTCAAGAACTAGGGGGACACGGTTTTAAAATTAGGGGGCGCCCTTATAGGAGAGATGAGGGAAAAAAAACATTTTCTCTCAAAGCGTTGCACGACTTTGGAACTCTCTACCTCAGAAGGCGATAGAAACGACGTCACTGAATATTTTGAAGGTTGAAGGTAGATAGACTCTTGCTAGGCAAGAGAATTAAAGGTCATCGGGGGGGTAGATGGGAATGTGGAACTCAACGCAAACGAATTAGCTATGATCTTACTGAAAGACGGAGCAGCCTCAAGGAACAAACGACCTACTTCTGCTCCTATTTTGTATTATAAATGCAAGCTATCATTTCATATTCCTCCCTATTGCAGTATATCATCACAAGAGGAACAGAGAGCCAGCTCATGGCTGAAGTGGAAGCGTTCCAGTGTTGCTCTATGCACCTGCAGATGCCGGCATGTTTTTAAATGCGAAGTGACATGGATACCTGAGAAATGTTTTGCACAAACATTAAAAAAAAAATTTTTTTTAGAGTATCCAATTATTTTATTCAAAAAAATGCTTTTTTAAAAAAAAAAACTAAATCAGGGGCAATTTAACGTGGCCAATCCACCTAACCTGCACATCTTTGGGTTGTGGGGGTGAATGTGCAAGCTCCACACGGACAGTGACCCAGGGCCGGGATTTGAACCCGGTCCTCAGCGCCGCAGTCCCAGTGCTAACCACTGTGCCACATGCTGCCCCTTGCACGAACCTTACCAACAAGCGGGGAACATCTGGTAGCCAGAAATCAACGTCACAACTTTAGCTTTAAAGTTAGCTAAATGCTGGGTTGTATTCATTTCCCTGTGAATGCTAAGTGATGTTGATTCAACAGAAACAGCTGTCCCAGCATATTGCTGAAACATTTCAAGTTGAAGCCACTAATATAATCTCGCCTTGATAATTGATTTTATTACTAATTTGACAGATTTAATATTTCACATTATGCAACTTAAGTAACGGTCAAGTGGAAACTTAGCACTAAATTTAAATTAAGTAATCAAGCTACAAGTAACTTTGAAGAGGGCTACACTGTACCTTCAAGCAGCCAATTCACAAATATTGTGATTAGTTGATCACCTTCTCTCTGCTGCTCAAATATCCAATTGGAAATAACAGTTGGTTTCCCTCAGTATGTTCAATTATTTAGGCAATGGCCAGGATTTTCCACCTCTGCTTCCGGTGGGCGGGAAAGCCGGTTGAGGCAGTAGTCCCCAAATGGCTTTTATGCCGGCGGGAATTTCCCATTCCTATTCACCCCAGTCCCACCAATTGCGCAATGGGGTTCCCACCATGAAAGGTCGGCAACCCCATTACCAGACTTTCCCTACTGTATCGTCCCTCCAACACGCCCGCCAGCGTGGCATCGTGTCGGCGGGCAATTGTTGCCAAATGGGGACCTAGTGAACAATCCCCGCTGGGGTCGCACAGGAAATTACAGCCCCCACGAGGGACAGGACCATGCCCTGGCAGTACCTTGGCAGAACCACTGGGGACTTTTCATTTATTTTAATTTTTCCCTTTAGATGGAGGTGGCCTTTAAAAAGTGCACCCTGATCCCTTTAATGCAGACATTCCCGGGCCCACCAGTGTGATGGCGTGGGACCGGCCTCCTTCATTTTTTTTTTTTTGCCCAAGTGTCAAAACAACATGGTGGAAAAAGCCGGCAGCGGGTCGGAGGGCAGCATTTTTTCTAGCGGGACTTGGAAACCCTTAACACTCCTTAAAGAGGATGGGCTGCATTCTTCGGTTCTTTTACAACAAAGTTCAATATTTCTATCCACAAAGTCGAAATTAAAACCAAAAATCCAAGTGGGAGAATTAGCCTGCCTCAGGAGGTGTATTCTGCTCTTGTTCAGGTGATGTGAAATATTTCATGGTATATTGAAAAAAGAGCACAGGAGTTCCCCTGGTATTTCCTGGACAACATTCATCCCTCAACTGACTACAGTGACAGACAAACTGGATATATGGCTGTCTGCGAAATTTTGCTAAGTGCAAACGGGTGCTGTGGTTATGACAACAAGTGATTGAACTACAAAAGCCATTAATTGATTGTAAAGATATTTGGGATATAAGAAGTTTGTTAGTTTTTTGAAATTCCCCTTCTCAGACATCCTAATATTGACTATTTTGCAGCCTTCTGTTAATTAGGTGTTCTGTAACTAGTAGCCCTGATACGGAAATCTTTAAAAGGGTGAGGTAAATGACAGCACAGAAATATGTAAAACTCACCTATTCATGTTGGTGAGGGTCTGATCATACGACTGCTCGCCAATCCGCTTGTTTCCAGAAAGATCTCGACCACCGCTTCCAGTGTATGTGAATTCATTACCCCTGTCCTAAGAGTATAAAGAAGACCCATCAGCGACAAGAACTCTACCCAGTTAAGGTCAATATGATGGTGCAATTGTTGCTTATCGAGCAATTACAGTATCTCATTGCAGGGAGATGTGATTAGGCTGATAACGTTAGGAGCTGGTATTAAATTAATTTCGACACCATTGTCAGGATATGAAACCTTTCGAAATCCACGCCCGTCTCTCTCAAATTGAATCAGAATTATTCAACAATAAATATTCTTGGGTAGGGAAGGGGGTGAGGGGGTCAAAGTAACCCAGGAAGGGACGGAACAAAAAGAATCTCAGATATAGTGTTTTAATTTTGCTTTATAAAAATGGGCCCAATACACCACGACATTCCGAATTGAAACCTACATACTGTAGTTGTCAATCTTTTTGCTGGTCACCCGTCTCGTGGTTCAGAAGCATCGACTGCAGTTTATCGCAAAAAGTTACGCAATGGCTGGAATTCTCCGGCCTGGGATTCTGTGTTCCCACTGGCAACACACTCCCGTCCGGGGGTTTCCCGGCGACGTGGGGTGGTTTCAATGGGAAATCCCGCCGCCAGCGAATGGCGTGCATTTGAGAAACACGGGGCCAGGGGACTGAAGAGTCCAGCCAATATCTTTCTTAAGACCCAATGCATTTTATGATTTGTTTGTAACAATTTCACATGACTAATTACAACTTTAAGAGCTAGAATTTCCAAACAATTTCCTGATTAGTACAATCAAGGAATTAATTAAGTTAATTACCCCATTGTATAACATTAAAATGCTGTAATTCCCCAGTGTATGCCAAACCCTCACCATGAAGTAATAATGCACTTACTCAGGGCGTATGCAGTGTACCTTCAGAAAGGCAGTACAACAGCACTCTAATAAAATAGACTTTTATTTATACTGTTAGGAAAAGCATTGGTGTACTAAAATCATGACAGGAAACAATCTTCTCTTTTGGGAATTGTTCCAATTAGATCATTATCTTCGTGTGATAACTTAATGCAGCTCATTCAGTTTGCCAATCCATGACATTGGGCTAAGCCACGAAGACCGGAAATATTCTAGGTTCGTATTCAGTCAATGTGATCTTAGGCAGGTGAAGAAACATGATCATTTTCTCAGCCCTCTGAGACTAAGGAGGGGAGGGTAATAAAGTCAGGGAGTGATCACAACAGTTCGCAATCCAAAAAATATGTACCAGAAAATCAGTGTATCCGTTTACACATGAAGTATGGCTACTGGGAAAGATACTGGAGGATGGCTGGTACATTTACAGAACTGGAAGTGGGGGAAAATATAAGATGAGGAGGGAAAAGATAAGATTAAGAGGGAAAAGCAGTTTAATTTGAGCCCAGGGATGAAAGAAAATTATACTACCATAAAATGCAATATGGAGTTGTACAAACCCAAGAGATGCAACGTGTGGATGTGTGTGAGCGAAAGAGAGAGTATGTGAGAGAGCTCGAGCAAGAAAAAAAATGACCTTACTGATCTGCTCGGATAATGCTGCGCCTCAGTGTCCCCTGGAGTCTTTTTAACAAAAGCTAAAATGGTTAATATTGTACGGAGCTCGTTATTTTAGCAACATACCACTTCGTCCTCAAAGCCGCCGGCTAGCACCAGGGAGTAGGCTCCATCATTACTTCGTCCATGAATCCCTCCAACATGTGGCCTGTGAACACCTGCCTCACTCACCTTGCAGCAATAAAGCATTCAGATTTAAAACAGTTAAGAAAGGTGATAATCGAGTTATCAGTATATGATCAGTAATCATCTTGAATTAGCCATTTCTCATTAACAGAACTTAAAACTGAAATAAAGTCAGTGATATCTTTAAAATAAACAGGGCTCAGTTTGAGCGATTTACAGCAAAAAAAATACGGCGGTAGATAACTTAGCTTCTCAGCACAGTGGCGCAGTGTTTAGCACTGCTGCCTCACAGCGCCGAAGACCCCGGTTCGGTCCCGGGTCAGTCACTGTCCGTGTGGAGTTTGCGCATTCTCCCCTTGTCTGTGTGGGTCTCACCCTCACAATCCAAAAAGATGTGCAGGCTAGGGGGAATGGCCACACTAAATTGCCCCTTAAATTGTAAAAAATATAATTAGGTAATCTAAATTTTTTTTTTTTTTAATAAAAGTACATAAGATAGCTCCGTGTTCTGATAATTCTTGAGTCATGCAGATTTGTCGTCACATATGCACAAATCCTGAACAGATTATAGGGAAAATTAAGTTTTGTCATTGGTTGGGCAACATACAACACAAAAATAGGAGTAAATACTTGTGTGATGAAGCAGCTGTGGGAAAGCTAGAATGAACCATAACGTCCCACTTAACAAAGTAGCAGAAGCAGCAGGCGCAAATATCGTCTGGTCAAATGACTGCATTGGAAGCACATTTTTCACATAACCGGAGGGTAATTTAAAAGAAAAAGTACATAAGAGAGTTCCAGTCCCTCCCAAGATATGCTTCTTCAAAACATTCCAGGAGTGTAGATTAGCTTGCCAAGTTTTGAGGGAACCCAAATGATAAGCACATGTGAAACAGCTACAACATTGTAGATAGGTGATGGCAATACTGGGTTACAGGGATAGGGTGGAGGCATAGGCCTGGGTAGGGTGCTCTTCCAGAGGGTCGGTGCAGACCCGATAGGCCAAATGGCCTCCTTCTGCACTGTAAGGATTCTATTCTATGATATGATTTCTCACGTAAAAAGCGATTCCGCTATAAAGCCCCAGAACACGTGGCATTGAATTCTTATAAAAGCTAGAGTAGACAAGAGCAGGGCAGTAATCATAATTGATCCATGAAAAGGCCTTCAGTAAGGTACTAATGTAAACGGCGCCATAGTCCCAGATGACCATAGGCTGCTTTCCCCTTTGACAGGGAGATCTGACTGGTGTTGGTGATTTAACCGGAGGATCACCACACCTCAGGCCAGGGTCAAAGTACAGGAATTGAACCCGCGCTGTTGGCCTTGCATCACAAACCAGCTCTCCAGTTAACTGAGCTAAGCAGGCCTACATAATAGACAAATGAACGTCAGAGAATGTTGAGTCAAAGAATGCGCAGTGGAACAGATAGCTAGTTGGCTACAAGACAGAAAGTAAGTGCAATGGGGCAGTTATTCAAGTGGCAAAAGGTGTTAATTGGGGTCCCACAAAGATCTGTACTGGGACCGCTATCGTTCACAATTTATTATGAACAATTTAGACTTCTGACTCCAAACCCACAGGCCACACCAAATTGGCAAAGGGCAGGGGTAGGATCAATATGAAGGAAGGCTGCAACAAAATTACAAAAAGACATCGATAAACTCACAATGGGTATATAATTGGTATAATCTCCACCCAGGGGATAGGGTGGAGGTGTGGACCTTGGGTAGGGTGTTCTTTCCAAGAGTCGGTGCAGACTCGATGGGCCGAATGGCCTCCTTCTGCACTGTAAATTCTATGTAAAATTAATTTTAACGTAAATAAGTGAGTGAATATATTTTGGTAAGAAAATGAGGACACATATTTACTTGGGAAATAATAATCTTTATTGTCACAAGTAGGCTTACATTAACACTGCAATGAAGTTACTGTGAAAAGCCCAGAATCTAAATAGTACAAAACGAACCTTGGAGTACAAATACAAAAATATTGCTTAAAAAGACTGTTTTTGTCGAAGCTTTTCGTCTTACACTCATCAACATACCAACAACATACCAAGGATACCACATTGTCCTGATGAGTGCAAAACGAAAAGCTTCGGCAAAAATAACCTTTTCTCCCCAGCAATACTGGTATTACCAAATTATTAAATACAAAAAAATCATTAAAAGTAGTGATGTTGTAAGGCCATAAACATAAAGGCACTCGGGTTTATTTCTATAGGCATGGAGAGTTTAGAGGTTATGCTAAACTGGTGGTGAGCCTTGGCAAGACCAAAACTGGGAATACTGTGTAGAGGTAATATTCTGGTTACCATGTTATCATTTGACTTTCCAGTCTGTACCACCTTCACAAGTTGTTAGTCCCCCTCAACCAGCCTCTGACTATAATCCTACAATTTTTTTCTGCTTCAAACATTTATCTAATTCCCTTCTATAGATCACCACCTTATCAGGCAATGCATTGAAAATCCAAAACCATTCATTGTGTGAATTTTACTTCTGTGGCCTCTGGTTCTTTGTCAATCACCTTAAACCTGTGCCCTCTGGCTATTGACACTTCAATCACCGAGAAAAGTTTCTCTTTACTTCCCCTATCCAAAACCTTAAGCACCGCCACCAAATCTCCTCTCCGCCTTTTCTGCTCTAAAAGAGAGAAATCGCAGTTCTCCAGTCTATCCTCCTAACTATAATCCCCGATCCCATTCTAGTAAATCTCTTCTGTACCAATTCACAAACTCCTCCCACACTGGAGCGAGTTAAAAAAAAATTGACAAGGGACGATATTCCGAGAAAAGGACTACTCCTTTCAGGAGAGGATGAACAGGCTGGGTCTTGAAAAGAGAAAGGCTGAGCGAGGAGTAATGTGATTAAGGTCTTTAAAATTATGAAACGTTTTGACAGAGTGGAAACGCAGAGAAAGTGTTTTGACTTGTGTGGAAGAGCCGAGCTGGAGGCCAAAGTCAGCAAAAGAGACAATCGGGGAATTCAGAAATATTTTCTTTAAACCAGAGTGGTGAGAATATGGAACCCATTACTACAGTGAGTAGTTGTGACTAATAGTTTCCATAAATCTAGTTTCCATAATACTATCAAGAGATAAGGCAAGATGAGGGAGAAAGGAATACAAGGTTAAATTGCTAGTTAGATGCGGATGGATAGGTGGAGGCTTGCGTGGAGCATTGACAGCGGAATGGACTGTACTTGCTCTGCATATTATAATAATTTATGTAATTACAGCTGTTTATGGCCAATCAAAGCTAAACTGAAACAATCTTAAACTAACTGCTCCTTCTGAACTACGAACCTGCAAGGACTAACTACATGTCTAATTTAAGAATGAGGATCCGGTCAGGCAAGTAATCAATCCTCTCTGCTTCATTCCACATCGACTGCAGAAGCTATTAAAGTAAGGCAGGTGGAGATTGGGTGATTCATTCCTCCCCGAGTAAGAATTATTTTATCAGTTGTCAAAAGTTGAGCTGCAAATAGGAGAGCTCGTGTTGCAGGTATATGATATCTTAGCAGTAATATGTAGCAATTGTGTGCCAAATGTGGCACATTTTGTTACCACTGGAACATGATGAAGCATCAGGTAGAACAAGCCTCAACCTGCTCCCCATACTTCTTCAAGACTATAGCGGTGAATGATACACTAATCTAGTTACCAGCTTGCCCCCGGTCTTCACACACACACAAAAGAAATGTAAGAATTGAAAATGCCTAGATGTAATAACTTGAGATTGTGCTCAGATCTATACAGTGGAAATTACACTTCAGTTCTCTAACTTCGTGATAACGAAGAAAGCATTGAGACAATGTTCTGACCCAACCGAATCGGAGAAGTGATCTTAGTTTTAAAGCTGTAGGTGTGCCCGAAGAAACCTTTTATCAGAATGCCAATTTGAATACAGCAGATCAAGAACAAGGCCTTGCAGTTTTCCCGAAAAGAAAACTAACACTTTCACTTGTGCAGGACATGAGAAAAAGCACCTTAGACGAGATTTAAATAACGCCTGGTAAGGATCAAAAATAAGACTTGGTCAACTGAGAATTGCACGGACTTAATTGTGCACCATTTTCAAACAGCTTGCTGAAAACCAGGCATCAACGGGCGGTCCCTTAACTGTACAAATGCAAATTGTTCATTAAAGACTGAAATCACCACAACATGAACTGGATAGAGCTATATTTTCATCTAAGCTGAAGCACAAACTGGAGTTATTCCAGTAGAAGCAGAATGTGTGTGACTGGTCTAACCAACCAGCCATTAAACAAATGTTTTTAATTCAATGCTATAAACTCTTATTAATGGATTTCTTGTAAGGAAACCAAGGTGGTGTCAATCATTGGGCAAAACCGATCTAATAGTGTGTGTGCTTCTGTGTGCGCATGCGTGTGTCTGCCTGCCAGTGGGTCTGTGTGCATGTGTGTGCGCATATGCGCAGAGAAATTTGAATTGAAGTTATTGTGGCCAGGAAAATAAAAGACTTTCCGTGCCACAGTTTGACACAGCAGAGATTGAGACGATACCTTGGGGTTGGTGGGTTCTCCAAGGAGCCAAAGATGCCCAAACCCTAAACACACCGCCCTCCTATATATCCTGGCTACATGCCGAGTCAAGAGAGCAATTTTATACCCCCGAGCCTAACGTATTAGCAGGTAAAGAGGAAGAATTTCAATCGAGCAGCTTGCATGAATAACTTTACCCCTTAAAATTAAACTCAAGGTGCAGGGTGCATTCTTTTATGGGAATATCGAATCCTTTTAAGGTTCTGCAAAACTGCAGCCACCTTGAGAAGTCAGTTCACAACAACTTGCATGACACAAGCCACGCAAGGAAATATTAGGTCAGATGACCAAAATCTTTGTACAAGAGGTAGGTAATAAGAAGTGACTTAAAAGGATGAAGATGAGGTGGAGAGGTGGAAATTAGGGAATTCCAGAGCTTAGAACCCCTGGTAACTGACGATCTGGCATCCAATGGTGCAGCAATTATAATTGGGAATGCACAGCAGGCTAGAATTAGAGGAACGCAGATATCTCAGACGATTGAAGATGAGACAGAGAGGGGTGAGGCCATGGAGGGATTTGAAAACAAGGATGAGAATTTTAAATCAAGATACTGCTCGACTGAGTAGGCCAATGTAGGTCAGCGAGTACAGGGAGTGAAGGGGAACAGGATTTGTTGTGAGAAGAGTTTTGAAGGACCTCAAGTTTATCGAGGGTAGAATGTGTGGGACCAGTCAGTACATTGTTGTTTTAGTTGAGTCGAGAGATAGGAAAGGCAAAAATTAGGGTTTCAGTAGCAGATCAGCTGAGACAAGAGGCAAAGTGGAGTGATGTTATGGACATGGAAATAGGTTGTTAAGATGCTACCGTGTAAAACAGCTTAGATTTCTGTGGTGTTACATACATCTTCAGAGTACTTCAGAGGATTATGGATACTGCACAGACGCTAAGCACGGCAGCATGGGGAAAGAGAGTTAAGAGGAAAATGAATAGAACGGCTTGAATGAGCTTTTTGAAGCCAGAGAGGTAAGTGAAGTTGCTGAGCAAGAGAAGTTGAAAGGACATGGCAGGGAGGCTCAAACAGGTAATGGTGAAGCAGGGAACAAGAACCAGGCCAGGGTTGGAGAATCAGCGAATGTGTGAAAGGGTATACATCAAGAGATATCACAGAGCTATGGAGAGAGCAAGGCTTTTCAGAGATTTGAAAGTAAGATTTGAAACCTCCAAGTCAATTTTCTGCAACGTGGAGGCTTGAGCGAGAACAAGCCACAAAATACCCAATTGACTTCTAGTTTCTGAATAGTAAGAGGCAGGCGGGTCACCATGGAGTCCAACCACCTGATGATTAAGAAAGTAGCACAAAGGCAAAATACTGCAGAAATAGAAGCAAAAATGCTGGAAAAACTCAGCATGTCAGGCAGCATCTGTGAAGCAAAACACACCTAGCTTCTGGTTTCAGGGCCAGAATATTACGGTTGTAGGTAAGTAATGTTATAGTGTGTAAGGAAACAATCTTGGTGACAGATTCAACGTGAGGAGAATGTTAAACTTGGGGTCAGGTTGCACGCATCCATTTTTCACCCCTAAGCCCGAGATTGCATCTAGGCCAAGGAGGTTTGCAAATGCTTATGAGAACCAAAGGGGTGGCTTTGAATTTGTCCTACTAAGGTGGAGATAGGTCTGATTTATGAATCTTAATAATAAGTCGGCAGTCATAGGTGGTAATAAAAAGCATTCTCCATGTCTCCACGACCCAACAACCCTCCAAAATATCGCCACTCCTCAAATTCTGGTCTCATGGACATCCATGATTTCAACTACTCCCACATCAATAGCATGCCTTCACCTGCCAAGGCCCCAAGTTAATTCCCTCCATAAACATCACCACTTTCCATGTCTCTTTATTCCTTTAAGATGCGGCTGAAGACCTACCCCTTTAAGCAAAGTGGACTGCCTAATATCTCCTGAAACAGAGGAGGAACCAAGAGAGGAACTGCCATGAAGGTGAAATATGGTGGATAAGCATTTGGAATGCAATCAATGAATCACTGTTGATGACACATGAAATGGCATTGTTGACTTTGATTAGACTGTTGCTGTGTCGCAAAAGGGCAGGAAAAGTGTTTTTACGTTTTCAGGGAGAAACGGGAGCTTCCTTCCAAGATTGAAAAGTGTTCCAGAACTTCAGTTTACTGCAGTGCAGAATACAAGTGTCCTCTAGACTCTAGAGAATCAAAATACCAGGAGAAGAGCAGGAGAATGGGGGTGAGAAAAATATCAGCCATGATTGAATGGCGGAGCAGACTCCATGGGCTGAGTGGCCTAATTCTGCTTCTATGTCTTATGGTCTTATAGGAGTAAAACAAAAGTGTTCATCCCAAATGAGAGTGAACTCTTTCGGCACTCCTGATGTTTGGAGGCTGCTTCAATCATTCTGGCAACACCCCTGTAACAACAGGGTGCCGCAGATGGATCAATTGGATTCCATTCTGCTTCAGCTTTGCTTGTGTGAGCATCACAGACTAATAGCTGTATTCTGCCAACATTTATCTGGGTAGTGCAGCTGACCCAGTCATGACCTGCGGAGACGGTGATATTGATCATGAAAATTTTTTAAAGGAAATAATGAAAAGATGTGGCTTGAAGATTTCAAGTGATGAGGCTCTGACTATTTGCAGCTTGTTCCATTGTGGGCTTACCATTGGGAAGAAAGATTGTGACACTGTCTTGGAAACAAATGAGGCGGGATTCTCCACTCCCACGCCGAAGTGGCCGCGCCGCCGTGAACACCATCGAGGTTCACGACGGCGCAAAATGGCCCCGATCCCAACCGATTCAGGCCCTGACAATGGGCCAGGATCGGGGCCTCGTCATCTACACGTGCCAGGCCTTGTCGCCCGTGTGAAGGCGGCGCCGCACAGATGACGCGGCCGGCGCCGCATAACGGGCGTCATCCGCGCATGAGCGGTTGCCGTCCTCTCTAAGTCCGCCCCGATGGGCACCGATCGTCGGGCCACCCCACATTTGAGGTACCCCCCCGGTGCAGGATCCCCCCTCGCCCCCCTGCAGGCCGCCCCCCCAGCGTTCACGCACCGCTCACGACGGCAGCGACCAGGTGTGGACGGCGCCGGGGGGAACCCGCCGTTTTGGCCTGGCCGCTCGGCCCATCCGGGCCTGAGAATAGTGGGGGTGCCGGAGAATCGCCATTTTGGGTGTCTCCGGCGATTCTCCGGCCTGCGACCCGCGAAACTCGACCGGGCCGTTCCCGCCGCTTGGGAGAATCGCGGGAGGGCGTCGGACCGGCGTCCCGGGAAATTTTGGCGGCCCAGGCAATTCTCCCAACCGGCGTGGGAGTGGAGAATCGCGCCCTCGGTCTTTGTAGTTTGTGTGGATGGCCTACTCGTGTTTTGTCTTTATCGGAGGGCACCAGCTACTTGTTTCTATCAGTTCTCACCAGTCCATTCCAGGTTTCATAGAACGTGGTCAGTCTATGTTTTTTCTTCCTTTGTCGAATCGATTCCCATTCCAAATCTTTGACCAAGGATGTGACACTGGTGTATTTCCCATTCAGATTCATACAGAATCGTGCAGCATGCCTTTGGATCGCTTCAATCTTATTTATATTCTCGTCATATAAAATTCCACACACAACCTGCATACTCCAGGACTCGACGAACTTTGGTAAGCCAAAATATTTTTATGACAATACCAAAGATTCTGCCTCAGAAATCCAAGAATACTGTTTGCTTTGGGTGTTATCCGAGTGAGGAATCCTCATTGTTTAAGGTATACCTGTTACGGGAATTTGGTTACAGAACTTATCTGTTGGTGGATCTTTTCTGTTGCTGATACACATGACGGAGCATTCCCTGTGGAATTGTTAGGGGGTTTATGTGAACTAAGTAAGCTTCTCTTATAATGCTTAGGCAGTACCTTCATTGTAAACCTTTCCTTATTATCCATAACTAGCGGAATTATTTTAAAATTCAACAATAGTGCGAAAGGGGCTTTTTTTTTTAAACAAACAATTTTTAATGAGCTATTTTTGGCATAACAAACAACCACAGTACAAAAAACAATAGAGTACAAAGAACAGTAATCAAAAAAACAGCCGCCGACATCCGTCCATCCAAGGCCCAAGGCCTACTCTATACTACCCTGGCCCCCCCATCCCCCCTCGCTGACGATTAATTCCCCGCGAAGAAGTCAGCGAATGGTTGCCACCTCCGGACGAACCCGGACACCGACCCCCTCAAGGCGAACTTGATCTTTTCCAGGCCGAGAAAGCGCGCCATGTTGGTTAACCAGGCCTCTGACTTCGGAGGCCTAGACTCCCTCCAAGCCAGTAGTATCCGTCGCCGGGCTACCAAGGAGGAAAAGGTCAGAACACCTGCCTCGCCCTCCTCCTGAACACCCGGGTCCTCCAACACCCCAAAGCTCGTTACCCCTGGACTAATTTCCATCTTTGTCTTCAATACCCTTGACATGACATCCGCAAACCCCTGTCAATATCCCCTAAGTTTTGGGCATGCCCAGAACATGTGGACATGGTTCGCTGGTCCACCTGTACATCTGACACACTTGTCTTCCACCCCAAAAAATGTACTCATCCGGGTCGCTGTCATGTGCGCCCGGTGCACCACTTTAAACTGGATCAAGCGGAGCCTTGCGCATGTCACGGTCGCTTTGACCCTGCTCAGCGCCTCCGCCCATAGGCCGTCCTCCATCTCATCCCCCAGTTCCTCCTCCCACTTACACTTCAGCTCCTCTGTATGCGTCTCCTCCACCCCCATTAATTCTTTGTAGATGTCCAAGATGCTCCCCTCCCCCACCCATCCCCTAGGCACTACCCTATCTTGAATCCCTCTTCGTGGCAGGAGTGGAAAGAATGGTACCTGCCTGCGCAGAAAGTTCCGCACCTGTAGATATCTGAAATCATTCCCTGCTGCCAGCCCGAACTTCTCCTCCAGCGCCCTTAAGCTAGGAAAGCTCCCCTCCAGAAACAGGTCCCCCCATCGTCTCAATCCCCGCACTTTGCCATACCCAAAATCCCCCATCTAAGCTCCCCGGAGTGAACCGATGATTGTTGCATATTGGGGACCAAACAGACGCCCTCACTGCACCAACAAATCTCCTCCACTGACCCCAGATCCTCAGGGCCGCCACCACCACGGGGCTTGTGGAATATCTCGCCAGTGGGAGTGGCAATGGTGCCGCTATCAGCGCCCCTATGCTGGTGCCCCTGCATGAGGCTGCTTCCATCCGCTCCCAAGCTGCCCCCGTCCCCACCACCCACTTCCTTATCATTGCAATATTGGCTGCCCAGTAATAATTACTAAAATTTGGCAGGGCAAGCCCCCCCTCCCCCCCGATTCCTCTCGAGCGAAAGGGGCATTTTTGAGTCAGTACTTGATTGAACTTCCTGCCCAATTTTCATTTCCATTGAGCCACTATACTGTAAAGCAGATTCAACAGCTGTTTCTGGATTGCTGGATGGTGACAATGTTCCTGGTTTCAGTGGTCTAATTGCTGGATTAAATAATGTCCCAACTTCTTTGAGCTATTCAGCACACTTCAGACGAAATTTGCCTTACCTTGCAATCTACCATTGTCAAGAGGACAAGCTCTTTCAGCAGAGTGGATTCTCTAGAAATCAGGGCCATATCCAATTATACATGGCCCGAGAGAGAAAAGGAGTCCCCACTCGTCAATGGGCCATGAACGAGAGGCACAGATTTAAAGTGACTTGCAAATGCGATGTGAGAAAAAACATTTTCACACAGCGAGTGGTTTGGGTCTGGAATGTGCTGCCTGGAAGTGTGGTGGAGGCAGGTCCTATCGAGGCATTCAAAAGGGAAATGGAGGATTATTTGAATAGAAACTGTGCAGGGGTACAAGGAAAAGGCACAAAGTCATAATGGTCATTTGGAGAGCTGGCGCAGACAGGCCGAATGGCCTCCTTCTGCGCCATAAAGAAAAGTACAGCACAGGAACAGGCCCTTCAGCCCTCCAAACCTGTGCCGACCATGCTGCCTGTCTAAACTAAAATCTTCTGCACTTCCGGGGTCCGTATACCTCTATTCCCATCCTATTCATGTTTTTGTCAAGATGCCCCTTAACGTCACTATCGTCCCTACTTCCACCACCTCCTCCAGCAGCGAGTTCCAGGCACCCACTACCCCGTGTAAAAAAACTTGCCTCGTACATCTCCTCTGAACCTTGCCCCTCGCACCTTAAACCTATGCACCCTAGAAATTGACCCCTCAACCCTGGGAAAAAGCCTCTGACTATCCACTCTGTCTATGCCCCTCATAATTTTGTAGATCTCTATCAGGTCGCCCCTCAACCTCTGTTGTTCCAGTGAGAACAAACCGAGTTTATTCAACCTCTCCTCATAGCTAATGCCCTCCATACCAGGCAACATCCTGGTAAATCTCTTCTGCACCCTCTCTAAAGCCTCCACATCCTTCTGGTAGTGTGGCGACCAGAATTGAACACTATATTCCAAGTGTGGCCTAACTAAGGTTCTATACAGCTGCAACATGACTTGCCAATTCTTATACTCAATGCCCCGGCCAATGAAGGCAAGCATGCCGTATGCCTTCTTGACTACCTTCTCCACCTGTGTTGCCCCTTTCAGTGACCTGTGGACCTGTACACCTAGATCTCTCTGACTGTCAATACTCTTGAGGGTTCTACCATCCACTGTACATTCCCTACCTGCATTAGACCTTCCAAAATAGCTTGTGAAAAGTTCCCAGAAATAGGAGAAGAGGATGCAGGCAGCTTTGTTGGGATCAGTAATCAATCTGATCGCAGAGGAGGTAATAGGATAAGGTTTTTGTGAAGATTTCTGATTGGCTAGACCTAGTGTAAGGCAGCTGGAAGGTGTGCAGGCCACGTTAAGATTTAAATCTCCAAACCACCTGATAAGACTGCGTATATTTAAGCCATTTGTTCTGAGCAAGAAGTATAAGAAGTGAAGAATACTCAAATCAAAATATTTTAAACTTGCCCTTATGGGCGGAATTCAGCTATTGCACCCTTGAATTACATAATGCAGCATATCCCAGATGAAGAGCAGAGCTGGCTACAATACTTTATCCTGAAATAAGGAAACTGAATTCCAAGTAAATATTATGACAGGTGCTTTAACAGACATACCACATGCAACGTTCCAGTGGTTTGATATAACTCAGGCACCACCTACAGTATGAGATCTCAGATCTCTGTTACTGCCTCAAAAGGTGGACAAAACGGGAAAGCAATTTCTCCCGATATTTAATTATCGGAAGAACACAACTGCAAATTAAACTATGGACACTTTTATTCATTTAAAGTTCATATTTTAAGTAGAAAATAGACTTACAACACCTATGAAGCATTCCTTGTATTTTAATTGTGACAAATTCACAGTGGCACAAGACAGAACCAAGATCTCACAAATGCAGATGTTGAATGAACTCAGTTATGGCGATGCCCCCACCCACCCAGACCCTTCCTTTAGAATCTTCAGCAGAATTCTGCCCCTATTATTATTATTAGGAAATCACCATCTTTCTGGTGGGATTTTCAGGATCTGGAAATTTCTCATTTTAACCATCAGCGATAAGGAAATGTGGTTTCAAAATTCTCCACCTCACTCACTGCGAGAAACAAAATGTGGAGAGGGAACCTTCACACGGACCAGCTTTTGGGAAAGGAAATGAGGGCACTACTTTAGCCTTCCAGTTGCAGCCAGTTTGATGGTCCCCCCCCAGTTAACATCAAACACACAGAAACAAGCAGCTATGATTTTGATTGGGGCGAGTTAGAGTGAAGAGGAGGACTACCAAAGCAGGAATTTGTCCCAAATATCAAAATGAAATGTATCTTTTCGACAGATGTCTAGAGTTACCTCTATTCAACTGTAGTTTCCAAGAAGCAGTGTTCTCATTTCCGTCCCCAATAGCTGAAGTCCACGGCGATTCTCTTTCTCAAATGCGCCAATGCATTTTGTTTCTTGCAGTGAGAGGAGAACGTTAAAGCAACATTTCATCTTTAGTGATTGTTAAAATGAGAAAAGAGGCTATTGCCCAGTGGACTAGTAATCCAGGCCCCCCCGAGTAATGCTCTGGGGACCTGGGTTCGAATTCCACCACAGCAGATGGTGAAACTTGAATTCAATAAAAAAAATCTGGAATTAAACATCTAATGACAAACATGAGACCATGTTAAGCTCCAATGGTAACTCTTAAGAATTGGAAAGCACATCTTGACTTCTTCCACGCCAAGTTTATTGCTTTCAGCAATCATTTCTCCAACAACTTCCACAGTGCCACCTGTATCCACTTTATATTTGGTGCTGTCTAATAAACAATAAGTGGAGTAAATTAAACAATTAAAACCCCAATTCCAACATAAGCATGAGGAAACATTAACTATTTCCTAACAGGCCATTGTCGACTGTCGTAAAAACCTATCTGGTTCACTAATGTCCTTTAAGAAATGAAATCTGTCATCCTTGGCTACATGTGACTCCACATCCACAGCAATGTGGCTGATTTTTAACTGCCCTCTGTAATGGCCTAGCAATGCCACTCAACTCAAGGGCAATTAGGGATGGGCAATAAATGTTGACCCAGCTAGTGACACCCGTACTCCTTGAACAAAGTTTTAAAAAGCCTATCTTAAACCAGAAAAATGGTGATTGCCTAACAATAATAGGGACAGAATTATACGGAGATCCCAAACTCATACATACTGCAACTTAATATATTCACAGCTTAATATAACTCAAACCAATCCCCGTTATAATATCATTTCCGAAAAGACTCGTTGTCTTTACCTGTGCACCTTATTTCCAAAGCACAGATTTACTGATCCGTCAATCGCATGGTTAAATTAAAATTACCAACACATCTTATGCTGAGAACTGAAACAAATCAAAGAATGCTCCTACATACCTGAACTCTGAACTTCCACATTGTGCCAACAGGAGTGCCAGGTATGGGGCCATAATGGTTAGAAGGAACTATTGTGCATTCCTTCGTGCGGCCAACACAGGCCATACCCTGTGTACACAAGATAGATTGATGAAAGATACATTGATAATCCCTCTGATATTTTCAATCAGCGCTCTAATGAACGTACATGCACGTAACTGAAATGGACAAACAGCAGTGCCCACCTTGCCCCAGTCTCTCTGACTTGCAGTGCTGGCAGACGGCATCTTGGCCTTCTTCTTGCTTTCTTTCAGCTTTTCCCCTGCTCGCACAACTTCACTTGTATCATTTTTACAGGAGGGGCAATACCTGCAAATATGCAATTTTCAAATGTAGAATTACGGGCTGCACGGGATATATTGAAATGGCCCAAGTTCGTAAATCCAAGTTCCAGCATCCTGTGTTAGTTTTTCCTCAAGACGTATACATGCAACATTTGATAGTAAAACATTTCAAAGTAACAGGAAAAGTGTGTGTGTGTGTGTGTGTGTGTGTGGGGGGGGGGGGGGGGGGAATTTTCTGTTACTTTTTCTAACCTGCACGCTTCTTGTGTAATTGTAAATGGCTGCAATCACTCTCAGAAACTGTGCCTATTTAACACCACTCCACATAGACTTCGCAGGACAGACTCAGCATAAACACAGCTCCAGCTTCACTTGAGAAAACAATTAGTTTTGAACAGTAACTTCAGGTTAAGTGTACATAGAGAAATGCCTCCTTTATCTAACTTCTTCATGGGAGGATGGTTGGCAAACTCCAGCTGCTTCCTAATAAGTTTGTTTTAGTTAGTAGGCTTTTCGCCTGCGTCCAAAAGTTAATCATGAACCTATGATTGAAAGTCAACTATGAAATATGACATAAAACTGCAACAGTGCAACTAAATAAATACAGAAAGGCAGCATTAATTGCCACGAATAACTCACCAGTACACAATGCCTGACCAGCATCTAATGTCAAACACAATGGCATTGAATATGCATAAAATCTCCACAAATAATTCACAGGGCATAGTGCTTTCAGGTTCAATTATAGATTTCATTCCATTTAAACTTACTTTTACCTATTGCTTTATTTTGCTTAAGGCCGTGCATAACTCAATAACACACATATAAGCCACTCTTGCAACTGACTGCTAGTCATTAAGTTAAGGATCGACTTTGCCTCAGAACTTTTTTAACCAGCTGGCTTGGAGAGACAAGCTCAGATTGGGACTTCAACACAAGTAACAGCTCGTGGGGTTACAGCTCTCCACAGTGCAACTGATGACTGCCCTGGCTCACTGGGTTTCCATTACAATACACTGCTGTACTCTGGATAAGCTAACCTGAGCAATTTCATGATTTAAATTCTGGACACAGACTCAAGAACCTACTAATCAACAAATTTATTAGGCAGCATCTGAAGGCTTCCTATTATCTTCCTATAAAGAAGTTAGATGAAGTTGTGTATAACAGCCTCAACTCAAGAGTGATCTGGGATCTGGAGTTGGGATGGGGCAGTGTTTCCTCAGAATCTGTCCTGCTAAAGCCAAGTGAGGAAGTGGTCTAAATAGGCAGTTTCTGAGAGTAATTGCAGTGATTGAAATTTCACAAGAAGCGTCTAGGTTACAAAAAGTAAAAGCAAATTATTTTTATCTCCCCCCTCCGTCCCTTTCTTTGGAGATACATTGCTGCCAGATGCTGTAGATATACATATTGAGAAACAATTAACAGAAGATGCTGGAAATGCATAACAGGTTAGTCAGTGTCACAGCAAGGACAGCTAAAATGTTTCAATGCAATGCTTTGTCAGAAAGATAAACACTTCAGAAGAGTCAGGAATATGGCTGACGGAGAAACAACACATTAATAAGAGGAATGCTAGCCGAGGCAATGTAAAAGCACCAACAGAACTAACGAATGCACAAGTTGCTAGGGCAACAAACAAAATAGTCAAGGGCGGGGAGACACGCACAAGGACGAAGGTGAGGGAATGGAGATTAGAACAATTAGAAAATCCTGTCGTTACAGGAGGTTGGAATTGAAAGACAGGAAATGCTGCAAAAACAAAGTCAAGAATAAGCTCAGCCAGGAGGGGGTGGTCAGTGGCGGTTGGGAAGTAGCTGCGGGCTCAGGAATCACCCTGGCAAGTGGGGCTGTACGTTCCTCGTGAACAGGAGACGATTGGGGCCAGAATTGTAAATTGTCCAATTGGCAGATTTCATCACAAGAATTAGAGATGTGGATAAGGAAACAGAAGGTGAACTAAATAATAGTCAAGTCAACATCGACTAGCTCCCCATCCTCCTCATTTCCAAATCCTTATTCATTAATTTGTGCATAGTTTATGCGACCCCCCCACCTCTGTAAACTCCTCTGGCTCCACATGGTGGTTCCTGCACTGCCTTCTTCCAACATTCGTCCTCTTTCTGCCCCATCAGTTATTCAGTTTTCACTCTTCGTGTCCCCGGGTTCTGGAATCTCTACTTTAAACTCAGTCTCCACCTCCCTGTGTCTCACCTTACCTTCGTAAGTCACTTTGAAATCTCTTACTAATATCCAATTCCAGTTCAGAGATACTAAAGCTGTTTGTGCTAGTTGTTCTTGTTGTAACTATAATTCATTTGCCCTTCTTTCATCACTGAAAAGGCTGCTCTCGTTGAGACTCTGTATCTTACGAGTGGCTGAAATAGATATTTTAGGATCAGTAAATAGTGGTTTCAGTTCAATTCAGAGCTTCACCTGAATCGTTCCCACTGGTAACAAATGAGTCATAAAGAGTCTCCTGTTCTACCCCCTCATCACTCCCAAATAAAACAAAATAATTTACCAGTCCTCATCATCTGGTATCTTGCTGAGGGGTGGATTCAGGCAGTATATGTGATATGCCATATTACACTCGTCACACAGCAGCTGCATGTCTGGGTCCTGCTTCCCACCACATAATCGACAGGCGCAAAATCTGCATTCTTTGTCGGGATCCGCCTTGCAGTATTTACACTCCGGGCCGCTCTTCCCTGGAGAGGGGGAGGGGAAAGTGGGAACAAAACAATTTCTTGAATCAAACACCATCGCGGAGGTGACTGAACATTTTGTTTAATTCCCAGCATATGAATAGCCTCATACTTTTAAACTGTCCATCAGCTAATGTGATTGCAGCAGCTCCAGGTGCTTCAATCTTGTAGATTTCGTCCAAAAATGCCACCTTGCAGTCACCTATCATATCTAGAGGGCCACTGTAGAAAGACAAAAAGCTATAAGTTTACCTATGCAGTACTGAGCGATTAGATACACGTTCAAACTCATACAGGACCTCTAAAGAAACCCTTTGTCATCTCATATGAGGGAACATATTTTAAGCGTGCACACCATGAACCTCTTTGCAATTTTCTCTGTTGCAACAATTCCATCACAGTCTGATTGTAACGGTAAAGATGGAAGTTAAAAAATGCTAATTTGCAAAACCATTTATTAATAAAATTTGCCCCACACACATGCACACATGCAAAATCTCAAAGGGCTTCCATATGGATATTGCCAAGTAATTGTTCCAATGTGGAATTCAGCAATTTTAGAATGGGTCATCTCTCTGACATCTCAATTAATAACAATCATCAATGCAGGCAGTGTTCAAGCAGAAAGAATAAACTCATAATGCCAAAGGAGGGCGGCACGGTGACGAGGACTGCTGTCTCACAGCGCCAGGGAACCGGGTTCAATTACGGCCTCGGGCGGCTGTGTGTGGAGTCTGCACTTTCTCCCCGTGTCTACGTGGGTATCCTCCCGGTGCTCCGGTTTTTCCTTCCACAGTCCAAAGATGTTCCACTTAGGTGGATTTGTCATGCCAGTGTCCAAAGGTTTAGGGGCATCTTTTGGGTTACGGGGATATAGGGTGAGGGCCTGACTCTAGGTAGGGTGCTCTTTCAGAGGGTCAGTGCAGACTTGATGGGCCAAGTGGTCTCCTTCTGCACTATAGGGATTCTAAGAAGGGCCCTTAAATGAAAGTTGCCGTATATAGATGTATACCTAGATGCAATTCTGAATGTACCAGATTTCTGCAGGATATGTTGCAGGTATAGACTGAACAAATTCTGTAACAGCCCAGTAAACCTCAAACCACATTCTGGATAAATCTCGGAAGATTCAAAATATGGTCATAATGAGTAATGATGAGCAATACAGATTTTCACTGTAGATTAAATTTAGTGTTTCAGTCTAACTCCACTGTTGACAACAGCTTCAGATGACAATGAAAGCACACCTTTCAAAGCTCAGTATTGCCACAGGGCAGCATGGTGGCGCAGTGGGTTAGCCCTGCTGCCTCACAGCGCCGAGGCCCCAGGTTCGATCCCGGCTCTGGGTCACTGTCCGTGTGGAGTTTGCACATTCTCCCCGTGTTTGCGTGGGATTCACCCCCACAACCCAAAGATGTGCAGGGTAGGTGGATTGGCCACGCTAAATTGGAAAAAGTGAATTGGGTATTCTAAATTTTAGGGAAAAAAAAGCTCAGTATTGCCACTATATCAGTGTGTGCCTTTTCTTTTCTTGTTTAGTCGCTGCTTTATTTTCTCTTGCTGACCAAGATGCTCCCCCTCCCTGCTCCTGTACAGTCAAATGCCTCAAAAGCCAATCGAATGAGCAGCTCTAGCATGGAGCCAACAACCAATCTGCTCACTACAATCCTTCTTAAGCTGTGCCATTCTTCACAATATTAACAAAATGCTTCAGTTTAATATTCAAATTAGATTTGCCACTCCTGATCAATATGGTTAAAATGAAAATCGTCATTCAGGCAATTTTGGCACAATCACAATGTTCATTTTCACAAGCTGAGATCACGCTGATATTAAGTTTCCATGTACTTGCGGAACTCTGCCAGTGACTGATGGTTAGTACAGCTTTCAGTCAAAGTTGGAGATAAGCATCACAAGGGAACAGTGATTACGTTCACTCTATATGCTCGGGTGCATCAAGACATTGTGACAATGACAAATGGCTATAATTATATGAGGTTGAAGTCTATACTGACAACTGAAACTGGAAACCAATTCCAAGCAATTTACTGCCATAAATATCAAGTGACCCAGGATCATTGGCTTCTCAATTCTGTCAATATTTTGGCTCCTTTGATACAGCCTCGCGCGCTTAAAAAGTCTCCAGGTATTCGGTGAGGTGTTTTGATTAATCTTACATTAAAATTATACTTGTGGAGAGAGGTCAGAAGGAGTCTCTGAAGGACAACACTACTCTCCAGAGCAATCACTATGATATCAGGTTAATCTTTTCTGCTAGCCTGCAAAACAGCCTGTGAAGTTGAGACCTCAATGTTACAAAATCACATTAATAATGGTGATTGATACCAGATCAAACAGTGCGTGGCCATTAATCACAATGTACACAACCAAAACATTTGCAGTTGTCAACACAGCACTCTTGTTTTTCTGGCAGCAATGTAAAATGGCATTGGGTTGTCAATTTAAAACCACTGTAATTGCCCCCAAATGTAATACTATACAGATTAATATTCTTTTGCAGTAATTGGCTGCAAGTTAAAGCGCCAGTAATTTTATGATTCTGCAATCTTATTTTAACACGACATCGTTCGTCAACTGAATGCAACTTACTGACAGCTGCCATAACACATGGCCTAAAACCTCACCAAATTATTTCCTGGTGGTGTACACCTTGCTCTCCCCAGCTCCCAACACTAACATGGGGTCTGAATGCCACCTGCAAAGTCAGCATTTGTTAGCCACCCCGAATTGTCCTGGAGAAGGTTGTGGGCTCAAACTTATGAATAGGGAGAGATTGAGGGCTGAGTTATTCAGCAAATGTCATCACCTTAGTCTTGGCAATAAACAGTCTCCAACCTGAATCCTCCCACTTACTTCTAGAGTAAGGCATCAGTTAACAAGAGGAACACGTCACAAAGAAAACAGCAGAGGCTCTGGCCACATCTGAAATAACCTTGAACATGAAAGGATTGGAGCATTGCCAATGTAGCTCCCTTGTTCTCAAAGAAGAATAAAGGATAATTCAAGAAACTGCAGGCCAGTCAACCTAATATTAGTGACGGGCAAGGTCCTGGAGGCTATATGGCAGGATGCTGTTACGCCCCAGATAGAAAGGCACCGTTTTCGTTAAGTGTAATGTTGAAGGTTTGATAGGAACATCGAATCAGGAACAGAAGTAGGCAATTCAGCCCCTCCAGCTTGCTTCCCCATCCAATCAGATAATGGCTGATTTTAGAACCATAGAATTTACAGTACAGAAGGAGGCCCATCAAATCTGCACCGGCCCTTCCAAAGAGCACCCTGCTGAAGCACACGTATCTACCCTATCCCCGTAACCCAGTAACCCCCACTTAACATTTTTTGAACAAGGGCAATTTAGCATGGCCACTCCATCTAACCCGCACATCTTTGGAAACCGACGCAGACACGGGGAGAATGTGCAGACTCCGCACAGACAGTGACCCAGCCGGGAATCGAACCTGGGACCCTGGAGCTGTGATGCAACTGTGCTAACCACTATGCTACCACGCTGCCCATCTCTTCCTGATGTCAAATCCACCTCCCAACTGTCCTCCATCCCTTTAATCTCTTTTTAAAATCAGAATTATATCTATCTCCTTCTTGAAACCATTTAATGACTCAGATTCCACTGAACTATGGGGCAGCGAGTTCCACAAATTCACCACCCGGTGAGTAGTTTCTCCTCATCTCAGTTCTAAATCAACCGCCTCTCAATCTGTGACCTCCCATCTAGATTGCCCCACAAGGGGGAACAATTGGTCTACATTTACTTTATCAATCCCTTTTAGTATTTTGTATACCTCAAACATATCCCCTCTCATCCTTCTGAACGCCAGAGAGTATAAACCCAAATGGTTTAATCCCTCCTCATAACAACAACCCTTTCATCCCCAGAATGAATCTAGTGACCCTCCTCGGCATCTGGTTGCCTGTAAGAGCGTTGGAAACATAATCCATAATGAGTGGTTTTTAAAGGAAGTGGTTAAATATTTGAAAAGAAAAATGAAAACAGTATGGGACTGTTCTTTAAGATTGCCAGCATGTGTGTAATGGGCCAAATGGTATCCACATGTGCTGTGAATTGTATGAAATCCTGTAGGCTTTATTTCTCACTATCTATTGCAACTTTCAATATTTAATTTACTGTGGATTGTTCTTTATGTAGTCCTGATTGTTCTGCGCTATCATTTCAATCCTGAAATACTGTGTGTCTGGGGTTACAACGAACTGTAATTCAAGCTAGAAGACCTTGTAACAATATCCCACACTTGCTCGTCACCAACACAACTATCACTTGTAATGTGAAATAAAAAACAAAGTGCTGGAAGTGCTCAGCATGTCTGGCAGCACTAGTGGAGAGAGAAACCAAGTTAATGCTTCAAGGCAAAGGCGGCTCTTCTTCTGAACCACAATCACTGCCCAGATTATGTGCTCAAGTGATCGGAGAAGGATTCAAACCCTTAACTTTCTTATTCCACCAGAAGAACACCCCCACTGGAGCCAAGGCAGACAAATAATTGGTGCTCTGATGAAACATGGAATTCCATAGAACCACAGAATTCCTACAGTGCAGAAGGGGGCCATTCGGCCCATCGAGTCTGCACTGATCCTCTGGAAGAGCATGCTACCTAGGCCCACACCCCCTCCCTACCCCGTAACCCCACCTAACTTTAACATCTTTGGATACTAAAGAGCAATTTAGCATGGACAATCCACCTAACCTGCAAATCTTTGGACTGTGGAAGGAAACCAGAGCCCCAGGGAGAAACCGATGCAGACTCCACACAGTGCAAACTCCACACAGACAGTGAACCCGAGTCTGTGGCGCTGTGAGGTAGCTTAGCATAGGACGGAATGGGCACGTTAACATGTAGCAGAAATTAACTGGCGAAGTGAGTTTATAGTAAATCACAAAATAATCAATTTTATACCCATTGTTTCTTCAAAAGCAACTATCTGGTGCACCAGCCTGTGCTTAATGGTTCAAACCTGGCTACTTGCATCCTGTGCAAGTAGTGATAGCTGGAAAAGTACTTTTGAGTCTTGATTCTGGGTTGCTAAGTTTCAGAATTCATGTGATGGCGAAAGGTAGAAACAAACCATCTGGGACCATTAATCCCGATTCCTAACGTCCCAAATTGGCAGACAACCAGGGCAGGTTTGACCAGGATTAGACTGATCCCTAAAATGCCTCTGATTAAATTGCAGAATAAAACCTACTGCACAAAGCATTAAAAGTATTTTACAAGACAGAAACGGGTCGTTCAGCCAAATATGGACGTTTACGCTCTACCTGAGCCTTCTCCTACCCCAGCCTTCATTAATCTCCATTAAAATATCCTTTCATTCCAATCTCCACCATGTCCTTATCCAGCTTTCCCTCGTTGAATGCCTTGTTGCTGTTTGCCAATGTGGTAATATAATCAGGGCCTAGATTTAAGGCTGACTAAATTGGATATCTTAAATTAAAGAATTGGGCACTTCTAAATTAAAACCAGTTTGTTCCAGCAAGAAGCCTTATACAGAACTCAGACAGGTTGCCGTGGGCACGTCTGGAGCAGCCCCTGATAACCCGTCAAATAATTATCACTCCTACTGGAGATGCCATTGGCCTATTGTCCACAGTTCCTGATAACCTATCAAGCAATCTCGCTCCTCCCAGGGCGGGCTCAGGTGCCCTGTCAACAGGTCATCAACCAGACCATTGGGCACTGAGACCCTGCCTCCTGAGACTCCATTGGCCGAAGGCCAAGGGCAGGTGGAAAAGGAGGTGGGTGGCGACAGGGGGATAAAAATAGGCATTCCAGACATCTAGGGAGCAAAGATTCGAAGCAAGGACTTGGTGTGCGAGGTGACTTTGACCAGACCAGAAGGAAGGAAGGAAGCAAGAAAGAAACAGCCAGCGAGAATCACCTTTACAAAGAGGAACCAGAGGGACTAAGGGATCATATCTATAGCATACCAAACCACCTTTGCAGGTAGTATAGTCGATTCCTGGGTGTTTCTTGTATGTAAAGTGGGTAATTTACAGGTTAGCAATATTTAATAAAGTGTGTTGCATTATATCTGTGTCCGTACTTTGTTCTACTATAAATAAGGGCATCTGGGTAAAAAGTTTGGGTAAGTAAACTGGTCGAACGTATCAGAGGTTTTAAAGGTACAACAGCCTCGACCATAGGAGAGGTAACAAGTTTCACATTTTAACCACTCTCAGGATAAAGAGGTTTCTACTCAATTGCCTAGTGGATTTCTTGACTACCAAACATTTATGGCTCCTGGTTTTGCTTTCACCCCATGTGGAAACCTCTCTACATCTATCCTATCAAGTCTTTCATATCTTAACAGGTCACCCTTTAGTCTTCACTTTTCCAGTGAAGAGTCCCCCAGGTTGTTCTGATACAAGAGGATACTCTCTCAGTTCAGGTATCAGACGAGTTAGTCTATCGTTTACCTTCCTCAGTGCCTCTATATCCTTTTATAGAAAGCAGAACTGCTCACAGGACTCCAAGTTTGATCTAAACAAAGTTGGATAAAGGTTTTGTCACATCTCTGCTTTTCAATGCTATCCCTCGGGAAATGAACGTTTTGTTTAGTTTTTAAAGGGCATTTCTAATATTAGTGATCTACGTATCTGCACATCCAGATCTTGTTCTTCCTCTACACCATTCAGACTTTAATGCGAGTAGTATGTAGCCTCCTTATTCTTCCTACTAAATGTTATTCCCTCACACTTATCCATATTCTGCAAGTTTATTAATGTTGCCCGTATTTTGTCATATCCCTCATATTGACTAAACTCCCCAATTGTGAATTGGTGCGAATATTGATGAACGTGGCAGCTTGCAGTCTGAAGGGGTGGCAAGGTGTTAAATACCCTCCCAACAATGGCAGCCAGGGTGCGGAGTGGAGTCCTTCATGGGAGATGGGGGTCGGAAAGAGGGGGGGGGGGTGTTGATGGTGGCCCGTTTGACTGCTATTCCTATTTGCAACCTTTAAAACAGTCAGTATCTAAAAATTTAAGTTTTCTCATAATAAAGTGAAAGCATTCTCATCTGTACCCCTATACCATTTAAATATTCACTCAGTATCTCTGAAATATATATCCCTCATAATAAAGTGGAAGTGATCCCAACTGTACCCCTAAACCCGTTAAAAGGTATGTCAGCATGCCTATGTCAGCATGCCAAGTTTAAAGGTCTGAGATAAGGGTGAAAGTAATCCCTTTAAATTACATTTTCCTTTAAAGTATAGAAGTCTGTGTGTATGCCAAGTAGACAAAGCTTTGAACTGCTTTGTTTACATTCAACTTCACGCACCATTGCCTGTTAAAAGCTTTCTGATTGATGGGTGCAGGCAGTTTCAAAGGGGAAATTTAGATTGTTTTTTTTATGTAGCTTTGAAAGATCCAATAACTCTGGGTTGCAGGTGTTTTACTAACTGCAGCTTTTTAAAAAAACTAGTCTGCCTCTGGTCCCAAGTGCTTCCTAGAAAGTGCATCTGTGTGGGTGGGTACAGAACGGAGTGTGGGGGAGGGAATGGGGGTCCATGCCAGCGATTGGAGGAGATGGGGCTGAAGCTGCTTTTTGAGATGGGAGCACCTTTTAAAAACAGCGCATCAATCTCAGAAGTGCGGGACCTGTCAGAGATTAGCTCAGATGTAACGTGGACCCTGCTGTGGAAATGAATGGCACAGAAAAGCCGATTCAGCCAAGAACAATTTCCAAATGCCATATTATGGTATGGCGGGGTTGGTCCTAGTGCCAACGGGATGCACTCTGGTTTTCCCACTGGTGGGAGAAGGTAAGTCATATTTCTGGAGAATTACACCCTTTGTTCTCTGACTCCTCATGTTCTAACTTCAGTAATGGGGTTACTGATTAGTTTATCAATCATCTTACCCCGTCCACCCATTACTACTATCGTAAATAGGTTTACAACCTGGGTCGTCAAACTGCAGAAAACTATAACACAAAGGAGCGTGCGGGTACTTGTGAATGAGACATAGAAAGCTAGCGCACAGGTGCAGCAGGTAATCAGGAAGGCTGAGGCATTTTGGCCCTTATTTTAAGGGGGGTTGGAGTCGAAGGGAAGTCTTGTAGCAGTGGTTAGCACTGCTGCCTCACGGCGCCAAGGACCCGGGTTCGATCCCAGCCTTGTGTGACTGTGCTGGGTTTGCACGTTCTTCCCATGTCTGCGTGGGTTTCCACCGGGTGCTCCGGTTTCCTCCCACAGTCTGAAGATGCGGTTAGTTTGGGGTTACTGCAATAGGGCAGGGGAGTGAGCTGAGGTAGGGTTCTCTATCGGAGGGTTGGTGCAGACTTGATGGGCCGAATGACCTCCTTCTGCACTTTTGGGATTCCATTGTGGTACTGGTCACACCACATCTGGAGTACGGTGCGTAGTTTTGGTTCCCTTATTTAAGGAAAGATACTATTTCATTGGAGGTGATTCAGAGAAGGTTCATGAGGATGATCCCCAGTTGGAAGGATTTGTATTGTGGGCAAAGGTTAAACAGGTTGGGACTCTACTCATTGGAATTTAGAAGAATGCAAGCTTATCTCATTAAAACATATAGGATCCTGACAGGGTAAATACCGAGAGGTTTCCCCTCTTGGGAGAGTCCAGGACCAGAGGGCATGGTCTCAGAACAAAGGGGTGCCAATTCAAGACTGAGATGAGGAGGAATTTCTTCTCTCAGAGGATTGTGGGCCTTTGGAACTACTTGCCACAAAGAGAGCTGTGGGGGCAGAGTCCTTGTGTCTAATTAAGGCCAAGAAAAATAGATTTCTGATCAGTAAGGGAATTAAGGTTCACGGGGCAAGGGCAGGAAAGTGGAGGTGAGGAATATCGGAACAGCCATGATCCTATTGAATGGCAGTGCAGGCTCGAGGGGTCGTACGGCCCTTTCCTGTTCCTATCTCTTGTAGTCTGATAGGTTTTCCTGTTGCAGCGATAAAGAAGGCTCCAAAAGAACTCCTCTCTCACTGGCCTGGGTAGTGGGAAATAGTTCTAAACTATCATTTTTTTGTTAGAAAAAGATAACCAGAGATTACAGAACTTCTTAGGAGGTCGACCACAAGAGAGGTTTAGAGTAAAAGAACAATTGGTGAAGTCCAGAAGATTTCTTTATATGCAACAAGGCTGGTGTGGGTGGGAGTGAATGGAGGAAATCCTCATTTTTATGACTATGATTTATTTTTAAAAATAAATTTAGAGTACACAATTCTTTCTTTCCAATTAAGGGGCAATTTAGCGTGGCCAATCCACTTACCTTGCATATCTTTGATTTGTGGGGTTGCGTCCCATGCAGACACGAGGAGAATGCGCAAACTCTGCACGGACAGTGGCCCGGGGCCGGGATCAAAGTGAGTGCTAACCACTGCACCACCGTGCTGCCCCAGACTACGATCTCTTAAAGGGGTAGTTTACTCCCACAGAAATGAATAAAGAGGTTGAAATCAATTATTATTTTTTTCTTTAAAGACTTTGCTGCAACAATTGTTGCTAGTAGTACTGGAACATTGAATCCACAAGGATAATAGGGCACTTTAACACAATGATTACAGCTGTGCATTGTGCTGTAATTAGCTTCCTGACAGCAATTTTAACACAAAACACTAATATCAATTTTAACTACCTGTTGAGCAGCTACAGAGTGGATTGGTTGATCAAGATTGTCTCGTCGCTTTTACTTTACATTTATCTCTTTATCGCCACAAACATTGAAGCATGACCGAGCTGTTTAACTGTATAAATAATTTTAATGGTAAGACGTGTTCATGCTGGTGGAGCCTTGCATTCAGCAGAGCTATCACAGAAGTTGTTAAACTGAAGTAAAATACTTCTTTAGGAGGTACAGCACGGTGGCACAGTGGTTAGCACTGCTGCTTCACAGCTCCAGCGTCCCAGGTTCAATTCCAGCCTCGGGTGACTATCTGTGAGGAGTTTGCACTTTCTCCCTGTGGGTTTCCTCCGGGTGCTCCGGTTTCCTCCCACGGTCCAAAGATGTGCAGGTTTGGTGGATTGGTCATGCCAAATTGCCCTAGTGTCCAAAGGTTAGGTGGAGTTGCTGGGTTACGGGGATGGGACGGAGGCATGAGCTTAAGTAGGGTGCTCTTTCCAAGGGCGATGGCAGACCCAATGGTCCGGATGGCCTCCTTCTGCACTTTAAATTCTATGATCTATGTACAAATTGGTTTGAAGTTTTAGGATTGTTATACATTTGTTCACTTTTGAATTTTTGTGTTCATGGAAATTAAAGGTATCAGTTGTTCTTATTGAAACTTACAGGATACAGAGAGGCCTGGATAGAGTTAACATGGAGAGGATATTTCCACTAGTACTGAAAACTAGAACCAGAGGACACAGCCTCAGACTGAAGGAACGATCCTTTAAAACAGATAATGAGGAGGAATTTCTTCAGCCAGAGGGAGGTGAATCTGTGGAACTCTTTACCGCTGAAGACTGTGGAGGCCAAATCACTGAGTGTCTTTAAGACAGAGATATATAGGTTCTTGAATAATAAGGGGATCAGGAGTTATGGGGAAAATGAAGGAGAATGGGGGCAAGAAACTCAACCATGATTGAATGGCTGTGCAGACTCGATGGGCTGAATGGCCTAATTCTGTTTTTATGTCTTATGGTTAGGGAGGGGTAGCTCAGTAACTGTAGAATATATATCCTCCTCTCCTCTTTCCTAACAATGGGAAAAGATTGGTCCCGTTTGCTATTTTTAAACAAAATCATCAATGCATTCTTACATGTCTTAACTGCTACCTCAAGGGTGCATTAAACCAGGGTAAATAGTTTCTAATCCCCACCAGTCATATTTCCAGTAAAGTCCCAGGTATGTGGAGATTTGTGCATACGTTTGTGCACCTTACATCTTTTCTATTTCATGTCAAGTCCCTTACTAGCTTTCAGCCCATCAGTCAAATCCAGCTCTGACACAAAAAAAACAACAAACTACTATTCTGTTCATTTGCCATCTGTTTATAACCTATGCAACTAGCTCGAAGGTATCAAAATTCATCGGTCAGGCCTGATTAGTCACGGAGCTGCTTGCCAAAGGCTGCAGGAGGAGCAAGAAAAGACACGCACTATTTTCTTTTTGTAAAACATAGGTTTCGCTAAATACAGGAATATTGTCTCTGTGAAACGAATAATCTCAACGAGCAGAATGGTAGGCCAACTGATTTTTCAGTCGTGATCTAATAAAAAATGACGTAACTGGCTAAAGGGCCCGTGAGGCCTACTCCTGTTCTTAATTGAGCTTTATGCTCGGTGAAGAAAACGGTCAACATTGATGTGAAGCGGTGTGCAATTTTCCAAAGTTGTTGTGCAGGATTAAATAAACATTTTCCTGATTGCACGCACCTTTTATTCCCCATTTGAAAATATCTTATGTCATTCAGTAACTTGAACCACAATTATTTAAACAAACCCCAGGAGCTCAGAAGCCTCTGTTTAACACATTTGTATGCCATATTTAGAATCTATGCTGTTATTAGAACAGAAATAAACTTGCAGATATAACACAGAAAATGCAAAATTTGTTATTCAAGAGAAAACACGGTTAACTGAACGACTGCACTGGAGATCAACAGCAGAAACTCAGAAGACATTTAAGGTACGGTTGGCAAATCTGCACTTCAAATCTATTTTGGCTACGTCAGAACCAGCTGAAAGACAATGGATGTTAATATCTTAGGCTCGTCATGACAAATAATCAGGATAAGCAGAATTTTTTCACAAGAATCTAGTAATTGTGTCAATATCCTCAAGACAAATGAGCAGTTATAAAGCTTAAGAGATCAAGGGAAACGAAACGCCGCTAAAATATTTTACGTAACAAATAGAGCTTTTAAAATCAAGGTACAAGGCAAAAGTAAAGGGCAAAGGAAAGAAGCGGCCATTCTCTGGGATACTCCAGCCCGGCCTGCGGCAGGTAGTCCCGTGGGCGGGATGGAAAAATCTGGAGAGCAGTCAAAAGGTCAATTGACGTTTGGCCGCTCTTCAAAATTTCCAGTGCTGCCTTCAACCTTGCCTATCTGAGAGAATTAATGGCAACTTTACTGGGGAAGAGAAGCAAAACTTTCCAAATCGGATATCAAAATAAACTGCAGGAGTGGCAGGAGAGGAACACGACAATATGTAAATAATAACCTATATATGGTTATATAAAAAAAGTAGGATGCTATTTTAAGTTCAGCACTTGAACAACCATCATGCGTTAGCAACTTGAAAGGCAGAACTTACTGAAAAGCTAGCGGATTCAGGAGATGGTATTAAAAAGATCATGATTGATCTAACTTTAACCTCAACTTCACCTTCCTGCCTGTCACCGATAATCTTTCACCCCCTTGCTCCTCAATAATCTAATCTACCTCTGCTATGGAAATATTCAAAGATCCAACCTCGACCACCTTTTGAGGAAGCAAATTCCAAAAGTCTCAACGTTCAGAGAAAAATGTTTCTTCGTCTCAGTCCTAAATGGGGTGACTCCTTCTTTTTAAACACTGGCCCCTAATTCTAGATTCTCCCACAACAGGCCATTCGGCCCATTGAATCTGCTCCGCCATTTGATCATGGCTGATATGTTACTCAGCCCCATTCTCCTGCCTTTTCCCCATAACCCTGAATCCTGTTATTAATCAAGAACCTATCTATCTCTGTCTAAAGGCACTCAATGACTTTGCCTCCACAGTCGTCTGAGTTCCACAGATTCACCACCCTCTGGCTGAAGATATTCCTCTTCGTCTCAGTTTTTAAGGAACGTCTCTTCAGTCTGAGGCTGTGCCCTCTGGTTCCAGTTTCTCCTACTAGTGGAAACGTCGTCTCCACATCCACCCCATCTAGGCTTCTCAGTATTCTGCAAGTTTCAATAAGATCCCCACTCATCCTTCTAAACTCTATCGAGTACAGACCTGGAGTCCTCAACCACTCCTCATATGACAAGCTCTTTATTCCAGGGACCATTCTTGTGAATCTCCTCTGGACCCTCTCCAAGGCCAGCACATCTTTCCTTACGTACAGGGCCCAAAACTACTCACAATACTCCAAATGGGGTCTCACCAGAGCCCTTATATAGCCCCAGCAGTACATCCGTGCTCTTGTATTCTAGCCCTCTTGACATGAATGCCAACATTGCATTTGCCTCCCTAACTGCCTGCAGGTAAGAGAATCCTGAATTAGGACTCGCCGTTGTGTTTCAGATTCCCGAAGCCTTTTCCGATTTAGAAAATAGTTCATGCGTCCATTCTGCCTACCAAAGTGCATAACCTCAAACTTTTCCACATTGTAGTCCATCTGCCATTTCTTTTCCCACTCTCCGAGCCTTTCCATGTCCTCCTGCAGCTACCCCGCCTCTTCAACACTACCGGGCCCTCTTTGAATCATCTGCAAACTTAGCAACAATGCCTTTAGTTCCTTCTTCCAGGTCGTTGATGTATATCGTGAATAGTTGTGGTCTCAACACTGACCCCTGCGGAGCACCACTAGTCATCGGCTGCCATTCTGAAAAAGACCCTTTTATCCCCACTCTCTCCCTTTTGCCAGTCAGCCAATCCTCTATCCATGCCAGTACCTTGCTCTTAACATCATGGGCTCTTAACTTATTGAGCAGCTTCCTGTACAGCACCTTGTGAAAGACCTTCTGGAAATCTAAATAGATCATATCCACTGGTTCTCTTTTGTCTAACTTCCTCGTTACCCCTCAAAGAACTCTAACAGATTTGTCAGGCATGACCTCCCCTTGATGAAGCCGTGTTGAATTAGCCCTGTTTTACCATGCACTCCCAAATACTCTGCAAACTCACCCTTAATAACAGACTAAAGCTTTACCAAGTCAGGCTAACCGGTATATAATTTCCCTCTTTAAATAAGGATGTTACATTAACCATTTTCCAGTCCTCTGGGATCCTCCCAGACTCTAGTAATTCCTGAAAGATCACCACCAATACCTCCACAATCTCCTCAGCTATCTCTTTTAGAACCCCGGGGTGTAATCCATCCATTCTGGATGATTTATCCACCTTCAAGCCTTTCACCTTCCCCGGCACCTTCTCCACTACACTCTGCCTCTGATTCTCTTTGTGACATTCCACTGAGAAGACTGATGCAAAGTAACTATTCAGCTTCTCGGTCTGATACTTGATGATTAGATGAAGATGGTTACCACAATACAATCATGATCAAGAAACAGTGATTTAAGTCAACGGTTTTACCTGAAGGGTGGATACCCCCAACAGTTGCTTATCACCCATCGTGACTGGATTGCAGAGAAGTAAACAGCTGCTCCGTCTCTGCACCTCGAAGGGTGGAATTGCCATGTACTGGCTTGTGATGTATGTCTATGCAGTGGGCTGGATGATAGTGGGAATTGATCTATGCAAAGTTATCAGTTGTGCTGTTTACAACTCTACTCATTAGGACTTCCTAGTAGCCAGGGCTTAAACCTCAAAACCACATGTGACAGCTTTCAACGAGTTACTATTCCCTGGGGGTACGGGAAGGGTGCACAGAGAGTAGGTAGGAACAGGCTGCTTGGATTTTACAACTCCAAGCTGACTCAATTACCTACTGAAGTTCAGTGCCCAGTCAGCAATCTGCGACAGATATGCCAACCTAATATCTACACCGGGCTGATTCCCAGTGCTCCAGTTGTTGATCAGTGAGCTGATGAGGCTCACTAATGCAATCCAAAAAGAAAGATGTTCACTTAATGAGCATTGCAGTCAAGCTCAATCGCGTTCTCATCCAACTCCCAGCACATTTACACTTCCAATAGCAATCGTGGGTAGCAATGAAGAGCAGTAATCCTCGCCCGGAGAAACTGAGACCAATTGTACACTGCAATCCAGCCGAGATTGTTAGCGTTTCACGGACCAGAAATCAAACCAGAATGTATCCCCATTCTCATCACAGCCTGTGTGTGGGGTTAGGGGCAAATCAAAATCACAGCCACTGGTTCCACTAATTCGGCCTACCTGAGGGAAGATCAGGCCAACAGTTCATTCTCACACTCTTTCCGTCCACTGCATCAGGAAAACCACTAACCAGATAGGACATCAATCCAACTGCGCATTAACTGCACGCGGGTAAGATTGATTGTCATGTAGCTCAGTTAAAAATCACATTCAAGAGTAACTGCGACTGCACGACTCGCATTTACGTGACTTTTAGGTGTTAATAATAATAATATAATAATAATAATCACTTGTCACAAGTAGGCTTCAATGAAGTTAGTGAAAAGCCCCTAGTTGCCACATTCCGGCGCCTGTTCGGGGAGGCCGGTACGGGAATTGAACCCGTGCTGCTGGCCTTGTTCTACATTACAAGCCAGCTGTTTAGCCCAGTCTGCTAAACTAGCCCCTGTGTTCTTGATAAACGTGCCCCAGACTAGGAAAGGGGGGGGGGGGGCAGCTTTTCGTACAAAATGCCCAAGTAAAAGTCTATTAGTGACAGCCTGTCAGATTAAACGGGATAATTAATTAACACATAAAATGACAATATCCTACTCAAAGCAGGAAACTACTCTTGAGGGGGGGAAACTTTCTATTTGAGAAAATGTATAATAAAAGTTCTCCCCTTTGGGATACTCATGGATTACAGACTGTGTTCTTGGGAATTTTCCTTAGATAAATTATCATATTCATCTCAATGGTACAGTCATGGTGTGATTAATCCTTTATATTAGTGCATTGATGACTTGGGACATTTTAACATGGTAATTAGCACAATCATGCAATTTATTAACACTGATTGGCATGATATATCCTTTAGTTCACAAAATCCAGCCAGTGGAGAACCCGCTTACTTTATTCTTCAGGTGGCATGGTGATAAGTCCTGAGGATGGTCAGCATTGTTCACTATGTAACCAATGTGAAACACCACAATCCCAGGTCATCACCGCCGGTTTGTCACATGCTCGGTAAGCCAGCAGTGTTACAGAGTCCATAACTCTGATACGCTGGCCACTTCAGCACCCGTGGGCAAAAAGTTGCAACTGCTGGCCAAGGTGCACCTTTGCATTGGCAATCATGGCAACCACCTTCATACCATCCTGGGATGTGCTTTCAAACTAAAAAGAAAACCCGGATAATTGGTCAAAAATGGTGCCACGCCAGGGAGCTAACCGCACCCATTGCAGCAGGACGCTTCGCTATTGTTGTGAAGGACACCAAGCAGGATAAATGTTCCACTCGATAATTACCAATGCCACTTGTTTATTTTTCGTTTACAGCATTCAGATGCAAGGGTCTTGTTTGAAGAAATACTCCCTGCCTGCTAGCAGTGTGCAGAAGCAAAAGTATGAAACAATTATCGACGACAGTGCTTAAAACAGGGCGTTAAACCATCATTTATAAGATCTCAGCAAAACCATGTGGAGCAGCACAAACATCATTCAGTTACTTTATTCTCAAGCGCAAGAATTTGAACAATAGTGAACTTGGATACAAGCTTACCACATAACGCAATGAGTATTAGGAAAGACAATATAGTGGCAACACCCTCAGATGGGTCATGAATCACTATCTACGCAATATGAGCAGCATCAGACTATAAGTGAAGTTTAATGAAGACAGTAAGGATCTTTCCCCCTGACTAGAGAGCCAGAAAGGACCCGATCACCTGCTTTTGGGAAGCCCCCCCCCCCCCCCCATAATTTCTGATGCTGCCTTTAAACAAGGGACCCTTGGAAGGGACTAAACAAGGGCGCTCCGGGAGAACCAGGGGGCAGAGGTGAGTTCAGTGACCATTACTAAGGAGAAGGTCTGGGGAAACTGAACGGGCTGAAGGTGGATAAGTCACCTGGACCGGATGGACTACACCCCAGGGTCCTAAAAAAGATAGCGGAGGAAATTGTGGAGGCATTAGTGATGATCTTTCAGGAATCACTGGAGGCAGGAAGGGTCCCAGAGGACTGGAAGGTGGCGAATGTAACACCACTTTTTAAGAAGGGAGGGAGGCAGAAGACCGGAAATTATAGGCCAGTTAGCCTGACTTCGGTCATTGGGAAGATTTTAGAGTCTGTTATTAAAGATGAGATCGCGAAGCACTTGGAAGTGCATGGTAAAATAGGACTGAGTCAGCACGGCTTTGTCAAAGGGAGGTCGTGTCTGACAAATCTGTTCGAGTTCTTTGAGGAGGTAACAAGCAAGTTAGACAAAGGAGAACCAGTGGACGTGATTTATTTAGATTTCCAGAAGGCCTTTGACAAGGTGCCGCATAGGAGGCTATTAAATAAGTTAAAGAGCTCATGGTGTTCAGGGTAAGATCCTGGCATGGATAGAGGATTGGCTGAGTGGCAGAAGGCAAAGAATGGGGATAAAGGGGTCTTTTTCAGGATGGCTGCCTGTGACTAGTGGTGTGCCTCATGGGTCTGTGCTGGGACCACAACTTTTTACAATATACATTAATGCTCTGGAAGAAGGTACTGAAGGCACTGTTGCTAAGTTTGCAGATGATACAAAGATCTGTAGAGGGACAGGTAGTATTGAGAAAGCAAGGGGGCTGCAGAAAGACTTGGACACGCGACGAGAGTGGACAATGAAGTGGCAAATGAATACAACGTGGAAAAGTGTGAGGTTATACACTCTGGAAGGAGGAATCTAGCATAGACTAGTTTCTAAATGGGGAAATGCTTCGGAAAGCAGAAGCACAAAAGGACTTGGGAGTCCTTGTTCACGATTCTCTTAAGGTTAATGTGCAGGTTCAGTCGGCAATTAAGAAAGCAAATGCAATGTTAGCATTCATGTCAAGAGGGCTAGAATACAAGACCAGGGATGTACTTCTGAGGCTGTATAAGGCTCTGGTCAGACCCCATTTGGAGTATTGTGAGCAGTTTTGGGCCCCATATCTAAGGAAGGATGTGCTGGCCTTGGAAAAGGTCCAGAGGCGGTTCACAACAATGATCCTTGGAATGAAGAACTTGTCATATGAGGAACGTTTGAGGAACCAGAGGACACCATCTCAAGATTAAAGGGACGATCCATTAAAACAGAGATGAGGAGGAATTTCTTCAGCCAGAGGGTGATGAATCTGTGGAACCTTTGCCGCAGAAGGCTGTGGAAGCCAATTCACTGAGTGTCTTTAAGACAGAGATAGGCAGGTTCTTGATTAATAAGGGGATCAGGGGTTATGGGGAGAAGGCAGGAGAATGGGGATGAGAAATTATCAGCCATGATTGAATGGCGGAGCAGACTCGATGGGCCAAGTGGCCTAACTCTGCTCCTATGTCTTATAATCTTATGGACCCCACCCGGAAGGCCACAGGCAACCCCACCAGTGATTGCTTTCCTAGATTCCCACATGGCAAGTCTCTCGCCTGCCGCTAGTTGAATACCAGCAGCGGCAGGATAAAGTCCTAAAGTGGGCAATATTGGCCCAATGATTGGGCAGCACGGTAGCATTGTGGATAGCACAATTGCTTCAGTATTGGATAAATCGATCCAAGTGATCGGAACCTAGTCCAATCACTTGGAACCAGATACGGGGTCCGCCCCGAAGCCCCTGGGGACTATAAAGTAGAGTCCCCAAGTTCAATTCGTCCTTCTTGGCACGGTCACTCAGCAGCTTGAAACAACCCTGGACAGTGACCTACCTAGCTGCCGCACCAGCCAAGTAAGTCTCCAGTCAACGCACGCTACGAGATAGGCGCTCCTTGCTACAGTCTATACCAGCTTTGAATCCTGCAGACTCAGAATCGAACCGTTCCCCTGACCTGGTGGGCCAGTTCCGAAGCTAAGTATAGGCCTTTTAGTGTTAGAGATAGTCTAGTAAGTAGAGTTTTATGCATGAGTAGTGATTGACTGTGTATAATAAATGTGTTTTGATTTGAATCTTACTAATTGGTGTGTTGAGTTATTGATCAGCACTTGTACTTGAACCTATGGCTGTATCATAAAGATACCTGGCGACTCTAGAGCAAAGGTTATAGAAACAGAGCAAATTAAGTAAAGACACAATGAGCAACATTTAAGAGCCAACCAAAAGTTAGCAACACTTGCATCTTTAAAATCAAATGAAGTGCAAATCAAGTGTGAATGCTTAAAATAATGAATTGGCTTCTCACTTAATTTAAGCAAATGGTGACAGACGAAGTGGCCACAGTTTACCCAGGGGAAAGTGAATGCTGGTAATGTGTCACAGCCCAGTTATGACTTTGGTACTGCCTTAGTCGAAGTAAATTTTAATACCTATTGAGGAAAAGTGGAGAGTGCAGTGGCATAGTGGTAATGTCGCTGGACTGGCGATCCAGAGGCCCAGGGCAATGGCTCTGCGAACCACCTACAGCAGATGGTGAAATGAAAATTAAATTGTGGAATTAAAATTAAGACCATCTGGTCCCCGAATGCCCTTTAGGGCAGGAATCTGCCACCCTGGCCTACATGTGACTCCAGATCCACACCAACGTTGTGGACTCTTAATTGGCCTCAAGGGTGGGCAATAAATACTGGCCCAGCCAGCAACGCCCATTCCAAAATTTAAAAAAAGTTCACATAACTTCATAAAAAGAAGTTGCACATTATATCATGGCGTGGAAGTGCTTGCTCTGCCACTCCAGGGCATGAACGATGGAACTGCAACTAGAAACTTGTACAACTGCTGATATGGAAACTTCTCCAACATCAATCCAAATTATCCAGTATTTTGGCATTTTAGTTACAAAAATGGTTGGGGAAAAAGCAAGTTCATAATAATAATAATCTTTATTATTGTCACAAGTAGGCTTACATTAGCACTGCAATGAGGTCCCTGTGAAAATCCCCTAGTCACCACATTCCGGCGCTTGCTCGGGTACACTGAGGGAGAATTCAGAATGTCCAAATCACCTACAGCACGTCTTTCGGATTTTGTGATAGGAAACGGGAGCACCCGGGGGAAACCCACGCTGACACGGGGAGAACGTGCAGACACGGCACCGAAAGTGGGCGGCACGGTAGCACAGAGGTTAGCATTGTCCCTTCACAGCTCCAAGGTCCCAGGTTTGATTCCTGGCTTGGGTCACTGTCTGTGCGGAGTCTGCACATTTTCCCCGTCTCTGCGTGGGTTTCCTCCGGGTACTCCGGTTTCCTCCCACAGTCCAAAGATGTGCAGGTTAGGTGGATTGGCCATGCTAACTCGCCCTTAAGTGTTCAAAAAGATGGGCGGCATGTGGCGCAGTGGATAGCACTGGGACTGGGGCGCTGAGGACCCGGGTTCGAATCCCGGCCCTGGGTCACTGTCTGTGTGGAGTTTGCACATTCTCCCCGTGTCTGCGTGGGTTTCACCCCCACAACCCAAAGATGTGCAGGTTAGGTGGATTGGCCACGCTAAATTGCCCCTTAATTGGAAAAAAAAAAATAATAATTGGGTACTCTAAATTTTAAAAAAGGTTAGGTGGGGTTATGGGGATAGGGTGGAGGTGTAGGTTTTTTGCGCAGGCTCAATGGGCCAAATGGCCTCCTTCTGCACTGTAAATTCTATGAAAGAGTGCACTTAAAACTAAAACACTACAAAAATATACATTCCAAAACATAAGCAAAAGATTTTGAGTCATTAATAGGAAACATTAAAAAGTCACACTTCAGCACATTTGGATATACTAAGTGTACTAAGGGGATTTTCAAAGTACTTTTTGACATGGAAAACGAATCTGTTTTTGTTACCCAAGGTTTATTCGGAGAAAAAGGAATAGCATTTAAAATTCTGAATGCTTAATGTTTATTTGCCTGGAAAAGTTAAGCAGCAACATTTTTGAACAAACGCCTGTGCCTATTAGTGAGGAAGACGGTTTTAAAGAGTAGTTAACATCATTTAAGTTTGACATGTCAATTAAAATGGCCTCAGAATATGTCACCTTTTCTTTCTCCCCACGTATATTTATTTCCAGAAGAATGAGAGCAAGAGGGAGAATACACACAAGCGATGTCTAAAAGATATAGTTTAAGTTTAGATGCATTTAAAATAGGTAAAGATTAAAATCCAAAGCACATTTATGAATTTAACCCCAGAGGCATGTTCAAGCTTCAAGGCCGCCACTCTCTTCCTCCCATACTCTATTTCGAGATTCCATTCAGCTTGGCAAAACACCCTCGCCTTTCCACTTCAGTAGGCTAATCAAATTGGCAGTTGCTACGGTGACCAAAGAAAAAACACCAGACTTGGAGTCAACAAAAAGAAACATGTCCACGGGCTTTTCATTTCAGTCAGCTGTTAACTGATTAAAGGGCAACTTGATACCAATATGTGGCAAATGAAAACTGCAATTTACTTAAAATCCACGTCACCCAGCACTTCTGGCATCGCTCCATCTGACTTCGCTCGAACGTTTTAATCGTCCATTTTCCCTAAACATACAGCCATGACTGCATGCAACTGAATTCTGCCATTTCTTCCAGATGAATATTCGTCAATATGGAACATTAATGCAGAAAGGAAACTATTTACAAAGATGTATGCAGGGTTTTTTTCCTTAATGCCACTGTGGGATAAAATAAGACTGCCGTTCAAAAGGCTTTAAAACATAGATCAAGATTATGCTTTATTTTTAATTTGCATTTTGAGCATTCCATTTCCAGTAGAATAATTTGATGGATTTTTAATTCAAACATAGCAGAATTTTACAACGAAAGAATTAGTTCAGATCAATGACCACAAATTGAAAAGAATGGCTGCTCGGCAACAAAACAGGAAACAGACTAAGGGCTTATTTACGCAGGAGGCAGAAAAATTAAGATTTTGACGCAGAATCGCCAAACTTCCGACGCTGTAAATGGGGCACGTCGATCAGGATTAAAATTTCTACCCTCGGCTTTGAAACCAGCTGCAAACCAGCGTAATTCAAAGCAGCCTAGCTTAAAAAGTTTCCATTTGCATTATGCTGCAAATAAAAAGGTAAAATCGCATTGCACGCACTGGTCAAATCCGATACTAGACAGGTACAAAAATAAATTGACAGGGCTTATTTTTAAATGGATTATCTCTATCCTAATTTAAAGCAATGTCCCTGTCAGCAAGTGCTCCTACTGATCCATAGATAATTTCCACACTACCCATCCAAGTGGTATCCAACATTTGTAAATGTATCTATCATTCAACCTTTGTGTGGTGTGTATGATCCAAGTATAGGAGGCTTTTTAAAATTCATTCTTTGCACATGAACCTCACTGGCAAGGCCAGAAGTTATTGCCCATCCCTAACTGCCCACGTGAAAGTGCTGGTGAGTGACGTACGTACGTACGTACGTGATGTGATGCTGTGATTCTGTGGGGTTACGAGGATCGGGCGGGGAGTCAGCCTAGGTAGGGTGTTCTTTCAGAGGGTTGGTACAGATTTGATGGGCCGAATGGCCTCCTTCTGCACTGACGTGATGCTGTGGTTCTATGAGATAAGGATGGCAGATTTCCTTCCCTGACGGACATCAGTGAACCAGCTGGGTTTTTAAACAGCAATTTCAACAGTTATTAATACTAACTTTCTATTCCAGATTTATTGATTAAAATTCCTCTAGCTGCCATGGTGAGCCATGTCTCCAGGCATTGAGCTGAGCCTGTGGATCACTCTTCCACCAACATAACCGCAATACTACCTACCATCCTCTATTGTCTAATGACCCTGCCAGTGGTTTTGGGGATCTGGCCACACGCTCAAAATGGCAGCCTGATACTGGGATTCTGAGGGAATCCGGCGAGCTCTCCACCATCCACATATTTGCATGGTTAAGGGGTGAAACTTGCACCTGGTCCCCAGTCTCAGCAGCACAGTGAACTTGCCGTGATTCTCTGATAGCAGCAGGATTTAGACTCCCGAACAGAGAATCGAGGGCAGCTGGTTTGATATGGTGATGAGTAGAGGAAACCAGAAGATAGTGAATAAAAATTTACACAAGTCAATGAAAGACGTGGTTTGATGTTGCCTGTTGTATTTCAAATGGGAACAATATACAAATTGGAAGATTGTAAATAGATGAGAAAAGATAGGCTAAGTGTACTTTTAAAATATAGTAGCCATAAAATATACAAAAAGAGAGTGATTAATTCTGGGAAACGGAAACTTGTCAGGGTTTGTAGGAATCAATGAAGGGTAAGATCAAAGGGGAAAAAATTATTTGACGTGAAGACTGTGTGTATGTATGTGCGAATGTATATGTGTGTATTTGTATCCTCGTGTGTGTGTGTGTATATGTATGTGTATATTCGTGTGTATGTGTGTGTATGTGCATATGCATGTATACGTGTGTATGTATATATGTATGTGTGTATTTGTGTGTGTGTACGTATGTTTATGTATGTGTGTATCTGTGAGTGAGCTGTTGAGAACTAAAAGACAAAGGCTGCGATTTAGCGACAGTGCTAGCTGTGGCTGCAAATCCCGAAATAGCCATTAAATATCAGGATAGACCAAACCGTGATTTGTACCAGCTACACTCCCGAGTGTAGGAGGTTGCATTTTCTGGAGATTGAGTTTGCACATTCTTGCCGCGTCATTAGAACATTACAGCGCAGTACAGGCCCTTCGGCCCACGATGCTGCGCCTATCTGTGAAACCAATCTAAAGCCCATCTACACTATTTCATTATCATCCATATGTTTATTCAATGACCATTTAAATGCCCTTAATGTTGGTGAGTCCACTACTGTTGCAGGTAGGGCACTCCACACCCTCTCGGAGTAAAGAACCTACCTCTGACATCTGTCCTATATCTATCTCCCCTCAATTTAATGCTATGTCCCCTCGTGTTAGCCATCACCATCCGAGGAAAAAGGCTCCCACTGTCCACCCTATCTAATCCTCTGATCATCTTGTCTGCCTCTATTAAGTCACCTCTTAACCTTCTTCTCTCTAACGAAAACAGCCTCAAGTCCCTCAGCCTTTCCTCATAAGATCTTCCCTCCATACCAGGCAACATTCTGGTAAATCTCCTCTGCACCCTTTCCAATGCTTCCACATCCTTCCTATAATGCGGCGACCAGAACTGCACGCAATACTCCAAATGCGGCCGCACCAGTTTTGTACAGCTGCAACATGAACTCATGGCTCCGAAACTCAATCCCTCTACCAATAAAAGCTAACACACCGTACGCCTTCTTAACAACCTGGGTGGCAACTTTCAGGGATCTATGTACATGGACACCGGGATCTCTCTGCTCATCCACACTACCAAGAATCTTACCATTAGCCCAGTACTCTGTATTCTTGTTACTCCTTCCAAAATGAATCACCTCAACACTTTTCTGCATTAAACTTCATTTGCCACTTCTCAGCCCAGCTCTGCAGCTTATCTATGTCCCTCTGTAACCTGCAACATCCTTCTGCACTGTCCACAACTCCACTGACTTTTGTGTCATCTGCAAATTTACTCACCCATCCTTCTACGCTCTCCTCCAGGTCATTTATAAAAATAACAAACAGCAGTGGCCCCAAAACAGATCCTTGTGGTACACCACTAGTAACTGGACTCCAGTCTGAACATTTCCCATCAACCACCACCCTTTGTCTTCTTCCAGCTAGCCAATTTCTGATCCAAACTGAACTCACCCTGAATCCCATCCCTCCGTATTTTCTGCAATAGCCTACCCATATATTGGGCAGCCTGTCCAACATTGCTCCATTGTCCCAAGATGAAACCTCTCTTCAACATTTTTGCTGTTTCAAGAAACGTCACATTCCAGTTCCGCCTTCATCCCCCTACTTCATTTTGTACCACAATTATAATTTCTACCCGATTTGAAAGTTATGTTTTTCCAGCTGGACTTTCCCCTCCTCTTGTCAACTAGAACCACGATAATGAATCACAGCGGGGTGTCACACCGGTGCAGTGGTTAGCATTGCTGCCTCACGACACCGAGGACCCGGGTTCGATCCCAGACCTGAGTCACTGTCCACGTGGAGATTGCACATTCTCCCCGTGTCTGCGTGGGTCTCACCCCCACAACCCAAAGATGTGCAGGGTAGGTGCATTGGCCACACCAAATTGCTTGGGAAAAAAAGAATTGGGTGCTCTTAAGTATATTTTAGAAAAAGAGAGAATGAATCACAGGGTGGAACAGAATGTTAAGAGTCCATTTAGCCCCATCATGTTCGTGCTGACTGTCTACAACAGTAACTGAGTTACTCCCTCGTTCTCCCCGTATCTGCGTGGGTTTCCTCCGGGTGCTCTGGTTTCCTGGGTCTCATCCCCACAACCCAAAGATGTGCAGGGTAGGTGAATTGGCCACACTAAATTGCCCCTTAATTGGGAAAAAATAATTGGGTACTCTAAATTTTTATTAAAAAAGCATCCCGAGCGTAATCTTCCCCACCCCCTCTGATGACGCAATCAGGTTCATGCCTATGAAGGGGGAATCTGATTAGCATTGATTACAATAAATTTAATTACAGGCTTAACGCAGCTACTGCCACCCTTACTGCATGTTGCCACCCTCCTGGTGTGATGTCACACCGGCGCCAATCATGGCTGATTTGCAAAACAAAAACATTAATGATGATTACGCCGGGCAGGGGCAATGCCAAGGGCATGCCTTCCCTTCTGTGTGAAGGTGGGGAGGGGCTGATACCGGCAATGGGGTGGGGTGGGGGCAATGCCTGTGAAGGGTGTGACACTGCCCCGGTGTCTGAGAGAGGGATGGGGGGAGAGAGAGCTGCCGGTGATGAAGAGGGGTGTTGGAGCCCGCCCCAATGCCGGAGGGAGAGTGTCCCAATTGGGGGAAGGGGGGGGATATAAAGTAACTTTTCCCAGCGCTGATGAAAGATCATCAAACTGAAATGTTAACTAACTCCTGCTTCTCTCGTCACAGATGCTACCTGGTCTGCGGAGTATTTCCACCACTTTTGGTTCTTATTTGAGATGTCTGGTACCTGCAGCATTCTGTTTTACAATAAGGTATGGAGGGAAGTGAGCAAGGAAATGAACCAAAGGCATGCTGTCCCTCGAATCTGCACGCAGGGTCCCAAAGCGTTTAATACACTCAAGAAGGCAAGAATGGTGCAGGATATCCCCATTCTCAGGTACCAATCCTACATTGACATCTCAACATTGTTTTGTGCAATTGGCCTCAGACCAATTGTTCCACTCATTCCTCTCTCTCTTTCTCAAAGCACTACGTCTCAGCTCACCTGAACAACCAATACGGACACTCGCTTTCAACCTTTTGCCATCTTGCATCCTTGCCTCCCTCCCCCCACGCAATCCATTTCTCAAACTTGTAACATCTTGCAGAAGAGGGCACATGACTCCAGGTAAAGAGCGAGATCCAGGTATGACCCTCCAATGATAGCCACACCTAGACTTCCACTTAAATGCACACCCATCTGATCCAATGAGAAAAAGGCTGCAGATGTCAGCAAAGATGACGTGCCGTGAGAACCTGAGCCCCATGAGTCGCTGGTGCGCAGCCAACACAGTATCGGCTCTTTGGCGTTAGGTCATTCTGTCTACCCCTACCTCTGCTCTGTGGACCAGCATGTCGCTGAGGGGAAGGCAGATGCTGGTCCCCATCAGGAGGTCCAACATAGAGCTGAATAAGCTGCTCCCATGCCAAAGTGAAAGATGTTAGGGCGGCACGTGGCGCAGGGGCTCGCACTGGGGCTACAGCACTGAGCACCCGGGTTCGAATCCCGGTCCTGGGTCACTGTCCGTGTGGAGTTTGCACATTCTCCAGTGTCTGCGTGGGTTTCACCCCTGTAGCCATCTAAAATGGCCACCTGAAAAGGACCATGGGAATTGTGCACAACTTGGACACAGACAAGTACACAGCCTCCGTGTATTGTGCAAAGAAGCCAGACCTGACCGAAAATTGCACCCATTAAAAGTCAATCACGGGTCAGCCAGGTGGCGCAGCGTGTTAGCACTGCTGCCTCAAGGTGCCGAGGTCCCAGGTTCGATCCCGGCTCTGGGTCACTGTCCGTGTGGAGTTTGTACATTCTCCCCGTGTTTGCGTGGGTTTCACCCCCACAACCCAAAGATGTGCATGGTACGTGGATTGGCCTTGATAAATTGCCCCTTAATTGGAGAAAATGAATTGGGTACTCTAAATTTATTTTAATAAAGACAATCACCATTTTCCCCAGGACAATGGAACTCAAATTAAGGAATGGCAACAGCAGCAGACTAACTGGCGCCACTTCCCCTTATTTGGAAAGGCCTACGTGCCTGGGACAATGACAGCTGGGATCCGCCCAGCCACCGAGGTATCCGCCCCTTAATTGGCCAGGATCAATGAGGGTGATCAAAATCCTATCGATCCATTGGATCTGAAGTTAGGACCGCCCAAAAGGGCACGAAAGAGAAGAAGAATGAGAAGCCCTGCGCAATAGGGATCGGCCTCTTTTGGACCAGCCTACGTGCGACCAATTGCAGCATATCAACCAGCCAAGTTCAAGGACCCGCGATCACTACCTGAAGGACGAGCCCAGCCGAGACGAACCTGAAAACTTCCAACCGACCCACGTGGACACAGATAAAGGCCTTATCTCTCGCACAGAGCCGGTCACCCCGAAGTTAAGTAACGGTCATCCTTAGTTATTAGGTCTAGTTTAGTGCATAGCCGCGTGAATCATTGCATATAGATATAAGTCTTGTGTTTGTTAATAAACTGTCTTTTGAACTAATATACTGGTTGTGTGGTCATTCGGTCAATATAAGAAACAGCTGTGGTTCACATAGAAATAAAGACGTCAACTCCCCCACAACCCAAAGATGTGCAGGTTACGTGGTTTGGCCACTCTAAATTGCCCCTTAATTGGAAAAAAAATAATTGGGTACTCTAAATTTATTTTTAAAAAGTGAAAGTTGTTAAGATGAATTGGAAGTCCAAGGTAGGCGATGCGATTTCCAAAATTCACACGCACTGTGAAGCAGTGAAATCACTCAGAACAAAATCTGCGCGAGCACAGCTATGCACTTTCATTATTAAAAGCTTTTCAGCCAATCAGTCTCATTAATCAATGACTCCCCGATCCATTCTCATTGTGTTGATCCTGGGGAGCTCCACACAACTCGAGAAACCTGTTCCCTCGTCATTAAAGCCAGAATTCAGAGTTCAAGGCTGAACGGATTGATTATTTAAATATTTAAATGAGTGACCGCTTTCTCACAAATGTCACAAAATACTTCTCAACGTTAAAAAAAAAGGTATTCGCCTGTGGACAAAACTACAGCATTTATTTCAGCTTATGATTCTGGGTGTAAATGTTATAACATGAGCAAAGACACCCCAGGTTACTGTCCACTCCAGGGCGTTAGAATGTTACATGGCACTTCTCCATTCCAATCAAACAACTGGAGGTTCTTTTATAAAATCGGACTCTGCTTCTGCATTCAGTGCCATAATTGGATTTTGTACGGCAGCAGACACATATGGCCCATGTTTCAGTTCAGATGAAATTACACTCGATACATTCACCTGACATTGGGATCTGCAAACAGACAGGTAATCAGTTGATCCTGCAGGAAATATGCCTGTACATTCTGAAGTCAGATGCACCAAGTCTTACACTATTCTACCTGCGAGCTGGGTTGACTACCTGTCCATCAGGTGGTTGATCTTTTAATATCCCCAGCATTTAGGCATGCCCCAACCTTACTGCTAATACAGAAACAATCTTGCCGTTGAAGGTGAAAGCTTTTTTCTTCCTTGAAATGTAGAGTTTTTCTTTTTTTTTTTAAAAAAAGATGCTAACAGGTGCTAACCTTACTCTTTTTGATATAAATGCTTTATCATACTCACAGACGTGGTATCCTCCGTCATAATGCAGCAGACAGTATGAAAGCACCAATGTTTTATGATCCATATTCACAGCAAATGTAAACATTCCGCACTGCATGCCAATGAATGCTTACCCCAAAATAATTTTAACAAAGATTTCTTTATTTGTCCTCGACGTCTCCTTCAGTGTGGTAACTTCTGCATCAAACCAGAAACCACGTTCCTCTGGTATCTCTAAATTGTAATTAACCATCACGGCTTGTCCTATTTGAAGTTGATCCCACTTCAAAACTGTCCTGGCTCGTGGTCGAACGTTTTCTGCACACATTCCCACTATACCGTTCTCTGGATAACTGGAAAATAAGGAAAAAAAAGCCAAATGTTAAAAAAGATGTTAAAATTCCAGATTAACAGTAGACAAAAGAAAACAGGAACCTTTCTTCCTTAAAACACAAATGTCTAAACTCAACAAGCCAAATTGCAATTTGTCTTGATTTACTAAGACAGCAATGTTAATAAGATAATATAGCTTACCTGATCAACATTACATCTCCAATTTACAGGAGTGTAAACCAGAAGATAGAATATCGCACATGGTGAATTAGCCACATAATAATGGATCAAGGTTAACCAACGTGTCTGTGTGCAGAATATCGCACATGGTGAATTAGCTACACGATCATGGATAAATGTTGACCAATGTGTCTGTGTGCATTCATTCTAACCTGCAAAGTGCCCTGAGGTACTTATACCAACTGAAAAGGTTCCACATCGATACAGAGCTCAAAACCCCACTCAACATCCTCGAACAGTGCATCAGTCCCCACCCAGTTGGATCAAAGGTATTGACCAACTTGTGATCTTGGCACTGTGATCACAATCACCATTATTTACAGCTTCAAAGGACAAAGGTCCTTGCATTAACGGATCACGTCCCAATCAATTTATCTTACAGAACGTTAGGACTTCAGTGAGGCCGCACTCATCCTAGAGAGTTTTCAAAGGATGCGCTGAGGTTCCACGTGGGAACTTTTCAGCACCTTGATGCCAATGTTTTCGGACAAAGCTTTTCTTCCATCACACAGCCCACTACAACTATTTTTCTTTTCACAAATACCGAATACGAGACTAAATACTTCTGCAAACCTCATTTGACGGCAAACTCCCAAGAATCAAGAGGACCTTTCTTAGAGCACTGTGCTCATCAGCAACTAATCCAATTATGGTTCATTTCATTTGATGAAAGGTGACAGGTCTAAAATGTTAACTCCCGTTTCTCCCCACAGATGAATCCTGCCCTGCCGCCCCAACGCCGGCTGCCGGATTCTCTGGCACCGGTTTTTCGGCAGGGGCGGGAATCACGTCGCGCTGGTCGGGGGCCGATGACAGTGCCCCCCCCCCCGGCGATTCCCGCTCCGCGATGTGACGAGTGGCCACCCGTTTTCCGCCAGTCCCGCCGGCGTAAATCAAACAAGGTCCTTACCGGCGGGACCTGGCTCTGGGGGCGGCCTGCGGAGTCCTCGGGACGAGGCGCAGGGGTATCTGGCCCGCAATCGATCTGCGGGCGGGCCTGTGCCGTGGGGGCACTCTTTCCCTCCACGCCAGCCGCTGTAAACGTCCACCATGGCCGGCACGGAGATGAACCCCCTGCACATGCGCTGGGGTCACGCCAGAACACGCTGGTGTTCCTGCACATGTGCCAACTCGCTCCTGCCGACAGACGCCCTTCGGCGCCAGTTGGCGCACCGCCAATCCCATCGGCACCTACCTAGTCCCTGAAGGTGCTGAGGATTACGCACCTTCAGGGCAGCCCGACGCCGGAGTGGTTCACGCCACTCCTCGATGCCGGTACGGCCCACCCCGCCGGATAGCGGAGAATCCTGGCCAAAGTCTCTGATTTGTGGGATGCAACCATCTATATTCTCGAGGCACGTTAACTAACTTGGTGGTGGAATAGAGAGTTGTATCTTCACGTTTGCAGCTAACACTAATTTAAGCTTCAGAATAAGTTGTGAAGAAAGCAGGAAATTACAAAGGGGTAGAGAGACGCCAAGTGAGTGGGTGAAACTGTAACAGATGAGCTTCAATTTGGGTAAAAGTGCTCACCACTTTGTGACCGAGAAAGATAAATTGCACTATTTTCTGAATGAGAAACTAAGCAGTGGGGTTAGAGCAAAGGGATTTAGGTGTCCATGCACACAAATCATTGAGATTATGCACAGGTATAATGGGTAATTGGGAGGGGGGGATTTTCAGCGCCCACCCCGCAACGTGTTTTTCAACAGCGGGGGGCAGCATAGGCGGGATCTTCTGGTCCCAACCCAGCAATGGAATTTCCCATTAAATCCACCTCTCGCTGCCGGGAAATGGAAGAGCTCGCTGTCGGTGGGGCCGGAAGATCCCGCTGACGAGAACAGATGGAAAATGCCCCCCCCCCCACCCCTCCCCATGATAAAGGCAAAGGGAATTCCGACCTTTTTTCTCAAAAAGCATGGGATTTAAAAATGTGCAAGTGATGCTTTAATTGTTTAGATCCTGGATCAGACTCGATCTGGAATACTGCAATCAGTTTTGGGAACTGAACCCCAGGAAAACCTACAACGGTCTTGTCAAGGCATAGTGCTAGATTCACCAGAATTAGACCAGGAGAAATGGGAAGTGGAGTTGGGAGGGGAAACAATTGGGGGGTATGGAGAGAGGCACTGCGTAGGGTAAACGGGACCTCCTCTTGTGTAAGGATGAGCCTGATACAGTTTAAGGTGGTGCACAGGGTGCATTTGACTCGGGCGAGAATGAGTGGGTTCTTTCAGGGAGCAGCAGATGAGTGTGAGAGGTGTGGGCAGGGGCCAACAAATCACATGCACATGTTTTGGGGTTGCAAAAAATTGGGAAGATTCTGGGCGGGAGTGTTCACTGTCTTAGCCAGGGTAGTGGGGGAGGTGGTGGACCCTGACCCTTTGTGGCGATATTTGGGGTGTCAGAGAAGCCGGAGCTCATGTACAGGAGGAAGGCCGATGTCTTGGCCTTCACCTCGCTGATTGCATGGCGGCGAATTTTGCTGGAGTGGCGGTCGACACCACCACTGGGGGGTAACTTCCTGCAATTAGGGAAGATAAAGTTTGAGTTAAGGAACTCTTCAGGGGGGCTTGAGGAAAGGTGGAGGATGTTTATGACCGGGGAGGGGTGAAAAAAGGCATAAATCTGTGCAGACTGTATAGTTGATTGTTGGGGAGTATGTTTCCCGTGGTGTTTATAAGCTGTAAACTGGTTTTGAAACAGCTTTGTAATAAAATACATTTAAAAAAAAGAATGAGGCCAGGAGTTAAATTCCCAGGAAAGGTTGCAAAAACGTGGATTCATTCCTTCAAATTTAAAAGTTTGGGGTGATCTAATGAGGTATGAAAGTCATGAAAGGGTTTTTTGAGGCTGAAAACAGAGAAACAATTTGCTTCGAGAAGTCTACGGCACAGAAAAGACCTTTCAGTCCATCGCGTCTGCGCCGGTCAAAAACAAACACCTAAGTACTCTAATCCCATTTTCCAGCACTTGGCCCATAGACTTGTATGCATTGGCATCGCAAGTGCGCATCTAGATACTTATCAGATGTTATGAGGGTCTCTGCCGCCACCATCCTTTCAGGCAGCGGGTTCCAGACTCCCAGCACCTTCAGGTTGAAAAAGCCTTTCCCCACACCTCTTCTAAACCTCCTGCCCCTTCCCTTAAATCTACGCCCCCTGGTCATTGACCCCTGCAATACAGGAGGGCACAAACTTAAAATTAGAGCTTGGCCATTTGGAAGTGAAATCAGGAAACAATATTTCCACACAAAGCGCATTGGAGATTTGGGGCTTTCCTCCACAAAAGGCTCTGGGATGCTGGACTATTTGAAATTTAAAAAAAGAGTGAAGTTGCTGAGATTTTTGTTAGGCAAAATTATCAAAGGAGATGGAATAACCGTGTGTCAATGGAGTTGAGGTGCAGATGACAGCTGCGATCAAAATGAATGGCTGATCATGTCTACACCATTTTGAAATCAAAGGGACAGGATTCTCTCCTAATTCCTGCCAGGCCTGACCACACAGCGATTTTACACTGGACGGTCAAGGTGTCAAGACAGAAAGTCTACCCTTGCCCAATAACATTCCACCTCACTCCGTTAATGGTCTGGTGGCCTTCGGATCTCCCACCCCCCATGACCTCTCCCCGAGACCACATTTGCCCTATTTGCGCATCTCCTGGCCTTCCCTACCCTCCCCTCTCAGAACCACGTGAACTTACCTGGCCTGCCAGTGCCCAGATCCGGGCTTCAATGTCCTCATGCATTTCCTCTTCTGTTCACCGCAGAACCGTTACTGCTGGAAGCTCTCTAAGGCAGGACTAATTCCAGAATGAGGGGCAGAAGTCTCACCTGCAGCCACTTAATGCTCATTCGAGCAATGTCTGCGGGATCTTAGGAATGGGCAGGGATGTGTGCACCGCCAGCTCTCGGATAGTGGGAAATGAGATCTCACCATCCGAAAAATTCAGGCCTACGCTTTTGGTCCAAATAGTTACATAAAGTCACACTTGCTTGTATCCAAGCGGAATCTACAAATTAAAAGATCACAAATAAACAGAATCGCATTCAAACAGAAGACGGTACTCCACATCATGCATTCCATGCTGCTTCTACTCTGTTCTTTTCAGGTGTAAACGGTTATGTCAGTTAGCACCATTCTCCCTCACCACCGAAGAAGCACAAGAACGGATTTCTCCGGTTGCATGAGACGGTCCTGTGCTCCACATATCTCCGGGCCAACATTCTCTGCACTTTCTCTCCTCTTGGGCTGGTCATTCAGAGAAAGTAACAGAATGGTCTAGGAAACAGGGCTATTCGAACTACCACAGAAAAATTAAAACGTGTTCTGTTGAAAATATTTGACCCAAGTAGCGGTTGACAAGCATGTGGAGTAGGGCTTATGGGACAGAACAAGTAACCCAGAGAACGAGTTCAAATCCTATCATGGTGGTTTGACCACTTCAATCGTGCACATTTTAAAATAAATGGAAACAGAAAGCTGGTAAATAGCCATGATTGTCATAAAAATCTAATTCACCGATATCCTCGAGAGAAGGAAGTATTACATCCTTACCCAGTCTGGCCTATTTACGAATCCAATCCCTGACTCTTGATCTGTCCTCCGAAGTGGCCAAGCAAGTCATTTTGTTATGTCAATTCAGGGTAGAGATAGCCCAAACCCCCTTAATGAAGATAATAGACAGGATTGTGGGCCTAAACATTAAAAAGAAAGGCACTTCCGTAAACTGTACCACAGTCAAATGTCTAAAGTACGGAGAGCTTTCTCTCACTATTGTATCCATATTTGTAGAGTGGGAACAATTGGCAGCACAGCCTCCCGTTTCTGTCGTTGCATTAATGGTCAGGCAGCCCAGTGAGTGGAGTGGAGGCTGAGGGAAGGATACTTTTTTAAAATAATATAAAAGCAACACAGCTTTCATTTGACCAGGGAAGAACTCCCTCTTCCCCCTTCTTCTGGACAACACCCTGACCCTCAAAGCATGCCAAAGAGTAACACATGGTGAATATTTCTAAATTAATGGTAAAAGGAGAAAAATAAACCCAGTCATTAAGATCTCGTTTCCACAGAATAGGTGAAAGAGGGTTGTTTGGTTTCAAATCCTGCACCATGAAAATAAGTTCAAATTGAAAAAGAACACAAGCAATCAATCATTGGCTTAATTGAGAGCAACATTTGGGCGTGATCTCCATGTTTCCAGGTTTGATACATGCCAGCATCACCTGTCTGTGTTCATTGACAATGTGAGCGTGGGCACAGATTTATTGTAACTGGTCTCACCTCTGAACAGACAACGTCGGCTGCATTGAAATACTGGATTCAATACCAAATTGATTTTCTTTGACAATGGAAAGAAGACGGAGGTGGAATACAAATAGAAAACTTTAAAGCGACTCCAGAAATACCTTAGCGCATGAAGTCCAATTTACGAATTCTGCAAACGTGGGCAACCCAATTGAGCAAAATGCTGAGAAAGCTGCACAGCTGAAAGAAGGGAAGATGCTGGAAATACTCAGCAGGCCAGGTAGCATCGGCAGAGAGAGAAACAGTCAATGCTTCAGGTCGATGAACCTTTTGGCAAGAACTGGTTACTGACCCGGAATACCAACTCAGCCTTTTTCCTCTCTCCACAGATACTGCCTGCCAGTGCTGCAACGGGCTCGCAGAGAACAGGTCCCTGACAGTAACACCCCCTGTTTTGATCCCACATCAAGTGCAACGCGATTCTGTGTACACACCACACAATACATCAAATTCCCTATTTACAACAAGCAGACCAGTGCCGCCAGGTGGCTGCAATTTCCCCAGAGCACCAAGGAGAATATTATGCTGCACACACAGATGGGTGGCACAATGGTTAGCACTGTTGCTTCACAGCTCCAGGGTCTCAGGTTCGATTCCCGGCTTGGGTCACTGTCTGTGCGGAGTCTGCACGCTCTCCCAGTGTCTGCGTGGGTTTCCTCCGGGTTCTCCGGTTTCCTCCCACAAGTCCAAAGATGTGCAGGTTAGGTGGATTGGCCATGATAAATTGCCCTTAAGTGTCCAAAAAGGATAGGTGGGGTTACTGGGATAGGGTGCAGTTGTGGGCTTAATTAGGGTGCTCTTTTCAAGGGCTGGTGCTGACTCGTTGGACCGAATGGCCTCCTTCTGCCCTGTAAATTCTATGATTAGCATTAATGCCACCATTAACATAGAATGGTCCAGCAGAGTAGGCTTGGTATCTTGTGCTCCATCATATCCATTTGGACAGTCTGAAACATGCAGGATTAGGAAGGAGCATAGAGGAAATTGTAAAGTCAACCCCACAATAGAACAAACGTCCGCAGATAGTGGATGTTGTGTGTGGCAGTATGACAATTATAGAATGATTTACTGTAATGCCAAGATAATGTAGAATCCATAGCTATTAAACACACATGGTGCATTTTTAAAATTTTTAATTAATATCTACATTGAAGAAACTGAAAAATTTGACAGAAGGACAAACCAAATGTATTGTGGTGACAGTGCACTTCATTTAAACCAACACTCATCAAAAAGCTCCAGACAAATATAAACAGAAAGATTCTGAGTACGATTTGAATGGAGCGGATTCTCAATTAATAACTTTATAACTTAATATTAAACACTTGTGCATTGTAAGCTGGAAACTATTGTCAAGTTTAGTTCCCAACAGAGGACAGTTTGGATTTCACTCGCTCATGTAACTCAATGCCCCCTAATGTGCATGCAGACTGATGAAAAATAGACATACAATCCGCAGAAGCAGAATGGACATCTAGCTGGCTGCACGACAGAAAACAGAGAGTAGGGGTAAAGGGTAGCTATTCAGGAGTGTCAGAGGTGACACCCCACAAGGCTGAGTCCACACTGGTTCACAATTTCCATGGTGGCACAGTGGTTAGCACTACAGCCTCACAGCACCAGGGACCCGGGTTGAACTCCGGCTTTGGGTGACTGTGTGGAGTTTGCACGTTCTCCCAGTGCCAGAGTGGGTTTCCTCCGGCTGCTCTCGTTTCCTCCCACAGGCCAAAGATGTGCAGGTTAGGTGGACTGGCTATGCTAAGATTGCCTCTTAGTCTCCAAAGATAGTGGTGGCCAGTTGAGCCTGAAAATGACTGTAGTTTCTTGCTGATACCAGAGGCCCTGAGGATGAAGCCTTAAGTTATTTTGGCATTTATGCTGAATGCACTGAAGGCCTAGGGAGCCAATCAAGAAAACCAAACTGATTTCTCCCCTGTGAAAACGTGCAATGTAAGTGGCGATTTTTGAAAGTTTTGGATCTCTGCATCTTTCATTGATTTTTCTAGAGCCTTGTGCAGCCTCTTTCTCTCTCTGAAGAAGTAAATTGCAATGGTTGCCCATCCTATTCAATGCCTTCATCAATGTTGCATTGGACGGATTAGAACATAGAACATACAGTGCAGAAGGAGGCCATTCGGCCCATCAAGTCTGCGCCGGCCAACTTAAGCCCTCACTTCCACCCTATCCCCGTATCCTCCTAACCTTTTTGGTCACTAAGGGCAATTTATCATGGCCAATCCACCTAACTTGCACGTCTTTGGGCTGTGGGAGGAAACCGAGCACCCGGAGGAAACCCACGCAGGCACGGGGAGAACGCGCAGACTCCGCACAGACAGTGACCCAGCAGGGAATCGAACCTGGGACCCTGCCGCTGTGAAGCCACAGTGCTACCCACTTGTGCTACCCTGCTGCCCATTCTTTCTTTTTGATGAATGGAGCTGGAGTCTGCCCCAGGTGTTTCTGGAGGAACTGTGGCTATCACAGATATTGTGCTGCTGTTAAGACTCACCTGGGGATCTGGTGAATGGCACCCATCAATGTTCTCACTAAGCTGCGTGGCCACGCAGCAGCCATTAAGGCCCCGGGCATGCCCATGGTAATTTAAATTACCTTTAAATTATCATGTGTGCACGGCCATGTAAAAGGTTTTAAAGGGGTCAGGCATGCCAGAAAGAAGAGACAATGATGCTATCCACAATTTTCAACATCAGGTTAATCAGAAGAATAGTGGTGGGTGGCCTCAAGCTTGATAGCATGGTTTTCATGACTTAAGAGAGGTTGCAAAAGATACGACTGGGTCAACCACCTCACGCACCAACTTCTATTGCTAGCTGGAAAACCTGAAGGGTACCGACTTCTGCCTGCACACAATTCATCAGGATAGCGTTGATCCAGGGAAAACCATTCTCTAAAATTCCAATGTAGTTTTGAGCTTTCAGCCAATGGGACATATCCAAAAGGGTCTCTTTTTGTTTTTGTTCCACGACCACCAAGCTTGCTTACTTTACCTCACCTCGTGAGCCAGGAACAAGATCGATGGCTAAAAACAAAAGCGGTTTTAGGAAGGGAGGCAGATGGTCAGCCGATCGCATCCCATCCCCGTGGAGGGAGAAAATCAACATGGCGATACAAAAGCAAAACACTGCAGATGCTGGAAATGTGAAACAAAAAAACTGGTGGAAACACTCAGCTGGTCAGGCAGCAACTGTGTTTTGGTGGAGGGGGGACGTACAATATAAGGGGCGGCAAGCCCACCATCTCCTCACCAATTCTGAGCTGTCCCCCAGAATATCAGGGAGCTGGCAGACTCAAAATAGTCAACCCATCCACCCTGTGCAAATAAATAATTAAGATTCAATTGTGGTGGTTTTAGCCCCGGTATTATGCTACCTGTACCGGAACCCAATTGGCAGGGGCAGGCAGATGTGAGTGGGAGCCCATTCTTTCAAAATGTTTCTAGAAGGGCATAAAGAGGGAGGCTGCCCTTTATGCACTGAGAGCACCCGGCCCTGAAAGAATCAGTCCTCCTTCATTCCTCCCCACCTGCATTTCAAAAGCTACACTCTCAACCCCCTCCCCCAAGGTGCTTGATCCTGCCTGCCCAAGACCACTGACTTAACCAAGTCCAAAATCCCTTGGGGCCTTCATCCTGGGCCTGGTGTAGTCCCAACAGCGCCCACTACTGAGATCGTGGACTGCCAGGACTGCACGAGGAGTTGAACAGTCAGATTGGCCAGCAGCTCCCAGGGGCAGAATTTGCACACTTTCCTTGTTGTTTACACAGTGAATGGTAGAACCCTCAAGAGTATTGAAAGTCAGAGAGATCTAGGTGTACAGGTCCACAGGTCACTGAAAGGGGCAACACAGGTGGAGAAGGTAGTCAAGAAGGCATACGGCATGCTTGCCTTCATTGGCCGGGGCATTGAGTATAAGAATTGGCAAGTCATGTTGCAGCTGTATAGAAACTTAGTTAGGTCACACTTGGAGTATAATGTTCAATTCTGGACGCCACACTACCAGAAGGATGTTGAAGCTTTAGAGAGGGTGCAGAAGAGATTTACCAGAATGTTGCCTGGTATGGAGGGCATTAGCTATGAGGAGCGGTTGAATAAACTCGGTTTGTTCTCACTGGAACGAAGGAGGTTGAGGGGCGACCTGATAGAGGTCTACAAAATTATGAGGGGCATAGACAGAGTGGATAGTCAGAGGCTTTTCCCCAGGGTAGAGGGGTCAATTACTAGGGTGCATAGGTTTAAGGTGCGAGGGGCAAGGTTTAGAGATGTACGAGGCAAGTTTTGTTTACACAGAGGGTAGTGGGTGCCTGGAACTCGCTGCCGGAGGAGGTGGTGGAAGCAGGGACGATAGTGACACTTAACGGGCATCTTGACAAATACATGAATAGGATGGGAATAGAGGGATACGGACCCAGGAAGTGTAGAAATTGCTTAGTCGGGCAGCATAGTTGGCACGGGCTTGGAGGGCCGAAGGGCCTGTTCCTGTGCTGTACTTTTCTTTGTTCTTTGCCGCTCGCAGCGTACTATTGTTACAGCAGACATTTCTTTCCCCGGCTAATTTCCAACCAACCTGAGAGTCAGGGGAGGGAACCGTATGCAACCCCACAACCCCCCCCCCCCCCAAATACTTACCCACTGAGGTGTTAGGCCTCTGCACCGTTTTCTATATAGTTATCTATTAATGTGTATAGTTACCGATATGACCTCCAACCATCAGCGAGCAACACAATTGCGATAGAGATCTGCCATGTGGCTCGAGATATCGGGCAGTTAGTCGTAAATCGTACTGGATTGAGATAGTTCCAGGAGAATTCATTGAATTAATTTATTTAATTTGTACCACAGTTTGTTAGCTATCTTTCCACGTGTGCATCTTGGTAATAAAACTATCTTATAGTCAAAGAACTAGGTGTTCTGTGTACATCATTCCCACAGCTATAACACAGAACATAACACCCACCACCTCCTCTGCCCCGCCGTAAAATCCAGCCCAGTGTTAACATTTCAGGTTTGTAACCTCTCATCACAACAGTTTACATTCACAGACCTGAAATGTTAACTTTGTTCCTCTCTCCACAGGTGCTGCCTGACCTACTAAAATGTCTCATCATGTCCTGATTTTATAATGTTCTGGTAATACGCTGTTATTGGAATTTCACTCAAAAGAGCTGCAGTATTCCATGGTGTTGTTGACCAACCAGTCTTTGACTCAGTGATGCAGCCTGGGAGGGGCAGACATGTCATTGGCAACTGGGATTGTTCCCATCAGGTGCCAAACAATTTGAACAGGTAATGGTCAAAGCTTTGCAAAGTGTACCAGGAAATGTTTAGTGACACGCTACATGGTTTAAGCCCAACGTGCTCCAGCAGTACCCCTGTACACATGTGGAGTTGACCAAAGTTTTGGTGACATGTATCTAAGTTCTGTGTTATATTACTGGGTCTAGTAATGTGTATCGTTACTAATTGCTGTATATCCAGGAGATCTGATGGTGTGATCCTGAAGAAACCACGAGTCTTCAACTTAAAGCAAACTAATTTATTAAAGTAACGATTAATTATATCTGAGTTCGATACTCTACAGAGCTATCTCTAGAAATCAAGTAAATATGAATGTATTAACTGATTCACAACTATATATACTAACTATACTGAGAGCTATCTATCATACACTACTGCTTACTAAACACTCCTGGATAGAAAGAGACCAAGATCCTCTGGGAGCTAATACTTATAGGTGGATTTAGTGGTGCTCTCTAGTGGTAGTGTTACAGCTAGATGTTATAATTAACCCTTTAGTTATATACACATAGATATCATTACACTCTGGACCTGGGTAGGCAGATGCACAAGGTGTGCGCACCTCAGAACTGCGAGAAGGATTCCCCGTGTGTAGGCTTCTTGATAGATTGATTTGAAGGGTCAAGCACAGTGATGGGGCTTGTACACGTCAGTCATCCAGCACACCAGAATTTATTTTTAATTAATAGGAACAAGCACTTGGCACAATACTTTGCCGAGCACCAGAGTTCGCACAAACTTCTGCACTCACACACATGCATACAGACCAGTTCATGACTGGTTATGCACATAAGTAACTGATACATACAGCTGGAGCATAGTTTCTGATACCTAACAATGAATCCCTTCAATGTGGTTCAGGAAGGTTACCTGACACTTCCAAATATGAATCAGAAGCAGACAGATTTTGTCCAAACACATACAGTGAAGTTGATACTGATGTATTCAATGTGGATTGAATCTTCAGGGACCATGACTAATTAAACAACAAAGAAGAATAGGATATGAATTTTCCCTAAGAAATGAAAACAATAACTGAAGAATAAACCAGAGCTCCTCCTGGGTGGATACAACATGTTATCTACTTCTCTGCACTGACCAAAATAAAATATTGAAATCCAGAGCAGTGTAGTCCAAGGTTCAATCTGCAGTGTTTCCACAGCTTAACTATCTCAACCAGAGCAAACAGGAGAGTTGGTCACAGGGACCTGGTTGGGCTGTAGAGTACGAGAAGAGTGGACCAAAATTTCTATTGCTAATAGACGGTGCATGTGTGTGATTGCCAGTTGAGCACAGGACCATGCTAAGCTAAGGCGTCCTTGATGGCCAACATAGTTGTCAGGAACTTCCTCAAAGACTCTCCCAATTATTCAACAAAACTTCGGCAGAAACTCCCATTTACACATATAAACCGGTTTCCTGTTATCTGCCAGCAGGCAAACCCCGAATGTCTGGAAACTTAACGAATGATTAACTTGAATGAGGTAACACAGGTCTGTCAACATCCACAAGTCCAGAAACCTGAGCGAGCACCACGTGGCAAGGAGCGAGAAAGACTTGGGCCCGGATTTTCCGAATCCGCCCCTCCCCCGGGCGGGCAGCTTGCCGTTGGCTGCCGCCGGGATCTTCTTGTCCCGCCGAAGTGAACGGCCATTGTGTTACTCGCTGATCGCACCACTGTGAAACCTATCACAGGGAGTCCGCCTTCAGTGGGACCTTAAGATCCCACTGGTGGAAAGGGCTGGAAAATCTTGCCTTTCTGTTTTAAAGGTTACGTTTTCTTCAGGCATGACTGGATGTCAAGTGGCAATTCCATGTTAAACTCAGTATGAAACACCAGAACCTCTACAAGTGAGTTCTGGGGAGAACGAGACACCAACCTACAAGCAAATAAAAGGACTGTGGTTGCTTCAGTTCCAGAATGTAGGGCGCAAGTATAGCGCGGTGCTCGAAAATGCCCACGTAACATTTGGAAACACTGATTAACAAAACTGTGTTCAGTGGCTTCCAGTGGCAGAGCTGCATCATGTGCCCACAGCTGTACGGCCACGGCAAACAAACACCGAGAATCGATTTCACAATGCTGCATCACTTAATCCTTGGGATTTTTGTAAACAGTGCCATCATTGGGACAGTAGCTTCAGCACAGCGGTGTGAAATTACAATAGGTTTAAAAGGCAACACCTCTTTTGCTAATCGCTTCGTAATCAGCTTCAGCTAATCATTCAAAGGTAGCTGCGCACTGGCTTCCATATACTCACTCCAACTTAATAAGAATCAGTTCCATCATACTGATCAATCCAGCATCATTAAAGGCTTTCGGCACATCCCCCTACCCCAGTCCGCTCCGTCAAAACATAATAAAACATGAGAGCCTGGAAACATATAAATCAGACAACACCCGATAAGAACAGTTGTTTTGGATGGGAACCTTCATTCCTCTCTGTTTTTCATCCTGCTTCTCAAGTGAAAGATGCTGATTCAAAACACTGACACAAGGACAAGGATAAAAATAAACACATGAATCAATGTAAGAAAGGGCAACAAACTGGCTAGAAATTCACCTCGGGCAGCTGAACAAAATGGACAGAATTGGGTTGGCTGCTCCGCCCTCAGTGTACGGTATGATAATTTTCATTGGATTGATTGCAATGGAACCGCCCATCAGACATGACATATATTGGGCAGCCTGTCCAACATTGCTCCATTGTCCCAAGATGAACCTCACTTCCAACATTTTTGCTGTTTCAAGAAACGTCACATTCCAGTTCCGCCTTCACCCCCCTACTTCATTTTGTACCACAATTATAATTTCTACCCGATTTGAAAGTTATTCTTTTCCAGCTGGACTTTCCCCTCCTCTCGTCAACTAGAACCACGATAATGAATCACAGCGGGGTGGCACGGCGGTGCAGTGGTTAGCATTGCTGCCTCACGACACCGAGGACCCGGGTTCGATCCCAGACCTGAGTCACTGTCCACGTGGAGATTGCACATTCTCCCCCATGGCTGCGTGGGTCTCACCCCCACAACCCAATGATGTGCAGGGTAGGTGCATTGGCCACACCAAATTGCTTGGGAAAAAAAGAATTGGGTACTCTTAAGTATATTTTAGAAAAAGAGAGAATGAATCACAGGGTGGAACAGAATGTTAGAGTCCATTTAGCCCCATCATGTTCGTGCTGACTGTCGACAAGAGTAACTGAGTTACTCCCTCGTTCTCCCCGTATCTGCGTGGGTTTCCTCTGGGTGCTCCGGTTTCCTCTCAAGTCCAGAAAGACGTGCTGTTAGGTAATTTGGACATTCTGAATTCGCCCTCTATGTACCCGAACAGGCGCTGGAAAGTAGCGACTAGTGAATTTTCACGGTAACTTTATTGAATTATTAATGTAAGCATACTTGTGACAATAAAGATTACTAAAACAAAAACCTGAATGTTTCCTCTCTTCAATCGCTTATTCAATTCCGTCTGGAAAGTCCCGGTTGAATCTGTCTCCAGCACACTCTTGAGCAGTACATTCAAGACCCTAAGTACCCGCTGTTTAAAAAAGTTTTCCTTCACGTCTCCGCTGGTTCTTTGGCCAATTGCCTTAACTCGGCATCTTCTGGCTCTTGACCTTCTGCCAACGGGGACAGTTTCTCTCTATCTACTCTGTCTAGGCCCCTCACAACATTGAACAACCTACCAAACCTCCTCTCAACCTTGTCTTCTCGAAGGAAAACAGCCTCAGCTGTCCACGGAACTGAAGTCCCTTATCCTTGGAACTGTTCCCAGAAATCCTTTCAGCATCTTTTCTGAAGCCAACACATCTGTCCTAAACTGTAGCATCCAGAATTGGACACTATATATGCCAGCTAAAGCCAAACCAGAATTTTATAAAGATTTATCATAACAGGGTTAAGAATCAAAAAGATTTAGTCACGACAACAGCATCTTGGTTTGATAACTTGCCCTGCACCTTCCTCATGCTTCAATTCTCAATCTCTAACATCTCTTTGAAGGCAAATCGGAAATGGGCGCAATGACGCAAGTGGTTTGCTAGTCCAGCCCCTAACGCAAGTCCGAATACAAGTGTCTGGACACAGTATCTAGTTTGTTTTACCAAAATATCTGTGGGGTCTTGGAGTAACAGGAACTGGACTTACTCATCATACTTGATATGATACACAATGTCATCTTTTGTAGAATCCACAGTGGATGTAGATGGCGTACAGTCCAAATTGTTTGATGCGATCCCACTACAGTTCTGTGACTGCTCTTGGTCCGAGGGATCTTTAACATATTGAGCATGTGCTCTTGTCCTCTCATTTCCATTGGCATCATTTTTCGATGCACCACTTTTTTGTCCCTTTGTGCTCCGTGTAATATTCACAATGTGAGCTTCAAACCAGGCTCCAATCACCAAATCGCGGGCATCCACCAATTCGTTTATCTGTAACATAACATTAAAAAAGAAAACATCAGTTACGTTTTCAGGTGCCTTCACACTCTTCCTACGCACAACTACTCGCATCATGACTCATTTTCTACACATTAGTAATAAAACAATCTTCTCACATCCTGAAATATGAACAATTAGCTTTGGAGTGGGCTACAGCTGACTGGGTGGACATCCACATTATCCATAATTATGTTGAAATAACTAAGTAAATAAATCAGGTCCCAAATCGTTTCAATTTTAGATTCCATTTGCATTTCTATTTTTATGCCTTGATGTCAGTCTACTTCTTCAGACACAGTGGCAAACTACTGTGGATGCTGGGAATCTGAACTTAAAACAGAATGCTGGAAATGGCCAGAGAAACCAAGTTCATGTTTCAGGTTTCTCATCATCCTGAAAGCTTGACCCCGATTTTCACTATCGTCAGGCTCACCTCAGTAGAAAGTGCTTTGTCAGGCCCATTTTTCAGGCAGTTGCGCCATAGAGTCGGGCCCACAGGAGTGTGGAGACAGGATGGTTAAGTGGCCTGCCTCTGTTCTCGGGGACTTTTGTTTTGTTACATTTTATGTCTTCAAGCCCTTACAATGCATCACCTCTCCATCCATTCCCCAACTCATCGCCAAACCCCTCATATCTTCCATGCCCACTCATGTCCCCCAACCTCCATCCTTCCTCGTGACCCCTTATAGCCCCCATGCTGACCCATGAACCACGCGTGGCCCTTATACCCCCATGCACCACGCGTGGCCCTTATACCCTCATGCACCACGCGTGGCCCTTATACCCCCATGCACGGCCCTTATACCCTCATGCCATCTCATTCAGAATCCACCACTGACAGACCTCAGTAGCCACGATAAGATGAAATAAAAAAAGGTACAAAATTGTAATGGAGCCTTCACTATTTAAAAAATATCCCATTCATGAAAACCACTCAAAGCTAATTGCAAGCAGTTAATCTCTTAGAAAATCAAACTTCCATTTATGACCCCGCAAAAACAACTAATCCTATAATAATCTCTTTGAACTGTCAATCCAACCAAGAAATTAGAATGTTCTGCTGAGATAATTATAGCTTGCGGAATTATTTTTAAAAATTCGTTCATGGGAGCCAGGCATCGCGAGCTGGGCCAGCATTCATTGCCCATCCCCGAGGGCATTTTAAGAGTCAACCACATTGCTGTGGATCTGGAGTCACATGTAGGCCAGACCAGGTAAGGATGACAGATTTCCTTCCCTAAAGGACATTAATGAACCAGATGTTTTTTTTAAATCAAATTCATTAGACTTTTAATTCTAGATTTTTATTGAATCCAAATTTTGCCATCTGCCATGGAACCTTGAGCCTGGAGAACATTATCCTGGGTCTCTGGGTTACCAGCCCAGCAACAATACAACTACACCACTGCCTCCCTGAAATTCATAAACAGCCCGGAATGAAATGTCAACAAACCGCTATTCTAATTGCCGGAACAGAGTTTTTAAAATTCTCACGGACACAGCACCCCCTTCCTCCCTCCCCCATTTTAAAGGGCTAGGCATTTAAATAACTTCACATCATGAAAACTTATACAGACCTCATCCACCCTTCAAGAGCCTCTATGCTAACTCCACAAATTCATGATTTCCAACTGGTTAATAGCCAAAACAGGGTCTGTTTGAACTCATGAGAGTATTGCTCCCTCATGGCGCCAAGGACCCGGGTTCGTTCCGGCCCCAGGTCGCTGTTGTGTGAAGTTTGCACATTCTCCTCATGTCTGCGTGGGTCTCACCCCCACAACTCAAAAAGATGTGCGGGCAGGTGAATTGGTTATGCTAAATTGCCCCTTAATTGAAAAAAAAAAGAATTGGGTACTCTATAATTTTTTTTTTTTTTTTTAAATGAACTCATGAGAGTTCAAATGGCCCAGCACCCAGCGGAGTACAGATTTCCCTCGTGTGTGAATCAGGCCCAGCCCCCTTTCCCCGATTGACAAAAAACAGGATCTGTTGGAAATGGGAGTGACGCTGCAACATCTGGGTCTCTCTCCACATTTTGGAAGTTCTCCGGAGTCTCCACAACTCTGCAGAAGCCCAGGTCATTAACTCTGGTGCTGCCAGATCTACTGACTATTTCCAGCATGTTCTTACTTTTTCTGATCCTTGAGCACTTTGTCAAACAGTGATCAAGTCCATTGCGTGGCAGTGTACTTGTGGCATTCTGTAAAACCCAGTGCTCTTTCGTCTTAGCAACTGTCAGCCGTTTGGCTCAGTTTGTAACACGTCCACCTCTGAATCAGTAGGTTATAGGTCCAAGCCCCACTCCAGAGATTTGAAGACAAAATCTAGCTGAACGAGCACTACCCCACCCTGTTACAGGTAACTGCCTTGCAGCCAAGACGTTAAATGGAGGCTCCTCAGGTGGATGTAAAAGATTCCGTGGCACTATTCTGAATAGTAGGGATGTTCCCGCTGGTGGCCTGGCCAATATTGATCCCTTACCCGAGACTCAAAGCCTGGTCATTTATTGCATGGTTGGCTGTGTGCAAATTGGCTGCAGCATTTCTACATTATTTACAGCGATTATGCTTCAAAAGTAGTACATTGGCTGGAAAATAATTGGGATGCCCTCAAGCTGTGATACAACACGGAAGGAGACAGTCCAGACAACAGCTGGTCCTTCCTTCCCCTTTAGAGTAAAGTTTAGGAAGCCACACTGTTGGTGCTGCTTTTGGTAGCTAATTATAGAAAAGGTATATAGTAAATGACATGATATCAGTTGATTTTGCAGATTTTGTTTCGATCATCATGCTTTGGTCTGCAGCAACTATCGCAGAGGATTCAGTTCAATCTTTGCACCATTGCCTGAACATACGCGCATACGGGCAATATTGGCAGAAACTGGCACCATCGCCCAAAAATATGCCATGCGGCACACAAGTTTAAAAAGCACCAAATCTGAATAAACACAGAAAATGCGACAAAAGTTAGTTGAGGAAATGAAATCGTCCCTTCTTTTAAACCGGATTAGCACAAAATCATGGGCGGGATTCTCTGTGCCCCCAGCCGTGTACTTCTCGGGGGCACGCCGCTCGCTGGTGACGGGATTCTCTCTTCCCGCCGCTTGCCAATCGGATTGAAGTCACCCCACGCCACCAGGAAACGCACAGGCAGGAAAAGAGAGTCCCAACGGCTGGAGAATCCATTGTTAGAAAGGGAACCAAGGCAGGCATGGTAAGAGAGCAATAATAATTTCTGTTTGCAAGATAAAAAAAATTTGAAGTGCCCAATTCCCCCCCCCCCCCCAAATTAAGGGGCAATCCACCTACCCTGCACATCTTTGGGTTGTGAGGGTGAGTGAGACCCACACAGCCACGGGAAGAATGTGCAAACTCCACACGGACAGTGTCCCGGGGCAGAGATCGAACCCGGGTCGTCGGCATAGTGAGGCAGCAGTGCTAACCACTGCACCACCATGCCACCCTTATTTCAGTACTTTTACAAGACTGCACAACTTGCACAGCTGCACTGTATACATAGTCTTGAGAGGGTGCATGTGGAGAAGAGAGAGTCAAGAGAAAAGGAAATTCAGAGATCTCTATAGACTGATTCAATCTTCCCATTGCAGACATTTCAGGCAAGCAGGTGGGAAATTGGAAATTCACATTTTCCTCCATTATATATGGACTAAGAGGTTCTTGTATTCATTCTATTTTGCCCACTCCATCCCTCTAAAAGAACCTGAAAAACAAATGTCAGTTTTAGTTGAAAGAGTTCGAGACCTTGGTACTCCCATATAATTGCAGTCCTCAGAAATGATGGATTATCCAGTCATACCACTTCCACAAAACCACGGCCTTATTAAATACTTATGGCCGTAAACAATTTGCCGCAGCACTCAAAGATCCGAGTGTGTAGCGGCTTCCCTTCACTGTACTGTAAATCAGTAGGTGACAAAATTTAAAATGCTTTTTTAATTAAATGCTTTTTCCCTTCCCTCTGCCACTGTGGGCACACGGTATCTGTATCATTTAAGGAAAGACGTGGAAGAAAGCTCTTTCTAATCTGTTCCAATATGTGCCTCATCTCATGATTAAGAGCAACAGTCGGTAACAGTGGAACTTTTCCCCATTTCTAACACTAACCATAAATGATCATTTGTGCGAGATCAGCAATTTGCAAGTGATATGATGGTAAAAACAACTTGCATTTCACATTGCAACCAGTTCATCATCTTTTTTGAAGTGTGGCCATTGTTGTTATTTAGACAAATATCGCAGCCAATTAGGAATGCAGCGCAATTGAAAAAAAGCAATGGGAAGAAAAGGCAATTAACCTATGGCCCAAGTCTTCTGGCCACTGGGTCGTCGTGTGTCTCGCCGTAACTTTGGACAAATCCACGGTAATTAGCCTGGATAGGCATCCAGGAAATATCAGAGAGATCAAAACCTAGTCTACCATCTGGGTAACGACAGAACTGACGATCCGCGCAACCACCACCACCAAATCACACATATTGACCCTGTCCACTCCCCTCAATCACCATGGGTTTCCTCCGGGTGCTCCGGTTTCCTCCCACAGTCCAAAGATGAGCAGGTTAGGTGGATTGGCCATGATAAATTGCCCTTAGTGTCCAAAAAGGTTACAGGGATAGGGTGGAAGTGAGGGCTTAAGTGGGTCGGTGCAGACTCGATGGGCCAAATAGCTTCCTTCTGCGCTGTATGTTCTATGTACTCCCGACTACCCGACTTGACTAACATCCCTTCACCACACTGCCCCCCGCAAACCCACGCAAGACTACCCCCTGCAACCCGGTCACCTTCTGCCTCAGGCGCAAGTGCATTAATACTTCTGATAATTTAAGCAAATATTTGTGGCACTTCATAAAATACTCAAAAAGCAGATGGCCAACCAGAGGGAGAGAGAAGTGGGAAATGCTTAGGGAGGGTGCTTAAGCGTCAGACTGATGGTAGCTAAGGTCCCACTGTCAATGGCAAGGCGCAGGGAGGAGAGATACACACACAAAATGCAAGGTCGGAAGAACGCAAAGTCTAGAAGGATATGTAGATCTGGAAGACACTGTAGAGACAGGAGAGTAGAGGCTATCGAATGATTTAACAGATGAAAAAAATGTAATGCTGGGAGGAGCAACGGGGAAAGTTAGGCCATCGAAGATCTGGGAGATGGGCGAGCAGGATTTAGCGCAGGCTGGTTTAGCACAGGGCTAAATCGCTGGCTTTGAAATCAGACCAAGGCAGGCCAGCAGCAGGTTCAATTGCTGTACCAGCCTCCCTGAACAGGCGCCGGAATGTGGCGATTAGGGGCTTTTCACAGTCACTTCATTTGAATCCTACTTGTGACAATAAGCGATTTTCATTTCATTTCATTTTTCATTTTAAGTAAGAGTAGGAGAGTTTCGGAGAATTGACCTCTGCAGAGAGTGACAGTTGGGCCAGTCACCGCAAGGGTATGTCAGGTTCTTTGGGTGACTAAGGGATATACATGGATGTTAGGAGCAGAGGGGCCCAGAAGGTGGACAATGTTGTAGGACTGGAAGCGAGTGACCTTGATGGTCAATTGTGGTCAAACCTCAGCTCAGGGTTGAGCCAGACATAAAAATTGCAAATAGCTGAATTCAACCCGAGATCATTAGTAAGAGAGATGCAGTTAGTGGTTTGGGAGAAAAAAGGCTAACGGTGAAGTCCTCTGGTCTTCTGAGGAAGTTATCAAAGGGGCTCAAAGGCTTGAGGTCTGAAAGCATAGACTAGTCACTCAAGGAATTGAAAGAGATGATGGGGTGATAAATTTTGGAAGTGAAAGCTGACCACAAGCCTCTAGTCAACTTCCTCATTACGATGATGCTTACACTTCTATAATACAGTATCTCACTTAAACTGTGTTTCGGACAGAATCCACTGCGCAGCTCAAAAGCATTACCTATATGGTTCCAAAGCATCCCAATAAGAAAGAAACAAGTGTCCAAAACCTTTATCAATCTACTATGGATCAAAACATTTTCTGATTATTTAATTTGAACTAGAACACAAATTTACAATTACATTTTTCGCTGTGTGCAGCTTTTTAAAGATTTTCTCTTCCTCATTTTACTGATTCACCAGAGGGATTTCTCAAGGCTTCAGAGATTTCTGTCCCATACCCTCCACCCCAGGTTGCTTCTGGTCCAGACATGACACATGCACGGTAGACACATCTACAGACAAACCACACAACGCTGAACTGAAATGGCCTGGCCTTGATCTTTAAGCTTGTTATTTTAAATTAACATACAAGACAAAATGCACACACAAGACATTATGGCCGTCTACATTTTTGCACAAAGTAAAATTTGCAACTCTCAATTTCATTACATTTTCCAATTAGGTGCTTTTTTAAAAAAAAAAATGCCACCAAAATACAGAAAACCATCGCAGCTACAAAATTCTTCATACGGAAAGGTTCCTGACAGTAAAATCCTGGAAAGGGTTTTGCCATTTCAGTCAATCATTTATGAAGACCTGCTCACTGTTGCCACTCCATGGAGGGGAGGCGGTAGTATAGTCGGAGGAGGTGGTGTAGCCGTACTTGGGCTAGTAATCGAGCCCGGGCAGCACGGTGGCGCAGTGGCTAGCATTGCTGCCTCACGGCGCTGCGGTGCCAGGTTTGATCCCAGCTCTGGGTCATTTGTCTGTGTGGAGTTTGCACATTCTCCCAGTGTTTGTGTGGGTTTTGCCCCCACAATCCAAAGATGTGCAGGGTAGGTGGATTGACCGTGCTAAATTGCCCCTTAATTGGAAAAAATGAATTGGGTAGTCTGAATTTTAAAAAAAGTAATCTAGAGACACAGGGTAATGTGATCCAGGTTCGAATCCCACCACAGCAGATAGTGGAATTTGATTGCAATAAAAATCTGGAATTAAAATGTCCAAGGAAACCAATGTTGATCGGCATAAAAACCCTTCTGGTTCACTAATGTCCTTTAGGGAAGGATATCTGCATACGACTCCAGAACTACTGCAATGTGGTTGAATCTTAAATGCCCTCTGAAATGGCCATGCAAGTCACTTGGTTGCATCAAACTACTAAAAGTATAAACGGAATGAAACTGGACGGACCACTCGGCAATGACCTAGGCATCGGGAACAACATCGGCAAACTCAGCCACGTCGATCCCGCAACGTCCTCCTTACCAACAGCTTAGGATCTGTGCTAAAATTGGGAGAGTTGTCTCACAGACTAGTCAAGCAACCGCCTGACACAGTCATACTCACAGAGTCATACCTTACAGATAATGTCCCAGTTACCACCATCACCAACCCTGGGTATACCCTGTCCCATCGGCAGGACAAACCCAGCAGAGGTGACAGCACAGTGGTATACAGTTGCTCTGGGAGTCCTCAACAACGACTCCGGTTTCCATGAAGTCTTATTACATCAGCTTACACATGGGCAAGGAAACCTCCTGCTGAATACCACATGCCCTCCCTCCTCAGCTGATGAATCAGTACTCCTCAGTGTTGAACACCATTGAAGGGGGTACTGAAGGTGGCAAGGGCACAGAATGCACTCTGGGTGGCAGACTTCAATGTCCATCACCAAGACTGGTTCGGTAGCACCACCGCAGGCCAAATCCTAAAAGACTGGAGTCGTTGTTGAGGACTGCTAGACCGGGTCGGAGGAAAGTGGTGAGGGAACCAAAACTGAAAAACCTGCTTGACCTTGCCCTCACCGGCCTTCCAGCCGAAGATACATCTATCCATGACAGAATCGGTAACAGTGACGATGGCATAGTCCTTGTAGAGAATTCTTGAAATTGAGGATAACCTCCTTTGGGTTTTGTGGCACTATCAACAAAGAAATGGGATTGATTTCAAACAGATCTAGCAACTCAAGACTGGGCATCCATGAGGCCTGTGAGCCATTAGTGTAATTGCACTCACCCACAAATCTGTAACCTCATGGCCTGGCAATAATCTCCCACTCTACCATTTCCACCAAGCCAGGGGATCAACCCTGTTTCAGTGAAGCGCGCAGAAGAGCATTCCAGGAGCTGCACCAGGCATACCTAAAAATGAGGTGTCAACCTGGTGAAGCGACAACATAGGACTACGTGCCTGCCAAACAGCATAAGCAGCATTTGAAGCGCCTCAGATACTGCCGCAGTCCATGTCCAACTGCAGCACGACCTGGACAATATCCAGGCTTGGGCTGACACCACACAAGTGCCAGGCAATGACCACCCAAAACAAAAGAGAATCAAACCATTGCAACTTGACATTCAATGGCATCACCATCACTGAATCCCCCACTGTCAACATCCTGGGGGTTATCATTGACTGGAAATTGAACTAGACAGCCATGTAAACACTGTGGCTACAAGAGCAGGTCAGATGCTAGGAATCCTGCAGTGGGTAACTCATCTCCTGACTCCCCAAAGCCTGCCCGTCTCCTACAAGGCACAATTCACGAATGTGAAGGAATTTCCCCCCCTTTTCTGGGTGAGTGCAGCTCCAACAGCATGGATGGCAGGTTGGTGTGGTGGCAGGTGGTAGGGTTAGTCAAGGCCTCACTGGGATGGAGGATAGCCCCCAGTTAGAGATAATCATTGAGAATCCGTGTTTATCTCCTACGAAGACCCAGACGAATCAGGCATCCTGGAGAGGACTGCGTTCTTTGTGATTCTTAGTGGTGGTTTGTGTTTTTGTAGCAGGGGAAAGGAGTGCTGGTGGAGCGTGGATGCGTTCGGTTTATCCTTGCTCGGTAAGGCAAGGATACTCTGTATGCTTTGCCTCTGCGATGTTGGAGCCCTTCTTCGGGTTGGGGGAAGGCTTGATGGGGGAGTTAGATTCACTCCTCCAAGTGGTCTTATACAGTGGTTGCCTGAGTGACCTTCTCAATGTAGTTGGGTTTTCCATGGGGAGGCCGTGTTTTTGTCTCTATTGAGGCCCTTCCTTGTAATGGCATACAGTGCCGTCCTGTGTCCATGTTCCTGGGCTAACTCGGGTGTTGCTCCCTTGGGAGGGGGTTCCTCTCTTTATTTGGGTGAGCAGTGTGCCATTGCAGGCCCTATCTCAGTCTACTGGGTTATGGCGGGGGGGGGAAGGCTCTCTTCTTCTTCATATGGTGGTGGGAGTGTGCCGGAGGAACATTGTCCTGTGGTTGTATCCCGGTCCTGGTAACTTTCCCTCTTTCTTTTATCATATCTCGATTACGTTGTTGCGAGATGCTGACCATACCGACTATAATTGCAATCTACAGCTGCAGGTCCTCTCTGTATAAATATGCAGACTCATGCTCCTGTGCTGCGCCTGAGGTTGGGGTAATGTTGCATTCTGTGGTATATGTAAAATATCCTTCTAGAACTGGAGTGCTCGCGAATTTACTTTGTATTTTTTCTATTTTTGTTAACTCGGTTTGTTCTCACTGGAACGAAAGAGGTTGAGGGGCGACCTGATAAAAGTCTACAAAATTATGAGGAGCATGGACAGAGTGGATGGTCAGAAGCTTTTTCCCAGGGTGGAAGAGTTAATTACTAGGGGACATATGTTTAAGGTGTGAGGGGCAAAGTTTAGAGGAGATGTGTGAGAGAAGTTTTTTGGTTTTTTTTAAACACAGAGGGTGGTGTGTGCCTGAAACACGCTGCTAGAGGTGGTGATGGAAGCAAGTACGATAGTGACGTTTAAGGGATGTCTTGACAAATGCATTAATGGCATGTGAATAGAGAGATACAGACCCTGGAAGTGTGAAAGGTTTTAGGTGAAATGGCAGCATGGTCGGCGCAGGCTTGGAGGGCTGAAGGGCCTGTTCCTGTGCTGTACTGATCTTTGTTCGGTTATGCTTTCTCAGGTGATCTTTGAAAATTCCAGTGGAATGAGACAACCTTTTCCCTGTAATGCACCTGTATTGTGACAGGTGAATAATTCAATATTCCACCAGCCAAAATAACCTGGCGCCTGTCCAGGTCTCATGCCGCAATATTTAATTACCAAAATCAAGATAATTAGTGGTAGTCAAACTTGAACTGCTAATATTAAATAAAAGCCAAAACCTGGCAAAAGAAAGTCAGCAGTTCAATCGAAGGAGTCAGTGCGGGGACGCCAATCATCTCAATCATCCTGACTCGCTCAAGTGAACTATCATGAGTAACCTTTGGCATAATCTATCTTTATGCTTACTGTTGCACATCTTTTACATTTTAATTACTTTAGTTGCTTAACTGTTTCATTTACTTTAACCCGAAACAAGCCAATTCTTCCATGGATTCTTGCAAACGAGCAGTATTCAGAGGTTGCACTTTAAAGCCTCACTCTTGCATTGCAACAAGGTGCATACTTAAGTAATCTATAAGTGGTTAAAGTACAGTCTTCTGTTACGCAAAAGGACGTGGTGCAATCAAGCGTAAAAATATCCAATGGCGCGATACGATGGTACAGTGGTTTGCACTGCTGCCTCACGGCGCTAGGGACCCGGGTTCGATTCGGATCTTGGCTGACTGCGTGGAGTTTGCACCTTCTCTCAGTGTCTGAGTGGGTTTCCTCCAGGTGCTCCGGGGTTCCTCCCACAGTCCAAAGATGTGCAGGTTAGGTGGTTCGGTTATGCTAAATTGCCCTTTAGTGCCCAAAGATGTGCAGGTTAGGGTATAGGGCGGGGGAAGTGGGCCTAGGTAGGGTGCTCTTTCGGAGGGCCGGAGCTGACTTGATGAGCCGAATGGCCTCCTCCTGCATGCAGAAATTCTATGGAAACAAAATTCTGGGCCAAATAATAACTGAGCTGTCTTCAACGAGGAGATTCAGGTAGAGAGCAGAAGTATTTCTGTGTGGGGAACAGGAAGGACATCCAAAGCTAGAGCTCTCCAAACAACTAAAGAGGTGGAGGTTAAAATGAGACAAAAGCTTCCGAAATTTCAAAGCACTCTAGGAACGGACTATCGAAAATTAGACAGGAGACCCAAAAAAGGGATTAATGGGGAAAGGAAAAGTAGAAGAATAGATTAGCAGGCCATATAAAAGAGAACTGAAAAGTCCTTTTTAAACACAGTTAGTAAATACAGTAGACAAGGAAGGGTGGACCCATCTAGGGACTAAAAAGATGATCTTGTCCTAGGTTACTGAATGAGGGGTGGAAATTGCAGAAATTCTGGCGCAATCCTCCTTTGGGAAAGGGATGTTGCGAATGGATAAGAGGGATGAAAATATTACACCTCTACTTAAAAAGGGGGAAGAGAGATAAACCAAGCAACTATAGGCTGGTCAGTCCAAGGTCGAGGATTGGGAAAATATCGAGATACAGACCTGGTCTGGATTTTCACCGAGTTGGGTTGACCCTTTAAAAATGGATTCCCAACCCTATTTCTGGACTGAAAGATTTTCAGGGAGGCCTTTAAAGAGTGCGGGCTGCTTCCTGTCAGAAGCTTGCATTTTCATGGAGTCGGGCCAGGTTTTTAAAGAGTTGTGGTTCACAGCCTCTCAGACAAGTCATGAACGCTAGTTGCATGAGGGTATCTTTTAAAAAGGTTTCGTTCAAATGGTCCCTCTCATGCCCAATATGACAGGTTATGCCCCCCTCCCCCAACCTGACCCCATGACTGCTCTTGCCCTCTATGCCAGTCTCCATCCTTACACCCATTCCCCATATGCCCACTATGCTAAGCTCTTCCATGCCCATTGACCCACTATACACTTTCTAGAACCAGTAACACAACAGTGTAAATTAGCATGCGTTAAAAAAAAGCTATGAAAAAATGCAAGCCAATGGTAGATTTACCCTATGCTTTAAAAAGTCTGATGAGCTAATAGTCCATCATCCAGGTCCTTTGAAAAAATAACACAAACCACATATGCTTGAAACTACTCGACTTATGTCAACTAACATTGTGTAATTAACTTCAGGGATCAGAGAGCCTGATCTATCAACCAAACAGTATTTCTTCTGGGGAGCAGGTGTTCTGTTATTCCAACAGATGCCTGGGCTCTCAGCCAAGCGTACAAATGAGGCTCGGCCTAATCAATGGTAAACAGTTGTTCTTCTGACAGGAGAAAATGATTAGTGTTCTGCAACAACTGATGCATTTTAAAAATATATAACAATGTCTTGGACTTGCTATGACATTTACAAACAATACAAAACTGGAAAATATAGAAAACAATGAGGAGAACAGCAAGGGAATTCAGAAAGATACAGAAAAGACTGGTGAAATTGGCAAACATTTGGCAAATTGAATTTAACAGTGAAGTTTGCAGTGCTACATTTTGTGAGGGAAATTGAACAGCAGTAATATGATGTAAAGTGTACATTCTAATGGGGGTTTAGGGGATAGGGTTACCTCAAGCTGCCCATACGCAAACTTTGAAGGAGGTCAGGAAAACTAAGACGGTTGTTAAAAACACATCATACGAGATCTTCAGCTTTATTAGTAGAACAATAGACTGAACAAGTAAGAACATTAGATGATATATTTATAAATCACTGATGCAGCCTCAGTTGGGAGCATGGTGTTCAGTTCTAGGTACTACAATTTTGAGGAGGATGCTAAGGCATTGGAGAGGGTGCAGAAGAGATGCACTATACTAGAACATCAGCAGGGATGAGGGACTTCAGCTATGTAGAGAAATTGAAGAAGTTGGGGCTGTCTTTCCAAGAGTAGAGACAGTTAAGAGGAGGCTTTCAAACACATGAACGGCTTTGATAGAGTAAATAAGGAGAAATAGTGGCACACGTGTCGCCAACCTGAGAATACAGATTCAAGTGATAGGCGAAACAAGAACCATGGAACACAAAGAAACTTTTCTAGTTGATCTGGAATGCACTATCTGAAAAGGCTGGTGAAAGCAGGTTGAAGAATAATGTTCAACAGAAAATTGTAAGTGTTTTAATGGGGAAAACTGTGCAGGCATTTAGGGGGCATAAGATTCATTCAAGAGCTGACACAGACATGAGAGGCCTAACGGCCTCCTTCCGGCTCCATCATTCGCTTGTCCACTTGCTCTTTGAATGCAGTTCAACCTCAATAAACATACACAATTTCTTCTGTTCTTTGACCAACTCCATATTACAGGTGGCACAGCTTATGCCAAGTCATCAGAATTACTGCAAAGGTGCCAGGGTTACCACAGGTTAAGAACAGAAGAAAACACGAGGAGCCTTGAGAAGTTTGAAGAGTGAAGAACAGCTTAGTAGGCGACCTATCATTTGATTCAGGTATTTCAATCCCTTTTGTTCAACCTGTTTGCACTTCAGTGCCCAGGTTGGGAGGATCTGGATATACAGATCGCAGAAACTGCAAGACTGCAGCTACTTCAGCTGTCAGATCGACACGGTAATGTTAGAGAAAGGTACAGAAGTATATGAAAACAAACACTGCCATGAGTTCGTCCCAAGATACTCGACCAATAAACAAGGAAAGGAAAAATCCTGCAACTCAACTTACCTGCCTCAAGTGATGTTAATGCCTAACGTTTATGTCCTAACCAACCAGCTGGATTGTTATATATTTTGCCATTTCTTTCAAATGAAGAAATCAAGGTGAAGAACAGAGGCTTATAGTGCTCAGTTCTAGTGAGGCTAAATGCTTACCATAAATGGTCAGGAGAGGAAGCAATACTGGAGTTTTAAAACCCAGGTTTTGGGCAGTACGATAGAATGAAGGCAGTAGTCTGCACTATTAAGGCGCTAGGAAAGAATGAGGTAATAGTCAGAGAATGCATAGAGTGTCTCAATATCAACACAGGATGAATTACAGAGAGGAAGAGCATGACTTGCATTTGAAAGAAGCAAACTGCATTCACAGTAGCAATGATCACAATGGTATTGATGAAAGAGCAGCAGCCTCTCCCATAAGTAGTCACAGGCTGGAAACTAAGCGAGAGAAGGGTTGCCTATTGAACAAATGCAATCTTGTACCCCTGTTGTTAAAGTGCAAAAAGGGACTCCTAGATATGGGAGCAACATTCAAGTCTTGGATGAGTTTAGGCTTTATAGAGTGAAGAGATCGCAAAGGAATGTGACAGCTCAGCAATGAAGAGGAAATCAAGACTTCTGGAGAAGAATGTTCTATGTCAGGATTAAGGAGATGGCAAAACTGAACATGTCAAAAGATAAGATCAGTCTGTCCCCCAAAAGGGTGATTTTAAAAAAAAGAGCTGTGAAACACAAAGATTCTGTGCTTTGGAAAGAATTCAACAGGAACAAAATTTCCACAGGTCTATTAAAAGATCTAGGCAAGTCAAGGCAGTGAGCAGCCACTGTATTATAACTGGAATGGTAGCTACAATCACTGACAGCAACTGGCTTGAGGGAAATTGATGAAGCCAGAGTGGAATAATCACCATGAAATGGGTTGTGCAGGACAACGACTGGATTTGATCATTGATAATGAAAAATAGAGAAGTGTCATGGTTTTTAAGAACAATATAAGAAATGATAGGCATGATCAGCCACCACAACTTGTACAAGATAAAAATCTACCGGACCATAAACATAGCTTTGGTGGAAGATGGTATGATTACAGAACGTGGCAACATACAGAAGTATTTGGTTAACGAACAAGTCAAAGACATTGTAGGTGACACAAGCGTTCAAAATTACAACCCCAGAATTACACATGAAGATGACCACCAGTGAAACAGGATGTAAACCAGGCTGTGAATCATGGATTAGGTCAGAACTTCCAAAATAGATAACCTGAGCACCAAACGCAGTATCATAAGAGCAGTACGGTAGCATTGTGGATAGCACAATTGCTTCACAGCTCCAGGGTCCCAGGTTCGATTCCGGCTTGGGTCACTGTCTGTGCGGAGTCTGCGCGGGTGTGTGCGTGGGTTTCCTCCGGGTGCTCCGGTTTCCTCTCACAGTCCAAAGATGTGCAGGTTAGGTGGATTGGCCATGATAAATTGCCCTTAGTGTCCAAAATTGCCCTTAGTGTTGGGTGGGGTTAGTGGGTTATGGGGGTAGGGTTGAGGTGTTGACCTTGGGTAGGATGCTCTTTCCAAGAGCCGGTGCAGACGCGATGGGCCGAATGGCCTCCTTCTGCACTGTAAATTCTATGATCTATGAACTTCAGACAGTAGAGAAACAGGACCAAGAGGTGAAAGAGAGCTCTCTTTTTTGTTTAAAAATAAAAAATTCCAAATTTGTGAGACAGAAAGATAAGAGTGTAAAAAAAAAGAGATGGGACAGAACAGATTTTTGCCGGAGTGTGAGGAGGGTGGAGGGGTTGGAATTTTCAGGCGCAATTAATTGCCACGGATTACAGTGGAATACCACAGGGACCAATGGTCTTAATAGACTTCAGAGCGGAAAGCAACAGAAAGTACTGGCAGACATAAATATTATTGCTACAACATAATGGGGCAATGGGGGTGGTCCTAAATCTTTCAAAATTAAAAGCAGAGGAGAAAAGCAAGTTAAAAAGCTCTCTTTTGAAGGATATGAAATGCATCCGCTTGATGGGATGATCGATAGCACAGCAAATTCACAGAAGTTGTCCAACACAACTTTGGCAAGCGACAAAGTGGCTGGAAAAAGATAGAAAGCGACGCCAGTTAGACTTTTTAATAAAGCCAAATTTAGCAGCACATTAGTGGATTTACAGTGGCTTCAAATGGAAATAGAGGTGGTTTGAGTTTGTTCAAACTGGCCCAAGGTATCTGGGGCGGGATTCTCCGAAATGGAGACAGAGTGTTCGCGCCGTCGTGAACGCCATCGAGGTTCACGACGGCGTGAAACGGCACCTATCCAGGCCGATTCAGGGCCCGATAATGGGCTAGGAGCGGCGCCGCGTCATTTACGCGCGCCAGGCCTTGGCACTGCGTAAAGGCGGCGCCGCATACATGACGCGGCCAGCGCCGCATAACTGGCGTCACCCGCGCATGCGTGGTTGCCGTCCTCTCCGAGTCCGCCCCACAAGAAGATGTCTGACGGATCTTGCGGGGCTGCGGAAGAAAGGAGGTCCTCCTTCAGACCCCATTAGAGGCCCCCCCCCCCCGGTGCAGGATCCCCCCTCGCCCCCTCGCCTCGCCCCCCCCCCCCCCCCCCCCCCAGCGTTCCCGCGCTGTTCCCGCCGGCAGCGACCAGGTGTGGACGGCGCCGGGGGAACCCGCCGCTTTGGGCAGGCCGCCTGGCCCATCCCGGCCGGAAAATCGCGGGGTACCGGTGAATCGCCATTTTGGCTGTCTCGGGCGATTCACTGTACCGCGCCATGAAAAACGCGATTGTGCCGGTCTGGCCGCTTCCGTGAATCGCGGGAGGGCGTCGCGGGAAAATTTGGCGACCCAGGCGATTCTCCCACCCGGCGCGGGAGCGGAGAATCGCGCCCCAGGTGTAAGAGACGGAGAATTGTTATAAGCCACAACATCAGGAATGTATCTGAAAACTAAACACTCTGAGCATTATTGTGCAGTTCCTCTCACTTGAAGCATGCAGCGACAGACATTTCCAGCACACTGTGATTTCCCCCAAGATAAACGACATTAAACAAATTTTATAAAGAACTCTACACACGTGGCATTCTGCCTGAAGGTAGATCAAAAAATCCTCTGTGCTGGGCATATGAAATTTCCATGTACCTACACGGCAGGAGTTTTTTTCTCTTTATTTAGGTATCAGTAAAGCCTATTAGTGGGAAAATTAAATCTGTGTGCCTTGAGCACTCAAACTTTGAAAATGCCAAACAGTATAAGAGGATTATAAATTCAGGTAATTTCACACACAAAAAATTTTCAGCTTAGAAATTAAGTGCTTAACAAGGGTTGTAATTTAACATTAATATCAAAAATTTATTGATTTAAAGTGCCAAATAAGCCTAATGACAACACTGCATGAGGTAGGAACAAGATATCACTCCCAATGCTAGATATACATCACATCACCTCAAAGGCTACAAAGACTTTCCAATGAGACATTGAGTAAACAACCAAGTGGCACACAGCACAGTGGTTAGCACCACTGCCTCACAACGCCAGGGACCCGGGTTGAATTTCGGACTCGTGTGACTGCCTGTGTGGAGTTTGCACATTTCCACCCTCCGTCCGCACAATGTCTGCATGAGTCTCCTCCGGGTGCTCAGGTTTCCTCCCACAGTCCGAAGATGTGTCGGTTAGGTGATCAATTGTCCTTTAGTGCAGGCATCGCCAAACTCGGGGGCACGACCCGCGGGTGTGTCGCAGAGCCGTCCGTCGCGGCACTCCCGATCGTGCAAATCTATGCGCAACAGCCGCAGTCGCCAGCTGTTAATAACGCCGGCTGCAAGCGGCCTTCAAAATGGCCACGAACATGTAAAGAAAATGCGGCCGCACTGCGCATGCGTGCCCATGATCGGGCACGCACGCGCAGTGCGGCCGTTTTTTTTTCCCAAATGGTCGCAGATTTTTCTTTTACAATTTTGGGGGGGGGGGGGGGGGGTTTATTCATTTAATTTTTATTTTTTGCACTTATTCATTTTTTTTTTAACAAGTTCAGGGGGGTTATATTTGCTAAAATTTTACAGGAAAAAATGCAGAACTTTGGACAGATGGAGACTCCATACTTTCCTACACCGGAGGGCTTCACATTCATGCGACAGGTTCCATTGGAGGAGCGTGTACGAGGGCCAAAGAGACCCAAAACCATTTCCTCTATTTTTGTCAGCAGCAAACAAGGCAAGAGAAAATGGTGGGTGGCGCAGGTCGGCCGGTTGGTAAAAATGGGCCCTCGGAAAAAAAGTTGGAAGAACACTGCCTTAGTGTCCAAAGTCAGATGGGGTAACGGGGATAAAATGGGGGCGTGGGCCTAGGTAGGGTGCTCTTTCAGTCGGTGTAGAATTGATGGGCCGAATGGCCTCCTTCTGAATGAACTGTAGTGATTCTATGATAATGCCGCAGTACTGAACTTCACATCAGGGAGGTGCGGGTTTGACACCTGGGGCGTCATTCTCCGACCCTCCGCCGGGTTGGAGAATCGCCGGGGGCTGCCGTGAATCCCGCCCCCGCCGGTTGCCGAAGTCTCCGGTACCGGATATTTGGCGGGGGCGGAAATCGGGCCGCGCCGGTTGGCGGGCCCCCCCGCTCGATTCTCCGGCCCGGATGGGCCGAAGTCCCGCCGATAAATTGCCTGTCCCGCCGGCGTGGATTAAACCACCTTTTGAACGGCGGGACAAGGCGGCGTGGGCGGGCTCCGGGGTCCTGGGGGTGGCGCGGGGCGATCTGGCCCCGGGGGGTGCCCCCACGGAGACCTGGCCCGCGATCGGGGCCCACCGTGGCGGAGGCGGAAGAGACTCCTTCCACTGCGCATGCGTGGGAAAGTGTCAGCGGCCGCTGACGCTTCCGCGCATGCGCCGCCCGGGGATGTCATTTCCGCGCCAGCTGGCGGGGCAACAAAGGCCGTTTCCGCCAGCTGGCGGGGCGGAAATTCCTCCGGCGTCGGCCTAGCCCCTCAATGTTGGGGCTCGGGCCCCAAAGATGCGGAGCATTCCGCACCTTTGGGGCGGCGCGATGCCCGTCTGATTGGCGCCGTTTTGGGCGCCAGTCGGCGGACATCGCGCCGTTTCGGGAGAATTTCGCCCCTTATTCAGCATGGGTATGGCAACACTGAAATCAGCAAAGTGTCAACCTCCCTGGATGGGAAGATTGAAGGGTGGGGGGAAGAGGAGTTTTGTTCAATGCCTTTGCTGACAAGTGCTTGCAATGATTGGGGAAGGGGCAGGCACCATGTGCAATAGTTTCCTGCTAGCATTCTCCATTTGGATCACAGAAGAAGAATTATCATTCATAAGACACGTTAAGACTGTAAAGCTGTCCAGGATAACGCCCCTGCAAGAAATATTGCCTTCCTGGGGAGATAGGTGGAAGGAAAAGAGAGGATGATTCAAATGGCTCAGACCCAAGCATAACACAGGATTAACATGACAGAAAGGTGCTAATTGCAAAACAGATTGCTTGACTCTTCATTTATCCTTAATGAATCTGTATGCCATGAGGTGTTCGTAAACTGAATTTACAACAAAGCAACCAAAACATCAGATTAAGGAAGATTTGTAAATCAATCAGGATAGCAGAAATACAATGCACAAATAGGCTGCAGTTATTGCAACTAGCACCAATTAACATCTACTTTGAAAGATTTTCATGGGGATCTGCCCAAAATTGTGCAAGGGCGAATGTCACCGAAAAGAACCTTCTCAGGTTATGTAGGTACCAAGAGCTAGGCTGTCAATTTATGGTTCCGGGAGCTTTTGTGGCATTGACCACACCTACGCCATTAGCAAGAAAGATCTCAAAACGCACCTTTCACTGGTCAGTATAGGTTTCGCAATACGACTGTTTGCCTTTTCGAAAGGATGTGGAGGCTTTGGAGAGGGTGCAGAGGAGGTTTACCAGGATGTTACCTAGTCTGGAGGGTTATGTGGAAGGGCTGAATAGACTTAAACGGTTTTCATTAGAAAGACGGAGGTTGAGGGGTGACCTGATAGCGGTCTACAAGATTATGAGGGGCACGGATAGAGTGGATGGGCAGGCACTCTTTCCCAGGGTGGAGAGGTCAGTCACCAGGGGACATGGGTTTAAGGTCCGGGGGGGCAAGTTTAGAGGCGATGTGCAAGGCAGGTTTTTTGCGCAAAGGGTGGTGAATGCCTAGAATGCGTTGCCAGGGGAGGTTGTGGAAGCAGATACATTAACGGCGTTCAAAAGGCATCTTGACAAACACATGGATAGGATGGGTATGGAGGGATACGGCACAAGGAAGGGCTGAGGGTTTTGGTAAAGGTTGGTATCATGGCTGGTACAGGCTTGTAGGGCCGAAAGGCCTGTTCCTGTGCTGTATTGTTCTTTGTTTGTTCTTTCAATTACTTGCTTTCGGAAACTTAGAACAATTCACTATCAATTGTTTTGGATTTCCAAAAATAATTAATGGGGAAACCATAGGGCTTACCAACACGTGCTATCTATGAAATGCATCAATGAAACTAACTGTTCTATGCCACTAATTTAAAACTCACTGCATTTTAAGTAGAAGCTGCACAATTCCACCCCTGTTCAAATATTTAGAGTACCTACTTTTGTCACAAATTATAATATCCTCTAAGTCTCAGGTAATAGTTTGCATTCATCATGGCTGCTTGTGCAGATACGGACATTTTCCACCAGCGTAATTTTCCACTCCCACCGCAGTTAATGGCTTGTGAATGGCTCACCACATTTTCCAGCCTCACCTCCTTTGTGACAGGGCCATAATATTCAGCACATAGTCTTTTTCTACCCATAAACATTTTAACAGTGGCCCGTGAAATGTTCAGTATTCAGAAAGCCATCGGCTAAGGGACCTGGGTTCTGTCTGTGCGGAGTCTGCACACGTTTTCCGTGTGAGTTTCCTCCGGGTTCTCCGGTTTCCTCCCGCAGTCCAAAGATGTGCAGGTTAGATGGGTTGGCCATGGTAAAATTGCCCCTTATTGTCCAGGGATGTACAGGTTAGGTGAGGGATAGGCCTAGATAGGGTGCTCTTTCAGAGAGTTAGTGCAGACTCAATGGGCCGAATGGCCTCCTACTGCATTGTAATGTGTCTATGCTTCTATCCAGAGAGAAACACACCAGTTCTCAGTCAGATCCTAACACTTTTTAAGGAAAATTCCATCCAATAACCGCATCATCAGAATCTATACATGGTAACATTATCTTACTCAAATCTTGTTTCTTTTTCTTCTGATTTCCAGTCTTCAACCCAGAATAAAATGTTTCATTCAAGTCTACAGCACAATTGTCCTTTTCGTCCTTTGTGGGCATAGTTACTATCTTAATCCAAGTAGTAAATTTTCATTCTGATTTAACAGTCAAAATGTCATTTTTGTGCATTAACACCTCTTCTATTGTCAAAATTTATTTTCGCTGTTTCAAGAATGTTGTTACTGCGCCTCTTATATTCACTCAAAATAGTATCGTGCTCTTGCTTCGTTTGTTCTTTGAACCTATTTTGATCTTTTTCTTTCTCCCAGTCCTATTTCAAACGAGTTATTTTCAATTCAGTTCGAGCCACGTCAATCACTGCCTCTCTCTGAAGTTGCATAGTTCGTCCCGACCCTTCCACCTTTTTGCTCAAGTTCTGAACGGTCTCGTCACAATTCTCAGTAAATTTTGAATGGTCTTTGGCAAACTGCCTACTCGCCTTTCTTCCAGTTACCACATCTTGTGTGCCTGTGGTCATGGACTCAGAAAGATTATTTCGCAATGTCGGCACTTCTGGCTGACAATTCATACTTTGCAATTTTGCAGGTACTCCATTGTTTTCTTATTGTCCGTTACTGAATTTGATACATCAGTAATATTATTTGGACCAGTTCTTTGCTCAACTGCGTCAGATTTCAACAATGAGCTTTTGTTCACAGGAACAAGTTTCAAATTATGACCCTCCACACCATTCACCTTCTCCTTCATTTCCCCCATTTTACTCTGAAGCTCACACATCTGATCGTTCTCCTCACAAAAAAGTTGTAACAGTTTGTTAGCTTTGCTTTTTAATTCTCCATTCAACCAATTATTCCGATTTACCAGAACCTCCTTTTTTCGTTCAAGGCATTTCCCACTGTACTTCAGAAAAACTTCTCCTGCTCGAAGTTCACCAACATCAACCTTTGCTCGGTTTGCCGTTTCAAGTTTATCCTTTAACGACAGTTCAGATTTTCACTCAAATGTTCCACTTTCCCGGACTGATTCGCAATTGTTCGCATCATTCGCTTTTTTCATTCGCAAACTCCCCTTTCATTTGTGAAAGTTGATTTTCCAAGTTTTCCTTCAATTGCTTCTTATTTGCAATGTGTGCCTCATTTCAATCCACAGCAGTTTTCAAAAGTTTGTTAGGATCATCATGATCAATTGCCTATTGCAATACAGTTGTCATCATATTACCGTCTCCACAAGTTAGATCATTAGAGGATGAAATCTATTCCTCCAATCGGTAATTTAGGAACAATTCCCACTGAAACAACTCCATTTACAAAATCACTTCTTCAATTAACCCTACACATAAAAAAACAGGTTCAGCCCTTCCATTAATACACCTTACTGAAACTTTTCCTTTCATAAAGCTTCCTAGAATACAAATTGTATCGTCTACCATCAATTGATCTGCTCCTGTACCTCTTAAAAATTTTAATTTGCTTATTTATTTTGCTGGGTACAGTGAAAAGAGAACAACTACCCAACCAACCAAGACTGGGAAACCCACTGACTGGATATCCAGAGCGGTCATAAGATTCAGAAGAAATTTAAGCAACCCCACTAATAGGGATCGTGTTCTTTGCTTACATCAATACTTTATTTAAATTAATATAGGATTTGCTTGCATTGATATCTCCATTTGCCTAGGTTATATACGGATTAACAATTCATACTGGGCCGTGCTTCCCCGTCTGCCCTTGGCAAGATTAAATAAGCACATTTGAGTAAACATCTCAGTTGACTAGATTGCAATGCAGAATGGCGCCAATGGCACGAGTTCACTCTCTATACCGGGTGTGCAGTTCATGGAGACTGTCCCATGCTTGTAGAGCGGTGAGCCCTGCAAGCTATGTATAACCAATTGTCTCTCTCTAATAGAGAGCTGAAGAGATGCCTGTGGTCCTGTGCGGACTAAGGCTGATTACCTTACAAGATACAAGTTTTCCGCCCCACGGCTATACTATTATATATTTAGATATTGTGTACATTACTGGATGTGAAACAGTCAACAGTACTGGAGTGACTAACACTGCTGTGTCCAAAGAATATCCAGAGGACATCCAAAACTCAATAATGAAATAAAGAGAGAGAAAAGAGAAAGGTGAGAGAAAAGAGAAAGGAGAGAGAAAAAGAGGAACGAGAGAGAAAGGAGATAGAGAGAGAGAAAGGAGAGAGAGAGAGAGAGAGAAAGGAGAGACAGAGAGAGAGAAAAAGGTTTTGCGACGGCATGGGGCTGCCCCACAATGGGAAACCCCATTGACCAGCCGGCATAATGGAGCATCCCGCCAGCGGGGTGAAACAGAAATGTGGCGCGCGGCAGGGCAGAGAATCCAGTCCAGAAAGAGAGAGAGAAGAAGGAGAGAGAGAAGAGAGAGAGAGAAGAAAGAGAGAGAGAGAAAAGAAAGAGAGAGAAAAGAAAGAGAGAAAGAGAAAAAGAAAGAAAGAGAGAAAAAGAGAGAAAGAGAGAAAAAGAAAGAGAGAGAAAAAGAAATAGAGAGAGAAAGAGAGAAAAAAGAGAAAGAGAGAAAAAGAGAGAAGGAGAGAGAGAGAGAAAAAGAGAGAGAGAGAGAGAGAGAGAGAGAAAGTGAAAGAGACAAGTACGCCTTCCTTTTTCCTTTGAAGACAAGTACACACACACACACACACACACACTCCATGACAACCTATGTCCCACTACCCACCCCCATGGCCAAATTATAGATTCCATGCAGTCTCATGCCCTCCATCCACCATCTTTTGTCCTCACATGCTGCATGCCATCACCCAGCATCCACCACGGGCATACTCAAGGTCCATACTAAGATAAAATAAGATAAAGTTTCACGTGTCCATTGATAAATTGACGATGAAAAAAAAAACATTCACTACATTTAACTTCCTTCAACCACTCAATCCCTTATAAAAACAAGCATTTGTATTCATAGCTGCACTTTAATGAGTTTATAACCACTTGGAGCTGTCAAATGGTGAACTGACAGGCACCCAACTGTGATAATGATAGATTGTAAAATCATTAATGATACCCCTCAGGTCTATGTCAACAGCCAGAGTGAAATAGCAAGCACTGAGTTCCTTTAAACAAAAAAATAACTGTAGACATTTTTTAAATTTAACGGCTGGAGTATTTTATTATCTTGACATTTCCCTTCACTATTCTAATAAGTTGATCCACTTTTTGCACACAATATACCTCCTTTTAACACACAAAAATGGCCCCTGACCTCTCCCAAAAAGCAACTTACCTATCCCGACGGTGCCCTGGATCTATCCAAAAGAGCACCTACCACAGACTTTAGACCTTCCATGATAAAAGCCGTGCTTTGGACATCTCTCCAGCGAAAATTGAATCTGACTGAAGGCAGTTGCCCCAGAGAACCACAGACATGTGAAATGCAACCTGGCATGGTTAATGTCACCCCAGCAAAAACAGTGGCTGCTGGGTTTGGGCTTCCTGTGTCTTCCTGACTGAGCCAGGGGCCCTACCCAGCACTGCGAAAATGTAGACCTAGGTAAGTGATCTTGTTGATGTGTGTTAGTGAACATGGTTCGTACAAGTCACAACTCAACGGACTTGGCCCAGTGATTACCACAGATTTAAGCAGGTCTCTCAATTATTTCATACTGCCAGCATTAAATTAGGTATGTACGGAATTACTCCTTGCGTTCTCTACAGTTTGCACTGGAGGATTCATTATTTAACTTGCCTCCGAAAAATTTGGTTCCACTCCACTGGTGAGATTATGGAAAATGGTGCAGTTGAGATTTTGCGTTTGTGTTTAAAAATAAATGGATGAACATGGGCTGTAGGTGATCGAGGGAAATGGCAAATGGGTTTAAGTATTCAATGTTGCCTTCAGTAAAGATATCGCTCTGCACATGTAGTTACGCTGATATGCTTACACACACACACACACACACACACACACACACACACACACACACACACACAATGCGGCAAATATCACTGCCAAACCCATGATGCCAAATTCCATATGGAGTTGAAATTTGGAAAGCAATTTGAGAACAGTTACTGGCAAGAGTGATCCTCACGGCTGTCACTGCCAAATCTTGCAGGCAGACTTTCCACTTGGTTTGCGACCTCCCTTTCAATCTAGAGGTGCAATATCACAGGGCAATGTTTCAAAAATCAGTGGGCTTTTTGGAGCAGTCAACAGCGCACAGTAATCACAAACATGTCCGCAGGATTTCGTAAGCTTTGTGCTCCGATACCATTGCTGACAAAGGCAGAAAGACGATTGCTGAACATGTTAACTAGTTCTGCCAAATAAACTTGCTAGGGAGATAGGAGCACAACTAAAAACACCTCATCCTTTCTTTCTAATTGGCAAATCTGTTCCGCCGATGAGAGATCTCTCTGCTTCAGGTAGTTGCAAATGTTCCCCTTTCACCAACCAGTGGAGTGGGATAATTCTGGGAGGGCAGACCAGGTGCCATCAGTAGAGAAAATGGTAGGTTCTAAAATGCAAACGGCGGCGCATTTGTTGGGAAATGAGTTTCAGGCAAACACTGTATGACGGGAAATGGGAGCAGGGTGGGCAAATACAATTTGAAATGTTTACTAGTGTGTTTGGGAAGCACAGGAACAAGCTGGTTGAGCCAAATAGCCTTTTTTGTGTTAAAATTTCTATGCCCTATACTAAAGCTTTATTAGAATTTATCTAATGGTGCTGCATAATGTACCTCCTGCTCAGCTGGCCCACTCACCAAGATGCTGAGGCTCAATGGCTTTGTGCTATGCCTACATCTTGGGCCAACAGGAAATAGGTTACTCTTAACTTGCAGCTGGAAGGCAGATGCCTGTTTACACAACCCATGGAGAGTATTATACTATTGTCTCAAGCACTATTGTCTGAAGCACAAATGTTTTGGGAATGCATTGCTGAAAGCTCGCCTCTGAATTTAAGTCACATTGCTTCCCATGTTAATGTAATAATTTGGCACGAGTTTAATAAGAAGGCAGGCTGAGTGACGAATGTTGGATCTTCTACCGTAAAAATAGTCTCTCACTCTCAGCATTTAGCACGACACTTGCGTGAAAAGCTCCCTGTCTGCATGTCTCACATTCGCCTAATGCACATAGAAGTTCACATTTGTATCTGCATAATTCCTTACTTACAGCTGCCACCTCTTACAAAACAACAGCAAAGTAGAATTGCATAATCAGAGCTTGCACACAATGTTTTGGGGTAGGTTTGAGTGATCAATATTCATACTGCATGGCACTAAACCCCTGAACAGGCAGCCTTAATGCACCTTCTTCTTTTTGAACATCTTTTGTTCTTGTATATCTGGAGGTTGAGCTATATTTGTAGGATGAGTGAGATTGTACTATCAAGGCGGAACTGAACTTTGCCCTGAAAAATCTGCAATTCCATAAAAAGGTCAAGGAGATCTATTTTAGAGTTGGATTGTTCATGGTTTCTAAACAAGAAACAAAACCCCAACTGTCTTAGCTAGAATTCTATTCCATGTGAAAAACAAAACCGATTCAGGCGACTTTGAGAATGATCGCTTCCAGAGAAGACTATATCGGGCAGGATTTTCTGCAAAAACGGCCACGGTGTCAACTTTGGTGAGAAAATCGGTGCGATACCCACCGACCCCGATGGCGCGATTCGAACCGCAAATTTCAGGTACTTTGAAATTTTCACACACACCTCCCCCTCCCCACCCCCACGTGTAAAACACAGCACTCGAAGCGCATCCACCCTGATGGTCATCGGAGCACTTTAATGAAAGGGTCGCTTCATTTAAATGGTTCCACAACACTTGCTCTCCTTCAAGTCAGGAGATGGCAGTGAGGAAACCAGCTGCTAGATTTACGAAGGAGAATCCACTGGACCACATTCCCGGGGCCTTCCACCCAGGAGACCCTGGGAGTGACCAGCCAATCTGAAAACAATGCCAAGTTCACATGAACGAAGGCCGTGAATGTTGACAGGTTACTTAACCTTGGGAGTAAATCATGGGTGACTTTAATCCCATCTTCAACTACTAACCAACAACCACTTTGCTGCAGCCTCACTAGGTGACAATCGGGATGCCACCCCTGAGAAAATATTCTAATACCCAAACTGTTGTTCCAACCGAGATATCCAAAAATCAGAAATCAAACCTGGGACCTTCTAGCCTGTATGGTTTAGGGTTTCACAGACGGAACCTTTACCAACAATGTCACTGAGGCTGCCCTTAATTTCTTTCAACAAACTACTTTGTCCGTTTGCATTTGTTATTCTTCTACCTTTTGAACCAAATAGTGAACACTGAACTTTTTCCTGCTAGGCCGAGAGCAAGCAACTACTAACCGTGGGCAAACAGTCGGACAGAACAGCAAGTTATGGAATGAAGAGTGAAAAAGCTGGATGTCTTTTTTTTAATTTTAAATTTAGAGAACCCAATTCATTTTTTCCAATTAAGGGGCAATTTAGCATTATCAATTCACCTTCCCTGCACATCTTTGGGTTGTGGGGGCAAGACCCACACAAACACGGGGAGAATGTGCAAACTCCACACCGACAGTGACCGATAAGCTGAATGTCTTAAGCATGCACGGGCAGTACGGTGGCGCAAGTGGTTAGCACGGTTGCCTCACGGCGCCGAGGTCCCAGGTTCGACCCCGGTTCTGGGTCACTGTCCGTGTGGAGTTTGTACATTCTCCCCGTGTTTGCATGGGTTTTGCCCCCACAACCCACAAAAATGTGCAAGGTAGGTGGATTGGCGACACTAAATTGCCCCTTAATTGGAAAAAAATGAATGAGATATTCTACATTTTTTTTTTTTAAAAAGCATGCACATGGATGTTAAGCGCCGTGCTTAAAACTGTAACCAAGATGACTTCCGGGTGCAGCGATGACCAGCTAAGTCGCACGTTTCGGCAGCTCCCGGTGGAACGGACTTTTGGGCTCTTAATAGGAGCCCCAACGGCAATTTTAACGGCAAAAAACACTGTGCTGTAATCCAGAAGGGAATCCCCTCTGGACACGGATGGAAAAAAGAGAGGAAGGTGGCCGGATTGCGGTGGATCCTCTAGAGCAGTGGCCAGGAAGGCAGGCACAAAGCAAGATGGCGTCGGAAGGAGGCAGTTTAATATGGGGCCCTGACCAACAAGAGTTCCTGCGGCGTTGCGTGGAAGAACTCAAAAAGGAGATGAAGAAGGAGCTGTTGGCCACGATATTACAAGCGATTGAGGGGCTAAAGGAGGAGCAGAAGACCCAGGGACAGGAGCTTCGGGTCATGAAGGCAAAGGCTGCTGAGAATGAGGACGACATACAGGGCCTGGTGGTGAAAACGGAGATGCACGAGGCACAACACAAAAGGTGTGTGGAAAGGCTGGAGGTGCTGGAGAATAATGCGAGGAGGAAGAATTTAAGGATTCTTGGTCTTCCTGAAGGTGTAGAAGGGGCGGACGTCGGGACATATGAGAGCACGATGCTGCACTCGTTAATGGGATCGGAGGCCCCGACGGGTCCGCTGGAGGTGGAGGGAGCCTATCGAGTTATGGCGCGAAGACCGAGGGCTGGAGAAATTCCTCGAGCAATAGTGGTGAGATTTCTCCGATATAAGGACAGAGAGATGGTCCTCAGGTGGGCAAAGAAAACTCGGAGCAGTAGGTGGGAGAACGCGGTGATCCGCGTATATCAAGATTGGAGTGCGGAGGTGGCGAGAAGGAGGGCAAGCTTTAATCGGGCCAAGGCGGTGCTGCACAAACGGAAGATTAAATTTGGAATGCTGCAACCGGCAAGACTGTGGGTCACACATCAAGGGAAACACCACGACTTCGAAACGGCAGATGAGTCGTGGACATTTATTGTCGAGGAGAAACTGGAGTGAGCGGGCCATAAAAAGAACGTTTGGGACAAAGTGGGGGGGGTGAATATGTGGGATGAAGGGGGGGGAAACGAGGGAAGAGATGACTTCCCAAGTTGTTAATCCTGCGACCTGTAACTTTTCTCTCTTCCCCATGTCGTGGGGGAGGGAGGATGAGGAGCTGAGGGCGCCGGCCATTGGGGGCGGGGCCAAAAGGGAAGTGCGGGCTTTGCTCCCGCGCTATGGTAATCACGGCGGGAACAGGGAAGCAGGAAGGAGGGGGCCTTGCACAGTGTGAGCCAAGGTCAAGGGGGGAAGCCGAGGTCGGCCAGAGTTTGCTGACTTCTGGGAGCAACATGGGGGGTGCAATTCCGCTAGTTTGGGATCTAGTGGGGGGGGGGGTTAACTGGGTTGCTGCTGCTGGGGAGAAGGGGGAGCTGGTATGGGGGGGGGGGCCGCTTGGGGGAGATACGGCTACGTGGGAACCGGGTGAGGAGCTGGATTAGAAAAGGAGATGGCTAGTCGTCAAGGGGGGGGGGGGGTAAAGAGCCCCCCAACCCGGTTGATCACGTGGAATGTGAGAGGGCTGAATGGGCCAATTAAGAGGGCACGGGTACTCACACACCTAAAGAAACTTAAGGCAGATGTGGCTATGCTTCAGGAGACGCATCTGAAGCTGATAGACCAGGTCAGACTACGCAAAGGCAGGTGTTTCATTCGGGGCTAGACGCAAAAAACAGGGGGGTGGCCATACTAGTGGGGAAGCGGGTAATGTTTGAGGCAAAGACTATAGTGGCGGATAGTGGGGGCAGATACGTGATGGTGAGTGGCAAATTGCAAGGGGAGGCAGTGGTATTAGTGAACGTGTATGCCCCGAACTGGGATGATGCCAACTTTATGAGGCGTATGTTAGGACGAATCCCGGACCTAGAAGTGGGGAAGTTGATAATGGGTGGAGATTTTAATACGGTGCTGGACCCAGGGCTGGACAGATCGAGGTCCAGGACCGGAAGGAGGCCGGCTGCAGCTAGGGTGCTTAAGGACTTTATGGAGCAGATGGGAGGAGTAGACCCCTGGAGATTTAGTAGACCTAGGAGTAAGGAGTTTTCGTTTTTCTCCTATGTTCACAAAGTTTATTCACGGATAGACTTTTTTGTTCTGGGAAGGGCACTGATCCCAAAGGTGACGGGGACGGAGTACACGGCTATAGCCATTTCGGATCATGCTCCACATTGGGTGGACCTGGAGATAGGAGAAGAAAAACAACAGCGTCCACCCTGGAGAATGGACATGGGATTATTGGCAGATGAGGGGGTGTGCTTAAGAGTGAGGGGGTGTATTGAAAGGTACTTGGAACTCAATGATAATGGGGAGGTACAGGTGTGAGTGGTCTGGGAGGCGCTGAAGGCAGTGGTTAGAGGGGAGCTGATATCTATTAGGGCACATAAAGGAAAGCAGGAGGGTAGGGAAAGGGAGCGGTTGTTGAAAGAACTTCTGAGGGTGGACAGACAATATGCGTAGGCACCGGAGGAGGGACTGTACAGGGAAAGGCAATGGCTACATGTAGAATTTGACTTGTTGACTACGGGTAAGGCAGAGGCACAATGGACAGTGGAGGAAGGCACAGGGTGTACAGTACGAATACGGGGAGAAGGCAAGCAGGTTGCTGGCCCACCAACTGAGGAAAAGGGGAGCAGCGAGGGAGATAGGGGGGGGGGGGGGGGGGGGTGAGAGTTGAGGAGGGAGAGATGGAGCGGGGAGCGGAGAGAGTGGAGTGTTCAAGGCATTTTACGAAAGATTATATGAAGCTCAGCCCCCGGATGGGAAGGAGAGAATGATGTGCTTTCTGGATCAGCTGGAATTTCCCAAGGTGGAGGAGCAGGAGAGGGTGGGACTGGGAGCACAGATTGAGACAGAGGAAGTGGTGAAAGGGATTGGGAGTATGCAGGCCGGGAAGGCCCCGGGACCAGACGGATTCCCAGTTGAATTCTATAGGAAATATATGGACTTGCTGGCCCCGCTACTGATGAGAACCTTTAATGAGGCGAGGGAAAGGGGGCAGCTGCCCCCGACTATGTCAGAGGCAACGATATCGCTCCTCCTAAAGAAGGAAAAAGACCCGCTGCAATGCGGGTCCTACAGGCCAATTTCCCTCCTGAATGTGGATGCTAAGATTCTGGCCAAGGTAATGGCAATGAGGATAGAGGATTGTGTCCCGGGGGTGGTTCATGAGGACCAAACTGGGTTTGTGAAGGGGAGACAGCTGAATACAAATATACAAAGGCTGCTAGGGGTAATGATGATGCCCCCACCAGAGGGGGAAGCGGAGATAGTGGTGGCGATGGATGCCGAGAAAGCATTTGATAGAGTGGAGTGGGATTATTTGTGGGAGGTGCTGAGGAGATTTGGTTTTGGGGATGGGTATATCAGGTGGGTACAGTTGCTGTATAGGGCCCCGATGGAGAGCGTGGTCACGAATGGACGGGGGTCTGACTATTTTCGGCTCCATAGAGGGACGAGGCAGGGATGTCCTCTGTCCCCATTATTGTTTGCACTGGCGATTGAACCCCTGGCCATAGCATTGAGGGGTTCCAGGAAGTGGAGGGGAGTACTCAGGGGGGGAGAAGAACACCGGGTATCTCTGTATGCGGATGATTTGTTGCTATATGTGGCGGACCCGGCGGAGGGGATGCCAGAGATAATGCGGATACTTGGGGAGTTTGGGGATTTTTCAGGGTACAAACTGAACATGGGGAAAAGTGAGGTGTTTGTGGTGCATCCAGGGGAGCAGAGCAGAGCAGAGAGATAGAGGATTTACCGTTGAGGAAGGTAACAAGGGACTTCCGGTACTTGGGGATCCAGATAGCCAAGAATTGGGGTACATTACACAGGCTTAATTTAACGGGGTTGGTGGAACAGATGGAGGAGGACTTTAAGAGATGGGACACGGTGTCCCTGTCATTGGCAGGTAGGGTGCAGGCGGTTAAAATGGTGGTCCTCCCGAGATTCCTTTTTGTGTTTCAGTGCCTCCCGGTGGTGATCACGAAGGCGTTTTTCAAAAGAATCGAGAAGAGTATTATGAGTTTTGTGTGGGCTGGGAAGACCCCAAGAGTGAGGAGGGGATTCTTGCAGTGTAGTAGGGACAGGGGGGGGGGGGGGGGGGGGGCTGGCACTACCGAGCCTAAGTGAGTACTACTGGGCCGCCAATGTTTCAATGGTGTGTAAGTGGATGGGAGAAGGGGAGGGAGCGGCGTGGAAGAGATTGGAGAGGGCGTCCTGCAGGGGGACTAGCCTACAAGCAATGGTGACGGCCCCGTTGCCGTTCTCACCAAAGAAATACACCACAAGCCCGGTGGTGGTGGCTACATTGAAAATTTGGGGGCAGTGGAGACAGCACAGGGGAAGGACGGGAGCTTCGGTGCGGTCCCCGATAAGAAACAATCATAGGTTCGTTCCGGGGAGAATGGATGGGGGATTTGGAGCATGGCAAAGAGCTGGGGTAGTACAACTGAGAGATCTGTTTGTAGATGGGACGTTTGCGAGTCTGGGAGCGCTGACGGAAAAATATGGGTTGCCCCAAGGGAATGCATTTCGGTACATGCAATTGAGGGCTTTCGCGAGGCAACAGGTGAGGGAATTCCCGCAGCTCCCAACGCAGGAGGTGCAGGATAGAGTGATCTCAGAGACATGGGTGGGGGATGGTAAGGTGTCGAACAAATACAGGGAAATGAGGGACGAGGGGGAGATCATGGTGGATGAGCTGAAAGGGAAGTGGGAAGGGGAGCTGGGGGAGGAGATTGAGGAGGGGCTGTGGGCTGATGCCCTACGTAGGGTAAACTCATCGTCCTCGTGTGCCAGGCTAAGCCTGATACAATTTAAGGTGTTACACAGGGCGCATATGACTGGAGCACAGCTCAGTAGATTTTTTGGGGTAGAGGATAGGTGTGCGAGATGCTCGAGAGGCCCAGCGAATCGCACCCACATGTTCTGGTCATGCCCGGCACTACAGGGGTTCTGGGTGGGTGTGGCAAAGGTGCTTTCAAAGGTGGTGGGGGTCCGGGTCGAACCAAGCTGGGGGTTGGCTATATTTGGGGTTGCAGAAGAGCCGGGAGTGCAGGAGGCGAGAGAGGCTGACGTGTTGGCCTTTGCGTCCCTAGTAGCCCGGCGCAGGATATTGTTAATGTGGAAGGAAGCCAAACCCCCGGGTGTGGAGACCTGGATAAACGACATGGCAGTGTTTATAAAGTTAGAACGGATTAAGTTCGTGTTAAGGGGTTCGGCTCAGGGGTTCACCAGGCAGTGGCAACCGTTCGTCGATTACGTCACAGAAAGATAGAGGGAATGGAAAAGAAGTAGACAACAGCAGCAACCCAGGGGGGAGGGGGTGGGGGGGGGAAATCGAACGGACTCTCAGAGATGTTATTGTATATGTATAATATGTATAGGTAGTTGTTATAGGTAATTGTATATTGGATTGCTGGATTGTATTTTTGGAGAGTATTTATTTTGGACAAGGCAGTTGCCATTCAGTTTTGTTTTTGTTTATATACTGTTTATCTATTTGTTTAAAACTGGCCACTGTTATTTATATTGCTTTATTGTTGTGTAAGAGAAACACTACGTACTGTTATGTTTGGCCAAAAATCTCAAATAAAATATATATTTTTTTAAAAACTGTAACCAAGAGACACAATATAACAGAGTCACATGAGCTGTTGCTGAGCACCTTGTGGATTTACAAGGAGAAGTTATTACAAGAGATACATGTCTGCTACATTTGAACAAGTAGAAATGGATATAGATATAAATTATTTAAATTGGATCTACCGTCTTCGCTTAATTCACAGTTACTAGTTCCAAGACTTCAAATTGTAATGATGGAACATGAATCACATTTTATGAGAATTGTCCACCTTCGTTTTTCTTGGTTAAAAAACAAAAATACGTGAATCTACAATATACTGCATTTGTAAGAATTTCCATAAATTACGCATAATTGGACAATGTCCTGAAAGAATATGCTTTCTATGAAATAATGGTGGCTGCGGCTCTTTTGGACTGATGAGGCGTACATTATACATGCCTACACAAACCAACGGGTTACCATGGCAACACGCCCTTTGCACATTTTGTTTTCTCGTTGATGACAATCATTCATTACGAGAACACAAGGTCAAAGAAAGGAGCAAGGGGCGAGCCCATTAAATACAGGAGGACAGGAAATAAATCATCACTCTGGCAAAGTCAGCTCCTATTCTCGATCTCGTTCTTCCCGATATTGCCCCATAAAGGAAAGGACCGGGCCAAAGCAAACACACTGCAAAGTGGGGTGAGGCAGCTTGCTAATAACATACAATCTTCTGAAGCACACACTTACTGGAATTCAGCAGGTGAATGGAAAATAACAAATCCAGCAAGCATATCTTGATCAAATGGATAGGACGTTCGCACATAATCCCTACACGCGTCTGCGACAGTTTCCAGTGAAGCAATGAACAACCACTTCTGCTATGAAAAGATAAATATTACTTGTTCTGAAGTTATAAAGGATCTCAATGTGAGCCCACAGCCAGTAACCAACCAATCCAACGTTAAAGATAAACCAAATGAGTGGTAGCGCTGCAGTCTCACGGCGCCGAGGTCCCAGGTTCGATCCTGACTCTGGGTCACTGTCCATGTGGAGTTTGCACGTTCTCCCAGTGTTTGCGTGGGTTACACCCCCACAACCCAAAGGTGTGCAAGATAGGTGGATTGAACGTGCTAAATTGCCCCCTAATTGGAAAAAATGGTACTCTAGATTTTTTTTAAAAGACAGACCAAATGCATGCAAGATGATGAAATTGCCGACTTGGTGGTGGTGTGCTTGTATGAAATACCATTTGTGGTGATATACATCACTGTAAGTACACAAAGGGTTAATGTACATACACTACACCTAGCGAGACACTAGAGGGAGCACCAGAGACATGACACACAGATAGTCAACCAATAGGTCAGTAAGATAGGACACGACCAATGGGCATTCATGATTCACACAGAGGTGACATTACCACAGGAGGGCATTACACCAACCCATATAAAAGGACACATCACACATGCTCAGTCTCTTTCCAGTGGAGACTCTCAGTGAGTACACACGGTTGATTTGAAACACATCACACCCACTACGTGGATTGTAGCAGACTGGTTCGTCAGTCTGAGTAGCTATAGAAGGATTAACAGTAGAGTCGAATCCAAGTAGGAGAATTGTTAATAGTTTAATAAACGTGTTAAAGCTATCTCCAAGTCTGAACCTTCCTTTGTCCAGAGTGCACATCAGGGAAGCAGCTTATGCTACGTCAAGAGTATAACAAAACATGGTAACAGGAGTGACTTTTAAATCCATATAGCTCAACACAACAGAACAGTGACAACCAGCAACAGCAGCCAGGCACGATGATGTTCAAGATTCCGGTTCCACAGCAGCTCAGGTATCAAGGCAATCTCAGTGAAAACTGGTGTTTGTTCAGGCAGAGATTAGAGATCTACCTGGTAGCGTCCGACTTAGATGGCGTGGCGATGCAGAGAAAATAAAGCTTCTACTTACCATCGAAGGTCCAGAAGCAGCTGAAATCTTCCAGATCTTCAAATACTCAAAGGGGCAAAACAAGAGTGACCTTCCAGGCAAATTCATAGACTTACATAGAATTTACAGTGCAGAAGGAGGCCATTCGGCCCATTGAGTCTGCACCGGCTCTTGGAAAGAGCACCCTACCCAAGGTCACCACCTCCACCTTATCCCCACAACCCAGTAACCCCACCCAACACTAAGGGCAATTTTGGGCACTAAGGGCAATTTTAGCAATCCACCTAACCCGCACATCTTTGGACTGTGGGAGGAAACCGGAGCACCCGGAGGAACCCACGCACACACGGGGAGGATGTGCAGACTCCACACAGACAGTGACCCAAGCCGGAATCGAACCTGGGACCCTAGAGCTGTGAAGCAATTGTGCTATCCACAATGCTACCGTGCTACCCAAAGCCAGCTATTTAGCCCTGTGCTAAACCAGCCCCTTCAGCTGTGGGTCTGGAGTCACAGACGCCAGATCAGGTAAGAGTGGCAGATTTCCTTCCTTAAAGGACATTAGTACCCTAGATGGGTTTTTACGACAATTGACAATGGTTTCATGGTCATCAGTTTACTTTTAATTCCAAATGTTTTTTATTGAATTCAAATGTTACCATCTGCAGTGGTGGGATTTGAACCTGGGACCCTAGAGCAGTACTCAAGTCTCTGGATTACTAGCCCAGTGACAATATCACTACGCCACCTCCTCTGCTCTCAATTCCAAAGATTCTGCGAGGAAAATACAAGGAACAAAGGTAAAAGAGGCGCCAAAACTCATCACGAGGTAGGCTTGCAGCAACGAACGGCAGTTTTGAATTGCAGACATCTTGGAAATGGTGCTGCACATGCGCAGTTGCGCGAAGAGCGCATAGAACGGGAAGGTCTGTTTGCGCATGCGCGAGAAGCCGCGCATGCGCAATTGAGAACAAGGCCCCAAGTAAAGGAACAGCGATCTGCGCATGCGCAATCGCTTTCTACGCACTACGTCACACGCGTCGTGACGTCAGAGGTCCCGGACCATGCCCACTTAAAGGGGAAATGTCCCAAAACACACAAAAAAAAATTAAAGCCTCAAAACCAGGTTCTTTCATCTGGAACGACAGCACAATGCCTGAAATTCGACCAGTAGCTGAAAGTAACCTCCGCAGAACCCTGCAACAAGCAGTTAGCACCGCCCAAAGAGATGATACAGTCCTTGAAGACGATGACTCAGGCCTTGAATTCTTCTTTGGACATCGCGAGCCCAAAACCGACACAAAACGTGATGATATGGTCCTAGAAAACTACAACTCGGACGATGATTTAATCATTGGAGATGGCGACCCCAGTACCAAATCCAAACCCCAACGAGATGTGTTCTACAGTGAAGAATCCGACACAGACGCAGCTGTGTTCTTCGGATTTGAGGATCTTCAGCCCAGCATATATGACATCCCGACTCGTGAGTGCGGGATTATGCTGCGGCCTGACACCAAGAGACAGAGAGCAGTACAAGCCCAGAGAGCGGCCTGCTGCCACACAGAGAGTGGTCCACGCACCACGAAGGGTCCCAGCCTCCACACAGAAAGTGATGAAAGACTCCACAGCGAGTTCGTGGACAGACTCCACGATAGAAGCAACGCAAGACTCCAGAGCGCAGTCCTTGCATGAACAAGAAGTGATGACAGTCTCCACAGCGAGACCAATGCACGATTCCACACAAGGAACACTGCAAGACCCCACAGAGGGAGTGACACAAGCCTCCACAGCGAGCTCGTGGACAGACTCCACGATGGAAAGAATGCAAGACTCCAGAGCGCAGTCCTTGCATGAACAAAACCACGAGGGTCTAGCAACCTCCTCTGAGCAACCAGCAGACGATGCAAGTCTGCCACGCTCAAGTGCACAGCAAGAAGACTATGACAGTCTGCCACGCTCCAGTGAACAGCAAGAAGACTATGACAGTCTGCCACGCTCCAGTGAACAGCAAGAAGACTATGACAGTCTGCCACACTCCAGTGAACAGCAAGAAGACTATGACAGTCTACCACGCTCACGTGAACAACACAGCGACTATGACATGTCCACCCAGATTGTTTGAGCCACCAGAAGACGACTCTGACAGTCTACCCAGCTCAAGTGAACGACAAGAAGACACTGAGGCTCTACCACTGTATGTGAGACAAGTGATGATGGCATCCCACTTCCCGTACAAGATGTGCAATGTGACAGACCTCAGCTAGTATGTTCAGAGGCACTCGACAATCACAGTGAGACTACTGGTGACACCACGTTACTTCAAACCTCATTTGCTCGAGCCTCTCCACAAGCAAATGCATTCCTGACTGTTTTGACTCCGGACGGGGAGCATCATGAAACTTCAGAAGATTCAAGTGAACCTGAAACGACTCCGGACGTGGAGCATCAAGAAGCCAAAACTGACTTAGGTGAAACAGACCAGACTCCAGACGGGGAGCACCGACAAGCCAAAGCTGATTCAAGTAAGCCGGACATGACTCCAGAAGGGGAGCGCCGCAAACTCAGTGACGGCACGCTCAAGGAAACAGCAGATGCCTCAAAGGACGCTGACATGAGTAACTGTGTGAAGGACTCTTATTATCCACAGGAGTGTGGTCCTTGAACGCAGCAAACACAACAACAGCAACCAACACAACAGCAAATACAATAAGAAGCGTACCAGAGAAAACGTCAACAACACCCACAACAAAAACAACAACAATGGAACTACGACTGGTACGACATGGTACAACTCTGAAAATGAGGGACACTGTTACTGCTCAGCTCAGTACAATGACATACCATGGCAGGACGATGCATCTTACCAATTTGCGTTTGCTACACTACCAACAGGCAACATGGCTTTCAGGACAGATGCCATCAAGAATTGCTACCATAAGCATCGGGAAAAAAAAGCAACAGACTCCAAATCAGTCAATGAAGTGATTTGAAAACTTGAAGACCTCCTGATGACCAAACATCAGGACACTGACGACGTTCATAAGGGGATGACAGCGTCACCATTGACACTTCTATATCAGGCCATATAAATTCATGAACTATTGGACTCATCACTTTTATTTTGTATTGTCTTATCCTCAAAGTCATTGCAACTATTATTTGGTCTTGTATACTATTGTATAATCATTACAGTCATCATAACTTATACATAGCATCACTTATCTACCTAGTTTGTTCAATTTTCTTTAACACTGTACAGAAAATATGTAACATGAAAAAAGGGGGGGATGTGGTAATATAAATCACTGAAAGTACACAAAGGGTTAATGTACATACACTACACCTAGCGAGACACTAGAGGGAGCACCAGAGACATGACACACAGTCAACCAATCGGTCAGTAAGATAGGACACGACCAATGGGCATTCACGATACACAGAGGTGGCATTACCACAGGAGGGCATTACACCAACCCATATAAAAGGACACATCACACATGCGCAGTCTCTTTCCAGTGGCGACTCTCAGTGAGTACACACGGTTGATTTGAAACACATCACACTGTAGCCAGTCAAAATGGCTAACTCCCGATTTAAAATGACTAACTCCCGATTTAAAATGGCTAACTCCCGATTTAAAATGGCGAATGGCAAAGGCTGATGGGAAAGTCAGCCAACAGGACACAAACAAGCAGCTGCAGTTTGAGCGTGTATTTACCTCTGGAAAGGCCAGACAAGATCGATACCAGCAACCATCAGCATAACAAAACACCAGCCATCTGCATACTAATGAGCAATCCCCGGGAACAATGAGCAACATTTAGACACATAAAGCAAAACCAGACTCTTTGGCGCCAGCAGAAGCCTACACAATGGGAGGTGAACGACCACCTCAGGACCGCCCATCGATCAGGGAACCGCTCCAGCATTGGAGAAAATCGAACCAAGTGATTGGGACAAAGTCCAATCACTTTGAACCAGGTACAGGGTCCGCCCCGAAAGGCGGGAAGCCCCTGGGGACTATAAGAATTAAGCCCAAGTTCAAATCGTTCTTCTTGACCGGGTCACTCAGCAACGCGAACCAACCCTTGACAGTGACCGGTTCAGCCGCTGCCGATATCCAGTAAGTCTTACTTCAACGCTCGCTACGAGATAGGCGCTCCTAGCTACCAATCTGTACCAACTTTGAATCCCGCAGGCTCAGAACCCGAACGAAAGGCCATTTGTTTCCCTGACCTGGTGGGCCAGTTCCAAGTTAAGTATTGGCCTGTTAGTTGTAGAAGTAGCTTAGACGTAGAATTTGTACGTGAGAAGTGATTACTGTGTATAATAAATGTGCTTTGATTTAAATCTTACTAAGCGGTGTATTAGATTATTGATCATTACTCGGACTTGAACCACGTGGCGGTATCATAAAGATACCTGGCGACTCAAGAGCAAAGGTGGTAAAACAGAGCAATTAAACTAAGGCAAAAGTTAGCAACAACACCCACTACGTGGATTGTAGCAGACTAGTTTGTCAGTCTGAGTAGCTATAGAAGAATTAACAGTAGCGTTGAATCCAAGTAGGAGAATTGTTAATAGTTTAATAAACGTGTTAAAGCTATCTCCAAGTCTGAACCTTCCTTTGTCAGAGTGCACATCAAGGAAGCAGCTTATGCTACGTCAAGAGCATAACAAAACACCATTGGCTTGAAAGATCATAAGGACGCATTGTAGAACAGACATTGAATAAACTAAATAAGTGAGGTCAACATAGACAAGTGCCTTTGATATTGCCAGTTTGTGACTTGGGCTGGTTATTTCCCCAAATCTCATCCACTTAAGAGGAAATTCGAGATGAATGAAGACCACATCCTGGGAAATGCAAATGCAGCAACCTGCAAAGCATTAGGAAATACAGGTTTGAGCCCCATTTGATTCACTTCTGAAAGTGCCTCCTCGACCTAAAATTGGAAATGCATAAACAAATATACCAACGAAAGGAGGTGGTATGGGTACTTAAAGAAAATCGTTATCCTTCCTAAAATTACATCTTTGTAGGCTTCCCGATTGCGCTGCCTCATGACAGGTTTTATGCGAATGAGCTTGTTAGGGAAGAGGGTGGAACTTCAAAATGGGCACAATTTTGGGCCAGCGTTGTGGCTCAAGCTGAAACGCTATCAGTGTTTTGTTTTTGTTTTTAATTAGAAAGAAGAGGTTATGGGGATATCAAAACGACAATATTTTCCTGTTCTCTGTACCCAGAAATATGTGACAGGCTGATCCTTCGTATACAATGCCCAATTGGTGTTTTTCTTAAATATCGAGGAGGAGTTTGAGATGAAAAGGGATTACAGTACTGAGGGAAGTAATTTCTTTCAGGTTTGGCACACAGGCATTGAGCATTCCATGGTACGGAGCAAAGCTGCTTTTATTCCTCAGCATCAATTTAGGACTAATGTGTGCAAAATTACAGTTTTAGGTTGCAGCTTTGTATTTAGTTGGATATTGGTCAAAACTACCCTCATTTCACAGTACCATCAAATCGAAGGGAGGGGGCACTCAAGCCATCAACTCGGACTAACACAGAAGGAAGAATGGAAATATAGTAATCAAAAACATGCTACATGTTTTTTTTTAATGATTTAGGCCATCAGTGCAAATGCCAATTACAAGCACACTTCATATCACTAATGTGAAGTGTACACATCACTGCAATATTGATGCCACAATCAAAACCAATCAAGGAATTCTTGCAGATCTGTGTGCTGACCACAACTACCTTGTAAGGCATGAATAAAGGAACTGAGGCAATGAGAAAATCTGAAAGGAAGAAAATTGTAATTAGTCTCAGATATCTGGCACGGGGATTTTCTTATTTGAGTCAGTGGTTGCAAATTTAGATAGGTTTCTCAGCTACATTCCATATCCTTCATAAGGAATGGCATTCACGCAAGAGGATTAACAGCAACGAAGACATTGTTACGGACATTCGTACAGGAGTAAAACGGGAAATAATCTGAAATTACTCGCGAATTCAATTTTATATGTTAGGTTTTTACTACAGAATCTCTCAAAACTTAAAGCATTAACCAACCCCAATATTAACATCTGACTCAGCTCAGCAACCCTCAGTATCAATAATAATATTTATTAGTGTCACAAGTAGGCTTACATTAACACTGCAATGAAGTTACTGTGAAAATTCCGTAGTCGCCGCACTACGGCGCCTGTTCGGGTACACTGAGAGAGAATTCAGAATGTCCAATTCATCCAACCGGGCACTATGAAGCTAACCACGGTGCTGCCCAATAATCTTGGTCATGAATTGTACTTTGTTATTTATTCAAATATGGGTGAAATTATAGCACACTTTCTTCAATGCTACGTTAAAATAATTAAATCAATACTTAAATAACGCTTTATCTATAATGTTTGTGGCTGTGTGCAGATCATTAATTTGTGGCATATTCCACAATACTTTCATTGTTATATATTTTCCCCTTTAGGCTCACCATAGCGCTCTGCTGTAGTAATGCATGCAAGGAAGTGATGTATTGCGATGTAGAGCGGGAAGCAGAGAAGCAGCAGGTATGAGGCAGAAGACACCACACTTCCGTCCGTTTATCGAGTGTTCCTGAGTGTCATCCCCAAAATAAACAACACGTTGGCGATGAGGATAACGGGCATGCGCTTGATAAACCACTCGGAAGAAGTTAAGCAAAGAAAAGTCAGAAATAGAGAAACGTTTCACATTTGTGCGCTGCATTGCCGTCTTTGGAGTGAATCAGTTGGCTGGTGTGGACGTGAGTAAAAGATACTCTGAAAAGAGATTCCAGAGCAAAATGACAGACCAAAGCTGCAGGAAACGGGTTTGCAAAATATGCATACCGGAAACCTGCACAAGTGAAAATGGTGGGTTTCTTTGACATCGTTCAAGTTTTTGTTGAGAATGTGGAGCAACGGAGCTCTTATACGGATGTTTTGATTATTTTGCACTGACAAACAAACTAGCTGAAGATATTATTGTACCCACTTTCCGCAGGGTGATGAGAGGAAAAACATTCCATCTCCTCCGAAGTCTTGTGCCGAAACAAATAAATACCAGCAAATTGTGGCAATCGCGCAAGCACATTTTTCACTTAAACCCCTGGTGACAGCAGAACATTTTAGATTCCATAAAAGAAATGAAGAAGGCAATTGCACAATTTGTTGTAGTGCTTAAAAGACTTGCAAAATAATGGGAATTTGGAGCAGTGCTTAATGACACCATTCGTGATAGACTTGTTTGTGGCCTATGCAGCAAAGCAACACAAAAACCTCTGTTAATTGAGAGTCAATTCACTCTTCAGGAAGCCACTGAAACCATTGTTTCTATGGCGCTGGCTGCAAAGGAAGCCCAACAATTGAGTTCATCCACTCGGGTTCACAAAATGTCTGTTGAATTGACACCCAAAGCTGCCGGGGCCCGTACATGTTATCGGTGTGCAAAGCCAAGTTATTCTGCTGCTGCTGGGGTAAAGACATGGTATGTTAAAGCTGGGGGGGGGGGGGGGGAGACAGCCTGTTTGCAGGAACAAAAAGTAAACTATAAATAAAAATAAAAAGCAGGAACAAACCAAGACAACGTTTAGTCAAAATAAAAGGAGAAATGTCCATGCTGTACAACAGGTTCGGGAAGAGCGAAGTGACTCACAGTCAGAGGAGGAGCTAACACTACATGTGCTAGCCATTGCCAGTACTACACATGGATACTGGGTTACACTGCTGGAAGGACAGCCAGTAAGCCATGTCAGATTTGCCTCTACACATAGTGAAGAGAAACTACTCTGCGTTGATGGGTGGTGGAAATTCGGCTCAACTCGCAATGATGGCCAATGGAGAATCAGGCCTCACGAAAAAATCTTAAAAGCACACTTTTGTTTTTGATGGAGAAATAGGGATCATGAAGGACATTACAGTCAAACAAAAAATAAAAGATGGAAGCCAAGAAAAATATTTGAAGGTACAGCCTGCTCTATGTGCTATTAGGCCCACGGCAGAGGGTGACATGGAGTGGCTTGAGTTTAGGAACTTGACAGCATCAGCGAATGGGCTACGTCTGTTGTTCCCATAATCAAGAAAGATGACCCCCATGAGGATTTGTGGGGACTTTAAGGTCACCATAAATCCAGTGTTCTGTGCTGAACAGTGCTCAGTACCTGTTTGCAGGACTGGCAGAAGACCAAAATATCAGCAACATTCAACTGAGACAAGTCTACTTGCAGATGAATGTGGACATGAAATCACAGGAACATCTGACAATCGTTGACACACATGGCTTGTTCTGATATTGAAGAATGCCATTTAGTATCACATCTACTCCGGCATTGTTTCAAAAGGCAATGGGTCAGATCCTGAGCAGAGTCCAGTGTTATCTGCAGGACATCCTAGTCACTGGAAGGGATGCAGAGAGCCTTTGAAATTTGGATGTCACTCTCCAGAGATTGGAAAATTATGGTCTGAGAAGCCGTAAGGACAAGTGTGAGTTCTTCCAATCCTCCGTTGAGTACCTGGGACATGTGATTAATGCCACCAGCCTTCACAAATCCCCTTCTAAGGTTAAGGCCATCACAGAGGCATCTGCACTTCAGAATATAAGCCAGTTGCGTTCCTTCCTGGGATTATTGAGTGCTAACCACTGTGCCACCGTGCCGCCCTTGCAAAAAAATCCCTAGTGTTATATTCCATTCCCCTTAATTTCCATTTGTGATCCAAATGACTTGCTGTACATGCGTACCACTTTTTGTGATCTATGTACCAAGACGCCTTGGTCCCAGGTTCTGCAATCTCTCCCTATTTAAATATGTTGATTTTTGTTTTCCCTGCCAAAATGGATGCATTCAAATTTTCAGACATTATACTCCATCTGCCAATTTTCCCTCCCAAATACTTAACATATTTATATCCCTTTGAAGAACCCTGATATCCTCTTCACAATTTAACACTCCTACCAATCTTTGTGTCATCAGCAAACCTAGCAAATTTTCCAAGTCATTAACATAGATTGGAAATAGTGGGGGTCCCAGCTCTGAGCCCTGTGGTATTTCTACTCATTACATCTTGCCAACCAGAAAATCACCATTTATGCCTACTCTCTGCTTCCTATTAGCTAACCAATCCTCCATCCTACACCATGAACTCTTATTTTGTGCAATAACTTGTGATGTGGCACCTTGTCAAATGTCTTCTGGAAATCCAAGTAAACCTCGTCCACAGGTTCCCCTTTATCCTTTATGGTGCACGGAAACCTTTCCACTAAAACATAAATGCCTAATGTGGGGAGTTTTGAGTGGTGGGCCAGTGACCACAATGAACAGGATCGACACCACCAAAATCGCTGGCTTTGAAAGCAGACCAAGGCAGGCCAGCAGCACGGTTCAATTCCTGTAACAGCCTCCCCGAACAGGCGCCGGAATGTGGCGACGAGGGGCTTTTCACAGTAACTTCATTTGAAGCCTACTTGTGACAATAAGCGATTTTCATTTCATTTTCATTCAAATTTAAGTCGCCCTTTACAAAGTGCAAAGCTTTATCACATCTCTCGAGGGGGAATTCGAGCCTAGGTTCAGAGGAGGGGGAAGGATAGAAAATTTATGTGGGGCCAGGGAGCTGATGTAAAGAGAGGAAGCAGGGAACATTGAAGGTCAAAGAGAGCTGAACAACCAGGAAAGCTTTTGTTCTTTGTTCAGCCTCAGGCAGGACTAAAGCCAAAAAAAGCATCTAAATCCCAATGGGCTGGAGAGCTGTCACCCCGAGCCCCAAGAGCTTGGCAGAATCTGCGATGGCGGAAGGCATCAGTTGCCAGACCCTGCTGTCGGTGGGGGAAGAGGTGCACAATGGGTATCTCAGTGAAGGCAATGTAGAGAAATAATGCGAGAGGTGGAATTCTGGCCTTACCATCCATTTCCAGGAGGGGGAGTGGAAGAAAGCCTGTCCCAAACTGAATGAGCAATTAATAAAACAATGCTGCTGAATCTTGCACATTTCATCATCCAAACATAATGATCTGTTCTACAGTACATGACAACAACAATCCGATGCGACAACCCCCTTGCTGTAGTGTCTAACCATTTCTGAAATTATTCCAAAGGGTTACCGTCCACCTCACTGCTCTAAAGTCCAGTTAGTCACAACTTGGAAGTTGTTAAGTCACTCAATGCAGAAAGAAAAACATCCTGCAGTCCAGCCAATATTAATTTCCCCCGGGTTGCACCTCTGCCCTCTTGTGCTCGAGACAGTGCTCCAGAGTGAACAGTAACGGAGACCGACATTTAAAAAAAAACAGCGACAGGGAGTCAGCCTAGAATACTATGAACGGTTCTGGTCTGAGAAGTCATAAAATATATTGAGGTGCAGAAAAAGATTTACTCGCCGATGCCCAAACTGTGAGGTTTTACCTATCAGGGAGGAAAAAACATCAGGCTGGGTTTTGTTTTTACACTGGAAGATAGCAGACCGAGACGTGACCTGATGAGTCTTTACGATTATGAAAGCGTTTGACACGGGGTTGGGGAGCTAGAACCAGGGAATATAAATATAATATAGTCACTAATAAATCCAATTGAGAATTCAGAAAGATGTTTTTATCCAGAAAGGAGTTAAAATGTGTTTCTCACTCCCACAGGGAGCAGTTGAAGTAAATAGCATAAATACATTCAAGGGCAAGCACGTTAGCTAGCAAGGTAAGTCCATGTGATCAGATGAAGAGGAATAGGAGAAGTATAAACTCTGGAATGGCCCTGTTCATCCAGGATTGCGGTTTCTGTGCTGCAAACAATTTGACAGGCCAGGTTAGAAGCTAAACCTCACAAGACTCAAACCTCATATTATTCACACATTTCAACACAGAAGATCTCACACATACATACAGCCTCTTAGAATTGCCTCATTATGTATTCTTGGCAAAGAGCCCAGACATCCATTTGAATGTTGAGACTTCTACGCCTTGAGAAACGTTGCTTGATTGCTCACTCCGAACTGATCTATTTTATCAATTGCACAAGATTTGTTTTCACAAGATAGAGGTTTCAAATGATTGCAGTTACAACTCTTGCCAATTTAATGCGTTCGCATGATTGGCACTTTTATTGGCCTGTATCGAAGGGAGTTTTTTTTTTTTAAGAAGTGGAAAGTTATGAATAAATGACTGTTTTTCTAAAGTTTTTTTAACACATCCTATTGTCACTATCTGGTGCATTGTTTATATACACAGTGCATAGCGGGTAAACGGGCATTGAAGTGCCAGAGCTTGGCAGGGAGGATACCAAGGGCCATGGGAGCTGAGTGAAGGGCATGAGTTGGCATGAATGGGTCAGAGAGAGTGTGGAGGGGAGGGTTAGAAGGCTTTACTGTTTCTTCATAACTAGTATGAAGTGCCAGAGCGCTGGGGCAAGCCTTTGAAACAGACAACCTCAGCACCTGGCAGTCCCACTGGCCGCTTCTGAACACTTTCCAGGGCAGTGGGCCCGACTCCTGTTTGCACCCATCCCACCTGGAACTAAAATCCTATATTTACATCCAGCCCTATAAGTATGGATCATGTTGTGACAGACTTTCTCTGACTAAGCCAACCCAGATAGAGTGTGAGAAATAGGTTTCTAATAGGCCTAGTTTTCTTGACTGCTTTTACAGTCGACCTGCTCTTCAACATCTTGCCAAAGTTACACCAGCGATCTATTCAAAATCACTGCCCGTGTGATGCGTGTTAGACATTTTAGTTGCTGTGATATGAAGAGTCTAAAGTTCTGTTCCTTTTTCACAAACACACATTTATTTCATTACAACAGCCTTTGCACAAAACTCTAACTATACATCACCGACAGAGGCCACCTGAAGCCCCTTTACATGTGTCAGTTAATGGATACTTAACATAAGTGAGACAACGAATTGCAATGTCTCTTAACCCATTACTTAACAATGAGTCCCCTTCCAGAGGCACCATTTTGTGCATCTCCCCTGCAAACGGATGCAGAGCTCCGCAGAATCCATGTGCTGGTCCCTCAACCCAACTGTCTCTGAACTCTGCTCACACCCTTTATACAAAGAGCAGTCCCTACCCCAGAGACCACCTCTTAGAAAAGGACGCTGCTGTGAAATATTGCAGTTACAAAGCTTACACAGGCAAATAGTTAAGTTGTCGAAAAACTCTCTCTTTTGGAATTATTATTGTGGTTATTTGTTTAGCCTGAAGGTCGTGAGAAACTGTAGCCGGAAGAAATAAAAATTCAGGCATTCCAAAACACCATCAACTGTTACTGCTTTTCAGTTCAGGTACTGGGGGCGCGATTCTCCGCTCCCGCGCCGGTTTGGGGAATCGCCTGGGTCGCCAAATTTTCCCGCTATGCCGGTCCGACGCCCTCCCGCGATTCACGGAAGCGGCCAGATCGGCACAGTCGCGTTTTGCGCGGCGCGGTCCAGTGAATCGCCCGAGACAGCCAAAATGGCGATTCTCAGTGCCGGATGGGCCGAGTGGCCTGCCCAAAACGGCGGGTTCCCCCCGGCGCCGTCCACACCTGGTCGCTGCCGGCGGAAACAGCGCGGGAACGTTGGGGGGAGCGGCCTGCGGGGGGGGGGCGAGGGAGGATCCTGCACCGGAGGGGGCGTCAAATGGGGTCTGGCCCACGATCGTCGGGCTGGCCTCTCTGAAGGAGGACCTCCTTTCTTCCGCAGCCCCGCAAGATCCGTCAGACATCTTCTTGTGGGGCGGACTCGGAGAGGACGGCAACCACGCATGCGCGGGTGACGCCAGTTATGCGGCGCCGGCCGCGTCATGTATGCGGCGCCGCCATTACGCGCCGCCAAGGCCTGGCGCGCGTACATGACGCGGCGCCGCTCCTAGCCCATTATCGGGCCCCGAATCGGTCGAGATAGGGGCCGTTTCACGCCGTCGTGAACCTCAACGGCGTTCACGACGGCGCGAACACTCTGCCTCCATTTCGGAGAATCCCGCCCTGGGTGTTTATACTGAACATGTAAACTCAGAGGATCACCTATAGGAGACATATAAACTAACATAGTGCTATAAAGTCAATGACCCATGCTGCATATATTTCGGATAACATCTGTAACCACCAATGGGCATTACCATTTTACTGGGACATTCCGGTGATTGGCGAATCTTAAAAGGTTAAAAACAAACGTGCACGATTGGAGAGGAGGGTTAAGTGGGGGGCCCTGCTTACTTTGATCCCCTGCCTCAGCCTCCATCCAAGGTGGCAGTGTGGCAGCCAACTGATGACATATATGGGGGGTGGGACAATTGCTATTTCTAAATGGGCTGTCATGACCACTGGGGTCCCTGTGGCACCCCCACACAACTTTGTCATCAGCTCTCGCCTCTAAGGGCAGCACGGTGGCGCAGTGGGTTAGCCCTGCGGCCTCACTGGCCGTGTGGAGTTTGCACATTCTCCCAGTGTCTGCGTGGGTTTCACCCCCACAACCCAAAGATGTGCTGGTTAGGTGGATTGACCAACCTAAATTGCCCATTTAATTGGAAAAAATGAATTGGATACTCTAAATGTAAAAAAACCTCTCGCCTCTAAACTGGAAAACTATCCGAGACTTGGGGGGCGGGGGGGGTAGCCACGTAAAATGGCTGCGTTCCGATTAATCTGGCCAAAACCCAGTTTGAGATGGCTAACCCGAAAGACTGCTGGGAAAAGCAGCTGACAAGACACAAGCAGACAGTATTGCATATTCGGCTCTGGGGAAGTTAGCCCAGATCGATACTCAGGGCTATCAACAGCCCATCAACCCAGATATTTGCAGTTACATTCAGGACTGTTTGCAGCCCATCTATCCAGACATCTGCAGTTAAATCGGCTATCCCCAGGAACAATTGCAACATATTAGCAATTGAATACCGGGCCAGACCTGTCGGCGCCTGCAGTGGCCGAAACAAAGACAGGTGAGCGACCACCCCCCGATCGAGGAATCGCCTCACCATTGGACACATCGACCCCAGAGATTGGGGACAAATCCAATCACTTGGGACTCAGGGTCAAGGGCCGCCCCAAGAGGCGGGAAGCCCCTGGGCCCTATAAAAGTGAGGGTCCAAGTTCAGATCTCTCTCTCTCTCCTCTTCGCCTGCTCGAGACCTTCGTAAGAACAGCAACCGGCAACAGTAAGTTTGAATCCAGCGATCGCTAACCGGTAGAGACACCTAGCCACCGACCTGTAGCAGCCTTTTGAATCCCGCGGGCCAGATCTGATTGGACAAGCCATTCGTTTCCCTGACCTGGTGGGCTCTTCCTAAATTAAGTATTGGCCAGTAGTGATAGGTTTATTATATAGAAAGTAGTATTAGGGTATTAATATTGCTTGTTGTATATAATAAATGACCGTTGTTTTAATCCTTACTAAGCGGTGTGCTGTATTATTAATCATAACCTGAACTTGAACCACGTGGCGGTATCATAAAGATACCTGGCGACTCATGAGCAAAGGTGACATAATAAGAGCAAATAGACTAAGGTTAAAAAGAGCAACAGGATGGGGTACATTTTCTTCTATTATAGGATCATTGCGTGGCGCATCATCTTCTATTTCCACCCCAAAATCCATAAATTAGATCAACCATCTCAAATTCCTCACTAAATTAAGCTTTGCAATTTAATTTTGCTTCTAATCCTTCTGCTTTATTTTCCTGTCATATTTCCAGAGGGGAAAAAACTCAGGTCAGGATATAAGCAACACATTACTGAATGTCAGCCCACATTTTACCTAAAGCCAATCGCCAATATACAACGCAGAAACGATGGCATTTATCAGTGGTACATGCACCAGTGAACCTATTCCAATGTGTAAATGCTATGCTCAAGAGGAAAGGCTTTGCCTGCTGGGAATTGGAACACTACTTTTGGCCATCCAGAGTGAACATCAGATGCTCCCATGCCAATTTATTTCCTTTGAACTCTTCCACAACATGCTAAACACTCACTCAAAAAGAGACCCTTTCACTGCAAACTGCGACATCAGAACATTGGTAATCTGACCCCAAAACGCCCAGGCAATTAGGTTTTCGTTGCACCTATATTTCTAATGTTTATTTTAATCCTGTAGACCTGGAAAGGGTTGTCCCTATTACCTCACTGCTGGTTAAATCCTAAATTCAAACACTCAGGTTTTTAATCTCAGCCATGAGATACATTGAAAATAAAGGGAACAACAGGGATTATTCTTTTTGCACAGTCCTTTGAGGCTCCTTGGTGCACACAAGTGTGAGATCTACAAAATCAGAAAGCGTTCACCTCTCCCAACATACAGTTTCCATTTCCCACACCAGCCATCGAATCGCCAAAGTCCACTTCGCCAGAAAGTACGCCTCGCCCCATGTCACGACAAACTGGACTGAACGCCAAGATCCCTCGTCCTCAACAAACATTAATCAACTCACCATCTTCTAATTCTGTGGTGCACTCAGTCCCTTAAATCAGAGATTAAATTACTTGCATGTTAAGTAGTGACTTGCCTTGTACAACCCAAAGCCTGGATCTATGAGAAACGACCGAGTAGATGTTGCTGGACGATTTTTCTTGTTATTTTCTGCACTGGAAGAGGTTTTGTCACACTCGCTCTGTGATGAACTGCAACCTGAGTCACTGTCTGAGAGCTCAACCTCATTCTCCTTTTTCTTCACTGTGGAGGAGGTGGGCTGACGAATCAAAAGCTGAATGATATCATTCAGTCCCACGTTGTAATCAAACAGACTGTGGCCATCTTCCAACTGAAAAAGGAAATGAAAACATTCTCGAGTCATTAGATCGTTCAAATTACATCAGGATTATCACACGAGACCGGAACATCAATTTTAAAATATATTTAAAGTTCCCAATTCTTTCGCCCCCCCCCCCACACACACACCCCGCACATCTTTGGGTTGTGGGGTTAAGACCCCCGCAGACACGGGAAGAATGTGCAAACTCCACAAGGACAGTGACCCGGGTCTTCGGCAGTGAGAGGCAGCAGTGCTAACCACTGAACATCAATTTTGACTGCACAAGGGAATGCTCTCAGAAAAAACATACACAGCAATGCTGCTGTGTGTTTACAGATTCCCAGGTGAGGAATAAACTCCAAATGGACTGATTTCTTACATCGTAATTCACCAAATGCTGGAAGAAACATTCTGCATGGTCTTTCTTTTTAAAAAAAAAGAGGATGACTTTAATAAAATATTCGTAATCCCATTCCGGTGTCTCGGGGGGGCCACTTGCACTTGATTTACAACAAAAAGTGCTGGAAATATTGAGCAGGAAAGTCTTCGGCGGAGAGTTAAAGGCGTCAGATCGATAACCTTTCGACGAAACATTTTGATAAAAGGTCATCAACCTGAAATATTAACTCTTGTTTCCCTCTCCACAGATGCTGCCTGACCAGCTGAGTATTTTCAACATTTTCTGTTTTTACTTGAAATTTACAGCAACTGTGGTATTTGCGATTGTCTCAAACTTATTTTACTTATTTATTTGCACCAAGAACAGTCAGTTATTTCAGTGAGTCAGAAGGTTGTAATTAATCGCCATATATATACACACACACACACACAAAAGACAGAAATAGCACAGAAAGTAAAATTTAATCGCAAAACTCAAAAACAAAACCCCCGCTAACTTGGCCTGAAAGACGGTCAGATTATGGGGCGGAATTCTCCGACCCCCGCCGGGTCGGAGAATCCCCGGGAGGCGGCGTGAATCCCGCCCCGCTGCTCCCACGCCGGTCGGAGGCGTTGGCAGCCCCCCCCCCCCCCCCCCCGCAATTCTCCGGGCCCCAATGGGCCGAGCAGCCGTCAGTATCTGGCTAGACCCGCTGGCACGAAATGGACATGGTCCATCACGGCGGGACCTGGCTTGTAGGCCGGCTAGGTGAGTCCTTGGGAGGGTGCCGGGGGGGGGGGGGGGGGGGGGGGGGGGGGGGGGGACCGGCCCCAGGAGGGTCCCCCCACGGTGGCCTGGCCCGCAATCGGGGCCCACTGATCTGCGGGCGGGCCTGTGCCGTGGGGGCACTCCTTTCTTCCATGCCGGCACCTGTAGGGCTCCGCCAAGGCCGGAACGGAGAAGAACCCTCCTGCGCATGCGCAGGAAACACGCCGGCCGGTTGGCGTCGGTTGGCGTGGCGCCAACCGCTCCGGCGCCGGCCTAGCCTACAGAAGTGTGGAGGATTCCGGTGTAGTTCGCGCCGTTCTTGGCGCCGGGCCATCCGGCCAGTTGCGGGAGAATCCTGCCCACGGTCTTTATGATTTACTCATGCTCTGTTGAACAACCCTACCGTGGCTCATTCAGCCTCAGATGGCCAACAAAACACAATTTACAGGTTACAAGATGCCGCTGTACGGGCTGAGACAATTTTCAAGCACAGTAGACGAGTCTAGGATCTTATCACTGTGACCACCTACCCATACGAGGGAACCATGGATAAGTTCCCAAAATCCCAAATCCAAAAGCCAGATGTGCTTTGTTGCTGACCACTTCTCTGAAGCTTTGACTGCCCACACTCACGAGCGGAATTGAAGGTGGAGGTGGAGGATTGGCCACAGAATGGGGCGGCAAGGCGGGAATGGAGTGCCAGTCAGCTTCCCGATTCCCTACGATATGGTCGGGCCAATTCCACCGCCACCATTCTACCAGTATGGGGGTGGGAACACGACTAGCAAGTGCGGAGATCACCCAGTAAAACGTGTCGGCCTCTTTGTAGGCTCAGTGGGGAGTGAGCCCTCATGGTCTGGCATACTGTAGCCCAGAGAGGGATCCCCCCGCAGAACAAGCCCCTCACCACTTACTTGGATGATGTCTGCCTGACTGAATCTGGTGAACTGGGACCCACGTGCATGGGACCTGGGGCTTCCTCACATGGGTCCCGGGGCCTCCCCCATCGTTGCTGGACAGGAGGCCGCTGAATTAACAGCAGTGGCCACCACTCCGAGTGGTGCTGCTGAGACTGAAGGGCTGCCAGCCCGCTGGTTATTGGCCAACAGCTCTTGGAGTCAAGATCTCCTGCCCTTAAAATAGGGGAACCTTCAATGCCAGTCAGATCATTGCCTGATAGGCACAGGATTGCATCAGGCTCTCAAGCAGTGGCCCCAGCAAGGTTGCCCTCAGCTTTCTAACCCGCCATCGGGGCCACTGCCACCATTAAATTCAGCCCACCCTTCCCTTACATTTGTTTCCTTCCTCCCCCACCTTCAGTCACTGGAACCTGGGATCATCCCCACTCCAGGCAACATTTAGCTTTTTATCTGCTGCACAGATCCACAGCACAACAAAGCACAAGTCCACGGCAACGCCTCTCAATTTATTTCTCTGCTAACTCAGGATCCATTTGCTAATTAAGAGCCAACGAGGCATAGAAAACCGACCAGGAGTATGCATCAGGGTCAAGAATAACCAGGTTAAACAATCACAATGGAAAAAGTATTGATCAGCTGAGCTAGAATAGAAGAGCACAGCCAGCCTCAGATTTACTGTAGATCATGGCGTACAAGACAAACCCATTTTATCGGTGCCAAAACTCACACTTTTACATATTTGATACTTGGTCGACCTCCCGCCACCTTTCCAATTACAAAATGCTATAACCACGTTAATAATTGTCTTTGATTTTTCACCCCGGAAATTAATGTTTCACTTACATCATGCTGTAAGTCATGGAATGAGATTAATTAAGCAGGTGATTGGGATGTGGTGCAAAAATGATGAGTGGGAGTTTAAGAGACGCCCACACAGTAGACTGCACATAGCGAGTGACGAGCAGAAATGGGCCCTCCAGGATAACAAATAAGTACGAAGCTGCTTACATGCCATTTGTTAACTCGTCCAATAATTATGCTGCAGCAAGGGAATTCAATTCGGTTTTAGCAAAAATAAAAAAACTAGTGTAAGAATGGAAGGAGGAGGAATCCATCCTGATGAAGATGCCCGGGACAAATACACCATTAGAACAGGGACCAGCCACCAGCCTGATCTTGAGTAGCAGGTATAGGACCTCGGAAATTGTCAGAATGGTTACAGTGTCAACAGAGATGCAATGACATGTTGTGCACTGAAGTGGGCCAAAGTAAACAAAATCCAGCAAAAGTTTTCAAACAATGCCTCGTTGGTGTTGCCGCTTTATGGAATTAAACAATCGAGTGCTGCAACAGAAGACCAACAGAACACAATGTCGAAATTACCAGATTTCAGCAGTTCGTCGTAAGGACTGTGGCAAAAACACGGGCACCCGTATTGGCAGCATGGATGAAGCACCCGCGAATTGCGATATGCCCAGCAACAAAATTGTGGAGTGGAAAAGCTTGAAAACAGTCCAAGTGGAAATGACAAGGCATGAGAAGACAAGATGGTGGTAGTAGCCCGCCTGGCTGATGGAATGAAATTAAAGCCTACGGTTTAACCCATTTAACATTCAAAAGTGCCAGCATCTCGTTTTCAGCAGCCTTTGTGCATGTCCGTGGCAACAGTTGGATGGAGTGAAGGCAAGGATCGATGATGTGTAGAATAGGTGCCTATGCTAAGAATGCAGTTTATTGGTGTGGGCCACGTTCAGGTCCCATGTAACAGATGAGATCAAGAGACACCTGCGAAGAAATAACACCCACGTTGCAGTTGACACCGGGATGTGGGGTCCTAATATCCACAGTTCAACTTTTCGACCTGTGGATAATAGAGACAAAAAAACCTTCACAAGAATATAATGCGCTGGCCCAGTTAACGTTTTGTGCAGTTTCATTGTCAAATTAAAGAGTGCTCTTAGTCCACAAAGTATCAGATGGTTTCCCAAAAAATGCTGAATCTCCAATTCAATGGAGAGGATGACGATTTGATGTGGGGGGGGGGGGATGATGGGCTAGGTGGTGCAAGGACGTGAGCAGCAAGAGGCAACAGAGCCTCTAGAAAGGACTTGTCCAATCCACATTGCAGCCTGTGAAGCCCTTCTATGAGTCCTTGGAGTGATCGTTGCAAATGCTGGTAAGTCTGGCCAATGAGTTTGAAAATTTCTACAGAAAGAGTGCTCCTCCAATTTTTTTAAAGAAATTTTGAGTAACCAATTATATATTTTTCCAATTAAGGGGCAATTTAACATGGCCAATCCACCTACACTGCACATCTTTGGGTTGTGGGGGTGAGACCTACAGACACGGGGAGAATGTGCAAACTCCACACGGACAGTGACCCGGGGCCGGGATTGAACCCGGGTCCTCAGCTCCGTAGGCAGCAGAGCTGGGACTGCTCCCCCAATCGCAGCCTGTCTCTCTCCTGCATTTGCTGCTGATCGCCTCATTAGCAGAAGAGAAACAGGCTGTGATTGGAGGAGTAGCAAACACCGGCAACTGCAAGTATGTAAGGGCGGCACGGTGGTACAGTGGTTCGCACTGTTGCCTACGGCGCTGAGGACCCAGGTTTGATCCCGGCCCTAGGTCACTGTCTGTGAGGAGTTTGCACATTTTCCCAGTGTCTGCGTGGGTTTCATCCCACAACCCGAAGATGTGCAGGTTAGGTGGACTGACCACGCTAAATTGCCCCTTAATTGGAAAAAAAAATAATTGGGTACTCTAAATTTATTTTTAAAAATTGCAAGTATGTGGAAATAGAAAGAGAGCCTCTGGAGCACACTGGGCCTCCTCTCACAAGGCTTTCCCCAGCTCTTGACACTCTCCTTAGTGGGCACACAGCCTCAGCACTGCTAGGTCTCAGATCTTGCTCCAAGCTTCCATTCTACTCTCGTCGCACATGCCCACCCGCCCACACAACATACCCAGAAGCCGATTGTACGAGTGGACGCGAGCGCGTGTGGTTTATAGATGATGTTCCTGAACCTGGCAGAGGGTGGATTTTCAACCAAGATTGTTTGTAAACAGCACGATCCAATTTGTCTTGGCACAGTGGTTAGCACTGCTGCCAACAGTGCTGAGGACCCGGGTTCGATCCCGGCCCCGGGTCACTGTCTGTGTGCAGTTTGCACATTCTCCCCGTGTCTATGTGGGTTTCATCCCCATAACCCAAGGATGTGCTGGTTAGGTGGATTGGCCACGCAAAATTGCCCCTTAAATTGGGGGGAAAAAAATAATGAGGCATTGGAAATTTATTCAAATAAATAATGTGTGCGCGTGGGGGCGAGAATGCATGAAAGAGATAGACAGGTACTCTGATGAGACTGGGAGCAAGTGAGCCGACCACACACACTTTCACCCCTTCTCAGTCTAATGGTCATCATTATTTGGTACTTTTTTTTTAAATTACCAATTTATTGTGACTTTTCTTTTTGTCTTTCAAGTCTTTTCTTTACCTACGTCAGCCTTTTTCCCACCAAAATTCATGTTTATTGTTGCGCTAAAACGTTCTGGAATTCGCTCATCGGCCCCCGGAGTGGGAGCAAAATTGAAATGTGTCCCCCTGCCCACGCAAATTGTTTGGACAACTCTGCCAGAGGTCAGTCATGAGGCTGGTGTACATACAGCATGGCACCAGCCTGATCACCAGCGGTGCTCTTATCTAGCGATGAGTGAAAGGCAATGCCTGAGGCACCCTCATATGTCCAGGAATGCGATTGCTCACATGTGCCAGATTCTCCGGTACAAGCACCGGCTGGAAGGGCTCTGTAAGAGCTCCTGGCCTGCAATGAGTGAATGTCAGTCCGGGTGCCCTTTAAGTATGGCGTCGAGGATCTGCGAAACAGCGGGGAATTTTCGCCGACCTCCTCATGGATGTATAATCAACCAGCTGAAAAGCGAAAGATTGCTCGTGTCCAACCGCCGTGCCAGCCGGCAGGAATCACACCTACTTTCCTTGCCGTCGTCAATGAATTTGGTGCTTTTAAAAAGCTGCGACTATGGTTAACGGTGTCCCTGTACAATTAATTAAATGAATAAACTGTGCCGCATTAATTTAAGACGAATTACCAGTGTTCTTTTTTATTTTCAAATTTCAAAATGGTGACCACCTACACTTTCACCTTTTATACCCAGCAGAAACGTCAACCCCCGTTTTTGAAGGTTGACTTACGCGATACACTGTATTCTGCATCACTTGTATAGTGATTAAATCAGGTGTAATGAGACAAACCACACCTCGCAGGATGCTGGTTATTCACACCCGAGTTAGACTTTCACAGCCAACGTTGCATCAAACCCAGCTTGTTTTCATCTTAATCACAAAAGTAGAAAGAATCTGTTTTCCCCTTCTCCCACTTCCTCATCAAACTTCATAACAAAATGCAATTTCGCCATCGGCTGCAAATATTTTTAGCACATTGATCGGTGCAGCAGTTTGGCTTATTCGACTTCACTTTCAACTCCGGCAGATGACTGATGTTTCCTTCCAGGAGCTACAGCTCACCATCTAAGCAGACACACTGGTGTAGTGCTGAGGGAGTGCTGCACTGTCAAGTTATTAAACTGAATTCCCTCTCATCCTGGGCAATGAAAGACCTATTGTTCAAAGAACAGCGGAAAGCGCCGTGGTCAACATTCCTTCCAGGATCAAAAACTCCCATCCCACAACACACTTGACCAAGTGCTCATTCACTCCGCTGATACTTGGGATCCTGGCACACACAAAATGGCTGACACATACGCCTGCAGAACACAAACACTGCAGTGATTTATTGTATGCAAAGCACTTTGAGACAGGGCACTGCACAAATCCTGGCCTTTTCTTTCTCGACTTGGAGGCATCAGGAGCCCTGCTGCTAAGAATTAAACAGCATTTGCATGCTCAACAATCGTAAAATATATTTTATGACCCAGAACATGAAGAGGAGGTACTACGGAAACAAATGTTCTCTGGCTGAGCGTATGCTTCAGACAGCAACGCTCACTGAGTCCTTCAGCTGAGGAAAGGCGGGTGCATTCCAGATCCAGGGTTTATAGTTTTACGATCAGAAGATTTTCTATTCCAGTTTGCATCTTAACTACGGCCAATTCTACCATATTATTTTGCTTTGCAGCTCTGAACCGCAGGAGAAGACTGGACTGTACCAGCGCTATTAGATTAAAAAAACGTGCTTTGCAGAGAATGCCGTAGCGCCTATTATTTAACTTGTGATTCGTGTCCCAAAATCAAACATGATTAAAAACCCTGGTGCCAGTCTTACAGCACCAGACATTCTAGACAACACATCTATGCTAAATTAAGAAAAGCTGGGCCTGAAAATGTTCTAAACAAGAAAATATGCACCGTGGGCTGTACGTGTCACTGTCTGGCAGCGTGCTTAAAGTAAAATAATCCCATCAATGTTGACAGGCATGCACGTCCAGTTGAGACTGTTGACAGAAATCATGAGCAGGAAATCCTGGCCAGCTTGCCTTCTCCTCACCCTAGCTGTGATGGTGATTACAAAACCCCTCCCCAGAGCCTGCACTGACATTAGCCACTTTAACACAAATTAGAAATTAAATTTGGGGTCTTTTTTTCTCTGCTTTGAATCAAATTCTGCACTGTATCTATCAGATCCTGCACTGTAACTTCTATGAAACACTCAATAGATAAATTGATTCATTGATCAGGGGAATCCTTAGAATATCATCTACATCAAGGGAACCCCCAGGGGTATGCAAGACATCATGAGGGACAGGGGAAGGGGTTGTACATGGGAGAAATGTGCCTTATTGTGAATTTAAAGTCAAATTTAAACATGCTTTCCTTTAAAAAAAAATGTATTAATTTTTCATTGGACAGTGTTCGTTTGCTCAGCCCACTTGTCTTTCTCGAATGCCAAAGCTTTGTAGCGTTGCCCAGGTTTGTCTCAGGGAGGGCAGGTTTGTATGTCATTTGCTCCCCCATTAGCTTGCTCCTGGTCTGGGTCAGAAGTTTCAACAGATACTTAAGAGCTGGCAGAGTCACCTGGATCCACGCATCGTGCGGGAGGAGCCAACCAACTCCCACACAGTCCTGGTCTTTTGCCTGGAGATGTGACGCAAGCCAGCTGGAGGTGGGCTTACAGGATCTGGAGGAGCAGAGGGTCAACTGGTCCAGTCTACTGACTAGGAGCTCCAACACAACACTCTTGGTTTTTTTTAAATATAAATTGCACCTCAAAATACCACACAATCAAAAGATCTACATCTCATTTAATAACCCATTAATAAAATCAATCATTTGCATTGTTTACAAATGTGTGTATGATTTAAAGTGGCACGGTCTTGGTGAGAATAGTTCAGTTGGTTTGTCTGCAGAGACAATAATCTGAATAATAAACACAAACAAAAGCTTGCATTCCTACAAGCCCCTTGAACATTAAGAATAATGTCTCATGGGACTGCCAAGAATTGAAGTATGAAGGGAATAGAATGTGAGGTCCAGAGGGACTGATTAACAGGGGATAATCAAAACCTGGTCAACAAGGGTTTTGAGAACATTTCTGAAGGGGCAGAGTAGTGGCTGTACAGAAGTGGTTAGGGCAAGAGTGGAGGCCCCACGTGGAGGTCAAGGGAGAGTTATATCATTTTTTTAAAAAATCCGGTGTTGTGGAAGGTAATACAAGGCTTGACGGGCGTTGTAGAGATGGGGTTCAGCAAGGCCATGATGGAATTTGATAACAATAAGTAGTTTAAATTTAGTAGGTCATGTGACAGGAGTCGATGTAGGTCAATGACAGGCGAATGGGACTCAGGCTACGATACAGGTTGCTGTATGGCGGACTAGTGGGGGTTTCTGTGTGTGGGGGGGTTATTAGAATAGTGGCAGAAGGGCAGTAATGCTGAATAGATAGCAGGTAGTATTGGTGGTAATTAGCACGTGGGGTTGAAAGTTCAGCAATGTATCAAAATACCAAGGATTAACACCGTCCGTTTCAATCTAAGTGAAAAGTTGAGAAAGGGAACGAAATCGGTGATTGGAGAAGCACTGGAGAAGGAACAGTCAATGCAGTTTTATTAAAGGCAAAATCATGTCCCACTGATCTGATTAAGTTTTTTGACTGTGTACGAAAAGCGCCAATGAAGGTAGCGAAACAGAGGTTGCATATATGGGCTCCCAAAACGCATTTGTGAAAGTTGTACATACAAACCAATGGGAAAATTTAGATTAAAAGAATGGCAATAACATGGGCACGAAATGAGCTCAGCAACAGGAGCAAGAGACCATTGGTGAACGGATGTTCTTCTGACTGGAGGAACGACTGCTGTGGTTGGCCTGGGCTCAATGTCTCAGGACCATTGTTTCTATATATACATAACCTTGGACTCAGGCTAGGGGGGGGGGTTAGCCTTTCAGTGCTTAAGGTTCTTCGATAACAAGAGTTTATGGCCGTCACCAGTCCACATGACAAGTGATCGCGGACATTCCCCAGCTCAAGAGAGCTGGCAACAATACAGAACGAACTGTGATTGGAAGCAGTTAAAGACAGGTGGCGGGCGGGCTGACGTCCGGTGGTGGCTATGAGGTGAGCAGTCGCTCACAAGGTGGCTCCTACCTGGGAATTTGGTTTTTGGCCTTTACCCATTTATCGGGTGGTTTTTTTTAAGGAAGCAATTGGCAGAGTAACAGAATTAGATCCTCTGTGTCGAGTAATGTCCATGGGATATAATAACTAGGAACAAATTGGGCAAGAGATCTTGGTCTGATTCGCAAGTCTCGCGAGCCTTAGAAGGGAAAAAAATAACAGACGTCCCAATGGTGTTGTTGCCCACTCAGTATTGGAGAAGTTGGTGGAATTTTTGTTGCGGGAATTCAAGAAACAGCGACAAGCCGTTGCTGATGCTTTGAGGAAGGCGATTAAAGAGAGTAGTGGCACCTATTTGTGCGACTTGGTCAGGTTGGATTAGCGAGTGGAGATACAAGGGGCAAAGATTAAAAATCAATGATCACAGTGATTGGATTTTCTCATTGGAGGCAGAGATAGCATTGTTGGCGGGGCAGCGAAAGATGTTAACAGCCAAAGTCAATGATATGGAGAACCGCTCCGGACGTCAGAATTTAAAGATTGTTGGTCTGCTGGAGGGCACAAGATCTATGGACTTATGTGTCTAAAATGTTTGGAAAGTTGGAGGGGAAGGGGATCTTTTCGACCCCTCCTGAGTTGGACCAGGCCCATCAATCACGGAGACAGAAGCCCAGATCAGGGGAGCCTATACGGCCGATAACTGTCCAGTTCCACAGTACCTGGATAAGTAACAGCCTGAGATGGGCGAAGAACACTTGAGAACAGAGATGGAAAGACCATCCCATCTGAACATATTTAGATGCCGCGGCAGAATTGGCAAGAAGGCACACAGTGTTCAATAAAGGCGGCCCTCTTCAGAAGCAACCTGCGTCTTTTGTGTTCCTTTCAGAGACCGAGATTATTATTTTGACGCGCCAGAATAAGCGAATGACTTTGTTAATAAACATAGGTAACTGAAGGCTCTGAGGACTATGATCCTTTTTTTTTGGACACTCCTGTGTTCTCCTGTTTTGTTTTGTTTTAAATGGTTTTTACTTTGTTGTATGTGGGATGGTTGTAAAGTAGGAAAGGGTGGGTTGTTGTAATGGAATTTGCTGGTTTGGTGGGATGTTTATGATATTGTTGGAACTGTTGGGAGGGAAGCGATTGGGTTTCTGCTTTCTTCCTATAATGTTTGGTATTAATGTTATGAATGCATGGTGTGGTAGGGTTTCACTCTTTTTCTACCCTCGGGAGATCACTTTGCAAGCAAGTTTGCAAGTTAAGGGGAGTGGAGATGGCTGTGTTAAGGGGGAGATGGCTGTGTAAGGATCCTCCTGTTTAAACCTGGTTTTCCCTGTGTATTCCACTTACTTTCTGTTATTTTGGCTTTTATAATTTATGTACCTGGACAAAAATCCACCTATGCCTTTAAGATGGACCTCACCTTTAATTTTTTTTAAAGAAAGGAATCCAGCTGGATGTGCTGAAATCGGTGATGACTAATCTTGATGGACTTGGCTGTTTGTCAAGCTGTTTACTTTGCCGGGCCCTCAGCTGATCATTTAAGTTGATTGGTAGTAACTGTTCTGGAATGTTCCTTTTCTCTGCGAGACTATTTCCAAGTTAGTTTTGGTTTGAACTCAAGAGCTGAAGGAGGCTCTTTGGAGTTTTATCTCTCCGTATAAAAGGTAGAACTCTCTCAAATACCTCAGCTGGGGCTCACTCCAGGCAAAAGGAGCAGCCAGCTTTTCCTCTCTATCCAGCCTGTGAGTGTTGAATGCCTGAAGACAAGAGCTGGAGGGAACATTTTGGGTTTCTCCACAGGTACGATTACCAGACCTCTCCAAGATCTCAGGGAAGCAGCTTCTCTGATACCCCTGGTCTCAGACAGCCTGTTGGTCGTTCTGGTGGAGTTGGAAACAAATAAAAATTAAACAAACCCGAGGCCTGTTCTTTCGAGTAATGGCCCAGGTTTACAAGAGTTAAAGTGACTCCCCAGAGTGAATCCCACAGTCTGGGGGTCGGACTGAATGTTCCAGCCAGAAGATCCTCATTAGCCATTCAACCGGTGGTTCTCAATCACTCCACGCCCTGGAAAGACAGTCAGCTAAAAAGCAAATTCAGCATCCGTAGCAAGGACACTCATCTTCCATTAATCCTCATTTATTCCCCCCCCCCCCCGCCCCTTCTGCGTGTGTATGTATTATGTGTATTTAGGTAGAGGATGGGATGGTACAGGGGCGGGGAGTAATAGATTGGCTGGCAGTTATTCTAGTGTAACTATTGCATGCCTCATCACTATTGTTGTTATAAATAAACAATTGATATATTTCACTTACAAATCTGCTGCCTGCAAGTCAACCGGAATGAACCGGAACAGCAGACCGAGAGATCTGCGGTGCGGCAACCGAAGAGGAAAGAGTCGAATTGGACCCCTCCGGAAGGCCGGTGCCTTAGACCCGACATGTATGCTCAAGCCGTCAGGAGTCGTGTCAATGCCAGATTCATCAGTCGCATTCACAAGACAGCCCCGAACATCACCCAAGCACAACGCAATGCCATCCGCGCTCTCAAGACCAACCGCAGCATCGTCATCAAACCAGCAGACAAAGGGGGGGCCACTGTCGTACTGAACAGAACGGACTACTGCAAAGAAGTATACCGACAACTGAACAACCAAGAACACTACAGACAGTTACCCGCAGATCCGACCAAGGAACACATCCGCCAACTTAACAGGCTGATCAAGACCTTGGATCCAGATCTCCAGAGCACCCTACTACGTGCTCTCATCCCACGTACTCCCCGCATTGGAGATCTCTACTGCCTCCCGAAATTACATAAGGCCAACACACCAGGCCGCCCTATCGTTTCAGGCAAGGGGACCCTGTGTGAGAACCTCTCTGGCTACATCGAGGGCATCTTGAAACCCATCGTACAAGGTACACCCAGCTTCTGTCGCGACACGACGGACTTCCTACAGAAACTCAGCACCCATGGACCAGTTGAACCAGGAACATTCCTCGTCACAATGGACGTCTCGGCACTCTACACCAGCATCCCCCATGACGACGGCATTGCTGCAACAGCCTCAGTACTCAACACCGACAACTGCCAATCTCCAGACACAATTCTGCAACTCATCCGCTTCATTCTGGATCACAACGTCTTCACCTTTGACGACAAGTTCTTCATCCAGACGCACGGAACAGCCATGGGGACCAAATTCGCACCCCAATATGCCAACATCTTCATGCACAAGTTTGAACAGGACCTACTCACCGCACAGGACCTTCAACCGACGTTATACACCAGATACATCGATGACATTTTTTTTCTTTGGACCCACGGCGAAGAATCACTGAAACGACTACACGATGACATTAATAAGTTCCATCCAACCATCAGACTCACCATGGACTACTCTCCAAAATCAGTTGCATTCTTGGACACACTCGTCTCCATCAAGGACGGTCACTTCAGCACGTCGCTTTACCGCAAACCCACGGATAACCTCATGATGCTCCACTTCTCCAGCTTCCACCCTAAACACATTAAAGAAGCCATCCCCTATGGACAAGCGCTCCGTATACACAGGATCTGCTCAGACGAGGAGGAGCGTAACAGACATCTACAGACGTTGAAAGATGCCCTCGTACGAACGGGATATGGCACTCGACTCATCGATCGACAGTTCCAACGCGCCACAGCGAAAAACCGGACCGACCTCCTCAGAAGACAAGCATGGGACACAACCGACAGAATACCCTTCGTCGTCCAGTACTTCCCCGGAGCGGAGAAACTACGTCATCTTCTTCACAGCCTTCAACACATCATTGATGACGATGAACATCTTGCCAAGGTCATCCCCACACCCCCACTACTTGCCTTCAAACAACCGCGCAACCTCAAACGAACCATTGTTTGCAGTAAACTACCCAGTCTTCAGAACAGTGACCACGACACCACACAACCCTGTCATGGCAATCTCTGCAAGACGTGCCAGATCATTGACATGGATACCACTATTACACGTGAGAACACCACCCACCAGGTACGCGGTACATACTCGTGCGACTCGGCCAACGTTGTCTACCTCATACGCTGCAGGAAAGGATGTCCCGAAGCGTGGTACATTGGCGAGACCATGCAGACGCTGCGACAACGAATGAACGGACATCGCGCAACAATCACCAGGCAGGAATGTTCCCTTCCAGTCGGGGAACACTTCAGCAGTCAAAGGCATTCAGCCTCTGATCTCCGGGTAAGCGTTCTCCAAGGCGGCCTTCAGGACCCGCGACAACGCAGAATCGCCGAGCAGAAACTTATAGCCAAGTTCCGCACACATGAGTGCGGCCTCAACCGGGACCTGGGATTCATGTCGCATTACATTCATCCCCCACCATCTGGCCTACAAAATCCTACCAACTGTCCTGGCTTGATACAATTTACACCTCTTTAACCTGGGGTTACCCCATCTCTAGATCTGTAAAGATTTAATCACCTGCTAATGCTCGCATTCCTAGCATTGTTTGGCATCTTTGAATTTGTCTATATATGTGTTTCTGGAACAGACCTTTGCATTCACCCGAGGAAGGAGCAGCGCTCCGAAAGCTAGTGACATCGAAACAAACCTGTTGGACTTTAACCTGGTGTTGTAAGACTTCGTACTGTGCTCACCCCAGTTCAACGCCAGCATCTCCACATCATGGCAAGTCATGGGTCAGGGTAATCAGCGATTGTAATATCACATCATGCCCCACATTATGTGGATCTGTTGTTGGAGCCGGGCTGCTCTCGGCAACCCCCATGGACACGGAGAAGGGTTTTTGTGAGCGGATATCCTGTGCCGTTAGGGAGTATGTGGAGTTGAAAGATCGTGGAGGTCTCGCCCTCCACGCTCTGGGAAGCATTGAAGGCAGTTATTAGGGGGTAGATAATTTCATACAAGTCATATAGGGGTTAAAACTGGGAGGGTGAGACAGAGGCTGGCGGACTCTATTCCGGAAGTGGACCGCCAATATTCGAGTATCCCAACGCCGGTGGTTTTGGTCAATAGAAAGTTACAGATGGACTTTGAGTTGCTGTCACAGGAAAAGGCAGTGAGCCAGCTTTGCTGCACGAGGAGGACGTTTTGTGAATATGGGGAAAAAGGCCAGGCACTTGTTAGCTCACCAGCTGAGATGGCAGGCTGCCTCCCGGGAGATAGTTCAGATCTGGTAGCACAGTTGTTAACACGGTTGCTTATCGCTCCAGGCACCAGGCTTGGGTCACTGTCTGTGCGCAGTCTGCACATTTTCCCGTGTCTGCGTGGGTTTCCTCGGGGTGCTCCGGTTTCCTCCCACAAGTCCCGAAAGATGTGAAGATTAGGTGGATTGGCCATGCTAAATTGCCCCTATTGTCCGAAAAGGATAGGTGGAGTTACTGGGAAATGGTGGAGGTGTGGGCTTAAGTAAGGTGCTCTTTCCAAGGGCCAGTGTAGAGTTAATGGGCCAAATGGCCTCCTTCTGCACTATAAATCCTATGATTTTACTGTGGGCTATATCACTCTGAGCCTCCGGAGGAGGAATCGACAATGGCACAATATTTAGAGGAGTTGATGGTTCCAGAGGTGGAGTGGGGATAGAAGGCAGGAGTTGGAGGCGCGCGAATTAGGCAGGAGGAAATCTTGAGCTGTATTTGCGTAATGCAGACGGGTAAGACACCGGGTCTGGATGGATTCCTGTTGAGTTTTCTAAACAGTTTGCTGGGCTGCTCGTTCCGTCTAAGGGTTTTTGCTTGGTATGGGGATTTGGTGGATTTTCTGCATCTAGAGCTCAAGGTGGATGCTGTCCATTATCTTTTTTAAGGAACTGGTTACTATCAGCCGTTATGGGGCTGGTGGTGGGAGTGGGGCGGGGGGGGGGGGGGGGGGGGGGGGGGGGGGGGGGGGCGGTTAGTCTTAGTACAGGGCAGGGGGGAGTGGTGTTGGGGATATTTTGTTTTTGTAATAATATAAAATTTGTTGGAATGGTTTGATATGTTATAAACGGAAATGTAAGTATTGTTTAAAAAGACAGATAGTCTGGGATTTGAGGGGAGGGAGAGCAGGTAAAACAGGTGCAGAAAGTTAACAAAAGATTTTGTTCACCCAACTGTGGCCCGCATAAAAAAATTGGGAGTTATGCTTCAGTGTGCAACTTACTGAGCAACCCGAGACTTAACTATCCACCAATCAATCAAGGAATTGTGGGCCTATGCCTGAGCAAGCTAACCTCATCCACTGCATTAATGGCAGGTAGTACAATCCAGGCATTGTTTAAGTTGGTTGCACGTATTATAATTCCTACAAAGCTTGGATACGAATAAGGTTAAAACATTAAACCTGAAGGTTCGGAGGGATCTGTGGCCAGCTGGCAGATCTGAAAGGGGGTGCGTGGTGTCAAGTTTGGGAGCTTCTGCTCTACAGAATACCACCACAATAATACAATACCACCACAGGCAAGTTCAAAATTAGATACTTTATCAGAAAATAAGAACCAATCAAGGACACCCCAAAACCTTTACCGACAATTAAATATTTTTGAAGCGTAGTCAATGTTCCAAACAAACAAAAAAAAAAAAAAATCACAAAAAGAATCTAATTTAAAAAAAAAAAATACATTTAGAGTGCCCAATTCATTTTTCCAATTAAGGGTAAATTTAGCGTGGCCAATTCACCTACACTGCACAGCTTTGGATTGTGGGGGCGAAACCCACGCAAACACGGGGAGAATGTGCAAACTCCACACGGACAGTGACCCAGAGCCGGGATCGAACCTGGGACCTCAGCGCCGTGAGACAGCAGTGCTAACCACTGCGCCATCGAGCTGCCTTAGAATCTAATTAAGATCATGGATATTAGTTGAGGGATAGATATTGGACAGAACACTGGGGTTAACTCCTCTGCTTATTTTTGAATAGTACCAGTCATTTTACACTCCTTGGAGGGAGCAAATGGAACGTCCAGTTAAAGACTTATCCAAAAAATAGTGGAAGTTACCCAAAAGATGCCTGGGTCACTGTCCATGTGGAGTTTGCATTCTCCCCGTTACCCAAAAAATGCCAAAGGGCAGGATTTAGCGGGCTTGTTAGTCACGGGCGCAAATCCCAACACGGCTGCTAAATCTCGCAAGAAATCAAAAGCGGGATTTGCGCTAACGAGATTTCCGATCGCGATCTTCCCAGGCCCTCCCCAATGACGTGATCAGGTTCACACCCAGGAAGGGTTCAAACCTGCTTTGTATCAATTTGAATTCATTATACTGTACTTAGCAGGGTTAAAGTGGAATCTTCAGACCTCATTGAATGTTCCCACCCACTAGACATGAAGTCATGCGGGTGTGAATTACCGCTGCTTTTTAACAGCAGGAAAGAGGCGCCATGACCTCCGAGAGGAAGGAGGGGAGCACCACTGTCTCCACCTAGCACCAGGGAATCCAAGGGCCTGCTGTCCAGCTCTGGGAAGGACCTCCGGGATGGGTGTCGCGGCTGGTGTGGTAGTCCTGAAGCTTGCTGCCTGTGTCATTTAAAGAGGTTTTTAGAGCATTGTGTCAGCCTGCAGCCGGTGTAGTCAGTAAAGTTTAATCAGCGCTGAGTTAGTCAGTTGTTAATGACATGGCAGTATGGGGCGCCTGTGGTGCGGGGTGGGGGTGAAACATTAATGGAGTGGCAATCCAGAGTCTGTAAAAGGCCTGATAGCAATGAGGTGCCGAGATGACTCAGCCCGAGTAAGAAAGGTGCCTATTAGCTTTGCTCATCCCTGATACATAAAGCAATTGTGCCGTCCAACATTCCGAAGAGTTATGCCCGTCAGACTAATTGGCTCTCATGTGTTAACCCTTAACAATTTCAGCTGCCCACATTCTCAAAGTTCAAGTCGAGGTTTGATAGCTCATAATTCAAGGATAAACGCTTGGGTGTACGGGATCGTGCCTGTATAAGTGCTGGACCCAAAACCTACCATTGAGAATCCATTAGCCCTCAAGGTGGACAGAACTGCCCATGAGGGATGGACAATCATGGAATCCTCCTGTCAGAACTCCAGTGATGTAGCGATTAAGGGTGGGGACACCCAGACAGGAGCTCATCGGCGACTCTGGAGGGGTGAGGGCATTGACCGGGGCGGGTCAAGCAATGGAGATGGAAGGGCACCCGAGATGTGAATGAGTGGTAGCCGCTGGATAAGGTGGAGGACTGGCTTCTTACAGGATCGGGAGGACAATGGATACGGGGAAATACAGACGTTGAGTGGCTGTGACACCAACCTGACTCTCTCTCATCCCTTGTAGCTTACCGACGGAGATCGGTATGGAGCCAGTGGGGCTGCAGTTCTGCTGGATGCAGCGCTGGAGCAGCACAGACTCCAGCAGCAATAAGCAGCGGCACCCAGGTAACACCCAGCGCCAGGAGACCAGGGAACCACAGGGCAGGCTGAAGGGCCGGAGGCTGCAGCAGCCGAACAGGTGGCACAAAGGCAAAGCTGGGGACAGAGGGTATACAGGACCCACATGTCCTTCATAGAGCTGTCGGACAACATGTGTTGCTGGAGACTCCGCCTCCCCAGGGAGACAGTGCGGTGCCTGTGCAGACATTCTGTGCAGCTTGGTGTCATGTGGAGGCGGAGGGCATGAAAATCTCTACGCGATGGGTTCGTTCCAGGGCTCCACAGGTCAGCTGTGTGGCATTTTGCAGTCATCCGCTCATAAATGCAGCTGTGAGGTCACGGATGCGATCTTCGCGAGGGCCTTGGACTTCATCCATTTCGATCTGGACCAGGCCCAGCAGGATGAGAGGACTAGATTCAGCCCTAGATCCCATTGTCGCATACCACTAGAGGGGGGGATTAGGGGAGAGGGTCTAGGGTTCACTGATTAAATGCCCGAGTCCTTTCAGGAATTATGTGAGCCGAACCGTTTGCCTGAATTTGAGGATCTGTGAGATGAACTGTGTCCAGGTGGAGTGAAGCGCTATCCAACTGGGAGGAGGATTAACCACAGTGAGACCTTAAGGTTGTGAAGAACAAGAGTTTTTAATGTGGCAAGATGTGCATTTGTGACATTTGCTAAAGACCCCCAGCTCTGTGCCTAACTTCACCTGTGCCCACTTTGTGCCCCAGCAATCCCTTACTCTTGCAAACGCTCCCACTATGTATCGGTGTTTCCTGGGTGCAAATCAGAAGAGGTGGCCTGCGGCCTCCCACGCCCTGTTGCAGGAGGGTGTTCTCTGGAGGGCTAGGACTTGGGAGGACCCCAGCTGACTCTCTGGTGTTGCTGCATCACCTTGTTCATCATCTGTTGCCCTGAGATGCGCTGGTATCAGGAAGGGGGGGGGGGAAATGTAGAAGGGCAGGTCACCCCAGGGTCTCCTGGGTGCAAGGATCCGAGACGTGCTTCAGTGGTTCCTCCTTGCCCCAGGGCTTATGGGCCCTGGGTTACTTAAATCGAACAGTGTGAGCTCCAGAAGCCTCCACGCCATCTGGCACTGCCAGAATTGGAGGCCCACCATTGTCTGCACCATGGCGTTGAACCTCCTCAGCCATGGTCCTCAGGGACTGAGTCATGCCTGAGACTGCCACAACACTTCAGCCTCCCGGACAGCTACTCCCGAGGCTAATGCAGCCGTTAACTCCTGCCCAGCATGTCCGACTGTGCAGCCTTTGTACTGCACCAGCGGTATCAGTCTAGAAAGTGAGACGTGACCCCCAAAGCCTTCTGACTCAGAGGCAAAGGCTGACAAATAAGTCATGCTGACACAAAGCCTACTCAATACTCACCACCAGCATACTGGTTACCTTTGAAGGAGGAGGAACAAAAACATCATGCCCAATGAATGTGCACCAAACCAACTTTTAATGCACTTCAGTGACAGGAGGACAAGAAACAGCTGAGGGCTTGTAAGCTGTGCAACAAATTAAGCGATTGCAGCCCATGTACATTTATAGCATTGGAAGCTGCTATGTAGCAAGACTGGAAGAAACTAAACTTGCCAAGCCGACCTTTGCTCATTCTAACACATCTGGAACTGAACCAACCATGTGCAGCTGTAAACAAAGAACTGTGCCCCCATCACTCAGTGAAACACATTTTCCAACATCATTCCTCCAGTGAGTAGCAAAAGCCTGCGAAAGAGGCCTCACGACCCAAAATTAGCTCAAACAGGACTGTGGATGCCGCGTAGCTAATCTGCAGATGTGGAATTCATAAAGAGTCACAGCAGGTAGATTAAAAACTGACCTACTGCTTCTTCCACTCTTTATATCCAGGCCATTAAAAAAATCAACTCTACTTCATTTTAAATACTCTTAACCGATATAAATAATATAGTCATAGAATCAGAATTATTCAGTATCTATTAGATATAAAATTCTTATTTAAAGTTTACATTGCACATTTCCACAACGTATCTTGCTCCGATCCCTCCCCCAAAAGACAAATTTAGAATTGGCAACACAATCCTACTATACCCGAAACATATTCTCCAATTTCCCCCCCTCTCGATAAGACATTGGCTTTGCAGAGGTCAACTTTCAGAATTCAGTTGTTCCAGGTGTTGATTGTTTCAGTATAATCCCTACACCTCTGCACTCCAGTGCACCCCCCCCCCCACCCCCAGATTAATCAATTATAATAATATTGATCTTTATTGTCACAAGTAGGCTTACATTAACACTGCAATGAAGTCACCATGAAAAGCCCCAAGTCACCACATTCCGGCTCTTGTTCGGGTACACGGAGGGAGAATTTAGAATATCCAATTCACCTAACAGCACGTCTTTCGGGACTTGTGGGAGGAAACCGGAGCACCCGGAGGAATCCCACGCAGACACAGCGAGAACGTGCAGACTCCGCACAGACAGTGACCCAAGCTGGAAATCGAGCCTGGGACTCTGGAGCTGTGAAGCAACAGTGCTAACCATTGTGCTACCGTGCCACCCAAAGTAAGCCTCCACAGCAAATATCAGCAGGGCACGCAAATCTGCCCAGCATTGAAATGGAGCCAAATCATATTCTCACCCAATACCCATGTGCAAGAATCCCCAGACATCAGCCTTCCTCAGCTGGCGTTCCCCATCCCAACCCAGAACATAACTGCAACACCCCTAATCAACATAGACAATCTGAGCTTCCTGATCAAGAGCCTGTGGACACTGCAGCTGTAACATCCCCACAAACAACTCCTCAACAACGCTGAGCCACAGGATGGGGTGTGCCAATTTCGGGTCCAGCTTGCCCACCATTTTATCTGATTTGCCTCAACTCCGCATCGAATTGGGGAGAAGAGGGTGTGCGAAGCTCAACAATTTTGAACCACTAGATGGCGTTTACTCCGCCAACAAGACCTCCTTCCTGCTTCTGACTGCATGTCCAGTAACACGGGCGACACAAAGCACTTCCTGCTTGAAAGCCTATGAATCATTTTTGACAACGTTACATTGTGGGTAAATTGTCTGATGCAGGAGTGTAGGACTTCATCCTGGCTCACCCGATACAAACACTCGTTAGCAAACCAGAAGGTGAAATTCTGGCCAATTTAATCTCCCCCTACACCAGAATACGAAGGCGAATTGTAATGTCCCTGCAAGGTCCGAAATTAGTTCACTCGCTCCACGCTCCACCCACCCCCCCCCCCCCCCCCCCCCCCACACACACACACACACATCTCCCCTCCCCAGGGTCAGCCGAATGCCTGATACTTCAGAAGTAGACCCTGTCCTTCTTCCAGTGGGGCCTTGGGCAGTTTACATTCATCCTGAACAGGAAGGTTGGCTTAAAGTCTCATCTGAAGGATGGCACTTCTGCACTGCACTGATGTCAGCATAGATTACGTGGTCAAGGCCCGCCTCAGGCGGCTGGCAATTTTGTGTGTCCAATCTAAGCAAGCTACCAGAGACTTTACCTCATTTACTAAAATGGTATAAAGTGCAAAAAAAAAATGTGAACAGTCCATTCATCTTTCTGCCCGAGCTGCAGCTTGACAAGAGAGTTGGTGGAACAACTACAACTGAGCAAAGGAAGCCTCTTATTTCCTATAATATGAAGGATGAAATAACTAAAGACATGCTGCTCTCCCGGCTGACTGTGCAGTCCTATTCATTAGAAGTAAGGCTAATAAAAGTTTGCTTACTCCCACCAAAGGGGAGGTCAGTTTTGGTTGTATATGTTTTAGTCAAGGTTGTGCGTATGCGAACATTAAATCTTTTAGCTACATGGCCATTATAAAGTCACTATTAGCACTCTTCGATCCTTAATGGCACCATTGACACCCGCCTGTGTCTCATGCCACAGCACCGTTGTCAATCTGCCCTTTGCTCCCATCTATCTGTGTCCTTCTATTCTGCCCCAACTCCTCCACTCCCATCTCCAACTATATAATTCATCATATTTCTACCCTGCAGAAAGGTCATATACGCTCGAAACATTAACTCTGTTTTTCTCTCTCCACAGATTCTGCCAGACCTGCTGAATTTATCCAGCATTTTCTGATATTTTTTCCGATTTCCAGCATCCGCAGTATTTTGCTTTATGACATCTCATTCTGTAACATTTCTTTAACATCTCCAGAGCACACAAAATAATTGCTCCCCCACTCCAAACAATGAAGGATAAAATAACTTAAGGCAAAAGTATGGACGAATGAACACGGTCAGAATGGATTGGTTCAGAGCAAAGCATATAGACTAACCTGACTGGAGTCCTTTGATTAAACAATCCAAGTGTTACATTGGGCCTGATTGAATCAAACAAAAAAAGGGGGGGGGGGGAATTTTAACACTGACCCCTCCACTCCACATGGAAACTGCGAAGGGCGGGGCAAGGGGATAGAGAACACACGTTGTTTAACTTTGCTCTATTTTGGCCGGCAGAGGTCCCTTCATGCCTGAACATTGAGGTCATATGATATACTCAGGACACCCAGCAGCATTTTTACCAATGAATAAAAGAATAGGCGACCCTTTAAGCTAAGTTTTAAACTTGTTTTTCAGGGGTTGAAAAGAGGAGCTACAAATAAAACAAAACTTTTCCAATTAAAAATGGAAAATATGCTTCTTCTCGTTTTGGAGCATTTAAAAAAATTTAATTTAGAGTGCCCAATTCTTTTGTTTCCAATTAAAGGGCAATTTAGCAAGGCCAACCCACCCACCCTGCACACCTTTGGGTTGTGGGGGTGAGACCCATGCAGACACGGGAGAATGTGCAAACTCCGCACGAACAGTGACCCGTGGCCGCGATCAATAAGCAAAGACCTCAAAACTACATTGCCGACCCCGACCCGAACACACTAAAGCCAGTATGGCCAATTTCTTTTTTTTAATAAATTTAGAGTACCCAATTCATTTTTTCCAATTAAGGGGCAATTTAGCGTGGCCAACCCACCTACCCTGCACATCTTTGGGTTGTGGGAGCGAAACCCATGCAAACACGGGGAGAATGTGCAAACTCCACAGGACAGTGACCCAGAGCCAGGATCGAACCTCGGCGCCGTGAGGCAGCAGTGCTTACCATTGCGCCACCGTGCTGCCCCTTATGCCAATTTCAATGGTGAGGAGACATGGAGACACAAAAATGCAGAACAAGATTATTTGGCATTTGGAAAAGGATGGACGACTGAACACGGTCAGAATGGATTGGTTCAGAGCAAAGCATATCGACTAACCTGACTGGAGTCCTTTGATTAAACAACAGGGTTGATGAGGGTAATGTGGGTATTGTTGTTGTGTATGTGGACTTTCAAAAGGCCTTTTGACAAAAGTACCACAAAATATACTTGTTGACGAAAATTAAAGCCCAGGCAGTTGAAGGATTAGTGGCAGCACGGATGCAAAACAGCAGCGGTGAGCAGTGTTCCTCAGACTGAAGGGAGCGGTGCTTACCATGTGGTCAGTCCATTTTGATAATACATTTATAACCTGGAACTGCAAGTACAGGGCATAACCTCAGTTTGCAGATAACGCGCAACCTGGAAAGGTGAAATTTTGTAGGACATAAAATGAGATGGATAATATTGAGGAGGTGAGGACGTGGCAGGTGAAGGTGGGAAATGAAACATACTGGTGAGAAGAATGAAAAGAGGCAATTAACCAAATCAGGTCTGTCCAACTCATGGCATCCAGCCACCAAAAATGCTGGGCAAGGCTGAACTAAATGATACAATTTTTAAGGGGGTGCAGGAACAGAGGCACCCAGGGGTACAACGAGCACAAGTCTTTGAAGGTGGCAAGACAAGATGTGAAGGTGATTAAAAATCATACAGGATTGTCAGTGTTATTGATAGAGGTGCAGAGTACAAAAGCAGGAATTGACTCAAAACATATATACAGCACTGGTTAGCTCTCAGCTGGAGTGGTTTTCAATTCTGGGCACCACACTACAAAGGCCTAGGCGAGGATATAGATGAGATTTACTAGAATGGTACCAGGGCTGGGACACTTAGGGCGAGATTCTCTGACCGCCCTGCGGCGTGTTTCTCAGAAGAATGAGGCGACCCGCCGTTGGCCAAAGGTGGGACCTCCTGGTCCCTCCGCTGTCAATGGGATTTCCCATTGAATCCACTCCACGCAGCCAGGAAACCAGCGGCAAGCGGGCGCCATGGGCAGGACCGAAAGATTCCACCGCGTGAACAGTGGGAAGATCTCGCCCTTCGATTAGGGGAAGAAACTAGGGGAATCTGGGGTCTTCTCTTTACAGCTGAGAAGGAACAGGGGAAATTTGATCGAAAAATGTTAAAAATCCCAAAGGCTGCTGATAAAATAAATAAGGAGAGATTTGTTTCATAAGACCTCAAGATATAGGATCAGAATTAGGCCACTCGGCCCATCGAGTCTGCTCTGCCATTCAATCATTCAATAATATGTTTCTCATCCCCATTCTCCTGCCTTCTCATCGTAACCCAAGCCCCTAATTAATCAAGAAGCTATCTACACATGTCCAGTGGCGAAAGGATATGGATTTAAAACAGAGGTAATACGAGGAAACATTTTTAAACATAATGAATTGCCAAGATTTGACACACACTGCCTGAAAGGATGGTGTGAACAGGTTCAGTGTAAATTTCAAAAGAAAATCTGATCAATACTGTAAGAAAAGACATTTACAGAACTGTAGGGAAAGAGCAAGAAATGGGACTAACTGGATGCTACCAAGGGGCAGACACAAGAAGAGCTGTGGGTCAAACAGCCTCGTCTGTGCTCTATCATGGTATGATTTTAACTTTCATCAGCCAGACCGCAAGTGAATGGAAAGTCTCATCAAAATGGACGGTTGTTTACATGCTGCACTCGTTTCCACAAGAAGCCATTTAAAATGGATCTGCAGAGAGTATCTTCAAAACAAAAATTGTCCGCCGTTGGCATGACGTATTCATTCCTCCAAATCCCCCCCCCCCCCCCCTTAGATTTATCTGGGCTTCATTTGAGGCCGTGTCCTGGATGAGAAATAGGGCAGTACTGTACTGTAACAGTTGCACCCGGACCTTTGCCAAATGTTACATTATCATGAGATATATATATATCTCAAGTGTGTCATGAACCGAGTTATATCCCATGAAGTCTGCATTACTGCTGGCAGCTAGCAGCAGAAATATAAAAGCACATTCTTTACCCGAGAACGCACTGAATCACAAATTGTTCTATAGTCCCACATACGCTAGCAATTTGCACTTTTGTACCATCATCATCGGAAGCCTGGAAGCAAATCTAAAGACCATCATGATGCAAAAAGCAACCAAATTGTCAAAGATTCAATTGGTAATATAGACAGTCCGATGGCTGCCATTTAAGGAGAGTCCAGGAAATGATCACAATTATTTTTCCTCGTCTATGTTTGTATGAATAGTTTTTTTCAACTGTCACCACCAGGGTCAACGTTCTCTGGAAGATTATCACAGCTCACAGTACTGGACAACCAAATTAACATAGACGCGGTTAAAATGACACCCACCCATCTTTGAACCATCAAATTACTTTGGGTCAACGGCATTTGCGGATGTTAAACAAGTACTCCAGGGTGAAGCTCCTATATGCAAAACAAGTGTTACCCTCCACACATGCTTTTGGTCAGTATGTTCCATTCCCCAACGTTATCAAATTCCCTCATTGTCAGCCTCGCTTTGTTTGATGCAGAAAATAAGATTGACTACTCATCAACGATTGTGTTAACTTTCATGTTTTGCCATTTTTAACTGTCTTTTAGCCAATAATTTATTTTAAAACATTGTTCCCCACTTCAAAATGGACGGCAAAAGCAGAAAAGGGGGGGGGGGGGGGGGAGAAAGTTATGTTCAACAAGAATTACATTCAACAAGGGTGGGAAAAACTTCCAGGTGATGTGGTTCAGAGGATAGGAAGGGATAAAGATGGCCATCAGGTCAATGAAATGAAGTTTTGCGTATGAAATGAAATGAAAATCGCTTATTGTCACAAGTAGGCTTCAATGAAGTTACTGTGAAAAGCCCCTAGTCGCCATATTCCTGCGCCTGTTCGGGGAGGCTGGTACGGGAATTGAACCGTGCTGCTGGCCTGCCTTAAAAGCCAGCGATTTAGCCCTGTGCTAAACAGCCCCTATTCACAGCGTATCATTATTTTGATCATTCTGGGACTTTAAAGCGAGAGCAGACACTGGAACAGAACAGATTTACCTCTTTATTTCATTCAAATATCTATTTCTTTGAAACTTTAAAAGCATTATTATTACTAAGGTATTTCCTCAACCACTCAAACAGCAGCAAGAGGGTTGCTTTAGAAAGGTCAGTGGCTAACAAATACCATGGGCCTTCCAATTTTCTCCTTATAAACTTCATCAGGCTGATATGACAGCTACAAGCCCCAAAGCTTGCAGCCTGCGCAGAACCCTGCCATTTAGGTTAAGACTCAGAGCAATGTTCACTCCAAGGTGCATGCCCACACAGCCTCGTGACAATCGGCAATGTACCGTGTGCAGCAACCGCGCACAACTTTTCTTTTAAAAATTTAGAATACCCAATTCATTTTTTCCAATTAAGGGGCAATTTAGCGTGGCCAATCCACATCTTTGGGTTGTGGGGGCGAAACCCACGCAAACACAGGGAGAATGTGCAAACTGCACACAGACAGTGACCCAGAGCCGAGATCGAACCTGGGACCTCGGCGCCGTGAGGCAGCAGTGCCACTCACTGCGCCACCGTGCTGCCTAACCATGCACAACTTTGTGGAGGTTCAGTGACCTTTAAAATATAAGCTGCCCAGGACAAAAAAAATGGTCCCGTGACCTTTAAAATATAAGCTGCCCAGGACTAAAAAATGGTCCCGAGAGGAGGTTGTAGCCCCCACCCCCAAGTGCAAAGAAAGTTGAAATGAAATGAAATGAGGGAGAGGGCGAGAGGGCAGCCAGCTTCATCTTACAAATACAGACCCTGTACTGATCGGGAAACAATTACAACAGTAATACCTTTTCTGAATAAGAACATACTGGGCAATATTAAAATATAAAATAAGAATGTTAATCAAATGATAACAGTATTAGTACCATGCTTCCATTTGGGTGGGGGGAGGCAGGTATTGTATTGAAGGTGGTCAGGCGGTGAAGGACGGAACTGGAGCCAATTTGCACACACTTTCATAAACATTTATTTTGATGCAAATTTACAAACATACACATCCTCACACAACAACCACAGTTTACAATGAACAAAACATCACAGGAACAGGCCCTTCAGTCCTCCGAGCCTGTACCGGTCATGATACCACCCTTGTCCAAATCCCTCAGCACTTCCTGGTGCCGTATCCCTCAATACCCATCCTATCGATATATTTGTCGAAAGAACAAAGTTACTATATATAGTTGCACAAATGAATCCCTAGTTAATGCCCACCACCCACATTAGCAAGGGGGAGGTGGTTTCACCAAATTTCACCAACATTACAAACCCCGCCCCCCAAAAAAACAAAACCACTGCCATCTTAACAAAGAAAATGTACAAGGCATAAGAGAGGCCGATAGAGGGCGAGAACAACAAAACAATTCAAGACAAGCACAAAGTGGTCACAGGAAACATACATTTGCTTTTCTCTGTGTAAAGCCAGAGGAGAACAATGACTTGTACATGTTGTGGTGCAGGGACCTAAAAGGTTGCAACGGCAGTTGCTTATGGAAGAAAGTGTTTCCCTAAAATTACAGTCCAAGCATTAATATGAAGAATGAACAAACTTGCACTTATATAGTCATTCACTTTCCAAGGACATCCCAAATCACTTTACAACTAATGATATAATTCTGAAGCATAGACAACATTGAAGGCAAACTTAGCAGCTAATTTATACACAGCAAAATCGCCAAGTAATCTATTTTAATGTTGAGGATAAATGCCGTCCTCGTCGCTAAAGAAAAAACTCCTAGTCTCCTGCAAATGCTCCCATGGCATCCACCAAGAGTCAAACAAGCCCTTAATTTAATATTTGATCTGAAAGATGGCACTTCAGATTGTGCAACATTTCCTACAGTTAAAGGGCAGCATGGTGGCGCAGTGGGTTAGCCATGCTGCCTCACGGCGCTGAGGTCCCAGGTTCGATCCCGGCTCCGGGTCACTGTCCATGTGGAGTTTGCACATTCTCCCCGTGTTTGCGTGGGTTTCACTCCCACAACCCAAAGATGTGCAGGTTGATTGGCCACGCTAAATTGACCCTTAATTGGAAACAATGAATAGGGTATTCTAAATTTATTTTTTAAAACTACTACAGTTAAGATTTAGGGCGGCACGGTGGCACAGTGGTTAGCACTGCTGCCTCACAGCACCAGGGACCCGGGTGCAATTATGGTCTCGGATGACTGTCTGTATGGAGTTTGCACATTCTCCCAGTGTCTGCGTGGGTTTTCTCCGGTTTCCTCCCACAGTCCATAGATGTGCGGGTTCGGTGGATTGACCATGGTAAATTGCCCCTTAGTGTCCAGGGATGTGTAGGTTACGTTACGGAGATATGGGTGGGGTAGGTGAAGGAGCGGACCGAGGTCGAAAGCTTTTTCAGAGGGTCGGTGCAGACTCAATGGGCCAAATGGCCTCCTTCTGCACTGTAGGGATATTTATGATTATGTGCTCAAGTCCTGTACTCGGGCTTGAAACTTGTCTTAGGTGTAAGCATTGGTGCTTCAAATAGACTCTTACTGGTCTCCCCCATAGCGGGGTGTCCTCGCTTGGGATACTGCCCATGTGTGTGGGATGTGACATTGCCCATGGGTGGGAGGTGAAGCTCAGTTAGAGATCGGGGCACCATATCAAAACAGTGGTCTGATCTCTGAGGAACCAGTCTGTCCAGCGAGTTGAACTAAGTGTGGGCTAAACCGGTGAGAAACTCCCCAGGATGCAAAAAAGTGACTAAGTGTGGTTAGATAGCATTGGGGAACTCGCTCACAGAACCAGTGGGAAACTCCCAGCAAAACCCACCACAAATTACACTTATAGAAACTTTCCATTAGATCGCGCCCTTGCGGGCTTTCGCCAAAGAAAAGGATTAGTATTCTGCAAGAGAAAGAAAAGCACTTGCATTTGCGTAGTATCTTTCCGATGTCCCAATTTGATACAGTCAATGAATTATCTCTGAAGTGTAGTTGCTGTTGCAATGTGGTGAGACACAGCGACCAGTTAGTGCACAGCATGATCCCGCAAATATCAATAATTGACCTAATAATTGTTTTTTCGGTGCTATTGTTGAGTGATAGAAATTACACAGGACAGCAGAAGAAATCTCTTGTTCTTCTTCCTCTCATGCACACAATGTAATGTTCCCTTAAGTACTGCACTGAAGTATCACCCCAAATTATATGTGAGTTTAGTGAACAGCTTGAAAGCATTACTCTCTGGCTCAAGGCAAGCATGTTACCACTGAGCCACTTTAGAAACTAGTGAAAAAAGGTGACAACGACAATAGTGGTTCAGAATTTTCAGTAAATTTGCAGTCATTATCACATTGCTGTTTGCTGGTGCTTTCTGTATTTGCATATTGGCTGCCATGTTTGCAACAGTGACCACACTTCCAAAAACAAAGTACTTCATTGGCTGCAAAGCGCTTTGTGACTTCCTGTGGGCCATGAAAAGCGCATTTTATGCCGACATGTTGGTAAACGTGAATTTCATCGATTGTAGCCCAAAGCAGCATAAACATTCATCACAACACTCCACCGCTCATTTACAAAGCTTTGCCCCTCCTCCATGAAAAAGACCAGCTAGCACAAGATTCCCACGTCTATACCAGTCATACACTGGCATAGGCACACTCCCAAAATTCTAGATGCAGCACTGCACCTGATATTTGTAAAAAATTAAATTTGTGGCATTTATGAGCATACGAAACAAAAGCAGAACTGGGCCATTTGGTCCCTTGAGCCTGCTCCACCATTCGACAAGATCACGGCTGGCATTTGTGTTACTGATTTCATATTCCCGTCTATCCCCAGGAGCTTTGGCTCCCTTGCCTAACAAGAATCTATCTACCTCCACCTTCAAGGGTGTCCCCTAATTTTAAAACAGTTCTGGGCTCACCCGCAATCATTTTCGCATTCATCTTGTCAAGACCATTCAGGATCTTGTGCACTTCAATCAAGTCACCCCTCACTCTTCTAAACTCCAGTGGAAACAAGCCCAGCCTGTCCAACCTAGCCTCATAGGACAACCCATTTATGATGCGCTATATCAGATCACAGTGCTGGCAGTCCCGGTCCTGGTTTTCCTGCCGTACCTACATTGTCCCATTGCATGAATGTTCAGTTGGACTTTCCAATACCTCTGTAAGACATAATAATATGCAAGAAAGAGAAACAGAAACAAGAGGCTTTGAGAGCAAACCATGGTGCCAGATGACAGAAGCCCACATGCTACTACCCCTATTGATTGCATTGCATTTTAGTTTGATTTGATCTTTATTTTTTAATGATCCTGTGCAGGCAAATAGATTCTGCGTGAAATTTCACAGAATCCAGTAATAAAAATGGCATATAAATCAATATAAATTTCAAAATAATTTCTGCTTCAAGAGCACATCAGGAAATTCTGGGCCACTAATCCAGGTACTCACAGCTAGGAGAACAAAAATTACCTTTAGGGCATTGAAAAGTTATGTATTATCGTGAGAAAGAAGCATTGTGATAGAGATTAAGATCATTATAGATTTTCTAGCTGTACGGAAAGCCCACAGATTGGGATCTACGCTATTAAAACACAAGATCACTTGGTGATAAGAAAGTTATTTATACTTAAATACTCCAAAATATTTTGTTTCACAAGTAAAAGTAACCCCTGTAGCCATTTTGGGGGGGGGGGGGGAAGAGAGAGAGAAAGTGTGTGTGAAAGAGAGAGAGAGGAGCAGAGAGTGTAACTTTTAAAATGGCACAAATTATAAGGTGGCATTTATACACCCTACAGTATTTCACGCACTGTAAATTTCTCCAGAATGCAATGATTATATGTAAGCAACCATGTCAAGACATTGGTCACAGAAGATTCTATCAATGGTGACAAGATGAATTATCAATGAATCATTTTTTTTCAACGGTAGTGGTTGAGGTTAGAATGTTGGCTAAGAATTGGTGCTACTGGATTACAACATCCCACAGCCAGTGCCAGATGTCTTGACACTACTTTGAGCCTGTGGTCAAAGCCACTCAGCAGCAAAGTCACACTGAGGGTCTGACTCCACCAAGTGTATCGAGGAAGCTTGGGCCTATGAGGTTGCTCCAGATGGGGTGGAATTCCCATCTGGCTTCAGGTCCCAACACCTCCCGCTTCACAACTCGCGTGGTCTATCTGAAATTCCCTCCCTGCCATTCTGCATGACATGGCCAAATATCCTAAATGAGCTACTCCTGTATCTTCCCCAATTCCTCCCCGTGGTCTTCCATTCTGACACACATTTTTCTGTCCAGCTAAGGCAGGGGCCCCCAGTGGAAGGCCTTGGGTGGCGAGAACTGGCATGGAGGAACGCAATGCATCAAGTCTTTTAGAGGCACTTCTATTGGTTCCCCGGATACTCGCCTTTTTAATTGGTCTGGAAGTATAGTATTTCACAGGAACGCTGAGGGCAAGACATTACGGCACCTATTTAGCCATGTAGAGGGGCTGCTCTTGATACACTTCATTCTTATGCACCTCATCCATGGCCACCAAATACAGAGGGGTGGGTAATTAGGAGCACCTTCGCCTGCTATCTCTTTGGGCTCCGCACAGGTCCAGGATAGACAGGTGTAATTGCCGGGGCAGACATTATGGAGTTTCTCTGCCTGGCTGGCTCTATACTGTGATTACCCTCACACTGGTGGCTTTAGACAGGCCTCACATTGAATACACTGATATATTTGAGATCTTTCTCAACCATTGCTTCCTAGGGCTAAATCGCTGGCTTTGAAAGCAGACCAAGACAGGCCAGCAGCACGGTTCAATCCCGTACCAGCCTCCCTGAACAGGTGCCGGAATGTGGCGACTAGGGGCTTTTCACAGTATCTTCATTTGAAGCCTACTTGTGACAATAAGCGATTTTCATTTCATTGGTCACTGAAGACTGTCGAGTATGGTGTCTTATAGGCACTTAACATTCTGATATACAGGGCAGCACGGTGGCGCAGTGGTAGCACTACAGTCTCACGGCGTCGAGGTCCCAGGTTCGGTCCCGGCTCTGGGTCACTGTCCTTGTGGAGTTTGCACATTCTCCCCGTGTTTGCGTGGGTTTCGTCCCCACAACCCAAAGCTGTGTAAGATAAGTGGATTGAACACACTAAATTGCCCCTTAATTGGAAAAAATAAATTGGGTACTCTAAATCTTTTTTAAAACATTCTGATATACTTGAAACGTTTCCTTTTGGTTTATTAGCAATCAGGTGGCACTGGGGCAACTCAATGTAAGTCTTTTGAGAGCCGACTGGTAGCGATTTAACCCCACACCTCAGGTGGGTAAATAGACCCATGGAAATTGTTTATACCTCTTTGGGATATTTATTTGAATGAATTCATCTAGTCTAAAAATAGAAGGCCAAGGTGGTGGCTGAATGGACATCTTAGATGCAGAGGGGGAAATTGAATAGAAGGGCATGTTAGTAGTGTTAGATGGAAGTGGGAGGAAGACTTTGAGGGCCATAAATGCTAGAATAGACTAGCCGAAAGGCCTGTTTCCGCAATATAACACCCATTTAATATACCACTTCCTTCTAGTGCACCCCAGGCACTTCCTGTTTATATTAAAAATAGGGTGTTGAAGTTAATTATGGACAAGAATTCCACAAACACGTTTTTAAATTTCTCACACAATGCTAATGACTTGAAACCACAAGTAGACACATCAATTATACTCCCATTCTCCACAACGGCATATTTGTTATGCAACTCCTGTTTGAAAACAGGCGCACTCTCAGCCAGCACAGGCATAGTCTGTCACCTTCAAGGGTGCATGTCAACAAGACTCAAAATGCAGTGTTTCACAACTTTTCTCAGATAATGATATACAGTGCAGCTGCTTGGAAGGAGCTGTGCACTGGTGTGAAACAAAAGGCCCTCCTCATCCTTGCCCAAGCAATAATGAAAATCTGGTTCCCTTTGACCACATGGCCACTGGAAGGCAACTTTTAAGGATCTTTGGAATCTGTGATAACATCACAAAGCCCAAGGTTTGTTTTATGATTATTTTTTTTTAATGTTAAATTTTTTTTAAAGGTCTAGTTGCACCTACTGGATGCTACAATCTAGCTTTATGTTCTTGCACTCAACACCTACATTGTCAAGCACAAGGAACCCTTCTCCATAACAGCACAAGCAGAAAGCCAGACAAAACGTGGTGATTTGTAACAATTCCAATCTTGGAACATTCACCCCCCCCCCCCCTCCCCCCTCACATTTAAACTGCAACATCCCACAATTTACCAACAGAAACAGCTCCAACAAAAAGTGAAAAACTATGCTCAATTTTTAAAGTAGTCTGCTTCACTCAACATGGAAACTTTTTGGGGGGGATGGGGGTGGGGGAGGTAAACTGCTTTTTTTGCACAGTTGAATTCGGAATGGAAGGAACCCCAGTGTGCAATTTGTATAGGTAGTGATGTTTATGAATGAACACAAGCCTCCCCCCCACCACCCCCCACACACACACACCCCTGATGCAATGTTTTGCCACCAAAGTGCTCAAGATGGGAAAGATGGTATATTTTTGTTTTAGTAAAACCACCACGTGCTAAGCGACAGAATGTTGTGAAAATGTTTTTTTTAATATAAAATAAGAATTACACCCTCCCACCAGAGAGAAAATTACACAGCTTTGGTCTCACCCCAAATACCCAATGGGGGGGGGGGGGGGGAGACAGAGGCCTCACAGCTCTCACCCATTTTGAAAGGATGTGTGGTGTATGAAATAAAACCCAGTGAAGTGATTCCTTGGCCAGATTAACTTCCCTCCCCCTCTGCCCAGAGAAGGGAGGAAGGAGTGGGCAGTGGTGCAACACTGAGGGGAGGGGGCACAAAGCATTCACTGCAGAGCTGCTAGGGGGCGGTGTGGGCAGCCCAGCTTCTCTCTCCCCCGCCGCCCCCCCGCCAAAAAAAAAAAGGCAGGTTCTGTGCAACAACTCGTGTGCTGCACGTTTACAGGCCCTTCACTACACCGGACGTAGAGACGATTGTATTGTGTGTGTGTGTTGTAGCCACATCCATGAAGTCGTCACAAATCAGCAATGAAAAAATTTGGGGACCTCATCTAGTCCACGATAAAATTACAAACAAAAAAATAGTAAACTCTCTCTGGAAAAACATTTTTTTTTTAAATCCGAGGCCGACCATTCTTCACTACTCGCTCCCCTTCCCATTTTCGCGCTCGTCCTCACCGCTCGGGGCCCGAGCTGAAACATGTTGAGCCCTGTCCCCCCCCCAACCTTGAGGCTGCTCAGGAATGAGTCAAAAGGCTTCGATGCCTATGGAGGGAGAGAGGCGCACACACACACACAACAGTGGATCCGAGGAGAGGGGCTCCTCCGGCCTCTCCCTCCACTAACCACCCTCACTCCTCCACAAAAAAAAATACACAAATTTTTTTTTTAAACCCCAGCCTGGCAGTGAGGGCAAGCAGCACATCCACCGGGCGGGGGGCACATAAAACTGAGGAGGGTTTTCCTCTCCCCCCCCCCCCGCCCCCCCTTACAAAACAGTGAAAGAAAATCCTCTGTCTCCGCCCATCCCCGATAAATCGGTGAGAACTGAAAATAAATACACACAAAAAAAATTAATGGTGGGGGAAAGAGGGTTGAAGGAGCAAGACACCATTAATTTGCATTTTATACCCCCCCCCCCAAAAAAAAAACATCCATCCCACATTGTGAAATGAGACAAATATATTGTATGAATCAACCGTGTGTCCAATTCTGGTTACAATCTATCCTCCAGGGGGTGAGCGGAGGGGCTCTGACATCCTTATTTGTGTGTGTGTGTGGGGGTTACTTTGTAACAGGAAACGGCAGAAGCTACAGTGAAGCTTACGGGGTTTCTATTCTTTACACAGATATATCATATGTAATATTTACCTGTTTGCCTCTGTAGAACAGACGCTGGCATTCCGGGTCCACGCTGAAGCTCTCTCGGATTTTTAATCGCAAGCATTCAATTTTGGTCAATCTGGACAAATCGTCAATGCAACGCGTTTGTTTCCCGTCGATAGTCCGCACTTGGATCCACATTTTTTTTTCTCTCTCACTCTCCCGTCTTCTTAACCAAAAGCAAAACAATAAAATGGAATTAATACCATCGGCGCGGATAAGCGGGTTACAGGCGAGAAAGGAGATGATAATGGAGGAAGGGGGCCAAGAGGGTATTTCTTGGGGGGGGGGGGGGGGGGGCTATAATGATTTTCTCCCTCCACTGAGCTCTCAACCAGTGTGTTGTTTACTGAACTATAGGAACAGCGGCAGACACACATGGGGTCACGGCGCTCTGCAAATCTCGCGAACATATGATAATGAATTCTAGGAGGTTATTTTTGAGACGAAAGAAAAGATTTTTAAAATTCACGGTTCACCTTTGAAACGTCCTTCTTTCAATGCAGACCGGAGGGGCGATTCTTCATGGCCCGCTGTCAGCTTCAGGGCGCTGATGGTTCCCGCACTCTTCCTAAAACACAGATCTTTGCCTTCTTTTCCGTATTCTCGTTTCGGGTTACCGGTCTTTTTCCCTTTTGGCGGGATGCGGAAAAACTCAAAACTCCGCCTTATTTCCAGTCGTTTTTATTTAAAGTTGTTTTTTTCTCTGTGTGTGTGTTTGAGTTCAATAGAAATCTTTCAAAAGCTAGATATGGATGTGTTATATTCTCTCCACCCTCCCACCAACAGGACGGTCCATTATTCATCGTGAAATAATGTTTGAGACATTTTATTTGCCTTTATTCATATATAACACAAATGTCAACCAGGTGAATCCATTGTCAAATCTACCAGCCAAAAGTAATCTACAGATAACTGGACTGCAGTGTTCTACACGAGACATGTTCAACTCCCAACAGATGCTGTCAGGCTTGTTGAGCATTTCTAACACTTTGTTTTTATTTCAGATTTCCAGCATCCAGTCTTTTGCTTTTTATTACAGATTCTGTTCCTATGTGACATGAATAGGAAATGCTTGGAAAATACAGCATGATTTTTTTTTCTCTACATACTGTTGTGTTGGGCGCTCTGGATCCGTGAACACATACAGGTCACCAACACATGAAATAGTGCAACACTATTTTATTACGTCAGAAACTGTTTAACATACTTTCACTGTGGGTTAACATGATATTAGCTTGAACTAAAGACCTATGCCTTGTCCTAACCAGTCGATGCACTCAGCACATGGTGAATGTCTGTGCTGCAGGCTGTGAGCTCTGTCCTCCTAGGAAGCTGCAGCTCGAATGAGCGGAAACTCTGATGCCCCCTGTCTTTATAGTGCGTGTGCTCTAACTGGTGATTGGCTGCGGTGTTATGTGTGTTGATTGGTCTCACTGTGTGTCCATCAGTGTGTGTGTCTGCACCATGATATACTGGTGTATAGTATGACATCCCCCCTTTTATAAAAGAATGTACATGTGTGGCAATAAATAATGTATGGTGAGAAAGTCCCGAACTACGTGTAGGGTGCGAAAGACATATTTACAGGACTATGTACATGAGAACTAAGCTATTTACATGGGAAGGTGCCTGGTGCAGAAAAACAGTATGCAACAAGAATAACGAGATGAACACTATATACAAACCAGGTAAACGATCAAACAGAGGAACGAAACAATTCAGAAAGTATAAGTCCGCAAAGTTCATAAATTAAGTCTCTGAGGTGGGCGACGAATTCTGGTTGACCGCCTCAAGGGTGGGTCACGAGCCGCCGGTTGAGGAGCGGGCTGGACTGCGTCAGAGTCAGGGGGATGCAGAGTGACAGGGATCTCTGCATAGTCCATGGCAGGGTCAGCAGGAGGGCGAGGCGACAGTGGAGGATCACGTAGCGAGCGTGGAACGAGACGAAGGGCGCATTGATTGCGGCGCAGAATGGAGCCATCCGATAGACAAACCAGGAACGAGCGGGGGGCCACCTGCCGAAGGACAACAGTGGTTGCAGATCAGCCACCATCTGGAAGATGGATGCGGACGTTGTCATCTGGAGCCAGAGCAGGGAGATCAGCTGCACGGGAGTCATGAGCCGCCTTGTGCTGTGCACGAGATAGCTGCATCCATCGAAGGACCGGAACATGGTCGAGGTCTGGGACATGAATGGACGGCACCATCGTCCTCAGGGTACGACCCATGAGCAATTGGGCTGGCGACAGGCCAGTGGACAGTGGGGCAGAGTGATAGGCCAGCAAAGCTAGGTAGAAATCGGACCCAGCATCGGCAGCCTTGCAGAGGAGTCGTTTGACTATATGTACTCCCTTCTCCGCTTTGCCGTTGGATTGGGGTACAGGGGACTGGATGTGACATGGGCAAAATTGTATTGCCTGGCAAAGTTGGACCATTCCTGGCTGGCGAAGCAGGGGCCATTGTCTGACATAACCGTGAGTGGGATGCCGTGTCGAGCAAAGGTGTCCATACAGGCACGGATGACTTCAGACGATGTGATATCGTGCAACCGTGTCACCTCGGGGTAATTTGAAATGTAGTCCACGATCAGGACATCGTCTCTACCCAGCGCATGGAACAGGTTGATGCCCACCTTGGTCCATGGTGACGTGACCAACTCATGGGGCTGCAGGGTCTCACGTGGTTGGGCGGGCTGGCAGCGCTGACAAGTGAGACAGTTGAGCACTATGTTGGCTATGTCTTCATTAATGCCGGGCCAGTACACTGCCTCTCGGGCCCGTCGGCGGGACCTTTCCACGCCAAGGTGGCCCTTGTGTAGCTGTTCCAGGACGAGCTGGCGCATGCTATGCGGCATGACAATGTAGTCCAGTTTCAGAAGAACTACCGCCAGATCATCTCTGACATAAAAAAACTGAGGGCATTGGCCCTTGAGCCACCCGTCTGTTAGGTGGCGTATGACACGTTGTAGCAAAGGGTCAGCCGCCGTCTCGCGGCGAATTTGGACGAGGTGTTCATCCGTGGCAGGTAGATTGGAGGCCTTGAATGCCACATGGACGTCAACCTGGCAGGCGAATCATGCTGGGTCACATGGAGTGTTGACTGCCCTGGAGAGAGCGTCAGCAATGATGAGGTCTTTGCCTGGGGTGTATACCAGCTAGAAGTCATATCGCTGGAGCTTGAGAAGAATACGCTGGAGGCGAGGCATCATGTCGTTCAAGTCTTTCTGTATTATATTGACCAGCGGGCAATGATCGGTCTCAACGGTGAATTGAGGAAGTCCGTATACATAATCGTGAAACTTAACCACACCGATCAGAAGGCCCAGGCATTCCTTTTCTATCTGCGCGTAGTGCTGCTCCGTGGGGGTCATGGCGCGTGACGCATATGCAACGGGGCACATGATGAGGCCTCATCACATTGCAGGAGCACTGCCCCAATGCCGGGTTGGCTGGCATCGGTCGAAATTTTGGTCTCCTTTGCTGGATCAAAGAAAGCTAAGACCGGGGCCGTGGTGAGTTTGGTTTTGAGTTCTCTCCATTCGCGCTCATGGGCAGGGAGCCATTGGAAGTCTGACGTCTTCCTGACCAGGTTCCTGAGAGCCGTGGTATGAGAGGTGAGGTTAGGGATGAACTTCCCTAAAAAATTGACCATGCCAGAAATCGGAGGACCGCCTTCTTGTCTTCTGGCGTTTTCATTAGCTGGGATGGCAGCTATCTTGTCCGCATCCGGCCACACACCCAACTGGGAGATGTGGTCCCCGAGGAACTTGAGTTCCGTCTGACCAAAAGAGCATTTGGCCCTGTTGAGGCGGAGGCCATGCTCGCGTATACGTGTGAATACGCGCTGGAGGCGACTGACATGCTCCTGCGGGGTGGTGGACCAAATGAATATGTCAACGACATAGACGCCAACACCTTCAATGCCATCCATCATTTGTTCCATAATCCTATGGAACACGTCTGAAGCAGATATGATCACAAACGGCATCGTGTTGTAACAATATCTGCCAAAGGGGGTATTAAATGTGCACAGTTTCCTGCTGGATTTGTCGAGCTGGATTTGCCAGAATCCTTTTGAGGCGTCGAGTTTGGTGAAGAGCTTGGCGCGAGCCATCTCGCATGTGATCTCTTCGCGCTTGGGAATTAGATAATGCTCCCTCATGATATTGCGATTTAGATCCTTGGGATCAATGCAAATTCTCAATTCGCCGGAAGGCTTTTTTACACATACCATGGAACTGACCCAGTCGGTTGGTTCCGTGACTCTGGAAATCATTCCTTGGTCCTGGAGATCCTGCAGCTGCTGCTTGAGGCAGTCCTTAAGGGGTGCTGGGACCCTGCGAGGTGCGTGCACCACAGGCGTGGCATTCGTAAGAACATAAGAACTAGAAGCAGGAGTAGGCCATCTGGCCCCTCGAGCCTGCTCCACCATTCAATGAGATCATGGCTGATCTTTTGTGGACTCAGCTCCACTTTCCGGCCTGAACACCACAACCCTTAATCCCTTTATTCTTCAAAAAACTATCGATCTTTATCTTAAAAACATTTACTGAAGGAGCCTCTACTGCTTCACTGGACAAGGAATTCCATAGATTCACAACCCTTTGGGTGAAGAAGTTCCTCCTAAACTCAGTCCTAAATCTACTTCCCCTTACTTTGAGGCTATGCCCCCTAGTTCTGCTTTCACCCGCCAGTGGAAACAACCTGCCCGCAACTATCCTATCTATTCCCTTCATAATTTTATATGTTTCTATAAGATCCCCCCTCATCCTTCTAAATTCCAACGAGTACAGTCCCAGTCTACTCAACCTCTCCTCGTAATCCAACCCCTTCTGCTCTGGGATTCACCTCGTGAATCTCCTCTGCACACCCTCCAGTGCCAGTACGTCCTTTCTCAAGTAAGGAGACCAAAACTGAACACAATACTCCAGGTGTGGCCTCACTAACAATTGCAGCATAACCTCCCAAGTCTTAAACTCCATCCCTCTAGCAATGAAGGACAACATTCCATTTGCCTTCTTAATCACCTGTTGCACCTGTAAACCAACTTTTTGCGACTCATGCACTAGCACACCCAGGTCTCTCTACACAGCAGCATGTTTTAATATTTTATCATTTAAATAATAATCCATTTTGCTGTTATTCCTACCAAAATGGATAACCTCACATTTGTCAACATTGTATTCCATCTGCCAGACCGTAGCCCATTCATTTAGCCGATCCAAATCACTTCCAGTATCCTCTGCACTTTTTGCTTTACCACTTATCTTAGAGTCGTCTGCAAACTTGGACACATTGCCCTTGGTCCCCAACTCCAAATCATCTATGTAAATTGTGAACAGTTGTGGGCCCAGCATTGATCCCTGAGGGACACCACTAGCTACTGATTGCCAACCAGAGAAACACCCATTAATCCCCACTCTTTGCTTTCTATTAATTAACCAATCCTCTATCCATGCTACTACTTTCCCCTTAATGCCATGCATCTTTATCTTATGCAGCAACCTTTTGTGTGGCACCTTGTCAAAGGCTTTCTGGAAATCCAGATATACCACATCCATTGGCTCCCCCTTATCTACCGCACTGGTAATATTTTTCAATAATATCTTGTAGGTGTATGGGAGCGTGCCCATGCCCTCGAAGACATTGTGGTGCTGGTTGATGATGGCGTCGAGTTGCGCCCTGAAGTCAGTGTCCTGAAAGGCAGACGTGTCATCAGGAGAGAGAGTGAACTCTCTGAACTAGGTTCAACAGCTTGCAGGGAGGCTTTCGAGGAGATCACGATTTCAAAAGGAAGGATGGCTTTGCGTGACCTGTGCGTCACTTCAGGTTGGCACGAGCCGTTGGCAGCAATGGCATTGCCATTGTAATCCAATAGCTGGCAGGCTGATGGAAGGATGGCTGGTTTGACACGAAGGCTTTGGAGGTCAGATTGAGATTGGCGGAGGCACCAGTGTCCAGGCGGAATCGTATTTGCGACCGGTTGACCGTCATGGTGGCACACCACTCATCGTCTGGATCGATGCTGTATACCAACAGCAGCTGGTGTCTTTGCTTCGGGGACACCCTGTTTTTTGTCACGATACCGACTCGAAAAGGCGCCTTCGGGTCCTCGGTGTCACTATTGTGTGGGAGGTCCGCATCGGACTTGGTGACCGTGGGTTGAATGGCCCGGACATTACTGCAAGGCTGGCTGAAGCGATATGAATTGGCAGGCTGAGCTGCTCGGCATAAAGCAGCATAGTGGCCAAGTTTGCCACATCTCAGGCATTGTCGAAATTTGGCAGGGCATTGCCGTTTTAAATGGGCGGAGCCACAGTTGCCACTCGTCGTAGCGTCAGCACGTTCGCTGCACCACCACGCATGCGCGGTGCGGTCGTATGTGGTGCGCGCCTGCGCATTACGTTCGTCGACATCGCTGTCCCCTCGTTTGGTGCGCACAAGCGCGGGAGTCCGCGAAAAGCGTGCAAAATGGCTGCCCTCATCCAGGCTGAGGCCCTGGAGTTGCGCGATTGCTTGGACCCGTTCCGCCTTGTGGGGACCTTGCCGCGCCGCTTCAGCCACTTGGATGTGGGAATACCGACTCGTAGCGTTTTCGTGTAGGACACAGGTCTCGATGGCGGTCGCTAGGGTGAACTTCTTTACCTTGAGGAGCTGCTGTTGTAGGGGGTCCGACTGAACACCAAAAATGATCTGGTCGCGTGTCATGGAGTCGGAGGTGGGCCCGTAGCTGCAAGACTGCGCAAGGATGCGGAGGTGTGTGGGAAAGGATTGGAAAGGTTCATCCTTACCCTGCAAACGCTGTTGGAACACGTAGCACTCAAAACATTCATTCACCTCTACGCTGCAGTGAGTGTCAAACTTGAGGAGGACCGTCTTGAACTTTGTTTTATCTTCATCATCCGCAAAGGTGAGAGAATTGAAAATGTGGATGGCATTGTCCCCGGCCATGGATAGGAGGAGAGCAATCTTCCTGGTATCCGAGGTGTCCTCCCTCCCTGTAGCCTTAAGGAAGAGCTGGAAGCGCTGTTTGAATATCTTCCAGTTGGCCCCTAGGTTACCGGCGATGCAGAGCGGCGGCGGCGGGCAGATGTTGTCCATGTTGCACGATGACGGAATGCTGGCGGAAGGCAGATCACTTACAGGTAGGTCTAAGAAGTGCTAATAACCCTCAACACCTGGTATCATGTTGTGTTGGGCGCTCTGGATCGGTGGAACACATACAGGTCACCAACACTTGAAATAGTGCAACACTATTTTATTACGTTAGAAACTGTTTAACCGAGTTCTATAAAAAATATATGGACCTGTTGGGCCCGCTGTTAGTTAGGACCTTCAATGAGGCAAGGGAGGGGGGGGGGCTTTACCCCCGACGATGTCCCTGGCACTGATCTCCTTGATCCTGAAGCGGGACAAGGATCCCCTGCAATGTGGGTCTTACAGACCAATTTCCTTGCTAAATGTAGATGCCAAGGTGCTGGCGAAGGTCTTAGCCACGAGGATTGAGGATTGTGTGCCATAGACCATCCATGAAGACCAGGCGGGGTTTGTGAAGGGGAGACAGTTGAACGCGAATGTGTGGAGGCTTTTGGACGTTATCACGATGCCGGTGAGAGAGGGGGAGGCGGAGATAGTGGTGGCGATGGACGCTGAGAAAGCCTTCGATAGGGTAGAGTGGGGATACCTGTGGGAGGTGCTGAAGAGGTTCGGGTTTGGGGAGGGGTTTGTCAGGTGGGTTAGGCTGTTGTATGAGGTCCCGATGGCGTGTGTGGCCACAAATAGGAGGAGGTCCGAGTACTTTCGGTTGCACCGAGGGACGAGACAGGGGTGTCCCCTGTCCCCCCTGCTCTTCGCACTGGCGATTGAACCCCTGGCTATGGCACTGAGAGAGTTGAGGAACTGGAGGGGGTTGGTGCAGGGTGGGGAGGAGCATAGGGTGTCGCTTTATGCGGACGACCTGCTGCTGTATGTGGCGGACCCGGTTGGAGGAATGCCAGAGGTCATGAGGATGCTTAGGGAATTCGGGGACTTTTCGGGGTACAAGCTCAATATGGGGAAGAGCGAGCTGTTCGTAGTTCAGCTAGGGGACCAGCAGAGGGGGATTGGCGAGCTCCCACTAAAAAGGGCGGGGAGGAGTTTCAGATATTTGGGGGTCCAGGTGGCCAGGAGCTGGGGGGCCCCGCATAGGCTTAACTTTACAAGGCTGGTGGAGCAAATGGAGGAGGAGTTCAAGAGGTGGGACGCGTTGCCGCTGTCCCTGGCGGGTAGGGTGCAGTCAATCAAAATGACGGTGCTCCCAAGGTTTCTGTTCCTGTTCCAGTGCCTCCCCGTGTTTATCCCAAAGGCTTTTTTCAGGCGGGTTAACAGGAGTATAATGGGGTTTGTGTGGGCGCGAGGGACTCTGAGGGTGAGAAGGGTGTTTCTGGAGCGGAGTAGAGATAGGGGGTGGCTGGCGCTGCCCAACCTCTGTGGGTACTACTGGGCCGCCAATGCGACAATGATGCGCAAGTGGGTGATGGAGGGGGAGGGGACTGCATGGAAGAGGCTGGAGATGGCGTCCTGTGTGGGTACGAGTCTGGGGGCGCTGGCAACGGCGCTGCTGCCGCTCCCTCCAAGGAGGTATACCACGAGCCCGGTGGTGGTGGCGGCCCTCAAAATTTGGGGGCAGTGGAGGCGTCATAGGGGGGAAGTTAGGCCCTCGGCGTGGACCCCATTACAGGGGAACCACCGGTTCGCCCCAGGAAGAACAGGTGGAGGGTTTTCGGGGTGGCACAGGGCAGGCATACGAAAGTTGGGGGACCTGTTTGTGGACAGGAAGTTTGCGAGCTTGGGTGAGCTGGAGGAGAAGTACGGGCTCCCCCCGGGGAACACCTTCAGGTACTTACAGGTAAGGGCGTTTGCCAGACGGCAGGTGATGGAATTCCCACGGCTACTGCCACACACAGTACAGGACAGGGTGCTCTCGGGGGGGGTGGGTGGGAGTGGGGAAGATCTCGGAAACTTACCAGGTGATGCAGGAGGAGGAGGAGGCCTCGGTGGTGGAGTTGAAAGGTAAGTGGGAGGAGGAGTTGGGAGAGGAGATCGAAGAGGGGATGTGGGCAGATGCCCTAAGGAGGGTGAACTCTTCCTCTTCATGCGCGAGGCTCAGCCTCATACAGTTTAAGGTGCTGCACAGGGCACACATGACCGGGACAAGGATGAGCAGGTTCTTTGGGGGTGAGGACAGGTGTGTTAGGTGCTCAGGGAGCCCAGCAAATCACACCCATATGTTCTGGGCATGCCCAGCGCTGGAGGAATTTTGGAAGGGCGTAGCGAGGACGGTGTCGAGGGTGGTAGGATCCAGGGTCAAACCGGGCTGGGGGCTCTCAATATTTGGGGTGGCAGAGGAGCCGGGAGTGCAGGAGGCGAAAGAGGCCGGAATTCTGGCCTTTACGTCCCTGGTAGCCCGGCGAAGGATTCTCCTTCAGTGGAAAGATACGAGGCCCCCAAGCGTGGAATCCTGGATCAGCGATATGGCGGGGTTCATTAAATTGGAGAGGGTGAAATTCGCCTTGAGAGGGTCGGTACAAGGGTTCTTTAGGCGGTGGCAACCGTTCTTAGACTTTCTGGCAGAACGATAGACATTGGTCAATGGCAGCTGCAGCACGGGGGGGGGTTACTTTATTTTTGTTTATGTTATTTACACTGAAGAGTCTGAGGGGGTGTATACACCTGTTGTGTTAAGTCGGGGTGTTAATGTTAATTTATTATTTATGTACAGGGGGGAGGGGTTTGGGGGGTTGCTTTTTTAGATTGTGTTTTGTACTTAACCCTGTTGGGTTCTTTTTTCTTTCTCATTTTGTTATTGATATTTTATGAAAACCTTTAATAAAAATTATTTTTTTAAAAAAGAAACTGTTTAACATACTTTTATTGTGGGTTAACATGATATTAGCTTGAACTAAAGACCTATGCCTTGTCCTAACCAGTCGATGCACTCAGCACATGGTAAATGCCTGTGCTGCAGGCTGTGAGCTCTGTCCTGCTAGGAAGCTGCAGCTCGAATGAGCAGAAACTCTGATGCCCCCTGTCTTTATAGTGCGTGTGCTCTAACTGGTGATTGGCTGTGGTGTTGTGTGTGTTAATTGGTCCCACTGTGTGTCCATCAGTGTGTGTGTCTGCACCATGATATACTGGTGTATATTATGACGCATACCACAATTTATGTATGATACCTTACACATTCCAGAGTAAAGTCCTGGTCAAAGCAATTCTTTTCGGGGAAGGCCCCGGGACCAGACGGATTCCCAGTTGAATTCTATAGGAAATATCTGGACTTGCTGGCCCCGCTACTGATGAGAACCTTTAATGAGGCGAGGGAAAGGGGGCAGCTGCCCCCGACTATGTCAGAGGCAACAATATCGCTCCTCCTAAAGAAGGAAAAAGACCCGCTGCAATGCGGGTCCTACAGGCCCATTTCCCTCCTGAATGTGGACGCTAAGATTCTGGCCAAGGTAATGGCAATGAGGATAGAGGATTGTGTCCCGGGGGTGGTTCACGAGGACCAAACTGGGTTTGTGAAGGGGAGACAGCTGAATACAAATATACGGAGGCTGCTAGGGGTAATGATGATGCCCCCACCAGAGGGGGAAGCGGAGATAGTGGTGGCGATGGATGCCGAGAAAGCATTTGATAGAGTGGAGTGGGATTATTTGTGGGAGGTGCTGAGGAGATTTGGTTTTGGGGATGGGTATATCAGGTGGGTACAGTTGCTGTATAGGGCCCCGATGGCGAGTGTGGTCACGAATGGACGGGGGTCTGACTATTTTCGGCTCCATAGAGGGACGAGGCAGGGATGTCCTCTGTCCCCGTTATTGTTTGCACTGGCGATTGAACCCCTGGCCATAGCATTGAGGGGTTCCAGGAAGTGGAGGGGAGTACTCAGGGGGGGAGAAGAACACCGGGTATCTCTGTATGCGGATGATTTGTTGCTATATGTCGCGGACCCGGCGGAGGGGATGCCAGAGATAATGCGGATACTTGGGGAGTTTGGGGTTTTTTCAGGGTATAAACTGAACATGGGGAAAAGTGAGTTGTTTGTGATGCATCCAGGGGAGCAGAGCAGAGAGATAGAGGATTTACCATTGAGGAAGGTAACAAGGGACTTCCGGTACTTGGGGATCCAGATAGCCAAGAATTGGGGTACATTACATAGGCTTAATTTAACGCGGTTGGTGGAACAGATGGAGGAGGACTTTAAGAGATGGGACATTGTGTCCCTGTCATTGGCAGGTAGGGTGCAGGTGGTTAAAATGGTGGTCCTCCCGAGATTCCTTTTTGTGTTTCAGTGCCTCCCGGTGGTGATCACGAAGGCTTTGTTCAAAAGAATCGAGAAGAGTATTATGAGTTTTGTGTGGGCTGGGAAGACCCCGAGAGTGAGGAGGGGATTCTTGCAGCGTAGTAGGGACAGGGGGGGGCTGGCACTACCGAGCCTAGGTGAGTACTACTGGGCCGCCAATGTTTCAATGGTGTGTAAGTGGATGGGAGAAGGGGAGGGAGCGGCGTGGAATAGATTGGAGAGGGCGTCCTGAAGGGGGACTAGCCTACAAGCAATGGTGACGGCACCGTTGCCGTTCTCACCAAAGAAATACACCACAAGCCCGGTGGTGGAGACGGCATAGGGGAAGGACGGGAGCTTCGGTGCGGTCCCCGATAAGAAACAATCATAGGTTCGTTCCGTGGAGAATGGATGGGGGATTTGGAGCATGGCAAAGAGCTGGGGTAGTACAACTGAGAGATCTGTTTGTAGATGGGACGTTTGCGAGTCTGGGAGCGCTGACGGAAAAATATGGGTTGCCCCAAGGGAATGCATTTCAGTACATGCAATTGAGGGCTTTTGCGAGGCAACAGGTGAGGGAATTCCCGCAGCTCCCGACGCAGGAGGTGCAGGATAGAGTGATCTCAGAGACATGGGTGGGGGATGGTAAGGTGTCGGACATATACAGGGAAATGAGGGACGAGGGGGAGATCATGGTAGATGAGCTGAAAGGGAAATGGGAAGAACTGGGGGAGGAGATTGAGGAGGGGCTGTGGGCTGATGCCCTGCGTAGGGTAAACTCATCGTCCTCGTGTGCCAGGCTAAGCCTGATACAATTTAAGGTGTTACACAGGGCGCATATGACTGGAGCACGGCTTAGTAAATTTTTTGGGGTAGAGGATAGGTGTGCGAGATGCTCGAGAGGCCCAGCGAATCACACCCACATGTTCTGGTCATGTCCGGCACTACAGGGGTTCTGGGTGGGGGTGGCAAAGGTGGTGGGGGTCCGGGTCGAACCAAGCTGGGGATTGGCTATATTTGGGGTTGCAGAAGAGCCGAGAGTGCAGGAGGCGAGAGAGGCTGACGTGTTGGCCTTTGCGTCCCTAGTAGCCCGGCGCAGGATATTGTTAATGTGGAAGGAAGCCAAACCCCCGGGTGTGGAGACCTGGATAAACGACATGGTAGGGTTTATAAAGTTAGAACGGATTAAGTTCGTGTTAAGGGGTTCGGCTCAGGGATTCACCAGGCGGTGGCAACCGTTCGTTGATTACCTCACAGAAAGATAGAGGGAATGGAAACGAAGTAGACAACAGCAGCAACCCAGGGGGGAGGAGGGGGGGGGGGGCGGGGGGAGGAATCGAACGGACTCTCAGAGATGTTATTGTATATGTATAATATGTATAGGTAGTTGTTATAGGTAATTGTATATTGGATTGTTGGATTGTATTTTTGGAGAGTATTTATTTTGGACAAGGCAGTTGCCATTCAGTTTTGTTTTTGTTTTAGTTTATATATTATTTATTTATTTGTTTAAAACTGGCCACTGTTATTTATATTGCTTTATTGTGTAAAAGAAACACTACGTACTGTTATGTTTGACCAAAAATCTTGAATAAAATATATATTTTTTTAAAAAGCAATTCTTTGTCCACAAACACACACACTACCTCGTTAGCTGCAGTGTTTCGTCTCTGCGAGGGCCTGATTTTCCTGCTGTACCTTACCTTCTGAACACTCATCGCTCCCTTACTTGGGCCTTTGCCGCACATTTAATTTGCACATTCACTCTTGCTCATACACCCTTTTCCTGGGCTTCTCACATCTGCATTTGACTTTGGCCCATTTCCAGGATCTCCTCGGTACCTACAAGCAAAATGCCTCTTCGGATTTGTCTTTTGGACTTTCCCTCCAGAATTCACGCTCCTTCGAGATACCCCAGGAGACATACTTGAGGAAAGATGTGAAGGCATTGGTGAGAATACAATGGAGATTCATAAGAATGATCCCAGGGATAAAGAACTGTAGCTATGTGGATAGATTGGAGAGATTGTTTACTTGGAGAAAGAAGGCTGAGAGGACACGATAGAAATATTCAAGATCCTGGGGGCTATGGACAGGGTAAGTAGTGAGAAATTGCTCCCACTCAAGAGAGAATCTAGAATGAGAGGGCACAGATTCAAAATAATTAGCAAAAGGAGTAAAAGTGATGTCAGGGAAAACAAAATTCACCCAGAGTGTGCGTTGGAAAAACAAACTTCCTGAGAGGGTGGTGAAGGCATTCAAAAGGGAATTGGATTGCTATCTGAAAAGAAATAATGTGCAAGGTTACGGGGATAAGGCAGGGGAGTTAGCCCATGTAGAATTCTCTCTCAGAGGGGAGACCCAATGGGCCGAATGGCCTCCTTCTGCATTGTGGAGAGTCTGTGAAGCTAGATTGCTCCTCAAGGCTTCTTCCTTGATTGGCTCTGCAGAAGAGTCATATTGGACTCAAAATGTTAACTCGGTTTCGATCTCCACCTGGAGCTTTTCCAGCATTATCTGCTTTTATTTCAGACTTTGTGAATTTGCAGTATTTTGCTTTTATTCTTCCTTGGTTGCTGATTATTGATGCAATCTCATCAGTTTGCATTGCTGTGGTCATACTGTAGATGATATAATTTAGTTTCTGTCACATCTGGATTCAGTGTGGTTTCTTCTAGCCATTATTTCTGTCCTCAGCACTGAGACTGAAAACAATGGGCCTAACCAGTGGCATAACATTATCATCTTTCAAAGGCATAGCCTTCATTAAAAATATGTGTCTTTAAAATTGCAGTAGTCAGATTTCTACAACTATACTCTAAATTGAGCACATTTTACATGCAGCAATGTTGAGAGATTATATGGTATGTTAGAGTTGCAGAAGTGTAGCCTTTCTTATGGGAGCACACTGATAGTGTCCCTACCCCTAGGCTAGCCTATAGGTTCAAGTCTCACTTCCAGGACTTAATGGGCATGGAAAGTCTGTGAGTAACAGGGCCAAGCAGGTTGATTATCAGCCTGCAAATCGTTCTAACAGACCAGATGGTGGGCAGGGGAGTTTTCTGGTCAGCCAGACTGAAAAAGGCATCATCATACCACTGCAGTACTTTGCTAAGCATAATCCAGAAGTCCGTGGTCGCCAACACCTCTTCATGGTGCCTGAAGGAGGGGGAGTCTTTCTCACATCTTGCATTATGTTCCAGCCTGCCTCAGTGGTAGCACAAGTCTCTTAGAGCCAGGAGGTTGTGGATCCAAGCCACAGGTCATAACTGAAATCAATGTAAATAGTCCAGTACAATACTAAGAGAAAATTATATCTTTTGGATGAGAAATTAAACTAAGGGTTCTTGTAAATATAAAACAATTCAAAGAAGGGCAGAGTAATTTTGGGCTAAATTCAATCAACACCAAAAAACAGGTGCGAGGATTGTGATGTATGATTAACCCATGCTTGTTGATTCCAACATAGATGGCATGCCAACTTCGTGATATTGCTCGGTTCAATGATTTTAGCATCTGACCACTTTAACCACACTGTTGATTAGCTGGAGGCAAGTGGTAGCAAAATTGAGCGTCCATCACCACTTAAAGCAAGTCTGCTCTGCTTAAAGCTAGCTTGCACCTATTAAATACAGGTGCTGGCAGTTGGGTAGGAAGTGAATCTAATGTGGGAAAGAATGGGACAATACGGGAGAGAGAGAGTAGTCCCCAAGGAGGCCTTGATGGAGCAGGTGGGAAGGAGAGATGTCCTGTATCTACAGGAGGCTCCCCAGACATCATAACCTAAATGCAGTGGGAGCAGGTAGCCATGAAGGTCGATGTCAGGGTCAAATTCCAAGGACTTTGATATAGTGCCACAAGAAGTTCAATAACCTTACACAAGTCACCAAGGTCAGCAAATGCATCTTCTAATCCAATATCCTACAAGCACCAACATTAGCCTTGGGCACTGCACACTTCACTACACCCCAATCACTCTATATCAATAATTTCTAGAAATCAGAACTCCTACCTGAACAGTTACAATACTAAGCCATTCTGCCCCTCATATCAAGGTTGACCAGAAAAGAGCTACTCAGGCTATTCTCCTTTTAGGTTTGTGTCCTGCAGATCACAGCAATTAAAGGAGTCGACAATGTGCTGTTTAAATGTGGTAAGAGTTTCTGCTCTACCACCTTGTCAGGCTGGATGTTACCAGTCTCTGAGTGAGAAAAATGTTTCCCCACTCCCCCTTGAATCCTTCAACCAATTAGTTTAAATCTATGCCCCTAATTTTTGATCCCTCTGCTGAGATAAATAGGTTGTCTCTAATCTACCTAGGTTCCTCATAATTTTATGCACCTCAATAAAGTCACCCCTCAACCTCCTCTGTTCCAAGCTAAACAACCCCAGCCTATCCAAGCTTCCCTCATTGCTAAAATTTCCCTGTCTTGGCAACATCCTCATAAACCTCCTCTGCACCCTCTCCTGTGTGATCATATATTTCCTGTAATGTGGTGGCCAGGAGTGTATACAGCACTCAAGCTGTAGTCTAACAAGTGTTGATACTGATGCAATCCCCATGGAGACCAACAATTTTGAAAGAGGAAAAAAGACATGGTTTGGCTGGTGGTGAGAAAGGCCCTCCCTGTCAGATCCTTCCTGCGCGCCCAGAGTCTCGCCCCATCTGCACACTGCCCTCGAGGTGACTGTGGTGAAGAGACCGTTGTCCACTTCCTCAAGGAATGTGCCTTTGCGAAGAAGGTCTTGAGAGAGATTAACTGTTTTTTGTCGAGGTTCATCCCGAGTAGCTCCATGATGCAAGATTCTATGCTCTACATGCTGTTCCCAGGGATGCACACTAAGACAAACATCAGTTGTTGCTGGAGGATTATCAATTCGTTGAATGATACTCTTTGGTCTGCCCAACACTTGGTGGTCTTCCAGTGCAAAGCGTTGTCCCCAACCGCATGTTGCAGATTGGCGCATCCCAAAACCCAGGACTATGTGCTGGGGGGTGCACTAAAACTTGGGGCAGTCATCACAAAGGCGCAATGGGGAAAGGTCGCTGTCTAAGACCTTTCAGGCAGAGTGTCTCAAGAGGCGAGGAATTGTATAGAACCCCTTTGGGCTGTACGAATCATATTGAACGTATACAGTGAATATGACATGTATCACAAGAGTATTGAAGCAACTCAGAGTGCAACTTGATCTTGGTAGACAACATAAATACCTTTGCACCATTTGTATTGACCATTTCGAAATGCCTGTAATGTTCCTTTTACTGTATTGAAGCACCTCAACATGATATATGTAGAGAACCTGAATGTTATTGTACTTTGTGTCATGGCCGGAATGTGGCACCTAGAGGCTTTTCACAGTAACTTCATTGCAGTGTTAATGTAAGCCTACTTGTGACAATAAAGATTATTATATTATATTATATAGCAGGAAACTAACAGACCAAACTAAAGAAAAGGTACTTTTCCATTAACTAACTAATGCAATCAAGGTATCACAGAATCATAGAATTTACAATGCAGAAGGAGGCCATTCCGCCCATCGACTCTGCACTGGCCCTTGGAAAGAGCACCCGACTTAAGCCCACACCTCCACCCTATCCCCGTACCCAGTATCCCATTTAAGCTTTTTTGGACACTGAGGGCAATTTATGCCAATCCACCTAATGCACATCTTTGGACTGTGGGAGGAAACAGGAACACCCGGAGGAAACCCACGCAGACACGGGGAGGACATGTAGACTCCGCACAGACAGTGATCCAAGCCGGGAATCAAACCTGGGACCCCGGAGCTGTGAAGCCACAGTGCTAACCACTGTGCTACCATGCTGCCCACGTATGGCTTACAACCTTTTCACTTTGAATTGTACTACTGGCAGATCTGTAGCATTATAAGAACAAGCCCAAAGTTGCTCTTGGCTCATCAGTAAGCTCAGCTATGCCAGATCAAAACTATCACAGCTCTTTGAAAATCACTACACTCAGTCTGAGTCTTCCAAATCCAGCCCTCACTGGTATGGCCCACCTTGGTAACTTCATGTTCCTTAAATCTCCAGAATTCCTTTTGGTTCTATCCCCTTCTTTTCAAACATAACACAAATCCTCACAACCTTGGTTGCCAACACAAGTCAGCCCTTCTTCTGCTCTTCAGTAGTTGCTTTAGCTCTCTCCCCACAGCAGTGTCTACCTTGTCTCGCTCTCTGTATCTCAAATGAAAGCTCTCTTTTTCCTATGAGTTGCTCTGTCAATGTATGAAAACTGTCACTTGATTTGAAGACTCTGTTTGAGTCTTTCTTCCATAACCACCAGATCACATGAGCACGTCTCCAAGTTGGGCGCTTCCAAAATTCTCAACTCTTTTGTAAGTTAAAAGAGATATTTAAAAACATATTTATCTTGTAACATCCAGGTTCGTAACAATAGACCGTAGCATAGCCTCCTTGTTCTTATATTCCATGCCTTAAGTAATAAAGGAAATTATGTCAAAAAGGTTCTTAGACACCTTAAGGACCTGTCCTGCTACCTTTAAGGATCTATGGGTATACAATCAAAGTTCCCTCTGTTCCTTCACATACTCAGTATCTTCCCATTTGATGTGTTTTCCATTGTCTCGTTAAACCTCCCAAAATGCTTTCCCTCACATTTCTCTGGAGTTATACCTTTCGGCCCTTCCTCAAAGTCATTTATATAAATTGTACAAAGTTGGGCCTCCAGCACACCTTTCTTGCATCTTGCCAACTAGAAAAAAGACCCATTATGCCTACTCTCTGATCTTGCTAGCTAACCAATCTTCTATCCGTGCCAATAAGATCACTCCACACCATTTTTTGCAATAACCCTTGACGTAATACCTTACCAAATGCCTTCTGAAAATACTTTTCAATCCAATTTAATCAAGTTAATCAGACATGAGCTTCCCTGAATAAATCTATGATGATTCATCTTGATTAATCTGTGCCTTTCTGAATGTAGGTTTACACTGTCCCTCAGAATGTCCTTCCAATGGGCGCGATTCTCCGGCCTCGTTACACTCTCACTCGAGTGAAACGAGGCCGAAAACGAGAACCGCGCCAAACAGTTTGCGATGCAACTGACCCGCTACCGTAGGCGAAATTGGGATCTTGCCGTAGCGTGGCAAGAAACCAATTATCACCACTTCAACCCTATTTCCATACAATTAATGGGAGCGTCCCCACATCCAACAGCCTCCTGTGATTCAGCTGCCTCCCCAGAAAGTAAGAAGTCTTACAACACCAGGTTAAAGTCCAATAGGTTTGTTTTGATGTCACTAGCTTTCGGAGCGCTGCTCCTTCCTCAGGTGAATGAAGAGGTATGTGGTCAGGCTGGTGCTGATTAGTACTCCTGTTTAAAAACGTGAACCTGGCAGAAGGGCTTCTGCGGGGAGCCAAGGAGATGAGCAACCATCTTTGCTCACAGGCTAGTAGGGAATTGGCACTCATGGTTAAGTAATCAATTCACACAACCCAAGAGGATTCTCATGGGTGGGTGGGCTATGTAGCATGTGGGAGTCATTGCCTAGCATCCCAATCAGACCGTGATCCTGAACACTGCGGGAGGCAACAACACACATGCAGCAGCCAACATCCAAACACCCAGGGGATGGGACACAGCTCCAGGGACATGTCCATGGCCGGAAGGTGGGTGAGTGCAATGGGGAGTGGACCAGTGCCCGGTCCAGATGAAGATATGTGCGGGTGTCTGGGGAACCGGGTTTGCGGTCCATTGAAGGGGGCCTGCTGGGAGTGGGGGATCAATGGGGGATTGGAGAGTCCTGGGGTCGGAGCCACTGTTTCATAGAATTTACAATGCAGAAGGAGGCCATTCGGCCCATCGAGTCTGCACCGGCTCTTGGAAAGAGCTCCCTACCCAAGGTCAACACCGCCACCCTATCCCCATAACCCAGTAACCCCACCCAACACTAAGGGCAATCTTGGACACTAAGGGCAATTTATCATGGCCAATTCACCTAACCCACACATCTTTGGACAGTGGGAGGAAACCGGAGCACCCGGAGGAAACCCACGCACACACGGGGAGGATGTGCAAACTCCGCACAGACAGTGACCCAAGCCGGAATCGAACCTGGGACCCTGGAGCTGTGAAGCAATTGTGCTATCCACAAGGCTACAGTGCTGCCCCTAATCAAAAATAAAATCAGAGTTGTTGTCAGTCTAACACCCTCTCCCAATTCCTTACAGGCATTCAACGGTTGGACGGTATTTTGGACCCCGCAGAACAGGCCCTAATTGTGCTGCTGGTAGGCCGAGCAGCCAAACGCCGGAGACAGCAGCACCAGCAACGTCTGCAGAGGCTCGAGGTGGTGGCCAACATGCAGGAACCTGCCCCGCAACCTGAGGACCCGGCCACCCATCAGGCCAAGGAGGGACCCAGAGGGGTGGCCTGCGACAGCCCAGGGTGTACAGGCATCGCTGGCCCTTTGAATAAATGACAGACAGTGCATGCCACAGGAGGCTCCGCTTCAACAAGGAGATGGTGCGGCACCTGTACCATGTCCTGGCGGACTGGGCACAACATGGAGGAGGAGGACACCCGCTCTCTGTGGTCGTCAAGGTCATTGCAGCCCTGAACGTTTACACCTCGGAATCATTCCAGGGCACGGGTGGGAACCTGTGTGGCACCTCACAGGCCACAGCCCACAGGTGCATCCGACAGGTCACAGTAGCCCTGTTTGCCCTGGCGGAGAACTATATAAACTTTGACATGGTCGAAGCCCACCAAGATGTCCGGGCAGCAGGATTCTCTGCCATTGCCGGGATGCCCCAGGTCCAGGGGCTGATAGACTGCACGCATGTCGACCTGCGCTCACCTGATGGCCATCTGGGAGTGCCCTACGTTAACAGGAAGGAGTTGCACTCCCTGAACATACAGCCCATGTGTGACCACCACCTGAAGATCATGCATGTGTGTGCAGGCTTCCCAGGGAGTGTGCACGACAGCTACATCCTGGTGAAGTCAGACATCCCCGGCCTCTTCGAGGAGTACCTCAGGATGGGCGGCTGGCTCTTGGGGGATAATGGGTATCTGCTGAGGACCTGGCTAATGGTGCCAGTCTGGAGGTCGGAGACCCGATACAACGAGGCCCAGGGGTCACTCGGGCTGCGATTGAGCCGTGCATCGGACTGCTCAAAATGCAATTCTGATGCCTCGACCATTCTGGTGGTGCCCTGCAGTACGCTGCCCAGAGGGCCGCCCGCTTTGTGGTGGTCTGCTGTGCCCTCCACAACCTGGCACAGCAGCGGGAAGACCTACTGGAGGTTGGGGATGAGAACATGTGCCCACCTCCGAGGAGGAGGACGACGAGGGTGATGAGGAGGCAGGGGACCAGCAGGGGCTGGAGGACGAGGCCAGGGATGAACGGGAGGACCAGCCGGAGGCTGCAGGACAGGCAGCAGCGGCAAGGGTCCGGCAAGCCCGGAGGGCAAGGGAGGCCCTCATACTCGCCCAATTCATTTAGGACGTGACCTGATCCATCATTGGTACCTTCCACCTCCCATCATCTCCCACCCTCCCAGGGTATATGTAACATCACTCGTGCTGGGACTGTGTCAGCATCGTCAGCGGGTCACTGCCGAAGGCAGGGGGGTGATGATAACCCGCATTGAGCACCAGTGCTCCTCAATCTATGCCATAGTCTGACCCCTGCCTGTTTTCTGAGTGCTCGCTCACACCCATCACCTGCACATGGAGGGGGGGATGCCTGGAGAGGTTGGCCAAGGGTTCGAAGGTCAGCCCGAATTGCGGAAGAAAGTGACAGGCATCGTACTGGTTGTGGTGAAGGGCTTTTAATGTGTCACAGATGTCCAACAATGCCCTACTCTCCCAATGGTGTCATCCCACTCTCCCCAGCACCCCCTCACCCCCTATCTACCCCCCCTATCTACCCCCCCCCCCGCCCTCTCCCCCCTCCCCCAGTGCCCTCAGTGATCCTCAATGTGCTTTCCTTGCTCTACCGCTTCATCCAGGTGTGTCCACAGGATGCACATCGGAGGTGGAAGCAGCCAGCTGCTTACCACGTCCCGTGGCCTTCGATGCCCCTTGACGGGCGTCCTCTGGGGGCTCTGGGGCACTTGGGCGGCACATGCACAGCTGTGTCCCCTGTCAGACGTGCTGACTTTGAGTCACGGTGTCATCAGATGGGTGGAACTTGTGGGGGGGGGGGGGGGGGGGGGGGGGGTTAGTGGTGGCCACTGTCCCCAATACATGGGACAGGTGTGGGGTTGGCACCCAGAGCCCTCTCCTCCCGCTCGGTACCCTTAGGGCCCTGGGCTTCACCTCGGGACGAAGGGGCAGCTGGTTCGAGCCCCAGCTGCTCCACGTCATCTGGCTCTGCCAGCCCTGGCGGCCCCCCCGATGTCTGCACCATGGTGTCAATGCCCTCAGCGATGCTCCTCAGTGACTGGGCCATGCTCTGCAACGCGCCGTCAATGCCCACCTGCGACTGGGACCAGCTCTGCAGCGCCTCGGCCAGTCCCATCTGAGAGCGGGACATGTTCCGCAGAGCCTCATCAAGATCAGCCTGGTACTGGGCCACGTCCCCCAGCGAATCAGGCAGTCTATCAAGGCCCTCAGCCATGGCCGTCACAGACAACGCCACGCCTTGGACACCTTAACTCATGGTGCTGATGTTGTGCACGAGGCTCTCTACTGCGGTCGCCACCTGAGCAGCGTTGGCCTCGGTTCCACACATTGCTGGCAACATCTCCTGTGGCTTTAGCTCTGGGACTCCTCCAATCGCCTATGGACCTGCTGGAGCGATGTTGATATCTCCCTATGAATGTCCCGGCTACTCCCTAATGTCTCCATCAGCTCTGGGTGGGGCTGCACGGTGGCACAGTGGTTAGCCCTGCTGCCTAAGGATGCGTCGACTGTGGCATCCTCGGAGCTCTCCTGTGAGGTGGTCTCATGGGATGCGGGGGAGGGGGCCACCCTGGATGGGCTGGCGCCGTCGGCTGGAGGACCTACGAGAGAATGGACATGTGGTCAGTCGGAGGGATGGGTAGTTACTCTTGCAATAACAACTCATGTGTGACCCTTCCTCAGGGTGGGGCCCGGAGGATCCTCACCTCTGCTGCGTGCGCTGACCTCCGCATCGGTGACTGCTCTGTCCTCGGCCACCCCCGACACCTTCAGGGCCTGTTCCTCAAATGGCGTGAGGATTCTTATGTACTGCACCCCTCCGCCAGCCTGGGCACTCTCCCAGCGAATGTGGGAGAGCTTCTCCTGCAGCGACACAGAGAGCGCATCGTCAGCTATACGCGTGGTTCACAGTGGTGGGGGGTTGAAGGAAGGGTGTGGGGTTAAAGGGGGGACGGTGAAAGGAGGGTTTGGGGCTGCATGGCGGATTGGTGGGGGGTGGATGCTCGCATGGGGGCGGAAAGGTCTTGGGGCGGGGGGAGTGGCATTGGTGTCAACAACTCACCCATGCTGCCCGGTGTAGGTCTGTGGCATGGAGGCCAGTCCCCCTAGTCATGCTTCCCGAGCTGACGGCCGCTGCCACTTCGTCCCAGCCGCCACTGGCTGCCCTGTGGCTCACCCTCTGGGACCCTTGAGGAACAGGACAACTCTCCTGGCCGCCTCCACCCCATCTAGGAGCCTCCCTAGGTCCGCGTCTCCAAAATGTGGGCCGGTCTTCTCGGTGCCATGGCTGCGAGCTGAGTGGAGTTGGCTGTGCAGGTGCTGCTCGGATTTGTTAGTGAGGGTGCCGGGGGGTGGGGGGGATAGTGATCATATTCCCGGCGAATTGGCTGGTGAGCCTTCATTTGTGGCTTGAAGCTCGTGGGGCCTTGTTAAGTGGAACAAATGACAGGGCCTCACTGGGCCGAGCACCGGGAAGCTCGCGACAGTTCCCGCTCGCTTCCGCACTTAGAACTCTTTCCGGAGAATCGCGCCCAATGAATTTCCCACAACAGAAGTTACGTCATCCGGCCTATAATTACTTGAATTATCCCTTCCTTCTTTTTAAGCATTGGAACAATGTCGGCATTCCAGTGCTGTAGAAAATAAGTATTCAAATACGATGGTGAGACTCTCCACAACTTCCTCCTTTGCTTCTTTTAACAACCTCAGATAAGTTTATCTGGACCTGGCAATATATCTGCTTTCAAAGAAGTCAAACCTTTAAATACTTACTCCATGGCCCAACGGTCAGCATTATTGATTTACAGCGCCAGGGACATGGATTTAATTCTGGCCTTGGGTGACTGTGTGCAGTTTGCACATTCTCCCCATTTTTGCATGGGTTTCCGGGTGCTCTGGTTTCCTCCCACAGTCCAAAGGTGTGCAGGTTAAATGGATTGGCCATGATCAATGTTACAGGGATAGGACGGAGGAGTGGGCCTAGGTAGAGTGTTCTTTCAGAGGGTTGGTGCAGACCCAATGGGCCGAATGGCCTCCTTCTGCACTGTAGGGATACAATGGATTCTCTTACAATGTTGGTGCCATACAATAGCTCAGTCTGCCTCCTTAACTACAATATCATAATTGTCCCATGTTTATGTGAAGAGAACCGTAAAGAATTCATTAAGAACCCGACCCAAATTCTTTCCTCTTCGGACATAGATTACCTTTTTGGACCTTATTGGACCCTACTCTTTCCTTAGTTATCCTCTTGCTTTTTATACGGGCAAATGAGGAAAAGACAGGGATAGTTATTGACTTTTGCATACAATATGGAATGATTTCATTTATAAATTTGATTGGCAATTTCTTTTGTCGTGGCTGTTATTTTTGTAGTAAAGGTCAGTGTCAGAGGAAAGGGAAGGTATAAGGCTGTTCGTGAATGGATAACCGGGGTTATGGTTACTTGTATTGTACTGGGGTGAGCTCTTCACGGACAGCATGGCCAATAAAGGTCTGTCCACATTGCCTCCTCCCTTCTTATCCCTCCCCCTCATGTTTCTGCTCCTCAGTTGTTTGCTCAGCTGTGACAATGGCCGCCGCCTCATGATGGCGAGGCTATTCAGCATGCAGCAGACCACCACAATTTTTGACACCCACTCTCCTGAGCACTTCACGGTTTTCACCAGAACAGCCCAGTGAGAAGAGGTATTGTTTCATCTGACCAGAGGAAAACAGCTTTCATTGTACGTATGCTCTGCACAACTGCCAGGGTTGTGCATTGGTATCATCAGCCATATCATCATCAGATAACCCTTGTCACCCAATAGCCATCGGCTTTCCATCATGGCTCAAATGCAACAGGCACAGCGGACCGCAGCAGAAAGAAGGGATCATGATTAGTTCCAGGATACAAATTGTTGCCTGGTTTGGTGCCTAAGGCCCCACACATTGGCTGGATATTGAAGTAGTGGAATCCCTTCTGGTTCCATGTAGGGCAGATTTCACATAGGCTGACTGTCAAACTATGTGTTTTGCAACCTGCACCATGTAGAACTCTGTAAGCATTGTAAAGCCATGTGCTCTCTCTCTGCCTGCATGTCCCTGGCAAGAGAGCAGGAAATATAATTCATTCTCAATGGATACAGAGCGTCAGTGGCCTTCCTTCTGCAACAGTGGATGGAAAACTGCGAAAGGTCAAAAGTATGTCCAGACACGTTGGACTTCATCACCATCGACACCTTCACAGCCGCTGGCAACGTGGCCCTTGCCAGCTTTGTTGCAGTTATGGCTTCAGTAGATGGCAGGATTTCAGTGAGGGGATCCTTCTGGAAGTGCAGACATCTCACACTTTGCTCCCTGAAACCCTAGGTGCATATAACCCCCTGCCTTTCTCCCCCTACCTCTCCTTCCTCCGCCAGAAATTTGCCCTGTTTCGTGTGAATTGTTCATTCACCAATTTAAGCTGCTTACAAGGGGAATGCCTACTTACTGCACCCATGTCTGGGAGCAAATGGTTTGCATAGAAACCTTGAAGCAAAATAAAAACCCTTTCACACTTGCTATCCCATTCCCTGTAGACTTTATATAATCATAGAATCCCGACAGTACAGAAGGAGGCCATGCAGCCCTTTGAGTCTGCACCAACCCTCTGAAAGAGCACCCCACCCAGGCCCCACTCTCCCACCCTATCCCTGTAATCCCACCCAACCTGCACATCTCTGGACCCTAAGCGGCAATTTAGCGTGGCCAATCCACCTAACCTGCAGATCTTTGGACTGTGGGAGGAAACCGGAGCACCCGGAGGAAACCCACGCACACACGGGGAGAAAGTGCAAACTCCACACAGTCACCCAAGGCCAGAATTGAACCCGGGTCCCGGGTGCTGTGAGGCAGCGGTGCTAACCACTGTGCCACAGTGTCGCCCTGACCTTTGCTCCACAAGAATACCAAACAACCGACCAAGTACTTGTAAAATTGATGCAACCACCAAACAAGATCAACCAGCAACTAACCTGTAAGTAGATGCTGATCCAGTTAAATAGCACTGTGGGTTATTCTTCCTGCTGTGGGAGGCTTTTCAGCTGTGTGAGGTTAAGAAGGGCCTTCAAAATGCTTCATTGCACGCTGATCAACACCATGATGTTCATGCTCTAGATCCTTCCACTAGCTGTGCACTGTGCATGCGCTAATGATCTTACCAATATCGTGTCCAGCACATCCACCCTTAAATGTGTGCGCATGCGCCTTTGACCCACTGTGGAGCCCTACGAATGGGCACAAACAATTCTAATTTCTCACTTAATGTCCAGGCCAATATTCGTTCCTCAATCATCGTCATCACAACCGACCCTTGCTCACTCACCTCATAGCCATTAGTGGGAGATTGGTGTGCACCAACTGGCTGCTGACAAATCAATAACAATTCATTGGCCAAGAAGCGCTTTGGCGTGTCCCAGAAACAGGAGAGGTGCTACATATCTTCCTTGTGGCATATGGAGCAAGGAATGTTTTGTGAAATTTCACAAAGCCAAAGCTTTCAGCAAGAAATTGCAGAGATGCAATACAGCTCTGCGAACATATGAATAAAACATGAATCCACTTTCAGGCAAAAATCATTGATAAAATCTTTCCTGCATATGACACACCTATGTCTAAATGAATTCACTGTCAGTACAGTCGATCTGTGTCCGATTTTTTTCAGTTCAAATCTGAATTGATTTAGTTCAGATTTTTTTCTCTTTGTTAATCCCCAGGGCCATTCACATATTGTCAGGTGGATGAAACAGTTGGCGCTGAGCATTTCTTTAATTTTTCTTTCCAATTACGGGGCAATTTAGCTTGGCCAATCCGCCTACGCTGCACATCTTTGGGTTGTGGGGGTGAGACCCACACAGACACGGGGAGAATGTGCAAACTCCACACGGACAGTGACCTGGGGCTGGGATCGAACCCGGTCCTCGGCACGTGAGGCAGCAGGCACTGAGTGTTTCTGTACGATCCCCATCCTGGTCTCAGCAGGGTCAGCGGTTCCTTTTCTGCAAGTCCAGCAGTTCTCGCTACCTTCAACGTTCGGTCTTTCGTTTGACGACTGAGGGCAGGATTTTCCCATCCTGACAACAGCAGACAGAAGGAACCGGGAAATTCGGATCGTGGCCAAAAGTCAGTTTCCTGCCGGCGTAAAAATAATTTGACATTTTCCACTCCTGACTAGCCCACCACACCATATTGTGAACAGCATTTGAATGCATTTAAATACCACTGATACTCATTAAAAGCCAAGCTACGTGGAATAACACCCATACTCCAGATCAGATGGCTATGCCAGCGGATAGTTAGACCAACATGATTCACCTATAAATGTGGTAGACCTGGCGAACCGCGTTTCACTTGTGACCTTCAGATGGGCATGTGCAGCACTCACCTACCTTGCACTGTGCTGCACTCTTGCCTGCTCAAATCTGTGCCAAGGCTGCTCGGGCAACATGAACAAGGGAAGAAGACTGCAAGGCAAAGTGGGGAGGAGTGGAGTCCGGGACAAAGGATGGGCAGAGAGACAAGGCTAGGGTTGTGGGAAAAATTATTTGGTGCCAGAGAGCCCAGACAGTCCTGCGCAATGGTTTCACACAGGGTTGTGTTTGGCACATCTGTCCTGGGTCCAGTCCAAGGAAGGGAATCAGCTCTGCATCAGTCATGCCCAGCATGGTGCGCAGGGCATGGTCAGTCCCTCACATATGTCGGTGCTGGGGTTTGGTGGCTTGATACCGGGCTGCAGATGGCACAGTTACCATCAGGGGAGACATCTGCAGCCTGTATATGGGGAACAGGTGATGTTTGGGGGGGGGGGGGGGGGGTGCGAGGGGTGGGGGCGCACACGATGGTCTCATGGGGAGGTAGGTCACAGTGCAATGTGCCTTGAGATATGAGGGGTGAGGTCTACATGGGGCATTGGACAATCAACATCAAACGGTTTGGGGGAATGACAGGAATAACAGCGACAATCACTTTGGAAGAAGGATATAAGGGGAGGAATAAGAGAAATCTGCACGTAATGCCTGTCCAGTACAATGGGAGGGCATTCAATGGTTACAGGGGCTGGGGTGTTGGATGGCGGCCGGGGGGGGGGGGGGGGGGTGGTTGAAGGCAATTGTTGGAAGCAGGTCACGTAGGCAAATCTCAGCACCACAATTTTTCAAGCTCATCCAATGACACAGTTGAAAAATAGTGGGCTGGTTTCTCCGCAGCCCCGCGTGCGCAATCGTGGCCGGCGCCGGGACGGAGAATCCAGTTCCACGCCGTAATCAGGCCCTGCGCCGAGCGATTCTCCGCGCACCGAAAATCGGCGTCGCCGCGGAGTACACCGCGCGGGCCGTGGGCCCATTGCCAGAGGCCTGCCCTGCAATCCTCCGCTCCCGACCGGCCGAGTTCCCGACGGCGTGAAACTAACCACCTATTGCCAGTCGGGGTGCTGGCGTGGCATCTGCGGACTTAGTCCACGGCCGCCCTGGTCAGGGGCGGGCGAATTGGAGACCAGGGGGAGCCTTATAGGCAGCCGGCTATTAAATGTGCAGGGTCTGAGGGTCAGGCGAGCAGCCTATCAGGGGGTTTACTTTTTCTGCCTGGCTCCGCGGTCCGAGTCTACCTTTTCTCAAAGAATTTCGGGAGTAAAACGCCACCATTTTTGTTCCGGCATGGAGACATAGTCTCATTTTGGGAGAATCCAGCCCAGTGTATGTAAACATTTGTCAGGGGAAGACTCTCAGGCCCTTTGGGAGGAGGTGACCACTGCACTTTCAGGCGAGGGAAGGGGCACCCCACTAACTCCTGCTTTACCAAATGGATGGCATGGCACAGCTGAGACATGTTAGGAACAGTCAGATGCCAATTGAGGGATTTGGGCACGTTAACTCATGGTGTGCATTCTGCAAGAACTTATTCCGCATTGGGCTCATCTTTTGATTGGGTTCCAAATGCTCTTTGTCCCTCTCCTCGGAAAGCGTGAGGGTCAGAATGGTCCAACTGTAATGTGGCAGCAGCCAAAGTGTATATGCCTAATGCCCCTAAGGCCTCAACCTAAAGCTTCACATGCCACCCAACAACCCCCCCCCCCCCCCCCCCCCCGCACCCCTCCTCTTGATTACTGTGATTACATTAGTGCATGTTTGGGCTGTGGTCCACAATGAAGGATTAAGTCTGACAATGCCATCACTGAGGCTGCTATCAACTAGCTACACTCAATACAATCCAGCCCCATCTGTGAAAGCGCTGTCATGTATGGGGCATTTGTGGGGTGGCTACAGGGGTGGGGGAAGGCTCCTACAGGTGATCCTGAAGGCAGTGCTCCACTGCAAGGGATGATCTGGGGATGAACTAGCTGGGATGAGTGCAACCAAATGATTCCCATTCCACGGAAGCTTTTGGCATTACCTAGGCTGCACCAAAGATGGTTCACATACTTCCAGGTGAGCGAGAGATAGTGGCACAGACACCATCACCTGTCAAAGCATGTGGTGGTGCACATCTGTCACATTGTCTGGAAGGTGTTGACGCCGCAGGGACTGGTGCAGCCTCTTCAAGCATCTCTCCAACATTCCACTTCCTACGGGAGCCTTCAAGGGAGACAGGAGCAGCATTGCAATCCTCAGTGCACTCTTGGCAGTATGCCTGCAGTTTTGAAAGGTGCCGTGAGAAGGACAATTATTACTCAATGATTCTCTTCTTGATATTTGGGGTCAACCCTAAATCCACACTGCAGTATCTCTCCACAGGCCATTGCTTATGTGTGACAAGTATTCGGGCCTCATCACCATATTGCGTACCCATAATCAGATCATTCTTCAGCACACATTCATCTCACTGATGGATACAGCCTGTGAGTCATCTTACCTTTCAATGGACTGTGCAAGGTTCAGCAGCAGCATCGTGTAACCGCTGTCAAGCACTCATGAACCTGTCTCCATTCCCATGCAGCGGGCAGCACGGTAGCACAAGTGGATAGCTCTGTGGCGTCATAGCGCCAGGGTCCCAGGTTCGATTCTCCGCTGGGTCACTGTCTGTGCGGAGTCTGCACGTTCTCCCTGTGTCTGCGTGGGTTTCCTCCGGGTGCTCCGGTTTCCTCCCGCAGTCCAAAGACGTGCAGGTTAGGTGGATTGGACATGATAAATGGCCCTTAGTTGACCAAAAAAAGGTTAGGAGGGGTTATTAGGTTATAGGGATAGGGTGGAAGTGAGAGCTTAAGTGGGTCGGTGCAGACTCGATGGGCCGAATGGCCTCCTTCTGCACTGTATGTTCTATGTTCTCGCCTTGACATCTGCGGGCCTGAAAATGCAGATGCTCCATTTAGGTATCAACTAGTCACATCGTTTTTTTAAAAAAATATATATTTTATAAAAAATTTTCAAACAAAAATGTTTCCGTTTTTACAACTCAACAAGGGATTATACATTAACTGGTAAATAACATTATTTAAATAATATAGTGAACTAACAACAACAACTAAAAAAAAAAAAGCAAAAACACAAAATAGTGCTCCCCCCCCCCTCCCCTCTGGGTTGCTGCTGCTGTCCTTTCTATCTTTTCATTATCGTTCCGCGAGATAATCAAGGAGCGGTTGCCACCGCCTGGAGAACCCCTGAGCCGATCCTCTCAACGCAAATTTTATTTGTTCCAATCTTATGAACCCTGCCATGTTGTTTATCCAGGCCTCCACGCCTGGGGGTTTTGCTTCCTTCCACATGAGTAGAACCCTACGCCGGGCTACTAGGGACGCAAAGGCCAAAATATCGGCCTCTTTCGCCTCCTGCACTCCCGGCTCTTCCGCAACCCCAAATATAGCTAACCCCCAGCCTGGCTTGACCCGGACCTTCACCACCTTTGAAATTACCCTTGCCACGCTCCCCCCAGAACTCATGCAGTGCCGGACACGACCAGAACATGTATGTGTGGTTCGCCGAGCTTCCCGAGCACCTCCCACACCTGTCCTCCACCCCGAAATACCTGCTCAGTCTTACTCCCGTCATATGTGCTCTATGTAGAACCTTAAAGCTAGTCACATTGTTGATAATAAAGAGCACGCATCGAAGGTAGTGGAACTTTGCTCTGATCCCATATGAGGCAGTTTCAGATATCTGCATTTAAAGCAGGCATTGGCATGACCACTTAGCCACGCAGACTGCCCATCAGAGAACTGGAACATGGTTAATATCAAAGCACATTAGCCACACCTTCTGGACCAGAGAGGCATCTTCACATGTTACAGTCCGTTATCTCAGGCCTTGTGTAGGTTAGGAGGGGTTACAGGGATAGGGCAGGGGATTGTGCTCAGGTAGGGATCTCATTCAGAGTGTCAGTGCCGACCCGATGGGCTGAATGGCCTCCTTATTCACTGTAGGGATTCCATGGACACATATCTCTGATTTAGTATAGTCATGCCCTCTAACAGGAATCTCAAGACTCGCCACTGGTTAGCTCAGTCCATAGCTTCACATCATACAGGTAGAGAAGTGGGGGCTACTATAGGGATGGTGTCTAGATGTACATGCAGACATGACACAAGACTACCGGCCAGCAGAAGTGCATAAGAGCCCCGAGTATTGGTGGATAGGTAACCCAAACTCATGCCTGATTCGCATGACATGGAAGACCCTTGAAAGCTGGAAAGACTCAGATTGACTGCAAAGCAAATCGTCATTCAATCCTCTAAGATCCACACTGAGCACTCTTCAGTGAAGAAGCGTCAGAAGACTAAAGCAGAATACATTTTCTAAACTCATGGGGCCACGGGGTATGAACCTCTGATGCAGGTCTCAGAGAAGTGTTATCCAACCACCATGTTCTTCAAGGCAGAGGCTTTGCTCATGTTGCTGTCGTACAGAGAACAACCAGGCACTGTAATGAAATGGTGCAGAACACCATAGACCTGAAACACATGATGGGACATATCCATAGAATCCATAAAATTCCTACTGTTGCAGGGAAAAAAGTCAACCTGAGTCAGAAGTTTGAATCGCAAGACAGAGTTTATTGTCTGAAGCTCCAGGGAGAACAGCGGGCCGGAGTTAAAAGACAGCACGGTCCACACTGAACTCAAAGTACATACAGAAAGGCTTCATCTTATACAATACAGATTTCTTACAAGTTTTGGCGGGCTTTTGGGTTAATGCATATTTACAGTTTTATCCTGCAGACATGATTCTTGGCGGGCTTATTCATGAAGGTATTATCGTAGGTTAGTTTCAGTGGGCCATTACCGGTTCCCACTTCACAGCCCATTCATTCATAATTTCATTCATTTATAGTTTTCGCGGGCTTCCTGGCTCTGACGTCAACACCATGCTTTTTAATAGGATTTATTTAGGTTCACAATAGGTTAACTAGATCAAATGGTGATGGCTTTTGGCTGGCGATTGAGATATGTTCCGGGTTTCATAACGAGGTGTTAAATGCAGGCTTTGTATCGATTGGGAATACTTTATTGTCCTGATAGGATCTGTGTCTGGGCTTTTTAAGTGTGGTCTTTCTGTGCTACCCATCTGATTTAACCCTTTGCCTGCCTGTTTCTGATACAGTGTCAGCCATGATTTATGGTCTTGATCCGTTGTCCCGAATTTTCCCCTTACACTACAGTGCAGAAAGAGGCTATTCAGCCCATCGAGTCTGCACTGTCTGCACATCGAGTCTCCTGTGAAAGAGCGCTCCCCTCTGAAAGAGCACCCCACCTAGACCCACTCCCATCCTATCCCTGTATCCCGACCTAACCTGGACATCTTTGGACACTCTTGGGCAAATAAGCATGGCCAATCCAGCTAACCTGCACATCTTTGGCCTATGTGTGGGGAGAGGGGGCATCTGTTACACTTGTTTGACCTTGGAGCATTGTTTCAGATAGAGGAAACAGCAACAAGATATATTTACATATGCAAAGTATATACAGATTGTGAACACTATGTAATCTGAGTATTTCATAATTTTTCTTACACTCCCCTAAGTCTTAGCATAGTGGCTAGCACTATTGGCTTCACAGTGCCAGGGTCCCAGGTTCGATTCCCGGTTTGTGTGGAGTCTGCACGTTCTCCCTGTGTCTGCGTGGGTTTCCTCCGGGTGCTCCGGTTTCCTCCCACAAGTCCCGCAAGACGTGCTGTTCGGTAGTTTGGACATTCTGAATTCTCCCTCAGTGTACCTGAAGAGGCGCCAGAATGTGGCGACTAGGGGCTTTTCACAGTAACTTCATTGCAGTGTTAATGTAAGCTTACTTGTGACAATAAAGATTATATAACAAAGTCTTGGTGATTCCCCAACAGCTACAGCCGAGGTGGAGGCAGCTGCTGATTGCTACACCCAGTTGCCGCAACGACATTGGTGGATGTCCTTTGAGGGCCAGGGCTTTGGGTCTCCTGCAGTGGGGCAGGTGCATCCTCCTTGGGGTCATAGGCAGAGGAGAATTGGAGCAGTTGGACAGACCAAGAGAGTCTGGGGTGGATTAGCCCAGGGTGTCTGGTGACCCTGCTCCTCTCCATGAGTGCCTGATGGCCCCTTCCTGACTCGGAGGGGAAGAGGATCCTGGAGGGAGGTCAAAGTGCCTCATCCCTCTTTTGCCTGGCCAATACTGTAACACTGTCATGGCTGAGATGATGGTATGCAGGTCCTTGAGTATCATCATAGAATCATCATAGAATTTACAGTGCAGAAGGAGGCCATTTGGCCCATCAAGTCTGCACCGGCTCTTTGAAAGAACACCCTACCCAACCCCACACCTCCACCTTATCCCCATAACCCAATAACCCACCCAACACTAAGGGCAATTTTGGATACTGAGGGCAATTGAGCATGGCCTAGCCTGCACATCATTGGACTGTGGGAGGCAACCGGAGCCACCCGGAGGAAACCCACGCAAACACGGAGAGAACGTGCAGACTCCGCACAGACAGTGACCCAAGCCGGGAATTGAACCTGGGACCCTGGAGCTGTGAAGCAATTGTGTGAACCACTATGCTACCGTGCTGTTGTATATCAGGCACAAAGTCTTGGGCCATGGTTTGGATAGTGGTCGCCACCTTTCCACGGGTGATGAGATACACTGACACATCAGTGCCGTGACATCAGTGTAATAATCTACACGGAACACACAGGCTGGGTTGATTGTTTTCCGCATGGGTCTTGAGGAGTATGATCTCCCTCTCTAACTATAGGGATGATACCATATTGTTTGTAAGGTTGGCCAGATGGGAACCGACCGACAGAGAGGACCCGGTGAGCTTCAACTGGGCCCCTTTGTAAATAGTACGTATTATAAATAAATGTTTTCTTCGTGTTACTCATGTGACTCCCTTCACCTTTATTAAAATCAGATTGAATCTTCCATTCTAATCCAGTGATGCACCCTGACCTCCCTGCCTGTTGTGCCCCTGTCTTTGGAGCTCCAACATCTCTCTGAGAGCCAGGTCCATGTGCTCGTCATCGGACTCGGACTCAGCAGGGGGACTCTGGCCTTCAGCAATTCTCCAAATGCGGGTGAACGTGGTTGTCACTGCGTCCACCTGCTGTGGACCAGAATCTGTGCTGTGCTCACCAGAATGTGAGCTAATGTCACCTAAGCCTATCCAAAAACTAGTTCCCACTGAGGTGTGAGTCTCTGCGCTGATGGAGGGTGTGGGTGAACGCAGTGACGGCCCTCCGTTGAGTGGGTCCTCAGGATCCTCATCCGAGATGTTCTGGCGGCCGGGCTGATGGTCTGGCTGCGGGTGGCCTTCTTCCATTTCCTGCTGGTGCTTGTCAAAGAGAGAAGTTATAATTAGTGGTTGGCTGCATAGTCACCAACATTACAAAAGACTCATGGTTTTGGTTGGTGGTCAAAGAGCAGTTGATGGGTCCTCACTGGCATGTCAGGAGATACCAACCTCTCTTTCGGAGTAGGCCCGATGCAGGTCCTCGTCAATCAGCTTTGCTGCCGGCTGCACATAGTGGGTGAGAGATCTGAAGCCCGGCATCCCTCCCTCCCCCCGCACTGGTCTGGGATCCCTCCCTGTCGTTGTGGGCAGTCTTGTCCTGCATAAAGACGGGTGGACGGACTGTGAGCGGGATGGATGTCAATGCATACACGCATGCCTGCCTTCAGTGTGTACTGAGTGGACCTACGTGAGGATGAAGAAACATGAGCTGTGCAAGATATAAGAAGAGCCGAAGATGTAAAAGTGTGTGTGAGGAAGAGTCATGGTGATGTCCCATGTGTTGGCAGTGTGTGAGATCCTTGTGGACTGTAGCCCTATGGATGCCTTATGGGCTTGTGAGAGTTCAGAGTGAGGAGAAGGTGGGACTTATCCTAACAGATCAGATGAGATCATTCATCCTCTTCCTGCACCAAATGTCAGATCTCCTCTGCGGCGCTTTTGCGCTGACCACACTGGCAACCTCCTCCCATGCCTTTGTGGTGAGGCTACCATTGCCTACTTCTGCTCCCAATTCCTATGTTCCTGTGTAATCGTGTGAATGTGCCGACTGGGGAGCCAACATGACGTTGAACGTTCCTGTGGACTCAATCGCGGAAACTCTTGCAGCCTAACATCACTGCCTGTTTTTGTTTCAAATGGATCAACAGGAGCAAACTGGAGAAGTATCCAAAATGAGAATAATCTAATTGATACAAGTCAAACACGGTGTTGTGGAGGTGGGTACCCCGGCCCACGGGCCTTTTTGATATGATTTCAGGAAGGGACATCCAGGTGAGAGTAAAAACAAACTAAAGGCGCAGTGGGTTAGCCCTGTTGCCTCACGGCGCCGAGGCCCCAGGTTCGATCCTGTCTCTGGGTTACTGTCCGTGTGGAGTTTGCACATTCTCCCTGTGTCTGCGTGGGTTTCACCCCCACGACCCAAAGATGTGCAGGTTAGGTGGATTGAACACGCTAAATTGCCCCTTAATTGGAAAAAAAAATGAATTGGGTACTCTAAATTTAAAAAAAAACACAAATGAAGCAACAAACTTGGATGATGTTTAAATTTCTTTGTGAGAGCTGCCCACTAAAAAGAAGATGACAATTAGAATTCAAAATAAAACCTATCTATAGACAAGGAAAAAAAAGTGTACAAGCTAGGGAAGTGATTCAGGATGGGGGAAAGTGCTAACTGGGATGCCACTGTGTCTTGTGTTCTCTACCCTCGACTGTTTTAATTCACATTGATGCCTGAGTTGCACAACCCAATGCAAACGAGTCAATTTTTCAGCTGATGCTAAACTGAGAGGGACAATTGAGATGAATGAAGCAAGCAGCTACAAAAGTAATTAAGTCACCCTGTATCAAGCCAAATTAGTGGCAAACAATATTTATTACATGTAAGAGAAAGGTACGAAATATTGTCAAAGGATGTCACTAATATACTTAGGGGCAGTGTAGAAATAGCTAAAATGAAGCAGAAAGTAAACCTGACATTGATAGAAGTAAATACATAAACTTGTATGACACTTTTCATGACTTCAGGGCATCTCGGAGTGCTGTACGGCTAATTAAGTACTTATTGAAGTGTATTCCCTTTTGGAATGGTAGACTTAACGCTTAATCTATCAGGATCACTGTGGGGTAACAAAAAAGCAAATCAAACAGAATGCTTCATTTTACAATTAACAGCACACAACAGAGGCGCACCAGGCTAGTGAACCTTGCAAAATCCTCTTTCCTCACACATAGGGCCGGAAGTGGGAGCGTTGTCCCTCAGGCTAGTCAAGGAACAAGCTGACATGGTCATATCACAGAATCGTACATATTACTCAATATCTCAGTCTCGTCCAACTTTTTTTAAAAATTCCAATTAAGGGGCAATTTAGCGTGGCCAATCTTTGAGTTGTGTGGGTATAACCCACGCAGACACGATGAGAATGTGCAAACTCCACACGGACAGTGACCCAAGGCCGGGGTCGAACCCGGGTCCTCGGTGCCGTGAGGCAGCAGTGCTAACCAATGCGCCACCCCGCCGCCCTTGGCTCGTCCATCTTCATTCCTGGGTATGCGCGCGACACTGGTAAGTCAGATCCAGCAGAGTTGGTGGTCATAGTCAGGTGGGAGTGACCCTGGTAATAATAATAATCTTTAGTGTCACAAGTAGGCTTACATTAACACTGCAATGAAGTCACGGTGAAATGCCCCCAGTCGCCACATTCTGGCTTCTTGAACTGTGGCAGTCCATGTGGTTCAGGTACATCCAGAGTGCTGTTAGGGTGGGAGGTTCAGGATTTAGATCTTTTTTAAAATTCTTTCATGGAATGTAAAATGGCGAGCCTTTGTTACCCACCCCTATTTGCCCTTGAGTGGTTTGCTAGGCCATATCTGAGGGCAGCTAAAAGTCAGCCATGTTACTATGAATCTGGAGTCACATGTAGGCCAGGCCAGGTAAGGATCAAAGATTTCCTTCCCTAAAGGGCATTAGTGAACCGGATGCGTTTTTACAACAATCAACGCTAATTTCAAGATCACAATGAAGGCATTGTAACAGTGAAGGAATGACAATATAATTCCAAGCCAGGATAGTGAGTGACTTGAATGGAAATGTGCAGGTGGTGATGTTCCCATGCATCTGCTGCCTTTGTCTTTCTCGATGGTAGAGACCACAGGTTTGGAAAGCTGTTAGGAGCCTTGAGGGTTGGGGTGGGGGAGGGAGGTGGTTGGGGGGGCGGGGGCGGGGGAAGGGGGGGGGGGAGAGCGCCGGGGGAGATTGCTGCAGGACATCCCAGTATACACTATTGCCACTATGCATTGGTGGTGGAGGGTGTGAATGTTTAAGGTGGTGGGTGGGTGCCAATCAAGTGGGCTGCAGCTGGATAATGTTGTGTTTCTTGAGTGTTGTTGGAGATTCACTCATCCAGCCAAGTGGAGAATTCCCATTATATTCCTGACTTGTGCCTTGTTGACTGTGGATAGGCTTCAGAGAGTCAGGAGGGGAGTTACTTGCTACAAAATTGCCATCCTTTGACCTGTTCTAGTATCCACAGTATTTATATTGCTAGCCCAGTTCAGTTTCCCGTCAATTGTAATGCCCTGAATGTTGATCATCGGGAATTCAGATATGGTACTGCCATTGAATATCCATGGGAGATGGTTAGATTCTCTCCTGTTGGAGGTGATCATTGCCAAGCAGTTGTCTGGCATGGATGTTACTTGACACTCAAGCCTGAATGTTGTCCAGGTCTTGCTATATTCAAGCATGGACTGCTTCTGTAGCTGAGGAGTTGCGAATGATGCTGAACATTGTGCAATCCTCAGTGAGCATCCCCGATTTTGACATTATGAATAAAGGAAGAAAATTGATTGATGTACCATCAATTCACTACAAGACGATGAGAACGAGTGAACATAGGCTTTATTATCCAAGAACTTGCCTGCCTGTGACTGCTGTAACAATGAGCACCGCCCACAGGCGGCAGGTCTATATACCGCCCCAGGGGGATGGAGCCAGAGGCGGAGCCCAGCAGGGTTCCAGTACAATACATGGAAGGAGATCATATTACCAATCCCTGGCCATAGGCCACAGTACTATACAGACAACTTATATTATGGTGAATACATTCACCACATTGATGAAGCAGTTGAAGATGGTTGGGCCTAGGACGCTACCCTGAGGAACTCATGCAACAATGTGCCGGGACTGAGGTGATTGATTTCCAATAACCATACCATCACCCTTTGTGCTCGGTATGGCTCCAAACTGGAGAATTTTCCCCATGATTCCCATTGACATCAGTTTTGCTAGGACTCCTTGATGCCATACTTAGACAAATGCTGCCTTGATGTCTAGAGCAGTCACTCTCACCTCAACTGTTTTGATCATTTTTGGACCAAGACTTTAAAGAAATAATGAGCCAAATGGCCCTGATAAAACCCAAACTGGGTGTCAGTGAACAGTTTATTCCTGTGTAAATCCACGTGATAACACTGTTGATGATCCCTCCTATGACTTTGCTATGATCCAGAATAGACTGATCGAGCGGTGATTGCACATTGGATTTGACCTGCTTTTTGTGTACAGGACGGACCTGGGCAATTTTCCGCATGGTCGGTCAAGTGCCAGTGTTGTAGCTAAACTGGAATAGCTTAGCCAGGGGAGCGGGAAGTTCAGGAGCACAAGTCTTCAGTACTATTTCTGGAACGTTGTCATAGCCTATCAGCTTTGCAGTATCCAATGCCTTCAACCATTTCCCGGTTTCATGTGGAGTGAATCAAATTGACTGTGAATTAAATTCCATGATGCTGGGGACCTCAGGAAATGGCTGTGATGGATCATCCACTTGTCACTTCTGACAGATGATTGTACCAACTGCTTCAGCCTTGTCTATTGCACTGATGTGTTGGGGTCCTCCATCGTTGAGGGCAGGGATATTTGAGGAGCCACCTCCAATTAGCTGGTTAGTTGTCCATCGCCTTTTACAACTGGATGCGGAAGGACTGCAAAGCTTAAAACTGCATTATTGTTTGTGGGGTTGCATAACTCTATCACATGATACTTCCACCGTTTGACAAGTAGTCCTGTAATTGTAGAATTATCATAGAATTATCATAGAATTTACAGTGCAGAAGGAGGCCATTCAGCCCATCAAGTCTGCACCGGCTCTTTGAAAGAGCACCCTACCCAAGGTCAACACCTCCACCCTATCCCCATAACCCAGTAACCCCACCCAACACCAAGGACAACCCCGGACACTAAGGGCAATTTATCATGGCCAATCCACCTAACCTGCACATCTTTGGACTGTGGGAGGAAACCGGAACACCCGGAGGAAACCCACGCACACACGGGGAGGATGTGCAGACTCCTCACAGACAGTGACCCAAGCCGGGAATCAAACCTGGGACCCTGGAGCTGTGAAGCAATTGTGCTATCCACAATGCTACCGTGCTGCCCTAAATAGTTTCACCATCTTGCCAGATACATCAATTTTAGGTATATCTGGTTCTGCTCCTGGAATGCCCTCCTGCACTCCGCATTGAGACAGAGTTGGTCGCTTGGCTTCAGGTCAAATACAGGAAAGGAAACATCCTATGATTATTAACTGCCTTCCATCCTCAACCAATAAGTCAGTACTCCTCCATGTTGAGGATGTATTGAGGGGATCAAAGGCACAGAGTATATAATTGGTGGGGACCTTCATTGTCCATCACCAAGATTCACTTGATAATACCACAACTGAGCCCTGAAGGACTTAGCTGACAGGTTGGGCATGCAGTAGGTAGTAAGTGGACCCCCGCATGAAGGAATAACCTATTTGACTTCATCCTCACCAATCTACCTCTCACAGATTAATTTGTCCATAACAGCATTGATGCAATCCTTCTGGAGACAGACTCTCACCTTTACACTTAGAACACCTCCGATCATGTTGTGTGGCATTGTTAGGGTGCTAAACGAGTTATGTTAGCATCAGTACAGTAGCAGCCATGATAAATTGTGGGCCACCCAGAAACAGCAAAATTGTCTTCCCTCATTTGCAACTTCATGGACTGGGAGATCTCTCACTCCTCCATCACTCTCAAGCCAGATGACTTGCTTCTGGTTCAAGGGGAAGTGTAGGAGAGCATGGCCCATGGGACATCTGACATACCTTAAACACTGGTGGCTGCAGGATTACATACAAGCTGAACAGCAGTCAGCATGCTAATCAACCTCACAATCAACGGATCAGACCAGAAGCTGTGCACTCCTGCCAGATCTAAACAACTGATGGTGGACAATTAAACAAGTAACTGGAGGAGGAGGCTCCATAAACATTGTCATCCTCAATGATGGCAGAGTCCAACACATGAGTGCAAAGTCAAGACTGAAACATTCACAGCCACCATTAGCCAGAATTTCTGAGTGCAAAATTCTTCTTGCTCTTCTTCTGAAGTGTCTTCCCCCCCCCCCCCCCCCAACATGTTCCAATCTTCAGACAATTCAATTTACCTCACGTTATCAAGAAACGGCTAAGTGCATTGGACACAGCAGCTGCTACGGATCCTGACAACAACCCATGCTGTTCCTGTACCAGCGATAACACTGGAATTTACCCGACAAGGTGGAAAATTGCTCAGGTTTGCCTTGTTCACAAAAAAAGCAGGACAAATCCAAACCACTCCGGGAGAACCCAAGAAATATGAATTAGAAACCCAATTGGAAACAGAAAACCACAAGTGTTCAAGCAGTTCTGATCAATAGTCATAATTCGGAAGTGTGTGTATGCATGCGTAACTAACAGGGCTATAAGGTAAAACTGATAGATTTTTGTTGCGTCAAAACTGTCGGAAGTCTGTATTTTCGGAAAGTAGCGAAAGCCGTACCGGCATTTACAACACCGCCTTAGCCCCCTGTTCCAAATTTAGAAGAAGCAGTCGGATAGGAAAGATGGCCATGCAGGCAATGCAGCGCCTCATGAACCCTGAGGAATTTGCGGTCGCAGCGACTAGCAGCAGTAGAGTGTGACAATGTCCCATTTGGGAGGAGGAAATCTCAAGGACAAAGAATGGCCCCTGTGGAATGATTTCTGCGATAATGAGGAATCAGGTCCCGGAAGTATAGGGCATACTTGGTGGGAGAACCTGAGCGAGATACACAAAAAGAGCTTGGGAAAAGCTCGCAAGCCGATGGCAATCGTGTCCTGTTTGGCACAATTGCGAGGCACAGAGGAGGTCGTCAAGACGCTCCGCAAAGAAGTTGAGGGCATACATCGGATGAGTAAAGTCGATGTAAGCAAAGTTGAAAAAGAGAATTTAGAATTAAGGAGGAAATTGGCAGCAAAGGATGGAGAGGTGGCTGACACCAAACGGGATCACCAGTCTTGTCTGGCGCATTTAAGCAGTTTCCAGTCGCAGTATGAAAAGGCCTACCAGGACTCGCAACGTGCTGTCCTGGTAAGAGAAGAGACAGAAAAACAGGTAGAAGCGTCACAGAGACAGTGTAGCGATATAAAAGCAGCATTAAGAGCACTCCACGCTGCCACCACAGAACAAAGACAGAGCACCTTAGATCACGCAAAGTGCCGGAAGCAGATTGCAGAGCTTCAATCACTGCTTTCTGTTCAGAAAGGTTTTCAGGAAACCTTTGGGGAAAAGTTAGACCAGGAAGACGGCCCTGATTGGGAAGAGTTACACGAAACAGCGCAGAGATATGTTCAGGGAACATGTGCGCAGGGAAAGCCCCAAAAGAGAAAAGCACCCCAGCCCCCCACACAGCAGATAGTTCAGGCTCCAATGAACCCTGTAACCACCCACCGCACAGCCACATTGGACGATGCGGAATATCTATATTCCACCCCCTTAACAGTGACCCAATTACGGGACGCGTGCGAGAAGATCACACCGTTCCTCTCCGCCTCAGACCCCCACCATTTCTTTGCCACAGTTAGACATCAGCCGAACATGTACGGCCTGGATGAGAGAGAGCATGTAAAGCTCATGGTTTTAAGTTTAGATCCGTCAGTAGCAGCAGCCCTTCCCAACCCACAGAATGTAGGAGGAGGCACCCTTGCAGAAATGCATACCGCGATCCTGGATGCGATCGGGTATAACCGGGGTGACCCCGTAGATGGCCTCAATAAGTGCAGGCAGGAAAAGACAGAACACCCCACAGCGTTTGCTGGACGCCTGTGGATTCATTTCACAGCAGTTTTTGGTCATTTAGAACGCACCCATTTGTCCCAAGACGTTATGGCCAAATGGACCCGCACCCTTATCTCCCATGTCACAGGGGCAGGACAAAAAGCCTGTACGAATTATGACCCCCCCGAGGAAGCCCACAATGAGAAATGGGTTTTAAAAAGATTGTCCCGCGCCTGGGAGCAGTCTGTACAAAGCAAACCCACAGTTAAAAATCCCGAAGAACAGCAGGCAGAAGCAGACAAACCCGCAGTTAGGGAACCCGAGGAAGAGCAGGCAGACATGCATCCAGTTAAAACGCACCAGAACCCCGCATGGGTAAACGAAGGAAGCAACAGCGCCCCCCAGAAACCACCGGAATGTTATAATTGCGGACAATTAGGACATTACGCACGAGAATGTCATGCCCCCCTGAAACTGCAACAGAATCAGCCCACAAATGCCCCCCGAACCAGCGAAGACACCAACAGCCCCGACCCCCCACACAGGGAACCATACCCAAGGGAACAATGCACCAGAGAGCCTGCTCCACCTTATGTGCACCAAGGGTCATGTTACAACTGTGAGCAGCCAGGACACTTCGCCCGAGATTGCAGGAGATCCCCACCAGCTAGACTAGCCCCCAGATATGAAAGAGAACACCACCCACAGCAGCTACAAGGTCCCAGCTGCCCCATGAAAACTGTGAGCGCTTACCCACCACTTCTCATGGCAGCGTTACCTCAGCAAGGCCACTTCATTTTTATTTCACTCCTCCTCCCTTTCTTCTTCGGTCACGCTGCACTCCCTCCATATGGTAATTACACACCAGCCCAAATGTGATTTACGATGTCCCGTATTCTGATGGAACCTGCAGAATGTTTTATGTTGTTTGTACGTTTGTTAAATGTTGTATGTCCGACAGGAGAATTTTTCTCACTGCCACACGCCTATTCAGCCGAAACCTCTGAGGACTTGCCCTCAGAGACCCACCGTTGCCACACGCTTGTTCAGAGGAACTAGCTTTTCAGCTGATTCTTGTTTGGGTATCAGACGCCCGCTCATAACTGCCCTTCCGGTTCGAAGGATGGAACCACTACGGCAGCCCCACCACGATGACTACATTTTTGCCCGTTCTTGTCGGTTGCTCAGGCAGTGGAGAAATGGCTTGAGACCCGCCCTACCTGGGAACCCCCCCACCCCCTCCCCGCTGGTCAATCACGCTCGGGTAGGGGAGATACGGCATTGGGAGCCGTCCTACCCGGGGACTCCATCCAAATCTTACCCGTTGCGGCCCATACGCACCTCATTTGGCATTTTTCATTTCAAAACGTTTTGTTTGTTTAGGTAACCCTTAATTTGCCGGCCATATGCTATTTACATCCTGGAACATTTGGATGGTAAATCAGCACTGGTTCGTCATTGGGAAGTGTGCCGTGTCCTAAAATTTGTTTTTGAAAAGAAATGAGGGAGTCACACATAGTGACCAATTATAAAGGGAATAATTGACACCAAAGGACAGACACACTAGCATACCAGATATTAAACAAAGATAGTTCCAGACACTCTGCTTCTTTCTACAGAACTCCAGAAGCTCCAGGACCGGAGAAAATAAAGAGAAGGGAAGAAAGAGAAGGACAGAGAACAGCCATGAGGACTTCCTTCATCGTGATCAACATACTGTTTATGGACAATTGGTTGCGCGGGAACGCGAACCCCATGACTTCAAACCCCCCAGCCGTTAATGTTTCACTGCCCCGCAGTACCCAGAGCCCAGTCACCAGTGACACTGCATCATCCTGGTGTGCCAGGTTCATAACCTGGTACTCCCTGTCCTATGTGATCGAAACACTGTTAGCGTTGGCAATACTCTGCTGTGTAGTGCGGACTATGCGCCTACATAAATGGAGAAGGAGAGCCTACCGCGCTCAAACCCCAGTATACAGAATCAGATCCCCTATGTTCGGTTACGACCAGACCCCAGATCCCCGCGATCTATTATAAAATAATAAAGTGCATTCACTTGCGTTTATTGTTGTTGTAAATAAAGAGATGTAAAAACAAAAACTTTTTCATGAACAAACACCATTGTATGATCCTGAGGTTGACTGCCAAGCCAGGAAAGACTGTATGTAATGCTGTGATTTTGTTGTATGATTGAGGAAGGTAGGATAATGGAATGTTTAAGCGAGTGTAGTATATTAAGGATAAATTAGAGGTTCCAAGTTGTTGTTTTGTAATGCATGTCCCTGTCTGACATAGCGCCCTTAGAATTGTTAGTTAAAATTTTTGTGCATAGCTATGGTCAGTGCAGAGTAACAATAATGATGTGATCCTTCACGCTTCGCATTAGGATCACAAGGAGGGTATGTAGCCATGTAAAATGGCTAACACCCGATTAGGATGGCCAAACCCCGATTTAAAATGGCGAATGGAAGAGGCTGATGGGAAAATCAGCCAACAGGACTCAAACAGACAGCTGCAGGTAAAACAGTATATTCGCCTCTGGGGAAGCCAGACAGAATCGATACCTGCAGCCATCAACACAACAACACACCAGCCATCTGCATAGTAAGTAGCAATCCCGGGAACAATATGCTACAAATTAGAAACACAAAGCCAACCCAGACATTTTGGCGCCAGCAGGAGCTTACACAAAGAGAGGTGAATGACCACCCCTCGATCAAGGAATCGCTCCAGCATTGGAGAATATCGAACCAAGTGATTGGGACCAAGTCCAATCACTTGGAACCAGGTACAAGGTCCGCCCTGAGAGGCAGGAAGCCCCTGGGGACTATAAGAATAGGGGCCAAGTTCAAATCAACCCTTCTTCGCCTCTCTGCACCCTTCGAGACCCTTCTGCTGACCCTCTACAACAGCCGCAAGAAACAGTAAGTCTTACTCTAACGCTCGCTACGAGATAGGCACTCCTGACTATCGACCTGTACCAGCTTTGAATCCCGCAGGCTCAGAACCCATACGAAAGGCCATTCGTTTCCCTGACCTGGTGGGCCATTTCCAAAGTTAAGTATTGGCCTGTTAGTGGTAGGAAGTAGCTTAGAAGTAGAATTAATGTATAAGTATTGATTACTGTATATAATAAATGTGCGTTGATTTAACTCTTACTAAGTGGTGTGTTGGATTATTGATCATTACTCGGACTTGAACCACGTGGCGGTATCAGAAAGATACCTGGCGACTCAAGAGCAAAGGTGATAGAACAAGAGCAATTAATCAAAGGCTAAAACGAGCAACAGCTTCTTTTTTAAAAGCACTGTGCTCAAATATCTTTACAGTCAGGGAGACCGTAATCATCTTCCGCTGACATTCAATGGCATTATGATCACCAAATCCCCTGCCATCAACATTCTGGGAGTGTCCATTGATCCATAATCACCTATGGACCAGCTACATAAATGTCCTGGTGACTGAAGAAATGAATGAAAATCGCTTATTGTCACGAGTAGCCTTCAATGAAGTTACTGTGAAAAGCCCCTAGTTGCCACATTCCGGCGCCTGTTCGGGGAGGCTGGTACGGGAATTGAACCGTGCTGCTGGCCTGCCTTGGTCTGCTTTAAAAGCCAGTGATTTAGCCCAGTGAGCTAAATCGGAGGTTGGATAATCTGCTGCACATGACCGACCTCCACTACACACAGTGTGCAAATCAGAAGAGTAACCTTCAATTCACATGCCATCCAGCCTTGGGCATGTGTTACAGTTCCTGCCTAACAATGCTGGATCAAAACTCCTGTCTAACAATACCGTGAGAGCAGCTTCACAACGTGGGTGGGAGCAGTTAAAGAAGAAGGCTGACCACCACCTTCTAAACGGCAAGTAGGGAGGGACAATAAATGGTTGTCTTTTTAATGATGTATGTAACTGAGAATGAGTTTAAAAAAATAGCTCCTTTAGCCTCCACAAATAGATGCAACTGGAACCATGGCATATTTTCCCATAGGGGGGTTAATTTGAGTCACTGACTTTAATTGTTAGTAAAGGTTGCTGATGATTTATGTTACTTTTTATTATACCTGCTCCTTGTTGGTGCCAGCAATATTGTAACACTTAATGGAGCATAGGGCATGGAAGGAGGGGTAGGCCTTTGGACCTTTCAAACCTTCTCTGCCATTCAATTAGATCATGGTTGATCATCTATCTCAAAGCTATTTTCCTGCACTCTCTTATACACTGTCTCCGATATCCAGGAATCTATCAATCTCTGTCTCAGACAGTGACTGAGCCTAAACAGCTCTCTGGTGTAGAGAATGCCAAAGATTCAACACCCTCTGAGTGAAGAAGTTTTTCCTCATCTCAGTCCTAACTGGCCTATCTCTTATTCTGAGACTGTGACTGCCGTTCACTGCAATCGGCAACTGTTCAAACAGATATATTGAACTTGCCCCTCCCCCGGCGGCAGGTTAGCAGTTCGTGAGGGGTCCGGGGAGGTGCTAATTTTCTCCCTGAAGGCATTCCTACCAGCCTCCCCGCCCATCCAAATGTGCCGGCACTTTTCTGGTGGGATGGGTGAGGCCCAGGCTGGCTTCCCCGCCCTTGCCCCAGTTGAGGCCCCTGTCTGGGTACTTAATGACAACTTAAGGGCCATTTTGAGGCTGACAGGAGGAATTCAGAAGCAGGGGAAGACTGGAAATGATGCTCCTCAGGTCTCGGGTGGGCAGGGGGTGGGCCTCCTTCAACAATCACCTTTCCACATCTGGTAGCCTACACAGTCTCTGCACTCTGCTGGTTCTGTTGGGACCAGTGAGTTGCCAGCCAGACTGACTGGCAGCATTCTGAGGCAGGACCTCCTCCTGTGTGAGGGTCGAAGTCCCGTCTCTAACTGATTGGCTGTTTGGCCAGCCAATTTTGGCGGGATGTTTTCCTCGCTGACTCCTTGGGTGGCAGGGTGGGAAACTCTGCCATCCATAATATCCTGCCCATCGACTCAAGAGCTCGAACTAGAACCAAAAATAAGCCATTTTCTCAGTATAGAAACATTACAGGTAAAAAGCCATATATGGTCCTATCAATTATTCGCTAATTATTTACACAAACTGAAATGATAAATTAATGCATTTTAAGCACAAAATGGAACTAATCACCCTTCTGCGTTCACTTAGTGCAGTCACTTAGTCTTCTGTGTGCCTTTCCTGTCCACATAGTGCTACCCCAGTGGCTGCAACATGGCTGGTGCACGATTGCTGACTTTCACTTGTCCTTGGAGCATGACCTCGAGCAGCTGTGGGCCTAGGAGACCCAGCTGTGGACTGCACCATCTCGACACGGCAACCGCAATCTAGGCCGTCTGGCTGACAGACAGAGCACTGCAGAGCGACAGGGGTGCGAGGGTGAATACTGTCACCGTAAAAGAGGACAGCAGGTTCATACATGTCACTTCCCCGGGGCTCAGTTTTGGCATTCCTAATAATTTCTTGGAGGACAAATGGCTGGACTGCTGCGACACTCTAAAGCCCACTGGGACACAGGTGTCTGCAGCCATAATGGGAGCAAGCTGACCTTGCATTGTATGAGTTTGAGCCCCCACTGCAAACTTCAGACTTTTAGTGGGAGCTGTGTGTGGCAGTGAAAGTTGCAACTCAGCCATCAGATGCTGCATCATGGTTTGGTCCATGAATGAATGGACTTATGCATTGACCACCGTGCCCATGCTGGAAGGTTTAGCTCCAAATCCAATGCAAAGCCCGAATTGCTTCCAGGGTCCTCTACTTTATATTCTTCATATTCTAATTTATATATTTTAGCTCTCGAATCTATGCCACGATCACACTAATTTCTAAGCGTGTAGGAACTTCATTTATGGTATTTTAAAATGTCTACTCCTTGCTTCAGATCTGGTTTCCATCTCTTTCTACAGTTTGTTTACTTTGAGTCCACACCCAGACTTAACTAATCAAGCACAGTGAGCACAGAATCAACAGACACACATGATCAAACACAGAACAATCAAACCATTGAACACTACATCATCGGACTTCCGAGTGAGGGGAAGGTTACTCATTAGGTAGCTCTGACCAGGATCAGTGTTTTTTTAGGCCTTTATGCCCAATGTTTGAGGAGATTTGTGCAGGAAAACACTGTAGATCGGGACTACATGGTTCCCGCACCGAACACAAAGGAAAGGGAAATTAACCTGGGTTGGGTTGTGGGGGTTGGGGGCTTGGTTTCAGTTTGTGTATTTGGGTAGGGGGGGGTTAGGTTGCTGATAGTAGTTACAGGAATATCTTTGTTTTGCTCTGAGGGTTGCCGTTCATCTTGGAAAAGTCGTTAGCTTGTTTCTCTTGAATATTTATTTGGTTGTCCCTGACAGTGGAAATGGCTGATTCCAGAATGAGGGGATGGTGGGAGATCCCCGATTCGGTTGGTCACCTGGAATGAAAGTGGGTTGGGTGGCCCAGGGAAGAGACCGAGGGTTTTTGCTCACCTAAAGGATCTGAATGCTGATGTGGGATTCTCCGCTGTCCGCTACGCCAGCAGCGCACCCACGCCCGGGGATTTCCCCACGGTGTGGCGCTGCCCACAATGGGGAACCCCATTGGCCGTCTGGTGGGACGGAGAATCCCGCTGCCGGCGGGGCGCGCTGCACCAGAAAACTGGTGCGGCGGGACGGAGGATCCTGCCCGTGGCGTTTTTGAAGGAGACACACAGGAGACCAGACTGCGGAGGGGGCGGGTGGGATATCTGTTTCGCACGGGCTTTGATGGAAGCGTACGAGGTGCGGCAATGGTTAATAAACGGGTTCCCCTGTCAGCCACCAAGGTCATGGCGGATCCTAATGGTAGGTACGTGGTGGTTAATGGGTCTCTGTTGGATACATGGGTGTTTCTAAAAAATGTATATGCCCCCAACTGTGTTTATTAAGAATTTGCTAACTTTCATCCCCGATCTAGACATGGTTCTGGGAGGGGCCTTTAATTGTATACTGCAGCCTAAAATGGACCGTTCTGGGCCTAGGTCTCTGGCTCTCTCGGGAGTGACGACGGTTATGGAGCAGATGGGGGGAGCGGATCCATGGAGATTTTTGCACCCGAGCGGTAAGGAGTTTTTGATTTTCTCCCATGTGCATGAGGTATACTCCAGGATTGATTTTTTTAATTTGGTGGGGCGGGGGGGGGGGGGGGGGGGGGGACGCATCTGTTGGTTAAAAGGGCAGAATATTCGGTGATAGTAATCTCTGACCATGCTCCACATTTTGTGGACCTGGTGCTGGGGACGGATCCCATTCAGCGCTCGCCATGGAGATCAGATGTGGCGCTACTAGCGGAGAAGGGGTTCTGTGAATGTGTGTCTGTGACCATTGAGGAATATGTTAGGTTTAACAGAAATGAATCGATCTCTGCCTCCGCTCTATGGGAGGCCCTTAAGCTGATGGTAAGAGGGGAGGTAATCTCTTATAAAGTGCGCTTAGATAGGACGGTGCGAGCAGAACAGCAGCAACTGGTGGGGGAAACGGATTGTCGCTATTCTGAGGACCCTGCTCTGGAGTTGCTGGCAATTAGGAAGCAGCGGCAAATGCAGTTTGACTTGGTGTCCACGAGGAAGGTGGTGGGCCAGCTGCGGCGCTCGAGTATGATGGTTTACGAGCATGGGGCAGAAGGCCTCTTGGTTCACCAGTTGGGGTGGCAGGTGGCTTCCTGGAAGATCGTACAGGGGGGGGCACGGTAGCACAATGGGTAGCACAATTGCTTCACAGCTCCAGGGTCCCAGGTTCGATTCCCGGCTTGGGTCACTGTTTTTGTGGAGTTTACACTTTCTTCCTGTGCCTGCGTGGGTTTCCTCCGGGTGTTCTGGTTTCCTCCCACAGTTCAAAGATGTGCAGGTTAGGTGGATTAGCGATGCTAAATTCCCCGTAGTGTCCAAAAAGGTTGGGTGGAGTTGCTGGGTTACGGGGATTGGGTGGAGGTGTAGACTTAGGTGGGGTGCTCTTTCCAAGGGCTGGTGCAGACTCGATGGGCAAGATGGCCTCCTTCTGCACTGTAAACTCTAAGATCATAGATTCTGAGGGAGGTTAATCTGGCATTTGAAGCTTTCTATAGGGAACTTTATAGGTAAGAGACCCTGGGGAGTGGGCTGGACATGGCAGAATTATTGGATAGGTTGCCCTTTCCGGTGGTGGAGAGAGAGAGTAGGAAGGAGTTGGAGGCTCTGTTAAGCTCTGAGGTGGTGTTGAGGAGCATTGGGGCTGATGCAAATAGGGAAAGTCCCTGACCTTGACGGATTTCCCGTTGAGTTTTATAAGACGTTTCTGGACCCGTTGATGCCATTGATAATAGATATGTTCAATGATTCTCTAGCTTGGCGATTGTTGCCCGATACACTCTCGCAGGCCTCCCATCTCCCTCATTTTGAAAAAGGATAAGGACCCCTTAGAGTGTGGATCATATAGGCCCATCTCTCTTTTGAACGTGGATGCCAAGATATTGGTTAAGGTGCTGGCGCTGCGATGGGAGTCCTGTGTCCCAGAGGTACTTGTAGCGGACCAGACAGGTTTTGTGAAGGAGCGGCAGTTGTTGTTTAATATACGGCAGTTCTGAATGTTGTCCTCTCCCCTTCTCCAGTCTCCGAACCAGAGGTGATTACATATATGGGTGCTGAGAAAGCGTTCAACAGGGCGCACCTTTTTGAGGTGCTTAGACGACTTGGATTAGACAGAAGTTTATATCATGGGTTTGGCTGTTGTGGAAAGACCCTAAGGCCAGTGCATGCAATAATGCGTTGAGTTCAGGGAACTTTTCACTGAATAGGCGTACAAAGCAGGGGTGCCCATTGTCGCCGCTACTGTTCGAATTAGTGATAGAACACTTAGCTATAGCGCTGAGGCCTTCAGGCAAATGAAGGGAGATAAGGTGGGGGGGGGGGGGGGGGGGGGCGGGGGGGAAGCGAGCATAGGGTGTCTCTATATGCGGATGACCTGCTCTTGTATGTTACAGACCCAGTCTCCCGTATGGACAAAATCATGATGCTACTGAGGAGCTTTGGCTCCTTTTCGGGCTATAATTTGAACCTGGAGTAAATATTTTTCAGTTAAGCCCCTGGAGAGGGGAGCCAATCTGGAGGCATTGCCTTTCCGTCTTGCTTCCGATATCTGGGTATCCGAGTCACCCATGATTAATCCATGCTTAAATTATAGGTTAAATTATACAAGTTTGATTTACAGAGGTGAGATGTCCCTCTGCTGTCCCTAGCGGGCAGGGTCCAGACAATCAAGATGAATATTCTACCGAGGTTCCTATTTCTGTTCCAATGCCTCCCCAATTTCCTTGCTCAGTCTTTTATTTTGCCAAGGTGAACAAATTGGTGCTTCTTTTATTTGGGCGGGTAAGTCACCAAGAATTTGTAGGGTGTATCTTCAGAGGAACAGGCAGTCTGGGTGCCTGTCATTACCCAATGTTCTCCTTTATTATTGTGTGGCCAATGTTGAGAAGGTGCTGGGGTGGCTGGGGGAGTCAAACTCCATAAGCGGGGGGGGGGGGGGGGGGGGGGTGGGGTTCGAGTTTGCGGGCTTTGGTTACAGCTTCACTCCCGTTCTCCCCAGCGAGCTAGTCCTCAAACCCGATGGTGATATCTCTCATCATCTTGTAAAATAAATTTAGAGTCCCCAATTCATTTTTTCAAATTAAAGGGCAGTTTACCGTGGCCAATTCATCTAGCTTGCACATCTTTGGGTTGTGGAGCTGGTGAGGATGAAGTGGGAAGAGGAGTTGGGACCCATCCTGGATGAGGATGTGTGGAATGAGGCCCATTGTCAGGTGAATTCCACCTTCTCTTCCACATGGCTCAGCCTGATTCAGCTTAAGGTGGTACATGGGGCTCACCTAACTAAGGCTAGGATGAGTTCTTTGATGAGGTGGAGGGCAAGTGTGAGTGGTGCTGGTGTGGGCCAACTAATGACACCCACACGTTCTGATTGTGTCCAAGGATGGTAAGCTTTTGGGTCTCCTTCTTTAGCACCATGTCAGTGATTCTTAACATAAATCTGGAGCCTTGTCCGTTGGTGGCCATTTATGGGGGTTGCAGACCGGGGTGAAGGCGGATGTTCTTGCCTTTATCTCACTGATAGCCCAGAGGTGAGTTCTGTTGGGGTGGAAATCCTCCGTTCTGCCTGGTGCCTTGGCCTGGTTGGGTGACCTAATGGAATTTCTATATTTGGAAAAGGGCAAGTACACCGTTAGTGGATCGGTGGAGGGGTTCTACCTGAAGTGGTGGCCATTCATCTCATACTTTAAAGAATTAGTCACCATCAGCTGTTAGAAGGGGTGGGGGAGGGAGGTAGTTATTATTATTGTTGGGGGTAGGTAATTGTTGTTGGGCTGATGGGAATTATAAGATCAGTTGGGGTTTTAAACAAAATATATATTGTTATTATGACACTGACCTAGACTGGAGCCGCTTTCTGGGCTGTTTGATGTTGATGTTGTGTTTATTATCAATAAAAATATTTTAATAAAAATGTTTAAAAAAAATAACACCACATCATCCATGCTCTTTGACACTGAACACAAGTTTCTGTCAGCCCTTTGAATGCACCAAGCATTTTGGTGTAAACTATTATGATACCCGGGGCTGGGACCCAGTTAAATCCAGCCCCACTTGACCTGGAATTGCAACACAAGTGAAGAAACCAATAATTCTTAGAAAAATATCCAAAGTCTTTGGCCCTTGGCTGCCCAATAATTATAGTCACCGGGTTTGTAAATTTAAACACAATTAATGTTTATTTACAATAAGAACTATAATGAAATATGCAGCAACTACAACTGGTTAACTATTGTCTAATTCCTAATGCCCCACTTTAACTTGCACCCACCCTCTACTCATACACACACACACACACACACACACAAGACAGACAAACACAGTGCGGAGGAGGGGGCTGAAAATAATAAGTTAAAGGAAAAAAAGAGTCTTTGTTTCAGATGGTTGTCTTTAAGCACACCTTCCTGCAAGCTTTCAGACCCGGGTCTCTGTTTGCAGTCTGTAAATGTTTTCACTGTAGACTCATTCAGGTTCAGAAATACAGTAACTCACAGCCTTTCTGGAGAGAGAGAGCGCGAGAGAGAGAGTCCTTTTCCCTGAGTGTCCAGGATTCAAAACTGAGCTCCTTGGGTTTCTGAAAATCATTCCACTCGCGTAGGACCCAATCACCACCTGTTACTGGGCAGAATACGGCCTTTTGGCCAATTCATTCCCCACCAGCCAACCAGTCGAACCGAATCCCACCTCATTTCTCGGTGCTGAAAAGTCTGGGTCTTGCTGTACAAGGCTAGCAGCACCATATACTATGTTGTAACATCTAGAATTCCTCCTTCTCTCTGCTGCTTGACTTAAAGATACATGTCCATTAAGCATCCATCGATCAAAATGGTAACGGCAAAAGTTAAGGGAAAATAAGGGAATCATCAGGAAAGACCCATTTGTCTTGTCCTCCATCCTGGCTTATCAATGTCCCAACTGAATCCTTTGCAGCAGAACTAGTGAGCAGAACTCGCTCTCTGGCAAGTTGGTGACTACCGGGTGCCGGGACAATGCAGCCTCAATCAGGCTGAGCATATTAAATGAGCGTAATGGCTCATTTAAATATGATTAATTGGATCATGCCCAGTAAGGACGTGATCCAGATCGTGCCGGGCAATGTGGGCCGGATGCATCGCGCACGGTTCAGCACACAATGCAAAATACGATTTTTTTTTGGCCCCTAACGCTATGCATCCGGCATAATGGGAACGGCGCCAGAGCATCATGGTGGGAAAATCGCACCCATTGATTGATCTCCATGACTATCTGCTCTCACTGCCTTTTGATCATGCATCTACAGGGTCTTCTGTTCCCTACGGATACTGGACATTTTTTCTTTCAATCTCCTCCACCAAGACTTGCTGTTACACACAGCCAATGAACAGCATGGTTAGCACTGGCTGTATACAGAACACATTTATAACAAGCAGGCAGCACAAAGTTGTTGCCTTGCCTGCATTTTGAATAACAGCCATGGGCTAGTCAGGCAATGAGATTCCTCCTCCTTTTTCGTGGGCTATGTAATTTAACGAGCGCTATATCTAATCTGCTCTAACTCTTTATGGTCACTGCTCAAATAGACGACCCAAGTAGACCAGCTCAACTTATTGTAGCTGTTTGTAAATTCATCAAGGTGAATTTCCAGGTTCCAATGGGAAAAGGCATTGAAAAAGATGGGTGCAAAATGCTGGTTCCCTGACTTTATTCAGCTCCCAGGGCTGCCCACCAGCGGTGGGATGGGGTGCCGGCAGAGCTGCCCACCCACAAGCAGCAAGTACTCAATTGAGGAGCTTAAAGTCCTATTAATGCCGACTGGGGCTTTCCAATCAGCCTCCAAGTTGCTGCAGGCAGCTGCCTGGAGGCGGCCGTCTGGCTCCGATCCAATAGGTCAGTGCCCCAAGCAGGTTTTGAGGCCCTCCCTTGTGGCCTGGGTTCATTGCAGGCTCAGGCCACCCTGGGGAGGGATTCAGGGACAGCTGAGCTGCAAAGGCCTCCTCTTAGCCGTCCAGCTTTGAGAGCCTGCCCCTCATCCTTAACTAAAAGTCAAGCCCACCCACTGGCCACTAATAGGCCAATTTTGGGAAAATCACAGGTGAATCACTGTTGAATTTGGGTTTCTGATTCCCATCTGAGCTCGACGGTGAAGTCCTGAAGCCCACAAGGAAAACCCTGCCTCTTGTACCAATTTGAGGGTAGCAGTGTCAAAAATAATATATGTAAACCAAACTAGATAGCAAATCTCACAAAAGGCAACTAAAAAAAATCATGTATTAAAGCAGTGCAATTCTAAAAGGACAGACACTGTGGTTTCACAACAACAATAGAGACAGACCATTGCTCGCACTAACTACATCAACGGAAACTGAAAAGTAAATCTAACTGCGCACCAAAAATTTATTTTGCTTTCTCTTCAGCGCCACGCAAAAATTTTGGATGCGGCATTTTTTGACACAACCTTACCCAATAATCCAGAGAGCTTGAGGAAACAGGCGTCTCTACAGGAGGCGAGTGGAGGAAACTGCGTCGCCTCCTTTTGCTCAGTCTAAAGATGGCCATCAGCATTTCAGAAAACCCTGCTGACATTTTGCAAAACTGCCCCACGCCGAAATACGTAATCCGTCCCATTTCAATCATTGTAGGAAATGTTATTTTCCCACCTTGCTTTTTTGCAGACAGCATCAGAAATCTGATGAGTGTGAAAAGAACACGAGATAGATGAAAGAATTGAGTTGAAAATTCAAAATGCACATTGAAAATGCGTTTTAAAATGAATTATCTGCATTATGAATAATACTTTAAAACACAATTAAGAATATTAAATTAGACACAAGAAGGAAGTACATTTTCTGGGCTGCTGAAGGAGATTGATGGCTGGGTAATGGCTCTCACTATTTTGCCATTTTTGTCACTTAAGGGTGTCATGTTGCGCATCAGGTACACGACATTCAGAATCAGAGCAAACTCTTTTCTGCATACAAGATATATTTTAAGGTTATTCATATATTTATTATATATGTGATGATCCTCAGGTAAGGGCAGCACGGTAGCATTGTGGATAGCACAATTGCTTCACAGCTCCAGGGTCCCAGGTTCGATTCCGGCTTGGGTCACTGTCTGTGCGGAGTCTGCACATCCTCCCAGTGTGTACGTGGGTTTCCTCCGGGTACTCCGGTTTCCTCCCACAGTCCAAAGATGTGCAGGTGAGGTGCATTGGCCATGATAAATTGCCCTTAGTGTCCAAAATTGCCCTTAGTGTTGGGTGGGGTTACTGGGTTATGGGGATAGGGGGGAGGTGTTGACCTTGGTAGGGTGCTCTTTCCAAGAGCCGGTGCAGACTCGATGGGCTGAATGGCCTCCTTCTGCACTGTAAATCCTATGATAATTCAAAAAAATAATAATAATCACCACCAGTCAGCTCTCCCCCTCAAAGGAAATGATAGGTAGGAGGCAAAAACAAAAGTTTAATGAAACACACGATTACTCTATTCCATTCCCCAAAGGGTTTTCCCACCCCGATCTTCACTTAGGCCAGGGTTTTTTATACTAGACAGGCTCTCCTTGTTAAGGGGGAGCCCTGCCCCGGGGAAGTTATTACTCTGCTGAGGTCACGGGGAAACTACCGGTAGGAAAAAGACTGCACGGATGGAAATCAGTGCATGGGAATGGTCAACAAAATGTCTCGTGGGCCACACTCCGAATCCAGCCGCAAGGTGCCTGCCACTGGTGTATTGAGGCCTGAATTTATCCTTCTGCCGCAGATTTGTGCATTTCACACTGTAATCCACAAAGCAATTCCTATTCTTCACTGTCAAGAGACCTCTGAATACCAGTACACTAAGTTTGTTGAATCAATTCATTTCTGTAGTCACATTAACAAAAGGTTGAGAAATAAGTGTTATGAGTTTATTTTTAATTGGACGACCCTTCAGAAATTGTTCAATGAGGTAATGAGGTTTCTTTGCACATTTGAGGATACTTGCAGGCTTAGCCACTCAGTCCAGGGAATGACTATTCCTCAAGCTTTTGTTTAGCTCAAAAAGATAACGTGTGGACCTGTTCTTTCTGTTTGCAAAGGATAGGTAGCCCTGTAATCAATGTTTGTCTGTAGTTTGTAATAATAATAATAATCACTCGTTGTCACAAGTAGGCTTCAATGATGTTACTGTGAAAAAACCCTAGTCACCACATTCAAGGGTTATATTCTGTCGGAGGAACAGGGAAGAAGGGCCCTAGGTAATTGATAATATTTGATTTTAAGTTTCATACAAAAGGGTCAATTTAAAAGAGTAGGTCATGGCAGGAGAGCTCAAAGCTATAGTGTGCTCCTCCTGCACTGTGTGGGAAGCCAGAAACATTTCCAATGCCAGGATACAGTATGTGTGCAGGAAGTGTCTTCAGCTGCAGCTCCTGGCATCCTGGGTTTCGTAGCTGGAGCGGTGGCTGGAGATACCATGGAGCATCCACGAGGCAGAGAGTATCATGGATAGCACGCATAGGGAGGTAGTCACACCACAGACTAAGACTCCCCAGGCAGGAAGGGAATGGGTGACCACCAGGAAGAGCATGAGGGCTAGACAGGCAGTGCAGGAATCTCCAATGGCCATTCCCCTGCAAAATAGATATATTGATTTGGATACTGTTGGGAGGGGGGGATGACCTCCCAGGGGAAAGTAGCAACAGCCAAAGTTGTTCAACCACAGTTGGCTCTGCTGCACAGGTGAGGAGTAAAAAGTATGGGAATGCAATATTTATAGGGATTCAATTGTAGGGGGAAGAGATAGGTATTTTTGTGGCTGCAAATGAGACTCCAGGATGGTATGTTGCCTCCCTCGTGCTACTGTCAAGGGTGTCAGCCCGGCTATAGGGCATTCTGGAAGGGAAGGGGAGGGTGAACAGCCACTGGTCATGGTCCACTTTGGTACAAAGGACATAGATAAATTATGCAATTACATGAGGCAAATAGGCACGGGCAACAAATGCTAGCCTTGCCTGTGACACCCACATCCCATGAAAAAATTAAAAAAGGATGAGGTCCTAAAAGCAGAATATAGGGAGTTAGGAAGTAAGTTGAAAAAGAGAACGTCAAAGGTAATGATCTCAGGATTGATACCAGTGCCACGTGCTAGACAGAGTAGAAACAGCAGGATATATCAGATGAATACGTGGCTAAATAGATGGTGCAAAGCGGAGAGTTTCAGATTACTGGGTCATTGAGACCAGGTCTGGGGTAGGTGGGACCAGTACAAACTGGACGGGTTACACGTGGGAAGAACTGGGACTGATGTCTCAGGAAGTGTATTTGCTAGAGTGGCTGGGGAAGGCTTAAACTAAAATGGCAGGGGGATGGGAACCTCTGCAAAGAGTCAGAGGAGAGGGAAATATCAACAACAACAAAAGACAGAAAGGGAAATGAGAAAGGTGATCGGAAGAGAAAGCAAGAATCAAACAGAGCCACAGTGAAAAATAATGGCAATGGGACAAGGAATGTTAAAAAGACAAGCTGAATGCATTTGCAATAAAGTGGATGAATTAATCACGCAAATTGATGTAAACGAGTATGATATAGTCAGGATTGCGGAGACATGGCTGCAGGGTGACCAGGGATGGGAATTGAACATCCAGGGATATCCAGTATTTAGGAAGGACAGACAAAATGGAAAGGATTGCATTGCTGGTTAAAGAGGAAATTAAAGAGAAAGGAAGGAAAATAGCTCTGACAATGTGGAAACTGTATGGGTAGAGTTGAGAAACACCAAGAGGCAAAAAATGTCAGTGGGGTTTGCATATGGACCACCCAAACTGTAGTGATGATGTTGGGAATGGCATTAAACAGGAAATTGGTGAAGCATGCGATAGAGGAACATTTGTAATTATGGGCGACTTTAATCTGCATATAGATTGGGCAAATCAAATTAGCAACAATACGTTGAGGAGGGATTCTTGGAGCATATACAGGATGGCTTTCTGGACCAACACATTGAGGAACCAACAAGAGAACAGCCCATCCTAGACTGGGTATTGTCTAATGAGAAAGGAAGGATTGGCATTCTAGTTGTGTGAGGCCCCTTGGGAATGAGCAACCTGAATATGATAACATTCTTAATCAAGATGGAGAGTGATGTGATTGATTCTGAGATGAGGGTCCTGAATCTAAATAAAGGAAACCGCAATGGTAATAGCCGTGAGTTGGCTATGATGGATTGGAGGATGTTACTTAAAGGGATGATGGTGGATAGGCAATGGCAAACATTCAAAGAGCATTTCGGTGAACTGCGACAATTGTCCACTCCTGTGTAGCGCAAAAATAAAATGAGAAAAATGGCCAAACCACGGCTTCCAAGGGAAATTAGAGGTAGTATTAAATCCAAGGAAGAAGCATATAAATTGGCCAAGAAAAACAGCAGACCTGGGGATTGGGAGCAGTTTAGAATTCAGCAAATGAGGACAGAGGGATTGTTTAAGAAGAGGAAAATCGAATACAAGAGTAAGCTTGAGGGGAACATAAAAACTGACTGCAAAAGCGTGTTAAGGTATATGAAGAGTAAAAGATTGGTGAAGATAAATGTAGATCCCTTGCATTCAGAAACAGGGGTAGTTATAATGGGTAACAAAGAAATGGCTGACCAACTAAATACATACTTTGGTTCTGTCTTCACAAAGGAGAACACAAATAATGTACCAGATATGTTGGGGAACACAGGGTTGACTGAGAGGGAGGCACTGAAGGAAATCAGTATTAGTAGGGAAATAGTGTTGGGGACATTGATGGGGCTAAAGACGGCTAAATCCCCAGGGCATGATAATTAATCTACCTTCCAGAAATAAGTAAGGAAGTAGCCATAGAAATAATGGATGCATTGGTGCTCATCTTCCGAAGATCTATAAACTCTGGAACAGTTCCTACAGATCAGAGGGTAGCTAATGTAACTCCATTATTTAAAAAGGGAGGTAGAGAGAAGACAATGAATTGTAGACTAATCTGCCTGACATCGGCAGTGGGGAAAATGCTAGAGTCCGTTATCAAATATTTAATAGCAGAGAATTTGGAAAACAGTGGCAGGATTGGACAGAGTCAGCATGGATTTATGAAATAGAAATCATGCTTGACAAATCTACTGGAATTCTTTGAGAATGTAACAAGTAGAGTTGATGAGGGGAAGCCTGTGGATGTGGTTTATTTTGACTTTCAGAAGGCTTTTAACAAAGTTCCACATAAAAGATTAGTGTGTAAAATTAAAGTGCATGGGACTGGGGGTAGTGTATTGAGATGGATAAAAAACTGGTTGGCAGACAGGAAACAAAGAACAGGAATAAACAGGTCTTTTTCCAAATGGCAGGCAGTGAGTAGTGGGGTATCACAACGATCAGGGCTCAGACCCCAGCTATTCACAATGTATATTACTGATTTAGATGTGGGAACTAAATGTAATATCTCCAAATTTACAGATGACACAAAGCTGGTGGGAAGGTAAGCTGTGAGGAAGGTGTAAATGTGTGTCAGTGTGATTTGGACAAGTTGAGTGATTGGAAAAATGCACGGCAGATACAGTATGATGTGGATAAATGTGAGGTCATCTACTCTGGTTGCAAAAACAGGAAGGCAGATTATTATCTGATTTAGCTATAGATTGAGAGAGGGAAATGTGCATTGAGACTTGGATGACCTTATACATCAATCGCTGAAAGTAAGCTTGGAGGTGCAGCAGAAGGGGAAGAAGGCAAATGGTATGTTGGCCTTTATAGTTTTGGTCTCATAATCTGAGGAAGGGTGTTCTCTCTGTGGATGGAGTTCAGCAAAGGTTTACCAAACTGATTTCTGGGATAGCAGGACTGACGTATGAGGAGAGATTGAGTCAGTTAGGATTGTATTCACTGGAGTTCAGAAGAATGAGGGGGCATCTCACAGAAACGTATAGACTTCTAACAGGACTAGACACGGTAGATGCAAGAAGAATATTCCCTATGGTGGGGAGTTCAAAACCAGGATTCGTAGTCTAAGGATACAGGGTAAACCATTTAGGACAGAGGTGAGGAGAAATCCCTCCACCCAGAGAATGGTGAGCCTATGAAATTTGTTACCACAGAAATGAGTTGAGGCCAAAACATTGTGGGCTGGATTCTCCGTCGACGGGATCGTCCGTTTCGCTGGCAGCGCGCTCACGCCCGCAGATTTCCCGACGGCATTGGGGTACCCACAATGGGAAACCCCATTGGTGGCTGGCGAGAAAGAGGATCCCGCTGCCGAAGTGGGCGCATGCAGGACGCAGAATCCCGCCATGTATGTTTTCAAGTGAGATCTAGTTCTTGGGGTTAAAGGAATCAAAGGATATGGGGGCGGGGGGAAAGTGGGAACATGTTACCGAGTTGGATGATCAGCCATGATGACAATGAATAGCGGATCAGGCTCGAAGGGCTGAATGGTCTCCTCCTGCTCCTGTTTTCTATGTTTTTATAGAACCAGCATAACACATATTCAGCCCAATGGGTCTAAGATGGGTCTGTAGAGTAATCCAATCAGACACGCCCCCACTTTCCCTGCAGTCCTACAAGTTTATTTCTGTTGAATGCTTCTCCAAGTTCCTTTTGAAATGATCAAAAACTCTCAGAGGCAATGATTTTATTAAATGGTTCGAAGGGCGGAACGGCCTACACCTGTTCCTGTTTCTTATGGTCTTATAGTCTTACTTCCACCTCCTGCCTCCCCCCTTCCCTCCTCCATTTTGCTGATCAGATTTTCCTGTACACATCCATTCCCTTTCAATTTGACTATTTTTTAATATTGTTCTCGGGATGTATTTGATATTGGCGAGGCCCATTTATTGTCCGAGCCGGGTTGTCCCAGAATGTGGCCATGATCCTTCCCCTCGACCTGCTGCCGTCCACGAGCTGGTGTTAGAAAGGAAAGAAAGACATAAAGCGCTGTGTTAAAGGCCTGACTCAGCCAATGTCGTCGCAGAGAAACACATGTGGGCACAGCGAGATCCCATAAAAGCACCACGCGGATGACCGGGTATTCCCATTTTGATTGAGAGATAAATACTGGTTAGCAATCCGGACTAACTCCCCTACTCTCTCGTATTGTGCCTTGGGGATTATTTAAGTCTGTCTGAAAACGCAGGCAAGCCGTTGGTTTAAACTATGACATGGGAGCACTTCCTCAACATTGCACGGGAGAGTCAGTCTTGGTTTTTGCACTGAAGTCTGAGAACGGGACTTGAACCTACAACCCACTGACTCAGAGGGAAGAGTGCTACCAGCTGCACCACAACTGACATACAAGACTAGAATGTGAGGCGTATGCACACATGCTATGATTTGGCTCCCTACACTTGATTATCTTCCAGGGAATGATGTGAGAGGGCCAATGGAATATGGTGACACAGTAATCACTTTTTGATTCTTAGTAAGAACCTAAGAACACAATAATTAGGAGCTGGAGTGGACCACATGGCCTATTGAACCTCCTCCACAATCAATGCCATCATGGCTGATTTTGAGCTTCAAGTTCATTTTCCCAACCGATCCACATATCCCTTTAATTCCCTGAGGGACCAGGAATCTGTCTATTCCAGGCTTAAACAATAGTACCTGCAACTCCGAGATGTTTAGCTAACACTTTTGGGAATGCATCTCGTTAATTCTGTGCAGTTAGACAGTGAGAACCACAAAGTGGTATTGGTTACAGCTGGGTGCACTAAAATAAAAATGTTTAGCTGCCGCACAGTAAAGTGTTAAAAATGTTTTGCATTCCTGCATATTTTTAGGCGCGATCATATTTTTTTTGCATCATTACAAGGGGATTGGTAACATTGGGGCTGTATCCAGGAGAATTCTTTTTCACGGTGTCAACTAAGGAGGGGGGGGGGAACCTTCAGTTAATGGCCTTCAGCAAAATCACAAAGGATTTGCATCCTGGTTTCCTTGGGGATAACCCTACCGCCATTGGTTGTGGGGTGGGGGAGGGAAAGCTAGCATTTCCTGTTATATGAGAATGAGGATTACAGTGTCTCCAGTGTGTGAATACCTGAATGCTGCAAGAGGTGGGGTCTATCTGATCCACCGAATTGAAAGAAAAATGATTCTGAGGTTTTCCTCTGCAGTCGGCGACTGCTTTATTGGGAGAGAATTAAAAGGAATGAAGGAGCCGAATGATCTTTTCCCTCTTACATTGTTAGCGAAAGCCGGGTGAGGCAACCCTGGATTAGAAGATGCTGAAAATGCAAAATCGCTGGGCTTTTTAAAGTGCACATATTCCTTATTCCTGTCCATTTAGCTGTCAAACACGAGCCTGGGCTAGTGGCAATGAGAACAAAGTATGGGAGCCAGTCTCTTTGGGCTTTTCCATATCTGTCATGGTGCTGGTTTAAATGAATTCTACTGGTTTGGATGTCTGCCACGCTGTTGCAAAAGTTTTAATAATCACCTTCCTTGTAGTTTTGTGGCAGTTATAAAATTAGAGGGGTATAGAATTACCATAAATATTCATGCGAGGTGTGGTCCCTTCTGGTTGTTGCTTTTGGTTAGGTGCAGAAATTATTTATCCTTTGACTGACTATAGTGGTCACATATTGATTTCATTAGCCTGGTCAGCGTTCCCCAGCTATTAAATAAGTCCCGTTTAAAATGTGCCCGAGTTACTTAGGAACAGCAACATTTTCATGGGAGCTTGGAAAGTGTAATGTGACAATTTCACGCGTGATCCTTTTTGCCAGGGCGAGAATGGTCTGCACTGAATAACTGACAATTAGAATGGTACAGTAAAGTCGTCATAGTGCCAGATGACCATAGGCTGCTTTCCCCTTTGAGGAGGAGAGCTGACTGGTGGTGTTAACCTGAGGATCACCGCACCTTGGGTGATGGGCATTGTTGAGAAGGATTTTATAATAATAATAATCTTTATTGTCACCAGTAGGCTTACATTAACACTGCAATGAAGTTACTGTGAAAATCCCCTGGTCGGCACACTCCGGTGCCTGTTCGGGTACACAGAGGGAGAATTCAGAACGTCCAAATTACCTAACAGCATAGCCTGGATTCTCCGCCGGCGTGATTCTCCGTTATTTCGGCGCCCAGGGGTTTCCCGAAGGCGTGGGGTTGCCCAACAATGGGAAACCCCATTGACCGGCTGGCGTAACGGAGAATCCCGTTGGCCGGTCCGGGCAGCAATGTGGTGCGGTGGGGAGGAGAATCCCGCCCCATGTCTTTGGGGACTGTGAGAGGAAACCGGAGCACCCGGAGGAAACCCACACAGACACGGGGAGAACGTGCAGACTCTGCACAGACAGTGACCCAAGCCGGGAATCGAACCTGGGGCCCTGGCGCTGTGAAGCAACATTGCTAACCACTGTGCTACCGTGCCGCCCAATGCAGCATTTACAGATGCTAGCAGGAGACCTTTTCTGCAGATGAGCATTTTGGAATCAAAAATCGTTGCTACTTAATCAAGCAGTTTTGTTCCGCGTTTTCATTTGGTGTCTTGACCAATTTAGATTTTGTAATTTCTCTATCTCGAAAAGACTTCTCACAGATGCACAAAAACAATAAACCCTCAGGGGTGCGGTACATCTTACAATCCGCCGAGTGTGCGGATGAAAATAATGGAGTTCAACTCAGCTTTTCAGATCAGGATGGAAATCAGCTGGAACATTATCTTAATTACTGGGTCAGAAATTGACACTGATTCGCAGAGCAATTGATCATTCACATTCGGTCAGACAAATTAAAACTCAACAATCTTTTATCTCCTTACATTTTGTGATTCCATTTGAATTCAATAAGGTTGTAATGCATGAGAAATTGCAGCCATTAGCCACTCGTGCAGATTCGCGTCTCCCATTAAATAGGCAGGAGCAGTGGATTGAGAGGAAATGAACTAATGGTGCCAGAATGTTGCCAACACAATTGGTTGATGATGTGAGGATCAATCAGAGATAGCAATCGTTGCTGATTGAAGAACAGAAATCCATTTGGAGGAGGTGCAAATATTTTAACATGCATTCAGCCGATAGCACTTGAGAGTGAGCATGTCAAATTGTTCTTTTTATTTCAATCACTTGGAGTGCTGGGATTTTCAGTGTTTCAAGCAATCACATTCCGCAAATCTGTACATTTTTCTGTGAAAGCCACAAATCCGTGGTCTCAGCAACCCGCCACCCGAGCCAGTACTCCGATATTATCTGGTTTACCCAATCACACTGTCTGCTATCACTATTGCAAACCACAGGAGTTTAAAAGGTAGCACAAGATCAGCAGGAGAAAGCTACTGCCGATTTCGCTTCTACTGACAAGGCGTATTATTGTCAATGCTAAAACCTATGCGGCAGTCCTTAGTCCAGCTACTCAATCAAGCATAACCTTGGCTCAGCTGATAGCACTCCTGCCTGGAAGTCAGAATCACAAAAACCCCAGTGGCAGGTCAAACCCTACTCTCAGGCTTGAACACGTAATCCATGCTGGCATTTGAACGCGGTCCTGAGGGATTGATGCAATGTTGGTGCTTCCATCATTTGTATGAAGCGTTCGTCTGAGGGTCCTCCTGGCTGCTGGTGCATGTGAACATTTGAAGACGATTAGTGGGTTACAGTTAATATTCCTCCTCAGGTATCCCAGAAACAGCCTACCATGGTAGCACAGTGGTTAGCACTGTTGCTTCACAGCGCCAGGGTCCCAGGTTCGAATTCCGGCTTGGGTCATCTGTCTGTGCGGAGTCTGCACGTTCTCCCCGTGTCTGCCTGGATTCCCTCCGGGTGCTCCGGTTTCCTCCCACAAGTTCCGAAAGACGTGCTTGTTAGGTGAATGGGACATACTGAATTCCCCTTCAGTGTGCCTGAACAGGCGCTGGAGTGTGGCGACTAGGGGATTTTCACAGTAAATTCATTGCAGTGTTAATGTAAGCCTACTTGCGACACGAATAAAGATTATTATTAAAATGATTATTATTATTACTTGCTTATTTTCTACTGGTTATTTGAAAGATGATTCTGTGTGTAAAATGGCATCTGTGGTTACCCACATAATATTAGTAACTGCATAATAGCTTTGTGATATTTTTGACAGATGTATTAAGGTGTTTTTTTAATTCATTCATGGGATGTGGGTGGCGCTGGCTAAGCCAGCATTCATTGCCCATCCCTAAATGCCCTTGAGCAGGTGGTGGTGAGCTGCCTTCTTGAACTGCTGCAGTCCAGGTTGTGTAGGTACACCCACTGTGCTATCAGGGAGGGAGTTCCAGGTTTTTGACCCAACGACAGTGAAGGTGCAGCAATATATTTCCAAATCAGGATGGTGAGTGGTTTGGAAGGGAACTTCCAGGTGGTGGTGTTCCATGGGCGGCATTTTCGGTTTAGCGCCGCCGGAACCGCGAAACCCGATTAGTTGGAGAATTGTGCGTGTGCCGCAAATTGAGGCCAGCGCTGTGTACCCAACGGAATGCCATGCTCCGGTGCTTCGACAGCGGCGTGGGCATGCAAATTGTACAATCAACGCTGTTGGCATATCATTAACAGGCCTGCCCCAGCATTCTCCGGGGCTCCCGCGATGTTCCGCCTCCACCAGGGGGAATTACCGATGGTGAGGTTCACTTGTGGTATTTAAAATCAGGAAACGAGCGCTGTGGCCGCTGAGGGAGAGAGAGGAGCTGGGCCATGTTCAGAAAGGCACAGCTGTGGGCTACCGGTTCTGCCGCTGGCAGGGCTAGCTGGGGGAGGGGGGGGGGGGCATCTGCCAGGGCGACGGGGAGTAGTGGGGGGGGGTGTGACCAGGGGATGGACCATGGAGTTGGGGTGTCCCCCTTCAACTGGGGTGTCCAGGCAAGGACTGCCATTGCAGCGGCCTGCAAGGCAGCCATCTTGCTGTGCCCCCCACTGATCACCCACCGTGGCCCTTGGTTGCCCAGAGCGACAATGGCCGTATGAGTACCCCCACACACCGCAACCAACCACCCGCCGCCACTCCCCACTCCCCCCAACCCCACTGCCCCCTCCACCCACAACTGGGAGCAACCCTGCTGGTGGGGCGTCATGCGGCCCACTCAAGGTGGAAGTCCACAGTAGATCATACAGGAGGGTGGCAGACGGGGGCTGCAGAGCGTACCGCTGAATTGGGTAGTGCCAGCCACTGGTACCCCTGCCAGCAGAGATGGGTGCTGGGGCCAGACGCCCCTGTGGTGCTGGGCATCGATGGGGCCAGGGTGTGCAGGGCAGAGTGCCGGGGGAATGACCGGGTGTGGGTGTGGGGATGGGAGAGGAGGGAGGAGGGGAGGGGGACATGCGGGGGAGCAGGGGATGCCACGTAGCCCGTTGGATGCGGTTGGGCACGGGGGAAGCAAAATGTTAACATGTCTGACTTTCACCCCCAGCAGACAATGGGTTTCGGTACCAGGAATGGATGGCATCTGCCTTGTCGCCGCAGCCCTGGCAAATGCACTGAGGCTGTACGGTCAGGAGCTGGTCGGGGAGGGCCTGGCAGCAATGGAGCCTGCCACAGCCGGACAAGAGACAGCCGATGGGGATGGACAGCCGCCTGCCCAACAGGCTGAGGAGTAGGTGGGAAGGAGGCGCCGCATTAGACCGCATGTGTATATCGGCAAAGCTGGTCATTCGAGGACCTGGCAAATCGGGCGTGTTGTCCAAGACTCCGGCTGACCAGGGAGACCGTACGGCATAACTGCTGGATCATGGCACACCTGGCACCGTGGGGTTGCAGTGGAGGGCACCCGCTGCCGGTGGCTGCCAAGGTGATGATCGCCCTGAACCTTTTGCCAGGCACCGAATGGGGACCTATCTGAAATTTCACAGAGGTTGATACACGGTGCATCCTCGCCGTAACGGAGGCCCTATATGTCCAATTGGTACAATACATCCATTTCAATATGGACCAAGCTGACCAGGTTGACAGGGTAGCGGGGTTCACTGCCATCACAGTGGTAGCACAGTGCTAACCACTGTGCTACCGTGCCAGCCCCCCGTACGTGCACCGGCGCATGACGCACTGGCCTCACAAACCGAAAGCGGTACTACTCCATGAATGTGCAGCTGGTGTGTGACCACGAGATGCACATCATGCACGTCTGCGCCCGATAGCCAGGCAGCATGCAACAATGCCTTCATCCTGGCACACTCGATGGTTCCTGACACCTTTGAGACACACCCCTGGGTGAGGGGCTGGGTGATGCGACCATCATACTGGGTCTTGGGCGACATGGCCTATTGTTGCTCGTTGCTGTTGTCTCTTAATTTGGCTCTGTTTAATTACGTTTGCTCAAGAGTCGGCAGGTATCTTTCGATACCACCACAAGGTTCAAAACCAAATACCGATCAAAGACTCGATACACCAGTTAGTAAGTTCAAAATCAATGCTCATTTATTTACACATACAGGCAAATCTGCTCATGCATAAAACTCTACAGCCTAAACTATCACTACCGCTAAAAGTCTATACTTAGCTTCGGGTGCCCACTCAGTTAGAGGAACAATGGCCGTTGCTCGGTTCAGGTGAGCTGCTGGATTGAGCTGTTTACAGGATAGCAACTAGGAGCGTCTATCTCGTAGCGTGCATTGACTTGGAACTTATTTGGTCTGGAGCAGCTTTGGCAGGTCTTGCCTCGCTGAGAGCCAAGGCCAGGATAGTGATTCTCTCTTGGGGAGTCCTTTTTATACACGAAAGGGCTTTGTGCACTTTTGGGCGGGCCTTGAACTTGGCCCCAATTAATTGGGCCGTTTCCCAATTTCCTTATCGATTTTCCTCCAATAGGGGGGTGGGTTCCCTGATTGCTGGGCGTGTCCTAGGTGGCCGTTGGTCTGCTTTGTTTTAGTCTCCTCTGGCGCCGGGGTGTCTGTCTTTGCATTGTTTACGTAAATGTTGCCTTTTGTCCCTGGGGATGGCTCATTAGTATGTAGATGGTTCTGCAGTATCGGACTTGTCTGAGAGCTATAGCTCCAATCAACAGACAGACCTTGCACCTGCTTGCTTTCTCAGTATTGTCCAATTTTCCCTGCATTCTTTGAAAAGTGTCCATTTTGTAATGGGTACGTGGCCATCCCTTATGGCTACACTATCCGCTGCGGTCGTGGTTGATGACGCCTATTGGGAGGCCACAGACTGACACAGAGACACGCTACAACGGTGCTCATTCCATGACCAGGGCCGTGAACAAGCGATGCATTGGTATCCTGAAGATGCCCCGACCGCTCTGGAGGGGTCTTCCGGAATAGTTCTAGGAGAGTATCCCACACCGTGGTGGCCTGCTGTGCCCTACAACATCGCGCAGTTGAGCGGCAACGTACTGGAGGACGGGGATGAACGGCAGTTCTCGTCCAACAAGGAGGATGCGAAGGAGGGACAGGATGAGCAGGGCATGCGGCCCGGATAGCCACAGGAGGTCGTACAATGTGTGAATCAGGGCTACAGTGCACGGACACTAATCACCTCCAGGATCACCGACTAGGAGGCCTGGCTGACGGCAGCACGAACATCCCGTCCCATTCCCCCTCCCCCTTGCATCTGCAACCCCCCCTCTGTGATTCCTACCTGCATCACTATGGGATACGGGCCCTGGGTTGGCAGTATCAACGGGTCTGGTCCATGGGATGGAAGGTAATGATGACCCGCTCTGCGATGAGCTCTGGTGCTTCTCACTGTTCATCAACGTCTGACTCCTGCCCACAGTGGCGCTTTCCACCGTCTGCCTGGGTGATCCCTGCATGCGAGCTGGCCATTCCATCACATGGTTCCAACGAACGTTGGAATGATGCAGGTGGGGATGGGGTCCAGGGGATGGGTCGGGAGGGGGGGGGGGGCGGTGGCAAGTATCATGTTGGTGTACAGTGGCTGACCCTGGGAGCCCTCGCCCATGTCCACCTCCAATGGCCTCCCATCCTCACACCCCGAGCACAGTGCCCCCTCTGCAGCCAGCCCAGCCAACCCCTCACACACTTTTAACAGATCACCGAGGCAGGTTGGAATGTTTGTGAAGAGGTGTTGATTGTGAACAGGTGAACATGTTTCTGCAGGTTTGTGCACTAGCCCCTATCGCTAGATGTGTTCTGCACTCGTGCCCACTTAACTGGTATCTAACTTTCTGACCTTATGCGTCCTACTGCTTCATCTAGGTGGTTCCCCAGGTGGTGCATCAGGAGTGAAGGCGGCCAGCTGCGATTCCCGCCCCGTAACTGGGTCCGGCAGTCTGTCGGGTATCCCAGGTGGCCTGGTGCCACCCTGTTCTCCTCACTGCCCTCGGATGCACCAAGGAGTGGGGGGTGGAGCCTGAGGCAATGTGGTGCTCCGGCACCTCCCCATAGGGGGTCACCAGCACGGGCCCCATCACTTCCTCCTTCCTCAGGGGGCCCGATGGCCCCCCAGGCTACTCCTTGGGGCGGGGGTGCTGCGAGCTCCGGGGCACCCCCGAAACCTGGCGCTGCCAGTCCTAGAGGCCCACTCTCATCTCGACGAGGGTCTCAGTGCTTGCAGCCATGGAGCACTGGTACTGGGCCACCTCCCTCTGAGACTGTGCCACCTCCCTCTGTGACTTGCTCAGGTCAGCCAGTGCCCGGGTAAGGCCGTCGATGACCACAGCCAAGACCCATTGAGACTGGGCCAAGCTCAGGAGCACTCTGCAGTGTCCAGGTGGCCCTGGTAGATAGCTGCCTGTGACAGTGCCTCAGCCATCGCCATCCCAGGAGCCTCTTTACTAACATGCCCAACCGAGGTGAGTGTCTCTGGGATGGTGAAGGGTGTTGAAAACAGTTGTGACGGAAATTCTGTGTCATTCCCGGTCTGGTGCTCCAGGCTGTCGGGGGCTGGTGTTTGGGGCCTTGCATCACTGCCTGTCCCGCTCGTCGCTCGATGTGTCCTGCAAGACACAAGGCATGACGCACGTTTGGGTTGCGAGTGGGGATGGTGGAGGGGTGGTGTGGAGGTGGTGGATGCTGGGGTGGGGGTGCGGTGGGTGGCATGGTGGTGGTGGGGTGGGGGTGCAGTGGGTGGTGTGGAGGTGGCGGGGTGTTGGGGTACTGGGGTGGGGTGTTGGGTCGAACATGGGACCTCGGCGCCATGAGGCAGCAGTGCTAAACACTGCACCACCGTGCCGCCCTGACACCAAGTTGTTTCATCCGACTCGCACTTCTTAAAGGCAGTCTGTCCCCCTTAAAAGAAAGTTGCACTGAAAGAAAGGAGGTCGCTGCTGTCTGCTTGTGCTGCAGTTGTCTGCATTACTATGTAATTCATAGTAGATCCAACCATTTGTAGATTTCTAAACCAATTTGGCTGCATCTTTTTTAAAATCATTTTGCGGGAAGAGATTCTTTTGAGCGTTTTTATTAGATCAACGTTGTTTGAGGTCACATACTTCCCTTCATCAATTGAGAAAAAAAATAGCTGGTTTACACACACAATCCCGGCCCATATTTCTCAACTGGGCTGATTTGCAGAGGAATCCACTTTTTAACATTGTCATTCCAACAAAAGGCTGCCAACCGACTGGACTGCCTTCTTCCTCTCGTCATCCTGTGAGCAGGTTTCCCAGTTTGATAGAAGAATTGGTTCCAGGTGGGACACATCATACCAAGCTGCGGATTACAAACATATTTTGCCCGGGAGCATTTTTTGTGAAAGACACCATCCTGTGCATTCATTTTCTTCCAGATTCCACGACAGCTGACCAGAGCCAGAGAAATCCACGGGGAAAGTATTTTTGGGTGCCTGCCACTTTAAGAGCACATCATTTCTCCGGAATGTAGAAGTCTGTTGGACGGGTTAAGCTGATGATTGTGTTTAAAATTATTCATTGTATTTACTTGATGAATAATTGTGACTGTTATTAATGCCAGTTTTGTTTTAAGGACTTGAGTTTCTCATTTTTTGGTCTTTATGAAAGAAGTGGATAAAACATGCTTCGGCAAAAATTCCTCTGCCAAAATCTAAAATGTCTCCAAGTCATCTGCCTCTCGCTTTGTTTTTTAAATCGTCAGTTGGCATTGCTTCCAGGAGTGCGAAAAAGTTCAACAGTTTATGCCAAATTTGTTTCAGTCTTTGAATATTTGCCAACCATTCCTTAAAACCACCCGAGAAATACATTTGTGCCACATCTTGACTTAGAAACTCACGAAGATGTTTCCTTAAATTCAGGGATGTTTTTCCTCTCATGAAACCAAAGAGAAAATGCTGGAAAATCTCAGCAGGTCTGGCAGCATCTGTAGGGAGAAAAAAGAGCTAACGTTTTGAGTCCAGATGACCCTTTGTCAAAGCAATTCCTCTCATGAACAAGGTTTAGCAGTGCGCATTGTGGTGATATACATCACTGTAAGTACACAAAGGGTTAATGTACATACACTACACCTAGCTAGACACTAGAGGGAACACCAGAGACATGACACACAGACAGTCAACCAATAGGTCAGTAAGATAGGACACGACCAATGGGCAGTCACGATACACACAGAGGTGACACTACCACAGGAGGGCATTACACCAACCCATATAAAAGGACACAGCACACATGCTCAGCCTCTTTCCAGTGGAGACTCTCAGTGAATACAGACACAGGGTTGATTGAGCATCACTCCCACCACGTGGATTGTAGCAGACTGGTTCGTCAGTCTGAGTAGCTATAGAAGGATTAACAGTAGCGTCGAATCCAAGTAGGAGAATTGTTAATAGTTTAATAAACGTGTTAAAGCCAATTGGTTCCAGGGTGGTTGCAAAAACAAATGTCTCCAGTCGCTGGAGAAGGTGAATGATGGGCAGCGGTAACATCAACTTCTTGGACAAGACATAATGGCCACCCTTCAAAGAGCAAAGAACATTACAGCACAGGAACAGGCCCTTCAGCCCTCCAAGTCTGTGATGACCATGCTGCCCATCTGAACTAAAACCTCCTACCCTTTCAGGGACCATATCCCTCTATTCCCATCTAAGTCATGTATTCGTCAAGAGGCTCCTTAAAAGTCACTATCATACCTGCTTCCACCACCTCCTCCGGCAGCGTGTTCCAGGCTCCCACCACCCTCTGTACAAAAAACGTGCCTCGTACATCTCCTTTAAACCTTGCCCCTCTCACCTTAAACCTATGCCCCCTAGTAATTGACTGTTCCACCTTGGGAAAAAGCCTCTGGCTATCCACTCTGTCCATGCCCCTCATAATCCTGTAGACCTCTATGAGGTCACCCCTCAACCTCCGTCATTCCAGTGAGAACAAACCAAGTTTCTCCAACCTCTCCTCATAGCTAATGCCCTCCATACCAGGCAACATCCTGGTAAATCTTTTCTGTACCCTCTCCAAAGCTTCCACATCCTTCTGGTAGTGTGGCGACCAGAATTGAACACTATACTCCAAGTGTGGCCTAACTAAGGTTCTACATATGAATTGAAAATCACCATAATCCCCCAGGACCATAGGCTGCTCTCCCTTTTTCAGAGCGAGCTGATTGGTGGTGATTTAGCCAGAGGGTCACCACACCTCAGGTGAGGGGCAAGGTTAAGAAGGCGGAGCCTTCATGAATAATCTCGGTCGGTACGGGAATTGAGCCTGTGCTGTTGGCGTCCCTCTGCATCACGAATCAGCTGTCCAGCCAATTGAGCTAAACCGACCCCTCCCCCATCCTTTACTTATATTTACTTCCTGTTTGATAGGAAAAGCAGGCAAGAAGTAGTGGGAATATTCACAGATTTCCCACGGCATTGTCACTGCGAATGAGACAAGTGAGCTGCTTGCAAGTGAGGTTGGTGGAAAAGTGCACATCCGCACTGGAAAGAACAGTTTGTAAAGACCCACGCCGGGATTCTTCAGTCCTGCGGGCAAGTCCTGACGCCGGCGTCAAAAGTGGTGGGAGCGATTCCGGCGTCACAGGGCCTCCAGGCCCAGGCGTTCACCCCTTCCTAGGCGGCTAGTACAGCGCCGGAGTGGTGTCCGCTTCTCCGGCACTCAAAAGCCGCCACACCACGGCCAGTGCGGATCCGCGCAGCGCGCTACGGCCAGTGTGGGTCCACGTGGGTTGCCGTCTCTGCGCCGGCCCCCGGGCAATATCGGGGAGCCCTACAGGGGCCCGGTGCGGAGGAACATAGGCTCCCCACAGAATTGTCCCGCCCGCCGATTGTTTCGCCCCGATCGTGGGCCTGGCCACCGTGGAGCCCCCCCCCCCCCCCCCCCCCCCGGAGACGGATCCCCCCGCCCAGCCCCCCCCCGCCAGGACGGCCCCCGCAGCCAGAACACCGAGGTCCCGCCGGGTAGCACCAGACGTAACCCACGCCGGCGGGACTCGGCCGAACTCGGCAGGCACTCGGCCCGTCGAGGCACAGAGAATCGCCGGGTGGGCCGCTTTCAACGGCGCCGACCCCGCGGGCGCGATTTGTGCTGATTCTCTGGTCGCCGGTGAATCGGCGGCCCGGCGCAGAGCGGTGTGGCGCGGGATCGGAGAATCCCGGCCCCTGCATCAGATCGCTTCTTTGATAGGTCGTAGAAAGTAATTATTAAAATTAATTTATAGGATGTGGCCGTCGTCGGCTAAGGCAGCATTTATTGTCCATCCCTAGTTACCTTTGAGAAGGTGGTCATGAGTTGGTTTCTTTAACCGCTACAATCTCTGAGGTGTGGACAGCAGGTTCGTGATGCAGAGCGAGGCCTACAGCGCGGGTTCAATTCCTGTACTATCTGAGATTATTCATGAAGGCCCCGCCTCCTCAACCTTGCCCCTCGCTTGAGGTGTGGTGATCCACAGGTTCAAAGACCACCATTCAGTTCTTCCCTCAAAGGGAAAAGCAGCCTATGGTCATCTGGGACTATGGCGACTGTACTTTATAGGTACTGCCCCAGCGCTGTTAGGGATGGAATTCCAGGATTTTGACCCAGTGATAGTGAAGGAACGGCAATATATTTCCAAGTCAGGATGGTGGATGACTTTCAATGGAACCTTCTCTTCCATCATGCAGTGATATAAATAAAGAATCTCTAGATTTTCTCAAAAGGGAAAGCCATCGTTTACCATTTTCAAGATTGGGCAGAACGGTAGCACAAGTGATTAGCACTGTTGCTTCACAGCGCCAGGGTCCCAGGTTCAATTCCCTGCTGGGTCACTGTCTGTGCGGAGTCTACACGTCCTCCCTGTGTCTGCGTGGGTTTCCTCCGGGTGCTCCAGTTTCCTCCCACAGCCCAAAGGCGTGCAAGTTAGGTAGATTAGCCCTGATAAATTGCCCTCAGTGACCAAAAATGGTTAGGAGGAGTTATTGGGTTACGGGGATAGGGTGGAAGTGGGGACTTAAGTGGGTCGGTGCAGACTCAATGGGCCGAATGGCCTCCTTCTGCAGTGTATGTATGTTCTATGTACCTAGAATATCAGAAGAGTCAATGCCTCATCTAATGTTCCCTTTAAAATTTGTCATTGTGTGCGGCAAGTTTTTTCAATGCATATTAAATATGGAACAAGACCTGTGTGACATTTCGCAGGCTGTGCATGATAATGCATGCACATGCTTTGTGGAAGCTTTGGTCACATGTGTTAAGGGTGTGCATTTGGTTCATTGTATATCAGTTGTGTTTCATTATATGCAGATGAAGGATATTAATTTAAGTTTTACTTGAGCACATATCCTCCTCTAAATTAAGCTGTAGTGGGTTTGAATTAGGAGATATATGCTTGGAATGTTTTACTTTGTAAATAAATGTAAGACTGAGCAAAGACAGGCTCAGTATTAGTATTAATCTTCGCCAGCTGGTTTTCCAGAATAGGACAGGTTTTAATGCTTTTACAAATCAAGACAAGATTTAGTTAATTTAGAACATACCAGTTGCAAAAATGTTTAATGTTACTAAAAGTTAATTCTTCAATAAGCAGTTTTTACAAATCGTAGCTTTCATTGAGAACTTTTCTCCAAATTTGAAAAAAAGTTAAAAACTTGCAGAATTTCTGATCCTTCTAATGATCTTTTTTTGTTGGAAACTGTTTTCGCTTTGCACTCAACCCAACATCTGTTGCAGTACACCATGACAGAAATCAGTATTCTGCATGACTTAGGTAATGGGTCAGGGTTAGGGAAGCGCACTTGGAGATTAAGGCGCTGGCCTGTCTTCTATGGAGCTTGCAAAATATCTTCCAAAATATGGCGGAACTCATGACCTGCTGGATTGAGATTGCTGCATCAACACTTCACAATCCACCAAGTCACCTTGATGGCTTTGTGGCTGATTCACTCACCTCCTCAACCCACCTGCAGGCACCAGGAACAATATCTCTCAGTGATGTTCATATTGAAGCCATGTAGGCTTGGACGCATTCATCTCCTCCATTTTAGACTGGTGTAGAGATTTCATGTGCATCAGGAATCTCCCAGTGGGAGGGTTTTGAACAAAATAAACAGGCAGGTTTAGGTCAAAAGGTAATTAAAGTCATTGGCCAGGATTCTATGGTGTGTCTCCTCACCTCTGGCAGATGCGGTGGACATTTAAATTGCCATTTCGGATGGCGGCACGGTGGTGCAGTGGTTAGCACTGCTGCCTCATGGCATCGAGGACCCGGGGTTGATCCTGGCCCCGGGTCACTGTCCGTGTGGAGTTTGCACATTCTCCCCGTGTCTGTGTGGGTCTCACCCCCACAACCCAAAGATGGCAGGGTAGGTGGATTGGCCACGCTAAATTGCCCCTTAATTGGAATTCTTTTTTTAATATTGCCGTTTGATTTTGGCGGCACCATAATGTCCCACCAGTGGTAGAGGCTGTAAAATCATGGCCTTAAAAAAGAGATTCCAAACCTGCCTTCAACGAAGACACTTCAGGCTTTAACTGAGGCAGGGAGGTGAGTGTACGGCCAACACTGCTATAAGGAACAGGTTAGTACTTTAAATGCGATAATCTTGAAAACGGAACTGTTGTTGCTTCATTGATTGGACCTTGGTATAATCAGGACACGGGGAGTGCATACCGAGTAAAGAATTAGATTTATTTACAATACGGAATATACAATTCCCTGTAGATCTCTACCGGTCTCTTCCTGGTCGGTGCCTTACTACAGAACGTTTGTTAGTTAGAGATTTCCAGCCCTAACGGGGGAGCTCGTACTCTGCGAGCACCACAGGTTGGTCCCATGCGGGGTATTTTTAAATGAACAGATTATCTTTCAGTAAAGTTAGGAAATGGATTTATGTTGCAGAATACCTGTTCCTCAAACCAGAAAAATAATTAACGTTTCAAGCCCAGCCTGACTCTTCTCTGATGTTAAATCTGTTTCTCTCTCCGCAGACGCTGCCGGAGCTGCTGAGTTTTCCCAGCACTTTCTTGTTCTAATTGCACGCAGAAAGTGTTGTGCCTGAGTTTTCAAAGCTTGCATAAACCCCTGGAAAAATGGTCATGTGGTGTGGCTACAGAAACACGGTAGCACAAGTGGATAGCACTGTGGCTTCACAGCGCCAGGGTCCCAGGTTTGATTCCCCGCTGGGTCACTGTCTGTGCGGAGTCTGCACGTTCTTCCTAAGTCTGCGTGAGTTTCCTCCGGGTGCTCCGGTTTCCTCCCACAGTCCAAAGATGTGCAGGTTAGGTGGATTGGTCATGATAAATTGCCCTTGGTGACCAAAAAGGTTAGGAGGGGTTATTGGGTTATGGGGATAGGGTGGAAGTGAGGGCTTAAGTGGGTCGGTGCAGACTCGATGGGCCGAATGGCCTCCTTCTGCGCTGTATGTTCTAGGTTCGATAACATAGAAGGTACGCATTAAAGGGAAGAGTCCCAGAGAACCATGACAAGAACTTTCATCTGGTCATGATACCATGAAGGGTCAATGCCCCAAGGGTCCATTCTCACCATCTTAACGGAGACACAGTGGGAGTTCATTTAAAAGATGCACCACTTCAAACACACAGAGGGGGGTTAAAGGGAAGCACCGTAGTGACAGGCCTGTAGATTTCACCACAGTACTCTAGACTTGTGCCGATAGTGTACTTCAAATGTGGGTGAATAGGGTTCAAAGAAAATAGATGGAATAGGGGAAAGATGATGGATTGCCCACATTGCTTCTCTTGTTACTGAAGGTGGGATAGCATAACTGTGTGGCCTAGTTAGTTGAAGGATCTTGGTCAGTTCACTCCACCTGGTTGTATCTGGCAACCTTGCTGGAAATTTCATGACTGGATGTTAAGTGAGTAATTCGCCTTGGCAATAATTCCCTGTAGATAAAACAGTCTGCCAACACAAAATACCTGGTTCAGAGATGAGTGGTCGCTAAACTGGTACTTGAGTTTGCTAACGTCAAATGAAAACCAAACTATACCACAGGAGAGGATTAGAGAGAATCAGGAGAGAATATTATAAATGTCTCTGTAGCCCAATCTTTAGTATGATGTTACTGTGAATAAAGGGGTTGGGGGGGGGGGGGGGGGGGGGGGGGGGTGGAGTTTGCCAAGTGTATTTTGTCTTTTGCTGTGGACCATAGTCAGGCATTTCCTCATTGTGAAGTCTTATCATTTTGGGGCATTGAGCCATGATAATCAGAGACAAATAAATGTAGAAGAATATATATATTTTTATCAATTGATTCACGTTTACTTTTAAATATATGGACCCAAGTTGTGAAGGTGACAAGATAAGACTGTTAAGGGCATGGCTGATGATAAATGCCAAATTATAGGGAACCCTGAAACAATTGCCCGCAGCTGTATTTTGCAATCTGTATAGTCTGAGGAGAGGTTTGAAATCTGGAGATTGATGTCCCCGATTCTTTGTGACAATTTAAATGAAATACATGCTTATTAAAAAAAAGAAATCACGATTGGGTAAACTATGAGCATCTATCTAAGATAATGACATTATTACACAGTATCACTACTTTAAATAGTTCCAAACAAACTTAACTTAACTACCTTCAGAGCTAACTCTCCCCAAACTGTTCCAATTGATTTTAAGATCTATAAAAACCCAGTAACTGTTGTGGTAGTCACCACTGATGTATATATTGTATATATAGGATGTTAATATAGGTGCTTTACGGTAAGGCCCCTGTACTACAGGTACGGGGGTAGATCCCAGCCTGCTGGTTCCGTCCAGTAGGCGGAGTATAAATATGTGTGCTCCCAGTACAGCAGCCATTTCGTCAGCTGCTGTAGGAGGCCACACATCTCAGTGTAATAAAGCCTCGATTACATCCTACTCTCGTCTTTGTGTATTTGATCGTGCATCAATTATTACCACACAGTGCATTTACGTTTACTGGGGTTGATTCTGAGGTAAACTAGCAGCTTGCTTTTCAAATCAGGCTTACTTTGCGTACTGTTTCCTGGGAGTTAAACAGCCAACCCTGCTGTTGGCTGGGATCTGAAAATACAGCTCCCTGCATAGGCCTCAGAATCTCCTTGAATGCATTTTTCCTTGATCTTTCCCTTATCTGATCTAACTTCTTTGGATCTGCACTCTCACAGACTCAATTGCCTTCATCTTTTTATTTAAGGTTTTAGAGTTTAAAGCAGAGTAAACTCACTTGTGCACTTTTTCGATGATGTGGAGGTGCCGGCGTTGGACTGGGGTGAGCACAGTACGAAGTCTTACAACACCAGGTTAAAGTCCAACAGGTTTGTTTCGATGTCACTAGCTTTCGGAGCGCTGCTCCTTCCTCAGGTGAATGAAGAGGTCTGTTCCAGAAACACATATATAGACAAATTCAAAGATGCCAAACAATGCTAGGAATGCGAGCATTAGTAGGTGATTAAATCTTTACAGATCCAGAGATGGTTTTTAAAGAGGTGTGAATTGTATCAAGCCAGGACAGTTGGTAGGATTTTGAAGGCCAGATGGTGGGGGATGAATGTAATGTGACATGAATCCCAGGTCCCGGTTGAGGCCGCACTCATGTGTGCGGAACTTGGCTATAAGTTTCTGCCCTTAATTGGAAAAAATGAATTGGGTACTCTAAATTTATTTTAAAAAAGAATTGAGCCAAACTAAAACACTTGTCAGTTTGAGGTTCTGTGACCTTGAAATCTGAAAACTTGAAGCTGAGCCAAATTTTTACTTTGTCACTCAGGTAAAAGAAAGGACATTAATGTTACAGGAACTTTCAAAAAAATAAACTTGGGAGTACTCAATTCCTTTTTTTTCCAATTGAGAGGAAATTTAGCATGGCCAATCCACCTACCCTGGACATCTTGGGTTGTGGGGGTGAGACACACGCAGACACGGTGAGAATGTGCAAATCAACATGGACAGTGACCCGGGACATGGATCGAACCCGGGTCCTCGGCGCCGTGCCGCCCCTGTTTGACTGATTTTAAATTGCATTTTAAATCGGACAGCATCAGTCCAAATTTAGCAGTCCAAAGATGTGCAGGTTAGGTGGATTGGCAATGCTAAAATGCCCCTTAGTGTCCAAAAAAAAAAGGTTAGGTGTGGTTACTGGGTTACAGGGATAGGGTGGAGGCGTGGGCTTAAGTAGGGTGCTTTTTCCAAGGGCTGGTGCAGGCTCAGTGGGCCGAATGGCCTCCTTCTGCACTGTAAATTCTATGATCAGGGCGGCACGGTGGTGCAGTGGTTAGCACTGCTGCCTCATGGCACCATGGTCCCAGGTTCGATCAGGGCTCTGGGTCACTGTCTGTGTGGGCTTTCCATATTCTCCTCGTGACTGCGTGGGTCTCACCCCCACAACCGAAAGATGTGCAGGGTAGGTGGATTGGCCATGCTAAATTGCCCCTTAATTGGAAAAATTTAAAAATAAATTCAACAGCGTAGAGCACGTCCTGCTGATTCACCAGTGAATATTCCCAAGATGAATGTTTACCCCATCAGAATTTTCCACATATGTAGCATTTGTTCATGACAAGTTAAATTCCTTAAAAGTAAATCTGCTCTTCCAAATTAAATGATTTTCATTCTTGCAACAAGTTGTTTGATTAAAATAATACTAGAACGCACATCACCGTTTATTGTTAGAGATATTAAATATATTATTAAAAGTAAAATTTGGAAGGATGGATGCACAGCTGATTACAATTTTTGCTATGATGGGTGTTTTTCCCCCTAACTATCCTTAGCTTTTCAGTAACCATGGCAACACATGCAACTGGAACAAGAGAGCAAGTTTTCCTTCTAATTACGTGACTAAAGGGTTGGGTTTCCTGTGAGCCTATTTGGGTTAAACCTGAACAGGTTTACTTTGTTCTTTCCGCGCTAGTTGTACATTACTTAAGTTAATTTTCCTCCCTTTTATTGCTCATTCACTCACTGTAATGCATGAGTTAACTCAGCCCCATTTACTTGGCGGCTGTGTGAGTCACAGTTAATGCAATACCGAGCCACCAGTCAGAACGAAGCATCAATAATGCCGCTGATTTTACCTGTCAATTGTCCTAATACTCGTGTGAACTCTAATTCTCAGGACAACAGTTCAATTGTGAAGTGCATATACTTGGAGATCGTGCAGGAGAGATTCCAAAAAAGCTTATTTCACAGACCTTTGAGGGCAGTGTAAACGTCCCTCATGGCTGGAAAGGATAGCACTACAAAACAGAGGTATTTAGCACATCCCATAGGATTATCTGCAAATATGCAGTGTAGAGTCAGGCCAATGAGCCCATCCAGTGTTTATGCTTCACTCAAACTTCCTTGCACGTTTCCTCACTTAGCTCTGGCAATGTTATAACCTGCACGAGGCCTATGGGGTTGGAGCAATCAGCCTCCCGTGAGTCTCGCCGAATACAAACTCCCTCGCTGAAGTGGCGGGGAATCCTAAATCAGCCGCAGTTAAGTTCTGTATAAAGTCGGCCATGTATGGTACCGACAGTTGAGACACAGTTGGGATCTGGTGTATATTGTAAATACTAGTGTGCTTTAATAAACCAAGTTTTCTTAGATCTACTTGGTCCGGACTCGCCTGTGGTCTACAAAAGGCAGCATAACCCTCTATTCCCGTCTTCCTCACAGAATCGCAGGTAGGAATTTGCGGTTCCACTGAAATCAATGGACCTTTGAACAGCTCGCCTCGTTTTACAGCTCCACCCTCGCTGCAACGGGGGCTGTAAAATTCTGCCCGTCAAATCAGAAAACGGTTGCAGTACAAAAGGGGGCCATTCAGCCCATCATGTCCATGCTGTCCTTTCTCAAGAACAACTCCCCGAACCACTCACTCGCCGCCCACCTTATCCCTGTAGTCCTGAAAATCTTTTGCTTCAGATAATTATCCAATTCTCTCTCAAAGACGCTGGTTGAATCTGCCTTCACCACACGCTCAGGCAGTGCATTCCCAATCCTGACCACTTTCAGGGTGAAAAAACCATCCCTCATGTTACTGTTGCTTTTTGTTTTAAACTATTTTAAGCCTGAGGTATGTAGGTGGGGATTTGGGTGGGGTGGGGAAGTTGGTGGTTTGATTGGATGGGAGAGTGCAGGGTGGAGATCTATTCATAAGCCAATAATTGGCCATTTAAGGAGCCTCAATTGGGGCAAGGGCACAGTTGGGGGGGGGGGGGGGGGGGCTTGCTCGTCCAAGTGTCAAATTACAGAGAGGTCGGGGCAGGCGGGAATCTGCAGGAAGGTCATCAAGACATTTTATACCTACAAACCCACCGGTGGCGGAATCAACAGATCAAATATTCAATTCTATCCTTTAGACATACACCATAGAGGTTGGTTTTAATTTTTCATGGCCTCATAAACCTCCGTTGCTATGTTTAGTAATGTGTATATTTGTACCCAGCTCCCTCTGCTACGCTATCCCATTTAGATTCCTGTTTTCTAAATAGCATGTGACGCGACCTCCTTATATTTCTTACCAAAATATGATACCCCTCACTTATTACGTTGAAATTCATTTGCCAATTATATATCCATTCTTCAAGTTGAGTTATGTTTTCTTGAAATTTGTTGTACTGCCCCATTTTGGTACCAGCGCAAATTTAGAAGTTGTCTTTTGGGCCCCCCCCCCCCCCGCCTCCCCCCCCCCCCCCCCCCCCCCCCCCCCCCCATCCCTTTCGACAATGAAAATTGTGAATATAAATTGTGAACAGCAGTGGTCCCATCACTGATTCATGTGGGATGATGCTGCCCACATTCTTCCACTCTGAATATCTGCCCTCTATCACTGTGTGTGAGACCTAAGTACAGTGACATCAGAAGGTAGACATATGGAGGTATTCATGTTGAAAACAGTTTCCAGGTAACCAATGGGCATAATTGCCGGTTATCCTGAACCATTATTAGGTGGGCATTCCGATTTAGCTTGTCTTGTCCTGCTCATATTTGTTGTAATTGACCCTCAGTGGCTTTACAGTTGAGATTTATGGATACCTTGGATCAGGAGAAATAGTATCCAAGGGTGATGGCCATGGTTTTTGGCAAAGTGTAAGAAGACAAAGTTGCTCACTCAGAAAGATTCATTAACTTGCTGGAAGTGGAACACAGAAGGCAAGCAATGAAAGCGAGGTTTACAAAAGGTATATACAGGCATGAATCAGTCGATGGAATCCCCCTGGGGGTGAAAAGATGAACATAGTCCCCACGGGGAGAGGGACATGCCCGGCAAAACCCCTCGCAGTGTCAACGTGGCAATGTCAACCTGTGCCAAGGGCCAGTGCCAGGGGCAGGCCCTCTGGGAGCCCAACTGGGGAGAGACTTCCCTTTATTTGTGGTGTAGCCATCTGGGATGGCCACTTACAAAGGGAAACATGGCCACTTGCGCAAAGAATCACGGGAAATATGGCCAATGCAGGATCCAGACAAACTCAGAGCTTAAGTGTATATTGGCCACTAGATAACCAGACAGTATTGAAACCCCTAGCCGATTTGCATTCTAATGGCCCATTTCCCCAGGACAAAGGACTGGTACTCAGGTATCAGATACAATTCCAGACACAGCGGCGCTACTCCCTTCACCCAGGAAGCCCAAACAGCCACGGTCAATGACCGCTCAGGACACGCCCAGCCATTAAGGCACCCGCCCCTTTATTGACTAAAATCGAAGGCAGTAATTGAAGTCTGCCGAATTATTGGGTCCAAAGCTAAGGACTGCCCAAAAGAGCGCAAAACCCCCAAAGGATAAAAAGAGACACTGCTACGTGTTCGGTCACTTTTGGCCCCCGGCGCACCGGCACTCTCTTGGCCCGGCCTACGCCTGATACCAATTGCAGCACCACGACCAGAAGCAAGTTCAAGACCAATGATCGCTACCAGACAGTGAGCCCAGCAGAAACAAAGTCACTTCTCCAGACCCAGCCACACAAGATCCAAACAAAGGCCTTGTTCCTCTGCATAAAGCCGGGTGCCTGAAGTTAAGTACAGGTTGTTGTAGTGTTAGGTGTAATTTAGCTTGTAGTGTTTTATGTTGCATGTTGAAGTAATTCTTGTGTGAAAATAAACTATCATTGAACTTGAACTAACTAACTGGTTGTTGGGTCTGTGATTGATATCCGGTTAAACCTTGTGGTGGTATCATCTGATACTTGGCGACTCTGAAAGCAATATCATCATTAATAACTGTCATATCAGTAACCAGTTAAAAAAAGCAACATTATTGGCGTCTCTGAACCGAATTGGCAACAGTGGTTTGGTGGATGAGAGCGCCGAGGCCTTTGAAGGGGGCAGGGATTTGACAGTGACAGGGGAGCAGCCATAGATGGAGGGGACACACCATTGCTGGGGGAACTCACAGTGACTGGGGGCAGCAGGTATTGGGGAGGAGTGGGCAGGGAAACCTACACTCATGGGAGGGTTCTGGCATTGATGGGGGGAGCTGGCAGTGAGGGGATGAACATGCAGTAATGGGGCACTTGGGAGAGAGCTGGAATTGAGGGGAGGCACCTGGCGTTGAGGGGGGGGAGCACCGGGGGTACCATTATGGTGGTTGTTGGCCAAAGGGTGGGAGGAGAGCCCCCACCCCCACCAATCAAGCCAAGGAGGGTGGTGAGACTCCCGATGATTGTGCCATGGGGTAGAGCAACCGATGATTGTACTGTGGGGGGAGAGACCCCGCTATCGCTGTGGTGGGGTCGGGGGGGGGGGGGGCGGTTCTGGGGAAGTTTTAACTCTCTGTGGAACCGACTCTAGCATGCTCACCACCCTTCCCCCGCCAGACTG